>NC_137468.1:24780654-26261533 GCF_964235325.1 Thermobia domestica | reverse complement strand
GTGGTACCTAACTTATAGGTCCCAAGCCGCTTTCTTCCTTCCCCCATCCTTTCTTCCTTCCCTTTCCACGCATTGTGTGCTGGCCGAGGGACGTCATCCCTCAAAACGTGAAGGGCTATATGGCCTTAGCTGCCGAAAGCCCAGAAAACTAAATCCTAACCTAACCTAAAAATATTAGGTGTTTATACGAAACATTACAACCCTGGGTGTGAGACATAAGTGACAAACGATATGAATAAAAGATCTATAGTACGTAAATCTCACTCTTTCAACATATTTATATTTAAAAAAAAAAAAAAAAAACCTTCTTACACGTTCTCGCTCTATATTGTGATCAACGTTGAAATCAAATTCTAAAAGATCCTGAATCGATTCCAGAAAACCGCTTCTCAATTCGTTTTACTGTTTCTGTTCTAAAGCCATTCGACAGACGGACTGATGAACATAGCCGTTCTATAAAACCTCCCATACTTACGTACAATATAGTTTGGAAGTGTAAAACTGTAACATTACATGGAAATGGGCTCTTTTAGATATATGAATCTTCGCTATCTTTGATATCTCTGTTTCCTTATACCGACCGTAAGCTCACTGTTATAACTTTTAAGTTATTGGAGTTGATTTTCATGAGTTTTGTGTCTTTGTGCTATATCAAGGTTATGAAGGATGAGACCCGCTTTGATTTTTGGTAAAGAGCCACTGCCGGATCTTGAATCTGGTGTAGGGAGAACGGTGGCTCAGTGGTAGAGTGTTTACTTCTAGTGTGTGGGTCCCTGGTTCGGTTCCCTGCCAAGTAAGTTTGTGGCGGATAACATTGGTGTCGGTGGGTTTTCTCGGTGTACTCCCGTTTCCTCCCACTTTCTCATTCCACCAATTCTTCCATAATCATTCTCTTGTCTTAATCATCGTCTCTCTCTCAGCCTAAAGGGTGTAATCGTGGGACGTTAAACTGAAAGATTTCATTTCATTTCATTTTGAATTTGTTGTACTTGGCAGGTGTATGTGTAAGATCAATCCTCATAGAATGGACTGTTCCCCACCACACTACATTACCTCTAAGAGAGCTTCATTAGATGAACTGGTCTCGGTTCCGGTTATTTTGAAATTGAGTTGCATATATTATGTTCCATTATATATTTCCTTGTTATATCCTCACCTCTCATGAGTCTCTAGATTTTCTTATATCTACAACGTTTGTTCGTAAAGTAATGAGACTGGCTGCCGCGTGGCATTCCTGACATCAGCAGCGCGTTTTCAGACGGAGGGATTTATGGTGTGGGGTCTGAGCTAAGCAACACACGCGTCCGAGCTCTGACGGTGGAAGAGCCTTTTTTTAGCTTTGCCAAGGCAGAGAACGTGAGAAATGGAGCGTTTGCTGGAGCAGCACTACGCGATTACAGGTCGGACTCCAGGATATTTCTCACTTTGGCCACTTTTTCTTTTTTCAAACCACTCGTTGAGGAACGTCCAGATCTCTCCACGTCTGGAATGGTTTCCTCTCCTTTCTTGAACTCACTGAACCGCCAGAAAACCTGGGCCCCTGAAAAGGGTGTCATCTTTGTAAGCCTTCTTGACTAAGGCAAGCGTATCGGAAGCAGCTTTGCCCAGTTGAAAGCAAAAATCGCGTAGCGCTGCTCCAGCGAAAGCTCCACTTCTCACGTTCTCTGCCATGACAAAAACTCAAAATCAGCTTTTTCGCCGCACGTGATCCTCACTACGTCACAGGCAGGACGCGACTGCCGCCCAGTGTGTTGATTAATTTAGACCTTCACCACTAGCCGGGGAGCGCGCTGCTGGCGACTGGAGCTCCGCCCGGCGGCCAGTCTCAGTACTTTACGGATAAACTGTATTACACTGTCAATCATCTTTTATACTTTACGATTTTACGACTTGTAAAATAAATCGTTTCGGGTAATCAAATGATTTTCTGAGCACTTGCTTTGTTACTCATGGACTCGCGTTTGATTCCCTGAGATTTTGGAATTATATTGCGATAGCTGAAAAGATACCTAAATTAAGAGATAGTAAACAGCGGCTTACAAAACCAAAAGTAATAGCAGTGGAGCCAACTACACACCACTTGTTAAATCTATACGAAGGTGGCTAAACATGATATGCAACTCTTTGGTCATTTTTACTCTGATATTTGGCAGCACTGAGATTCATATGCTAGAAAAAGTTGATAATGGATTAATTAAAGACTTTCTATTTAGCAATATATATATTTCGATGTCTCCAGTGAAGTGAAAGTATTTGAAATGTAATTCCAAAAGTTGTAACATGCTCTAATACAAAAATGCACATATGGAAGCTTCTGGAAGATGTGCCTTATTAGACATAGATAATGGCAGGAGTTTACATTAGTAATGAACAAATAAGATACGTTGCAGTAACATGTTGAACAGTGTGATTTTGTTTTGTTTTTTCTGTTTGTTCTGTTCTGATTGTTGGATTACTAACATGGATACTCCAAATCATATATGGAATAACCCAACTGTAAAAGTCTAAACTATTAATGGTGGTATTTTCTATTAGTTTGGAGGCTAAACTAAGGTTTTAGAGATGATAGAGAGTTTTATTAATTTATTAACATGTTTTAACTATACGTCTTACGTTACCAATGAGATTTTTAGAGGATGAAACTCAGAGTTTAAAGTACCATCTAAACTACTGTAACGTGAGTGTGTGATGCTGTCCTACCTCCAATCAAACCTGAGGCTTCGTGCCAAAAAAAAAGAAAGAAAGAAAGAAAGAAAGAAAGAAATAGGCACTACACCAGAGAAAAGGGTCGGTAAAGATTTGCAGGGCAATGGAGTAAGGAGGATAGTCATCTGATCCCAAATTTAATTCTTTTCCCAACTCGAAAACTTTAAAATTTTGTTTCTATGCTATGAAGAACAAGATTTGAATCTACTTCCGGAGAGAAAAAACATACAATTCCTGCTTAGATGGTTAACTTCTTAATTTTTTTAATAAACCTTTAACGTTCTTGGTAAAAATTTATACATTTTTGAAAAAGAATATCATTTTTGGTAAACTATGTCCCTTTTGCTAAACGTTTGTACATTTTTATAAAGTTTAATATTTTTGGTCCACGTTTAACCATTTTTGATAAAAGTTTATAAATTGTTGGTAAACATTTGTACATTTTTGTTAAACGTTTCATATTTTAGATGAAGGTTTCATATTTTTTATAAGCATGTATAAATTTCTTGTAACAGTTTAAACCTCTAATGTGTATGTTGCTGTCCAACAGGCAATCAAACCTGGGACTTCGTGCAAAAAAAAAAATGCAAATGGAAGCTACACCAGCGAAGAGAGGGGTTAGAGATTCCAGATGGCATTGGAGTAAGCACGGTGGTCATCTAATGTCAAATTATTATCATTATTATTTTGCCAGACCGAAAATTTTAAAATTTTGTTCTTCTACTATGAACAACGATATGAGAATCTACTTCCGAAGAGAAATATATATATATATATATATATATATATATATATATATATATATATATATATATATATATATACAATTGCTGTTCAGGTTATTTGGTAAACGCCTAAATATTTTTTATAAACCTTTAGCTTTTTCAGTAAAATTTTATACATTTTTGAAAATGTTTAACATTTTTTGGTAAATTACGTACTTTTGGTAAACATTTGTACATTTTTTGTTAAGCTTAATAATTTCTGTACACGTTTACCCGTTTTTAATAAACAATTTTACATTGCTGGTAAACGATTGTATATTTTTACTAAACGTTTCATGTTTTTGATAAAGGTTTGACATCTTTTATAAGCATGTATAAATTGGTAAAAATTTCAACATTTACTGAGGTAAACAGAAAGATCATACGCGAAGACGAAAAGGTTAGCGGAGGACCGTGGAGCATGGAAGCTTCTCAGCTGCGGCAAGTGATCTGTCAATAAAGGCAGAATACCTATGATGATGATGATGAACATTTCGGAAACGTTTGACATTTTTGGCAACTTTTAACACTTTTGTTAAATGTTATAACATTTTGGTAAATATTTAAACAATTTTGGTTAATGTTTATGCATTTTGGTAGACTTTAAAGAGTTTTGATAAGATAAAGATTTAAACATTTTTTACCGAGTGTTTAAGTACTTCGGTAAAGGTTTAAGCATTTTGATAGACGTTTAAGTATTTGATAAACTTTTCAAAATTTTTGGTGAAGATTTATACAGTTTTGTTAAACATTTAAACATTTTGGTGAACAATTATGCAGAATGGCCCAAAAGTAGGTATACACCCCTGTATTGATCAAGTATAACATTCTAGTTTGAGTTTATTTGCTTGTGCTCTTCCGTGCTTAAGATATAAGTAAAAACACCTTAAGAACAATAATAAAGTAACTAAGTCTACCTGATGAATAACAATAAGAAATTATATGAAATGCAACGAGCTGATCAGTATGGTAGTGTATATAAATTTTTGGCCAACTTTATACATGCAAATGTTAAACATTTAAATGTTTCCAAAATGTTAATCTTTAAATGGTTTTGAAAATCTTACAAATGTTTACTAACACACATTTATTTTTAAAGTTTATGATGAAAATGTTGAGGTGACTTAAGGTTTCCTTAAGTGTAATGATTAAACGTTCTTATTGAGAACATCAACTATGTAATTTTATTTTTAATTATGCATAATATTCATTACGCTCTTTTTCCAAATTACTACCTGTTCATTGACCCTTAAGGGGAAAAACCTGACTTCACTGAGATATTTCCCAAGAGATCAACTGAAAAACAGAATTACGATATGGTTGGTTGGTAGAAATACCTACACAGACTTTGCTCCCGAATTCAAAATTCTGTTCACGTATTCCAAAAAAGGAAGAAAATCCAAACTTTTTTTTTGAAACGAAATAAAAAAAAGAAAATGAAGAAGCGAATTAGTCAGGCTTGGCTTGTCGATCAGCGGACCAAAAAGATGGTGGAAGAGAGGAAGTCGAGAAGAAGAGAGGCGAAATCTTTGGAAAGTGAGTAAAACAGACGCCGATGTCGTGCTTAGAATTCCAAAACATTTCCTCGCTACAAAATGACATACCAAACAACTTTACAAGCAGTAGTCTCGTAGAAAGTTTGTGTGTGTGTGTGTGTGTCTGTGAATCTTATGTTACAATCTTATGGAAAGAAAAAAAATAAATTTGGAAGTTTCCTGCACGGAATTCCAACTGTAAAGTATCTTCATTCCCCTCCGTTCAACTGTTTGTTCTTCTCTATGTATCAATTGACTTGCGAAAGTAAAATGTTATTGAAAATGGAGTCGGTCGTCATTTACCCAGAGAGAGGGCGTAACACTTTTCTTTGTTGATATGCCATGGTGAAAAATATGTCAAACGTGGTCAGTGAGAATTGTTTACTTTTTTTTTTGAAGGTAATTTCATAAATATTTCTATTTTCTGGCTTCTTTAATATTTCTTTCATACTTTAAGGACCCAGAATACTTTTCCATTGAAAAAGTATTGTAAGTCGCAGTCAGTATAGTGGAATGTAATTACTCAGTTTGTTACCCTGAGAAAAATCCGTTACCCGGACAGTGTTGTATTGTACAAATATACGGTAACCATAAGTTTACTATGTAAATCTGTACGAAGCATACTTTATCCTTATTATATACGTACAGCACTTTTCCCGCTTACATCATGCCACTATAGGATGTGAGACATCTAACAGTCTTCCGTATATTGCATACGTCAGCTATATGTTATGTACGTTCATCTGTATGTGAGATCATGACTGCCTATATACAGTAAATTACGTTTATTCGAAACACTTATGCGGAAAGTACGTATAAAACATATGTTTTTAACGATAATTTTGCTGCAGGGCGTACGTTAAACCCAAAAACTATAGGATGTACGCATATAACACACGGTTTTACGTAAACCACATAAGTTTTTTCTCTGCGTATTTGCCCCCTTTCTTGCACTCGAGTTATATTGGGCGTGTCCTATTGTTTAAAGTGAAATCGTGTTTGTATCCCAGGAAGCACCCCTACAGAGAATTAAACCCGATATGTAACCCTAATTCTCAATCTATTGGACCGCTTTTAATCATTTATCCTTGAGAATTGCAGGAAATGCATTAGATCCCTACTCCTGTTTTGCTGACTTCATGACCCTACGTTAGATCAAGTGGGTTATAACCTGTCTTCAGAAAACACATACAATAACAATACAAGACATGTATGAATAATTGATTGGAGTTTAGTGTTCGTCAGATCGAAGCAACAAGAAACAAGAATTACAGCTTAAAGTGCATAGGATCCATTGTTTGGGTTTGTATTGAAGTCTGAATACCCTCACCAAGGATCGAAACGAAATGAAATCTTTAAGTTTTGCGTCCGACGATTATGCCGGCTACGCTAAAGAAGGCGGTGATGATGAGAAAAGAATGAAAGGCCGGAGTGAAGAAAGTGGAAGAAAACGGGAGAACCCCAATAAAACCCACGCACACGGTGTTTGTCCACCA
The DNA here is from genome assembly GCF_964235325.1 of Thermobia domestica. Taxonomy (NCBI): domain Eukaryota; kingdom Metazoa; phylum Arthropoda; class Insecta; order Zygentoma; family Lepismatidae; genus Thermobia; species Thermobia domestica. The sequence continues at coordinate 26,255,032 of NC_137468.1, read as the reverse complement.
CAAAGCTCGTTTGGCATGAACTGCCTTCTGACCATGGATATTTATGCATAACGTATAGTTAGGAAATCTAAAAATGACTTTTTCTGTTCGAATAAAGTATCAGTGTGTTGTTAATTGAATTCGTTGATAGATTAATTTGGGGTTATGTCTCTTCCCATCACAGAAGCTATATCACTCTTTTTGCTTGCAGCTTAATGTTGCAACTAAAGAACATGCGTTTCCATTGGCAACAATCGAACTTAGGTCTCCTTAACGGAAGACCTCTAAGCCAATCACATTGCCCTGCTAAGGTAGTAGGTAGAGCAAAGTTTAGCACATAGGATTCGGTTTTATCACACTACCTTTTTATTACAAAACTCCTGTTATGTACAATATATCACATATAGTTATAGAATGCACTCCCAGACGATAGCCAGTCCGAAGACTTTGAATTGAGCACAAAGAAACAGACATAAAGTTTGTGGTTCCTTTGGAAGAAGAAAAAGCTTAACATTGCCACACATAGTACCTTCCTTTCCCTCTCTTTCTCCCTCTCTTTCTCCCTCTCTCTCTTCTCTCTCCATGTATCTAATAGTGTGTGTGGGTGAGGTTTTGTCAAAGAAAAAGGATCATTGACAAAAATTTTGCAACAGTTTGGGTTCAGTTTATTGTCCGTCAGTCAGTTTTAAAGGGAGAGGAAAACCAAACAGAACAGTATGAAGAGAAACTGCACTCTTTGTGAGCAAGTGGCTGTCTGTAGAGTGAGGCTACTATACTATGAATCTGGTACAAAGATTAATACAACGTTTACTATGTATTTTGGGTAAATAGGTGTCCCTAATCGACGACAGCCCAAAGAAGGATTTCATAGAGCTCCAGGAAATGGTTTAGGAATTCTCATTGCTCCAGGTGGGCAAAGAAGGTTGGTGTTCCGCAGAGCACCAGGCAAGTTAAGCAGGGAGAGGAACCACAGAACTTCATGCAAGCTAGGTGATTGCAGTTAGGGTCTCTGAGAGCTCCAAGCAAGCTAAGAGAAGGGTTGAGTTCCCACAAAGCTCTAGACAAGCTAGGTGGGCAGGAGGCAGGCCGGTAGCCACCGCAAAAATTTAGATGGGGGGGCGATCCAATCATATTATAGTTCATCACCTATTATAGTTCATTTGCAAGCCTACCGTGAAAATTTTAGGGGGCAGCAAAAATTTAGGAGGGCCAATCCCCCCTAGACCCCATAGATACGGGCCTGGTAGGAGGCCTCAGAGTTCCATGCAAGCTAAGAGAGCAGGAATGACCAATCGAAACTGATGTTGATTGAGACCTTATATGGTGTTTTATACTTTATTCTGGACAGTGACAATAATGTTTCTCTTCTGTCACATGACTTGATTGATAATGCCTGTCGTCTGCTTGGTTGTACTAATTGTAGTAAGAGAGCACATGATTTCGTTCACAAATAACAAACATATATTGCTGTTTACAAATATGGACCACGTGTAGGGTATTACAATATATATTCAAAACGAAGTTCTTTAGCGATTATATTAATAATTTAGTTCTGTCCCGATTAACAAGTGTCTCTTGCTAATTTATTTCGATACACGAGCAGGCTGATTTTAATTTATGGCAACTACTTAGGCCCTACGCCAGTAAAGCGTTCTATAAAGATTTGCGTAACTTGGATTTTTGCATAAGTCGAATTTGTAAATTAGGCCTACTTAAATATCACTTCGTAAAAAAAAAACTCTGATGATGATTATATTATTAATATTATTATTATTATTATTATTATTATTATTATTATTATTATTATTATTATTATTATTATTATTATTAATATTATTATTATTATTATTATTATTATTATTATTATTATTATTATTATTATTATTATTATTATTATTAATATTATTATTATTATTATTATTATTATTATTAAGGGGAAATGTGAAATTGTTATAAAGTCCTTAGTTTCAATTGGTAGGTTCCAGTTTGAATGTTACAGCTATGAGGCATTTTTCTTATTCTGCTTTCGGTACTTACCAGTAACCAGTGCCGGACTTAGGTTGGATGGGAAACCCTATGCTATTGAAAGGGGCCCTTTATACGCTATTCATTAGGACTCTTTATATGTTAAGCTTTATATTTCAGTGACAAAATGTTGCCGTTATTTTCATGCTGCCGACAAAATGTCGGATTAAGTATGTGCTAATGTATGAACCTAAATGGAAACAAGGGTTGGGATATCTAAATGGAAACAAGGGTTGGGATATCTAAATGGAAACAAGGGTTGGGATATCTAAATGGAAACAAGGGCTGGGATATCTAAATGGAAACAAGGGCTGGGATATCTAAATGGAAACAAGGGCTGGGATATCTAAATGGAAACAAGGGCTGGGATATCTAAATAAAAACAAGGGCTGGGATATCTAAATGGAAACAAGGGCTGGGAAACGGGGGCTCCATTATAAGTGGAGCTGGAAAACAGGGGCCTCAGAACAAGTGGGGCTGAGAAGTAGAGTCCTATTACTTCATAAAAGTCTAATACATAACAATACAAAACACCATTGTTGTATGTACGTTTTATTTTCTTTGCTTTTTCTTGTTATTTGGAAATTACATTACAGTTTTTTCTTTAAATTTTTTGGGTCTCAAAACTAGTGGGGCCCTAAACTATAGCTTTTATAGTTTGTTTAGCTTATACGTAAATCCGGCACTGCCAGTAACCTGTCACTTTGTGTGATTGTTCGTTACGTCTGTCATTATTTGCTATATATGCCGAGTCTCTAGCTAATATTAGGTTTTTGTATACTGCAATGGATGTCAAAGACGAGAAAAATTTGCAAACATGTTCAAGTGCGCTAGTAGTTATAATTTTCGAAATTTATCACATAACTGCAAACTGACATCAGTCACGTATTACAAAACTCATGGGTTCTGTATTTGTAGTATATTTCTTCTGTCTACTACACAGAAACCTACCACAAAAAAATTAGTAACCTTTGAAATTTGGATAAGGAGAAGAATGGGGATATGATGGGACATGAAACCAATGACGAAGGTTTTGCTACGAATATTAGGAAGGAAACGATATTAATTGAGATATTTAAAAATAAAAAAAGAAACAGTTTAAATAAAAGGATATTATAAAAAATGGTTGGTTTAAAATTTAACCCCTCATTTTAGCATCGCGCTCATTTGAGACGTAACCCTGCAATATCTTAAGATGGGATCCAAACCATATTTAGGGATGCGCACGAGACAAGATTTGTGGCTGTCTCGTCTCGAAAATATGCTGTAAAAGTGATGTCTCGACTCGAAAAATGTATATATATCTCTATTGGAAGAGTCGTGTCTCGACTCGAATTTTGTCAGGAAAATCCTGTCTCGACTCGTCTCGTGCGCATCCCTAACCATATTAGCTTCAACTAATACAGACTTAATCTAACTTTGGTCTCCCACACCAACGGTGTTTAACAGTAGTCATGTAGCCAACAGGGAGCTCGCCCGCATAGTAGAAGCCACTGAAGAAAAGAAAACAAGATAGGCAGAGTGCGATTAAATTGCTCCTGGAACAAGACAAATATGGCGTTCATTAAGGCTTTTCAATTACATGATGTCACAGTGTGTATGAGGAGGAAATATGACAACTTAGTTGTCTAGAGAAGAATATAACGTTTTGTGGTCGATTAAGTAACCACTCATTATAAAATCTATTTACATTAATAATTCAACCATACTGCATAGGGATGTTTTTCTATATGTCCTTTGGTTCAGACACCACTACACCAAGACACTGGAAGTCTACACTGTTTTGCCAAGAGATGATACTGCCTACTTTCAAAGTAACTCTTCTGGTGGTTACAAATGTTTCATTCCATTTCATTTCATTTCATTAAAAATATTTCATTCCATTTAATCTAATAAATGGAAATGAAAAATTTCAGTGGGGTGGGCCGTATCCTTTATTTGAAACACACGATACCCAGGTTTACGTTGGATGCAGAATATAGTTCCAAGTTCCTACGAAATAAGTAAGCTGAAATAAATAATAAAATTAACATAAAATTTGAGCTTTTCTCCTAGCTTATGCCCTGCGTATTATCTTATCTTCCCTCCATCTCATTTTATTTTATCTTCTTTCTCCTCGACATACGTCACAGAAAATTCAGGAGTCGTGTTGTGGTTGTGAATAGTCCGACTACGGCGGTAACTGTAAAAGCGAGACACTTTAGAGCAAGTTCATCTGGGAACTTGTCTCCAGCTGCTTTCCCACACATATGTTCCCTTTCCCTTCCCTCTCCTATATTCTCCATCCGTAAATGTCCTTCCTTTCCCTTCCTTCACCACTTTGCTCCATTCTCCCCCCCTTATGAGAACCGACGCTATGTTTCCCGCCCGACACCAATGTTACAAGTATGGACTAACTTGCAGGATAGTCCTTAGCAGATGCAGTGGACAGCTGCGTCACTTGCTCACTGGATTCCTCTTATAACTTCATACGCTCCATTCCAGAAATGCCCACGAAATCTCTCTCTCTCATCCAGAGACTTGCTACAAAGCTCTATTGCTACACTGTACAAGAGGAAAGTTTTATCAGACAACGTAGAGAAATACCTAGTTTTGAACGATGAAAAGCGGTAAATAAGCAAACAAAACTCCGTGTTACATTTTTAAGCAGTAAAGATAGGTTGTGTTGCAGAGTACAAATGGGAGAAATTAGTTTTCCCTTAAGCCTTTGGCACTATTTTTCAAGCACAATTACCTGAATAAACACGAGCATTTATTAATTTTTTGCAGTTGCCACACGAAATGAGCCATTTTTTCTTTACACATACAAACATACACTATATGTCCAAAAGTATCCGCACACCCTCAAAAACACATGTTTTTCATATTAGGTGCATTGTGATGCCACCTCCTTGCAGGTACTCATTATCAGCGACCCCAGTAGTCATTAGACATTGTGAGAAAGCAGAATGGAGCGCTCCGCGGAACTCACGGACTTCGAACCTGGTCAGGTGATTGGGTGTCACTTGTGTCAAAAGTCTGTACGCGAGATTTTTACACTCCTAAACATCCCTAGGTCCACTGTGTCTGATGTGATAGTGAAGTGGAAACGTGAAGGGACACGTACAGCACAAAATCGTACGTCTCGACTGTTGACAGACAGAAACCGCAGACAGTTGAAGAGGGTCGTAAAGTGTAATAGGCAGACATCTATCCAGACCATCGCACAGGAATTCCAAACTGCATCAGGATCCACTCCAAGTACTATGGCAGTTAGGCGTGAGGTGAGAGAAAACTTGGATTTCACGGTCGAGCGGCTGCTCATAAGCCGCATATCACGCAGGTAAATGCCAAACGATACCTCGCTTGGTGTAAGGAACGTAAACATTGGTCGATTGAACAATGGAAAAACGTTGTGTGGAGTGACGAATCACGTACACAATATGGCGATCCGATGGCAGGGTGTGGGTATGGCGAATGCCCGGTGAACGTCATCTGTCAGCGTGTGTAGAGCCAACAGAAAAATTCGGAGGTGGTGGTAATGTGGTGTGGTCGTGTTTTTCTTGGAGGGGACATGCACCCCTTGTTGTTTTGCGTGGCACTCTCACAGTGCATGCGTACATTGATGTTTTAAGCACCTTCTTGCTTCCCACTGTTGAAGAGCAACTCGGGGATTGCGATTGCGTCTTTCAACACGATCGAGCACCTGTTTACACTGCACGGCCTGTGGCGGAATGGTTACAGGACCATAACATCCCTGTAATGGACTGGTCTGCACAGAGTTCTGACTTTAATCCTATAGAACACCTTTGGGATGTTTCGGAACTCCGACTTCGTGCCAGGCCTGACCAACCAACATCGATACCTCTCCTCAGTTCAGCACTCCGTGAAGAATGGGCTGCCATTCCCCAACAACCTTCCAGCACCTGATTGAAAGTATGCCTGCGAGAGTGGAAGCTGTCATCAAGGCTAAGGGTGGGCCAACACCATATTGAATTCCAGCAGTACCGATGGAGGGCACCACGAACTTGTATGTCATTTTCAGCCAGGTGTCCGGATACTTTTGATCACATAGTATATATATATATATATATATATATATATATATATATATATATATATATATATAGATAGATAGATAGATAGATAGATAGATAGATAGATAGATAGATATTTGTACGTATAATTTTTATTCATAATAATAACACAAGGAAGCTAGGATCATAAGAGAAAGAAAAAACATCCTGCGGAGAAATGTACTAATGTGCAGAACATGTTCAATATGGGCAACATTCTGATTTTGAACTTCATTTATGAGAATATAGATATTACTGATTACCGGACGGCACACATTTATTTGTAATTTCACGGCAGACCTGAACAATAGTAGTCCGGCGGTTAAGGGCTTGAACTGTGCATTTTATGACTAAAATGTCACATTTCACACATATATTCTTTGGGCTTTAGTCAACAATTTAAGAAGGGAAGCCAACCTGAAATTCTTGGCGGGTGGCTTGGCCAGGCATGGTTGCCTACCTACAGGAGTAGATCACTATTTGTAGCGCGTGATTCAGCATTTGGCATTCAAACGGATCTCCTACGACACAAAATATGTAAAAATAATACGAGTCAATCATTAACTGAATCTACAAACAATGTCAGTACTGTTCGGTTAAAAGAGGACAGTCTTTATGCCGGATTGCCTACATTCGAGGATAGCTCTTCAAATTTCAATCCTAAATGTGATTGATCCTCACATGTTTGTCAAATTGTAAAGACAAGGCCAAGTAGGTAATTAGAAATCAATTAAACTGAAAATAAAAGTCTCTAGTGTCAGATTTCGAGAGTTGTTCAATTATAGCATAAGAGTACCTTTAAAATGAACACGAATATAAGGACAATACATCATTTTTGCTTCACAAGAGCAATCCCTAGTTAACTGTCATTAACAACACTGTACGCTGTTACAACGTTATTCACACTATAAAGTAATTGCTAAAAGGGAACACAGAAGCCAAAGAAGTTAAAAAATACTCGAAACAGTTCATTCACAGTCTCTTTCACAGTAGGAAAGTGGTATACAGATCAATGAAGACTTCCTGCATTTGCATAGATTCTCGGAGCATATCACCTTGCAACCGCATTTAACCAACTCCGAACAGGTCTCTGAAGCAATGGGGATCGTAGTCTACTGCGGGGTTATCTTGCCTTCACTTTTTTTCCAACCCCACGAAGTTGGCTAGGAAAGGTCAGGGAGTGGTTTCAAACATTGAGCCCAAATCATAGACTGATAAAATACTCTGCGAACATGTTGAATCAGTGCATCTTGTGTAGGTGAGATTGATTCAATTGTTCATCTTTTCTTTGTAAATAAATGCTTCCTTCCTTCATTTACACAATCTATGATCAATGACTTATCATATAGTAGCACAACGTAGTTTTCTAATGATGGAATCACCTCACCCATTGGCCAATTCCCATTGGCCAGTGAAGTAAAAGCTCCAGTCACTTCTGGTATTGCGTTTTCTTGCCTCTTCCGCAAAATGATGTGGTATCACATCCCGTAAATACATGGAACATCGGAAGTGTTTCCGCCACTAATGGCCCCAATGACTCTCACAATTCTCTTACAGATATGTATCTGGAATACAGAAATAGCACATGCCTTAGGCGTTAGCAATGCTTAAGTAAACACAGCGTACAGTATCATTCGATTAGCAGTAAATAAAAAGATATTTCACAAAGATGTGTGTAAGTGCATTTAAGTAAACACTTTCTCGCGCTGATGAAAGTGCTGGCTCGCCGGAAACAACAGCATGAGTGGTCCCATTTATAAGCGATTACTCGTGGATAGTCTATATTTGTAGTAGTTATGGTACTCCATATTTAATGTTAATTACACAGTAAGTAAGAAATTATCCCAGTGGAAAGTATGAAATGTGTATACCGAAAGCTAATGCCGAGTCCAATAACAACAGGAATACGGTTTCACTGATTCTATCCTTTCGCGAAACAACCTTTATAACATCAAATCCTTCATTAAATTACATTGCGTACTTACCGAAAGCTTTGTCCAAGTCCAAAGGCAAAGAACACGTCCTCCAGTGGCAGTTTGTCGAAAACGCTGATAATCAAAACCACAACATGTGCGTCCACAGTTCGAAGAAGCATCTTTCGATATTCCAAGAGACAGCGTCTGCAAGATGAAGCATCATCCGTGTGTCCTCTTCCTCGTGGTTGTAGGTGTTTAAAGAATTAATGATCGATTTGGTAGCCGTAGTCAGTGCAAACTCCTAGTCGTCTCTTGTTGTCAGTGACGGAGGGTGCAACTCATTTTCGTGCTTAAAGAATTCGTCCAAATTGCCTAATCTAATTTATATTGGCATGCAACTTAGATACGACTAAACAACACGAAGTCATTTGTAACTCTGGTGCACTTTTCAGCAAGACGTGTTCGTCTCTTCTGTTGGTTCTTGAATAAAGAAAACCTCTTACATTTCAACGGATCAGTAACTTTCTTAATTTTGGTTTTCAACAAATCATGTGAATTCCGATTGTCCTTCTCTTTCCATCATTTTGAGGGTGTCAGCTGTTATTGTGCTATTATTTTGTTGTTGATCCGGTCAAGCTTTCCTGTTGTTTCCAGAAAAGGATTACCAGTATACTTGAAAGTCATTATTAACGAATGAACACGTTTCTGAAATGTTTCAGTAAATATTTTAAATGTTTCATGATGTTTAGTATCATCTTCGTCGCATTTAAAAGTGATTTCCATGTATTCAATGTATTGACATATTTCTGGGAATACTAAAAGATATTTCGGTAATGTTTCCGGACTATCCGTCAGTTCAATACATTCCCCCGTCACCTTTGAGCGTGGCATTAATTTGCTTGTGAGCTTGATCGAGAGCCATTGCTGAAAGAAAGATCACCGCCATTTTCGTGCAACAAAGGCACCTCGTTTGAAAGCTGCTATCACATCGGGATGCAAGGTATCAAGTGAGAGCAGGTCACAAATATTCAACCATGTCAGGGGCATCATATAGGGGTTTTAGAGGCACTTGCCCCCTGATTTTGAGGAACACACTACTTTAATTGCTTATCTACTGATATACTATTAAAAAGTGACACTCTTATGTCGGTAGGGATCTCGCCCCTCTTCCCCAGCCAAATCTGAAGTGATGATGACCTGAACCATGCATTTAAGAAACACTAAACAAAGATTTCAGCTTTGCGCCCTTCACAATTGAATGTGTATAAACTGAAGAAAAATATGAGAAGTATAACTTTTTAGCAACAAAATGCAGAATTCGCCAAAATTTTGGCTCGCCAAAATTTTCATTTTACTTATGTTTGAGCTATTTTTAAAGATATTCTTCTGCTATCATTAGACAACACTTCAAATATTAACAATAATAACAATATTTTAGTTTAATTGATTTCTGATTACCTACTTAAAATTCGATAAAACATGCGATGGATCAAATACTTTTAGGACTGAAATTTGAACAGCTATCCTCGAACGTAGGCAATCCGCCTTATAGACTGCTCTCTTTAAACCAAACAATACCAATATTATTTGTAGATTCAGTTAATGACTAACTGGTACCACTTTTGCACATTTTGTGTCGTAGCGGATAAGTGGGAATGTCAGATACCGAATGAAATGCAGCAAATAGTAATCCACTCCTATAGGTATGCAACCATGCCTGGCAAAGCCAATCGCCAAGAATGTCAGCTTGGCTCCCCTTCGCAAATGGTTGGCTATAGTCTGAAGAACACTTGGGCCAAGAGTGAACTTTTAGTCACAAAATGCAAAGTTCAGTAAAATTTTGGCTCTTAACCACCGGACTATACATTTTCTGAGCTTCATCAAAATATGGTGATTGTATCGGGAAAATCTCTTCGTTGGGGTACCCTCCACAGAAAGTAGTCACGTAGGTTAAGACCCGGACTGTGATGGGGCTAAGATTGTCTACCGATGTGGAAACCGACTGAAATGACCCACATGTTAAAAATCTCATGTAAGATATCCAGCACAACGTTTGCAGTGTTCAGTCTTGCAGCATCCTGCATAAACCACTGCATGCTGATGGGCAATGCAGTAAAAGAAGCTATGGAACAAAGCTTTTGCGTAGCATCAATAAGTATACGTTTCACTGTCTAGCGTTTCTTCCAAGAAGAGAAATCGAATCGGTAATCCTCCGAGCATGATGTTATTCTTTAAAAAGCAATTGCCGATTGTCATTGAAGTTCGTTTCTTAACTACGCAGTCCAAAAATGGAAGTGCGCATTCACAGAAAACTATACGTTGTTAAGAGTTTGTTGCTTACCCGCAGACAAACGAAGGAACATGTTATGTGTCAGTTTCTGCACAATGGTGATCTTGTATGGTTACATAGGAGTTCAGTTTTCAGAATCTGTTGAACAGACTGTTTGGATATTTCCAGTTGCACTAGTGCCTTTCTAGCTGATTTGACAGGACTTCTCTGTATTGCAACTCTTATCGCCTCGATATTCATTGGTGAATATACACACGCTTCTGACGAGAATGCTTGGGTTCCAGTATTTTTCCTCCGAGAAGAAATTTTTCATATTGTCTGTGGATGGCTTTGTTGGAACTTTGATAACTTTGTACACCGGAACTTTGATAACGCCTTTCAGCCACGAAATCTTTTTTATATGAAAAAAACACAATTCATGATCTCTGCTCCGTTGTAAGTCTCCCCTTTTCAGCCATTCTTGCAACATTGACACTTTAGCGACACCGTCGCAATATTTGTAGGTTTCCGTAACAAAATTTCCCTTGACTAACACAAAATTTTCCCTTTTCTCATCAAATTTTCTCTAGTTTGTTTAGTGTACAACTTCTATGACTGACGTTACGTAATAAAATTAATTTATCTATTTGAAACTGCCGACCACATTTCTTTTGTCCACTTGCTTTTTCATTCTACTTTTTTATTTTTTTCCTTCATTTTTGCAAAAAAAAAAAAAAAATTACACAAAATACACCCAAACAATAATGAGTGCAATTATGCCACTTTGAACAGGCACACACACGCACATACATACACTAAAACTATTACTATTGCGTTAGTTTATTTCTGAAGAACAAAGAAAAATTATGCATTTATGTTGGCCAATCAGTTAGCTCGAAAATTTCCCTGGATTTTCACTTTTTATCGTAAAGGTCCCTTTTTGCTAAATTTACCTACGAAATTTTCCTGAATTGCGGAAATTCCCCTCAAATTACGAACACTGTTCCGTCTTAAATTAACCTTCATTTCGTTATTTATTTAATTCTCCAAACTACACTGCTACTACTGTTGAGGCAGAAAACTGAAATTACGGTCCATCACAAACAATACAATAAATTGATGGATCATTTCTTGCACCACCCTGTATTTGTGTATTTACAATTAGTATGTGCGAAACTGTTAGTAGAATGTATGTCACTGTCAGAAGTATGTGTATCAGATCTAAGATAAATCAAACAACAATGGACGCAATTTGCTCTTTACATTGTGTACTTTTGTATACATAAATGAAAGCAGAACAAGATTATCAATTACATGAGTTTGACAACGAATAACATTCTTTTTAACGCAATCAAAAAATAGCTTTTTTCTCGATTTTCGAAATCTACGCATGAGGATTTTTACATTCACTCATATCAAATTGTTCAGGTTACTGAAATGTGTCGATTGTGTGACATGCTCCGCCCTGTTCAATAAAAGTTTTAAGAAGAGTTTTTATTTTTTTCAGATATGGCAGAACAGTTATAAGGCCTAAAAATTTTAATTTTAACAACCAACATGTATTTAAAATTTTCCGGTCCACTAATTAAATCTTTTAACACCTAACTATGGATAGTTTAACTTCCTAAGTCAAGTATTTATAAATCTTAAATGCTAGTTTTATACAAAACAACGTCTCGCAGACTATATTTTTTATAAACTTTATTCCTTGTAAAAGAAATAAAACTCGTTTCGAGGAACAAGATAGACAACAACGTCAACTAATACAGACCTAACTCTATAGGAAGGTAAGTTAATTTTCGCCTTGGCATAAAATTTACTCGATTAAGGAGAGATGGTTAGTGTAATATTTGGAAATAAGTAGAAACAATTTTTCTTATTTTATAATTTCGATAAATCAACCGTAACTGAACTTGTAATTTTTATAAATACTCATAACTTTTAATTTTCTAATATACAGGGTGTTTCAAAATTAAAATCACGATTTTAAGGCCTTGTAGTATCTATTACATTTAACGTACTATTATATATAATGCAATTATAAATAATACAAATGAAAGAACAAGTCAAACAACAAACGTTTTTGTTACGAGTGTTCAGTGTGAGCACTATTAGTCACACGACACACATCGAGTTGATAGACGAGTTCTCATCAGTCTTGATCGTTTAACCAATCACGTACTTAGTTATGCCAGTAAGCCGAGGTGCCATCTTCTTGTCAGATAAAGTTCGCTGGTTCACCTTTCTTCCAATCGAGGAAAGAGCCATACTTGTAGCGCATCAAAATAAGAAGAACCGGTTACAGTTGCTTCATCGAAAAAAAAAAAAAAAAGGCCCATAAACTTTCCGCCGGGATATGATACAAAACACATTCAATTTAATCCTTAACACACCAAACGGGGTCCTCTAGGGACCCAAGAAAGTGATATTTGGTGATACTGCTGCAATTATAAGACCCAATTTATTCTCGATTTTTATATATGCCCTGCTTCCTTTTGGGATATCTGCTACATATTTAGATCAACGACACGTTCGTTAAAAAGAGAGAAAAATTGAGAAATTAAAATAATACTTGGGGTCTCTAGAAGACCCCAGTTTGGTAAACAACGTTCACGATTTAGGCTTGATGTGTTAAGGGTTAAAGGAGTCTCGTTTCAACTGTACCATATCATGCAGATTTGCTGATCCCAGATGCGAACATTATAAGAGTTCACATGGCCATTTAGTTGAAATGTCTATTCATCACTGAAGACGACGCGATCCAGAAAATCTTCAGCGGTCATGAATCAACTGTCGCCATCTTTGCTACAAGTTCTTTCTAGCGGCAGACAAAGAGAACAGTGCATATGCATGTATGCGTACAAAACTGTTTTCCTTTCATTTGATGCGTTATTTGTAATTGTAAGTTAACTGTATTAAATAGGTCCACTATAAAAACAAAGCCTCAATATCTGATATTCATTTTGAAACACCTTATATCACAAAGTAGGCCTACAAGTTATCGATTACATTTAAAAAAAAAAATGCTGTTGCCTGAAAATATGCGGGCCAAGATAATAATAAAAATTTAAAAGCGTATTTTTGAAAAATGTCTCTCACTCGTCTAACCAAAAAAAAGAAAAAAATGGGGGGGGGACTGAAAGCCAAGCTATTTTACGTTACAAGTTTGATTTTTAAAACATCTTCCAAAAGAGAAAATAATTGAATTTGCGTGTTGCGAATTGTGAACGATGAAAATTTCTTAAAAGTTCAATTGGTGCCACGCTAACATAAAGCACCGATCCAACTTCTAACGAAGTCAATGTAGACATCTCACAAAGTTGGAAAACAAGCAAAGTTAACAGGCTGATCACTCCAAACTAAAACTTTGTAATAATGGCCTCACACACAACAAACGTTTCTCCTTTTTGCGCTACTAAAAATGTAATAAGTGATATAATAATGTTAAATATGTCTTTGTTTTACATCTAAGAGAGAAATTTCAAACCTTTGCACCGCACCGCACTGCACTTCATTCCAATTGTAAGGTACACTGGTGAATATTTGTTGTTTTTCTTGAGGCGTGACCGATATTACCTGCGATAAATTTAAACTAGTAAACATACTGCCATAAATCTCCCATCCTTCCTTGATCATTTGCCACAAGCCGCACGAAACTCGGACTTCAGTTAGAAAATTCTAGACCCAAATGAAATCCATGAGTTTTTTTAAAAAAAATCACCCTATATTATTTATAAAGATTTCTTTAAGTCTGCGCCAAGTGAAACAAATTAATACTTTATATAAAATTATAGTTTCAATGGTAATTTTATTTTTTATGTTAAGAAAAGATAACACCCTCTCTTTGAAAATTCTAAGGCCGCCCCTCTAATAAAGGATAGAAGAAAAGGTGCTGTAAATATCTCGTTCAAACAACAAATGAACTATTAATATAAGTACTAAATTAGTTAAAAGAAAATAGAACTTCAAACATGGTTTTGTTAATAACCAAGAGAGGCTTTGTCTTCCGAAAGCTACTGAAGTTATTGGAATATTTGATCTAATTTTACAACACTTGGAAACTACAAGTAAAACTTATGCTGAACTGCTTCCCATATTTTTGTTGGACTATTTATTATGTACCAATAAAGACAGAACTTTAAGATCAAATATGTTCGTGAAATTTCAAAGTTATTACTACGTATTGCCATAAAATTCTCCGTAATATAAAAAAGAAGTAAGCCACAGCGGGCGCATAAAAAGATGGTAATATAAGATGGTTGCCTTTCATTGTTTAGAGAAACGTTATACAAAACAGGATTCCCAATAATTCTCCTTGACATTAACATGTTTTCCCCTAAGGCATTTGAGAGCTTAAATTCTTTTATCTTCTTGATTTATGTTATAATTGTTATAATGCTGCATATTCCTCCGTGCTTTAGGTTAATATAACACGTAAACATACAAATGTCTGGGTTTAAGTCTGGCGACTACGGGAAAGCTGTGTGCAGGTGCGCTGTACTGTTGGAAAATCCGATGCTCTTTATAAACGATTATTTATGATACTTTCATCACACTCTCAATTCATTCTTGTGCAAACTGTTGCAATAATTTCATCTTTTTTCCTAACTTTACACTGAATAACAAAGTAAAATTGAAATCTCAACACTAACTGTGAAACCGAATAGTTCATGTTTTTTTATTTGTAGTGCCTATACGTAGATATGAAGTAGATTGTGATAGTACTTTAATAGTAAAAATTGAAATAAGTTTATCTTTTTTCATTGAGTTTCAGGTACCGTGTTAGCTCAGTGCTGGAAGATCGCATGTTTGATTCAAGCTAATTCAAACTTCTGATATGATCCTCCAGTTTTTCCTGCCCCATCTCTGTTTCATCAATATCCCCTTCAAATAATCACCCCCGTTTGGTCTAATGGCTAGCACGATTGCCTTTGGTGCGCGTGGTCCCGGGTTCGATTCCCGGTGGGGGTACTGCTGAACGAAAAAAGTTGTTTGGATTTAACTATAATCAGTAGGTCCACATCTCCTTTAGCCGGCCAGGCATGATCATGGGACGTTAAACTCTAACCAAACCCCTTCAAATAACTGACCTTCATCGCAAAGAAGGTCCAAGGCTGAATGGGGCTTTATGTAATATTCATTGATCTACCTATACATGTACTTTACCTGTTCTCCCAGTGGCGAATATCAGTAGACCTCATCCTCCTACAGAAATCGACATGCACCCGTCCAGAACTTTCTATACATGAGACGAGTGCTTGTTTTGTTTCTTGATTTGCATAAAAAGCTTTTAAAAAACAAAGAGAAAAAGTATTTAAAATATTGATTTTGAAAAAATGTACTTTTCTTCTTTATTATTATTATTATTATTATTATTATTATTATTATTATTATTCATTTGTCTTTATTATCCTCTGAGAGAATGAGTTTTATGGATGGTTTAAGGCGTCTCGCACTCCTGTTAACCATGTTGGTCCCGGCGTCCCCCACAGGGGACATAAAATATGACGATATTATTCTTTCTTTTTTATTTTTTTTATTTTAAAAAAATAATTTTTTAAAAGTGAGTTCATGTTTAATATATATAGAATTGCAACATTTTCCTATCATCCGAGAAGTCGTGATAGAGCTAGCCGACGTACCAAGGGCGCCCATAAGGAGGGCCAGGTGGGGCGCTCGCCCCCCCCCCAAGAGGAAATTGTACTTGGGAATATCGAAAACCCAATAGAATTTTTACATTAGTTACAGCAAAATTTGAAACTATATTTGAAACGTTGCTTATACTTGTCCCCCCTTGGAAACCACAACATGGGCGCCCGTGCTACGTACTGGTTTCTCAGGTAAGACAAAGTCACTTATTATGTCAATTGATTGATTGATTGATTAATTCAGAGTTTAACGTCCCGTTCAGCAGCTAGGCTATATGAGATGTGGACCTACTGATTAACGTGGAATCCGAACCACATGAGCTCCCGCCGGGAATCGAACCCGGGACTCTTATTATGTCAAATTTATAACATACTTTATAGTATAAACGTACTATAATCTATTAGTCAGAAGTGATCAGCAGTAATCTACTATTTTTATACTAAAAATCACCTAACTTTTGTTATTGGTGTTTATTGTTCCTTTACTGAAAGGAGGGAAGGAATAAAATTTACACAAAAAAATCTTTCTTTACAACTTTAAAATCAGACTGGGAACATTGAAAACTGTTTACAGGGCATGATCCATTAATGATCATCCCCTGTAAACAGTTTTCAATGTTGCCAGTCTGATTTTAAAGTTGTAAAGAAAAAATAATATCGTCATATTTTATGTCCCCTGTGGGGGACGCCGGGACCGACATGGTTAATCACACCGGTACCAAACTGATCCCACAGTTTTCTTATAAACACTCTGGTGCGGTGTTGTAGATGCTGCACAAATTTTTTCTCATTTAACAAACTTGCTTTTATGGGTAAAAAAAAATTAACATTTTGTAAAAAAAGTCCACATGCAGTACGAGTGAGGACGATCAAACTACTGCATTGAATATGAAAAGGAAAAGTATCGTGATCCTTGCAATGGATACATCACAATTATTTTTTGTAAAAAACATGATACTAGTAGTGCTAACAAAGACTCTAACTGTATGAGTCATATAAGAGTTGTCCCGTTTTTTTAAATAAAGTTATCAGCTTCATAGCCGACCTATTAAGGTAGTCGAGTGGTCTGAGGTGATATGTTGATGACCGTGAGACGAAGCCCATCTGCACATTCGAGTGTCACTGAAGAGCATGGGCATTTCTAACTATTCTCGATATTTCTGTGTTCGAGTTCCTGTTGACCCTGGAAGTAATTGAAAGTATAAGAAAGAATAAATAAGAATAAGAAAGGGTAAAATAGAAAAAA
This sequence comes from Thermobia domestica, assembly GCF_964235325.1. Lineage (NCBI taxonomy): Eukaryota > Metazoa > Arthropoda > Insecta > Zygentoma > Lepismatidae > Thermobia > Thermobia domestica. The sequence continues at coordinate 26,237,894 of NC_137468.1, read as the reverse complement.
GAATGTAGCAAAGTACTCACCTTTGGTGCAAAGTATCCTGGGTTCGATCCCAACTTATGTGAGTTTATAGTGAGGAGCATTGTGTCTGTGTGTTTTCTTGAGATTCTTTCGCCAACGTTTTATTTTTTATCAATTCTTTCATAATCACCCTCTTCCTTTAGGCTCCAGGGCATAACCGTGAGACTTAAAACTTAAGAGATTTCATTTTTCATTCATTTCTTTTTATTTAAAATTGATTATTTTAACCTAAAGCATATTGCAAGGATCCATATACCTACACTTAAAATAAGCCACATGTTTTCACTATAAACATGTGTTTTTACGATTATAAACAAACAGTGGCACACGACAAAAGGTGGCTACACTTTAAGTAAGAAACGAAGAGGACACGGAAAGCCACGAAGGAATCCGACGACCCCTCCACGGATCCTCCCTCGAAAAGGACGGTTATAAAAGCGCAGGACAGGACTAAGAAGTTATCAGTGCCAGTGCTGATCATTCACCTACAAAACCTGCTCCCGAGGCCCCCATGGGCTACGGAGACATAATTTAAGACCTACTCCCGGGGGCATATTTTTTATTTTTGCCCCAGTCTAGCCAAGGCTCATTTTCATTGGCTGATGGGATCACGTGCCAACCTTCTTTTCGCCATGGTTTTCATTGTATCCATCTTAAAACATAAGCCATGAGGGGGGAGGGGTTTGAAGGTGTATGCTGATAAGGAATAATAAAGCAAGGCGGTGTGTGTGATTCGCATGGTGAGTAATCAATTTTCGACAATACCCAATTAATAGAAGGCGATGGAGCAGATAATGTTATAAAATATAAGTTGTCGATCAGTATTTACAGAATCAGTTGCAGTTCTGTAATCCGACTATCCTCGTTGTTCGTTGTATGATGAAGGGGGTTGTACGTCCTTTATTACCAATTGTAACGAATCTCTAATTTGTTACTGATAATTCTCTACTTGGCGATGGTGTTACGAAGAATCTTTTTACATTATTACCGCGATTACTTGTTTCGCATTCATGACACCTATTGTGTATTTAATACTGGTGAGCGTGTGCGTGAAGACGATTATTTTCACTTTTCCTAATCGACTCTTTTCACAATTTTCAATTAAAATAAATAATAACTGCCCTCTATTATACCTTTTAGTTTAAAGATGAGTTATTAAATGGTACTGAATAATTAGAATGGTTTTACTCAAACGAAATTCTGCTGGTGGACCACTGGTTCCCCCCATTGAATTGCGTGCGGTAAAAAAAAAATATATATATATATATATATATATATATATATATATATATATATATATATATATATATATATATATATATATATATATATATATGGCAATTCCTTGCACGCAAAATGCAGGTAAAATTTCTGTTCTTCGCGTTTCTTACCAGTCAAATGCCAGGATGGTTGAAAGTAAAATGGGTCTCATGATGCTTTCCCGAGTCTTGCCCTTTATTATTTGAGCTTATCAACTGCAAAATGGTGTATTAGTGTAAGGGTTTGAGTCTTGGGTATAGCCTAGAAGGAGTTGAGTAACTGGAACGAAACTTGCAGGATTCAACCTACAATAAACTTGCGAAAAAAAAATAACATTTTCCACTTGCACATGCAGAGGGGTTGAAGGGGGACATGATTCTAAAAAAATGTTCAAATCAGATAAAGCTTACGAATTTTAATCCAAAAATGAATAAAAAAATTTCTTTTCCCTTTCAGGACGCTACTTGAATTAAAATTTGTGAGTTTTTTTCTCATTTCAACAACTTTAAAGTTCAAGACCCCGTCCCTCCTCTTTATGTGGAAATGGAATATTTTATTTTCCTCTTTTTTTATTGTAACCGGAAGAACTATTAATCCTGGAAGTTTCGTTCCACATTTCTCAACTCCTCGGGTAGACCGAAGAGCCAAACCATAGGATTTTATGAAGAAATATATCCCCTCTGCTCCCTCCAAAAATGAATAGAAAAAGTTTAAAAATGATTTCTGATCTCAGGACGTTATTAAAATTAAAATTTTGTTTTGTTCCATTTGGGCAATTTTTGCGGGCCATGCCTCGTCCTTCTTTGTATGTGGAACTGAAAAATTGTATTTTTTTCTCGTTTTTATTGTAAGCTGAAGAGGTATTAATCTTGTGAGTTTCGTTCCAATCGCTCATCTACTTCTAGGTTAGACCCAAGAAGCGAACCATGGGATTTTATGGGGAAATATGCACCATTCTGCTCTCTACAAATAAGAATAGAAAATATTAAAAATTATTTCTGTTCTCAGGACGTTACGCAGATTAAAATTTGTAAGTTTTATCCTATTTGAACAATTTTTTAGGGCAATGACCCCCGTCCCAACATTGAATGTGTTTGTTCTCTATTCTCTAAAGGTAGTGGCGTATTTAGGGGGTGGCTATCGAGCTCAAGCCTCCCTGAAAACGAAATTATTATATGCAAAACTCATTAAAATTTATCGGCACCCAAAAGGAAAAATATAAGTGCTTATTCACGTATTGTGCATAGATCCCCCCGAAACGAAAACCTAAATACGCCACTGCCTAAAGCTATTATACGTGTATGAATGTGTTAATAATAAACGGCGCACTAGCTGGGTCAACTTTTGGAATACTGGTATTATTTCCTATATGCCTAGCGACGTCGCAAATTCATTGCCTAATGCACTTGTACGTACCAATGACTGCGGTTTTCGTGTAGTACTGTGAGAAAAATTGTGTTGCCACTGTGGATACGTGTATCATGCTTTTTGTCTTTATAAATAATTTTCCTACACATTACTCTCCCTTTTGTAAATAGATTTAATCTTTAAACGTTAATACCGTGGTGCTTTTCCCCTTGTTTCAGTAAAAATGCTTGAGTTTTAAGTAACTTTACAAAGAGCTACATTTACATACATAAATCATATCAACTTGATAAATACTAATATCAAACTGAAGTTTTCCTTGTTTCAATAAAAATACTTAAATGCTAACTTTATGAAAGGTTACATGTATAAATCATTGATATCAACAACACACAATATGCATCAAAACTCAATTTATTCAATCAGATGTTGCCCTAAGATGGATACACTGAAATAGAAACTGAAAGTTTATTGTAACGTGATCTGATCAGCCAATGAGAATGAGGCTGTGGCTAGGCTGGGGCAGAAAAACAAAATATGCCTCCCGGGGCTGCTATGAGATATGGAGTAATAACTTGTCCCATCTGAGGCCTCTGAGGACAAAGAGAAACATCCTTTCTATGCGAAGGCAACATCGTATGTGGAAGGGAAATATTGATAACCAACACAGAGCATTTTAGAGCGATCAAAGACTTAGAGAAACTTTCTAAAAACTTTGTACAATTAGTTTATATATAAGTCGTTTTTTTATAATAAAAAGTTCAAAAGTTAAATTCCCGTGTATATTATTTTGACTCTACCTACAGAACGTTGCAATATAATTCAACGTGGAAAACTGAACTGAATAAGATTGTGTGTGTGTGTAACTTCAATTAGGGAATATTAGATTTGGTTAATCAAAAGCTAATTTCTGGTTAACCGCTGACTTTTCACTTGTAATTTATCAGCTTTAATCTATGAATTGACACTGACGATAAAGTGTGAGGAATTTGTGGCAAGTTCTTTTTCATGAAGTATAAACGACATTGCTATAACCCAAGTTCCACCCAACTCGATACCCGGAATTTCTATTAATAAACTCCATTTAACATTTTCTAAGTATAAATATGAAAAAAAAATCAATTGATGCGGATAAAGAAAATTCAAAATGAACTGTAGTAATTTAATAGGAGATTCAATGTGAAACCACATATATTTATCCCTTTCCATTATCCAACCATTATTAATGGAAATACAGTTATCGACCTCATGAACTAAAACCGTCCCAAGCCTCACCCCTGCACTTGAACTACTGGTAATGAATTACCTCTTAATATGCAATGGTAGGAATCCAGGATAGCATTGTTATCTCTGAAGATTCAATAATATACACGCAAAACAAAAAATATTTTTTTAAAATGTCGGACGGAATAATGGATCTAATTTGCAAATCGATATTCAATTAATTAGTACTAATATGAGTATTGTTATTATCGCCAGATGCCTCTCTACTATTTCAACCTCCTGTTGCTTCTCTTTCCCTTCCTCTCCCCCCCCCCCCTCTCTCTCTGTGTCCCTTTCAATATGGTATGTGTTCTCATATAATTCTACGCATGTCTCCAATCGCTTTGATCTATCTAGATAGTAGATATACTCATACAGTAACAACTCTTGAACCAATAATCTGTTCAGACAGCGAATTAATTATATTAGTTATACAACTGCGTACTCAAAGTTCGGTGGATGTACCTCAAAATGTCTCAACGAGGAAGAATTCATTCCTCGCACAGCTTAGCTCAATGATGGGCAAACTTACTTTAAAGACTTCCAAAGAAGTAAGAAAATCACATAAGGGTGACCAATATTGTTTATTAAAAATAACAATGGTATACTTACAAAATTATTATAATATTAAACCCTTTTAATGGTTCAAGTGTCTTATAATCTGATTCGAACTGAGATGCACTGATTCTCGACAGTAAAGTTAAATGATCATCTGTCAGCTTGTTTCTAATGCAGCTCTTTTGAGGTCATCCTATTGTTCTTTTCATTCGCTAATTTAAGAACCATGTTGCGGGCAGGATATACTGGGAAAAAATCTATGTGGAGTATGCAAAATCGTATCTTACATTTGTAAATCATGTTTTTGGACTTACAGCAAACGTATACCTGAAAACGCGTGTTTTATAATACTTTTTTGTGTAAGTGTTCCATCTATATGTATTTTCCGTATGAAACAATATAGGCGGTCAGGATCTCACATACAAATGGACGTATATAACATATATCTGACGAAAGTTACATACATATATGTATGTAATATAAGGAAGACTGTTAGATATCAGACATCCTGCAACGGAATGATGTAACATCTAAGGGTAGTGCCTATGTAGCATACGTATAATGTATGCTCCGTACTGATTTTTGTAGTAAGCGAGAGTATTCCGTATATTTGTACTGTCACCAGCCCCCAAGCCCATTTATCACATTTAATTAAAATGGGAAAGACAGTGCCAATTTTGAAGTTAATTGACCAAGCCTCGTATATGAAAGAAAGATCTCGAAGCTGCTCCCTCACAAGTTTGGTATGGCTACTTATGTGTTGGTGCGTTTAGCTCCAATCCTCCGACCATATATGGTTAACAAACAAGGAGGCTACTCGCATGATGTCTGCATTCTTTGTGCCTGCCCCTTAGATTTGGATTTTCGGGAGTCTTTTCTTCCGCCCACAGTTTGCTGTATGTGCAAACTCGTTGGACGAACGAACTTATTCGCGCTTCTCCAGTCGTAGCCGCCGGGCCTTTGTACCCTTGCTGTTTCAAGTTTTATTTTATAATTTTGTGTGAAGTGAACTCACCTGCTTGGGTTGAGAATTAGAAGCTTAAATACGTATTTCGAACGTAAAGTGGGCTTTTAAATCAGTTTTAACGAACTAGTTTATTAAATGTTGTGCGCAGTGGTAGCTCACAATAATTTCATATCCTCGATGGACATGTAAGCCTCCGAGTATTGCATAACTTGACGTCGCCTGAAGTATCTGGAAGTGAAAAGTCAATGGACAAACTATAATCACCACTTGTGGAGCTTATTGTGAAATATTTGTGATTAGTTGGGACTCAACACCAGGACCACAGCGACCCTGAACGAGTTGGCCGGTTGAAGATTATTGTGAGTATGATAACACATTTCCAATTGGCACCACGTCACCGAAAGCTCGAGTTAATGAACGGCCATAAATGTTAAAAGTAGGGATTCGTTTATTTGTATGTTCAATGTTATTCTATGCGCATTATAATTCATATTAAGTGTCATTACATATGCTATACATTTCAAACCAAGTTTCGTCATTTGCTCATGAGACTACTTTTTAACTTGTTTACGTCTAGTTAAGTTATATATATATATATTTGTAACTTTATTTGTACTGTAGAATAGTGCTCTGTAGTCTGTGGGCGCCATTTTTAGAATACCCTATATATATTTTCTAGTCGGAGACATTGCCCCCAAAACCCTCGCATTTGTTCGGCGTACGACCTCACACTTCTAATATCTCTAATATATATCTCTAATCTTAAGACATTTCGAGATATGGCCATTTCTTTATAACTATTGCAGTCTGCATTCTTTTTTTCTTCCCTTCTAACAGAAACTTTTTATATAAAAAATGCTGAAACACGTTTTTAATTAGCAATTCTCTACTCTTAAGTGATTTCAAGATATGGCCATCTTATTTTAAGAGTTACAACCCCACTCTTTTCTAATTCCAGCCGTTTTCTTTCCTTCTAAGAGAAAAATCTAAGAACGCTGAAACACGTCTTTAATTATTTTAAATTAAAAGACTAAATACCAACTTTCATGTATCTAACTTTAAGGGATTTCGAGGTATGGTCATGTTATTTTTATAATTGCAACCCTGACTCCTTTTTTCTTCTCGCCTTTTTTTCTTCCTGCACAGAGTTTCACTCTGTCTCATATGTTTACTGGTATAAAAATCATCTCAATTTACGTACGAATATTTAAATTTTTGGTTAATTCTATAAATATATAGGAACAGAGTATTATATATATATATATATATATATATATATATATATATATATATATATATATATATATATATATATATATATTGTAATGCCTTTGAGGTAGAATCAATAACGGTGTTTTCCCCTTCATCAATTCTATTACAAAATTTAAATACAAATATCTTTGAATTTACAAAGAACAATGTAATTAAGTCTGTTCTTCTAAGCGACTAAGATGAAGAAGAAAAGTGTTTTGCACGATGTCCCTTTTACTCAAAGCAGCCTCCAGAGCACTAGCAGGGTTTTAGGTAAGTCTTGCGGGAAACCTCCTTAGCCCAAAGCAGCTTCGCGAGGTTTTTATTGTAGTTAGAATTCCCTAGTCCAAAGCGACCTCGGAGCAGGTGGTGGTTATTTGATCAGCAGTCAAAACTGATAGCTGGTTCCACCTCAGGCAGCGCTTTTATAGGTGGTCTCCTGGTGGCTCGTTCCTCCTCTGGCTCTGTCGTCTTGTTTTCGTGTCTTCCTTGTTGTAGTTAATCGTCTGCTTTTTTTGTAAATTGTAGCACCGGTTGTGTTGACACGTGCTTGCGCTGAAGGCGGGGATCCTTACAATATTTATTCTATATATATGCGATATACGATATACGATATATATGCTAGTTGATCAAGGTTAAAATGCCATAGGATGTCTCTCATTTTACTAAAACATCGATAGCAACACTGTTTTGTAGTCTTAATTCTAGACATGCTCGGGAGAAACATCATAAGCCAAAAAAAAAAGAAAAAAAACTTTTCGAGAGGCCACTCTTTATTTTACGAAGCATAACTATGAATCACTTATACTAACAGTATCAAGACGCGATTATTTAACTCAAGGTTAGAATTCACTTATACTAAGTTAACCGGAGGTGAAGCATGACACATAGATTTTTTGACTAATCTCATTTTGGCCAAATTCTGACTTATACTGTTTCTCACGTGCAGTCTAGAATTTAACTGTAGAAGTCTGTGCTTGAATTTGCTGCATCGGTAACAAAAGCTGCAATGAAGGAATTTACAAGTATTGCTCATGTTTATGTGGATACTGCAAGATGCTATTTATAGGCCTATTTATTTTTATAGAAAAATTCCATAAATATTAACTTGAAATACTAATGATTCATTATTTTAATTTTGAAATGTAATATGTATCCTATTTTTTAATTTTTCTTGCTAATAACTTCACTCCACAGTACAAAACACTTAAAATAAAATCACAAAATACAAACTGTTGTTGTTTGATAAGTGCCGAGTGGAAAGATCAATGTATACAACAACTTAATAATTACGGTTAATATAGCTTCCCAGCTGATATTAATTAAAAAGGACGGTACTGGCCATTTCGAATTTTGGCCAACTTTCCGACTGAAATACTTCACTGTGAGCAGTTTCTTTTTGCTACTTATTATATTTGCTCATATATTATGAATTGTTTCAAATCAACTAAACGTTTGCTGCAAGAATCCATTACCCGCAATAGAACCGATACGTAGGCGCACTACAAGACAGTATTATGATAAGGAAAACTGCAGTGATGTATTGCTAGAATTTTTGGTAGGTATACGCTGGATCGCTTAAAAAATAAACTATAGTGTATACACACCTTTATATCCTCCATTACTTTCCTGATTTCAAGTAGATATACGCTGAACTATAAAAATATTTTGTGCGTATAAACCCTCCATTACATCCAAATTCGGTCCCGATGACATTAAGCCACATGTGGCACTACCATTCAGCACAAATTAAAAGATCTGAACGGTGAAATTAAGACCTGTTTACTATATTCTCCAATGCTTAGGGGCGCTTTCACGCTGGGTTCCACTGGGTCCAGACCCCGGCCCCCAAAGTCCTATAACTTGACACACATTCGTACACTTTCTTAATAAAGTATTTGTTTACCAGAAAAATGATTGATGTACAGCCACCAGCAGAACACTGCGATAGGATTCCTCTGCTTAACCAGTGCTTTACAAACTGCTCATATTAAGGTAAGTAAAATAAACTTGTAGTTTCGGAAGATAAATGTAGAAATTTCTATTTCTGCACGTGCTAATATAATTCAAAGAATGCGAAAATATCGTCTGCCATCTTTTCTTCTTTGGAAGTTAGATGATAACTTGAGGAAGAAGTGTAACGTTAATCGGGACAATCGTTAAAAACGATGAGGTAGCCTCAACTTGAAGAACGTTTCGTGATATTTTCCTTATTGACGAAAGTCTGTACAAACTTCTTTTTGAGTTAAAGAAGAAAATCTTGAGTAAGTTATTGTCACACTTACATAAGGAACGTCTCTTTAAATGAGCATTGGTATCTTGTGTAGGCCTATAGTCTTACATGAAACGATTTAACTAGCTACAGTCTCTGTGTAAGGTAAAGTTACGCTGAAGGCTAGTGGTTATTGCATTTCTACTAGGGGAAACCCGAGTTCAAATCCCACCAGGTTTATTTTTTTTTCAAATATTTCAATTTGAATTCACATTCAGTGTGACAAGTCAGATCTTCTCCTCTCCACAAAGAGAAAGATGTGGGAATGAGGAGAATTGGAGGTCTGTTAATGGAGGCAATGATTGACAAACGTATTTCCTGCAGTTATTCGATATTTTCATCTATCCTCAAACATTTTCTCGTTCATGTGTGGTCAGTCTTTTTGTTTTCTTAAACATACGGTATATAATGAAATAATACATTATATACAGAGTAATATTGAGATTAATATATTCACTGGTGTTCATTGGAAAACACGCTCTAAACCATAAAGATTCATCTCAGAATGGAGAACAGTTTCGTGTGCCATCTATCCATAATTTTACTTGCATAAAGACCTGCTTCAGTACTCCTAACTCATGTACTTGTAAGGAAATGCTCGTGTAAATAGGGTTGCATTTGTCCAGGCGTTTTCATAACTGCAAATATCCTGGACACCAAATAGAGAAATTAGAGCACTCGGAGGGGGGAGGAGATACTTCTACTAGTAAGTGTACACCAAAGATGTGATGTTAACAATTCATCTGTACCCTTTCCTTGCTTAAAAACCAATCTACTTGTATTGTTTCTTTCTGAGAATAAAGGTGACAGTACTTAATATTTCCCTATCGTCTATTCGTGAGCAGAATAACACCGGTTCAACACTACGCGTTTTTTGTGTCTTGTATTGGACTCAGCAATTGTTTGAACTCCTCCTAAGGAAAAATTGCTGCTTGCGCGTCTGACTTGAATTAACCGTTCTTTTTTATGTCATATCTATTTATCTATACAGGGTGTTTCAAACCAACACCGACAACGTTTGGGAGGTAGTTCCTGACACCAAGATAAGACAAAAAGTAAAGAACAACCTGGGTGCATAACTGCTTCCATTCGGAGTTATAGGCTGCCGAAAACATGAAAAAATGAACTTTAAATGTCCGTAGCTCCTAAACTATGGGACCTACCGTAGTCGGATCAAGACTTCACTTAGGAACTAGTATGTGCCCTATCCAAATGTACAAGTTTCAGAATCCTGTTCTACTTCTGCAACAGCTTTTATAGAGGTAATTGGTGAGTACTTCAAATTATATGCTCTTAGCCAAACTCCATCTATAAAAATTGTTGTGTGAGTACCGCAAGATTCTGAAACTTGAATATTTCGATAGGGCACATACTAGTTCCTAGGTGACATCTTGACCCTGCTACGGTAGCTCTCATAGTTTTGGAGCTATGTACCTTTAAATTATATTTTTTCATGTTTTCGGCTGCCTATAACTCTGAAAGGAAGCATTTGGTCACCCAGGTTGGTCTACACTTTTTGTCTTATCTTGGTGTTCGGAATCACCTCTCAAACGTTGTCGGTGTTGTTTTCAAACACCCTGTATAAGTAAATAAAAAATGTAAGTGACTGTTATTTCGCATTGCTTGAACCACCAGACCGGTCTGAATTAAATTTTCAACATAAGTGGGGTTCGGTCCTGGGATGGTTTTTATCATTTTACTTTGACGGTGCAACTTAGGGGAGGGGTATATATATATATATATATATATATATATATATATATATATATATATATATATATATATATATATAATCGAAATTGATCGATATTAGTGCGCAATCCAGTTTTGGCGGTCGCTGAAATGAACAGTGACACCTCCGATGCCATTTAAATAAAAATTCAGCCTCGTAATTTGGAGAATGAGGATATATATATATATATATATATATATATATATATATATATATATATATATATATATATATATATATATAAGAGAAATTAACAGATATCAGAGAGCGCTTCAATAATTGTAAAATTTGATTGACTAATGGAACATATTACTGTTTCATATTTTAACTCAGCGAAGCGGGTTAATTGCTAGTATTTTAAGGTGGATCACCACCCGGGAATCATATATATTTTAGCTCATTTCCTTAACTACTGCGCAATGAAACGCTACATATTATAAATATTGTACTGTAAGATAAAGTTATGTTTCAGCTACAATACAAGACATTAATTCATTTGATTGTATCTTCTGATATCGAAAAAGGTAACAAATAAAAGGAAATATTTGATTCGTTTTACAATGAGCACACAAGATGGCACTTGCCAATCAGATCTTATTAGAAGTGCTTAGTTTTATCAAAATGTTTATTTGTATGTGTAAAGTATTTTAAAGTAACGGTCTTATTAGGAAATAGGTATATGATTTGGCCGTTTTTCGTGTTATGTTTCACATTTTATTTAAATATTAATTTACGTTTAAGGAACTAGATTTTGAGAAGAAACTTGCGCAGAACGCCATAATGTGTTGTTGCCAAATTTGTATGTTTACTGGGGTAGTCACCATAAGACAATTCCTGGATTCTAGCGTTGCAGTTCGAGAAGCGGAACTTAACTGTGAATTGCGATAAGGTCGAAAACTAATTTCTCCAGTAAGTATCCAAGCAGAATTTCATGATTACTTCCTTTATTGTCTGGTATCAGTAAACACTCGATAATATCTGGCAATGCCGCACTATTCAAGCTGCGTTTAGCCTTGCACCGAGAACACCTAGCAATCCACCTTAAATCTTGAACAATTTTGGGGGGAAACACAATTTAAGGATCTGATGTCTTAACTCTGCTCAAAAGAAAGAAAAAGGAAGAATGAGTGATGAACAATTGTACCAGGAAAGCATCCATTGATATACATATTAACAGGTTAAAAACAGTTATTACCAACAACGAAAGCTATATTTATCTTATGTTCAATTATATTCCGAAACCTATGAACAGGTAATAAAAATCAAATAAAATACACGTGAATTTATTATTGTACAGCTTGTTAAGTTCATTGAACCATTGTTTGGGAAAGCTGAACAATGAAAGTGAAATGTGATATGAAGCGTATTTGTAGAACTTCCATGAACGAAGAGAGACTTTAATTAAATTCTAATATTGATTTCATGTTATTCCCGGGATTCAGCTGTCAATTAAAGAAAGTATTTTTTTTCTGAAAAGAAAAGAAGAACAATTAAATGTAGGCTGATATGATACTTTTTTTTCATAACAGTCACTTTCTCTTTCCAGTTCGTTTTTAATTTGCATTCCGATTTCTCTCCCATTTTTATAATAGTTTCTCGTTGTGTCTTTCATGCTAACTTGGTACAAAATACGAAGGTTAAGCAACAATATTCAGCATAAAATTGAAGAACTTTTAGTATCGAGATAAATTCAGTGTTGTCAACTTCTGAGGAAAGTCGCTAAATCTAGGGAATTCGTCTTCCGAGATAGCGACAAAAAAAAAAGTAAGTTTCTTTTCAATTGGTGGTTTTCACGGTGATTTTCTAATGACAATTTAGCAATTTCCGTACCAGTCTAGTCATTTGTGTACTGAAAACAATATATCCCTCTGTAATTAAGAGTTCAGTGGTAGAGCGTTTACCTCTGGTACTTGGGGTCTTGGGTTCGATCCCAGCCCTCGCCAAGTGAACTTTGTGGTGGACAAACACCGTGTGCGTGGGTTTCCTCGGAGTTCTCCCGTTTCCTCCCACTTTCTTCATTCCACCATTTCATTTATTACTCATCTTCACCGTCTCCTTTAGCCTAACCGGCATAACCGTGGGACGTAAAACTCAAAGATTTCATTTCATTTCTGTAATTAAGAGCTATTATTAATTCCAATCTATTTTAATACTTTTCTTTTCGTTTGTTTTAACCGTCGTATTATCAACGGGGCCTACTTTGTGTCCACCACAATATATATATATATTTGTAATTTTAGTTCTAATCGTTTCTTTAAAATTGAAAAAAAATAGAATATGTTTATTGCTCAATATGTTTAGCTAAAGCGTATTCCTTGCGGTGTTGCAAATTGAACGTTAGTTTGTCTCATTAATTTGTTATTTTAAGTTGGTGGGCACAAAGTACTCATAGATTTGCTATTTTAAGTTGGTGGGCACAAAGTACTAATAGATTTGCTATTTTAAGTTGGTGGGCACAAAGTACTAATACATTTGCTATTTTAAGTTGGTGGGCACAAAGTACTAATACATTTGCTATTTTAAGTTGGTGGGCACAAAATAGTAATAGGTTTGCTATTTTAAGTTGGTGGGCACAAAGTACTAATATATTTGCTATTTTAAGTTGGTGGGCACAAAGTACTAATATATTTGCTATTTTAAGTTGGTGGGCACAAAGTACTAATACATTTGCTATTTTAAGTTGGTAGGCACAAAGTACTAATAGATTTGCTATTTTAAGTTGGTGGGCACAAAGTACTCATAGATTTGCTATTTTAAGTTGGTGGGCACAAAGTACTCATAGATTTGCTATTTTAAGTTGGTAGGCACAAAGTACTAATAGATTTGCTATTTTAAGTTGGTAGGCACAAAGTACTCATAGATTTGCTATTTTAAGTTGGTGGGCACAAAGTACTCATAGATTTGCTATTTTAAGTTGGTAGGCACAAAGTACTAATAGATTGGCTATTTTAAGTTGGTGGGCACAAAGTACTAATAGATTTGCTATTTTAAGTTGGTGGGCACAAAGTACTAATAGATTTGCTATTTTAAGTAGGTGGGCACAAAGTACTAATAGATTTGCTATTTTAAGTTGGTAGGCACAAAGTACTAATATATTTGCTATTTTAAGTTGGTGGGCACAAAGTACTAAAAGATTTGCTATTTTAAGTTGGTGGGCACAAAGTACTAATACATTTGCTATTTTAAGTTGGTGGGCACAAAGTACTAATAGATTTGCTATTTTAAGTTGGTAGGCACAAAGTACTAATACATTTGCTATTTTAAGTTGGTGGGCACAAAGTACTCATAGATTTGCTATTTTAAGTTGGTAGGCACAAAGTACTCATAGATTTGCTATTTTAAGTTGGTGGGCACAAAATACTAATAGATTTGCTATTTTAAGTTGGTGGGCACAAAGTACTAATAGATTTGCTATTTTAAGTGGGTTGGCACAAAGTACTAATAGATTTGCTATTGTAACTTGGTGGGCACAAAGTACTAATACATTTCCTATTCTAAGTTGGTGGGCACAAAGTACTAATAGATTTGCTATTTTAAGTTGGTGGGCACAAAGTACTAATACATTTGCTATTTTAAGTTGGTGGACACAAAGTACTAATACATTTGCTATTTTAAGTTGGTGGGCACAAAATACTAATAGATTTGCTATTTTAAGTTGGTGGGCACAAAGTACTAATAGATTTGCTATTTTAAGTTGGTGGGCACAAAGTACTAATAGATTTGCTATTTTAAGTTGGTGGGCACAAAATACTAATAGATTTGCTATTTTAAGTTGGTGAGCACAAAGTACTAATAGATTTGCTATTTTAAGTTGGTGAGCACAAAGTACTAATAGATTTGCTATTTTAAGTGTGTTGGCACAAAGTACTAATAGATTTGCTATTTTAAGTTGGTGAGTACAAAGTACTAGTAGATTTGCTATTTTAAGTTGGTGGGCACAAAGTACTGATATATTTGTTATTTTAAGTTGGTGGGCACAAAGTACTAATAGATTTTTTATTTTAAGTGTGTTTGCACAAAGTACTAATAGATTTGCTATTTTAAGTTGGTGGGCACAAAGTACTAATAGATTTTTTATTTTAAGTGTGTTTGCACAAAGTACTAATAGATTTGCTATTTTAAGTTGGTGGGCACAAAATACTAATAGATTTGCTATTTTTAGTTGGTGGGCACAAAGTACTAATAGATTTGCTATTTTAAGTAGGTGGGCACAAAGTACTAATAGATTTGCTATTTTAAGTGGGTTGGCACAAAGTACTAATACATTTGCTATTTTAAGTTGGTGGGCACAAAGTACTGATAGATTTGCTATTTTAAGTGGGTTGGCACAAAGTACTAATAGATTTGCTATTTTAACTTGGTGGGCACAAAGTACTAATACATTTCCTATTTTAAGTTGGTAGGCACAAAGCACTCATAGATTTGCTATTTTAAGTTGGTGGGCACAAAGTACTAATAGATTTGCTATTTTAAGTTGGTGGGCACAAAATACTAATAGGTTTGCTATTTTAAGTTGGTGGGCACAAAGTACTAATAGATTTGCTATTTTAAGTTGGTGGGCACAATGTACTAATAGATTTGCTATTTTAAGTTGGTAGAAGATGTGACTGATATTTAGGTCTGTCACTCATAGATGGCAGTATAAGAAATGGCTGTTTCCTGCCTTTAACGGTTCGTCTTATCTCGTGTATTGCTCACTTCAGTCACTGTAAAGTTTTTGTGAAAATTTTACCTTAGTGTAGCTCATAAATTTGCTACTATAAATTGGTGAGCACCAGGCGCAGATCCAGAACGGACTTCTGGGGGACTGTGGGTTGTAATACTGCTATTTAGAGCTACTTTTAAGAGCTACAAACTCTGGGGGTTTTATTTATATATATAAAATAAGAAAGTTTCCTTTTCTGGGGGGTAGGGCAATTGCCCCGATCGCCCCCCCTGGATCCGCCACTGGTGAGCACGAAGTACACCCCTCTCGTTGGTAGGAGATGTGACTGACATTTAGAAGCGTTACTTCTAGATGGTAGTATAATAAATAGCTGTTGGTCTTGTCCCGAGTCCCGATTCACGTCAGCCACTGTACATTTTAGTGAAAGTTCTAATTTGTTTCATTTGCGAGATATATTTAACCCGGGAACGGTCGAGTGTTGATTTGTGACGCGACCGGTCGACAGGCGGCGCGGCGGCGCTCACTTACAATATAATTGTTTCTATATCTGTTTATGACTTTATATGGAATTTATTTTGAACACATTTCTATATGTTGACATTATCTGATGTATTATTATTATTATTATTATTATTATTATTATTATTATTATTAAAATAAAATCGCAAATAAAATTATAATGCGTTTATATAAAACCATTTCTTATTACAAGTTATATCTATTTTTATTATCAAAGTTTTTTATGAAATCATTTTCTGTTATCCCATAAACAATACAATTAGTTGATTATCACTGTCGCATAAAATAACATTTTTATTGTCATTATCACATAAGGATTACCTTTTCTAAAACAAAAATATTTTCATAATTAGAGCGAGTTTTCAGTATATGCTCTGCATATGTTCATACTATTTGTATTTTAAGTTGGAAATTTCTAATGAAATTAAGGATATAAATATCTTATTGTAAACATTCTACTTATGTCTCTTGATACATACAGTAGGTATTTCAATAAGACGCTGTTCTACTCAATGTCTCATCACTGTGCTGATGTCACCCATTACACTTCCAGAAGATGCTGACAGTGTGTTTCCCACAGAATGATATTTGACAGGCAGCATATCATACCGTTTTCTTCTGTTTTTCACAAGATGGAGCTGAATCTGCTCCTTGTTGTTGTCCATGATCTCGGAAAAATCACTCACGCCATCGGTCGACAGGTGAGCGTGGCGCTCATAAAATACGCATAATAACATTTATAAGGCCAATACTACTCCAACAGAAGAGAATGAAAAGGCTACACTTGACTCTCACACACAAGACACATCGAGAGACAGCTAGATGGCGCCTCAAGTCTGTGACCCCACTAGGGCGGCTTTGAAACGAAAATATAAACCAGGGTGAGCGGTCGACCGTTCCTGGGTTAATCTTAACAAAATGAACCCCCTTGGTAGTCCGGGTTACAAAAAAGTACCTACAGTAAGTAGTGCAAGGATAAAGTAGTGCAAGCGATGATGAGTTGGACAAATATACAGCGTGGCAATCCCTCCCCACTCCCATTTTGTTTCCTATTACCTTTTGCCCTCTAACGGAGAACAAATCCAACCTTGGAAAGTCGTTTAATTAGGTTGTATAACTAATAGGATACTATCTTTTACAGTTAAAATATCGTATATCGTATTTCATATTTTATTAAGTAAATTGACAAAAGCAACGCAAGTAGGCACTAGCCCTTTCTACTCTTAAACAACGAACGTGTAAGAAGAGATTCGATTCTTTGCTCATGAATATCTTAAAATTCTGCCTGAAAAATTGTGCGATCAGATTATTTAATAAAAATTTGCAAAACAAATAAATAGGAAGGATAATACGTATTAATGGATAGTAATGGATAATGAGACTTGGTTTGTAGAAGTTATATTGAAACTGGAAATTAATGAACAACTTATATTTTTAATTCCTCACATGCCATTAAATGTATGCTAGATCTATTACTTTTAGAAAATGAAAAAAAAGTAAACAGTACAAGCAGTATATGCTACGACATTTAAAGAAATACGGAATCACAATATTAATTGCTTTGAATTACAATTAAAATGCAACTTCTGTAGCTTTCTTAACGCCACGGGAAGACAAACGAACCAATAAGTACTCACACAACAGCAACTATTATATGATACCATTTCTTCTATGAACCAGTAATACATACAAAAACTATACATTTCCAAATAAAACTGTATACATTAAGGGGTCACTTTAAAAAAGTGGAAGGAAACTGCCCCCTAATCGCCTTCCCTGTCACTATATGTATAACGGAATCCGAATAAATGAAATAATATTAGCTTCTTTTGAAATTGGTACTTTTGACTTACAGTACTGTTGGTCGTTACTGAGCATGATTTTGAGTCCATTATTGGAAATGTCTTGTACGCAATTTTCAACCTCTTCAGGACGTACTGTATCTAAATGGAAACATTTAACAAATAGTTCAAGATCTACAGATAGAGAACCATTCAGGTTCAGTTAATTTAAATTTGAATAAAAGAATTTTGTGGGGGGTAAGCTCTGATTTACAGTTGATAGACATCTTTTTTTAAAAAAAATTAAAATCCCAGGAACATGTCTTTATTATGTAAAAACAATGTAGTTGTCTCTAGATGTTATTTTCGTCTTTTTTTTAAAAAAAATTAGAAAATCAGAAAAAAATCCTCTCTCATCTTTTATTCTAGAAACCAACCAGGCTTTGAATGCTTCCATCTCTCGTCCACATCTGCCGTAACCATAGACAACATGAGTGTGCGTTCTACATTTGCATCGCAACCGAACTCCAATATCAGCAATCTGGGGAAAGGGAAATATGGCAGGATTTTCCCCTTCTCCCCCGGCTTTCCCTCTAGCCTTCTGCGGGCACCCCACCACAACTTTCTTCCTCTTTTTTTCTCTCGCTCTCTCTCTCTTTCTCTCTCACTCTCCAACACACACACACACATACACAAAAAGAGAACAGGAATGTAGAGGAAACGCATACATGAAATGTGAAAAAACCATGAACACATATTTAGACATTCCATTCATCATGTCAAAACTCTTGGGAATATATATGTTCTACAAGCATATACATGAAACTAATAAGCATACAGATACGTTTTCACGCGAGCATGTGTGTTTCTCTGTTCTGTATCACTGCTGAGATCCCTCTCTTGATGAAGGTATATATGTATCTACTGCATATTAAGGGTAATTAGAAGCAAAATATCAGGAAACACATCGTCTATTTAATTTAATATTTCCTTTAAAAAAACAGCTTTTGACTTCACGATTAACCTAAACGTCAAAATGACCTTACTTTAAGCCTAAGTTTATTTAGTGTTAAATATTAACCTACAATAATATCGGGGTCACGGTTAGAAACATATATGTTACTATTAAGAGTATTGTGTTACTGTTAGGAATATATATGTCACCGTTACGATCATGTGTATCAGTCTTAGGAATATATGTGCCATCGTTAGGAACATATGTATCACTGTTAGAAGTACATGTAGCACTGTTAGGAATATACAGTATATATATACGTATATGTTAATCTTAGAAATATGTGTGTCACCGTTATGAATATGTGTCACTCTTAGGAATATATGTCACTCTTAGCAGTTGGTTAAGGTTAGGAATTAGGTTTCTGGACCAGGGGCGTTATTTTAGACTTCACTTGAGGGGGGCAAGAGCGCCACCGACATGACTTTCTCGTCATGTACTAGTATATTACTAGACAATCTATTAAAGTATATGTATCCCTCAAACTCTTGGGAGGGGGCAATCGCCCCCTCCTGCCCTACCTAAATGACGCCCCTGTTCTGGACTTCGGGCATCTACGGCCATGTTAGCCCGTCATGATTGAGGAACGACGTCCCTCGGTGATCACACTATCCAGGGAAAAAGGAAGGAAGAAAAGATTGGGAAAGAAAGGAAGAGGTCTGGGACCTGCATGTTGAGTACCATCCCGGCATTTGCCTGGTGTGAATAAGGAAAACCTCACTGAGGATGACTGGCCTGAAAAACCTTTTGTACTTTCGTAACCGGGTGTCCCTACCCTGTTAGGAGTTTGTGTTTCACTCTTAGGAACATGTGTATCACTGTTAGGAGTTTGTGTTTCACTCTTAGGAACATGTGTATCACTGTTAGGAGTTTGTTTCACTCTTAGGAACATGTGTATCACTCTTAGGAGTTTGTGTTTCACTGTTAGGAATACATGTCACTGTTAACAGCTTGTGTTTCACTCTTAGGGACATGTATGTCGCCGTTAGCAACAAGTGTTTCACTGTTTCGAATATATGAAATTGGAAGGAGTCTGTGTGTCACTCTTAGAAATATGTATGTGTCACTGTTATAAGTATGCATGTCACTGTTAGGAGTGTGTGTGTCACTCTTAGAAATATGTATGTGTCACTGTTATAAGTATGCATGTCACTGTTAGGAGTGTGTGTGTCATGTTAGGGGTATTGGTGTCACCGTTAGGAGGAGACTACCAATAATGCATGCAAATCTGCTTCTTGATAGTGTATTTTTCATATATATATATATATATATATATATATATATATATATATATATATATATATATATATATATATATATATATAAGTATATATATATATATAAGTATATATATATATAAGTATATATATATATAAGTACATAACTAAACAATTTGTTCCAGTAGAATAGAAACTGTTAATTATTATTAACTGAGAGCAACATACATTATACTGACATAAAAGTTCATATTTCTGTATGTTCTCGAAATGTATACTTCAGGGTATGTCGTGCGTTGCAACCCCGCGTCCAGAAATTTTTTGTTGGGAGGGATCCAAAGTTTTTCTTACACTAAGAAAAAAAATTATAGGTGGCGTACTTAAAAAGATAGGTTACTTGCGCAATTCCTGTAGCATTTGGACTTAACGTACAGCAGACGTATAACTGAAAACGTACGTTTTATAATACTTCCCATATAAGTGTTCCATCTATACGTACTTTCCGTATGAAACAATATAGGCGGTCAAGATCTCACATACAAATTGACGTATATAATATATAGCTGAAGAATGTAACATAAGTATATGCATGTGATATACGGAAAACTGTTAGATGTCAGACATCCTGCAACGGTATGATGTAACATCTAATGGCAGTGCGTATGTAGCATGTGGATAACGTATGCTCCATACTGATTTCTCTAGTAAGCAAAAGGATTCCGTATATTTGTACAATATACTGCTGTCTGGAGAACGGGTTTTTCTCAGTGTAGGGGGATCCATTACGTCTATGTAGAATTGAACCTGCCTTATTCTGCGCCCGAAAAGACGATAAGTAATTGTTATTTACTGCCACCTATATTTTAGAAAAAAATCATCGAACTGGATTATTTTTATAAGAAAAGAAAGAGTAGAGATGAGATGAAAAAATCAAATCTTTAGGCTCTATCAATACTTTCTCAATTAAACATAGTTCCCTATAAGCAAGCAGATCTGCAGTATCCCTAAAATCTCCCTCAATTTCCCTTGGTAAACTTAACCTTAGTGATATCTCTTTGTCTGACTTAGCCAAGGTAAATTTTAAGTCATGCTTTAAGTTCAGATAACCTTGGCGTATAAATCTGTATACGCTTAGACCAGATGTAAGGACGAACGCTGAGCAAAAACGTGTGCTCATGAGATTTAATGATCCTCCCTGTGTATAGCTCTGCGAAGTGCAAATTTTAAGACATGCTTGACAGGTGCTTCAACCAGTGTTTCTTCCAGACATGTTATTGGGGAGCACTGCTCCCTGGAGCCCTAAGAGTGCCTCCCGGAGAAGATCAAAATAATACGTCCATAATAAGATAAATAGAAAAGTACCAGCAATGCACCCCCGGAATACTAAGTGTACCCCCCCCGAAACATTGTTTCTGAAAGAAACACTGGTTTCAACTTAAAAGGAATGTTAAGGTTAACCTTATATTAATTATTTACAAGTTTGAAGAAAGTTTGTAATCGAGCAACTAGCAAGTTTGTTGTAACCTTCGTTAGGTCTGGAGCCGTGTAAACGCAAGCTTTTGCAAGTCCTCAGTTTTAACCTTGAAGGCTTGACTATAGCTATTAAAAGTTTGGGATGCTATTAAGGTTGTGTTAAGAAAGTGTACAAATTTTAGTCAAGTTACGAAGTTTTTCTGGGAGGGAGTTCGAACCCGGAGGGTGTGCCCTTGGTTCAGTGTCAATAATAATAATCACTTTCACATTGCAGGAATGGAATGACATTTTTGAGTTTAACGTCCCACGATTATGCCCTTTAGGCTAAGGCAAACAATGATTAAAGTAAATGAATGAATGGAGGAAAAATGGTGGAATGAGAAAGTTGGAGGAAACGAGAGTACCTTGGGAAAACCCACGAACACGATGTTGTTCACCACAAATGTACTTAGCCGTGGATGGAACCAGGGATCCAATGCACCAGAGGTAAGCGCTGTACCGCTGAGCCACCGTGCCCTTTACCTGTAAATTTATTTCTTCGTTACAATAATAAAATTAGAGTAACAATTAAGCTGGAAGTTGATTTTCGAGTACTTATGCTTTATTGTATATATTATTTCCTTATGCTTTATTATGCTTTTAGAATGAGTTTTACCTGGACACCTACGTAACCAAAATGATGTTCAAGGTAACAACCGTATGTCTATAGTGTTATTCTATTTATGTCTTTTTGCTTTTGAGTTGGTCTACTTATAGAAAATAACCGAAGGGCAAAAATTTTCAATTTACAAAAAAAAAAAAAACTGTATTATGATTCATGAGGGACGTGCTAGAGGGTATGGTGGCAGGAAAGAGAGGGAGAGAGCGAAGTAGACTACAATTAATGAATATTATCAAAACAAAAAAAATCGTACGAACATGAAGACTAAAAGGTTAGCGGAAGACTGTGGAATATGGGAGCTTCTGAGTTGCGACAAACGACCTGCCAATAATGGCAGAATACCTATGATGATGATGATGATGATGATGATGATGAAAAATTGAATACTCTTACATGGAAGTGAGTACTGTTCTCAAGGCAGAACAGACACTGCCTTCTAGCGAGATTACTCTTTCGTAAATGAATATGAAGAAGTCTCTGATTTAACTTACACTGTAAAAAAATCATTGTGTTATTTCAAACGACATGCCTATGTGTTAACACAATTGTGTTAAAATATAACACAAACAGGTGGTTAGAACAACTCAATCTCCATTTGGAGTTGTGTGTGAAATGCCGGTAGTTGAAATGACACACAGAATCTTCGGTATTTTTTTCTACGTAATTGCCAAATATGCTGGCCATCTGATTATAAAGGCTTATGTACTGAAGGTACAGTCAAACACAGTGGAAAGAGAGACTTAAACAAATCCAGGTATTAGCAAAATTCCAACGTGCAAACTGCGCGATATGTTCTCAGTTGATTTACATAATGTTTCTAAAGAAATATGTCAACAGCGAAGAGCAACACTGTATTACTGTCACTTCTACACTGCACTATAGCTCACCAGTCAACACCGAGGACTGTTTCCAAATGCCAGAAAACCAGTAGAAACACGATTAAGAGGCAAACATATTAAAAGGATATAGGTAAGTTTCGTATCATTCTTGAACAAGTTGATGAAGGTTGTATTTCGGACCATCGAGAAATACTTCACAATAAGTGTTGGGAACGACGACAAAAAAGTTTATGAAGATTTTCTAAATGAAGTATTCTGTAGTTTACTATTCTTATTTTAAAACTAGAATCTTCGGTAATCGTAAGCATGCACACCACAAGCTTTTCCAAAACAGAAAAATGGTTCCATCAACACCGCACATGGAGTTATTTCAACACCGAAATAGGTGTCGTAGTAACACAGAACTGGAGTCGAACTAACACCAAAAACGATGTTAATCTGGTGGTCTGGCTTTGAATTTTAACACAGGGAGTGTTGAATTAACATACAAATGGTGTTACTTATATGACTTTCACCTTGAGTTATGACACACATTGTGTGTTGAAATAATACGAAAATGATGTTGAAATAATACAGGGACTGTGTTATATTAATACTTGACATGGTGTAATATTAACACAAAATAATTAACATACTACACACTGTGTTACTTTCTTCGTGTTGGTGCAACACCGCCACAAGTAACACTCAACACCTTTTCCCACATTATCAACCCTGACATGGTGTCGAATCAACACCGAAAATACTAACACAGATCCGAATTTAACACCGCTCAACACTGATTTTGTGTTAAAACGTAACACACCGCCTGTGTTAAACGCTAACACCGTGGGGTCTATGTTGAATTAACACCGCATAGTCACGCTGGAACCACTGCTCTGTGTTAAATTTGAGTTGAATTAACACAACAATTTTTTACTGTGTAGGTTCATCTTTATTTATTTATTTATTTATTGACGAGACTGAATTTTTTTTCGAAAAGAAACGAAAAGAGAGCCTTGAATTCCAAGTAATAAGCCAAAAAGACGATTCCCAATGCAGTCAGTCAAATGAAAGACAGGTTCCGTCAATTTTTATGAAACAAAAAAGAAGAAACAAACTAGATGAAAGCAGACGGAATAGAAATCAGTTTCTTTTTCCTGTTTCATCTTCCAGAGGCGAACACTACACTGTTCTAGCTCTCGCGCGCAAATGTGTGTGAAAGGCAAGAGACAGAAAGAATGATGCAGTACTTGAAGACCAGATTATTCATCAACGACGTAAGAGGGAATAAGAGAGAGAAGAAAATGAGAACGACCGTCTTTTGTTCCGAAGAAGAAGAGTGTATGAGCATAGAAAAGAAAAGGAAAAAGAAAGGGTTTTTTGAATGATTGTGGAAAAGCAAAGCCGCGTTTGTTCTTTCCCTGCGAGACCTTCTTTTCCAAGAAGCCTCAATTTCAGCGTTGCCAGACGTAATAAAGAAATTTTGATGATGCGTAAATTCCATGGAAAACAATCTACCACTAAATCTTTTTAGATGGATACAAGGGAAAATCTTAAGATAATACAATCCAAGATTTGAGGGAAAGAAAGAAACTAGATTGAATTTTTGCAAAATATTTTCACCAGTTTTCCCATATTCTTTCTTCTCAGAAAACGGTAGCGCTCGAAGACATTGCTAAGCTACTTGTCAAGTTTGCTTTCACCTATGGTACCATTTTTTTTCTCCTTTTTATGCATTTTACAAAGCATTGTATTTGAAAGACTTTTCGTATGTATTTTTCTTAACTTTTTTGTGTTAAAGTGTTTCCACATTCAACCAGTTCTTGAATTCTAAGGTAGTTTTACGTTTTGAAACAATTCACATCAACCTACTGGATGTTATACTTTATATGCCAACTCCAGAAAATTTTTGGTTTCATAATGAAATAAGATATACAGGGTGTCTCGGAAGGAAGTGATAATACTTTGACAAAATGGTAGTATGGGTGATTCTAAACAAATAAGTTCATATGAACATGAGTCCTGTTCTCAACGGTTTGGGACCTCAAGGTTGTGAACCATTTTAGATTTTATGTTGTTTATATGCTCATTCTGTAGCTATTCTATAGAAGTGAAACCACGTGCATTTGAATAGTGATGGAATTTTCTTTCCAACGGTCTACAGAATGCAGCGGTAATGTCTTTGGAAAGGGAGTTACTGAGGGAAATAAGGGAATCAGTGTTGCCAACCAATTACCTTAAACAATTTTAACATTCCCAAATTTATCTCAATAACTTGTTTTCTCAAGACACTTTTTTTTTGTTTACCAAAAGTATCTAGGTATAAGGAAACGATGATGAAATCATTGGTGATTATCAGTAGCAATTGTAGTCTTCTGACAAAATAAAATGAGATTGTTAATGGAGTCTGTCGATGCAGATTCGTGAATTCTTGGCAATACATGGTTCTCCGACTTCGGAATACTGACATTTCTTATATTGTGGACAAAATAACTATTAATGGTGAAAAGATTATGTATATGGCCCTTTATCATTATTGGCTCCATAATTTTGAATACTACAGTAGATACACAAATCTACGCGTAGATCTTCTATTAGTTTGAAAATCAGTTTAATGAAGAGGAACTCATAATTTCAAAATAAGTAGGTTAACACTACTTTCACACTTTTAAGACAGCATGCAAGAAATGGCGTCCTTTGGTAATAGTGTCATTTTCAAAGGACTTAGACCACCCAGATCATATGACTTTACGGGACATGATGAAAAGAAAGATTAGCCACGGCAAGCCAGCATCAGAGAACTGTAAGAAAGCATTTGACGTTGATACTACTGACATGTTTGTAGGTATAGCTACTTTTTTATTTATGGACAGGTGTGTATATATAAGTATGCTAATAATGATCATTTCCAACACTTGTGACGTCACAATGCTTAGGTAATATGTCCGTAGTAAATTTCATTACATTATAATCAACAGTTCGATTTTTAAAAGCGAAAATGGTAGGGTCGAAAGTGAATACCCGATATTATCAATACATTCTAGGGACTTGATTTCACTCTTTGATAAATTTCTCACTTTCACACTTGAGTATCTTGGTTCATATGTACCACGAGCTCTTTCAGGGAAATTAATATCGGTTTCATATCTTACTACAATAACTTAATGCTTAAAAAGCTAATTAGAAACTTGGCAGTGCTGCCGAGAGATGAAACATACACAAACTGACAGAGATCATCAAGCTTATTTGTTCTTCAAATTCTAACCTTACATGTATAAATGTATTCCTCTCTGTACCCATATCTGTATCTATCTCCCTCCTTCCTCTTTCAGTGACGTGCGTTACTAACTCTCATGGTCCGAGAGCAAAACTCCGGCTTTTGAAACAAGATGTAAGCGGAAACATATACACCATAAGAGTATATTTCCACTACATGCCTTGAAAGTGTTTATATTCTCGAGATATGTAAGAAAAACATGTTTATCATGTAGCGTTCTGTGTAAGTGAGTTGTTAACGTTGTGATTTCATAGCCAAAAGGTTCTTAGTTCAAAATCCGTCTCTGAAAGTTGTGATTTTTTAAAATTTTTCATTCTGTAATCATACGATACCAAAAAAAGTTATTCACCATAATTCGACAATTGTGAGTACTCACAGGTTTTACTGAGAACCTATGATTCTTATTATACTTCAGAAAATCACAATTTTCCTTAGAATATGGATGCAGTTCGTTCATTTATTTCTCCAATTATAAGATTGCATACGTGAATATACATTTCTCTCTGTCTCCATATTTGAATCTCTCTCTCTCTCTCTCTCTCTCTCTCTCTCTCCTTCTCTCTCTATGTCGTCAGTCACGAACACACATGACCTGTGATCAAACGTCCGAATCTTGAAACCAATGGCCATCATGACTCCCGAGATTTGTTTTAGTAGGCTAAGGAGATTTAGGCACACTTCAAACAGGAAATATAGACACAAAAGTTAGTAAAAGAGTCGCTTTCGTTCTGGAAAATTTCTATCTGCAAGATGCTTTGCGTAGTGATCGACCAATAACAGAAAAGTGCATGATATTGTGGCAAAAGTTGAGCAAATCCGCTATGTAAACAGTGATCGCCAATGACCTAAACTTCCCTCGCCAGTGTTAAATCATTCGAAGAAAGCTTACTGTCAAGTGTTCTTACCCCTCAGTTGCATGCAGCCCGCCTTACTCCGGTCAATTTCTCGTTGCAGCATATGCTAGGATATGTTTTTTCTCAGATGCAGGAATTACTTGATTTAAAAAATAATTAATTAATTATAAAATTTTCTCAAATTTTCATATGTATAAATCTCTCTTGGGAAATATTTATTCTATTAGGGGGAACCCTCATCGAAATATGACCAACGGTTCTCGAGATAATCACAATCATACATACATACATACATATATACACATACATACAAAAATACACATATACAGATCAAACTGAGAACCTCCTTTTCTTGATGTTGGTTAATAAGAAAACGCCTATTTCAGCGTTTTTGATAATTTTGCTTCAAATGGAGAAAAGAGGGGCGATTTCAATAATATTAAAATGTTCCTTTAATTATTCACAAGGTGCCGAATGTGAACATTTGCTTACGTAAAGATAGGTGTAGAGATTAAACTCTTAAATTAAAAAATAATAATAATAATAATAATAATCAAAATCGTGTTTCAACGTCTGCAAAATTCTGCTTCTAAAGGGGATAAGGGGGACAATTTCTATAATATTAAGATTTCTAATTATTTACTTAGAAAATGCTTAGCGTCAGATTAGCTAAAGTTGATGATGTGAAATTCTTTGTAGAAACAATTAATTTTTAAAAAAATAAGGGAAACACGTATTTCAATGTTTTTGAAAAATTCCACTCCTGGAAGGGCAAAATATGTACTATTATATGGAAGAATGAAATTGATTCGCTGAGAGTTCAGACCATACTGATATATTTAAAAAAAAATGAGATTTCAACGTAAAACGCCTTGTTACGATAGTAATAAATATTATCGTTCCTTTTTCTTATAACACTGATGCTAAGAGAGGTAAAGGGAGTCAGATGTGGGATATGAATTCTTCATTAAATATAAGTGGATACATGTCTCGGTGTTTTTGAGAATTTTTGTCTTAAGAAGAAATTGCATTTTTATTAAATGCCCTCCTCCCCCTCCGGATTGAAAGCAGCGTTGTCTGTTATTTGTGTTTACTTCACGAGAAAATGGCTGCAAACTTTGAAATGGATTTTGAAACATATTTAGTATCTCTCATTTTAACTAAATGATATCTTGTGAAGGAGAACGGAATTCAAAATTAATGCACAAGGTAGAGTATCTTATGATCCCCTCAAATTAGGAAGAAGAAAATCCTAGCTATATATAAAACTACATGAACTGACATCAAATAACAGGTACACTCATGCCCAAAATTATTGTCGCATGTCTATAAATATGTTATTGTAGGAAATAATTTAACAACGAATTCGCCCGGTATTTCTTATAATGTAGTATGTGTATAATCGGCAAAGACATGTATGTGGCAAATTTCACGACAAAAGAGTAGTAAATAAGAACAATAAAACGAAAATAAAATTTTCTTGTCCAATTAGCAACATTTTATTTTACTCATTATAATTTTCGTATTTATAATTATATTCCTATGAAATTTACCACAAATTATACATTTCCTGATTGTACACATAGTATCAGTATTATAAGTACCTTGCAAAATCGTTATCAAATTATATTCTTACAAGAAGACAGTTATAGATATGCGACAATCATTTTGGACATGAGTGTACTTCTGGTTGACGTGTAAAGTTGAAATTTGTCATGATTCAATGAAATTTGGCAGCTTTCTGGGATCAACTAACAGGATTTTTTTTAAAGTGGATATTTTTTAAGTTTTATGGGCTCTAAGAGGAGATGAAGAAATTCCTCGTGTTATTTAAATGAGTCATTTTTGGACCTCTAATCTCATGTTTTAGGTACTTGGAATTGGAATAAAAGATTGAAATTCGGTATGCTTCTCTGTATATAAACTCCTAACTACAAATGAATCTCTGATAAGTCAGAAATATACCGAAAATGAGTTTACATCCATCTTTGTTTCTTGAAGGTGCAATATCGAGCTGCATCAAGTATCCCTCTGTTGAGAAACGTCACAAATCATTGACTTAGGGCATTATTGATATTATTTACTTACGACGTTTCTCAAATCAGCGATTCAAATAAGTGCACACGTGACCCAGCATTTTGCAAAATTCCGGTTTTAGAGGGGGAGTGCAAATTCTATATATATATTTTTGGCCATATTGGAATAGACGTTGCCTATTGTTTGTGATCGTATCACGGAAAACGGGTTACCCATTAGAAATTAACCTTGGAACATAGTTCCTGTCTCAAGGTTTTTATTATCTCACATTGATTAACAGGCGTACCTTAAGGGGATATTGTAGTTCAAAATGTATGCCAAAAATGAAGTATATTATGAGTTTCTAACATTATACTTTCAGTGAGATGCATATTCTAAACGGGAGAATATATTTTACACAAATATATTCTTCTCCCTAGACGAAAAACAGACATTGAAGTAGTTTATTATAAAGGAATAACTTTAACAATCTTTTTTTTTTTTTTTTTTTTTTTTTAGTTCGGGCCTGGGGTGGTTTTTACCACTTTACTTTGACGGCGCAACTTAGGAGAAGGGAGGTGGAAAATACTTAAAAATGATCGAAAATGGCTATATTAGTGTCGAATTCATAGTTTTCGGAAACGCTGGAGATGGCACTTCCAATGACGTTTAAATCTAAATTTACCCCATTATGTCCAAAACGAAACGTAATCCCCCGCGCGAAAAACGGATATTTTACTTGTCCTTTAAATGTACCCTGTCCGTCTGTCCATACAAGAGACAAAAAATCTCAAGTGAAACTTGACCAATCATCACCAAATTAGATCAAAATGTAGAAAGTTTAAAGTTATAAACCGAGTTATTTTTTTAGAGCCAATATTCAAATCGCAAATGGTAGAAATTATCAATTTCCGTTTGTAACGTTAATCGCTATAGAGCAAAAACTATAATAGATAGAGAGATACTGTTTGCTGCAGTCGATGAACCGACCCAAGAATACACTTAATCTCTATCCATAACTGTCTACTAAAACCATAGGTTGTGTAACTTCCGATTTGTATATTCGTCTATATAGAACCTAAACTATAACAGATAGTAACTAGCAGGTTTTTTTTTTTTTTTTTTTTTTTTAATCAGACCAGGTATTATTTTCTCTTTTAATCCTATATTCAAATTGGAAATTCCTGAAATCAACAACTTTCGGTTTTGAAGTTGAAAACCGTAAACAGTTCCGATTTTATCTTTGATCGTTACAGAAGAAAAAGTATAATGAATAGCAAGACGTGTTTTCTTGTAATTGATTAAGCGTCCCAAGTACCCGACGCTTATATCTATATTAAAACCGGAAATAGTATAAATTAACCGGAAATGGTTTTAGATTTGACCTTATAGAATAGAACGTGTAATAGGCAGAGAGGAGCGGTTTCCTGTAATCGATTAAGCGTCTCTACAATTCATTTCTTTTTAACTTTTAAGTGTTTACTGAAACCGGAAATGATAGAACTTCAGTACGACTTCTGGTTAAAATATTGATCTACGTAGAATAAAAACGACAAGTAATTTTATGGAACCAATATAGCGTTCTAAGAATATGTACGGTGTTCTCTCTAAACTCGTATTCAAACGGGATTGATATCCGGATAGTATTCAAAGTAGTGGTGGACACAAAAACCGGTTTTTCGGTTTTTAGAAAAACCAAAACCGGTTTTTGAACATTTTCAAAAAAAACGGTTTCGGTGAAAAACCGATTCGGTTTTTCACCTGATCCGGTTTCGGTTTTCTACAAAACCGATTCCGTTTTTTCCCCAAAATTTGTTCTATTTCTAACCAGAATGGTGTTTCGTTGTTCTCCGGAAACCGAATCCATTTCCATAGAAATAGTTTCCATAGAATAATAGAAATAGAAATGAAAACCGAACCGGTTTTGGAGAAAACCGACATGTCGGTTTTTCGGGTTTCGGTTTTTATAAAAACCGGTTTTGCCCATCCCTAATTCAAACCGGGTACCACTTCCAGTTTTAACATTGATTATTCAGAGTGAACTCCCCGATAAATACCAACTTTATGAATATGCTTATATGTTGGGTAGGGAGAATTTCATGCTACGGAGAAACTTAAAGCTATGTCGGCCATAGTTTACTACCAGACGAACCACCTCTATCGAATTGGTCTAAATGGAGTAGGCAGACGACTAGACTAAATGGAGTGCTCTTGGAGAAGACAGCAGTTCTCCACTTCACGTGTATATACCATGGCCACCCTTCAAAGAAAGTGTGTGCAGTGCACAGAAAAAAACGGGACTAGTTTCCTCCTAATTTATACGTTTCGAATATTCTATCCCATTGTTACAAAATAATTATAGTAAGATAAGAAATCTTTCAATTGTATGCCGGTTAGGCAAAAGAAAACGGTGATGATGAGAAATCAATGCAATGGAGGAGTGAATAAAGTGGAAGGAAACAGGAGAATCCCAAGGAAACCCACGAACACGGTGTTTGTTCACCACAGAGTCTACTTGGCGTGAGCTGGGATTGAACCAGCGACCTCACACATCAGAGGTGAATTCTCTAGCACTTTTATAAAAATCTTAACTTTATTTGTCAACCACCTGGTCAGGATTGCTAGACTCGACAGCGAAACGAACACAGAAACATCGAGGGCAGTTAAAATTCCACAGGCTGTCCCAGCGGGAATCGAAGCCGGGACCACATACACCAAGGGCGCACGCGCTAGTTACTAGGAAGGACTTACTGAGCTACCGTGTTCCCTATATTAAGATAAGAGTACTGAGGATTATTGTTATTATTATATTGACGATAATTCCGATTACAATGGAGCATTGCATATGATTTGTTACATAGCTACACACACAAAAATAAAAGTGGACCCCAGGGTATAACTTTGATATATTTTGTTACACAGAATCAAAATTCGAAACCCCAGGACGATCGATCGTGTCAATTTTTTAATGGCCGATAAACTTCAGCGATTTTAGATAGAGAGGATACACGTAATACAACTATACAAAAAACAAAAGTTCTGTGCAGAGTTCCACTGTGTATGGATTCGATGTATTTTGTTAACAGAATCCAAACGTATGTTCTGTCTTACATACCTCGCTGAAGTTTTTCGCCCATAAAAGAAAATTGACAGGATCGATCGTCTTGGGGTTTCGAATTTGGATTCTGTATACCAAAATATACCGAATCCATACCCTGGAGTCCACTGCATAGAACTTTTTTTTGTATGGCAATCTTACGTGTATTCTCTCTATGCAAAATCGCTGAAGTTTTTTGCCTGTAAAAAAGGTGACAGTCAATTGTTTTGGGGTTTCGAATTTGGATTCCGTATACCAAAATATATCGAATCTATACCCTGGAGTCCACTGCATAGAACTTTTTTTGTATGGCTATCTTACGTGTATTCTCTCTATGCAAAATCGCTGAAGTTTTTCACCCGTAAAAAAGGTGACGGTCGATTGTTTTGGAGTTTCGAAACTTGGATTCTGTGTAACAAAATATATCGAGTCCATATCCTGGGGCCCTGTGCACACAACTTTTATATTTTGTGTGTGGCTATGTTATTTGTGAAGGAAGAATAATAATCAAAGAATTAGTGATTTGAAGCCCCGCAGTAATTTGAGTGTGACAATATAAATTATAAATAATCAGAACTTAGCATACGATCAATAACAAACCAAGATGATGTCAAACAATACTGAAAAAAGATCTTAGAGTGATACAAGAAAGAGAGGACTATAATATAAACTTAGATCAATCGATATTGGATTAAAATATCAACAAAAATAAGATCCAATGTCACGATGGATTCTGATGCAATAAATCTATATATTACCTAAGTCATGGAGCTAATTAGAAGGAGGAAAAAGTTCGGTATTAATACAGAGAAAACGCAGATAGATGATATGGCAACCCTGACTGTTCTCCCAAAAACTTGGTTTTCAAACCCGGCGACCTATTCAAAGGCTCTCTCGTTAAAGTCTCTTATGATGAATAGTGCACAACGAAAAGAAGATAATTATGGATGAAGATTGCAAAAATCGCACGCATCGCTCTCTCTTTGTTGCAATCAATGCCACTTCCCTTTTGGAACAGAGGAGATGAAAAAGAACTCTCAAAGATTCACTGGCATAAGTATCAAACACTTGAGAGGAACCAACAAAGAACACGAGAGAAAAGAATTCTTATCAGGAATATTGACTATGTGTAGTTGCTGGATTCATGCATCTCGTTTCCCTATCTCTGTTCCCTTTTCTTTTATTTTCTACTTTTTAAACAAAAAACAGACAGAAAAACAAATCTTTTTTTCTTCACGCTCAGTGGCACCTGATATGTGAGTATAACAAACAAAGAAAATCATGTTTGTTGGTTGAAGAGCTTGTTATGTTATTTTTATATGTATTAGAACTTGTTACATATGATACAGTGGGAACACGAGATTCGTTAAAACTAGTTTCCAGTAGGCGAAACCAGAAAAACTCTTGACTCTCAGTGGGAAACACACTTTTATGTTAGGAAAAACTAGAAGATATTGGTTTACGCGGTAAAAATGAGAATACAGGCTGACTTCCAGTATGTACTGTTTTTTAAATAAAAAAAATAGTTGTTTCGATTTACCTATTATATTCTAGTTTTTACAGCCAAATCAGTTAGACACTATTTCAAGACATGAACTTACGGTAGTAGCTTTTTACAGTTTTATATCCCTCAGTTATACCGGCTAGGCTAAAAAAGATGGTGACAATGAAAAATGAAAGAATTCAGTGGGAGGAAACGGAAGAATCTCGAGAAAATCCACGCATACGGTGCTTGTCAACCCCAAACACCACTTAGCACAAGCTGGAATCGAACCACGGACCCCATACACCAGAGGTGAACTCTACCATTGAGCCACCTCGATCCCAAGTATGGTAGTATTCATTTGTTTATTGTTATTAGCATGAAGCATTTCTTTATGTATTATTCTTATTGATATATGCAAAAGCATTACATGTAGGTATTATTTTTATGAGTATAAAGCATTGCATACAAGATTTGAGGCAAAGAATATGAATATGTCAGTCATATAAAGCAAAATTACCCTACCTTCGACATATTTTAAACAATAATAAATCCTGACATTTACTTATGAAAAAAGCATAGTTTCTCGAGGGTATACCAAAACGCCCCTTAATGTTTTAATGATTTTCCCTTTCTTTCTTTTGTTTCAAAATCCTTTTGTTACAAATTATTTTTCTTACAAATTGTTACAAATTTCTAATGAGCCATTTTCACATTCTCAGAAATAGGATTACTTTTAGGTCGACCAAATGATTGTTTTCAACGCTAAACCCCGTTGTTCGAAAATTCTCGACCCAGTGCTGCTTCTGTATCCCCGTTGCTTTTGAAACATATTTCGACTACTTACGTGTGACGAGCTCCTGACCAAATCATATTGACAACTGAATAGACCAGAAGATTTGTGATCCTAAGTGATTGGCTCCTATTGTTCTATCTCCTCCACTAATAGAGTTACAGTCTATCACAAAGTGGGAAGTTTCATTGAGTATTATTGATAATAATCATATTGTCAATTGTTGTTTGATTTCAACAGACAACAAAAGAGAGTAATTCAAATCAGAATTTTAAAAATGCAAATTATTTTCCATATTATTTGATAATTTTTAATATTCAAGTTTCTTTCTGCAATACATTTTGTTTCATTCGCCTTTTAAGTGTGGGGGGGGTTTTAGGATCACCCTGTAGTTAAACAGAAATTGAATACAAACTTATTATTTTCTGAGCAAAACAATATATTTTCATTTAAAAATTAAACATTTGTAACAGTTTTGCCAACTAATTCTTTGGCTTCATCAGACACTATGAGATACAGGCGTAAGGCGGTTGTTTGAACAGGGTGCTTTTAAAAAAAAACTCACGGATTTTATTTGGGTCTAGAATTTCTAACAGAAGTATTATTTTCATGCGATTTGTGACAAATGATCACGGAAGGATGGGAGATTTATGGCACCATGTTTACGGGTTTAAATTCATCCTGGGTAATATCGACCACGCTTCAAGAAAAACCGCAAATATTCACCAGTGTAGCTTACAATTGGAAACAAATGCGGTGTGGTGTGAAGATTTGAATTTTCTTCGTACATGGAAACCTCCCCAAGGTCAATAAGAATAAGAAATAGGAAACTGGGCCGTTGTATTGGGAATTGTTCTGTACAATTATGTTCTACTGTGTGAGTATCATTAGGACACAATGAGAATAGTTTACTCTTTGGAGCAACATTAGTTTATCGTTAAAAGTTTTTGGTAAACGGAATCTGTTGTTGCTTCGCGAAGGTAATTTAGAAACAAATTTGCCCCACGTTCTGCCCCAGATAGTAACATAATATACCTATGGTTGCTAGTGAATAAATTGGAAGAAACAAGATCGCTTCTGAGTGAGACATTGAAGCATCGGACCCTGTAGGCAGCTCTTGAGGAAAATGTCATTTATCGACTCCTCAGGTCGCCCAAGAAATTTCTCCGTTGTTTGTCGCAAGAAATCGGCTGTAGCTATTCAACATGGGATTTTTGGGTGTCACCGCTAACACTTAATTTGTACTCTCACTAACACTTAATTTGTATTCTGCAATTTTGCTTCAAAAATCCAAAACCTCATTCCAATTGCAAGGTACACTGGTGAATATTTACTGTTTTTCGTAGGGCGTGGCCGATATTACTCCGGATGAACTTAAACCAGTAAACATAGTCCCATAAATCTCCCATCTTTACTTGATCATTTGCCATAAATCGCATGAAAATCGGACCTAAGTTAGATATTCTAGATCCAAATGAAATTCGTGAGTTTTAAAAGAATCACTCTGTATAGAAGATTGTACATTACTCCTGTATCTCAGTGTCTGATGAAGTCAAAGAGTTAGTTGGCAAAACTGTTACTAATATTTAATTTTTTAATGAAAATATTTTGTTTTCGTCAGCAAATAATAAGTTTGTATTTAATTATATACAAAACAAAGCTTATAATTAAGAAATTAAGATTTGAGAATTAACCTTAGTTTTAAACTACATTTCCCACTAATTATACTGTGCAATGTAATCTTGGTATCCTATAATGAAAAGTCTGTTGAAATAACGTCAGTATGAATCTAATGTTAATATGTGGCGTAGATACTATAAGGATCAATTTTTAGCTTACAATATATTCCTTTTTTAAATTTTGTCAAAAACTATGCATGAGAATATTTACACTCACTTATATCATTATGTTTAGCTCAATGGGATAGATCGATTGATAGTGTCCCATTATTCATTACTAACATTTTTGAATTATTTTTGATTTTGCTTGAATATAAACGAGTAAACGAGACAACACGGTACTTCATAATTGAACGACTCGAAGAAAGATGATTATTGCCATTTTATAATTTCCGAATAGAAACTGGAAAAGAAAGTTCAACACTCCCATATGGTATGTGTAATGCAATGTAATGACATATATTAAACAAGCTGCTCCTGCCATGTGCAAGTACAATTCCGAACTTAAACTCCCAACATACTGTTCTGTGGTTCGATCTCAACCCATTTCAGTTAATAACTAAATTTACTGGGAGTGACACTTACCATTGTCTTTCGCCGAGCTGCGCAAATGCAGCAAGGACAGATGTCACTTTAATAAGAAATCAGGTGTGTAGGGAGGTGATTTCAATGGGTGTATAGAAAGGAAAGTAGAAGAAATGTCACTAACATTAGAAACTATGAATAGAAAGGCTGTTGAGAGTGAAGAAAAGCTAAAGGAGTTGAAAGACGTATACTAAAATATTGTGCGCAAATAAGAATTAGCAGTCTTGTAGTTTAAGTATAGAGGATAAAACTATGTACGCAAGGAAGTCAAAGCGCTTAGCAAAGTGAAGACTGGGTCTTTGTTCCTGTCCTTCAACTCAGCGACAGTGATAATGGCTCCGTGGGCCCGTCAGTGTGGGAGGCGACTTTTCGAGGGCTCTTCAAGTAAATTGGTTTCATATTATGCTCATTAGTGAACTGTTGTCTACCTATAATTGAGGGGCTTAGTGGAAAAGGGGCGTATCCCACAAAATTTGGAAAATCGAGATATCTACATATTTGGATACATGGAACTATCCGGTATATTGAGAAGAAGTGTTATGGCTCGGCACCGTACAATGTGGATCCCATAAGCGTAAAACGAAAATGAGGAAATATTTGTGTCAAAAATGTTAGTGGAAAAATGACGTATCCCCTTTCAGCTGCAACTCTTGAGTGGAAAAATGACGTATCCCGCTTCCAGCTATATTGTGAGTTTGTGGTGATATAACACTATCTGTCATTGGTTGTGAGTCTAGAAATCAGCCAAGTGTGACCACTGATACAAGTTGCTGTTGAAAGTAATAATGGCTGCTATGTATGACGTTGAAAGTAATTCCAGTCTGGGAAATTCGCCTATTAAAACACGAAAGAGACAACGAAACGAAGACAAATGGAAAGATAATGAACGTAAGCGTAAAAGGAACGCAGGAAAGAGCTACGTTGGACGCACAGGTAAGGAAGTACTGGAAAAAATATGAAGTGATGTGAGGTGTTGTAAAACAGTGGTGTAGATATATGAAGGTTATCGAAAATCTTTGAATTTTACGTCCCAAGAAGCATATCGATTCTGAAACCAAAGATAATATTTTAATTTCGTTTTACAACATGCAAGATTTCAACACGCAAAATGCCTATCTATTTGGGCTCATCAGGAGGTCAGAATGTGAACGTGTGTACATTAAAGACAGGGAAAATGTAAATGTCTCCAGGCGCGCCAATACTTTTCATTATGTTCTTTCATCATCAGGAATGGAAGTTAATGTATGCAAGCAAGCATTCTGCAATGCCCCTGCGTACCGCCCGTGATGAATCGAGAACACATACGAACGATATGCCTACCAAACCGTTGCATTCTCCCAAAGAGGACCGTCGACGTAAACATCACAACCGCCCCATGCTATTTCGGAAGAAAAACTAGATATTGTCACGAATCATATTAGGTCGTTTCCAAGATACCGTTCTCACTACAGCAAAGGTGCAAACCTTGAACGTTCATATATAGTTTCGGTGCATTCTGTGCAACAAATGTACGATTTGTATGTAGAACAATGTGAAGAAAGGGAAATCAGTCCAGTGAAATTACATACATATCGATATGTGCTCAATAATGAATTTAACATCGTATTTAAAATGCCAAGCACCGACACATGTAAAACTTGTGATTCGATGCTACACGTAGAACCTAGACCATCTGAATATCATATACACATTCGTAAAGCCGAAGCAGCCAACCAATCTTTGAGAAATGTAAAACAGGAATGCAAATGCATTAACAGCAGCACTATAGTTGTTGCTATGGATCTGGAACAAGTACTTCCAACATCGATGATAAGCACGAAAACTGTTTTCTATTTGCGGCAGTTGTGGACATATTGTTTTGGGTTCCATTTCTGTCATGATGATTCTGCAGTTATGTGTGTCTTGCCAGAATCTGTCGCTTCTCGTGGTAGTGATGAAGTTGGAAGCTGTTTTCTTCGAGTGATGATGCACCTACCAGAGGATATTCGCAACAGACTTAATTTAATAGTGTGTAGTGATTCGTACGTCAGGTAAAATAAAAATTCTGTCATTATGGGACTCTGGCTGTATTGTGAGACGTCACCGACCTCCAGACAATAGAACATAGATGTTTGGTTACTGGCCACACATTTCTCCCCTGCGATGCTGATTTCGGTATTATTGAGAGAGCGAAGAGGAAAACACAATCAGTGTACACTCCCGCAATGGGCCACTCTGATAAAGACAGTGCGCAAAAAGAAACCATTTTAAGTCATCGAAATGACACCAGAAGACATGAAGGTTATATCAGCGTTGCGATCTGTTCTGACATTTCGCAAGAAAACAAAAGATGGAAAAGTCTTTAATATGAGAGTAGCGACTAGCATGAAATTTCTGAAAGGCAGGCTCAACATGTGAACCTTGGACAACTCTAAGTTTGCAGCGAGAAAGAGGACGACCGCCCTCTCTGCAAGATATGGTTTTGGTATCCAAGTATTCGGAAGGAAGACCTATTCAGAAACCTAAGTATGATAATCTACTGAGCATGTTAAACTACATTCCACCCACCCACCACGAATATTATAGATCTCTAAAATGGAACAATTTACAACGCGAACCACGCAGGGGTAGATGATATTGAGAGTAGCGATATCGAGTGATGGTTTGAAGTGAAGTGTCTCTCCAGAGACGCGAGTACTGTGTCGTGTGTAATGGTTTATTGTGCAGTATAATGTGTATTATACTCGTCTGCAATGTTGTGTTTACAGTGTGTACGGTTCTAGCATATTAGAGTGCTGCCGTACGAAGGAAATATTTTTGTTCTCGACACCATGTTATTTGAATGGCGACACGAACATGTGCGATTTTTTCACTGAGTGGAGTACGTGAACATTATTGACAGAGACGAACATGGTCTAACTTGTTGTGTTATTCTGTATGTTACATCCATATTCGCGTATTGGAACTTTCATTTTGATTCATTAATATAGAAAGCTCGTATTGGTTTTGCAACCATGATCGTATGCATATCTTATGTTTATTTCTTCTTAAAGATAAGAAGTAAGATGCATGGTGATTTTTTCTGAAACATATCAGACCTTCTTCTAATATGTATTGTTATATTTATGTACCTTTCTTCCATAGCAAAACTTTTGTCAGTTGCAACGCAAAACCTTCTGTTTCTCGAAAACATTCGAATGTGGGATACGCCCCTTTTCCACTAAGCCCCTCAATTATTATTCACTTTCAACAATAAGAATAATAATAGATAGGATTCAAATATATGACTTAAATTTTAACGCTACTATATTCAATGTAGAAATTACTCTGCATATTTTTCAAAATGCAAATCAGAAACAAGTAAATAACGAAATTTGATTGATATTGTAACCAAAATTACGCATACCTCCTCCCAGACATATATATAGGCATATCTCAAATGATACTCGGAATATTTCATTTCAAGATATTGCTACCTGAGTTTATTAAACCTATCTCAAGTCATACTCGGAACATTTCATTTCAAGATATTGCTTCATGAGTGTATCAAACTTATCTCAAGTGATATTCGGAACATTTCATTTCAAGATATTGTTTCTTGAGTTTATTAAACTTATCTCAAGTGATATTCGGAACATTTCATTTCAAGATATTGCTTCGTGAGTTTATTAAACTTATCTCAAATCATACTCGGAATATTTCGTTTCAAGATATTGCTTCCTGAGTTTATTAAACTTATCTCAAGTCATACTCAGATCATTTCATTTCAAGATATTGCTTCCTGAGTTTATTAAACTTATCTCAAGTCATGCTCAGATCATTTCATTTCAAGATATTGCTTCCTGAGTTTATTAAACTTATCTCAAGTCATACACGGAACATTCCATTTCAAGATATTGCTTCCTGAGTTTATTAAACTTATCTCAAGTGATATTCGGAACATTTCATTTCAAGATATTGCTTCCTGAGTTTATTAAACTTATCTCAAGTCATACTCAGATCATTTCATTTCAAGATATTGCTTCCTGAGTTTATTAAACTTATCTCAAGTCATACACGGAACATTCCATTTCAAGATATTGCTTCCTGAGTTTATTAAACTTATCTCAAGTGATATTCGGAACATTTCATTTCAAGATATTGCTTCCTGAGTTTATTAAACTTATCTCAAGTCATACTCAGATCATTTCATTTCAAGATATTGCTTCCTGAGTTTATTAAACTTATCTCAAGTCATACACGGAACATTCCATTTCAAGATATTGCTTCCTGAGTTTATTAAACTTATCTCAAGTGATGTTCGGAACATTTCATTTCAAGATATTGCTTCCTGAGTTTATTAAACCTATCTCAAGTCATACTCGGAACATTTTATTTCAAGAGAGAAGAATTATAAATAATAATAGTACTTAATTATTTTCTGCATTTAGTCGCTTTATTACTATTATTTTCTTCTTTTTAGCAGTATTATTATTATTATTATTATTGTTATTATTATTATCTTCTATTAGCACTTTTATTATTTACTGATTTAGTGCTTTTTTGAAATCGTTTCATACTATTTTCGAAGTATTTTATTTTGTACTGCTTTGTGTGTTCTTGAAGTCTGTTATTTCTCTTTAAAGTCTGATTAATTTTTTAAAGCCCCTTCCTTAGCCAGTAATTTAATTACATACTTAAACTAAAGGAAATACGATATATATGTTGAGAAGTTTCACAGCTTAGCTCTAAAGACTCTCATCAGATCCTCATAAAATTTATATGCAGTCTTCCCAAGAAGTATAATGATCAATGTCGGTATTTACATGTCAGAGTTATATGTAAACATGCACACAAGGAAGTTGGTTAATAACAATATTAACATAGTCAACCCTTGAAGAGTTTAATTTTCATAGTATATCTCAGAAGATTCTAATCAAACCCTAAGGAAATTTTTAGGAAACCACCGGTAGATCAGTCTCTTTCGAACAACAGAGAAAGTAAATCAATAAAATTGGTGCACCTATATCAAAGTTATACGTGATCATACGCACAATTTTTATCAGCTGTTGAGAAGTTTTGTGGTTTATCTCCAATCACTATCATTAGATCCTGATTAGTTTTACCCGAAACCACCAAGAAAGAATACTCTTTCAAACAAAAGAAGAATCAACAAAATCGGTGCACCTGTGTCAAAGTTATGTGTGAACACGCACCCAATGAAGTCGGTTAATAATATTATTAATATTGTAAGGTATTGAGGAGTTTTATTTTCATAGTATAGCTGCGAAAACTATAATCAAACCCTAATGAAATTTATAAGACTCCACCGGAAGAGCATACTATTTCAAATAATAAGAAGTAAATCAACAAAATTAGTGCACTTATATCTAAGTTATACGTGATCATACACATATTTTTTGTTGAGAAGTTTCAGGGTTTAGCTCCGAAGGCTATCATAAGATCGTCATGGTCTTTAGGTGAAACCATCAAAAAAGAATACTCTTTCAAGCAAACGAAAAATGATCAAAATTGGTGCACATGTGTCAAAGTTATGCGTGAACATGCACTTAATAGGGTTGGTTAATTACAGTTTTCACACTGCAACCGTTAAGGTACTTCATGATGTAGCTCCAAAAGTTCTCATATGTCCTGATGAAATTTACATGGGGGCTAATGGAAAAGTATAATAAAAATAAATAATACAATCAAATAATCAAAATCGGTGAACCTATGTTATGTGTGAAAATAAGTGTACCTACAAAAATACTTTATGATAACTTAATGTATATGTATATGAATGTTTTTTTTATAATTATCATTCTTTTTTCATATATTTCCTACGTAAGAACCTTCCTTGGGAATAGTATGCGCCTTTTGGCGTGGGAGACCCAGGTTCGATTCCCGGCAGGAGTTCATGTGGTTCGGAATCCATCTTAATCAGTAGGTCCCGTCTCATATAGCGTCGCTGCTGAAAGGGACGTTAAACTCAATATCAACTCAACACAACTATTGTTGGTGATAGTTATTCTATTAGTGAAAACCGCATTGAAATATGAGCAACGTTTCTCGAAATATTCACATAGATACCAGGAAGGATCAGAAACTAAGATAACAAGGTCATTATTTCTCTGTTTAAAAGGAATGAGGAGTGTGTGATTATTTTAACACATGCAGTTGGCAACCATGCAGAGTTTCATCCACCCGCCACTATCGGCGTTAGTTTAAGGTAAGCACAAATGGGGACTGATTTGGAAAACTGGTCTCGCAAAAAGTCCGCCGCTCAGCCATTTGGTTTTTGTGGACGAAAAGTAACCGCAGCTGAAATTCACCGGCAGCTGGTAGAGGTTTACGGGGAGAATGTAATATTTCGTCACTATGTCGCAGCATGGTGTTGAAAGTTTGCGGCTGGTAGAGAAAACGTCACCGACGAGGAGCGGAGTGGCCAACCCAGCACGACATCAACAGATTTAAATACAGCTCGTGTGGAGGAGCTAATTCAGAGCAACAGAAAGATCACATTATGGCATGTAATGGCAGAATTGGGAATACCGTACTTGAAGGAGCACCTAGGAGACCGTCGATTCGCTTCAAACGAGGAAGTGAAATACTTCGTGACAACATGGCTGAATACGCAAGGACAGGATTTTTAGCGGCAGGGATCCCCCAATGCGATAAATGCCTCAACCTATATTGAGACTATTTCGAAAAATAACCTAATGAATGTACTATCTGTTGGCTGTATTGGTTGTATGAAATAATATATACATGTTTCATTGCAGGCTTTGTAACCTTACTTTCCGACCACTCCTCGATTTTTTTTTCTGAATCACAGGAAAACAAAATCATTACCTTATTCCTACTATGTTAGCTTAGTACTACCTCCTCGAACTAACTTTTTAATATTGAACTATCGAAGAGAACATTCATTCAATATTTCAGCCTATAGATAATGAAAGAAGATTAATATAAACGAAACTAAGACAGTAAACATTGAGACGGAAATTAAATAAGAAAAAATTGTAGCATATAATAGTAAAGCACTTTGATGGAAACAAGTTTCAAAAATAGATTTAAATGCTACTTGAAAGCCTCAAACCATTTTTTGCTTCATTCCTTCCGGATAATTTTGTTTTATATATATATATATATATATATATATATATATATATATATATATATATATATATATATATATATATATATATAGAGAGAGAGAGAGAGAGAGAGAGAGAGAGAGAGAGAAAGGGAAAGTGAGGAGAGAGAGAAGAAAAAATAGTGAATTTTCTGCTTCAAGAACTTGACTTTTCTTAAAATAGAAATCAAAAAACAAACCAAGAAACTTGTGTTGTTTGTTTCTGTCTAAAGAAATCCAAACAAAAAACAACAACAAAAATTTTC
Source organism: Thermobia domestica (assembly GCF_964235325.1). NCBI lineage: Eukaryota > Metazoa > Arthropoda > Insecta > Zygentoma > Lepismatidae > Thermobia > Thermobia domestica. The sequence goes on along the minus strand of NC_137468.1, from coordinate 26,193,912 downwards.
TTTTTTTTTATATATTAAACAAAAAGAAAAGGAAACAAAAGGAAGCAGAGTTAGTAGTAGTAAACCAAGACATACGGACGGAAACGTATAAATTGCTGAAGGGCGCCCTCCAGTGCAAAAATGCTTGGCAAAAGAAGAAAGTAATTTTTCGGACAATTTGCCCGATTCCACTGGGAGCCCGCTGTCTCTTCAAGTTTTCCTTCACGTCAAGCATTCCTTGCGGCTGTACAGGCGGTTACACTAAAACGCAACTTCTAAATAAATATGTATTTTTTCCTTTGAAGAACAAGAAAGAGTAAAAAAAATAACAACCGAAAATTAAAAGGCTCTCGAGAACTGAGTGGGAGAAAATTGCTTTGATACTGGGTCAAGTTTTTTTTTCTTTTAATCTTCTTTCATTCGGGCTTTCAACAACAAATGCAATACTGACAACAACGAAAGTACACTTACGTATAATGTAAAGTTTGAGATGTGGTCATCCGTTTCCTAAATTTTACAGATATATTACTTAAAAGGGAAAATAACGCGATATATAAACATGTAAAAAAACAGGACATGATATAGATTGGTAAGGAGTACAAGGTTTAGAAAAAGGGGCCGCAGTGGCTCAGTGGTAGTTCGTTGTGAGACGCGGTGTAGTGCACCTCGTGTGAGCTCCGCTATAACTAGGTTATACGTTCGCCTTGACGGCGTTTGTGTTTGATACAATTTCAGTAATGTGTCTGTCAGTGTACCTAACCCGGATTTCTGCATAGTTTTGTTTAGTGAATCTTAGTTGTTGTGTCACTCTACGATAATTTTGTACCACTTACAATGAATGCTTTACGTAAAAATACAGTTCGAATTGCATTTGACAAGATGACGCGTACTATCAGGCCCAGTATAGCCAGGATACAGGCTTGGTTAACTAACGAATTGCAATTACATATTCAGGATATTGCAGCGATTCAACTTCATAATGAGGATTATAGTTTGTACATCAAGTTTAAATGTCAAGATCACGTGGACACCTTTCTTCGTCAGCACCTAGAAACCATGAATTTTGAGCATGAAACTGGCACAATAAGTCAAGTACAGTTGTCCAGTGCAAGTATACAATATACCCGTGTACGCATATTGGATCTCCCCATGGAAATCACTAATGATGAACTTAGTGCAGTGCTTCGCCCCTATGGACAAGTGATACATGTCACGGAGGAAATGTGGTCCAGTACGTTACCATTTCCAGTTTATAATGGCAATAGACTTGTTCAAATGATTTTAGGGAAACATATTCCCTCTAAAATTGTGGTTCGTGGGTATCGTGCTAGTGTCATGTATCAAGGTCAACCGCCTACCTGCTTTATTTGTCTGGCCCCGAACCACGTCGCAAGTGCGTGTCCACGGAAAGTTAAACCCCAGGTGATATCTACCTCAGCTCCCACTGCATTTAAGATGACTGAACTTTTCAGTGGTAAGATGCCGACAACTCCTAGTTATTGAGCTTCCTCACCCGATTTACAGTTGCCAACGGTTTCTACTGCCCAATCAATGGTCCTAGAGAGCACCCCCTCCCCTTCGGCTCCTAATTTACAGGATGAGAGGAATTTTCCCCAGTTGCCCCTCAAAAGTAAATCTCTTCAGTCAGCTGTATCCGAGAAGCAGAGTAAAGAGGGCAGTGCCCCTCTACCTCCAAGATGATTCCCACTACTGCAACGACCCTGTCATCTGACCTCTCGCCCGACTGTAAACAGCCTGAAGTGTCTATTAACCAAGAAGCACATGTGACTCCCCCTGTTGTATTAGAGCCTCCGTTACAGCCAGTGCAAAGTGAAAACGTGTCAAAGAAAAGGAAAACAAAAGTATCTACTGAACGGAATGACGTAACAAGTGCTTTATTCGTGTGGCCTTCTAGTGCAGTGTCTTCCCTCACTCCAGCAAATGGTGAAAACAATGTTAGCCAGTGAATTCGTAAACAAACCATGTTCCAAGTGTTTATATCGTTCTGCGATCTTACACGTTTTAAACACGAGACCAACAACACACCGCACAGCTCTTCTCTCTCTCTCTTTTTTTTTTCAAGGTTGAGAGTTTCACGGTCTGGTAGTAATTTTGACTCTAAAGTAAGATTTACGTAATAGTGCCTGCGATACGAAAGCTTTAGTTACATTGTCTTCTATTATATGCTGTTCTATAGGTTGTTTACAAATGTACCGTCTGTTAAGAAACGTACCAGAGAGGTCATTTCCTTTCTTTTTGTCCCTGCTGTTCCTGTGCGCTATATCCGGGTCAATGCAAGACGTTCGTAAGCCAAATGTTCGATCATATATTACCTTAAATTCGAATGGAATTCAAAGTGATGCTAATCGCAATCTTTTACGAAGCTTTATCAACCAAACATCGACTGACTTTATTTTATTACAAGAAGTGGCGTTTGCGGAATTTGACTTTTTACCCCAATATATTGCATATGTCAATATAGGACCAGCGCACCGGGGTACAGCTATATTATGTAAACGAGGTATAGAGGTCTCAAATGTTATTCATTTGCCGTCTGGCAGGGGTATTAGCATTACTTGTGAAAATATTACAATCATTAATATTTATTCGTATTCTGGCACTAATAATCGAATAGCACGGGAACAGTTTTACTCTACTGAAATCTTACCATTATTTCCGAATGTTCCGTATAACATAATACTTGCAGGCGATTTTAATGCTGTCTCTAGAGCAATTGATACCACGGGAAAGTTTATTCTATCACCTGCCCTACAGCAGCTAGTTTCATCAATACCTTTCAAGGACGTCTGGGTCCACCACCGGCGAGATCTCCAATTCACTTTTAAAAATTCTACTATGAGCAGTCGGTTGGACCGAGTTTTGGCAACCACTAACCTAGTATCTTCCATCACTGATATTCATTTGAAATTAGTTCCGTTCAGTGATCATGCCGCAGTAATCTGGACATGTAAATTTGCGCTAGGTGTTTCTACAACCTATGGAAAAACAGCTTGGAAATTGAATACTCAATTACTTACTGACGCCGACACGAAATGTTTGTTTAGAACTAAATGGACGTACTGGCTCCGCCAACGTCACTACTACCCGACACTAAATGACTGGTGGGTGAATATATGAAGCCTAAAATAAGTTTTTTCAAATGGCAAGGAGCTGAAAAGAAACGAGACCAGCGTGACACCCTAGCGTATCTTTACAGAGCGCTGCATGAACTTTGGATCCTGCCCAGCTCTCCGCAAAATATGATTGCAATTCACAAAACGAAGGCATGGATAAAACAACTTCATGCTAATGATGTACGCAAATATGTTCATACCCTGCCAGACGGAGACTGTCTGCCCGATGAACACATTACATTTTATTACTATATGGCGAAACATAAACGTCGTGTTGGGAAGGTGATTGACACCCTGAATCATAATAATACCGAACTTACGGCCCTCCCTGACATTCAAAAAGTTTTCTTTGAGCATTATACAACGTTATATGCTGCCACTCATGACCCTCCCCAAGGGTATCACGATTATTTAAATTTGTTGCTCCCACAATTATCAGCGGATGATAATCAGACATTAACTGCACCACTAACAGAAGCGGAAATACTTCACACGCTTAAGCAATGTAATCCTACCTCATGTCCCGGGAGTGACGGTTTGCCGTATGCACTCTACCAACAATATTGGGATATCATAGGCGTGGATATGGTAACATTATATAATGAACTCTATGCTACTCCGCACTTCCTTCAAAATGATGGTCATGTGATCTTTATTCCTAAGTCTTCTGATGCCAACACTGTCACACAATATAGGCCAATCACCTTGCTCAACACCGATCTCAAATTGTTTAGTAAAGTTCTAGTGAGACGCCTCACATCAATATTTCAAGACAAAATTAGTCCATTTCAGGCTGCTCTCAATCCACATAAGAATGTTTATTATGCGCTGACCAAGATTCGGGATGTTGTAGGTTATTTTACGTTTAATAGAAAACCGGTTTGCCTGATATCCCTTGATTTTCAAAATGCATTTGATCGATTATCTCATGCCTTTCTGTTTGCTGTGCTACGAGCGTATAATTTTCCGGAAGTTTTCCTTAACTTTCTCACTCACATTTATAGCACAGCCACGGCTAATCTTCAAATAAATGGTTTTCCTACTGCTCCCATTCCATTACAGAAAGGAGTTCGTCAGGGTTGCCCGATTTCCATGTTTTCGTTTGGCCTCGCACTAGAATCTTTATTATATAAGTTAGCTGCATATATACAACCTAATCTGAATGACCTGCAAAATATATCGGTTACTGCCTTCGCAGACGATGTTAGCCTTAGCTGTACCACTCTACAACAATTTCACTATATTATTGACCAATTACAACATTTTAGTGCTCTTAGTGGCGAACTGCTTAATTTACAAAAAACGAAAGTGTTGCCCTTTCATTCTTGGACTACGGACGGCATACCCCTACCATTTGCCAACATTGAACTGGTTACGAAAGTGAAAATCCTGGGCATAACGTTTTCTAATTCGGACAGTTTACAGTATGAACATATTTGGGATCCTCTCCTTCAAAAATTACGAATGCTCAGTCTAAATCACAAATTGCGCAACTTATACCTAATCCAATGTATTTGGTACATCAATAGTTATTTATGTGCTAAATTGTGGTACTCCGCTCATATATATCCCATTAGTGATTTGTATGTTCGTAAAATAAATTCCCTGATTGGTTGGTTTCTATGGGCAGGGCATTATTTTCGTGTCAAAGTGACACTGTTACCCTACCCCTTGATCGTGGGGGCTTGAACCTAATATCAGTTAGAGCTAAATGTACTGCATTCTTTCTAGCTAATAATTATAAACAATTTCAAGTTACTGACCAAATCACCCACCAATGAATTTCTTGTTGGATCTCTTCCCTCCCTGCACCTAATCCTCCTAATATGATGTCACTCAAACAGGCCCCGGTGTATATTCAACACTGCGTGCAAGGTTGGTCCTATGTTCCTATCTCTGATCCTACCAACTACTCCCATATCCGCTTTCTATCCACACACTTCCACGCACCTCTTTGCAATAATATCGTTCCGCGTATCCAAATGAAATTTCCAACAAAAAATTGGTCCAGAATTTGGTTCAATATTCATAACACCACGTTGACATCAGCGGTCGTGAGTGTCTGGTATACGATAGTAAATGAGCTCGTACCTACTCATGTTAAGTTAAAACGTATTAGTGTACTCCCTACGGATATGTGTCAACACTGTAATCAGGAAGACACGCTAGAACACAGATTGACGTTGTGTCTTCACTCTTCTTCTATCTGGGCTAAATTACAACGTCTGTTAAGTGTGATTTGCCGAGAACCAGCACATAAGTTTGATCATAATTATGCTTTGTTCCCAGACTATAAGTTTTTTCCAATCACGAAAAACAATAGCGTCACATGGTTAATTGGTCAAACCATTTTCTATCTTATGGACACATATCCGTATGGAAATGAATATGCATATGTGATGTTTCTTAAAACTGCTTGTAAACAATTTTCTGTGAATGTAGTTCACAAATATTTTTCAAATTATTTACGTATACTATGTAATGAATATCTGTCCTAAGCTGTTTTAGCTTCATGTAACTCTTCTGCAAATGGCAAATAAAAAAAAGTGGTAGAGCGTTCACCTCTGGTGCATGCGATCCTGGGTTCAAACCCTGCTCCCGCCAACTGAACTTTGTGGTGGACAAACACCGTGTGCGTAGATTTTCTCAGGGTTCTCCTGTTTCCTCCCACTTTATTCATTTCGCCATTTCATTCATTACTTATCATCATCGTCTCCTTTAGCCTAGTCGGCATAACCGTGGGACTAAAACTCAAAACTTTCATTTCATTTTCATTTCAAGGTTTAGAAAAAGAGAACAGAACATTAATGAAAAAATGGAAAGAAGTGAGAAGGATTAAAAGAAAGAAGAAAGAGAAAGCTTAATGAATTTGACAAATGGACTTCACATTCATGGATTATGGGATAGGTTGTTAGAAAGAATTGAAGAATAAAAATCACGTATATTTGGGAATTTAATTGATATTTGTGAATAACAAGAAGAAAACAAAGGAAAAAATGATAATAATGGTGATTATATATATATATATACAGGCGCGGATCCAATGGGGGCTATACGGGCTATAGTCTCCCCTTGACGCTCAGGTATACACTGGATAAAGTGGGCTTCAGTCCTGCTTCACACTGGATAAAGCTGTAAACTATGGTTTAGCCCCTCCCTTGATCATATCCTGGATCCGCCACTATGTATAATATGAAATTTTAAAATGTAACGATAAATTATGACAACATTGAGCGTACACGTGACATGGTTCTGTGAAGACAGACGAGTGACTATTGATGAAGTGGCATATCGTCCAGAAATGAGTCATGGACCAAGAAGTGAAGGGCCAGTGCATGCGTGGGGTTTCCTCGCAGGTGAAAACCTTCTTTTCTCAGGGCATGAGGAAGCTGGTGCAAAGATGGACCAAGTACGTTGAAAAGCAAGAGGACTATATTGACCAATGATGTTAAGGTAGGTTTTCTATTTGTATTGTAAAAATAGTTATAGCTACATTACGGATAATTTTCGACTTACACTCGTAATATCTAGCACAATATTCTGCCTTTTGTTTTCTATACTTTGTTTCAAATTGGTGAATACCATTCTGGGTTAGAAACAAATTGTTGCTTACTTAGATGACGTGCTTAACAATAATTTAAGTGGTTCAGAAATTACAGCAACTAATCATGACAGTGACAGCTGTGTTTTCAATTTAGACATTTTTACATGCTATTTAGCTAGTACAAAATGTAATTTAGCTATTAGGTGTAATAGTGGCCAATTCTGTTTCAAAGTTGTCAATTTCTACATATTTTTGTTTCGTGGTAGTTCAATACATTTTCCATTCAAAACTTCTCTAAAATCATTATTGAAAGCACAATGAAATATTATTTGCTATTTTAATAATTCTTTTCTCGTTGTAGAACCTAAACACCGGGTAGCGACAGCTATTAGCGTGATTTTTAAATCAGCAAATTGCCTGAACACCCTGTAGCGATATTTATTATCGTGACTTTTAAATCGGAAAATTGTTTGAGTGTCCGGTACAGACATCTATTAGCGTAACTATTAAATCGAATAATTGCCTGAACACCGGTACAGACATCTATTAGCGCGACTTTTAAATCGACAAATTGAACACCTGGTAGCGACATCTATTAGTGTGACTTTTAAATCGTCAAATTGTCTGAACACTTGTGGCAATATCTATTAGCGTGAATGTTTATTATTATGAGATTAATCTGACACAAAGAACTGAGACGCTTATAGATAGAAAAGAGAAGTAAAGAATATATAAATTTTCCGTTTATGTTTCATTCATAATATTTTGTTGTAGTTGTTATATTAGGTGCCTGTATTCTTGTTTAAAGAGGCAATATTACTATTACTATTACTAGTACTATTCAATAATGTTGATAATGTATGCGAATAGTGATTGAATGCTTCATGCTTCAATTTATAAGCTGGAAAAAAATTCTAAATAAAACTTTAGATTTTGAATTTGGTTTAATTTATTATGTAATTTGGATAATTTCTATAAATATTATGAAACCATTCTTTACAAATCCCAAAGTGTATATTTTAATACAAAGACAATATCTTTCCTCATTCACGGTACAAGAAGGAAAAAAAGTTTTCGAGCCAGATGTGACCAGTTCATAATACCGATTTCAAAATGAAACGTAATAGCAGTGAAGGGTTAATATTACTTGGTGGCTGAGCACTGGACTGTTGACTTCGATGGAACCGAACAACGTTGACTTCGATGGAACCGAGAACTTTAGATTTGCACCGTCTGGTGTCGTCATTGCAATCCGACTACACTTGAGTTCTGACGACAAAGTGAAATATTATTCATCTTACAATCATTTAGATTTTTGTCAATAACTTATGTATTCTTACAATTTAATACTTAAATAAAGTTTCTTATTCGTGTTTAAGTAACTAGGTGAATTGAAAAAGAAAAAAATAATGACATTAAACTAGCAATTATTGTGGAATTCTTGCGATGGTTGAGTAAAGCGTCTTGAGCTTCACAGGGAACAAGTGACACTGGAGATCTAGCATTTTGTACTTTTGTACTTTTGTTTGTCTGAGAAATCTGGCAAACAAAGAAGAAATCTTGCCTGAGAAATCTTTGTACTTTTGTACACTATTTTGTACTTTTATAGTGCATATTTTTATAACATGTTGTGCCAAACTGTATGAAAATGAAGTTTCTTCTACGTTTTTTCCAGGTTTGAAATGACTGGACGTGTCATAGAAGATAGTAGATGATAGAGTGAAAGGTGATTTGGTACTTCTATTAAGAGGATCAGAAATCCACCAGAACGTGACTCAGACTCTGCATAATGACTCCCCATCATAAGGAACGTAAGCAAGGGGTAGGGATTCTCGGGGAAATATTTATCCCGACTTTTCTGTAAATTTCCTATAATTTTAGGTTCGATCTTACAAAATTTTAATATAATTTATCTTCATATTGAATTTAGACTCCCCTTCAAAAAAAAGTGTTGAACCCTCCGAAGTAAATTGATGTGTAAGTCCCTGCTCAACACCGATAATTATTTAATATTGGGGTGAAGAATTCAAGCGTAGAAGGTAGGGTCGGATTAACACTCTCTTTTATCGTAAGATATAGTTTCCAAACCGTCATTTGAAAAAAAAAAAAGCAAAATAATATCAATTTTACTTTTTTTTTTTTTTTTTTTTTTTTTTTTTTTTTTTTTTTAGAATGCTGTTGCTGCTAGAATTCCAGATTTCTCAGACAAACAATAATTTTTGGAAAGATCCAAGAAAAATGCGTCAAAACATTGCGATCTTGTCTAAAATTAGTTTTTGGATCACGGGCCACAAGATTGTTGAACGGCCCCTAAATCAGGTTTTCGTATTCTTTACTGAATAAGCACATCATATTGAGTTAAGTGTTAGTTTGGTTTCTGCTACACCATATGTGCTTCTCCAGATATAAGGCCTACAAGAAAATTTTTGTTTGAAATATATTAGGCCTTTTGATCCAAAAGAATATAATTATGAATTTTAAGGGGGGTAGAGGAATGTACATGTAACAAATACTTATGTGATTCCATATTCTAACGTAAAATAATTTTAACTGGAATATGGGGAAGTTTTCAGTACAAATAATATTAACACCTAACACATAAAAAGTATCTTACAATTCATGGTGGGAACTCATATGGTTTGGATTTCATGTTAAGCTGTGGGTGCTTGACTCATATAGCCTGGATGTTGAAAGAGACGCTGAAACCAAATCCAACCAACCAAGTATTTGACACAAAACCTTTGTTTTATTTTGATGAAGACTTTGGATCTCTAACATTCCCTCATCCTTGTTCTTAGGTTCAAAAATTTCTTCCAGGAAATATCGAAATGCTCAATCACTCGAACTTCAGCTTTTATCAGTTTGTAAAGGGAACTCCATAAAGAAAACCAGTTTTGAAATACCTGCCATTTCACTTCTACTAAGTTGGCAGCACTGAACGTTACACGATTTTCATCTGTTGACTTTGTGCTTACACGGGAGGGTCCCACAAGTTGTCGCTCAAATCTGATTGCCATATAGAACATCTGATAGAGCATCATGAGAAATGAAAACGAGCAAAATTTAAGGTGCTATGGACCAGAAGGATAAGAGCCACGGAGCTTCAAAATTGGAATATCCAAAAAATTATATCATGGAATTATGTACCTTTAAAGTAAATATCTTGAAAACCGTTAGAACAATCAAAACAAAAGTTGCACAATGTAATGAGAACGAAATGTCCTATAGAAAACCACAGTGTTGCCATAGGTGAAGCAGTGTTACCAACTCAACATAAAATATTTTGTTTCAAATAGTACCATATACAAGTGTTCACAGATTTAAAACGTACTATTATCACTAAATATAACAGTGAAGTGTAGTGGTACAGTGTTACACACTGTTAGAACTACGTGCGTTGAAAATGTACAATGGAGAAGTCTGATATGTGACAACAGATGGTAATGATGGAATCTGGGTCTCATACTATGAATTTAGTTGAAATGCAATTCACCTGAAAAACGAAATTGAGTGATGCCATTTTAACGTCCTGTGTCAGCTTCGAAGCTATATAGGACGGAACCTATAGTATAAAATAGGATCCAAACCACTATGACAAAGGAAAATAACAATGAAATGTAAGGTGAAAAGTACAACAAAAACATGTCCGAGACAGAATTTGAACCTGCATCCCAATTAGGTTGGTTGTCTAGCCTTCTAGACTACACGGCCGACTAAAAACAAAATTGGATACTAATAAAATAATTATATTTTCAATGTGAATATGGTAATATTACAGTGTACAAACTTAATCATATGGTATGTATGAAAGGAAGAAAAAGAATATGTCACTTAATGCGAAAGACATACGCTAAGAAACTACTCTTCCAAATATTGATAAGATAATATGTAGAGTCATTTTACAGAATTAGAAAACACGTGTTTTTTTTTTTCAAGCGTGTATCATTTTGTTTTCGCGAGTTGTCTGCTTATTCACAAAGGCTACGGAAGTGTAATGCAGATCCGTCACTTTTTTCCAATGCATTCCTTTATTACCCTGTGTTGCCACATATCAGACTTCCCCATTGCACATTTTCAGCATACGTAACTCCAACAGTATCTAACACTGTACCACTACACTTCACTGTTATATTTAGTGATAATAGTACGTTTTAAATCTGTGAACACTTGTATATGGTACTATTTGAAACAAAATATTTTATGTTGAGTTGGTAACACTGCTTCACCTATGGCAACACTGTTTGTGGTTTTCGATTGGGCATTTTGTTCTCATTAAATTGTGCAACTTTTGTTTTGATTGCTGTAACGGTTTTCAAGATATTTACTTTAAAGGTACATAATTCCATGATATAATTTTTTGGATATTCCAATTTTGAAGCTCCGTGGCTCTTATCCTTCTGGTCCATAGCACCTTAAATTTTGCTCGTTTTCATTTCTCATGATGCTCTATCAGATGTGCTATATGGCAATCAGATTTGAGCGACAACTTGTGGGACCCTCCCGTGTAAGCACAAAGTCAACAGATGAAAATCGTGTAACGTTCAGTGCTGCCAACTTAGTAGAAGTGAAATGGCAGGTATTTCAAAACTGGTTTTCTTTATGGAGTTCCCTTTACAAACTGATAAAAGCTGAAGTTCGAGTGATTGAGCATTTCGATATTTCCTGGAAGAAATTTTTGAACCTAAGAACAAGGATGAGGGAATGTTAGTGATCCAAAGTCTTCATCAAAATAAAACAAAGGTTTTGTGTCAAATACTTGGTTGGTTGGATTTGGTTTCAGCGTCCCTTTCAACATCCAGGCTATATGAGTCAAGCACGTACAGCTTAACATGAAATCCAAACCATATGAGTTCCCACAATGAATTGTAAGATACTTTTTATGTGTTAGGTGTTAATATTATTTGTACTGAAAACTTCCCCAGGTTCCAATTAAAATTAGGCCCGTAGCCAGCCCAAAAATGTAGGGGGGCCGGTAGAAGTTAGGGGGCCCGACCCAACCATATTATAGTTCATTTGCAAGCCTACCGTGAAAATTTAGGGGGGCACCCTAGCCCCCCGTGGATATGGGCCTGTGGGGCCCTCCCGTGTTAGTAGTCACGGAGCGTCGAATATGGCATGACCGTCGTCTGTTTCCTGTACGGGTAAGAATTCACATTTACCACATTTGTGGTAAGTTTTCACTATGACAACACGCTGTTCCATCGTGAAGCGCTTCAGTCCTACTTGTACCGAAAACAGATTATAAAGACAACAGATAAAATTGTGTAACTCTCAAAGCTGCCAACTTACTACAACAGAAATTGTGGGCAATTCAAAAGTTTTTTTTTTTTTTTTTTTTTTTTTTTATGGGACATCCTTTAATTCCTTCTGTTCCTGGCATTAGTATACCTTGAACTTGTACTGTAAAACTCGATTCGAAACTTAGACTTTTTGTAAGTTATAACGGTCAAATTATCAACATTATTCATCACATAATGTTATGGAAATAGGATTACTTACACTTTACCAATTCCACGACACAGAACTTGAATGTGACATTAATATTACCTTCTACTACAGCTTTAGCCTGAAACACGATTTCACATTAAATGTTGCATTTTTCATGTATGACAATACTGCAAAGAGAGCATCATGTTGTTCAGAATTTGGTACTTTTACTTCACTGTAATTCATAATTGTAAATGTTTAATCATTTTCACTTATAATTTGCACGAAAGTTATGCAATTTTAGTACAATTGCGTGTTGATATTACTAGGGTTACTATCTTTCTCCAAGTGCTTGCGTGTTAAATATGTTATTATACGTTCAGCTGACACTTTTTTACTATGGAAAAGTAGAAAATTGTCTCGCAAATTTAGGAATAATCTGAATAATTCTGCAAATTACGGTGAAATAAATTTGCTACAAGGAAGTGTTTGATTGTACCATCTATGAAAAGAAAGTGGCATTATTCTTGTATTTTAACAGTAACGAAAAATCAAGATACGTGTACAGAACAAGTAGGAAATTGGGTAGCAGCACATAATAGACCTAATGTCCTGTACTACTGTACGTGTTGGTCGAAAATCATTGCATGGATTAATGGGAAATGACATGGTACCCCTTTGCAACACCCGTGATTAAGAGGAAATCTATCAATCAAACTACTGACTGTTATTTTGTATGTGGTATGTGTAAGAAATGACCATTTTAAAAAGAAAATACATTAATATACTCTCCCTAAGACACTTACTAAAATTCTTCATATTCTTAATTTTATCTAAGATTTTCCTTAAACTTCTTCATATTCTTCACTGTCATTGCCTGTAAAATATTCACAAAACTTCTTCATTTTTCATTGTCTCAAAGATATTTACTAAAAGTCTTTATATTCTTGATTGATTCTAATATGTTTTCTAAAATTCTTCACGCTCTTCATTGTCTCCAAGATATTTACTAAAATCTCTCATATCGTTCATTGTTTCTAAGATATCAACTAAAATAATTCATGCTCTCCATTGTCTATAAATATTCACTAAAATTATTCATAATCTTAATAGTCTCTCGTATTTATTCACTAAAATTCTTCATATCCTTCATTGTCTCTCATATATTCACTAAAATTCTTCATACTCACTAAAATTCTAAGATATTCACTAAAATTCTTCATATTCTTTATTGTGTCTAATATGTTCTCTAAAATTCCTCCCATTCTTCATTGCCACTAAAATATTAACTATAATACTTCATATTTTTCATTCTCCCTAAGATATTCACTAACCTTCTTCATATTCTTCGTTGCCTCTCTTATATAGTTACTAAAATTCTTCATAGTCACTAAAATTCTAAGATATTCACTAAAACTCTTCATGCTCTTCATTGTGTCTAATATGTTCTCTAAAATTCCTCACATTCTTCATTGCCTCTAAAATACTAACTGAAATTCTTCATATTCTTGTTTGTCCCTTAGATATTCATTAAAATTTTTCATGCTCTTCATTGTCTCTAATATGTTCTCTAAAATTCTTCATATTCTTCATTGTGTCTAATATGTTCTCTAAAATTCCTCACATTCTTCATTGCCTCTAAAATACTAACTGAAATTCTTCATATTCTTGTTTGTCCCTTAGATATTCATTAAAATTTTTCATGCTCTTCATTGTCTCTAATATGTTCTCTAAAATTCTTCATATTCTTCATTGTCTATAAGATATTCACTGAAATTCTTCATATTCTTCATTGTCTCAAAAGTCTTGGGCTGAGAAGTAAAGTAGTATGTCATAAAATATTTATTTCACAGGAGAAGCAAAAAAGTGTTGCAAGACAAGATTTTATTGAACTGCGTCGATTGTTTATTGACGGAAAAATTGTTCACTTTCTGTGTTCCAGTTGCCAACATCCCAAAACCTTCCTAGTGTCTCAGGTACTAATGTAACTTTAAAAAAATATAACTCGTTTCGGGAAAAAGTTACTTGGCATTGTTTACTTCTCAGCCCTAGAAATATTCACTGAAATTCTTTTATTTTCTTAATTTTTTCTAAGATATTCACTGAAATTCTTTACATTCTTCATTGTCTTTAATATATTCACTAAACTTCTTCATATTCTTCATTGTGCCTAAGATATTTACTAAATTCTTAACATTTTGCATTATCCGTAAGATATTCACTAAAATTCTTAATATTCTTCATTCTCCGTAAGATATTCAGTAAAATTCTTCATGTTCTTCCTTGTATCTAATATGTTCTCTAAAATTCTTCACATTTTTAATTGTCTCTAAGATGTTCACTAAAATTGTTCAGATTCTTCATTGTCCCTAAGATATTCAGTAAAATTCTTCATGCTCTTCCTTATATCTAATACAGGGGTTGGACAAAAAAAATCTAAAACGTTTGCAAAAGTGTGAAAATCATACCTAGTATGGTGTGGGTTATCCTTTTGCGTTCAAAATAGCTTGAATCCGACGTGAAATGGACGTATACAGCTCCTGAATCGTGGTGTGTGGAATTTTGTGCCATTGTTTCTCCAAAACATGCTCCAGTTCCTTAAGGGATGCTGGTGTAGGATAATGAGACCGAACACGCATTTCTAACTCAGACCACAATGGCTCAATGATGTTCAGATCTGGTGATTGTAGGGCCCAGGGAAGGTGTGATAGCTCCTGGTCATGCTCCTCAAACCATGATTTCACCGTTTTTGCAGCGTGATAGGGTGTCAAATCATCTTAATAGATGCCACTGTTGGGAGCAGACAGTCTGTATCATAGACCTGCGACGGTGTTCTCCATACATAAACACGACCGGTTGTTGGAAACAAGGCGAAGGTCGATTCATCGGACCACATTACGTGTTTCCACTGCTCATGAGTCCACGCCTTGTGGTCTTTGCACCACTAGATACGCCTCTTCGCATTTACTGCTGTGACCAGGGGTTTGGCGATAGCGACCCTGCCATGAGTTTTCATTTTATGAAGTTCAGGTCACACTGTGTTTTATAAAACCGAGTTCTGTGGGCCGGAATTGAGTTCAGACGTAATTTTCATTGCAGTTATCTTCTTTTTAGCTGCTACAATCCGTTTTAATGCCCTCCGATCCCTTTCTGACAGGATTGTCTTTCGACCATTGTTGTGCTTTGCAGACGTTATTTGCCCATGAATTGTGTATGATCTCGTTACATTAGACACAGTGCCTTTCGATGCCCCCACAATGTTCGCCACTGTTGCCACTGAATCTCAAACCAGACGGGCACCAACGATCATGCCTCTTTGGAAGTCTGTCAGGTCGCCCATTTTACCGCACGACTTTCACACCACGACACTCACAGGTCAACTGGTTAGTGCTGACAGAAAAGGAAGGTCCACATGACTCATTGAAAACAAAAAAAGATCGGCAACCGTTACACGTGTTGTACAGTGGAGGGCCAAACTTACGTGTACTGCATGAAGTGTTTTTAAATTTATTTATGTCAATCCCCTGTATGTTCTCTAAAATTCTTCATAATCTTCATTGTCTCTAAGATGTTCTCTAAAATTCTTCATATTCCTCATTGTCTCTAAGATATTCAGTAAAATTCTTCATGCTCTTTCTTATATCTAATATGTTCTTTAAAATTCTTCACAATCTTCATTGTCTCTAAGATGTTCTCTAAAATTCTTCAGATTCTTCATTGTCCCTAAGATATTCAGTAAAATTTTTCATACTCTTCCTTATAGCTAATATGTTCTCTAAAATTCTTCACATTTTTCATTGTCTCTAAGATGTTCACAAAAATTCTTCAGATTCTTCATTGTCCCTAAGATATTCAGTAAAATTTTTCATACTCTTCCTTATAGCTAATATGTTCTCTAAAATTCTTCACATTTTTCATTGTCTCTAAGATGTTCTCTAAAATTCTTCAGATTCTTCATTGTCCCTAAGATATTCACTAAAATTTTTCATACTCTTCCTTATAGCTAATATGTTCTCTAAAATTCTTCACATTTTTCATTGTCTCTAAGATGTTCTCTAAAATTCTTCAGATTCTTCATTGTCCCTAAGATATTCAGTAAAATTTTTCATACTCTTCCTTATAGCTAATATGTTCTCTAAAATTCTTCACATTTTTCATTGTCTCTAAGATGTTCTCTAAAATTCTTCAGATTCTTCATTGTCCCTAAGATATTCAGTAAAATTTTTCATACTCTTCCTTATAGCTAATATGTTCTCTAAAATTCTTCACATTTTTCATTGTCTCTAAGATGTTCTCTAAAATTCTTCAGATTCTTCATTGTCCCTAAGATATTCAGTAAAATTTTTCATACTCTTCCTTATAGCTAATATGTTCTCTAAAATTCTTCACATTTTTCATTGTCTCTAAGATGTTCACAAAAATTCTTCAGATTCTTCATTGTCTCTAAGATGTTCAGTAAAATTTTACACATTCCTCATTGTCCCTAAGATATTCGTTAAAGTTCTTCATGTTCTTCCTTGTATCTAATATGTTGACTAAAATTATTCATATTCTTCATTCTCTCTAAGATATTTACTGATTTTTTATATTATTCATTATCTCTAAGATATTCACTGAAATTCTTCACATGGGAGCCGCGGTGGCTCAGTGGTAGAGCGTTCACCTCTGATGCTTTGGGTCCCGTGTTCGATCCCAGCCTCCGCCAAGTGATCTTTGTGGTTAACAAACACCGTGTGCGTAGGTTTCCTCGGATTTCTCACGTTTCCTCCTACTTTCTTCATTCCACCATTCCATTCATTACTCATCATCACCGTCTCCTTTAGCCTAACCGGCATAATCGTGGGAAGTAAAACTCAAAGATCTCATTTCAAAATGAAATGAAATTCTTCACATTCTTCTTTGTCTTTAATATATTCAATAAAAGTCTTCACATTCTTCATTGTCCCTAAGATATTCAGTAAAATTTTTCATACTCTTCCTTATAGCTAATATGTTCTCTAAAATTCTTCACATTTTTCATTGTCTCTAAGATGTTCTCTAAAATTCTTCAGATTCTTCATTGTCCCTAAGATATTCACTAAAATTTTTCATACTCTTCCTTATAGCTAATATGTTCTCTAAAATTCTTCACATTTTTCATTGTCTCTAAGATGTTCACAAAAATTCTTCAGATTCTTCATTGTCCCTAAGATATTCACTAAAATTTTTCATACTCTTCCTTATAGCTAATATGTTCTCTAAAATTCTTCACATTTTTCATTGTCTCTAAGATGTTCTCTAAAATTCTTCAGATTCTTCATTGTCCCTAAGATATTCAGTAAAATTTTTCATACTCTTCCTTATAGCTAATATGTTCTCTAAAATTCTTCACATTTTTCATTGTCTCTAAGATGTTCTCTAAAATTCTTCAGATTCTTCATTGTCCCTAAGATATTCAGTAAAATTTTTCATACTCTTCCTTATAGCTAATATGTTCTCTAAAATTCTTCACATTTTTCATTGTCTCTAAGATGTTCACAAAAATTCTTCAGATTCTTCATTGTCCCTAAGATATTCAGTAAAATTTTTCATACTCTTCCTTATAGCTAATATGTTCTCTAAAATTCTTCACATTTTTCATTGTCTCTAAGATGTTCTCTAAAATTCTTCAGATTCTTCATTGTCCCTAAGATATTCAGTAAAATTTTTCATACACTTCCTTATAGCTAATATGTTCTCTAAAATTCTTCACATTTTTCATTGTCTCTAAGATGTTCACAAAAATTCTTCAGATTCTTCATTGTCCCTAAGATATTCAGTAAAATTTTTCATACTCTTCCTTATAGCTAATATGTTCTCTAAAATTCTTCACATTATTCATTGTCTCTAAGATGTTCTCTAAAATTCTTCAGATTCTTCATTGTCCCTAAGATATTCAGTAAAATTTTTCATACTCTTCCTTATAGCTAATATGTTCTCTAAAATTCTTCACATTTTTCATTGTCTCTAAGATGTTCTCTAAAATTCTTCAGATTCTTCATTGTCCCTAAGATATTCAGTAAAATTTTTCATACTCTTCCTTATAGCTAATATGTTCTCTAAAATTCTTCACATTTTTCATTGTCTCTAAGATGTTCACAAAAATTCTTCAGATTCTTCATTGTCCCTAAGATATTCAGTAAAATTTTTCATACTCTTCCTTATAGCTAATATGTTCTCTAAAATTCTTCACATTTTTCATTGTCTCTAAGATGTTCTCTAAAATTCTTCAGATTCTTCATTGTCCCTAAGATATTCAGTAAAATTTTTCATACTCTTCCTTATATCTAATATGTTCTCTAAAATTCTTCACATTTTTCATTGTCTCTAAGATGTTCACAAAAATTCTTCAGATTCTTCATTGTCTCTAAGATGTTCAGTAAAATTTTACACATTCTTCATTGTCCCTAAGATATTCGGTAAAATTCTTCATGTTCTTCCTTGTATCTAATATGTTGACTAAAATTATTCATATTCTTCATTCTCTCTAAGATATTTACTGATTTTTTATATTATTCATTATCTCTAAGATATTCACTGAAATTCTTCACATGGGAGCCGCGGTGGCTCAGTGGTAGAGCGTTCACCTCTGATGCTTTGGGTCCCGTGTTCGATCCCAGCCTCCGCCAAGTGATCTTTGTGGTTAACAAACACCGTGTGCGTAGGTTTCCTCGGATTTCTCACGTTTCCTCCTACTTTCTTCATTCCACCATTCCATTCATTACTCATCATCACCGTCTCCTTTAGCCTAACCGGCATAATCGTGGGAAGTAAAACTCAAAGATCTCATTTCAAAATGAAATGAAATTCTTCACATTCTTCTTTGTCTTTAATATATTCAATAAAAGTCTTCACATTCTTCATTGTCCCTAAGATATTCAGTAAAATTTTTCATACTCTTCCTTATAGCTAATATGTTCTCTAAAATTCTTCACATTTTTCATTGTCTCTAAGATGTTCTCTAAAATTCTTCAGATTCTTCATTGTCCCTAAGATATTCACTAAAATTTTTCATACTCTTCCTTATAGCTAATATGTTCTCTAAAATTCTTCACATTTTTCATTGTCTCTAAGATGTTCACAAAAATTCTTCAGATTCTTCATTGTCCCTAAGATATTCACTAAAATTTTTCATACTCTTCCTTATAGCTAATATGTTCTCTAAAATTCTTCACATTTTTCATTGTCTCTAAGATGTTCTCTAAAATTCTTCAGATTCTTCATTGTCCCTAAGATATTCAGTAAAATTTTTCATACTCTTCCTTATAGCTAATATGTTCTCTAAAATTCTTCACATTTTTCATTGTCTCTAAGATGTTCTCTAAAATTCTTCAGATTCTTCATTGTCCCTAAGATATTCAGTAAAATTTTTCATACTCTTCCTTATAGCTAATATGTTCTCTAAAATTCTTCACATTTTTCATTGTCTCTAAGATGTTCACAAAAATTCTTCAGATTCTTCATTGTCCCTAAGATATTCAGTAAAATTTTTCATACTCTTCCTTATAGCTAATATGTTCTCTAAAATTCTTCACATTTTTCATTGTCTCTAAGATGTTCTCTAAAATTCTTCAGATTCTTCATTGTCCCTAAGATATTCAGTAAAATTTTTCATACACTTCCTTATAGCTAATATGTTCTCTAAAATTCTTCACATTTTTCATTGTCTCTAAGATGTTCACAAAAATTCTTCAGATTCTTCATTGTCCCTAAGATATTCAGTAAAATTTTTCATACTCTTCCTTATAGCTAATATGTTCTCTAAAATTCTTCACATTATTCATTGTCTCTAAGATGTTCTCTAAAATTCTTCAGATTCTTCATTGTCCCTAAGATATTCAGTAAAATTTTTCATACTCTTCCTTATAGCTAATATGTTCTCTAAAATTCTTCACATTTTTCATTGCCTCTAAGATGTTCACAAAAATTCTTCAGATTCTTCATTGTCCCTAAGATATTCAGTAAAATTTTTCATACTCTTCCTTATAGCTAATATGTTCTCTAAAATTCTTCACATTTTTCATTGTCTCTAAGATGTTCACAAAAATTCTTCAGATTCTTCATTGTCCCTAAGATATTCAGTAAAATTTTTCATACTCTTCCTTATAGCTAATATGTTCTCTAAAATTCTTCACATTTTTCATTGTCTCTAAGATGTTCTCTAAAATTCTTCAGATTCTTCATTGTCCCTAAGATATTCACTAAAATTTTTCATACTCTTCCTTATAGCTAATATGTTCTCTAAAATTCTTCACATTTTTCATTGTCTCTAAGATGTTCTCTAAAATTCTTCAGATTCTTCATTGTCCCTAAGATATTCAGTAAAATTTTTCATACTCTTCCTTATAGCTAATATGTTCTCTAAAATTCTTCACATTTTTCATTGTCTCTAAGATGTTCTCTAAAATTCTTCAGATTCTTCATTGTCCCTAAGATATTCACTAAAATTTTTCATACTCTTCCTTATAGCTAATATGTTCTCTAAAATTCTTCACATTTTTCATTGTCTCTAAGATGTTCACAAAAATTCTTCAGATTCTTCATTGTCCCTAAGATATTCAGTAAAATTTTTCATACTCTTCCTTATAGCTAATATGTTCTCTAAAATTCTTCACATTTTTCATTGTCTCTAAGATGTTCTCTAAAATTCTTCAGATTCTTCATTGTCCCTAAGATATTCAGTAAAATTTTTCATACTCTTCCTTATATCTAATATGTTCTCTAAAATTCTTCACATTTTTCATTGTCTCTAAGATGTTCACAAAAATTCTTCAGATTCTTCATTGTCTCTAAGATGTTCAGTAAAATTTTACACATTCTTCATTGTCCCTAAGATATTCGGTAAAATTCTTCATGTTCTTCCTTGTATCTAATATGTTGATTAAAATTATTCATATTCTTCATTCTCTCTAAGATATTTACTGATTTTTTATATTATTCATTATCTCTAAGATATTCACTGAAATTCTTCACATGGGAGCCGCGGTGGCTCAGTGGTAGAGCGTTCACCTCTGATGCTTTGGGTCCCGTGTTCGATCCCAGCCCCCGCCAAGTGATCTTTGTGGTTAACAAACACCGTGTGCGTAGGTTTCCTCGGATTTCTCACGTTTCCTCCTACTTTCTTCATTCCACCATTCCATTCATTACTCATCATCACCGTCTCCTTTAGCCTAACCGGCATAATCGTGGGAAGTAAAACTCAAAGATTTCATTTCAAAATGAAATGAAATTCTTCACATTCTTCTTTGTCTTTAATATATTCAATAAAAGTCTTCACATTCTTCATTGTCTCTAAGACATACACTAAAATTCTTTACACTCTTCATTCTCTCTAAAATATTCGCTAAAATTCTTTGTATTCTTCAGTATCTAAAATATTCACTAAATTTTAACACTCTTTTCTTTCTAGCACTGATATTAAATGACACGTGAACTTAGTTTATAACGGAATCCGAACTACCGTAGTGCATGTAAGTTCCTCCTTCGGAAATCGAAGCCAGGACTTTGCATCAAAGGCGCATGCACTAGCAACCACATCAGGGTGAAGGAATCATTCAGGATTTAGAATTTAGAAGCAATTGGAGTAAGATTCAGTAACAAGCTTTCTGCGTGCTCAGATTCGTACCGAGATATCGATTATATAAGTGAATAAAGGATATACACAATAAATCCTGTTATATACAAATATAACAGAAATCACTATAATTGAGGCCTGAAGACCACTACAATGTTTTCTATACAGCTATTTTTGGTAAGCGGATGGCTTTTAGTCCTAGTGAGCCAAGGGTAGGATATCTAGAGCTCTAGATAAGCTAGGGATTAAGGGAACTACAGAGCTCTTTGCAAGCTAATCTTTGCGGTTATGATTTTCTAGTGTTCTGGCCTAGAGCTCTAAAGTTCCCTTCTCTCTCTCTCTCTCTCTCTTAGCAGAAGCCTCTTAGGTTACCTAGAGCTCTAAGTTCATTGCTCAATTAGCTAGTTTAAAGCCCTGTAAAGCATTCACCTCTTTCTTTGCTTGCCAAAAGCACTAAAAAAATCTTAACCCAGCCACTTAGCTTGCCTAAAACTCTGTAAAAACTTAACTCCGCTCTTTGCTTGCCTAAAGCACTAAACAAGAATACTAAGAACAACTGCTTAGCTTCTCTGAAACTTTGTAAAACCTTCACCTAATTCTTTGGTTGCCTAAAGCACTAAAAAATACTAACCACAACCTCTTAGCTTGCCTAAAACTCTGTAAAACCTTCATCTCTTTCTTTGCTTGCCTAAAACACTAAAATAATACTAACCACAACTTCTTAGCTTGCCTAAAACTGTAAAACTTTTACTTCTTTTTTTGCTTGCCTAAAACACTAAAAAAAATACTAACCACAACCTCTTAACTTCCCTAAAACTCTCTAAAACCTTCACCTCTTTCTTTGCTTGACTAAAATACTAAAATAATACTAACCACAATCTCTCAGCTTGCCTAAAATTCTGTAAAACCTTCACCTCTTTCTTAGCTTGCCTAAAACACTAAAATAATACTAATCACAATCTCTTAGCTTGGCTAAAACTCTGTAAAACCTTCATATCTTTCTTTGCTTGCCTAAAACACTAACAAAATCCTACCCATAACCACTTAGTTTGGCTAAAACTGTAAAAATTTTAACCTCTCTCTTTGCTTGCCTAAAGCACCCTAAAAGCCCTAAACACAAACACTTAGCTTTCTAAAGCTCTTTGATTATTCCTTAGCTCGCCTAAAGCTCTAAAATATACTATTCTTGGCTACCTATGCCAAGAAACAACACGTTTACCAAAGAAAACTCAACACAACAAACTTAATATTGATCTTCAGACCTCAATTATAATAATTTATGTTATATCTGACAAGATTTTTTCATAATAAAAAGTTATTTTTAAAAATCCAGAATCTCATGCTCCACCTACTGCCCCAGCAGGGTATCTTTACAGAAATTTCAAGCAATATTCAGCATATAATCCTTTATTACGATAATGATTTTTAAAGTTATTTTTATACTAAACTATGAAAAAAAAACAATGAAAACCGTATAAAATAAAATGTCATTTTATTTCATCAGAAAATTGGTTTTCAGCAGAAAAAAGAAACTATCAAAATGGATATAACTCTTTGTTGTGGTTAGACTAAACACTGAAGTAAAGTTTCCAATTTCCACATTCGAGATGAAGAACGTTTACGCGAAATCGCTTAGATGTGTACGAAATAAAGTGTGAAAACCATCTGTTTCTAGAAACCACAAACGCTAGTACAAAAAAGAAAAAAAACAAAAAACGATCAAAAACAATTCAGTGTTTCCATTTTTTGTTTTGTGCACCAGAGAGCGCCACAGGAGAAAATTTTTGTTGTCTTTAAGTGAACATCAAAAGTGAACAATATAGAAAAAATATATCTGAGTGGAAAGTTTCGACTTCTTTTTAGTTGGATCTAATCAACAATTGGAGAAAGATAAGCGTCAGCTGGTGGTGTTAGGTTGGAACAGTATAAAACAGTATTTAGGTGAACGAGAAAATGATAAGGAATTAAGACCTCTTTTGTGTGCCTCACTTAGGAAGAACAAAATTTAAGATCAAAAGCTTAGTTTAAATAGCTAACGGAATATTTTTTTAAAAAAAATGTTAATGAAAAATATACCACAAGTTCGCTGTGAAAATGTGAAATAGAATGAGAGAAGGTAAGAATTTTTATTAAGTATTTAAACTGAAGTCGTTCCATTAGCTGTGGTTATACCAAACTGTGTAAGAGAAATGAGCAGAAAAAGCATCAAACAATATGTTCAAAAATAAGTTTGATTAGTCGGTCAAAGTTTGTTTCACGTAGATAAAGTTACCAAGTACAACAATTCCAATAACAAATAGCCATTTGATTTGAAATGCCTGTGAAAAGGGAATTCTAGAGTAGGATTACCATTATTATTATTATTATTATTATTATTATTATTATTATTATTATTATTATTATTATTATTATTATTATTATTATTATTATTATTATTATTATTATTATACGTATTAAATAAAAAACAAAATCAAAATGCAATCAATATACATTTTTGGGTCTCAGGATCAAATTTTATTTCTTTTTATCTCAAATGTTTACTACAAAAAATTTTGAAACTATTTCACAATATTTAGTGATCGCTCAAAGTATCCATAAATTCACTTAAAACGACCAAATTGTCAAAATTCACAAATAAATATTATGAAATTCAAAAATATGTTTGGAAACATCCTTTTGTAACTTTAGGTTTTATGAATGTGTTTTTGTCAGTAGGTAATTTTCGACATCATATTCGACACAAACAAAAAAAACTTAACTGATAATGAATTTACTTGGGGTAAGAAAATTTCTTTCTGTACTGCTCTACAACTTGGAGAAGAAATTGGTCCTGATCTTCCTGATTGGTCAGTTTTCCATTGAAGTTTTGAATCAGTGCAATTCTTCGTTCTGTTAGATTATTTACGACATACAGAGCTTTCACATGCTCTCGAACCTCAAGAAAAGTATCGTTTGTTTCCCATGTTTTATTGTTTTCTAATAAAAAGTCCCTGGAGATCTCCAATGCTTCAGACAACTTTCTGCTATTCCTGTAAACGAAGTCACTAAGGGCTTTATCCTTTGTGGTATCCTCATATCTCAAGCGTATAAGTTCTTCTGCTTCACTTCCATCCCTAAATAATGCTTTAACCATGTCTTTCTTTACTTCTTCGGGAACTTCAGGATCAAAGAAGCTGAGGCCAATAAGTAGTTCGCTCAAATACCACAGATGTCGTGAGAAACTGTGCATTGCTGCTTCTGCAATTTTTGTATTAACATTCTTGCAGAACGAATGCGTCTTAAGAGATTCAGGTCATTCCTTGCAGCTGAAAGCGCAAGAGGAAAGAAATATCATGCCTTCAAATGCACTGCGACGACAAATATGTTGAAGTCGCGAAGGCCATTCAGCTCACGAGATGTAAGCTGAAACTATCACCGGAAAAGATATACTGTATATCTTCATGCAATAAATCAATTTCGCCATTCAGCATGCACGATGGTAGGCTCCAGGAACGTAGAATTTGATATCGCCTGGAATAACTTCGCCAAGAAATATGAGAGTAAGTTGTAAAAGTTCTCTGTAATCATCTCTGAGTTGATAGTGCGCCAGTTGCTGCTTGAAGAAATATATTAGTTCACACTTTACTGAGGTCAAAACCTCTGAGACAACTTGGTCCTAGATTCCCGTGTTGAAGTTTAGCTTGTGAATTGAGTTCCATGCTTCAGAGAAACACTGAAAGAGTTTCAGCACCGAAAACCCTGTCGAACACTAATGCCACAATTAGTTCCATTATGTGATGCCAGCAAGGGATTCTGATCAGGTCCTTCTGCGTTTTCTGTTCCAACTGGGTACAACCTCCATTTTGTGATCCCGTGTTAGATTCTGTTGTGTCAAAGCACTTAAAATGCACACGTGTGGTTAAGTTCCAATTCTGCAGCAATTTAGAAACAGCTTCCGACTGGGTTACCACTTCCATTTGAATTAGCGAGTACTCCTAATCGCTTTGTGTCACCATTCTCAGAAACGAGAATCGCTATGCTTTTAACTGATTCCTTAGAAGTGAGAGCAGGTAACAACTTCTCATTCCAAATGCATTGTAAGTGTACCAAATGGAAAAGACAAACAAATTTCAGTAACGATCTCCTTGCGGTTCCTTCTGCGTGCTCTTCCAATAGATTCTTTATTAACACAGATTCCTCGTGAACAGTAGCCCAAATTTACCGCTGCAGCAGCTAGAATTGACTGGCATTCTGTCGTTGATTTTTGCACGATCCAATACTGAAGACAGCTCTAGTGTAATGATGTTGGCTGATAGACACAACATTGGCTTCTTTGCAACGGACAGCCTTCGGGAAGTAGGGCCTGTATAATCTGAGTCCTCATAATTTTCAGCAGCCTAGTATAAACTGTCAGTAGCATCATCATCATTATTTGTTGAAAAATTGGCTGAAACCCTATGTATTCCCTTTCTCTTCATTGTCTCCTCTTTTTTCCAGATTGTATTCATGATTCCTAAAGTGTATTTCACATTGTATCTTGTTTTCAAATTTCAAATAATTGTAATAAATTCTGGTTCGAGAAGAAAATCTCAAGCAAAATGAGAAAGTCAAATGACGTCACAAGTGTCCAGTGTAATACACTCATCTTGCAGGCCGAGACCTCTAAACATATCATCACCAAACTTTACAATACATCCCGAGGTCATATACTGTAAGTGTGAAAACGTTGGCTTAATCCAGGTTAAGATACGCTAGGTTTCGCGTGTAATGCTTAAATAAGTTTGAGCTATAAGTTTGAGCGCGTTGAGCGACCTTTAAATATTAAAATACTTCCATGAAATTTTACACGCATGCTTAAGTAACCAAAAGGAATAAATTTAGGGGATGAGGCTGTTAAAATAAATTTCGAAATTTTCCCATATAACTGGTTGCCACCCTAAAATATATATATATATATATATATATATATATATGTTACCGTCAGAACCCGAAATTAGGTAAAACTAGAATTTCCTAGTTAAAACTAGTTTTCTCAAAGCCGTTTCGAAAGAACTAGTATTAACTAGTCAATACTAGAATTTACTATGTTAGTTAGGTAATTCTGGAATTAACGAAAAAGACTATATAATGGGAATCATATACAGTTTTTACTAGTTAAAACTAGTTCTGACCAAAATGGATCAGTTAACAGTGTTTCTGCAAGTTCGGACTTGCTCCTACTGGGAAAGTATTGTTTTGTTCTCTCTCAGTCTGTTCGGAGCCTTTGTAAAGTGTGCAGGTGCGTCTCTCTTGTCGTGGCTGCGCGTGTGTTAGTGTTTCGGGAAGTGTGAGGTGATTATTCGTTGTAATGAGTCAGTCCGATAAAGAAACAATTTTGAAGGAAAGATTCTTCAAAGAAATTATTCGTTTGGAAGATGAAAAAGACAGTCACTATAATGCAATGACCAAGGACGTTTACAGTAAACTTTTAACTGAAGTTGAAGAGGCAAAATCTGCTGCAAAGAAAACACCTTTACAGTACAGACGTTTGAAACGGTTTAATGTTTTGGAAATTGGTGAAACAAAAAAAAACTGGTGTCGAATAGTGAGCCTGTGAAGTACTACTTACCTGCCGAGGAGATCTTTGATGTTATTGAAGCATCACATGTTGCTGTGGGACACGGAGGTCGAGATAGAATGAAAGCTGAAACTTCTAGGAAATATGCCAACGTTACGACTCAAATGATAAATATTTTTCTGTCAATATGTGAAACATGTCAACGGAAGAAAAGTATGAAAAAGAAGGGCTCTGTTTCTAAGCCAATACTTCACACAGAAATGAACAGCCGATGTCAAGTGGACCTGATAGACATGCAAGCACACCCTGATCGTAAGTTCAAGTTTATCATGGTATACCAGGATCATCTGACGAAGTTTGTCTTACTGCGAGCGCTGCAAACCAAAAGAGCTGAAGAAGTAGCCTACCAACTGACAGACATATTTTTGACATTTGGTGCCCCCTGCATTTTACATTCTGATAATGGCAGAGAGTTTGTTAATTCTGTCATCAAGGAACTAACGACACCCTGGCCTGAGTTAAAGTTAGTCAACGGAAAGCCCAGGCACAGCCAAAGCCAAGGGTCAGTAGAACGGGCAAATCAAGATATAGAAAATATGCTTGTCTCGTGGATGCATGATAATAAAACAACAAACTGGTCAAATGGTCTCCGCTTTGTTCAGTTTATGAAAAATCGAGCTTATCATTCCGGAATAAAACAGTCTCCACACCGTGCGATGTTCGGCATTGAGCCAAGAGTAGGACTTACGACTTCAGCACTGTCATCAGATGTTCTCCAAAACATAAACGATGAGGACGACCTCGTGAGTATTATTGAGGACATGAATGAGCGCCTTAGTGAACATAAAGGAGAAAATGAGGCTGGTCCTAGTGCGGTTGATATCACATCATTCAGGAAAGAAGCACGTGAAAATCTGTCAAAGCAGGCCAAGAAAATGAAACGTATCTCTGATGCCACCCATCCACCTGTTGAAGTGGGAGATAATGTCATAATACCAATCCCGGATGTGTACAGAGCAAAGGCGGATTTTCGGAATGTCATTGGAGTTGTTCTAGAAAAAAATGAAGATCTGCACAAGATTGGAACCAAGGATGGAAAGCTGGATAAATTATATTGCAGGTAAGTTTTCTGTCTTTTATGTGCTCCTTATTGATAGATTTTGTATTAACGTCCTAAACAAGCTAAGGAGCTTCTAACGACGGGACCTGCAGGTTAAAGTGGAATCCGAACCATTGCTCGGGTTTGTATCCGAGGCGGAGGGCTCCCAGCGGTATTTAGAGCCCGCGACCACGCCCGCAGAAGGCCTTAAGCATTTTCATTTAAGGCCTTTAAGCATCTCTGGTACACGCCGGGATGGGGTACGAGATAGCATATGGGAAGGAAGTTGGTTAAGGCCTAGTTTTATAGGTACTATCACATTCTTTGATTGGTATGAGAGGGATAAAAGCTGGAAATCCTCAGTCAGGATGGTAGGCCGCTGGACGCGAACTTGCGACCTTCCGATGCGAAGCCAGCACTTTACCAACTGATCTATGGCCGCTCGGTAATTAACAGCTATATTGTATATGTTAACGCTGTTGGCTAAGCTCCCCACCACTTTCTTTTCTTTCTTTTTCTTAAGATTGTGGGAAGTTGTAGGTCACTATCACAATTTTGGATAGCAAGCAAGATAGAATTTAATAAGTCTGTGATCTGAAAGGATTATTCCTGTAAACAACATATTTTTTTGTTTAGATTTTTGAGTAGTCAGCGTGTGACATCATTATTCACAGCTATTCAAATTTCTATACAGAAAGTAAATTGTTTACAGCGCTGATCCTTTTAGGTCATAGAATTACTTAAATTCTGTCTTGCTTGCTTTCCAAAATGGTGATAGTGACCTACAACTTCTCACAATCTTCAAAAAACGGAAAAATTAATGGGGAGGAGCTTGGTCAACACCCTTAACCATAGATGTTAGTGTTTTATACGTATCTGTAATATTATTATTAACCGAAATAATGATGGATTCTTCACATCATTTTATGTCAAAATAATTTTCTGTTATAATGTCCATATGTTTTTCCGGAACCGATTTAATAATGTGTAATCCATCTGTTGTTGTCTGCTGTGTACTCACCAGTACACTGATAACATGTCACGAACTTGATCCCGGTAAAAGACTGTTGTTTAGCTTGTGAAACCGGTACTCGTGAAATGTGCTTTAGTGCATAGGCGTTTTTGTAGGAAATACGCAGATTAACTACCGGTGTTTCTCTGAAATACTAATTATGACGAGTGTGGAAATTGTGCGTTAAAATACATTATTATTTTGTTTTGAAAAGTCATTATTATTTTTTATATAAGTGATTCAGGATTCCCACACCATGTGATTAAACAAAATGTGTCTATTGTAGGTCTGAATTCGACATTTGCCACGAGCAGTTCCTGACACCAGTCGAAGTACCAGATACTGAAATTTCGTTGAGAACTGCAGCCAGGAAAGCAGCATTAACCCCACAAGGGTTCACACGTTGTGTGTGCAAGAAAGCATGTATTTCGAAAAGATGCTTGTGCAAGAAGAAAGGTTTTCTCTGCAACTAAAATGCCATGATAGTTTACCTTGTGGTAACAAATAGAAACATTTCAGATGTTTTAGCAATAAAAACGTTTTTCTTTGTATTTCATAATAAATATACAATATTACGTCAGTATATTGGCTTTGGCACCACCGAATTGAATAAGTAGTAGTGCAATAGTAGTGTGTATTTTATTTTGTGCTAACATACAAAAGCATTTCAGATATTTCTGCAAAACGGAAGTCTTTTCTGTGTATTTCTTAATAAATAAGTGTTTCTATAGAATTGTATTTGAACGACAAGGATTCACATGTTATGCATGCAAGAGGGCTTATATTTCGCAAGGTACTGCAAAAACAAAGGATTTCTATGATATTGTGAGTGCCATAATACTTTTTAGAAATATATAGAAACATTTATGATGTTTGTGCAAAAGAAAAGTTATTTCTAAGTGTCTTAATAAATGCATTTCTTCAGGTTTCACTAGTAATATTGTATTTTAATGAAAATAAATAGTAAACTACGCATTCTTAATAAGCGTTGTCAATTTTACAATTCACTAGTTAATACTGAGTTAATACGAAAGGCTGACGAAACTAGTTTTAACTAGGGTATTCTGGTTTCAACAGATTTCGGGTTTTGACGGTAACACATTTCAGCTAATACTAGTTTTGACTAGTAATAACACGTTTTAACTAGAAGGAAAATAGTAAAATCTAGAACTACCTAACTAACATCGTAAATTCTAGTATTGACTAGTTAATACTAGTTCTTTCGAAGCGGCTTTGAGAAAACTAGTTTTAACTAGGAAATTCTAGTTTTACCTAATTTCGGGTTCTGACGGTAACATATATATATATATATATATATATATATATATATATATATATATATATATATATATATATATATATATATATGTGTGTGTGTGTGTGTGTGTGTGTGTGTGTGTGTGTGTGTGTTTTTGGAAACAGTTCGTGTCAAGTTTGCTACTCTTTCCATAAGGGCGAATTTCTCTCAGCGCGAAACTGTAATTTGTTCGATCTGGCTTCAGAGATCTCATATTGGGAAAAGTAAAAGCGGAGTAACATTATATTTGAAATCAAATAATTTTAAATAATATTATCTGATCCAGTAAAAGCTTCAATATTAGCTTCAGTGAAAAATCCAGTATTAGCTTCATACCCAAATATACAATAGACGTGCCGGTTTTCCCAATGGAGTCAACAAAGTAGAGATCTATGGGTCGTCGTTTAATTATATTAGTGTCTGAGAATTTTCTATGAATTATGAACTGTCCTTTCTTACTTATGATACATCCTTGGGTAAAAATTTTAAATATCCTAGGTCTTTGAGCTATAATTACCTAGAAGAATGCCAAACAAATGGTATAGTTTTGTATAATGGATAAATAAGGATACTTGCAAATAAACAAATATTGAGTATCATATGCAAAGATTTCTAATGTTAATATCAAACCAAACTGATAAATATGGAGAGAATATTACATCTTCTATAATTTGTGTGGTAGTCTTACTCCAGTGACGTTATTTGGGACGAGAATGTGCATTGTAAAGTTTTGCTTGGACAGGTGTTGGTAGAGCATAGACATAGTAAATTTCAGTTTGGAATTTGTATTTTCTTTTACTATCGGTTTTTATTATAAAAAGTTACAATAATACAAAATAGATACATTTTTTATGTTTGGGATTTAAGTAGGTGTTTCTTCGATTTGACGGTTTTGGGAAGGAATTCTCACGAAGCAAACTACGTGAGGAGGTGTAGGACACTCGTTGCTCCATTGCAAGCAGAGAGAGATTAGGTTTTCGACAAAGGTTCACTGCAAGTTAGGGCGGGGTTTGTGATGATGAATTTCCTTATGATCCATGTTAAGCACAGAAAGAAGTAAAGGTTTTCACAAGGCTTCACTGCAAGCACGGACAAAAAAGAAACCCATGAGTTTTACTGTAAACTAGAAGATTTTGGGTTCAAGAAAGATACTTCCTAGGCAACTACTGCAAGAAAAAAAGAGGATTTGATCAGTTAAAACTGTTGTTTATCCGTGATTTTTTTGGTTATATAAGTGCTCCATGGAAGACAGTGACGCTGCTGTTTTCTGTTGTTGTTGTTGTTGTTGTTGTTGTTGTTATGTAACCAGTAATGCCGCTCTTGTTTCCGTTGTTTGCAGCCGTAATAAATTATAAAACGCACATTGTTAAAGTTTGTAAATAGTAGCACATGTTGGATATTTGTAAACGCAATCATGTGGGACATTACAATTTACTTACGAAAATAATATTCAATTCTCTAATATATCCTGGACAACTCAAATAGAAATTTACTTGAAATTATATTACATTACATTTCTACGTATATTGCTAAGTCTTTCCCCACAGCTCTAAGTAAAATCTTAATTTACGCCGCTAACCTATTCAATTGAAATTTGTTTTCGAAAAGCTACTTTAAATTCCTCCCCCAAAAAATATTTAAACAAGATATTTTAAATAACAGACAAGTTCATTTGTTTTTATATTTAAAACAATAAGCTTTTATTTCAAAGCTTGCCATTTAGCCAAAACTCACCCCTGCGTTGATCCCTCCCGGAAAATCTACGTTTGGTTCCCCTAACTAATGCTAAAGAGCGGGAACTTTAACTATTCCTTTATCCAGAAAGAAACACAGTATGCAATTGTATTAAAAATACCTTTATCCTGCATTTCTTATCCCGTCTTCTGTAGTATTATATGTCACGTAATTAGAAGCTACAATGAAGAAGCGTTTACTTGAAACCGAGAGCGAAAAGTGAATTTACTTTTTCAGTGGTCTAAAGAAAGGAAAAAGAAAATGTCATTTGTTCTTTGTATGTCAAAGTGTAACAAAGTGGATCGTATTAGAGAAAAGAATTTGTTGAAGAGAAATATTTTCTACTCTCTTAAACCGGAATCTATTGTTGCTTCTATATAGCATATTCGTTTGTGATGCAGAGAAATGAAGAAGTGCTGGCGTTCTACTTGATAGGCGTTTACTCCAACTTTAAGCATTTTTCATATAATAAGAATAAGAATAAGAATAAGAATAAGAATAAGAATAAGAATAAGAATAAGAATAAGAATAAGAATAAGAATAAGAATGATAATAATAACTACGTCCATTAGTGGAAAATGTCTCCCGGAAGCAGATGTGTGACCAAACCTGTCCACCATGTGTGTTGTGGAAACATGGGTATTATGGTCGAATAGCGCGAAAGAGGCCGTAAGTAAGTAAGGCAAATCGCAAGAAGCGCCTTACATTTGCAAAAGAACATCATGAAAAGGACCAAGAATTTTGGTAGTGGTATATGGTCCGATGAGACGAAGATAAGCCTTCTTGGGTCAGATGGGGTACGTAGGGTATGGAGGAAACCAAATACCGAGAATATTGATATGAACACACTCCCCACAGTTAAACATGGTGGTGGATCACTAATAGTTTGGGCCTGTATGTCATCGAAGGGAGTTGGCACTATCCAGTTTATTGATGGCATTATGGATGCCAACGTATATTGTGACATATTAAAGAACAATGTGAATCAAAGTGTGCAAAAAATAGGTACAGTATGTCCCCTGACTACAGATTTCAACACGACAATGACAGTAAACACAAGGCTGGACTTAGCATGTTTTGGTTGATTTGGAACGTGCCAAAATTACTGCAAACTCCACCTCAAAGTGCGGATTTAAACCCTATTGAACATTTGTGGGCAGATTTGAAAAGGCACGTTCGTAAATATAATGAGTGTGAAATCAAAAGAGGAACGTATTGTAGGAGTAGAGTGGAATAAAAGATACCTCAAAAAGTGCAAATATCTCATAAGCTCCATGAAGAGACAGTGTCTAGCAGTAACTGAGGCAAAGATATATATGCATTAAAAATAGTATACTTACCAAGTTTGTGATTTTCTGATACACGAAAACCGGGGTTATTTCATTATTTGCTTTTATTAATTAATACTAAATTTGATATGAATTAATTTTTCTAGGTTTTTCAGTTTGTGAAGCCCCACTGTATCCAAATGTGATAACTAGCTACCACAATATTGTAGTTTAATAGTGAAATTAAATATTTTGTTTGAAAAAAAAACAACGTGTACGAATAAGAATGTTATATACTGTATGTCAGAAAGATCAAAGCCATGGTGATTGGGACGAAGCGGTCGATGTCAAATATAGAAGTAGGAGGTAAGAAAATGGAACATATGACCAGCTTTCTATACTGGATAGTATTACTAGTGATGATATGAAGTGCGAACGTAAAATGAAGGTAAGGATAGGAATGGGGAAGAAGTCTTTAGGAGGAAGAAAATTTGATTTAGTGGAATCTTGAATAAAGCGTTAAGAAAATGACTCCTAAAACGCTTCGTGTGGAATATTGTAGTGTATGAGACAGAAACATGGAATTACGCAAAAAAGATGAGAAATACCTGGTGGCTTTCGTAATGTGAATGTGGAAAAGAATGAAGAGAATTAGTTGAGTCAAGTGGGATACGAATGAGAGGGTGTAAGAAATGGTGGAGATAAAAGAACTTCTTAAGATATGATTGAGAAGAGGAAAAGAAAGTTGTTGGGACATTGGCTAAGAAACAACTATATCATGAGGGACGTGTCAGAGGGCATGGTGGCAGGAAAAAAAGGGAGAGGGCGAAGGAGGCTACAATTGATGAACGATATCAATAGCGGAAAACCATGGAGCATGAAAGCTTCCTAGTTGAGTAAGTGATTTGCCAATAATAGCAGGGTATCTACGATGATAACGATGGTTAATATGCCCATGACGTTTCCATCGATAGATCTGCCCTATCATATATTTTTTATATATTAAACTATTGTACATTTTGAAAGAAAAATAAAATAATAAACTTGATAGGCCAGAGACATATAATAAAAATATTTATGACACATTTTAAATTCTTAATCAATTTCTGCATCTGCATCCCTATCACTGTAAAATTAAAATACCGCTAATTTTATAGTATTTATGTGATATCTTTAAATAGATAAAATATAATCGAAATGTGGAACAAGAGTGCGCTAGACAATATAATTTTGCATGAGGTACCGTTATCATGAGTCAGCTATTAGCTTCCCGTTTGCAGTCATTTAGAAACGCGCGAAAATAAACGCCGCAGATAATGGTTGGAAATCGAAAGCAGATAAGTGAATCGTGATAACGGTATCTCATGTAAAATAATATTGTCTAGGGAGCTCTTGTTCCACTTTACGATTTCATTTTATCTATTTAAAGATATCACATAATTACTGTAATACTAGCGGTATTTTAATTTTGCCGTGATGGAGCCCCTTAAGGTCAAGTATTACTTTCCTTCATACTATCTTGTAAAGTACTTTCTGATACTCTTTATGGCCTTTAAAACATGTGATAGATTAAAATTCCTTCATTTCTACTAACCTACCATGTAAGGTATACAAGAACTTCCCGGAATTCAACTTCGGCTGGAAGTATATGTGCAAAAGTTACCGTATAAGTGTTGGCAAACACGCTGCTTCCTCGGTGTGTGCTCAGGATAAGAACTAAAAGTTCGTCCTCAGTAGAAGCTAAAAGCAAGATGGTTGCATACTAAGACCATATCGTACAGTAGCTCCTTTCACCTACTTTTTTTTTAAATTTTACTCCTTCCTTTCACTTACATGTTCCCTTCTGCACGCCTAACCTTTGACCTCAGAGGACTATCGTCTTTTTTTGTTCCCTTTTACTTCTTGTCTCGAGACGCCGCCTTGTCTTAGAGATGAGAAAAGTGGATGCTGTAGTTCTGTAAAAATGATCTGGAGCGCACTCTTTAGATGAATGACGCAGTAAGAAAAAGGAATGATAGAATATGTAAGAATAAGAAAGACGAAAGAAGAAAGAAAAAGAACGTAGCTAGAAGTCAGGCTTTCCCGCTTTGCTCCATTAATTCTCCTTTTCGCCGTGTCTCAAATGATACGAAAGATACGTGACTATCCTTCACTTCACGGCAATGCAAGTTCCAACAGGGTGGAAGTCTTGTCAGAACTTGTTGAGAATGGAATAAATTTTTTTTTCTTTTACAAGGGCGAATATATGAAAGGAAAGAAGCCACATTGTTGCATCTTAACCTACACTGACTCTCTCTCACACACACACTTTCTTTTTCATCCACCTTGCCTTCCCTTCCACACGAAAAATTTTCAATTAAGGTTAGTAGGTAAAGAAAGAAAATGTAGAAGAAATGAACGCATGCCTGCCTATCTTGGAAATCATTCAAACCGTAATGTGACAAAATTGCTCTGTGACATTTTCAGATTTATTTTTTTCTATTTTTCTTTCTTCCTTTCTTTTTCTTCCTTTTTCTGTCAGTTCTTTCTTAGAAAATAGCAAAACAGTTTAATAGATCACAGTTCCCTTAATTTCCTCCTAAAAATATATATATATTAATGAAATAAAATATCTTTTTAGCACCCCAAGTCAGCGTTGCCAATTTAAAGTAAATGTCAATATACAGTTGGACCTCGATAACTGATTTTTTCATATTCCCTTGAACTCTGGCTATTAGTCCTGGACGCATTATCTAGTCCCGTAAAAATATATGTGTGTTGGGAGCATATGGGCAGAAAGTGTTAAAATTTAGTGCACATGCTGAAAAAGAAACTGAAGAGCGTTGTGAGGTAGATTGTTTGTATAATTGTGGTAGATTTTCATAGTGTGTGCTTATGTAAAGTTGGCAGTTGCTAATTTAATAATTGAGTAAGAAGTTTTCGTGAAGATTATGGTTTGTGGTTTAAAGGAGCAATTCGGTAGAAATGTATAAGTTAAGCCTGATAAAATAAAACGATGTTTTGATGAAAGTTAGAGTTATATAAGAATCAAGGCAGTCTTTGGTAGAATTTGTTTAGGCCTAACAGATTGGCGCAGTCAGTATCAAAAGGACATTACGCTTGTGAATCAGAAAAATGGCTTCAATTGGTAACTTCGAACAGTTTGATATTGAAACGGGTAGAGTCCAAATCTACATTGAGAGGTTCGAGCAACTAGCGTTATCGGCGAATTTATCAGAAGAAAGAAAGGTTGCTACTTTTCTAACTGTTATAGGTGGTCAAGCATATGAAGAATTAAGGAATTTGTGTGCACCGGAAAAACCTGCACAAAAATCATATGGTGAATTAAAAAGGATTATGCTACAACACTATGGCGTAAAAAACAATGAAATTGCTGAGCGTTACAAGTTCCAAGTTACAAGTTAGTGCAGCTCGAACATCAGACAGTTCCTCAATTTGTAATGTCCTTAAAAAAGCAAGCAGCATATTGTAATTTTGATGAATGTTTAGATCATTCACTCAGAGACCAGTTCGTTTTTGGGATGCGGAGTAATGTAGCAAGACGACAGATATTGACTGCTGGTTCACTTAGTTTTCAACAAGTAGTAGACGTTGCTACAGCTGTTGAAAATACAGAAGAACAACTGATAGTGTTCAATGACAGTAGTTCAGGAAATCAACATCAAATTAATTTAATGCAATCGAAAGGAATAAGAGGAAGAAATGAAATGCTAAGAAATTCACCTTACGCTAGTACGACACCATCACCTTATGCAAGTAGTATACAGAGAAGTACAAGGCAAACATCATCTTATTCAGTATCATCAGATTCATCCAACAAAAATGAAACAAAGGTTATTAAATGTAGAAATTGTCATCGTGTTCATGCTAAAAATAAATGTCCAGCTTTCGGTAAACGATGCTTTAAGTGTACGGGACTTCATCACTTCGCACATGCTTGTGCATTGCAACAGTTACATGGAGATATAAAGCAACTACACATAGATGAACAAATTAACGTAAATGGGCAAGATTTTAAACAACAGGTACAAATTGAAGATGAGAGGCCGCCACCGTTGGACATAAATCAAGTGCAAGACTTATATCAGGCGTTAACGCTGGACACAATTCATTACCAATCATCGAGTGAAGTTCAGAAAGAATTATCGGAGAACTCACAAAATGACATTAATGCCAAGCTGGAGGATGAAAAAGACATGCAGGAACCCATATTTAAAAAGAAGAAATTCATTAAACATAGATCTAAGACAGCAAATAAATCTGGGAGAGGACCAACGGGCTCTAGCAATTATAAACTGTTTACAGACTCGGAGGAAGAAGATTTAATTAATGCAGAACGGAATAGGTATAGCTCACATATGGATACGGAGCAACAAAAGAAGAGGCAGAGTTTAGAAAGTGTATAGAAATGGTGATTATCTTTTGAAAGAAAGTTGTTATTAAAAGATTAAGTATGTATGCGTTGGAAGTAAACAAATAGCAAACAAAGGTAGCTTGCTTATTAAATATAATTAGTAAATAAGATACGAGTGTTATAATTAGGTAAAGAAACACTCAACAATGTGCAGAGAATTTTATTTATGAAATGTGTTTTAGGGACATACTAGATTATTTTTTTCTTGGGTAGATATTCCAATTTTGGGGCATTTTTCCAGTAGACGCCTTTTTTAAAAATGGCGGACATGGAAAATGAAATTTTAAAAAAAATGCTTAGAATAATCATCTTAGTGTCCAAATATATGTTTCTGCGGCTGTAGAATACGAAAAAATATTATTTTGGCAGTCAGGGAAATAGTTACCTGCGTGCAGTTAGCCCCCCCCTCATGCTAAATTTAAAATTATTTTCATGTCAATCGTTTGATCATCGTTTGATCAGGTATGATCAACAATTATTAACGTTTGATCAGCTTTACTAACAGAAATATAAGCGATATTTAGTAGGGGGGGCTAACTACACGCTAGCCCCCCCTTCACGTCAGATTCGAAATTTTTTATGTCAATCGTTTGATCATCGTTTGATCAGGTTTGATCAACAATTTTCAACGTTTGATCAACTTTAGTAACAGAGATATAAGGGTTTCAAAATGGGGGCCAGCCCCCCCTTCACCTCCGATTCGACATGTCAATCGTTTGATCATCGTTTGATCAGGTATGATCAACAATTTTTAACGTTTGATCAGCTTTACTAAGAGAAATATAAGCGATATTTAATAGGGGGGGCTAACTACACGCTAGCCCCCCCTTCACGTCAGATTCGAAATTTTTTTGATGTCAATCGTTTGATCATCGTTTGATCAGGTTTGGTCAACAATTTTCCACGTTTGATCAACTTTAGTAACAGAGATATAAGGGTTCCAAAATGGGGGCCAGCCCCCCTTCACCTCCGATTCGACTTTTTCTTATGTCAATCGTTTGATCATCGTTTGATCAGGTATGATCAACAATTTTTAACGTTTGATCAGCTTTACTAACAGAAATATAAGCAATATTTAGTAGGGGGGCTAACTACAAGCCCCCTCCTTCACGTCAGATTCGAAATTTTTTTATGTCAGTCGTTTTATCATCGTTTGATCAAATTTGATCAACAATTTTCAAAGTTTGACAAATTTTACTAGCAGAGAAAGAAGGGTTAAAAGAAAATGGGGCCCCTTCCCTTACACCTCCGATTTGGTGTTTTCTTATTTCAGTTGTTTTATCTACGTTTATTCAGGTTTGAACAACAATTGCCAACGTTTGATTAACTTTATTACAGAGACTTGTAACACTGTTAGAAATAAACAACTATTAAGTGTATTTAAGTGTATTTTAAGTGTCTTCTCAAACAATGAATAAGAATGTGTAATAGAAAGGGAACAATTACATAAAAACCCTTTGGCTGAAATGCTGGGCTTCGCATGGTAAGAATAATATTTATGCAAAATCTTTAAAAGTAAGGAAATGCGTGACTTATATAATCGAATAAAATATATAAACACTATTTAACGTTTAATAAAGGTCCTTCAACTTGGAGTCCGAAATCGACAAATCATGTATTAAACATGTTCATAATTTTGTACACATTTTGTACATCTTTTAAAAACATTTGTACACCCATGTATTTCCAGAAATTTGCGATCAAAATTCCGCACTGCAACTTGACGTTCGAGTGCGGAATCACCAGATTCAAGATTTAGGTAGCTAAAAATAATATGCGAATTTCGTACAATTTTGTAGGTTCCTCCTCATATAACCTCGCTGCTGAAAGGACGTTAAACTCAAAATCAACTAAACTCAAATAATTTTGTTCACCTCTCTGTTTCCAGAAAATTAGCTCTAAAATTTCGAACTCAACCATCAACTTTGAGTGCGGAATCTTCATACCGATGACTTAAGTAAACAAAAATAATGTATGAATTTTGTACACTTTTGGACAACTTTTTTAAAAAATTGTGGCCTCCCAGTATTTCGAGAAAATTGACCTTAAACTTACGCAATCTACCACGAACAAACCATCAACTTACGTGTCTGATGTTGGTCCCTCACCTCTCCCAAATTACACCAAACGTCGTCCATCGGAAGTTCATCGTTAGTGCACATTAGTGCACTAAGAACTAACGTTAGAGCTATCAGAGTTTACGAATTTTTGAAGATTTTTGGTGGGGGTCTTTCTTCATATGAAGTTTGCTCGCTACCCGTCTTTATGCAGACAGATTTTCACCAAACTTATCACATCATTAGTGCATTATTAGTGCACTAAACCGCACTAAGCACCAATGTTAGTATTACCCTATTGTGGGACATATTCAAGATTTTCGGTGGGTGGTCCGACTTCAGAAATATCAAATTTCATACTAACTGACATAGATAGGTTACATGGGTTAACGGCAATCGTAAGTGCATCGTTAGTTCTCTTAAACGCACTGAGCACTAATGTTAGCGTTACCATATTTTGGGATTTATTCAAGATTTTTGGTGTGTGGGGGGGACAATTTCAGAAATCAAATTCCATACAAACTGTTTTTTTTTTTAGAAGTACTAATGATGCACTAACGAATTGCACAATTTTTTTCTTTAGTGCTTGAAGTGTGGGCAAGTTCATCATGACCCCAATGATATTTTACTTGTAGCACATACACTAATGAACCACTAACGTTAGGGGTTGTTGCACTAAGAACCAGTAACGATGCACCAATGATTTTGTGATAGTGTTCCAGGTTCAATTACAATGTTAAAGCATTCATCGACTCATGCGGAATTATTGCATTCTACAAGTGGAAATTTGTATTTATTATTATTATTTTAATGAAGATAAAAGAAAACCGGTTCTAGATGTTTCTATTTCTGACACACTGCTGATCTTTGTTTCATCCACCTGGGTCAAAGTGACTAGCATAAAAAAAGGGTGTGAGGAACCCTCTGCTTGGGTGCCATGACAGTGAGAACGGCTTGCCACGGGGGGCTCCCAATGGGGCCAGCCCCCCAAATGATTTCCTTCCCCCCCGAATGACAGCTTTAATGTTTATATATAAATAATAATTTTCCGTTTCTCTTCATCAGATTTCCTTCAAACTTGGCACTTATATACAAGACCGAAAATAAATCGACACGTATTTGTTGTTTCTTTCGGGAAATAGGTTGAAGGGGCAAAGAGCCCCTTTTCAAAAAAGGGCCCCCTTGATTAAAAGGACTACTTTAAAGAAACTAAACTCTGCCCATGCAAAGATGACTTCAAAGTAGGGAATACCGGTTTTGTCGTTTTTGCGAGAAAAGGGTTATAGGGCCAATGCCCAATTCGAAATGACAAAGGACCCCGCACAATCCTTACGAAAATCGGATTTTCGTGGAACTGCTTGAAACCGTGATATGTTGTAGATATGATGTTTCTGAGAAAAAGTCTCAATGGACACAACCACAAATCACTGACCGTTTGGCCACTACAGGGCCACTTTTTTTAAAACAGCCTATGATAACGACATTCTGGATTTCGGTAAAAAAAAAAAAAAAATGACTAAAACCGTGATATGCTGTAGATATTGTGATCCTGAGAATAAGTCTTAACGGATATAACCACAAATCACTGATCGTTTGACCACTGCAGGGCCATGTTTTTAAAAGCAGCCGAATATCCTGATATTGTGGATTTCGACCAAAATGACTGAAACTCTGATATGTTGTAAATGTTGTGATCCAGAGAAAATGTCTCAATAAGCACAGTCAGCAATCACTGACCGTTTGGCCACTACAGGACCACTTTTTTGAAAACAGCAGAAGGTAACGTCATTCTGGATTTCGGTGGAATTGCTTGAAACCTTGATATGTTGTAGATATTGTAATCCAGAGAAAAGTCTCAACGTGCGCACCCACCAAACAATCACGGTTTGGCCACTATAGGGCCACTTAAAAAAAGAACAGAATGTAACAGTATTCTGGATGTCGGTGGAATTGCTTGAAATCGTGATATGTTGTAGATATTGTGATCCTGAGAAAAAGTCTTAATGGACACAAACACCAATCAGTGACCATTTAGCAACTACGGGGCCACATTTTTTAAAACAGAAGAAGGTAAGGAT
Organism: Thermobia domestica; assembly: GCF_964235325.1. NCBI lineage: Eukaryota > Metazoa > Arthropoda > Insecta > Zygentoma > Lepismatidae > Thermobia > Thermobia domestica. Next base: position 26,151,741 of record NC_137468.1, on the reverse strand, counting down.
ACCTGGAATTCTGGTAGAATTGTATAAAATCATGAAAAGTTCAAAATTATCTCACAACCTGAAAAAGGGATGGAAGAGTAGCGGCCAATATTATTTAAGCATACCGGTAGATAACATTCAGATGCTCATTTTTCGAGACGAAGAAAAACTCTAGAATGTCCTAGACATTATTCTCAGGATCACGACTTACAACGTATCACAGTTTCATTCATTTACACTGAAATAAAAAAATGTCATTATACTCGGCTGTTTTAAAAAATCTGAGCCTGTAGTGGCCAAACAGTCATAATTCGATAGTTGTGTCCATTAAGACTTTTTCTCATGATGAGATCTTCAACATATCTTAGTCTTACTCAATCTTACTGAAATCCAGAACATCGTTGTACTCAGCTGTTTTCAAGAAAGTAGCCCTGTAGTGACCAAACGATTAGTGATTTGTGGTTGTGTTCATTGAGACTTTTTCTCAGGATGACAATCTACAATATATCACGGTTTCTGTCATTTTGACCGAAATCCAGAACATCACTATCTTCGGCTCTGCTGCTTTCAAAAAAGTGTCCTCGTAGTGGTCAAACGGTCAGTGATTAGTGGTTGTGTCCATTAAAACCTTTTCTCAGGATCACAATATCTATAACATAACAGTTTCACTTATTTTCACCGAAATCCACAAGATCACTATTTTCGGTTGCTTTCAAAACAGTGGTCTCGTAGCAGCCAAATGGTCAGTGAGTGGTAGCTGTGCCCGTGAAGACTTTTCCTCAGGGTCATAATATCTACAACATATCACGGTTACAAGCAATTCCACCTAAGTTCAGAATACCGTTACCTTCTTTTTAGAAAAAGGTGACCCTGTAGCAACCAGTCAGTTATTGGTGGTTGTGCTTCTTGGCTTGTTGAGACTTTTTTTCAGGATAACACCATCTAGAACATATCACAGTTTCAGTCATTTTCATCGAAATCCACAATATCACTATCTTCGGCTGCTTTCAAAAAAGTGGCCCTGAGTGGCCAAACGATCAATGATTGGTGGTTATGCCCATTAAGATTTTTCTCAGGATCACAATATCTACAACACATCACGGCTTTAGTCACTTTACCAAAATTCAGAATGTGGTTATATTCGACTGTTTTCAAAAAAGTGGCCCTGTAGTGGCCAAACGGTCAGTGATTTGTGGTTGTGCCTATTGAGACGTTTTCTTAGGAATATAACATCTAGAACATATCACGGTTTCAAGCAATTCCACGGAAATCCAATTTCCTAAGGGTTGTGTCCTTTATCGTTTTGAAGGGGGCCATTGCCCTCTATAACTCTATTCTCGCAAAAAGGACAAAACACGTATTTTCTATTTTTAAGTCATCTTTCCATCGACAGAGTTTCATTTCTTTAATGTGGCCCTTTTAACCAAGGAGGTCCTTTTTGAAAAGGCGTCCTTTGACCTTAACTTATTTCCCGAAAGAAACAAAAAAGTGTCTATTTATTTTCGGTCTAGTATGTGTCAAGTTTGAAGAAAATCCGATGGCGAGAAAACCTTGTGAAGCTATCTCCTTTACACTCTCACTTTTTGGACTTGACGGGTTTTTGCCCCGAAGTCTTCAATTTACTGCGATTCATATTGGACAGTTTGAAGTCAAATGTTTTAACAAGGTACTTCAAATACTACCATTAAACAACGATACTAAACTAATTAGTAACGATATTATATATTTTTATATATAACTAGTGTTTTTTTTATTTTTTTTATCAGATGGAAAATTTAGTGGAAAATAACGTTTTTTATCAGTTTTTCAGTTCGGATTTCATTCGCTCTTTTTAATGCTACTTGATGTGTAACAGGAAATATAGCTATTAATAAAATAATTATGTTTTTTAGGGACGAATAATAAATAAATATTTTTGTCAGGAAATCTTAAAGAAATTAAGTGCAATTCCAAAGATCAGTCTTATGTATAAAAATAGCCAAGAATGTTCTGTCCCTTTTGTGGAGGTATGTGATCCATTGTCCCTCACACCGTGAGTTGAATGCGAATGGAAGTAAGGCGAAGGTCAGTTGTTGGTGTGGGTATATCCAACGTACTAACTGGTTGTGACAGTTCAGTTATTCCGTGAACTTGTGTAAGGACAGAGGGAATATGGGACCTCCACAGAATCATAAGGGCGTGTATGCTGTACGAGTTCAAACTAGGGTCAAATGACGCTGCAGTGAAGTAGAAGATATGCCAGGTCTTTTGTGAGGGTGTCGTGACTACGCGGATAGTACAGTGGTAGTTTAACAAGTTTGTAATATGCCATTACAGTCTAATGTGATGATGTTTTTAATAGGAGGGTGCCCGAAATTTTTGCACCGACTGTACTTGACGTTTAACAAAAAATTTCTGGCTGTTCATATAATTCGTAATTTTGTTTGTTATTCTATTTCAAATTAACATGGAAAGCTGTAAAATATTCATTAGGAATCATAGTTTTGGGAATCAATATCTTTATTTATATGTTAAATTAGTTATAAGTCTTGTATATGGATATGTAAATGGATTATTACACTTCTTATGGTGTCAGTGCGATCTGAAAATATAGGTCCACTATTGGACGGAACTTTTCCAATAAATAACCAATCTAAAATTCGACAGAATTTTCAGGACCACCCTTCACCTCTCTTTTAGATATCTAGGTCCTTCTGAAATCTAGTTTAATCCAGATTTTACCAAATTTTATTCGTTTCAAAGCACCACCGCCAAAAATGCTTTGTTTTGATTGGAGGATTCACCCACGCTATGATGTTAGAGCGCGATTACTACGTCTCATGCCTAGAATTTTGCCGAAGACAGAGGACCCAGATTTTCCCAGTTCTGGGAAGTAGAAATTAGCTAGAAAAGCTGCATTAAGAAGGTAAAACTAGTGTAATAATTGAATAAATACCGTCCAGGAAGCTATGGAGCCATAATTTGCTAATTTTCACAGTAAAAAACCGGACTGAAGAGCTGAAAATAGGAAGTGTAATTCAGTGACGCCATGTTTTGCCGATATCATTAGTGATGGACAGGTTCTACGAAGTGCATCAGTTTGCTAGTTGTTCTTAAATATCCACAGACAATTTCGGAAGATTAGTGTTTTCTCCCTTAAAATTTTCTCATCCTAAAATTATTCCTTTTAGAGTTACGTAAGGCCTGTCCCACTGCCGTTTGTGTTCGTGTATGTAGTGAATGTGATTTCTTTTTGTACTTATTTAGTAGTAACATGGCGGTATTTAATTTCTTTGTAGTTAGGATAGTGATCATAATGCACGTGTAAAGTTTCAAGAGGGCTCCTGTCTACTCCCAACTTGGGGGTACGGCTTCCAGCAGGGATGAGTTCAACATGTAGTTTGCTCCGGGTTCCTGCCCCTTCAGAGCAGGGGTCCTATTGTTAGCCAATACTTTGATATGTCCCCTTGGGGGCATTGATTAAACAGGTTGAATTAAGAATGTGATTTAGTGAATACAAGGGCCAATTGGCCCTGTTCCTTTCTTTCCCTTTCCTTTCGTAACCGATAGAGCCGATTTTAAAGAAAATGGTGAAATCTGAATGTTGTTTATGTGAGTAAATAGTAATGATTAATATGTATTATAACATGTATTAATGTAGTTTGTAGTTATGGATGTGGCATGTATGTGTTTGTAATGTAGTATCAGTAGTAGCAATTGTAGTTAAGTGATGAAAGAGTGTGTGGAATAATGAAGTATGGACAGTGTATCATTCGTATACGATCAATAGCTAAACGCAACATACCAATCTATAGTAATATCAGAAATGAGAGTGTCGTAGTATAAAAATTCCGTGTGCAAGGTCACATTCAGTGGTTCAAGGGTTGATCATATCGTCGCTAGCCCCCTAGTGTCAAAATTCAGTACTAACCATCATTCCTATGTCGATGTTCTTAGTGATTTAGTTTCCAAGAAATTGACCTTTCTTTTCGAAACAAAACCTAGTAAAAATAATTCCCAGCCCAAATGCACATACAGTTAGGTTAAGTGATCCGAAATTAATATTTTCTGAAAATTACAACATTCTACTTAGTCTAGAAATCGAAATATTTAAGTAAATAAACAATACGTAAATGCTTAACAGAAGTCGGGCGATATGATGCTAGTTTTTCGCTTTGAAATTATATTAAATGTTCATTTTTTTTCTTTCTCTGTGGCTGCAGAATAATTTCATTGGTGTCAGAATTTTATAAAATTGAATAATATCGCGGAGAACTCTGCTTTCTGTGAACATACATACATATTTTTTTTACATGAAGCTACGAATTATAACATAGTATTGTTTGCGTGGTAAGGGAGTCTTGAGTTCGAGGGATGTTTTGTGTGGTGGCCGGAACATGAAATGTTGGCAATGATTTATAGATTTAGAAGTATATGACGAAGTGTGCATATAGTCTGGGTGTAGTTAAAGAAATAGGGTGTTTATGAAATACGACGTCGTAATAAAAGAATAAAATGATAGTATGAATATATTGTGAAACGAAATGAATGAGAGGACACCCATATACATAGATATATATAAGCCCAGTTTATGATTAGTCACGTTTCGGTAAAAGAATATATATATATTTTTAAGGATTATGTGTAGCTATCCACATCTCGGGTTCTGGCCCCTACACCGGAGCATCCTGCGAACATGTGGGTGAGATATTGCTGGACTATGTTAGTGCTTAATAGTTTAATTTGTTATTGCAGTCGTATTCGTTCATAATAATCTCGTTTAATAATATTTGTAGCATCATATAATCGCTGACTGGACATTAATAATCAATTATGTAAACACAATAGTTGTTACATAACGGGGCTGTAGTGAATTATATTTTTCGGTCGGTCTTAAAATAGAATATCCTGCTCCGTGAGATTTTTTTTTCACGTTACCTACTCGGGCTAGCTTACAATGTTCATGGAGGCGACAGCTCTGATTGGGTTACAGAATTAAAACAATTAGTTATTGAAATTTATTTTCGCGTACCCGGATGTCGACTCCTAGTCCCTTTAAGTATTTTCATTTCTTTTCTTAGTTTAATTAGACGAGGGAAATTAACGACATCCCAGACTGTGGCGTGTCTGCGCAGGGTAGCTATCGGTGATGTTTTGGTAATTGAAATCACCGATCCAAAATTCAGTTTATTTATTTTTTTTATTATTTCGGCAAATCATTAGTTAGGGATATCTTAGCTAATACTTTTACTCTAGTTTCATTACTGTCCTAGAACCTTCTTAGTTCTTCTGAGAGGTCGAATATTTTTCCTTAGAGATTTCAAAATTGGGGACGCAGTTACCTGGTCCCTTCCCCCTCTCCTTTTATCCTGCTGGTCTGGGCCGGATACGGGGCTCGGATTTCAATCTTACAAGCAAACTCTTGTGGGATTGGGATCTGATGGACACAGAACTTGCATCCTTGGCAGCAGGACCTCCCTCCTAGTTTACGTATTTAAGTAAACCACCCTCTTTCGGCATATGTGAATATTTTTGGCTATGAGTTGTTATATATTTAAATTCGATCACTCTTCTGTGTAGTGAGTAGTACTTTAATCTTTCTCCTTTCGTTGGCGCCGCTTTCTCTCTCTTGTCTTTTCCTTCTTACTTCGAGATTTTTTTTTTAATTTTCAACCTTCCTCCCCCCCCCCCCCCGATTTTGAACTTGTCGCTTACAATTTATTTAACGCACAACTCTGATCTGAAATTACCAGCTGAGACGTTGCAAGACACAATTCATGGATAGAGTAGATAGTGATTGGGTCCTCCATCACATTTTGACCTATTGCCAAAATGAATAACGACTTTATATTTGACGACACTTCAATTACGTTCTTTCACCGTCGTCCCGCTAAGTATTTTTTATCATCGGTCACTTTCCTTCCGTTTTGGTTTTCGTTTATCTTGTAGTTAACCTGGGCCCAGAAATTGTATTTTGGTTTATCTATTTATATCTTTAGGAATGTTCTGTGTTACGTGCCTGCCTCACAAAGTTTTTTTTTTACGATTCATGCACGAATTGACTATATGAAAGTTGAAATTTATAGATGCGCGGTATCAGGTAAAAAATCAATTCTTTTTTCCATATGTAATGTCGGAAGTCATTTGTTTTTCTTGTACAATGTTTGCAACCTTTTCTGAAATTATTGTTGGGGTTATTATTTTAAATGTGTGCGCGATTATTAAATATGAATATATATATATATATAGAGAGAGAGAGAGAGATAAATGAATACGTCGAAATATACATGTGATTAGTATGTGAATATGATGTTAAAGTAAAAGTATGATATTAAATGTATTATATGGATATATGTAAGAGCGCTCGTGTCTGTCCCCCCAAACGTGTATTGGTTGCTATAGTTTACCAGTAAGTTTTCCGACGAATATAATAATATAGATTTTTGTCAAGAATACCGCCGTGCACTCAAATAATTTTCCTTTCTTCTGAATAGATGTAAATCATAACCTATGTAATTATTTAATGGCATGTATTAAGAAGTAACGGCAGGTCTAAATGTAACCCACATCATAATGAATATTATCCCTGAACTACCAACCTAAAACCATTGTGGAAAGTGTACCTTTAATCCCTCTCACCTGCATATGTATCCTGTGACTTGACCAGTGTTTTTTTTTTTTCATTATACTCCTTACACCTGTGGAAGATCGTCTTAAATTCGAACCATATATACATATATACAAAAGTGATCCTAAGGAAATGTTTCATGACGTGTCCCAGTGTTAAACAAATAACTTGAAATTATCCAATTAATAAATTTGGAAATGGACTGACTAAGAGGAGAAACATCCTCTGGCGGAAAGTGATTTCAAAATCCCTAGATGGGTATAAATGTTACAGTATGCGAGTGCAGCTATAAACTGCTAATAGTCACAAACTAAATATAGTTGATGAATGGTTTTATAAACCAATAGTTATATATATATATATATATATATATATATATATATATATATATATATATATATATATAAACACAAACTAAGTTAAATGGAGCGAAATGTTTTGGACGCTACAAGTAGTGCGCAATTTGTGATTTGAACGCTCAAAATTATTAATATTTCATTGCTCAATGTGAAGTAGAGACTCATAAGTTCTATTACACCCAAAAGCTTTATTTCTTTTCTTTTCTTTGTCTTTTTTTTTTTTTTTTTTTTTTTTTTGTAAAACAAGTGTCTTCTTTGCGTATGTCGCAAATCATAATTTTGCTTTAGCATGCCTAAGATATAATATATGTAATTATTATTTTTTTTCTTTTTCCATTTGTCAAGATGATTGAATATATAAAGATTTACTAAAATATAACTCTATGTATTCTATTGATATATAACCAAGAACTTGTATTCTTTTTAATACTTTCTTTATAATTATTTTTTCCTTTTCACCATGAATGTAATAAACTATTCGTACCTTTGTAGCTAGTTGGTTTCCTTTAGAAATATATACACTGTCCTGAATGAGTGAGCGAGTGAATGCATGATAGATTTAATTTAAGTAATTTTAGTAATATCCTTTGTCATATTAATGTGTATAATATATGTATCATATTTTAATATATGTGGTAAGGTAAATAACCTAGGTCATGAAGGACCGCTACTAACAGTTTAAATCGGCTCTAGGAGTGAGACGAAGGTAACAGGATGAGCCTAAATACGACATTTTTCTTCCAGGAAGTTGAAGCTCTTATTGATACGATACATAAATTTATATTGAGTTTATAAGTTTGATTTTATTTTCTTTCTTTCTTGGCTAATTCATATGTGTGGTCGATCCTAGAGAACAGAGTTCAGATGCTGGATGGTTATCAATCACCGGTTGGAATAACATTACAGAGAATGATTTCGATTTTCTCATTTCCTGGTCTAGGTCTGGGCAACCCCACGAACGTGGTGCCTGGAGCTAGGTCTGGGTGGTATGAGGGAACATGTGTCTATTCCGAAGCATTCCAAAATTGAGTAGTCGTTAATAACACTTAGAATGATTCATCTTTCAACGATTTTCCCGACTTCTTACTATATTTCCGAAATTATCCAGTAATCTGTTTCTTATTTAAATACCCTATTTGTTTGCTTTCTTCTTTTTTCTTCCTTTTTCTACCTCCTTCTTTTACCCTTCTACTTTCTTTTCTTTCTTTTCTTCATTTCTGAATGAAAGAAAACGGAGTCATGACTGAGAGTAGTCGCTATTGGCGCGGTCAATAAGTTGTTTCGATGAGTTTCTTCGGAAGTCCGATATGGGATAATTAACCATGAGATGAGTATGCATTGAGGGACGAACAATAACAAGAAAGTTTATTGAATTTTACTTTATTGGAAAATAATCATGATTTCAATTAGTAGGTGATGTTTCGTAATCGCCCTCGTTAAAAAAAATTAATTTTATCCTCTACACTACATGCAGTTCCACTTCTTTGTTTACTACTACTACAGATTTTTTTTCGTTTTCTTTTAAGTTTAAGGACGGTGACGAAACACTCGAAGACGCATCACATGCCGGAAGACCAACACATGTACAAAATGAAGATCTGCAAGCAGCAATTTAGGCTAACAGTGCTAGACGTGTCAGGAACTGGGACTACAATTCAATATGAGTAAAGAAATCATTCGGCAGCAGCTCCATCAACTGTGGAAACACTACAAGTTGGGTCAATGGATCCCACATGATTAAACTCCGGGCCAGAAGGCAACGCGAACAGACACCTATGTTTCTTTGTCGTCTCGTCTGAGGAAGGAGCCATTTCTGGACAGGGTGTTGACATATGATGATAAGTGGGACCTGTACAAAGCTCCACGGTGCCGCCATCATTGGTTAGAATCCATGAACCAGTTCCAAAACAGTCGAAACCAGCACTGCACCAGAAGAAAGTTCTCTTGTGTGTTGAGTGGAGTGCTCGCTGCATCGTGCATCTTAAACTGCTGCCAGTTGATCAGAGCATCAATGCAACTGTGTACTGTCAGCAGTTAAGCCATGTCCAAGGAAAACTTAAAGATGTGGAGCCAGCAGTTCTGAATCACAAACGGGTCCTCCTGTTACAGGATAACGCTAAGCCCCACGTGGTAAGGATGACCCGGGACACCATTCTACGCCTTGAATGGGAAACACTATTGCATCGGCTATACTCCCCGAACATTGCACCGTACGATTATCACCTGTTCCATCCCTTGGACAGTCACCTTAGAGGATGCCAGTTCAAATTCCTAGTAGAGATACAAAATTCACTTGATATCTTCTTCGCTTCACGCTCCACGAAGTTCTACCGCGATGGAATCCATGGTCTCCCAGAACGTTGGCAGAAGATCGTTGATGCTAATGGGGACTACCTTTAATCTTCCAGGTAGTCTTAGCCAGAGGTAATACATCGATGTTCGAAGGTGGTGGGTGAAAAAGCGATATAACTTTCTTGGTAACCTTTATAGATAGGTTGTGTGTCCAAGGGCTTAAATTGAAATAGTTATACACAAAGGTATAATGTTTGGTCCGGTTCAGTAGTTCAGTAGTTCAGTAGTAGACTACCTGGAGAAAAAGCAATAATAATAATAATAATAATAATAATAATAATAATAATAATAATAATAATAATAATAATAATAATAAGCTTTATACCAATGTTTTTACTTTTCCGGAAGGAAACAAAAATTTTCCTATTTTTCAGGTCTCAAAAAACGCTAACTTCAACACTTTTCTTTTTTTTTTTTTTGCTTGTTTTATACATTGTAGCTGGCCCCTCTTCAAAAACGAAGGGCCCCTCCTACTTAAACCTGCTGGTTACACCCCTGATCTCTTCAAAAAAGTAGCCTTACTTTTGCCTTCGAAAAATATTAATCATATATACAGGTATTTTAAAAATAGCTTACACGGGAACCTGCGGCTGCTTTGTACGTCATGGCGGTCACTGGTGTCCTTATCAAAGAAAATGCCATCGGACGAACACCGTTACAAATAATTAACAATTAGATATATTTTAGTTCTTCCCAAACAAGCTAAACAATGTCCTAGGTAGGGAAGAAAGTAAAATTGATAGCGATGGCGACTCGTAAGTGAAAGATATAATGGTTTGCACTTGCCACACTTAACATAGTGTATAAATTATAATACACTATATACCTATTGGTAGAAGTACTCGGTTTAGCACGAGAAGAATAATGTTTATGTAAAATCTTTAAAAGTACAAAATGCATAAAAATATATAACTTTGAATAACGCCTTCGGCATTGCTTTTGTATTAGAGTAGTGCAATCTGATATAAATTACATACATCAATATGAAAGTTAAGTTTTGAAATAAAATAGCAAAGATAATAACATGTATTTTTGTATATAATTTCCAATGTTTGTAGAAACTTGCAAACATAATTATTAACAGATAGTAAGAAAGGTGTAAGTTTCATCAAGGTGAAGGCACCGAAGGGAGGGGCGCAAGCGACGCCGAAATATTTGTCGCCTAAGGTCTCGAAATGTCTACGTCCTTGGGCACACAAGTATCTAAACGTTTAAAGTTTGTTAGCAGTCCACACAAGGAAATTATACAGAAATAAGTAAGATGTAAGCAAGAGTAGATGTACAGTCAGAAACAATATTAAGTATAGGTTGGACCTATTGTTTCTTATACCTCCACCTTTACTTATTATTGTTTCCGACTGTACACGAAAGATCACAATACGGTACTTACCGTAAATTGATGCATGAAGATGCTTTAGCTGTTATTTGATGTTGCTGATTCAGGAGTTTCTTCACTACTCCATGGTCCAAGAGAGTAAAAAAAAAAAAAAACTCTTTTCATGTTAGTTTTACATACCTATCTTGACTCCCTTTTTCTCATTATTGTGAAACAACGCGCTATTTGAATCACTTGAAACGAAAAGAGGAGAATTTATACTCTCCAACTTTCTGCACTCATTTTCCTTCAGGGAAGAGATTTTTATTGGTCCATCCTCTTAGCACGGAATTCCGATTTACTTTAATTTCTGCATGGGTAGATACATTGGCGAAACTCCGGGGGGATAAGTCCCCTCCAATCTTGGAACTGAGGGGAACTGTCCCCCCAATAATTCGATTTGAAATGTGTTTTGGGGAAAATATGATTATTTGTGCCCGATTACAACAAAGGAAAGTGAGAAGAAATTTATGTCCTCTCAGAATAGCCTCAAATCTGCCCCTGCAGTTCTCCCAATGTTGAAGACAATTAGTGATGCGCACGAGACGAATCGAGACAGGAATTTCCTGACAAAATTCGAGTAAAGACACGACTCTTCCAATAGAAAAATATACGTTTTTCGAGTCGAGACATCACTTTGACAGAACATTTTCGAGACGAGACAGCCACAAATCTTGTCTCGTGCGCATCCCTAAAGACAATTCTAGTTTTGTGATACTCCACAGCATTGTTTTTCAACTTCATAAACATTTTAAACATCTTAAAAAATTGCTAACGGTCTTATCCGTCACTCCCCCCCCTCCTATGTTGAATACAGATTTGCGTCGCTGGGTAGATAACCGAATGTTTCCCCTGGCAGGTGGCAATTTATCATTGTTACTTTCTCAAATTTATCTCACTTTTATAGCTCCGTTAGTAAAGTTGATTAAACGTTAAAAATTGTTGATCATACCTGATCAAACGAAGATTAAACGATTGGCATAAGAAAAGATCGAATCAAAGGTGAAATGGGGCTGGCCCCCAATTTTGTAACCCTAATATCTCTGTTAGTATACTTGATCAAACGTTGAAAATTGTTGATCGAAGCTGATCAAATGATCATCAAACGATTGGCGACGAAAAATTTCGAATCGGAAGTGAAGGGCTAGCGTGTAATTAGCCCCAACCTACTAAAAAAAAAAGCTTATATTTATTTTAGTAACGCTCATTAACGTTAAAAATTGTTGATCATACCTGATCAAACGATGATCAAACGATTACCATAACAAAAGAGCGAATCGGAGGTGAAGGGAGGGCTGGCCCCCATTTTGTAACCCTAAAATCTCTGTTAGTATACTTGAACAAACGTTGGGAATTGTTGATCAAACCTGATCAAACGATGGTCAAACGATTGGCGTCGAAATATTTCGAATCGCAGGTGAAGGAGGGGCTAGCGTGTAGTTAGCCCCCCTACTAAAAGTAGCTTATATTTACCTTAGTAACACTGATCAAACGTTAAAAATTGTTGATCATACCTGATCAAACGATGATCAAACGTTTGACATAAGAAAAGGTCGAATCGGAAGTGAAGGGGGGCTGGCCCCCCATTTTGTAACCATTATATCTCTGTTAGTATAGTTGATCAAACGTTGAAAATTGTTGATCAAACCTGATCAAACGATGATCAAACGATTGACATCAAAAAATTTCGAATCTGACGTGAAGGGGGGGCTAGCGTGTAGTTAGCCCCCTACTAAATATCGCTTATATTTCTGTTAGTAAAGCTGATCAAACGTTAAAAACTGTTGATCATACCTGATCAAACGATGATCAAACGATTGACATAAGAAAAAGTCGAATCGGAGGTGAAGGGGGGCTGGCCCCCCATTTTGGAACCCTTATATCTCTGTTACTAAAGTTGATCAAACGTTGAAAATTGTTGATCAAACCTGATCAAACGATGATCAAACGATTGACATCAAAAAATTTCGAATCTGACGTGAAGGGGGGGCTAGCGTGTAGTTAGCCCCCCCTACTAAATATCGCTTATAATTCTGTTAGTAAAGCTGATCAAACGTTAAAAATTGTTGATCATACCTGATCAAACGATGATCAAACGTTTGACATAAGAAAAAGTCGAATCGGAGGTGAAGGGGGGGCTGGCCTCCCATTTTGGAACCCTTATATCTCTGTTACTAAAGTTGATCAAACGTTGAAAATTGTTGATCAAACCTGATCAAACGATGATCAAACGATTGACATCAAAAAATTTCGAATCTGACGTGAAGGGGGGGCTAGCGTGTAGTTAGCCCCCCCTACTAAATATCGCTTATATTTGTGTTAGTAAAGCTGATCAAACGTTAAAAATTGTTGATCATACCTGATCAAACGATGATCAAACGATTGACATAAAAATAATTTTAAGTTTAGCATGAGGGGGGGCTAACTGCACGCAGGTAAATAGTTTATAAAATATCGGTCATTTTCCAAAATGCGGACACGAAAGATGGAAGTTAAAAATAGGCATAGAGTGATCATCTTGGTGTCCAAATATATGTTTTCGAGGATGGAGAATACGAAGAAAATATTATTTTGGCACTCAGAGAAGTAGCTTCTAAAATATCGGCCATTTTTCAAAATGGCGGAACCCAAAACTAGAAAAATTAAAAGTTTACTTGTTACACTAATCGTAGTCTCTAATTATATATTTAGGAGTCTCACAAATTCAAATACAAAATTGTTTTGTTCATATGAAAAGTATTTTTGTCATATTCGCTGCTTAGGAATGGCGGATAGGATAAATACAACCCAGAACAATCGCTGCCAGTGCTCCTGATAGTTATTTATAATACTGTATATGCTTTCCAAAACAAATCAATGAAACGTTGACTGTTTTTCGTGTCAATATTTGTTTGTCCTATATGCGTCATGTGGAAACAGTTTCAGAACTTATGAGTATTTCTCAAACATTCAACATGATTCCTTACTTTCTATACTATTCATTGTTCTTAGAAAGGACAAAGAAAATGGAAGTAGGTTGTCCATTTCTGTACGAAAAATTGGAGTAAGGTCGTTTTGTAATGCATGATAGCGAAGGAAAATTCAACGCTGTATCTACCGATATGAAGTTAGAACAAATAATACAAAAATCGCAAAAGCGTTCGAAAGGAATTGTTGGACACACAAAAAGAGCCTACTATGTTGCTGAATGGGAGCTTGTATACCATAAAGTATTGGCCATTAGCAACGTGTTTAGAGAAGTAACTAATACAAAACTTATGGGTCATAATGAGGTGTTCCATCATGAACTAACTGGTAACAAAGAGCATTTTTACAACAACTATGTGAAAATAGTGTTTAACTTTATGAATAATGCAGGAAATCCATATGAAGCTTTTGCAAGTTATCCCCTTCGTAACATTATTACAAAATAGTGTGTTGATGAGAATGAAGACACGTCTTCTTAATATATTTGAGAACAGTTATCAACATTATCAAGAGTTTCGAAAGGAAAGATATATATATATATATATATATATATATATATATATATATTAACAACCTTTAGGCGTTGTGCTTAATTTGCATGGGGATGACTTTATGTTTGACGCTTGGAGATTGTTACTATTTATTATTTGAAATGGGTAGGTTTGAAGCGGGAGCAGAGAAAAACTACATAAATTTAAAGTTTGTTTAAATAATTGTATTATTTGAATATTAAGTGTGAGTGTTGGTAGTGTTGGTTGTGTATAACACGTTAGATTACATATTGTTAGTATTTAAGAATTTATTTATGAATAATTTGTACATAGCTGAGATATACATACCTTGTTGATTGATGATTGCTTGGATTGGATGTTGATGTTTTATGATAATGGATTTTTTGTGTTGCAGATTGTTGGTGAACTGTAGAGTTTGATTATAACCCAACCATAATTTAAGTTAATTGTTGTATTAGATAATGATAGATTTTTTTAGATTTATTTTTGGATTGGATTTTTAGTTGACTTTTTAATTGCGATGAGCTTTTAAGTTGTTTTTTTTTTGATGATTTTTTACTTTTGAGCCAAATTTTTTTGGACCAGAGGTTTTTATTTTTTTTAGATATTTTGAAATTTTAGATGTTGATTTTTTGTTTATCTCAGCTATTGGTAAAACATTGGTTTTACCCGAATTACATTGTGATTAAATTTTTAGACCAACAATTTTTTGTAAGTTTGATGGTTATGTTATAGTTAAAGTGTGTTATTGTTACGTATAGAGTTTTATATTGATGATATTTTAATTTTTTTTAATTATAACATTGCAAATTATAATAAACATATAAATTGACGATTTAGCGTTTAGCTATAACACGACAATTATATTTAACGCATTTACAAATTATTGACATACGTTAATAAATAAACACAAGCACGTGTTTATACTATATAATAACATTTTATTATTATATTTTGATACAACTTTTAATAATTGAGATTTTTTATTACTAAAATAATATGACTTAAAACCATATATTTTTACAATATATATATATATATATATATATATATATATATCATAAAAGTGAAGAATTTTAGTGAGGGAATACCAAAGTTCAAAGCCCCTTCTTTCTGTTGTCTAAATCTTAATGCAATAGTACTGCGTACAGTAAATATTACATGTAAACAGATTTCACAGACGCAGAAAATTCTTGAGATGGCACGGGAAAGAGGAGAATCTCTCAAACATATTTTTTAGTATATGACGTTCTTAAATCATCTGTTTGAAGGTGATCATACAACAGAAGCTGCCAAACACTTTAATTTCTGAACTTGAGAAAAATCTAACAGTGCATAATTACAAATTTAATCAGCATCCTGAATCAATGAAAACTGGGGCATTAGTGGATTTCAGGTCTCAAATTTGAAAGAAGAAAGTATCACCTCACACAACATTTGAAAAGTTAGTAAAATCAACTATAGACATCTCCAATATGCTCGTCTGATGAAATACATTTCATATTCGATAGTTACATTGAACAATCCGCCAAAGAAGGAGAAAGATTTAGGAGAGCAGGACATTATGGGATTGTTGAACTAGCAAGCATTGCTTATAATACAAGAGTTCCTGTTGAGTTAGATAAATTATGGGCATCATCTGAAAACAAAACAAAACTTCAGTTATTTGCTTACCAATTCCTTATGTATTCAAAGAATCTCAAATACCTGTAATTGCAAGTGGAAGTGTGATTGATATAACGCTTATCCTGGTGTTCTAACCCTGAATAACGACAACCAGAATATCAAGGCACCAGATAGTAACATTGAAGAAGCAGATTATCGAATGGTGCCGCATGCGAATTGGGTTATTTGAGAAAGGTAATAAACGCATCGTTTGTCCAATGACACAGACGTATATATAACATTGTTACTCACATACATGATGACTTTCTGTATTAAGTGTGTTGATGAATATGTGAGTAACATTTGAAAGTGGAAATAGAAAAGAATCATTCCTTTACACAAACTCCTTCATAAGCTTGGATCTCAACACTGTAGTGTCATTATTAAATTCTGCATTTTAACCGGTGATGATGCCTTAAGTAAGACTGGTACAAAACACGCAGCTATTCGAGCAGAATCAGTGAAGTATCGCGAGCAGTTTGCTGAAAACGATAATTTATCACAAGAAGAGATTTATAAAGTAGAAAACTATCTTAGAAGTTTGGTCACCAAATGCAAACTTTGAAAGATTTGATGATCTCAGGTTTGTTCTATGTACCCAACATCAAACATCCATTGATATGCTTCCACCAACATCATATTCAATTCTAGGGCACATTCAGAGAACATTTCTATACATAAGAAACTCCCTGACACTTTTTATACCAAAATAAGACAACATTAAATCCTGTGGAGATGGACATTTAATATCGTCAACATTTCTCAATCATTTGCAAGATAACGTTGTAAGAGTGTGTGAATGCAAAACATGCAAAACTAAGGCATGTAAATGCAGGAAAGAAAAGTATTTTGCATAGTTTCCTGTAATGTAAAAATGTAAAGATTCACTGTAAAAACTTATTAGTGATATTCGTGGCAAGAGCAATTCAAAAATTACAACTGATCATATTAAACAATATACATATATACTGTAACTTCGTATATTATTGTGCAAGGTAAAATATTTCGTCAATCCCAGTGATATTATTTTATTTAAAAATAATCTCTAGAACTTGAGAAAAGGTTGAAAACACTAGGTAAATTCCTTTAGAAAAATCACTTTTGTGTTTTCTGCTTCAGATATACTCAGTTCTGACACAAACATCACTACTGTAGTGAAGCCACAAGGTTCAATTTTTTTTATATATGGGCATCTAGAAAATGAACATAGTACAAAAAATATTTACACGAAAAAATAGTTAATTGTTCATTATTTCTCCCCAAAAGATATATTTACACAATAATTATGAGCATTGTCTGTGAATTTTCTACGTTCTGTTTATCCCATCCATCATTCCTAAGTAGCGAATATGACAAAACTACTTTCCATATGAACAGAACAACTTTGTATTTGATTTTGTGGGTCTTCTAAATAAATAATTAGAGACTACGATTAGTGTAATAAGTCATTTTTAATTTTTCTAGTTTTGGGTTCCGCCATTTTAAAAAATGGCCGAAATAATACTTTCTTCGTATTATCCAGCCTCGAAAACATATTTTGATACCAAGATAACCATTCTATATCTATTTTTAACTTTCATTTTTCGTGTCCGCCATTTTGGAAAATGACGGATACTTTAAAAACTACTTCTCTGACTGCCAAAATAATATTTTTTGGTATTCTACAGCCTCGGAAGCATATATTTCGATACTAAGATGACCATTCTACGCATTTTTTTTAAATTCATTTTCCGTGTCCGCCATTTTTGAAAAAAAGCATCTACTGGGAAAATGTTCCAAAACTGGAATGTCTACCCAAGAATAAAGTAATCTAGTATGTTTCTAAAAACACATTCCATAAATAAAATTCTCTACATATATATATTTTTACGGATATATATGGTGGATCTGGACTATAACACTCAATGTTAAAATAACCTCTGTAAGTCGAATGATTAAAAATTACAACGTCGATACATCGAACTCTAACGGTTACATAATATTTTTTAAAAAACTCGGCAACTTGAAATTCTGTATTTGTGAACCTCTACAAGTCGAAGTTTAACTCTAAAAGTCGAATTTCTCTTGATGTGACCTCGATAACTCGAAGCTACAGCTCTATGTTTTTAAGTAATTGTTATTGTTGTTAATGTGTACTGTAATTGTGTTTTACTCAAGCCCTCTTGCACTTGTTTCTAGACCAATAACTTTTCTTTTCTTCCTCAAATCAGTCCAAGTTTGTCTATTGTGTGTGCTGATGTTATACCTAGATATAGTCACTTTTAATGAGGAACTTGGAACCTCGATATCTCGAATTTTTGTTGAGGCCACCTTGATTACTCGAAAAACTCGATACCTCGAACTTTTATATATTCCATCCACATTCGAGCTATCGATTTCCCACTTTGTTAAGAATTTCTTAAAGATACTATTTTATTTGAAAAATGGATGGATGAATAAAATTAATCTTTTACAGATAATTTCCTGCTTTCCATATTAGGATTGTGGAAGTAGGTTTATAAGTTTGCAATTTTAGTATATCCGTAACGCACGTCCGTTACTCCACATAACTCTTGAACGATAAGGAATTTTTTAGTTCTACTTTCTGCAATAGATAGCTGGAGCAATTATCGCCAATGCAGTCAATCTACTCACTGATAGTGGCTTCAGCGATATATATCCATATCCCATGTCGAACTATTCTAAATTATGTGAGTTGAGCGCAATATTTTTTATTATCTTTACAAGAGTTTATTTTCTCTTTTTTCTTCCCCATAAAGAATATTGTAAGGATCTATATACCCACCCACTGGAAGCCACATGTTATCAATACAAACACGTGCTCTTACAATTAAAAACAAACAGTGGAAGACGACATAAGATCACGCAACCAAGAAGATACGAAAAGAACTCGAGGAGCTACGAAGAAGACCGACTACACCTCTCGAGATCTTCCCCTCAAGAAGATGACTATTAAAGAAGACGACGAGACGAGGAAATTATTAGTTCAAAGTTGATCGCTCACCTACCAAAAACCTTCTCCCGAGAGCGCCATGGGCTACGGAAAATCTTCTTAATACCAAATTTTGTTGTTGCAATGAGCTACGGAGTTTCCCTTTAAAACTTATCTCCAGAGCAATGGTAGGATGGAATCTAACTCCTACTTCCGAGGCTCTAATAAGATCTCCCGCTGCTCTGGGCGGGAGGTACGACTCATAGAGAAAGGATTATCATTAGATATATTACTAATTTGTAATTCGGTATACATAAATTTGTATAGAAGCTTTTATAACAGAGAGATAGGGGGGGGAGGAAACGTGTATCACTCCTCCACCATACATTATAATATTCTATTCTTGTGTACAACTTTCTTAAAGTTTCTTTTCTTAGCTTTTAGACAATCAAATTATCTTTTTAAGTGATGTGATTTCCTTCAAACGCCGCCATTGATTTGGTGTTGCGATGTACGCTCACTATCGGGCTAATTTAAGGATCCAAAACCTGATTTAATATTTTTAATTACTCCCACACAGTGAGCAATGGTTAAACACTTTCATATTATGGTACATAACGTATCATAAAATTGCACGGAGGTTGAATGTGAAAGAGATAATTTGAACACACCTGCGAATGTGGTTTCGTGTGGAAGTTACTACCATAAGTGATACTAAATTGCGTTAGCCACTCTTTATTACAAAAGTAAAATTTATATTTTCAGCTTGGGTTGTGTTCCTCACTAGTTACTGTGTGTTCCCCCCCCCCCTATACGTAGTAACCCCTATTTACTTTTGCCAACGTGACAATTTTTTTTTACGACGCTGAAACGCGCTTGTTTGTGAAATTTATTACATTAAAAACATTCCGTTGATATTACTGAAATCGAGTCGGTAAACTAGGGAACCAATGTAGCAATACGCAAACGAACTGAGAGAGAGTGGTAAATTACGTCTTATCGTGCTGTTTTTACATAGGAATAACACATGTGTTGCCATATACGTGTAATATCAGGAACAGGAGTCGTAAAAGCAAGGAATTCGTATCATCTATCAAACAGAGAGACAAAGTGTATTCTTTTTTACCCAACATGTGATTCAACTAAAAGTATATGTTTTATTGTGCTATAGAATTTCCTTCTGGAGATAACTAAAACTTATGATAGTCATTTTGTTGTCAAATATGTTTTAAGCTGATATCGTAATAGGTAATTAGAACAAGATTACATACAGCTGGGAGAGGTGTGAAATATGTGTTTCAACGAACAATCTATTACAATGAATTTTTCCCAAGCTCTAATGGGCGAGCAGTATGTAAAATACTGTAACTTCCATACCAATGTTTTATCTCGAGAAATGAGAATTTATTTATTAAATTCCATTTGTGAATGGTACGTTGCACCGCGACGCGATGCAGCGGGTGACTTTCCCATTCTATTCTGGATGTATTGGAAGCAGATGGAGATTTTTTTTTTTTTTTTTTTTTTTTTGTATTAAAACTGACTGGAGGGTAAAGTTAATGTGTTGTGGAGTTCTGTAAATTTTAGAAGGAAGATTCTTTTAAAGGTGAACTACTAGCTTTATTATTTTGACAGTTATTGAATAATTATGACACATGGGCATCGTCAACGGAGGCCAAATAGACCCACCAAACCCATTCAATTATAGATTTTAAAATTCGAAACAAACGTATAATTAAAACAATATTAGATAAGGAACCAGCAGAATGCCCGTTCTTCGCACGGAAAGAATACGTTTCATTTTGGACATAAATGGGTGAATTTGGATTTAAACGGCATTGGAAGTATCACTATTCATCTCAGCGACCTCGAGAATAATGGATTCAACGCTAATATTGGTAATTTTCGTTCATTGTTATGTATCATCCTCCTTCCCTTCTCCAAGTTGCGGGGCTGAATTTGGATATAAATGACATCCTGTTCCTGTTCATTTCAGCGACCCCGAAACTGTGGATTCGGCACTAATATCGGTAATTTTCGATCATTTTTATATATTTTCTCCCTCCCCCAAGTTTCAGGGCTGAATTTGGATTTAAACGGCATCGGAAGTGTCACTTTTTATCTCAGCAAACCCGGAAATCATGAATTCGACAATAATTCGGTCATTTTCCTTCATTTTTAATAACTCTCCCTCCCTCTCCTCTAAGTTACACCGTCAAAGTGTAATAATGAAAAACTCCCCAAGTCCGAATCTGATCAATATTAAAAAAATTGATCGAGATCAGTCGGGTGGTTAAAAAGTAATTAAGGCAAAAAAAACATAATGACATTCATTTTTAGGCCCTATATATACAGATCACGTGTATATAGAGGGGAAATTGCACGATACTTAAGCAAGTGTTTTAATACTAGGTAGATATTATCATTATTGCAAACTCTGCTATATCTGTCCGTCTATTGATAAGAATCAGATCAAAAACAAATATATCGAAAAGTTTTTTTTTTTAGGCAATTCAGAATCTTCCATCGCTTCAAATAACCATCTATTCAAATCGGAAAAGGTAGAAATAAGCCATTTTTGACTCCAACTTAGATCAATATAGAGCAATTCGTTTGTTGGAATTTAGCATTCCTTCTCCATACCAAGGTTGTTTGAGACGTGGAGCTTATAACAAAATACTTTGGATAGATTAATAATTACCTGTACCTTGGGCAGAAAGTGCTAATACATGTGCACTATACTTAATAGAATGTTAATTTGATAATAACAAAAGAAGAATGTTTTTGAGATATGTAAATTATTATTATGGGATAGTTGTTGCTATGTAAATGTTTTATGGATTCCTAGTCAGCAAGTTTGTGTGCTTGACAGTTTGAAGGAAAATATATTATAAAGTATATCAGCTAATAAATCATTTTAGCAACGTTCATCGACGTTATCATTCTAATAGAAAAGGTGAGAATAATGCTATATAATTATTAAAGATAATTTTTACATGCAAATTAATACTACCACTCAATATTTGTATATCTTACTTAGACGGACCAGGTTGACGACTACCCTTGGTGAGTCATTGTAAAAATTTTGGTTTACCTCACCCGGGAACTTTCATAAATTCTATACCCCGAAGTAAAGTAAGGGTGAATTTACTTTTACAATTAATTTAATGAATACAAATTTGACCATATTGAGAAGTGGTAGAATAATCATAAGGAAAATGGACACTGAAATAATGGAGAATGAATCCACTAATAGTGACAACGGTGAACCTAGTGTAACATCAAGAATGACATCGGAAGACCGAATCTTGCTAGTCTTACAGCGGCAATTGTGTCAGATGTCTACCGAATTGAAGCAGACGATAGAACAGAAGTCTGATGAATCCAACAAGCAATACGAAGAATTAAGTAGACGAATAGAACAGAAGTCTGATGAATCTAACAAGCAATACGAAGAATTGAAGCAGACGATAGAACAGAAGATGGAACAGAAGTCGGATGAAACGAAACAATTAATTATTCAGACGATGAGCGATATTACCTCGCAATTCGAGGAAAAGTTAAAAGGAATATCGGAGGAATGCCAAGGTAATCACAACCACCTGAGCCAAGAAATCAGTGATATAAAAAAGGATTTGGAAGTAACCGAATCTTCTGTTCAACAACAAAAGATCCAGGTCATAAATAATGCTAACAACATACGAGCAAATACGCAGTCGATAGCTACGTTACAGGAAGAAATTAGAATGCTACAGGTTAAGGACAACACATACCGTAATAACATGTGTAGTGATCGCTTGGAGTTTCCCCACTCACCAGAGATGAACTCGCCTTCGCCGGTGTCTGATGATGATATTATATTGGAAGAAATACATCCAAAGAGTACAGATGGGCGAAACATAGATGGTGTAACGACACATCATGTTATGGATAGGAACTATTACCCAATAAGTACACGGAATGATAAAAGGAAGGTAAAATTAAGTGTTAAGATGAGTGAAATTCGAGCTATGAGCAAATTCAGTGGTAAGTGTAACGAGAATGCTACTTCTTTCTTAGAGAAATTCCAGGACGAATGCAATATTATGTGTATAGATAGATCACAATATATGAAATTAATTCCTCATGTATTACTCCCACCTTGTTCATTATGGTTTAAAGCTGTACGTGATCACATCCATACATATGATGAATTCAAAGCGGCACTAATCGCAAATTATGAAAATGACTTTTTGCTTGCGAATAGAGATGCTACCATTAGAAATCAACACTTCAATCCTCGATTGCATAAATCTATTGTAGAGTTTGTTGTAAATACATACAACGAATTAAAGGTCGTTAATCCATTGCAATCGGAATCGAGAATAATAGCATCGATTCGAAATTTGCTTCCATTTAAATTGCAACAGATCTTATTTTCCACACAGTGTATGAGTTTCAACCATTTGTTAATGCTTGTCCAATGCTATGAAACTCAATACCATGCCATGAATCAACAAGCAGGAATGGGTAAAAATAAGAATAATTCAGATCATTTGGTGCCTGTTCGGAATTTAAATATCCGAAGTGTGAATAATACGGAACATAACCTAAGCCGAGTATACTCTAGCAATCAAAATGAGCAAAATAGACAAAGTTATGTAGGGAATCCGCCTAACCCAATTAATCGTAGTAATCCATATGTTAGACCCTATAATCAAAATAGGTTTAACAATAGACGAAATGTATGGCGAAATTCTAGGAATACAGCGAACTACGTGGATAGACGTAATGGGAGGACAAGAGATGGCACTTCGCATCAAGATCCAGGTATTGAAGTAATTCCTGTACAGAACAATAATACGGGACATAATAATGATTGTGCAGTACAATGTACTTTATTAAATTCATATGCAAGTACGAACGTAACCTGATTACCGTTAATGATTTTAGGTTAAACATATATCAGTTATAGATTCTTGTGAACTTTTATTTTCAATTTTATGAGTTAATGTTGATAATGAAAACGACTCTTATGAATACTTGAAGTGCTTAGATATAGTTTTAGATAGACTGGAAAGTTAATTTTCCAATGATTTTAATTCTCTCTTGTTAATGTGAAGAATTATAATTCGATTCATAAATGATTAAAAGCGAAGGTTATTTATATTAGATTGATTTTATGTTGAAAACTTAACTGTCAAAGATTATGTTAAGAAGAAGATCTATTCTATAAAATTAATTATTTGACGACTGTTTTTATGAGCTATCCTATATATTATCCGAACAAGATTCTTCTTTATTATGATCTCTTAGTGCCACGATGTATACCTTAGAATGCAACATCTAACTTATTTGTTATTTAATGCGCCCTAAAAGATTAAACATTATTTATAACTTCACTGTTTTAATAATGATCAAAACTATTAATCATAGTAATTTATGTTTCACCCTCGTTAATTATATTAATAAGCGACGATGTTTTTGATAATAATGAAATAAATATAATTAATGTAATAAAAGATAAGTATTATTGAAGTGTACGATTTGTTATAAATATATCTATATATATATGAAATGTAATAAAGATATATACGAGGTGTGATCAAAATATGAAGGACATATATAAAGTAAGAGCACTATTGTAAACGGACCAGTGGTTCTTGAAGATAAAAGCCAAGCTCACTCATGACTTTTATATTCAGTCCAATTGTCGGGCGACATTTTATATAACAAAATACTTTGGATAGATTAATAATTACCTGTACCTTGGGCAGAAAGTGCTAATACATGTGCACTATACTTAATAGAATGTTAATTTGATAATAACAAAAGAAGAATGTTTTTGAGATATGTAAATTATTATTATGGGATAGTTGTTGCTATGTAAATGTTTTATGGATTCCTAGTCAGCAAGTTTGTGTGCTTGACAGTTTGAAGGAAAATATATTATAAAGTATATCAGCTAATAAATCATTTTAGCAACGTTCATCGACGTTATCATTCTAATAGAAAAGGTGAGAATAATGCTATATAATTATTAAAGATAATTTTTACATGCAAATTAATACTACCACTCAATATTTGTATATCTTACTTAGACGGACCAGGTTGACGACTACCCTTGGTGAGTCGTTATAAGCTACTGATTAAATTGGAATCCAAACAATCGTAATTCTGTTATTGCTCTCCCACGGCGAATCCAACTCGGGATATTGTGCACAAAACATGGAATTTGACCAGCAGGAAGTGGTACTATAGAGTAAAACGGCAATAGATAGTGAGGAACGCTTTTCTGGAGTAGATTCAAGTGTCTCAAGAATTTATTTCATCTCTACCATCATATCTCTACTGAAACTAGCAGTACTACTTCCGGTTTCAATACTAATCTCCATTAAGCAAAAATGGTTGGTTCATTTGGAGTTTAGCGTCCCATTCAGCACCGAGGCTATATGAGACGCGAATCTACAGTTTAACATGGGAACTCCCACCAGAAATGGAACACGAGTCTTCCGAGCCCAGGGTTACCAACTTTTCTTAAGAAAATATCGGTGTTTGACAATCGATGACGGGACAATCAGTGTTTGAGCCTCCCTTCCCTCCCCCGGAGACGACTACGCGAACGGCGATTGGTTGAAAACAATGTAAAATAATCAGTTGAGTAACACGAACCTGAATGAATGTGGTACTTTTTTTTATTTTCCCATCCATTGCTCATCGCTAGGTAACGTAACTAAACAAAATATTACATGCAGAAATGTAGATGGCAGAAATCCCAGTGTTCCAGGGAGGAATTTTGATAAAATAACAAACTTTAAAGGTCATGTTCCCAGAAATGTGTATTTTTGCCTAGTGTGTGATATGCAACACATTCAAATCAAAACAACTGCAATTTATTTAATATAAACATAGTTTAGAGAGGGAACTATATAGAGTTTTTTTTTTTTTAATTACAAATGAGTGCACAACGTTGTTAAGGAATTACTGACAAAAAGTATTACTAAAATCAAGTCTTATTCTTTGGCTATTATCATACAACAAATTCAACCCAAAGAACTGTAATTTATTTAACATAAACAAAACACCAATTTGTTAAATTGATTCTATAAATAAAGCAGTGTGGGTAAAAAAAATAAGCTATTTCGTTGTAAAAAAAATTGACCCAGTAAAATATTAATTAACTTTGAAAATCGATAAATCGGGACAGTAGCGTACCCAGGAATTTATTTCGGGGGGGGGGTCCAAACTAAATATGAAGCTATTTTATATTAAAATTGCTAAAATTGCCCCTAAAATTAGGCTAAATTTTTAAAAAGTCGAAATTTCGGGGGGGGTCCGGACCCCCCTGTCCCCCCTCCGTACGTCCCTGAATCGGGACAATATG
Source organism: Thermobia domestica (assembly GCF_964235325.1). Classification (NCBI taxonomy): domain Eukaryota; kingdom Metazoa; phylum Arthropoda; class Insecta; order Zygentoma; family Lepismatidae; genus Thermobia; species Thermobia domestica. Next base: position 26,125,630 of record NC_137468.1, on the reverse strand, counting down.
CGTCCCGACGAGTGTCCGTTAGGGACGCGGGACAAATATTTCAGATATCGGTACAGTCCCGACAGAATCGGGACGGTTGGCAACCCTGTCCGAGCCCAAAGCGAGTACGCTAATTATACGAGGAGTGATCTGAAAGTAAGTTTACAAAGCCTGCTGTGAATCATGTTATTTCATACAACCCATACAGCTAACACAGAGTACATACATTATTTTTTAACGTAGTCTCCATATCCGTTGAAGCACTTGCCGCATCGTAGGATGAGTCTGAAGGTTCCCTCCTGGTAAAAATCCTGGCCTTGCATGTTCAGCCACGCTGTCACGAAGTGTTTCACCTCCTCGTCTGAAGCGAAGCGATGGTCTTCTAGGTGCTCCCTCAAATCAAGGGACATGTATTGAAACGTGATCCTCCTGTTTGTCCTGAATTGGGTCGGATACTGTGATCCTCGTCGGTGAAGTTTTCTCTACCAGTCGCAAACTTTCGACATCATTCTGCGACATGCTGATAAGACATTACAGTCTCTCCGTAAACTTCTATCAGCTGCCGGCGAATTTCAGCCGCGCCTGCATATTTCGACCACAGAAATCGAATAACTGTGCGTACTTCTTCGCGAGACCACTTTTTCAAACGAGTCGCCATTTGTGTTTACCTACATCTAGTGGCGTAGGTGGCTGAAACTCTGCGCAGTTGCCAACTGTATGTGGTATAAATTACCGCACATTCTTCATTCCTCTATAACAGACGAAACTGCAGAAATATCCTTAGTTTCTGATCCTCCCTCGTATAACATATGAGGAAATTCCTGTAAGAGAGAATGTGAGGTGACTTCTGAAAGGATAAACTACATGAAAATTAATAATATGTAAATAGTATCATTGTGTAGCCTATTGTTTGCACTTTTTATTTTGTTCACTTCATTCTTGACTGAAAAATTATTATAGCCCGCCTACTCCTTCATAGATAAGGGGATAACGCGCGCGCTTTATATGTACTTTATATGTATCTGCTGGAGGGGTCCAAGGATAAGTTTCGTCTCGAAATTTACCTTTCTTTCCATAAAGTGAAATCTATAATGTGAGACGAAACACTTTTCTTTTCATATAAAGGACAGGGTATCTTGGTACGTTCTTGTCACTGACAGATACGAAAAGCTGAATTATTATGCAAATATATTGTTTAAAATGTTCCGCGAAACCGCAACAATATACTTCAATCCAACATAAACTGGAATATTTTCAAAATAACACTAGGTCATATTATTACACTTTCAAACCTACATCTTAGACGAAAACTTACAATGTCATATTTAGTAGTCAGTATTCGAAACTAAGAATACACAATATCACAAGTAGGAATATTATTGAGACGAGATAAGTCTCGTCTCGGTTGACAATTAGCGATTTTGATATCGGTCTTGTCTCGAATTGACAATCTTCGTCTCATTCTCGTTTTCATTTGTACAATAGACGCTTGTCTCTATCTCTTCTCGTTCTCGTGTGGATAGTCTTCATTTATAAATTACATGAAAATTAAAAAAAATATAAATAGTATCATTTTGTAGCCTGTTGTTTGCACTTTTTATTTTGTTCACTTAATCCTTGGCTGAGAAATTATTGTAGCCCGCCTACGCCTTTTGCATGCTTTATATGTATCTGTTTGAGAGTTCAATCCTCAGTGAGTGTATCAAGCCTAGGATGAAACTCGACTAATGATCTACACTTCACTTTAAGCAATTAATCTTGTCTCTTATAGCCTCAGTGATGGCTAGAGAATTAAATTACCAACAGGTCGAAATTTGGAAATGTTTCGTGTTGGAAAGTTGTGAAAGTACTACCTCATCTAGAAAAGTTTAGCTGTTTCTGAGGAGCACTGTCTCGCCTCGTAAGCAATATTAGTGGCTGGTAAACGTAAGAATTTTCCGTCACACAATTCCTTTATCTTATCAAGAAAATTTCGGACTTAAACCGTATAATACGGCCATTATTTATTTATATATTTATTTATTTATTTAACAATCACCAGATAGAGCTCAGAGGCCATTTTACACTGGATATCTAACAATAACAATGGAAAGGAATTGGGAAGGTATCGGCCAGGGTCTGTTTAGTAGGTACCATTCCGGCATTTGCCTGGTAGGACTGAGGAAAACCCTGAAAAACCTCAGTCAGGATGGTCGGCAGCGGGAATCGAACCTACGGCCTCCCAAATGCGAAGCCAACGCTCTACCACTTGAACTACTTCGCTCGGTACTCTCTCTCTCTCTCTCGTGGTACTTAGGGCTACTTTCTCATTTCTGGCCGTCTGAAATAAAGACCAAAGAATATGTGATACGTTGTAAATTTATATATAAAGTCCTTTCGTCTTCGTTCGTTTCTCAATTATATCTGTCTCAACTCTTACTCAAAGAAATTGTTTTAAATCGGAGAGTGATGAAAGTAAAGTGTAAAGTGTAAAGTGTAAAGTGTAAAGAATGTAATGATATGCTCAAAAGTCCATGATAGGTTACAACATCAATCCGAATTTAGTGTTATTAATTAATAAACTCTGTGGAAAAAGAAAAGAAAATCCGTACTTAATATCCAAGTGAAGTCTCTTGTTTCATGATCAGCATAACCCTCCGTGAAAATTGATAAAAGCCACACAAACCGAAGACAAAAAGTGAAGTCTTGGCTGGAATAATTTCCCTTTAACTAGTTGTGGAAACAAGATTCGGCGAAAGAAATTTCTGTTTCGCAAAGCATGGCCAGCAGCCCAGCTGTGCTATAACTTGTAGCTTAAGGCGTTCGGCAAAACAGGAAGATACGTTTTTTCTTATAGGGCATTGTTGTTTGCTTAGTTGATTTGGAGTTTACGCCTCTTTTTAACATCAAGACTATATGGGATGTAGATCTAGAACTTAACGTACGATCTAAACTACATGAGCTTCACCAGGAATCGAACATGGGTCTCCCATATCGAAGGCGTGAACTATGAAGGAGCACTGGTTTAATGTCTCATGTCTTGTTAAGTAGTTTAAATATTGAAGGCAGAACGACTTAAAGTAAATACACTTCTGTCCTGACAAGAACTCCCTCGAGAGTCCTGCCTTTGATTTCCGGTGGGAGGTCACGTGGTTCAGCTGTAGGTCCGGTGACTTCAACTTTCGCCTATTCAAGATTCGCCTAATAACCTCAAGCAATGGAGTTTACGGATGATAACTCAAGAGAAAATGTAGGCGAGTCTTGAATTCAAGATTCGCCTTTCAAGATTTGCCTAATGCGAAATTATGTTGGTAGTACTGACAAGAAATGACACAAAACTTTGTAGATTCTAAATTTTAATATCTATATATATAAAGACCATACTAAAACAGTATAGGAACAATTACATTATATAACAAGATATTTTATTTTTCACATCCCGATATGAAAAGGTTACACGAAGTTAAAAAATGTATTACAGAAAACATAAAATAAAGTAAACAAATTCTACCAGCGTTTGCATAAATCTTAAAATAAACAAACCACCAAGAATCAGTAGAAGTACAATTACGGTATATGAATATATCCCTGACATCGAGTATTAACATTATAAATGTTAATTTTTAATTAAGTGCAAACTTTTTAGTCCAGTATGTAGGTGTCTGAAACCGGAAAAAGTTAGTAACATAATAAAACTTACAGAACAGCTTCTTTCCATCAAGTATGGGCTTTGAAAAGTGCCAGATCCTGCGTTAAGTTTCATCCAATAAGACTGCCATACCTAATTTGGTCGCCTCCATCTGCAGAAGAATCATGTTTTTCTTGATTTCTTACCTTAGGTTCAATTCTACGATCTTGGAACTTATAACAAAAATTTTGTACTAAAATTGAAAACTTTGGGGCAAAAACCCGTGAAGTCCAAAAAGTGAAAGTGTAAAAGAGATAGCTTCACAAAACTTTCTCTTCATCCTATTTTCTTCAAACTTGGTACATATATACTAGGCCAAAAATAAATCGACCCGTATTTTTTCTTTCTTCTGGAAAATAGTATAAGGGGGCAAAGGGCTCCTTTTAAAAAAAATGGTCTCCTTGTTTAAAGAAGTGAAACTCTGCCGATGCAAAGATGACTTCAAAGTAGGAAACACGAACTTTGCGAAAAGGGTTCCAGGGGCAATGCCCACTTCAAAATGACAAAGAAACCCGCACAATCCTTACGGAAATTAAATTTCGTTGGAATTGCTTAAAACCGTGATATGTTGTAGATATGGTGTTCCTGAGAAAAAGTCTCAATGAGGGCAACCACCAATCACTGACCGTTTGGCCACTACAGGGTCACTTTTTGTAAACAGCCGAAAATAGTGATATTCTGAATTTCGGTTTTAAAAAATGACAGAAACCGTGATATGGTGTAGATATTGTGATACTGAGAAAAAGTCTCAATAAGCACAACCATCAATCACTGACCGTTTGGTCACTATAGGGCCACTTTAAAAAGAAAACAGAATATAACATTATTCTGAATTTCGGTGGAATTGCTTGAAACCGTGATATGCTGTAGATATTGTGATCCTGAGAAAAAGTCTCAATTTGCACCACCATCCATTAGTGACCTTTTGGCTACTACGGGCGACTTTTTAAAAAATCCTGAAGTTAATGGTATTCCGGATTTCGGTGGAATTATTTGAAATTGTGATATGTTGTAGATATTGTGATCCTGAGAAAAAATCACAATAGACACAACCAGCAAATTCAGACTATTTCTCAGGATCACAATATCTACAACATATCACGGTTTCAAGCTATTCCATCGAAATCTAGAATAACGTTAACTTCTGTTTTTTTTTTTAAGTGATCCTGTAGTGGTTAAATGGTCACTGATTGATGGTTGTGCTTATTTAGACTTTTTCTCTAGATCACAATATCTACAAGTCACAGTTTCAGTCATTTTCAGCGAAATCTAGAATATCACTATCTTCGGCTGCTTTCAAAAAAGTGGCCCCGCAGTGGCCAAACGATCAGTGATTGGTGGTTATGCCCAGTAAGACTTTTTCTCAGGATCAAAATATCTACAACATATTACGATTTCAGTCATTTTTTTTACCGAAATTCAGAATATCACTATCTTCGGCTGCTTTCAAAAAGGTGGCCCTGTAGTAATCAAGCGGTCAGTGATTTAGTGGTTGTGCCCATTGAAACATTTTCTTAGGAGCACCATATCTACAACATATCACGGTTTTAAGCAATTCCAACGAAATCCAATTTCCGTAAGGATTATGCAGGGTCCTTTGTCATTTCGAAGGATGCATTGCCCCTGCAACCCTTTTCGCAAAAACGACAAAGCTCGTATTTCCTACTTTGAAGTCATCTTTGCATCGGAAGAATTTCGTTTCTTTAAAGTGGTCCTTTTTAACAAGGGGACCATTTTATGAAAAAGGAGTCCTTTTCCCCCCCCCCCCACCTATCCTATTTTCCGGAAGAAACAAAAACGAAAAATTATGGGTCGATTTATTTTTGGTCTAATATATATGTACCAAGTTTGAAGAAAATAGGATGAAGAGAAACCCTTGTGAAGCTATCTCCTTTACATTTTCACTTTTTGGACTTCACGGATTTTTGCCCCAAAGTCTTCAATTTCCTTTCGTTTGATACGTAATAGATCTCTGTAGATTAGGTATATATAAAGTTACAAATGATAGAGTTGGCTTGTGTCGATTAATCTTGTATCTGTTTCTTTCTAGCTAACTTTTCTGATTTTTTTCAACTCTTTCAGAAAGAAGGCAGATTCCGTCAACCAGCCAAAATGTTTAAATACATGAAAATACAGGAGGAAATATGGATGATAAGATACTGTTTTTACATTAATTTTCAAGAAGTGGCATGATTTTGTCTCTGTTTCAGAAAGGGAAGAAATCTTGTCAGAAATTACTTCGGAGATAGATAGTTAATTGCATCAAATTGTGAGTATATTCAAGAAATCTACCACGAATCCGGGATAACATTTCCAATTACACTTTTATTCATCGTATGATGGTAACGCATTAGCTTTCTGTCAATATTTTATATACAGAAAACTTATTTCACACCAGTCACTCAACCCCTCAGTTCTACCCATAAAAGCAAGTGCTGCAGACGACACGTTGTAAAGGAGTACCATCAGGAGAAAACTTGGCTAGAGCAAGATTTTCCAGCAAATTGATTGGGGATCAGAGGAGAAAATGAAGAATGCTATCCTATTACTTGTTTGGACATACCAGTACGGTTATTTTTTTTTTCTGAAGCCGGTAATATTGCAAATGTAAAACTTTCGTATACTTAATCCAACTGCTCATGTTCAAGATTGTTTTACTCAGACATGTGCAGTAATTGTAGGGAAATCACATTTTGGGAATCAAAAGACAACAGGATGAAAGTGACATGTTGACGTTATCTTCGTGTTGAACTGCCCTCGAATTATACTTTATTTTTATGAATTTTTGGAAGTTTCTTCTTTCTCTGTAGTTTTTCAGTGTATCTAATAGGTTCATTTCCTGTTCCGAAAGAAGTTGGGTTTAATATGAAACCTAAATTACTAAACCATAAACGCTCTCCTTAAAACTCGTTGTTTCGACGACTTTTTTTTTTTATCTGAAGCAGCAGTAGATCTGATCCAACCCAACCGTATCGTTTATGTCTCAGCAGTGCACCGTGCCAGGGATGGGTTAGCTTTTGCCTCTTTTATGTACTTTAGATTATTCCCTATCGTTTATTAAAAAAAAAACTGAATTTTGCTTAAATAACTTTTTCTCTACGGACTATTTTCTTAAATAAGTTTACAGAAACTTTCGTATAATAAGCCACTATTCTCAAATGTAGTATATTTTTCATATATATCAATTCTAATTATGGCTTGTTGACATATTTTCTTTAAGTTTTATTTTTTACTTATATAAATATTATATGTATAAAAGAACAAGGAAATCAAGAAAATACGCTTGAAAGAAACATTGTATAGATACAAGATTAAGCGATACAAGCCTACACGATCATTTGTAACTTTATATCTACCTGATCTAGAGATGAATTATATATCAAACGAAGTAAAGTTTATTTACAAAATATTTTGTTGTAAGTTCCAAGAGCGTAGAAATTAACCTAAGGTAAGTCAAGGAAAACATGATTGTTTTATAAACGGCGGTGGCCTAATTAGATATGGCAGCCATATTGGATGCTCAAGAGGGATGTTCGGGGATATTCGTGGATGTTCGGGGATGTTCATGATATTACAATACTTGCTGAAAGGAAAATATACTGCAAGTTTCATTAAGCTACTATTTTTTGCTGGGTTTGCTAAAATTTTCTCCTACTTACTGAACTACTTAATAAGAGCGCGGAAATAGTTTCAATAGGAAATGTTTACTATTAGCAAGGTGAAGGGCTACCAACGTATTAGAGCTAAAAATGTTTTTTTTTTTTAATTCAACTTTCGCCTAATAAGAAAATTAACTCTGCGTCACCACTTTGATTGACGTTTGCATAGCTAGGAGGTATTAGGCGAATCTTGAATAGGCTAAACTTAAAGCCCCGTTAGGTCCACGTCTCATATAGCCTCGGGCTAAACGATATACTAAACTTTAAATCAATCATCCAACTAAAGAGTGCTCTTGTAAATTTTATTAGGTCTTTTTTGTTTTATTGGAAAGATTTTAGACAGAAGAAATTTCACGTAAAAATACTATTTCTGGCCACACTGTGATTTGTGTGACGTCACTTAAAACAAGGACATCAGTTCACAAACTTGCCGTCTGCATAAATCCTATCAAAAATTACTATTACTAAAGGGTTGCCACCTGTCCCGAATTATATGGGACTCCAAACTGTCCAAAACACTTTCAAATTAGGAGATGTATACTTATGACTATAGAGATACCGAAGTGATTATATCGGTGTTGGCAGCAGTGAAAAAATCGCAAATGATGTTAGACTTTGATCGGTTCATAACTTCTGGTACTCTAAGGACAATGAACATGACTAGAAGTTTGTTTCGATTGTCTTTCAGTTAATTTTTTTATTATAAATTTCATTCATTAATATCTATGTGCTTTTCTTTCTATTATTTTTCAATATATCACTAACCACCTTACCTTTCTCCACGTTGATGAGAGGAGCCTCTCAAAACTCGACCTTGGACAGCCTCACAACATTTTGCTGCTAGTGAGAGGTTATTGGAAAATTCTCGTTCTTTCTTTGGTGTCTGGATCAAAGTAAGAGGGTGGTTTTGTAAGAGATTCGGTTATCATTTAGAATTGTTACATATATCTAAATAAAAACTCACACAGGGGCATGGGGGCTCAGTGGTAGATAACTTTCCTCTGGTCCGTGGGGTCCGTGGTTCAATTCCCGACGAAGTAAGTTTGTGGTGGACAAATTCATGTTCGTGAGTTTTCTCGGAGTATTTCCATTTCCTCCCACTTTCTCGTTCCACCAATTGTTCCATCATCATTTAGTAGCCTTAATCATCGTCTCCCTTAGCCAATGCAACGTTTCATTTCATTTCAAAAGATTTTTAAAATTCACACACATATTTTTTGGAAATAGTAAGAAAAATTAATCCATGAAAACAAAACTAATGTGTGAAACACGGATGTAAGTTAGTTTTGACTAAAATGGGACCAAATACACGTGACTTTATTGGTTTCATGTACAAGTCTGGATAAGAAGAACCGGTGGTTAGCACCTTTTCGATAAAAGTTCACTTAAGGTTTACCAAAACTTGTGGCAAACCTAGCAACAGACATCAGACCGAAAAATGTAGGCACTCTGCAACTCTGGTAGGTAATTAATAATTTAGACCTTTATACTTTTTTCTAAATCCTTGTGTAATATTTTCTAATGAAAGTCAGAAGAAGAACAAATAACAAAAACTTTAATATTTTTTTTCTTTTAAAAAAACACGAAGTTAAAATTTTAAATTTCTCAGTTTTGCCTTCGTATGTCATTTCGGGAAAATAAAAAGAAATGAAAATAAAAACCTGACATGTCCTATATTCAGTACGTCATCAAGGTTATAAATTTTCCATTATATTACTATTTTTTCTTTCTTCCTTTCTCTCACTGCTAGGAACAACGTACAAGTTTTTTTTCCTTTTTTCAACTCTTGAAATATTTCCCAATTTTGTTGAGAGTAAGTTTTCGTCTATCTCACTTCAACTCCATTGGTTTTCAAGTTCTATGAAGTTCTGTTCTTTTCTCCTCTGCGCTACCGATACAGAACGCCCCCTTGATGTTTCTTCTCAACCAAGCAGCACGTGTCATGTGCTGAATCGAAGCGATTCATCGCTACTGATCTACTGCAGAGCAAGTATACTCCAGAGTCAAAAAAAAAAAAACTTCCTTTATATCTCACTCGCTTGTCTTCCATTTTATTTCCGCTGTTTCTTCTTCTCTTTCCACCCAATTTTCCAAAAGTTTTCTTGCCGTAGATGGTGCGTCTTTTTGTTTTGTGTTTCTTTTTTTCTGAATTCTGGTATAAAGAAGAAAAAACGGAAAAATAATCATTATGAAGAACATGGGCAAAAAAAAGTGAACGAAACGCAACCATTTCAACCACCAAAGCTTCTGGTTTCCGTTTTCTGTCTGTCATTAATCTTACAGTGAAAAGTTTTCTTCACCAAAAAACGTCATGACCAATTCACATCTTCTTCTTTTCTTTTTTTCCCCTTTCCTCGGTAATTGAGAGGTTTTTGCTGTGTGGTGTTTCACTTGTTAACTGAGGGCTCTGCGCTTTTTGTAACATTTAAAAATGACAATCTATGATTTATTTTCTTGTTTCCTTGATTTTTTTTTAGTCTTCCAAACTAAGGTCTGCTTAAGTATGATTAGTCTTATTGCACGATCATATCCACCCGTTCATCTGTCGGCAGGTAACAGAACAAAAAGCTATAAGAGATAGCGAGAACCAATTCTTTGGAATCAATTCAGCGATCCAAAATAGGTTTCCTCCATTAAACCTCTATTAAATCTCTATTCAAACAGAAAGAGGTAAAACTTGTCGATTTCCAGTTTCGGTACTGATAGCCATAATAAAGAAATGGTAATAGATTGCTAGAAGCAGTTTTCTTCTGAATTCAGTCCTGCTGCAAGAACCGGTTCTACTTTTCTATTGCAAGAGGAACCGATTTCTACTCCTCTATTGCAAGAGAAACCAGTTCTACTCCTCTGTTGCAAGAGAACCAGTTCTACTCGTTTATTGCAAGAAGAACCGGTTTTATTCCTCTATTGCAAGAAGTACTGGTTCTACTCCTCTATTGCAAGAGAAACCAGTTCTATCTACTGCTCTATTGCAAGAGAACCAGCTCTACTCGTTTATTGCAAGAAGAACCGGTTCTATTCCTCTATTGCAAGAAGTATTGGTTCTACTTCTCTATTGTAGGAGGAACCAGTTCTAATCCTCTATTGCAAGGAGAACCGGTTCTACTCCCCTATTACAAGAAGAACCGGTTATATTCCTCTGTTGCAAGAGGAATCATTTCTACTCCCCTTTTGCAAAAGAAACCGACAAAAATCTACTGCCACTGCCGAATTCCTAGAGCGTAAACGGTAATAGAAGGCAACAAAAAGATTGAAGATTTTAGTTCTATGAATGAATAAGGCGACAATCCTCTTCTCCGTCTGTTCAAGGTGAAACATAAATTTTCATATATAGGTGGCAGGGAAAGGTATGGTGATATGACACTCTGGCGAGGTTTACGCACGTATAAGATGACAACCTATAGTGCAACATGGCGTCGTACTCCAAGCAGCATGATGTTCTATCGGAAGAAATTGCCGATATGATGGACATTTTAAGCGATATTAGCGGTGTTAGTGATCCAGATGATCCGGATTATGTTCCTGACGTGGAAGCGGAATCATCAGCATCATCTCAAACGAATTCTGTAAGTGCTATTGAAAAATCTTTTATAATGTGGATTATCATATTATACATGCATGAACTGTGTTGTTTATCTCCTTGTACATGCAGAATATACAACTAGCTACGTCTAAGTTATTCACATATAAAAAATATTATATTTTTGTTATTCTGGGTCTTATACAAACCTTAGTTATGAACGTAGATGCGTACTGCAAATACATTGTCACAAGTGCAAATGTGCTTATAGTAGTAGTTTGAAGTGAAAACTTGTCAGATTTTGTATCTCAAGGTAGCATTATAATAGCGAGTAGAATATGAAAAGTGTCTCTTTTCCATTAGTTTTAGATTAAGGATTTCTAACTAGTATCTCTTAAATATAATTATTCAGTCAGAAACTAACGAGGAAACGGTCTTAAGTGTAAACAACCGATTTAGCTGGGGTCGACATATGTGTTACGGGAGACCAAAGTAGGAGACACGTATTTTGGCGTTTGGGCCCATACGCAGAAATTTCCGAAATACGGGACCCCAAAGTGGCCCTACATGCTATAACTAGGAAGCGAATGACGTTACTTGTACACAACCGATTTGGCTGAGGTCGACATATGTGTTACGGAAGACCAAAGTAGGAGACACGTATTTTGGCGTTTGGGCCCATACGCAGAAATTTCCGAAATATGGGGCCCCAAAGTGGCCCTACATGCTATAACTAGGAAGCGAATGAGGTTACTTGTATACAACCGGTTTGGCCGGGGTCCGGATATGTGTTACGGGAGACGAAAGTAGGAGACACGTATTTTGGCGTTTGGGCTCATACGCAGAAATTTCCGAAATACGGGACCTCAAAGTGGCCCTACATGCCATAACTAGGAAGCGAATGACGTTACTTGTACACAACCGATTTGGCTGAGGTCGACATATGTGTTACGGAAGACCAAAGTAGGAGACACGTATTTTGACGTTTGGGCCCATACGCAGAAATTTCCGAAATATGGGGCCCCAAAGTGGCCCTACATGCTATAACTAGGAAGCGAATGAGGTTACTTGTATACAACCGGTTTGGCCGGGGTCCGGATATGTGTTACGGGAGACGAAAGTAGGAGACACGTATTTTGGCGTTTGGGCTCATACGCAGAAATTTCCGAAATACGGGACCTCAAAGTGGTCCTACATGCCATAACTAGGAAGCGAATGACGTTACTTGTACACAACTGATTTGGCTGGGGTCCGTATGTGTGTTAAGGGAGACCAAGGTAGGAGACACGTAATTTGGCGTTTGGGCCCATATGCAGAAATTTCCGAAATACGGGGTCCCAAAGTGGCCCTACATGCTATAACTAGGAAGCGAATGACGTTACTTCTACACAACCGATTTGGCTGGGGTCCGGACGTGTGTTACGGGAGACCAAGGTAGGAGACACGTAATTTGGGGTTTGGGTCCATACGCAGAAATTTCCGAAATACGGGGCCGCAAAGTGCCCTACATAACATAACTAGGAAGCGAATGGCGTTACTGGTGCAGAATGTTGGCCTGGGTTGGAATATGTTATAATATATCCAAAGGGAGAGTTGTGTTTGTTTTTAGGTCCCACAAAAAGGAATGTCGAATGTACAGGGTCCGATATTGGTAGATTTTCAATAAGGCCATGAAGTTGGCGTAGGTGGTACCCATGCAATTCTGAACAGATGTTCAGATGGAACGAGCCGTCGAGGGGGATCTGCTGACCACGAGGGTGTCAACGGAGCGAAAGAATGTTTGCGTTTTTCGCTTGTATTTCTATGGCTAGGATGTGTGGAAACCGGGCGGTACACTTTTGTGCAAGAGAGTGAACATTAATATTTAATCGATACGGCGTGTGCTGTCCGGAAACCGAGCACAGTGGCGGAAGTAGAGTTTGCCGCCCTGTCAGGTTTTATCGGAAGATAAACTACATGTCTTCGACTTGAGCTTATAATAGCAATATCCGGATCCCAGCCAAATCGGTTGTGTACAAGTAACGTTATTCGCTTCCTAGTTATAGCATGTATGGCCACTTTGGGGCCCCGTATTTCGGAAATTTCTGCGTATGGGCCCAAACACCAAAATACGTGTCTCCTACTTTGGTCTCCCGTAACACGTATCCCGACCCCAGCCAAATCGGTTGTTTACACTGAAGACCGTTTCCTCGTAAGCCATTGCTTTGACATCAAACCTACAAAACAATGTAATCCGTGCTATTCATAATACTATTTTTTCGTTGGTCACACCAAGTAAATGCTGGGATGGACCTTCAAATAGATCAGGGCTGATTCCTTCTCCCTCTCTATCCCGGTCTGTACCACAGGTGCTTACAGACGTTAAATAAAAATTCGAATCGAAACGTCAACAACAGTACTTTTCTTGTAGAAGGTGATACCTAACAATGCATATGCATGTAAATGGTGATAATCATCAATAGTTACAAACAAACTATTTCAATTTGCCTTTCGTTTCACTTATAATTCGAATTCTAAATTGACAAAAAAATAAATAAATAAATAATAAAATAAAATAAGAGCAAGTGATACACGTTCTTGATGAAACTGTAAACTGAGTACTTTTCTACAGCAGATTAAGTACATGCAGCGTACTCAGCGGTGCAAATTTGTCTTCGACATTGGGGGAGACGGGAAAGATCATTCCGTTTTTATTTTTTTTTTTTTTTTAACAATGTTCAAAATATTTATGAAGTTGGAAGACAATGTTGTGGAGGATGAGGGAAGCAGAGTTGCCTTCAACATTGGGATGCGGTTAGATTTGAGGCTTATTCTGGGAGGGGGGGGAATCAATTTCATCTCACTTTCCTTTGTTGCAATCGGACACAAATCATCAAATTTCTTCCCCCCCAAAAAAAAATATATTTCAAATCATATTATTGGGGGGACAGTTCTCCCCAGTTCCAAAATTGGAGAAGACATGCCCCCCTCATCCCCCCGGGATTGCCACCAGTGAGCGTACTTAAACATTCAACTCCATTTTTTCAAAAATAAGGACACTGTGGGTTATCGTCTTATAAACCCGATGCCTAGACATATAGATTCAATATCCGACAAATAGATTTCAATTCTGTTCTTATTCCTCTACCGAAACTGAAAACAGTGAAAATAAAAAAAAAACATAATTTTTTAAGTTTTACGTCCCACGGTTATGCGGTTAGACTAAAGGAGACTATGATAATGAGAAATGAGGGAAACCGTGGAATGAAGAAAATGGAAGTAAACGGGAGAACCCCGAGAAAACCCACGCACACGGTGTTTGTCCATCACAAAGTGCAGTGAAAATAAGTATAATTTTCTGTTTCAATATTGATTTCTATATAGTTTAGTAATTGCTAGAAGTGTAATTAGCGTATTTATTATAGTATTTATTTATATAGTGCATTTCACTTCGGGAAAATATGCCAAGAATATTTTTTTTTCTTTGTGTACCGGAACAATCTGTATTCATATGACACGTTTCATTTGCTGGTCCTAACAGTTCAAAATTCATAAGACAGGGCTTTACGGACACTTTATGTGGACACATGAGCGTCTTTCAACCGAAAGCAGTGTACGTTGTTTCCATCTTCTATCCGAGTGGTGTCCAATTGTAATGAGCCTGAGGGCCATAACCGTCTTTACTAGTAAGGTGGAGGGTCGCATTTGGACAGCACTGTTCTATCCGAAATACTGTGTGCTGTAAGATAAGTCTGACAAATACGAGACCTCCGGATTCAAAATGTCGATGTATTCAGTGTATGTTACTGTTTCAACAGCTGGTGGGATCCATGGCTGATGTGTCACCACATACCTTGGAGAAATGAATTGTAAAGAACAACAGAGTTCATACGCGACCTTGCAGGCAAATGCTTTTCAAACATCCAAAGGAATTTTGCTGCAAGGTTACAAATCTGCACCACCCAAATCAAATGATATTGCGATGGGAATAGTTTTCGTGAAACAGGTTGCAATGCTGTATTTTTCACACTGCATCTGGAATCGAATCATTCTCTGTTATAAAGTGGTTACGTATACACAAACACTCGGGAATAAAATGAAAGCTATCTCAGTTTACTGAAACAAGATTTTTAAAATTATAGGAGAAATATCTAATGTTATTTCAAAAAAAGAATAAATAAATAACCAAAATATATTAGTATTTTACCTCTGACATCCATAGTAATGTTCAGAAAACGTAATTCAAAATGTACGCTTGTAAGCACATTGTCTATAAGGAAGTCACGATGAACTGAATTTGTCAAGACATGATTCGTAGCCATAGGAGAATCTGAAAGGTGTTCGACAAAATAATTAGAGTGTTTGCCTCACTTTTATGGTCAATATCAGGGGTAACCTTCTTTTAGGACCGTGGTTACTTCGTATTGTAATATGACTCAAGTTAATTGGTAAAGGGTAAATAATATTTTATTAACTTTGATATTAATATTTTGTAAATTTGCATATTTTAAATGGAAATAAAAACTCAATTTCCACTCTGGTGCTGTTAGGTTGTTCACATGTGTAGAGCAATTAAGGAAGTCTCGTAACAACTCAAAACTATGTCTAGATAAAACACTCTTTTTAATAGGAAATATAACTCATGTTATGCAACAATCTGTCAACTCAATAACAAACACTTCCTACTTCGAGTCATGAGGAAATTCTTGTAAATGTAATTGTAAGCGGAAGAAATAACGCTTCCGAAAACTAGGAAGAAAAAATAGGTGGACAAAAGGGTAGTGAACTCGAGAGAGTTTTGAAGTGACAATCACAGAGGAAGGTTCGACCTCTCAATTCTTCTCCGATCAAATCTTGGTGAGTACTTGCTGGCTACGAATCGATAACACACTTCTATTATTCGACTTCATTACCAATTTCATTCATATCAAAATCTAACTCCTAATTTAATATGACAGTTATTATTGATTTTGTCATAAGGCCACAGCACCAGTTTTGGGTAATTATCTAATCTGATATCTCTAGTTTTTTTTTATTCACCCAATAAAAACTATAAATCTTAACAAATTATTGCTGTACCTAAATTAAATGGTTAAGTTCGTTATGAGATTGCACTGTAAATTGCCCTCATGCAAACATATTTATTATTATATGAGCTAAGTGTGGATGTAATCATGTATGTCGATGTCCGAATTTCGACCCTATAAGTTGGCATGCGTTATCGAGGAATAAGCGCTGGATTTGTGGCTAATTAGAAACATGTTATGGTAGAAACATGTTATGGTAGTGAGTACAAAAGAAAATTAATGGCTAACGCCTTTGTACATAAATGGTAGTACAGTTTTCTGGATAAATATAGATATCAATCCCGAAGCCATACATATATGAGTAAGAAGTCAAATCATGCAGCGAATATATAGTAAAATTACATAGGATATCAGATTTGTTGTTATCCAGGATAGTGCTGGTATATATGTGTGAATATGTGCGTACCATTTCCTATAGAAAATTCTGTAGTAACTTACAACAAGGAAATATTGCATATACATATAGATGTGTCTTGCGTTTGTGATTGAGTTGCTTTTCACATGTCAGGCATTCTTAGGACATCTTATTGCAGTACATTGTAACAGAAAATGCTTATATAGACAGTAAGTGTGTGTGAAGGTTATCTTGAAACACGAAGTTAGTTCAGTACAATAATCACGTTCAAATACTTAAATATTTATTGTTATAAAACTTATGAGCAGACGTAGAGTGAAGCTAAGATTAGACATGGCAACACCTCCATCTCCTTCCCAAACAAATAATACCCACATAGCACACTACGTCCCTGGGATGTCCCATTTTGATCCCAATCATCCCATTCGGTTCCCGAGATGATCGGGACAAAGAGAAGACATCCCATGGACGTCCTGCATGGGACGTTCTGAAAGATTCTCATGTAGGATGTCCACGGGACGTCCCAGATGGGACAGGAGGTCCGAGGGAAAGCCAATAGACATCCCTTCGTGGTCCCGTTGAATATCCCGTATCCCGGGATATTAGCGAACATCTGGATCTCCCGCGGAAATCCTGTGGATGTCCCGGGAGCACATTCGGATAATCCCGGCATGTCCCGTCGTCCGTTGCAGACTCAGTTTCGGGCATCCCGTGGACGTACTTGTGTTATGTGGGATAGACATGGTGAAAATGTTAACCAAACAAATGTCTCTCAACTAGTTCTTCTCAGTCAGGAACACCCATCCAAATTCAGAGACTCATTGTAAAAGTATATAGCAATGCCTTTCCTTTTCCCACATATGACCCAAAAGAAATGACTATTCATCAGTTCTTTTCTGCGTTTGATGACACTATCCCTGGGGAAGGCTAAATATATAGTAATAACCAGTGTTGGGCAAATTTCAATTGAATTAACAATTAACAATTAATCTGTAAATTTAATTGTTAATTGCAATTAACAATTGAAATAAGTAATGGTTAATTGTTAATTGCAGTTGGCCACTAAAAAAGGAGAATCAATTGCAATTGATCAATTGATTGAAAGTAATTGCAGTGGAAAGTAATTGCAATTGAATTCTGTAATTCAATTGCAATTGAAATTAATTGGCAATTGATTCAATTGCAATTGATTTCCACAGCAATTACTTTCAATTGATTGATCAATTGCAATTGATTTTCACTGATTAATTTTCAACACTGTAGTTCAGAGAGGGCGTGGGGCAATGAAAACTTTAGCCACGACCAATTGACTCACCACCCGTCGTGACCCACGACCCACCGTGACCCACTCTGACCCACCACCCACCATAAATCACTCTTACCCACTGTGACCCACAGACCCGCCAAAACCCATTGTCATCAACTCTGACCCATGATTCACGCCCTCTTCTCTACTGACTAAAGAGTTTAAACTTGTAATAAAACAAGCCTATAAAATTATCACTCATCGGAGTTTGAATTTCTACGATCAATCGCTCAAGCATCGCACTAATACAATAACAGCGGATCTGACCTTTCTAATATAAATAAAATAATTTGTTCGTGTGTCTGTGTGTCTATCTTTGTGCGGCCTGTGGACGGGACGAGTGGACCGAAAGTTTTCAAAATTTAGTCACGGGTAGCTTGGTCTAGGCCCCAGACCAAGACGGAGTTTTTTTTTTTTTTAATTCCTTACTATGGGGTCTCCAGGAGACGTTTACCGGGACCGGCCTGGGGACCAGACAAGTCGACCGAGAGTTACCAAATTTTGGTCAAAGATACCTTGGTCCAGGTTTCACACCAAGGCAAAGCTTTTTCGAAAAAATTCGAACCAGGGGGTCTCAGGGGGGCGTTTACCGGGACATGTAAAAGTAGTAGAAAATGACCGATATCAGTGTCGATTTCATAGTTTTCGCGGTCGCTGAGATCAATGGTGAAACTCCGATCGCATTAACTTCCAAATTCACCGTATTCTGCTACGGGCCGTGGGTCAATGGGGGGGGAGGGGGGAAATACCGAAACGTACAAGTAATCCAAAATGACCGATATTAGTGTCAAATCCATAGTTTTCGCGGTTGCTGATATCAATGGTGACACTACCATTAGCGATGACTTTCAAATTCATCCACCGTTGTATGCGGGCCTTGGGTCACCAGAGGGGGAATTCCGAGACATGTAAAAAAATAATCGAAAATGACCGATATTAATGTCAAATTCATAATTTTCGGGGTAGCTGAGCTCATTGGTGAAACTCAAGACCGCGTTTACTTTCACATTTAGCCCCATCAGATAAGAAACGGGGGCATTATGAAGGGGATCACGAGACATGTAAAAATAATCCACAATGACCGATGTCAATTCCGTAGTTTTCGCGGTGGCTGAGATTAATGGTGATACTTTCATTAGCGATGATTTTCAAATTTAGCCAGCATTGTATGCGGGCCGGGAGTCAACGGGGGTGGGGAATTGCGAGACATGTAAAACTAATGGAAAGTGACCGATATTAGTGTCAAATCCATAGTTTTAGCTGTCGCTGAGATGAATGGTGATACTTCCACAGGCGTTGACTTCCAAATACAGCCCCCATCGGCTGCAGACCAGAGGCATTGTTTTTTTCAAAATTGGAACCAGAGGATTATAGGGATTTTTACCGGCATATGTAAAAAGTAGTAGAAAAGGGCAGATGTTAGTGTCACATTCATAGTTTTCGTGGTATTAGTTGGGGGTTGGTGGGGGCCAGAGGAGATTGTTTCACAATACGAACCAAGGGGGTCTGAGGGGGTGTTCACCGGGACATGTAAAAGTAGTAGAATTTGTGTCGAATCCATATTTATCGGGGTTGCTCAGACGTATAGTGACACCCCCGATAGTGTTTACGTTCAAATTCAGCCCCATCGGCCTTCCCAATGAAAGCACATGTACGTTGTTGGATATATATTCACACAAAATATATCCAATGTTAGAAATGTTTCTTAATTGTTCTCCCGTTGTTCAATTTGTTTACATTGATATTTTATCTGATCCGTGCGAAGAAGGGGTATAACAGCTAGTACGAAATGGTAAAGTGTTTGTTATGGACCAAATTACAATGAATTCAATTATATATAAATAGATAATTATTATAATTATAACTAATAAATATTTTCTTGTTGAATCATAGAGCTCCTCCGTGGCTAAGCGGTTAGCGTACGCGCCTTTGGCGTGGGAAACCCGGGTTCGATTCCCTGCGGGAGCTCATGTGGTTCGGATTCCACGTTAATCAGTAGGTCCATGTCTCATATAGCCTCGCTGCTGACCGGGACGTTAAACCCCAAAAGCAACTCAAAATCAAATCAACTTGTTGAATTATACATATTTTTCAGTGGAAAAATGAATACAATTTAAAAGTCCCAAATCAACGTAAAGTAGACCAACTTAAAGGAAAAATGTATAAAATTTTCCATATAATTAAGCTTACAAACTTAAAATTTCCATGTAATTAAGCTAAATTACCATTTTTGTGTCGTTTTGTGCGCCTATTTCCTCGTTTTCTGCGTCACCGGAAATGGGTCAACGTTATCCTACAAATATGGCGGAACAAGTTAATGTTGTTCCGTCAGGAACGATTTCGAGGTCGTTTCCTTCACATCGTCTTGTGCGTGTTTTCTACCGTTTTGTAAGCCTATTTCCACGTTTTGTGAATCAATGGTAGTGGGTCAAAATGGGCATTCAATGTGGGAAGAAAACTGATCCACTCTCCCACCAGTATCGAATTTCAAGGTCGCTTTTTTCGCATTGTTTAGTGCATATTTATACCGTTTCTGCGCATACTTTAACGTTTTGTAGGCCAACGAAAGTGGGTCAAAGGTGACCTACAAATATGGCAGAGAAAGACATATTCATTCCACTTTCAAGGTCCATTTTGACCCTCTTCCACTGATGCACAAAGCGACACAAATCATGTATAAAAAGTGTGAAGGAAACGACCTCATTTGATGGTGACGGAACAGCATTAAGTTATTCCGCTATACTTGTAGGCCATTTTGACCCATTTTTGTGGTCGCACTAAAGTGGAAATAGAAGCACTAAAGTGGAAATAGGAGCACAAAACGGTACAAAGCAGGCACTATACGATGCGAAAGAAACGACCCCCCAAATTCGATAGTGGCGGAACAATGGCTCTAGTTTCTCGGACCATTTTGACGCATTTCTGGTGATGCTCAAAACGTGGAAGTAGGCGAACAGAACGGTACAAAATACACACTAAACGATGCGAAAGAACCAACCCCGAAATTCGATAGTGGCGGAATAGTGAGCCATTTAACTCCCACTTTAAAGGCCCGTTTAACTCACTTCCGGTGACCACAAGACGAGGAAGTAGGCACAGAAAACTTTTAAAAAAATAATCACTAAACGATGCGAAAGAAACGACCTAGAAATTCGATAGTGTCGGAACAATGGGTCATTTTGGTCACACTTTGGACGTCCATTTTCACACACTTCTGGTGACGCGCAAAACGTGGAAATAAGAGCACGAAACGGCACAAAACATTCACTACTCGACGCGAAAGGAAGGACCACGAAATTCGGTAGGTATAGTGGTGGAGCAGTGGGTCATTTTCGTCCCACCTTCGAGGCCCATTTTGACCGTCTTCCAGTGACGCACAAAACGTCGAAATAGGCGCACAAAAGGGTACGCGATGTAAAATTAACGACCTCGAAATTCGATAGTGGCGGAACAGTGTGTCATTTTCGTCCTACCTTGGAAGCCCATTTTGACCCATTTCTGGTGACGCACGAAACGTGGAAATGGGGGCACGAAACAGCACGAAAATTCAGTAGTCGATGCGAAAGGAAGGATATCGAAATTCGGTAGTGGCGGAGCAATGGGTCATTTTCGTCCCACCTTCGAGGCCCATTTTGACCGTCTTCCAGTGACGCACAAAACGTCGAAATAGACGTACAAAAGGGTACGCGATGTGAAATTAACAACCTCGAGATTTAATAGTGGCGGAACTCTCGGTCATTTTCGTCCCATCTTGGAAGCCCATTTTGACCCACTTTCGGTGACGCACTAAACGTGGAAATAAGGGCACGAAACGGCACGAAAATCCACTAGTCGATGCAAAAGGAAGGATATCGAAATTCAGTAGTGGCGAAACTCTTGGTCATTTTCGTCCCACCTTCGAGGCCCATTTTGACCGTCTTCCAGTGACGCACAAAACGTCGAAATAGACGTACAAAAGGGTACGCGATGTGAAATTAACGACCTCGAGATTTAATAGTGGCGTAACTCTTGATCGTTTTCGTCCCACCTTGGGGACTCATTTTAACCCACATCCCACGACGTACAAAACGGAAGTAGACGCACAAAACGGCACAAAACGATGTGAAGGAAACAATCTCGAAATTCATTGGTGGCAGAAGAGCAATAACTTGTTCCGCCATATTTGTAGGCCCATTTTGACCCACTTCCGGTGATGCACAAAATGTGGGAATAGGCGCATAAAGCGACACAAAACACGCACAAAAGATGCAGAACAAAGTACCTTGAAATTCGTTGGTGGCGGAACAAGTTAATGACGCCGTGAGCACCAATATAAGTATATACTGTAGTTCTTACCAGTTGGCGCGGTGGGTCAGTGGTAGAGCATTCACCTCCGGTGCTTGAGGTCCCTGGTTCGATCCCAGCTCGCGCAGTTTGTACTTTGTGGTGGACAAACACCGTGCTCGTGGATTTTCTCGGGGATCTCCCGTTTCCTCCCACTTTCTTCATTTCATTCATTTCCTATCATCACCGTCTCCTTTTGCCTATCCGGCATAAGCATGAGACGTAAAACTAAAGATTTCTTATCATTTTTTGTAGTTCTTACCATCAAGGCTGAGAACTGCACGGTCCAATTTTTTAGCCAAAGTAGAAGCCCAACCGGAATAGTGATGTCAACCGACTCGGCTTGGTTCAACTGAGCGTACAGCTTGAGCTGGCTTGGTTGGGATTACCCATCGACTGGGCTCAATTGAGCCAATGGCTTGAACCGGCTCGGTAAAGACGAGTCATCGGCTCGGCTCGATTGGAGCCAATGGCTCGAACCAGCTCCGTTGAAACGAGTCCATAGGCTGGGTTCGAGTCAGCTCAACTGAGCCAATGGCTCGAACGGGCTCGGTTGGGGTAAGCAATCAGCTCAATTCGGCTCGGCTCGTGTGAGCCATCGGCTGGAGCTGGCTCGGTTGGATGAGCTGTTGGCTCGGCTTACTTCTCAGTTCGGCTCGATAAGTGAATAAGCTGTGAGCGAGCCGCTTGAGCTGTTGACAACCCTAAGCCCGGGTCGAGCAGTTTTGAACATGTTTGGCTGGAGTCCCATAACTTCTAACAATTTTTGGCTCGAGCCCGAATACTTGCTCCTCCTGAACTCAAACCAAGAACCTCGTGACCGATGTCCTTGCCTCCTGAAGATTTCTTGACGACCAAGATCGACAGTCAACTAATTTTTAGTATTCCGATACAAACCGCCTATATTCCATGTTTATACAGGTACACGGTGTTATAATGATAATTAATTATAGTAGTAGTAGTAGTATCATTGATTATTATATTGTCTATGTAGGATACTTGAAGATAGTAGTACTTGGAACTACACAAAGGATTTAGCTCGAATTGGCTCGACTCGACTGGAAACTCGATCCGAATTCGAGTCGAGTTGGGGGAAAGTTTTCGAGCCGAGATCTCAAGTCGAGCTCAAAGATGTCTGCTTCGAGTCGAGTCGAGTTTTAAAGAAAACTCGCTCGAACTCGCTGGTGCCCATTCCTATTGTATGCATGACGGGCATATAGAGTTCTTTCGAGGGGGATAAAACCATAAACATAATATATTTTAAAAAATACTTAGTTTCCTGGCTTTCTTCCCAGGGGGGGGGAGGGATGGTAGGTATCCAGCATTTCTTATAAGTACCTTATTTGAAATATGTAAAACAGTAACAAGTGGACAACACAATACACACACATCTTCTTATCTTCAGTTTTAATTGCTGATTTCAATTACAATTAACAATTACAATTAACAATTACAAGTTTCAATTGTCAATTGCAATTAACAATTAAATGTTTCAATTGCACCCTTTGCAATTGACAATTAACAATTAAAAGTTTCAATTGCCTGGTGACCAATTAACAATTAACAATTGACGAAAATTTAATTGCAAATTTTATGATTGAATTCAATTGCAATTGAAATTAATTGTCAATTACAAATTGAAATCAATTGCAATTGAAATCAATTGCAATTGATTTTCAGAGCAATTACTTTCAATTGATTGATCAATTGCAATTGATTTCAATTGATTTTGCCCAACACTGGTAATAACATACTTTTCAGGAAAAGAAAAAGAAAGATTACTTGTTTTCATAAATAGGAAACAGTTACATACTAAGTTATTTGAGACATTTAAGGAAGAAGTAAAAAAGTGTTTCAAAAGGCCGAAAGAGAATGTAGATATTTTCGCTAAAGTTCAGAATAAAGTTCAAAAGAAACATGAGTCGGTACAGAACTACATATACGATGTATTAGGATTGATAGACAAAGGAGCGCCCACATTAACGGAAACCCAGATTATTTCTATTTTGACTAGCGGATTGAGGCCATACTTTTTAGAAAGAGTAGATGTATAGCAATTTGATTCATTGGATGAGTTTATTCCAGGTATAAGGTGAAAGGTTTTGAATAATCTCGAAACAAATAGGTATAAGGTGAAAAATAGGAAGAAACATGAACTTCATGCTAAGCTAAAGTAAGCAATGAAAACGAAACTGTGTAAATTGGGAAAATTGTGTAAATATATGTCGTCAGATTCTAAAATATCATCAGAATCAAGTGAGGCCGAATTACCCGAGTCAGATGAAGATGAAGATGTTGTAGTTTTGCGGCAAAATACACGATCACGTAATAATATAAAATCTATTTCACAGAGTTCGAAATTGACCAAACAGGACGATAATAAAACTGAAACTATTTGGTCGGAATGGAATAATAAAGAACAGGACAAAATGTCGCAGGCAATGGAGAATGTCCAGAAGCAACTAGAGCAATTAGCGTTGAAAATGGAAAGTTTTGAGGATACACAAAAACAATGTGAGGAAACTAATGTGCAGATAACACTGGGAAATAATTCAGATAAACAAAATTTTAACCAAAGCAACAGAGGTTTCCATAGAGGAAATGTTTGTGAAAGTTTTAGAGGAAATTTGAATAATTATAGACAAAATAATTATCACTCATAAAATACTTTTGGAACAGGTTCATATAGAGGCAAATCACCTAGGAGTAAAAATAACTTTAGAAGCAGAAGCCGTACTAATTATTATCCACTAGGGTCGTTTGTACCTCAGATGTATTAAACTTGGCAATTACCAGCAGTTAATGACCCAAATTGTATGTCACAGGGAAATTTGTGCGTTCCGCAAATGGTGCCAGTACAACAAAGTTTTCCCCAATATGTAGTTCCTACTTATAAACTAAATTCATCCGTGCATGACGACGGTGCATGTTCGGAGAATAGCAAGTGTACAGCCCAATAATCAAAACCGTCAACAGAAAGATAGTCTAGTCACATATAACGAATGGTATAAAAATGGTAGAAAATCGAAGCAGGAATTAATTCAAGTCCCTTTAAATATAGAAAACGAAATAGCTAAGTTTGCTATAGACGTAAATTCTAAGACAGTCAATGCCATAGCTGATTCTGCTTCTACAGTACTATCAGCATTATTGAAAAATCATTGTTGCCTAGAAATGTAAAACTTATTGAAACACAGACTAAAGTGTTGGGTGTATCTCAGAACTCTGTAATTTTAAAACATATGACAATTGTTATATTTTGCATTAATGGAATGACTTTCCACCACAAATTCCGTGTCTTGGATCATTTTAAACCAAAAGTGTTAATAGGAAACGATTTCTTAATATTTCACCAAGCTAACTTGTGTCTAGGAAAGAATCTTTTAACATTAACTAGGTTTGGATTACCACCCAAGAATGCAGAAATTGATGTAAATAAGGAGCATAATGTGTCGAATTTCGTATTCTTTTTGATTGAGGAAGCTCTTGCACCTAAATTTGTTGTAAAGAAGAGATCTATGTTTCCAGTGAGATCTAAGGTTATCGTTCCACTAACATTAAAACAATCTAGATCAAATAAAGCAATCGTACTTGAACCAAATTAAAATCGTATTGTTTGTCGTTGTTAGAATTTAGTAAATATAAGCATAACACTCAAATTGGTTTTTGACTTTTCTCGTGTTTACCATCCCTCTCTCTCTCTCTCTGTCACTCATTTAGTGCATTCATCCCAGCTTTACTACGGCAAATCACGATTCCATTATTATTATTATTATTATTATTATTATTATTATTATTATTATTATTATTATTATTATTATTATTATTATAAATGTTAATAGGAGCTTCCTCGAGGCTAAGTGGTTAATGTACGCGCCTTTTGCTAGGAGAAATACGGGTTCAATTCTCGGCAAGACCTCGAATTAAGTTATAGGTTCGCGTCTCACATAGTTTTGCTGCTCAAAGGATCGAATGCTCGATGCTCTAAATGTTAATATTATTAATTGTAATAACTTTAATATATATTTTTAAAAACTAGAAAAAACTGAAACGGAAAATCAGAAATTAATATCTATTCAAACACTGGAAACGTAATTTAAACAAATAGAGGATATCATATTGCAAATTTGAAAGGGTTATCTGCCGTTTTAACATTTAATAACACGAATGATTAAAATAAAGCTGGGATTAAAAAGTAGTCTCATTTGATACAGTTAAACTTGAAAACACATATTACATAGGCCAGTATACGTAATAACAATTTGTCAATTTGGAATGCAATAAGGAAAACAGGAAGATAAATCCCTTTTATTTTATAATTAAATCTCTAGTGTAAAAATATAAAAAAACAAACTGTGTCTGTGCATAATTAACTATGTAGCTTAAAAATAATTTCATTATGTTTTTGTAATTGCCTCTCTAGTTAAATAATACACTGCAGCTCTCTTATTTTCATAATCAACTTTCTAGCTTGGCTTGTAACATTTGCTCTGTTTTCATAATTAAATCTCTATCTAGTTTCTCTCAGAGAAAATATGCAGTAATTCTCTTGGGCTATACAGTAAAAAAAAAAAAAAAGTTACATATACGAGGCGTGTTCAGAAAGTATGTGCCTTTTTTTTAAAAAAAATACTAAAACAGGTATGTTCAAACCAAATTTATTTTTTACATGAAAGAGCACACCTTCAACTATTTTTCGACACAGTTTCCACCAATGTTGAAACACTTACCAGAGCGGGTGACCTGCTTGTCCTCAACGAAACATCCCACTAGTGTCCGGCAAGTTCACACCCTTTTTGTTTGAACGCCACCACAGCGCTAGTGTGCAATCCAAAACAAAAGATAGGAATGCTTAGTAAAGAAGTTGTGTTGTTTCATGACAGTGCTCGTTCCCATACTGCTGGTACCACCCAAACGTTAATCTGGCAGTTCGCTTGAGAGCAGTTTGACCACCCGCCGTAAACTTATGATATACGTATCATAGTCTGCGTTCTGGCTGGTCCACCACTGATATAAATGCTGAATTATTTGTTCTTCAGGAATAAACAAATAAAATAGCAATAATATGTGTGTGTGTGTGTGTGTGCGTGTGTGTGTCTTAAAGTAGCATAATTTGCACCTATTTTTAACTGAGTGTATTTTTAAAAAGTGTTAAGGAAAAAGCCTAAAATAAAAGCAAAATAAAAAATGTTCCTTCCTTTTATATAGCTAAATTAATCTTATCACATAATTTCTGTCATAGGAATTGGATACTCAACAAACTAGGGAAAATTTGATAAGAAAAGTGAAAAGTTTCTGTCAGTCGAGGGAAATTTTCTTATTAAAACCCATGCACACTGATTTAGAAGCCATATGTCTTTTATTCAAGTTGAGGGATTGCTCTTTGAGATGAATGTACAGGGTTCGGGAAAAGCTACACAAGCAATTCAATCATATTTTTAGCAGTTGTGATCATGTAACTACCAGTTTTGAAGTACGAACACACGTTTTCGTCCATTGATAACTGTCTTGTAAATTTAATTAGAAATGCAAGAAGGTTTAAATCCCTTATAAAAATCATTTCTTAGTATCGTTCACGAACTATAACATGATGTATTGTCTACGTCAATTACTTACTATTACTCTAGCCAATTTAAAACCAAATAAGAACTGTTAGTGTCAAGCGACTAGCAGCCCACGATGTATATTAAATGTTTTATCAGTTTTTATAAATTTATTATTATTATTATTATTATTATTATTATTATTATTATTATTATTATTATTATTATTATTATTATTATTATTATTACTTGCCTATAATTAAAGATAAGTAGAGAATACAAGTTGCTGTTTCAAGTAAAGTATCTGATGTAAAAGATAAATAAATCATTAGTTCAAGTAAAAAAAAAAAAGAAAACTAAAGCTGGTTTATTTAAAGAGTAGAGCAAATTATCGATGCAAAAGAGGATTAGTCTGTGGTTTTCCTCTTTGGATTAGTTAAATAGTATTCAGTTGTCCAAGTCCCATGCTATTTTCGTGTGTTTTGATTACAATCTGTCGCTTAGTACAACACAAATGTCTCGACAGTTAACCGAGGTTAACGAAAGCAAAGTTTGTTGGAAATGTAAACTTTTCCAGCAAGTAGAGGTGCTTCCCGTGCGTTTATTTGTGTGTGTGTGTGTGAAAGAGAGACAGACTATCTGTTTCCCCCGCCCAGTCCATTAACTTTATTCCGTTTGGCCATTAGTTTCAAAACTTTTCACTTTGCTACTGCCGTACATCTCAAATCGTTTCTAAAATACCCAGCGCACAAAGCAGGGAAATTGGGAGGAGGACATACTGATGAGAAAGAATTTATGCAATTTCCGGCTTTAGATTTCGTAATTACCAAGTATAACGAACTTCCTGTCTCAGTTGTTATTTCTCTATTTCCCTGGACTCTTCTTTCCCTTAGCGTCAGCTTACATGTATGTGTGTGAGTGTTTATCTTGATATGTATCATATCTGTCTGTATTCTACATGTTTCCATTTCAGTTTTAATTAATTTCCTTTTTTCAATTCTTTTTAACTCGTAATTTAAAACTTGTTTCATTTAAACCCTTTTGACAGTTTTAGCATTACGTTTAGTTTAACGTACGTGGTTATCTTGATATTACATTTCTTCATCTGATCCCACAAACTCACTCTTTGAAGTACTTTATTGTGATCAGTACGTGTGATATCATACTTTAGTGACGCACTATATAACGAAGGTTTTTAAAAAATACTTTGGATGTTTTAGATAAAAGCAAACTCTTTTGTGTTTTAGAATTAACTTATTGTTCAGTGGATATATCAATAGGTATATTTTGGGGGAAGAACAAAATAGATCGCTGTCTAAATTTAATGACGCCTTTGATACAGGCAACCCGAAAGATTTATATGTTGGACTGGTTGCATACAGCTTGCCCAATTAACAATGCAGTACTAAGCTAAGGGTCTCGAAAGTTTGATTTTGATTTACTTCATGCAACACCTTGGTAACGAAAGAGCATGTTTTTTCTTTTTTTTTTCTTTTTACATGGCTTCGAAACCACATCGAGACTTCAATTCGGTGCGATTGGTGGGTGTACAGACCATGATATAAAGCAGCCATATGCAACAGCCGACCCCCAGGCCAGTTGCGGCCCTTTTTCAATCCTTTCAGCCAGTCCATATGATCCGTTATTGAAAGTGTATTTCTTACGTAATCTCTTAAACTAAACTAATCTTTTTTCTGGGCAACTGATGCCCACCTTGAAAATCTTCTCTGCTTTGGAACATCCAGAGTATTATCAAAAATTGAGAGACTAATCCAAGATATAAAGGTTCAAGTTTCCCATTAAAATGGTAAGTAAACACAGTTTTCTGCTTTTCTTTAGTAAGTTTGGCTACCGTAATAACAGATTTTGTGTCCCTGTGATATTAGTGTACAATGAGCGTGTTTCTCCATTAAATGCGTACGGCCCTCGATGCTGGTAAGTCCTCTGTTCGAACTTGCACATGCATGGTATCTTACATAGGACAGATCACTGCTTAATGTACTATTTCTCTCCAAAAAAAAACCGGATTATAGACATACGTAATATGTTTCCGAGTAATGTAAAAGTTTCAAGGAACCCTAACAATTTTTCGATAATGAATAGCTGCCACGTATTGTCTTATGATGATGTAGAGCACAGACTAGACTATTCTCCTAAACATGGATCTGAAAGGTTTCACAACGATGGAAAGGTGGATCACTACCCGGAAGTCAATACATATTTTAGCTTATTTCCTTAATTATTGCGCAATGAAACGTTACATATTGTAAATATTGTACTATAAGATACAGTTATGTTTCAGCTACAACACAAGACACTGATTCATTTGGTTGTCTCTTCTGAAATCGAAAAAGATAGCAAATAAAAGAAAATATTTGATTCGTTTTACAATGAGCACACAAGATGGCATTTGTTGTTAGATGTTACTAGAAGTGCTCAATTTTATTAAATGTTTATTTAAATGTGTGAAATATTTTAAAGTAATGATCCTATTAAAAAATAGATATATTGTTTGACCGTTTTTCACGTTATTTTTCATATTTTATTTAAATATTAATTTACATGTAAGGAAATAGATTTTGAGAAGAAACTTCCGCAGTACGCCATAATGCGTTATTGCCAAATTTGAACGTTTACTGTGGTAGTCGCAATAAGAAAATTACTGGATTCTAGCGTTGCATTTTGTGAAGAGGAACTTAGCTGTGAACTGCGGTAAGGGTCGAAAACTAATTTCTCCAGTAAGTATCCAAGCAGAATTCCATTATTACTACCTTTATTTTCTATCATCAGTAAACACTCGACACTATCTGGCAGCAATGCACTATTCAAGCAGTGTTTAGCATAGCACCGAGAACACCTAGTGATCCACCTTAAACTTTTCGATAGTATTGCCCACCAACGAGAAATTAATCGTATCGTATCGTCTCGAAAACGGTACAAGACTTGAGGCGAGAAATATACTTTTAAACTGGAAAAGAAGTAAGAAATGTTACGAGTCTTGTGGGGAACACTAGTGCACTAAAGTCTTAAACCTCAAGTAGTGCTTTAGTGTTACAGTATTCATACTATAAAAACTATAAAGATGATAAAGTAATTTTATAAATACAATGAAGAGCATTTACCAACGTTTAAAGAAATGCCATCATTATACAACATACTCCAATAATGAATATGGTTTTAATGTTATATTACACTCTATGTGGATCTCTTGAGTCACGGAAGAATTTCTGATAACTTCTAGCTGAAACTAACTACAAAATCAGTGCATAAATTTTGTACATACATTTAGAAAAAGAGACGAGAAAAGAAAAGCTTTTTGAGAACTGATACTAGACACAAATTGACACTCCGAGAATCGAGACGAGACTAAAAATAAGATAAAACCTTATTTCTCGTCTCGTCTCGTGGGAAACACTGCTTTTATAACTAAATTGTATAAATCAACTATTAGGTAAACAAATATACGAATATATATATATATTTGTGACTTTCTACCACTTGAATTATCCAACCAAATTTTCATCATAGATGAGGTACGAGCCTGGGTTGGTTTTTATCATTTCACTTTAACGGTGCAACTTAGGGAGGGGGAGGAGAAGATATATATATAAAATTGATCGCAAATAACCAATATTATTGTCGAACCCATAGTTTTCGGGGTCGCTAAGATGAATATTAACACTTCCGATGCAGTTTAAATCCAAATTCATCCTTTTATGTCCAAAATGGAACTCATCCTCCCAGTGCGAAAAAGGGATATTCTGCTAGTAATGAATAAATTCCACATCAAGTTTGAACGTTTCTTGTAGATAACTTACATCAAAATTGTAATTTTATCTTCTATTTTGGTTGAAATTACATGGTATAATTGTAATAGTATATTCTGTTTTTGGCAGAAAGTAGAAATGCTGTAAAATTCAACGAGCAGCATTTATTTCTTAGGAGATTTGGTGTTGAGTATTAAAGTAACAAAACGACTTTTGCGACATTTCGAAGAAAGTACAATGTTTATAAAATACAAGAAGTTAATATGATATGTCACAAAGAGACGAGGCAAGGATAGATCAAAGAAAACTTTCGTAATTAGTGTCTCAACATGTCATGCGTATATAATCATGTTTCGGTTGACAGAATAATATTCCTTTATATTCCTTACAAACAAAGCTTTCGCTGAAGGATACAGTCCTATCTAAGGAGCGGATTGTAATATATATGTGTAATGTGTGTGTGTGTATGTGTGTGTATGGGGGGGAATTTACTGTTAAATGATACCTGTGCACGTATTATATTCGCCCTAGTGAGCAAATAGATAAATTTGATACATTTCCGTCTTGTTTGCAATTTCAAAGACTAACATAAAAATGCGTTTTTACACTGCTTGCAAATAATTAGCGTGTTTTTGTTTTCACATTTCCTTATCTTTGTTCACAAGTTTTGATTTTCCTTGAAACCATTTCTTCAGATTTATTGTCTAATTTTATTTTTCTTGTTTTTCCAACTAACGGTTAGTCTTTTATTTAAACTTCTCTTGAAATGTTGGTTTTTGTATTAATTCATCATTTATTTTCACTTCCATTCAAATGCTGACTCTTGTACTAATTCGCTTCATTATTTTCATTTCCTTTCAAATCTCGATTCTTGTATTAAATTACTTCATCTTTTAATATCCTTTCTCTTAAAATGTGAACTCTTATATGATATTAATTCACCTTATCTATTTTCTTTTTATATTATTGGGGCGAGCAGCATGTTTACGAGTATCCAAAAGCTAATTGCAGACTCCGAATTTCCGTATGTTCCATTTATTTTATTTTTTGACACAAATACAATATTTGACAATATCATATGTATTTATTCACTTTTTAAATACATTATTAAGTGTGTGCAAAGGGCTTTTCTCTTTCTTGCGAACCCGTACTATTGCATACTGATGAATATTTGCCATACTTCAGATACTGAATTTTAAATACGCACTCTATGCTGATTAGCCAATTAGCCCGTTACTAACGAATACAAAAATTATGAAAAGTGGGAAGAAATTAGAAAGAAAAATTAAAAGGTGTCACGAACAAAAGGGTGAAAAGGGAAGTACTTCAAAAAAAACTTAATCAGCTATGGTGATCAGCCATTATCCCCATTGCAAATAGAACTAATATCGGGGATATCAGTTGGGGAACAATTCCCCCCTTAGTTTCAGTAATATATAGGGTGGACCATTTTTCTTGATCATCCGTGATAACCAAAAGAGGAAGAAAGGCAAAACTTTGTACGAAACAACTATAAGAAGGGAGGGAACATCATTTTAAGTATTAAGCCACACCTCCCAGTGAACAGTGTTGCCATCCCAATATAAAGTTATATTTTTCAAATTGCACTACGTCAGATGATTACATATTTCAAATCAACATGCCAAATAAAACCATAAAATACCATATTTATTACTCGGTGTTGCAAACTAAGGATGTTATGGTATCATAAACATCTAAATTTTAGAAGTCTCTATCACATATACAGCACAACGGAGATGGATGGGTAATGCACATCGAAAATACCTTAGCGTTGGATACTATAGCTATGGTATGATTTGTTTCGAATGAATAGGAATGAAGTTACCAGCGCTTGAAAATTTGAATTTTTTTCAAAGGCTTTATTTTGAAAAATTCTTAGATAAGTATCATATCTAGTTGCTTGTATGGTTTTCAATGGACGAACTAATTATTTTGCCGTTTACATCAGTTCGATATCTCACGGTTGATCAAGATAAATTATCCACCCTGTATATATATATATATATATATATATATATATATATATATATATATATATATATATATATATATATATATATATATATATG
Organism: Thermobia domestica; assembly: GCF_964235325.1. Taxonomy (NCBI): domain Eukaryota; kingdom Metazoa; phylum Arthropoda; class Insecta; order Zygentoma; family Lepismatidae; genus Thermobia; species Thermobia domestica. Next base: position 26,092,355 of record NC_137468.1, on the reverse strand, counting down.
GGGAGAGGTTAGTAATGGCGATCACCTAAAAAAATGGGATATTACGTAGTTTCATTTACAAAATTTATTGAAACAAATTTGTAAATACGTACTTCAATCCTTCTATAATAAGTGTGTAAAATAAAAAGTTGATCATCCTTTCAATTCGGGAACACGATGGAAAAAACTCAAATAGCTACTTTGGTCGCCATTTCCACCACATGTTGGTAATGGCGATCACAGTACAAGCTTAATAAACAAACATAGTTTCATAAGCAGTTCAAGTTTTTTGTCTTTTTGTCTTTTTTTTTCTAAACTGCGCCTTCGAAAGACTGAGAAACGTCAACTGAATGTTTTGTTGGTGTTTTTTCAAAGACACGTCACAGATATATCCACGTGGTGAGTCCACAACAGTACAGTCAGCATGCACCCACGATCCACAAAGGTTACACCGATACCAAAGTTTCAGTGTTTGACCTAAGTAGGCGTATTACCTGTCTTAGGTCTAGCCTCTTTCACAATTTTTAGCTGGAGAAGTATTCCAAATATTTGTTAGGAATGGCGATCACCATGATTGTAAACCGATCACGTTGATCGGCATTCCCAACATTGCGCCATTTTGAAAATTGAGCTGGTTATACTGTAAAACGTAGTTTATTTGAAATATAACTATGCGTTGTGCATTAGACGTAAATATAACTTTGTATGAATCTTAGTAACTTCAAGATCTTGCAACTTGAAATTGTACGTATCGTGAGTTGAAATATGCAGATCCTTATAAGAAAATCAACTAAAACATGTTTCAGCACGCTGTAGACTTCAGTCTTCTCTGACAACTTCCTCGACAATACACAAGAAATCTTGCTACAAGAGGCAGATGACAACACTAGTTTGACTAAAATTGGATAGACCCTACTTGGATATTGCACATACTAGTTCCTAAACGAGGTCTTGACCCGAATCCGGTACTTTCCATAGTATTGGAGCTATGGACCATTAAAGTTCATTTTTCTTCATGTTTTCGGCAGCCTATGACTCCGGATAAAAGCATTTGTGCACCCAGGTTGGTCTATACTTTTTGTCTTATCTTGATGTCAGCAATCACCTACCAAACGTGTCGGTGTTGTTTTGAAACATCCTGTATATGTGGAAATCTCGCCCCCTCCCTAGACAAAATCTGATATGATGTTACTGTGTACTGAGCAATGCTTGAGACTGAGACTGAGGGACAGAGACTTCTTAGGGATTGTAGTTAGTGGAAAACGAAGAGGGCCAACAGCAAAGCTTCTTTTCGCCGCTTAGAACTTAATTACCTAACTAATTCAAAATATCCTCAATTTATCCCCTGTTTTTAGGCATGAACTATCATTAACAAAGAAATAATTAGATTGATTATGGTTTAAAACTCTTTCCAGCGCCAAGGCTGTATGGGACAGGACTTTCTGCTCAAAATGGAAATCGAATTATTAATAGGATTTGTATTTCAGAAATATATTGACTCCCTACCAAAATCGAACCGAAACACACACACAAACAGGCTCGCGTATTAGCCACAGGAACGTCATTTGGGGCTCCAGAGGAGACAATCGACCCTCCCCCGAGTTCGTAATTTATATACATTTTAATCGCTAAATAATAGTATGCCAATGAAAGACGTGAAAATCCACTTGCGTCCGACTGTAAAAGGATGCTAAAAATGGTTAAATAAATTAGTTCGTAGCTACTATTGCGAATTTGTGCTAATGAGGTATTATTATTACAAGTAATGCGTGCGCAAGGGAACATACTGTCATTTTTGGGAAAAGACCAACAATAGTTGATACACTGTTAGATAAAACATTTTGCTCATGTAAAGGAAACTGTGGTAGAACCGAATAGTCGGATCCGAACCGGGCACCCCTCTTCAACATGAATGAGCAATCTTCACCACACGATCTTCTCGCCCCCCCCCCCTTCCTCACCGTGAGTGGGTAAACTAGATACTCCTTGTGGAGAAGAAATGAAATGAAATCTTTGAGTTTTACGTCCCACGGGCCGGTTAGACTAAAGGAGACGGTGATGATGAAAAATTAATGAGATGGTGGAATGAACGATGTGGAAGTAAACGGGAGAACCCCGAGAAAACCCACAAGCACGATGTTTGTCCACCACAAAGTCCACACGGCCCGAGCTGGGATCGAACCAGGAACCCTAAGCACCGGAGGTGAACGCTCTACAACTGAGCCACCGCGCCCCCTACCGGAGAAGAATTATCCATTACAGCGATCACCTGCGATCAGTGTGTGAGTTTCAACTTTGGACTTTTTTTTTTTTTTTTTTTTTTGTAGGCGCTAACGTAGTTGAAGGATATCTTCAAAACATTTAATCACGAAGTTACTAGATGACAATTAAAGGAACAAATCAAAATAATTTGTTTCGATTATTTTTGTTACATTTATCCTAGTAGTATATTTCTCTAGCATAATGGCGCACTCACGCAAGAGGCCGCTGGTTTCAAATTCTTCTCCTAAAGAAAAAAAAAAAAAAAACTTCGTAGCTCGAAAAGTATCTGTACACTTTCTTATTGAAACTATACTTGGTTAGAAGATAATGATTAGTGAACCACAGACGCGCACCCAGAAATTTTTGTTGGGAGGGAATCCAAGCTTTAGTGGGGGTCCAATACTACATCTATGTAGTTTTTAACGGGTATTATTCTGCACCTGAAAAGACGATAAGTAATTGTAAAATACTTCTACATATATTTTCGGAAACCAAACGATAGAACTAGATTGCTTTTTATAAGAGAAAGAGTACAGATGAAGTGTAAGATCAAATTTTTATGCTACACCAATCATTTTCCGGTTAAACAAATATAGTTTTATAGCGCAGAAATGTATGTTGAGTTAGGAAGTTGTGGAAGGTGCAAACCCGATGGACCTCCGTAGATGCGTCCGTAGTGAACCATAAATTTTTGATCTTACACTTTTCCTATGCTGTATCTTTTCATTAAAAAAACAATATACGAGGTGTGTTCGAAAATACGGTGAAACAAAATAATAAGTTTACATGGAATTTGATTAAATCTCCTTCAAAGTACTGTCCTAGGTTAGCACTGCACTTATCCCAACGTTGAATTCGTGACTGAGAGCATCTCTAAAAGGCTTTCAGCTGCTCTGACATGGCCCTCTCAATGTGAAAAATAGCTGTTAAAACGTTTTCCGTTAAGCACGGGAAGAGCCAGAAGTCGCATGGTGCTAAATCTGGTGAGTAAGGCGAATGTGGACAGACAGGAATGTTTTTTTTTTTTAGGCCAAAAACTCGCGGATCAAATACAATGTGTGACACAGTGCGTTTTGTGATGAAGGAGGAAGTCGTTTGCCCATTTAATCGTCAATTAAAGTGATTTTCACGATATGTTCTTCGGAAAGCTCTCGTATTCGTTCTTCGTCATTCGGCTCTCTTTGAACGAATCACTTGTGCTACTTTTTGCACGTTTTCATCTGTTTTTGACGTCGGATCATTGCTAGTTTTCAAGCAACTCCTTGCCACTTTTGAATCGCTCATACCACTTGTAAGCAGTCTTCAATGCCACTGCTTCATCGTCATACACTGACTTTAACATTTCTCGAGCTTCCCTGGCACCTTTTTTGCAGCTTAAAACAAAATGTTGACACACGACAGACATTCTTAACACGTCCTCACTGTTCTGCCTCTAGAAGCCAACTGACACGTCACAATTCGTTATAAACTCGAAGCTCACTATCCCAAAACCTCAGGCTATCGAGCTTATTTGTTCAAATAGATAAAGCGTCAATAGGTGGCGCTCTGCAACTACATTCACCGTACTTTTTGATCACACCTCGTAGTTTTTTTTTTTTTTTTTTGCTGGAAGTATAGGTAACAATACTTAACAAGTACTTATCATCTTTAAGGGTTTAGAATGACACCGGTTCAATATTACTTAGAGATAGTGTCTGGACCCCACCCTCCCAAATTTTGGACCTCTCCCAACAAAAGTTTCTAGCATCGAACTGGAGTCTCTCCAAGAATTACCCCAAAATTTTTATGTTGCTTCTTGAAAGAAATCCACATCAACAAAGCGAAAAAGAAAACTTCCACAAGAAAAAGTGAACGCGATTCATGACAGAAATAAATCGTTGTTTTCCTTTTTCTCCATAGATGGCACTAAAAGCTAAAATAGAAAAGGGAGTATAAGGACCGTAATATAGGAGCGAGACAAGAATAAATGTATGTCACACTTTTAAGTGTAAATAATGTTTATGGTACTTTTCTCTTTCTTTTTCATTTATTTACTTATATTACAGCTTTTAGTTTGACGATCGTTAAAACGTTCCAAACTCCTGCCGTGGTTGATATTATTAAGAGATGTATATTTTTCTACCATGAATTCTACCCGACTTAGCTTTCTCGCATCTATACACCGCTGACACCATTATCCTATGCTCACACAGGCTACATTTTCTATCTCATCTGACGTAGAAGCACATAATAACTCACTCATGTTAAAGTATATCCTGTTTTGAACTCACTTTAATTTTATCTCCATTCTTGCAAATCTCCGGCCAAGAGAAGGCATAACCTTCTACGGCCCGCCCATCTCCGGATGGGAATGAAAGACTGTTAAAAAAAAAAAAAATCTACCATGAAGCAAATATAATTCTTGAATATTCACTGTATAGTATGTTTTATGTGATGCAAAAGAAATAATAAATATGTATTATCAAAACAAGGTTTTAGTTTATTTTGATCGATTAACAACGCAACGCCAGACAAGACAAGGGGATGGGCACACCCCGATGCATAACACTGTTTCCAGTCGTGATGTAATGTAAGTCAAGTAACATAAAACTATATTTTTCGGTACATTAAAATACCTGCCTCCTGCCACCCTATAAAGTAAATCTATCGTCCAGAACCGGATTTTCCAATAGGCCCGGTAGGCTCGGGCCTATGAGCGCAAGCTCCGGATGCGCACGGCCGAGAGAAAAAAAATTAAAATATCTAGAAATAAAAATAAATAGCCATAACTTAACATATTTTTTGAATTGATTTTAAAAAATTAGGCTAATAAAGCATTCTGATTTTGAAGTTCATTGGAACAAATAATTGTTGGTAAAGTTCACCAATCTTTTGTTAATACATTAAGGTTAAGCCCAGAACAATACAATTTTGTTAAGCCCAGAACTAAGTAAATTCCTCAAAAAACTTGCAATGATAAAATTGCATCGTGGAGTGGTGTTTAAGTAATTAACATATAGGCCTGATATAATTTTTTAATAAAGGTTTTTAGGAAAGTAACTTTAACCAGACTAGGGGGCAGAAAAAATTATTGGGCCTAGAGGCGCCAAAATGCTAAATCCGGCCCTGCTATCGTCGTCAATGTTTTAATCCCATAACACAGGGTTATTTCAAATGATTGGAACAGCGTCATGAATTTTCTATACCTTAATGTGTGACATATTGTCATCAAACTTTCCAATAATGTATAGAAACTCCAAACGTTTTCTTCTCGTGCAGATATATTTCGGATTTCTGCCGAGAGAGGGGAGCACTGAGTAGTGAGTAAGGATCGCAATCCCAGTTAAGAAAGCGTGTGTTGTGCTTTTTTTAAATGCGCATTAGCAGTCGCAACAATGCAACGATACGTTAGAAGAAACTTCAACAAAGATACATTGATTGCGAACGAGGGCGCCGCTTTCTCTGTAAATTTGAGGGAGCCCATTCAGATGCAGAAGACACATATGAGGATTTGAAGACAAATTGCATTCAAATTATGCCAAATATAGTATATTCACAAATACAATGAGGGATCTCAAGTGAGCTTTGGCGGGGGCCCTTGACTGCGAACAGCATTCGGCGATGATATACCCAGGATACATCTGTAAGGGGAACTCAACAAGACGTTCTCCAGTGAATGTGGAAATTGTTGAGCACGTGCGAGCAATTTACATAAGTAGCACACAGAAGTCAACGAATATAGCAAGCAGAGAGCCGAAAATTCTGCAACTGGCCTTTGGAAGATCCTACTGAAAAGATTGAAACTGAAGCCTTACCGCTTCCAAGGGCTGCAAGTTCTTACGGCCAAAGATAAAATGTGACGCTTTGAGTTTGGTACATGACTGCAGCAGCTGATGGAAGAGGACTTTTCTTTTTTTGTAATAAATTTGCTTCTAGTGATGAGACAATTTTTTCTTTATTTTTTTTTTTTTAAGTGAATATGAACAATATCTGAGTTTGGATATCCAAAATCCCCACACTATCTTGCGACATCTGCCTGATTTACCAAAACGTAATGTTCTGTGCGGTCTCAAACAGTGGCGGATCTAGCCAGGGGCCGGGGGGCCTAGGTCTCCGCAGTTTTCCGAGCGACAAAAGTAATTGAAGGTTGAAGGTATTATTTATATATGTTTGAAAGTTTATAGTAAACTCACGATATACCTATCATAGTCTGGGTTCTGGCTGGCCCCCTCAGTTTTTACCTCCTAGATCCGCCACTGGTCTCAAAGTTAAAAGTTAAGTGCCGCTTTTTCCATTGAACAAATCATTATAGGAACTGTGAATCTGGACATGCTGGCGAACTAATTCATGTCACAGCAGGAGAATAGCAGTGTGTACTTTATCTACTTATTGACTGCCTCACCAATTCATTACAATGTTCATGCATTCTTTCACCGCAATTGGAACCAATGGATTGGTCGTGAAGGCTCCATGTTCACCTAACTTAATTCTCTGCGATTTTTTTTTTTTTTTTTTTTTTTTTGTAGGATTTATTTTACAATGAAGGACATGCCAAAAGTTCCGTATTAAGTAGCCCGCCCATTTTCATGTCCAAGGATCCCATACAGATATGAGCATATATGGAGTCAATGCTACCCTATACCTTTGTAATCCGATTCTGAAGTTCATCCACAGTAGTTGGGTATGGAGCCTAATAAACAGTGAAAGACATACAGTAGAGTCGGGTGACCAAGGATGTCATTCATGTTGTAAATTATTTAAAATCGGATTATTCTTCGTATCTATTGCTTTTTTTTATTCTGTCTGGCAACAGATTCGAGAAGAAGAAAGATGTTTTCTAAAGCTTTTATGTAAAAAATTGCGTTTAGTTACTAAAAGTTTGCCATATTCCAATATGGCGTCTAGTGTCGATTTTATAATCATTCTACGAAGTGTTTCCCGATAATTTTGCCATCTCGAATGAACATGTAACGATATAGCCAACTTTCATGCTGATACCCGGACATACAGGATGCTTACACTTACCGCATTTCTAATGTTACCGCAATTAGGTAGAAAGTAAGGCCATGTTTGTGTTTCTCTGTGAAAAGATAAGCGTCAATTGCGACACAAGAGTTATGAGACGTGAGAAAGTAGCTATTTTATATATACACACTATCTTGTCATAAGAAAATAGACAGGGGCCGCGGTGGCTCAGTGGTAGAGCGTTCACCTCTGGTGCATGGGGTCCCGGGTTCAAACCCTGCTCCCGCCAAGTGAACTTTGTGGTGGACAAACACCGTGTGCGTGGGTTTTCTCGGGGTTCTCCCCTTTCCTCCCACTTTCTTCATTCCACCATTTTATTCATTTCTCATAATCACCGTCTCCTTTAGCCTAACCGGCATAACCGTGGGACGTAAAACTCAAAGATTTCATTTCATTTCATTTTAAGAAAATAGACGTCGAAAAATTCATCTCTGTTTATTGCTCATAACAATGCACATCAGGAGCTATTAATGATGTTGAAGTCATTATTTGATGAAGTCCTGTTTATCAGCATGTAAAATTTCAACATTGCATGTCATGTATTCAACAAGCTATCGATGATATCCTTTCACAGGTACCGTATTCGTCACAGAGGAGTATTTCAAGTAGATTTTTTTTTTTTAAATTTCTTCTTTCGAGTCTGTATGGCCGTTTGTGTAACTTTAGTTGTAAGAGATGCTGAATAATTTGTGTAGAATTCACAGCAGAATTTAAACCACATTTTGCCCCTTCCAGCGGGTTGTCACTTTGTCCTGTGATGTAGTTTCCACACGCTGTGCGGCGTCCAGCATCAGTTGTCCTGTCTCAAAGAAGAGTGGTAATCCACTTTCCAATATCTTGATTCAGCATTGATTTGTCTATCACAAAAAAGTGAAATTACTACGATCAAATTTTCACATTGTACCCCTCATCATGTCTGTCTGTCTGGGTGATTTTGTATTTATAGTGAGTCAGACATCGTACTGAAAAAGACGAAATAATGACGTAGTAAGGGGACAACATCTATTTCTAATTAAATAATGAGTAAAAGGAGATATAGTATTCCAGTTTTTGAGGGGCTCTCTCATAATAATATGTGTGTTTTAAAAATGTAGGAGCATGTTACCCCAGTTGTGCGGTGGATACGTTGGTGACACAAAGCGCATAATAAAAAAGCAAGTAGTTATGCAGTGGGACATACGAAGTGCATTCAAATTATTCTCACTAATCACTAATCGAAATCAGTACGGAGCATACGTTATCCGCATGCTACATAGGCACTGCCCTTAGATGTTACATCATGCAGTTGCAGGATGTCTGACATCTAACAGTTTTCCTATATCACATGCATATACTTATATTACCTTCGTCGGCTATACGTTATACACGTCCATTTGAATGTGAGATCCTGACCGCCTACATTGTTTCATACGGAAAGTACGTATAGATGGAACACTTATACAGAAAGTATTATAAAACATGCGTTTTCAGTTATACGTCTGCTGTACGTTGTCCAAAAACTACACGAATTACGCATGTAGCCCATCTTTTTAAGTACGCCACCTACAATTTTTTTCTCAGTGTACCTATCATAGTCTGGGTTCTGGTATTTGAACTTCCTATGTGTTTGAAAAACATAACAAATGTAACTGCTTTCGAAAGAAGTTATTGAACCTACCAAAGAATACTTAGGTAACTCTTCACACGAAGAGTTTGTAATATATACTTTTGGGTGAGTTTATGCTTCTGTGATTGCTAAGGTGGTGTAAATGCCATTTTTTTATATAATTTGTAGAATTCCTTGTATAGAAATTGTGTTCATTTGATAATTTTATTTGACAACTGTAATGCTTATATGAGATTTCTTTATATAAGATTTCCTCTCATTTTGTCAGTTAATTCGAAACAGCCATATAACGAAATGTTATGTTCACGTCTACATCGTATTGCTGTTTGGCTTGAACTGAGAGGTCTTAGGGGAAGTATGTTCAATGGTACAGTCGATTTTTTTTTCTAAAGCACTTTCCCATTGGGTTTGTAATTTAAAGGCGCTGCATATATTGTTCGAATACATTGGACAGCAACAGAGTGTACAATGAGACTATACACAACTTGGTATCATGCTATAACAGGTAATTAAATGTGTATGAAATATGCGCTTAAAAATAGAACATATGTAGTTTCTCTACCATAAATATTTTGTAGATAGCATTTGTCGTTCCAGTTATACACCAAACCTGACCTTTCTTATGATGACCCTCATGTAAATGTGATGTGGTATTTTGTACATTGTAAGATCCACGTTGGCTATGTAAACTGTAACGAAAGCTTTGTTTATAGTACTCAAGTACCAACTGAATGCTTAGAAATTATTACACAAATACCAAACATAACTCAGGAAAGGTTCATGAATACTCGTGTTTACTTGTAAAATACTTGTGGGATGTTCTCATAAACTATTAGAGAGTAATACCTCGAGAGATCAATTATCATAATTGAAACACAATAATTAAAATGTTAAGAAAGTTTAGAACATTAAAAGTGAAGAGGAGATAAATATTATTTTAAATCACACTTAAGTCCAACTCTCCAAATTAAATGTTGTTCCAATCACTAACACCTAGTACATGCTGTTTTAAAGTTCTCCTGTCACCACCACATCACACTCAGAAGAATCAATGAGGGATCCTTTTAGAATGAGTGACAGAGACTAAATCCAGCCAATAATGAGTCTCAAAGACTAATCCCAGCACAGACTAAGTTGAAAAGAGTTATAATAAATTTTGATTGTAACGTGATTTGGGATATTCAATTTCCACATGGTGTTTTTTTTTTTCATCACACGATGATGGTCTCAGTGGTCCTCTCAAGCATCTACCAGTCACCAGACTTGGCTCCCTGTTAGTGGAGCTGTAACCTGGGTTTCGAACTTGAGGGCTGTCGATGGCATCTTGTGACGGTTTTCACATGCTGCTGACTAAAGTGGCAGAACTTTAAAAACTGCAACTTCGCTTCTCGGTTGAATGATTCTCTCCTGATTATCTCCATAGACGAAGTCAGTTGAACGTCTCTCTGTTGGTTATTTCCATAGACACACTTGGTTGAACATCTCTATGCTGATTATTTTCATAGACAAACTCGGTTGAATATCTCTCTGCTGGTTATTTTCATAGACAAACTCGGTTGAATATCTCTCTGCTGGTTATTTTCATAGACAAACTCGGTTGAATATCTCTCTGCTGGTTATTTCCATAGGCAAACTCGGTTGAATGTCTCTCTACCGGTTATTTCCATAGACAAGCTCGGATGAATGTCTCTCCAGTGGTTATTTCCATAGACAAACTGTGTTGAACATTCTGTACTGGTTATTTCCATAGACGAACTTTCTAGTAGTGGCGTGATGATGACAAAGTATGATTACGCTTTTTTCAAAGGCAAAGAACTCCATTGTACTAGAATAACCTAAGATACAGCTGACAGGCCTGGAATTGAAAAACCATATGTTACTGAAAGAGAGAGTTGCAAGCTGAAGGAAAAACTGGGACAAAGGGTATGACTGTGCTGCTATCGGCTGTTTATTCCTTAGAATTAAAATCTAGTGTCTTCCAATACAAATAGGAAAACACGTCTACGTAGGAAAATCTTCGACTCGACAAACACTTGGGTACGCAATGGCTTACTGAGTGACAATGTCCTCGGAAAAGCTAACAACTATAGATGTTTATCTACAGGCAGAACTGGTTCGACTCTCAACAATGGCTTACGGAGCACACCTCTCAACGATGCTTTTGGACACATGAGATGTTAAGTTCAAGATGGGAATGAGAGGAATGATAACAAAGATGGGAATGAAAGAAATGACAACAAAGATGGGGTAAAAGGAATGATAACAAAGAAAAGAACGAAAGGGATGATAACAAGAATGAGAATGAAAGGAATTATAACAAAGATGGTAATGAAAGGAATGATAACAAAGATGAGAATGAAAGGAATTATAACAAAGAAAAGAATGAAAGGGATGATAACAAAAATGAGAATGAAAGGAATTATAACAAAGAAGAGAATGAAAGGAACGATAATAGAGATAAGAATGAAAGGAATGATAACAAAGATGGAAATTGAAGGAATTGTAACAAAGATGAGAATGAAAGGAATGATAACAAAGATGGGAATGAAAGGAGGAATTAGAAAAAAGATGAGAATGAAAAAGATTATAACAAAGATGTTGTTATCATGTCTGAAGTCTTAGCTGGTGATGAAAATATATAAAAACCAAACAGAACAGTTGAATAAGCACACCGTTTTTTAAAATATACATTGCACAGGTTATTTTATGGGTGTCCCAACATTAATAAAGAGGCATTTGTTGCACGGTGAACTAATATTTATCAACAACTATATATCAGTTCAGAGAGAGAGAGAGAGAGAGAGAGAGAGAGAGAGTATTAGAAAAAAAAATATTAAAATACTACTCCAGTATGTATATATATAAATTAACATAATTATCTCACACAAAATTTATACCTACACTTTAAGGCGAAATCTAAACCATCTGTATATCCACCGGTAATCAAACCCTAGCTCTCTTGCAACAGAGGTACAATTACATGTATTGATGCAAACTTCATATCATTATGTTGTAAACTAATTTTCTGAAGGTATAAACCTTTTTTAATGTTAGTGGATTTGAATACTCTGAATCAGCATTTATGGTATAAATGTGGAGCATTGTACACAAATTCAGAACTTGTATAGGAACCAAACATAATAGGCTTAAAATTAAATATTTAGCTTCATTGCGAGATCTTAAAGAGGATAATAAGAAATCCTCAGAACAAGAAAGTTATGTCAGAAAACTCCACATGGAATTATTCATACATTTCATACAGAATCCCATTACCAAAGCTACAAATTTAATTTTCTTAATTCTTCGTGCGTTCTTTTGTTCTCTTGTAAATTACACATTTTTACCAGAAAGAGAGAAGTTAAAATTCATCCTTACGTTTCCATTTCATTGTGCGTATTTGAAGGTATGAGAACACACTGCAAACAAACGGAGCACCTTCCCTTTGTGAAGCTACATTAATATTAATCTGAGCCTACGAAAGAAGCTCAGTGGGGAGTTGTAGAGTATTGCTATACAAAAGGTTTACAAGAACTGTCTGTCTCTGTATACATATGAAAACTTGTTTCATTTTCCTTTCATGTCTGCAATGCAGTTATGACGTGATCTATATTGCAAATGTATATGCAAAGAGAAAAGTTTTGGTCCCTTTTTTCAGCATGAAGCTCTATGAAACGTGAATTTACAGCTTAACATGAACTTCGAACCCACATGAGTTCTCACCAGGAATCGAGCCCGGATCTCTTGCAACAAAGACGACAACCCTACCCAGTTAAACATTCAAGAGTTCTGTATAACGTAAGTGTTATGTATATAATAAGGATACAATTTAGTATCTCACGGTTATGCCTTTTAAGCTAAAGAGAATGGATGATCAGAAGTTATATATATCTCCAAGGGCGGATCCAGGGGGGCTAAGGGGCTATAGCCCCCCCCTTGACGCTTAGGTTTACACTGGATAAAATGGGCTTCAATTCTGCTTTACACTGGATAAAACGGCAAATTATGGTTTAGCCCCTCCGTTGATCATATCCTGGATCCGCCACTGTATATATATATATATATATATATATATATATATATATATATATATATATATATATATATAGTATATTACTATTTATATAGTATAATAGAGCTAGATAGTAGCAACTTTCTAACAGGTGATCCCAACCTTTCTCAAGTAGACAGAACTGAACTCCCTTGTCTCTATAAGAGTACGTCATGAGGTATATAATTTCAGGAGGCACGGTGGTTCAATGGTAGAGCGCTTCCCTTTGGTATGTGAAGTTTCTGGTTCAATCCCCGCCCAACTAAGTTTGTAATGGACAATATCGTGTCCGTAGGTTTACTCGGGGTACTCTTGCTTTCTCCCATCGTCTCGTTTCACCAATTATTCAATCATAATTCACTTGCCTTCATCGTTATCTTTCATAGCTTGAAGAGCATAATCGTGGGACGTTAAACTAGAAAAATTTGATTCCATTTCACATAATTTTATAAGTTTGTATAATTTAAAGTCACCCAATAATAAAAACCTTAGACTTTGTTCTAATGAATGTAAACAACACTACAGTGAAGCATGAATCTCAATCAATAACACCTGAAGATGAGTATTATCTTACTCTTGCTGCGATGAATATGATAGCCAAAGCCCAAAGTCATACATAACATTACATTATAGTTTCTGTAAAGAAAATTTTGTACAACTATATCACGAAATCTCTGCAGCCGATTGGTCAGCTGTAATTAACAACTCTAGTGTTGAAAGTGCTACGTACATTTTTTTTATAAAATAAGGTAGAGTCTATGCTATTTTTGATAAGTGTGTACTGTATAGGGGACACCAACAGAAATATAATCTTTGGTTCTGACCTCGTATAATTAAGTGAATAAAGAGTAAATCGTATCAGTGGGGGAAATGAAGCTGAGGTTAATTACCATTTCAATAAATTGAAAGAAATTCGGACTACTTCAAAGAGGGAAATTTCTATTGCGTACGAATATTATGTTCGCAACTGTGAATCCAGCATTCTAAATAATTCTAAAGTCTTCTCAATTTACATAAAGAATAAAATACGAAATTGAGAATGCAATACAATAATTTATGATAGATAATTGCTGCACGATGAACTGAGTGTCGCAAATGCGTTCGTGCGGTGATTTTAAGTCTCATATAACAAATCCGAGCACAACCTAAAATCTTTACCTGATTATGACAGTTGCAGCATTCTCGATCAACTTTTAATCGATTATATCGAACTTCGTGTTACTGAAAATGCTATGAAATAACTTTAGTCCAGAATTCCCCTTGATGAGTCAAAATTCCGCCGTACATTATCAAAGCTTAGTTCTGCAATACTTAAATATTCATTGCAAGCTATCTTCAATAAAGTGATAGCTAGTTCTAAATTTCCAGGCATATGAACACTTGTAGATTCATGCACAATAGTCAAAGTGACTGGTTCACTGGTACAATTGACGTAAAAAGTCGTCGACCGTTTGCGATCATTTCTGCACCAGCTAAAGTGTTCGAAATTGTTATATACAGTGAGAAAAAAAATCGTATGTTTCGTAGGTAAAATCGAATATCCTGTAGTTTTTGGACTTAACGTACAGCAAACGTATAACTGAAAACGCATGTTTTATAATACTTTCTGTATAAGTGTTCCATCTATACGTACTTTCCGTATGAAACAATATAGACGGTCAGGGTCTCACATAAAAAATGGACGTATTTGGCATATAGCTGACGAAGGTAACATACATATATTGTATATATGCAATATAAGGAAGACTGTTAGATATTAGACATCCTGCAACGTCATGATATAACATCTAAGGGGAGTGCAACGGATAACGTATGCTCCGTACTGATTTCTGTAGTAAGCAAGAGGATTCCGTATATTTGTACAATATACCGCTGTCCGGAGATCGTAATTTTCTCAGTGTAGAAACCCGTGTATTTCCATGTATGTCCAGCTATTTTCCTAGGAGAATATGGTATCTTACCCAAAAAATCAACAATAAAAAACCTTGCTGTATTTGTTAATTATTTACCTACAGAAATTGACAACAAAAATCAAATGGATGTAATATATACAGACTTTATTAAGGGGTTTGATGTCATCAATCATGATGTATTGCTAAGTAAATTTACTATGTTCTACTTTACTTAGAAGTTACGTCGATTCATAGCATTTTAACTTCGCAAACGTAAATTTCGCGTGAGTTATAAGTACGTTTTGTCTGAACCATACACAGCTTACTCTGATGTGACGCAAAGTTTGACTCTGAGACCGCTGTTGTTTTTATTATACGTAAATGACTTACCTAGTATAATACAATCAAATAAATTGTTATATGCGGACGATTTAAGAATTTATCGTACTCTAGCTACTGCATGAAATGTAGTTGCATTACACAGTGACATCAATGCACTTCACGAACCGGGTAAAATCAGCAAATTATTTGTTAAATGCTAAAAAGTGCAGCGTTATTTCGTACACTAGAGAAATTTTACATTTTAAAACAAAATCAATATCAAATTGACAGAGCTCTATTAAAAAGAGTGGATCATGTTTGCGATTTTCCATTTGACCTTCATATTAAGCAATTATAAATGGAGAGTATAGAAATCTCGTATTTGTAATGAGGTTGGAAATGAATTTAGAAATCCTGATGTTCTGAAAATACTTTATGCTGACTACTAGAATACGCAACAAGTTTTATAACCAGGCTTAACCGTAAAGCCTGGTAGGCGTTTTATAACCATAAAGAATCAGGAATCTATCCAAAATATGAAAAAATACATGACCAGCTTAAAACACTATTTACTACACAGGGGTGGATCCAGGACGGACTTCTGGGGGGGTTGTAATACTGCTACTTAGAGCTACTTTTAAGAGCTCCAAACTCTGGGATGGGTTTAATTTATATATAAAATTTTAAAAAAAAACTTCCCTCTTCTGGGAGGCAATCGCCCCGATCGCCCCCCTGGATCCGCCACTGTATACTACAGTTGCTTGAAACTATTAGAACTCTCATTTATGCTATCTACATAAAGTGATACATAGTCACATAGACTCATAAAACCTGCAATTGGAAACTTACTCTCCCATTCCCAATAACGGAAGCCGTTCTCGTTCAGTAACTTTTCATCTAGCGAAACTACGAACAAACGCATGAGAGGAATGTGTACTTTGTATAACAATGCAATCTAGACAAAATCAAATGTTCATATATTCGATTCGCATAGAACACCGTATGTATCAAATACAAGTAATGTGTAGCTGTAGAACTTTAAGCAGTAATAGCAAAAAAAAAAAAAAAAAAGTAATGAATTTTTTGTTATTAGATTTTTTCTTATAGTTTTTTGTTAAATAAGTGTTTCGGTCTTTACTTGTTTGACAAATACTCTTCACTTGTTTCATATCATTAATTGTGTAAAAATAATGTTAAAGAGGCCACGATTGAACACTATTATTAAGTGTACTCCTGTTCTGTTGAAACAAAATAAAATAAAATTTTAAAAAATAATTAATGTGAATGGTTATGAAAGAAATATCGTAATAAAAACCTATAGGAAACTAGAGAACCTTTAAAAACTCTACCAAAATTAATATTATTCACCACAAATTCACATGGCATGGAATTGTAGCATTAACCCCTTGCGTGCCACTGACATCCATGCAAATATATCCCTTGTCAAGGATCATATAAATCCTGGAGATGATGAAATTTGTTAGTGGGTCCAAGGCAAGACTTAGTTCTACTATTTCTCCTTAGGTAGCAGCACCTTACTATCATAAATGTATAGAAACTGGCGTAACGGTTTCGAGACACCCATTTCCTAGTCGTAGTAATTCGTGTTAAGCTGTCACTGTTTCCACAAATGCTAATTTACCCAGAACATGAAAATGCAATTAGTTCAGTCTGGTTTCGGAAAGCTCAATATTTTTTTAAAAAAATGTCGGTGTAAGTCACGCAATTCTGAAATGTTATACAACCTTGTTTATGAGATTTGTAATATTGGTTGTAGGAAGATAAGGGGCAAAATGAAGATCTTATAATGAACACCGAATGTAACTATCATTGTGTCATGATCAGTGAATTCAAACTTTTGTACAAGGTGGAGCAATAAATATTTAAGGGATACCTTAAAAAAACTTCAGGATTTGGTCCGGCAAGGCCATTCTAACTCATATTTTTCGAAAGAATTTCCTTAGTCCCACCACGCGAATACCGGAATGCATAAAACGTACAAAACAAAGGAACTTTTCTTTAAAAACCAGCATGGAAAACCCCTCATATTATATCTCCATGTGAGAGATTCTCTTTTTCTACTTTTGCCTTCCTCTCTTGCTTCCAACAGTACAAGAAGGCTTCTAAAACAGCACGTCTCGAAACCTATACAATATGTGAAGAAATGAGTCAGGAGAATGAATGCTAAGAACCTTGTTAGGGGCTATTTACCAAGGCATTACTATAGTGTTTCACCTCCCAACATTTTTATATCTGGTCGGTTGCAACAACTAAAATATTGCTATTTTTTCCTAATTAACCTTGTAAAGCGTTTGTATGCGTCTGTATTTAGTTTCCAAGTTTTCATTTAACTTCGACTTTATATGAGAACGCAGTTTGTTATTAGGTTCGGCAAGGTAAGAAACCAATTTTCTTTTTTAAAAAAAGAAATCTTTGCTTTTAAGACTCTTTTATTTCCGAAAAATTAAACAGAAAAAAAGCAAGTTTTTGAATGCAAGCGTATAGATATTCTATAGGAGCTCAGCCCACCTTGAACATGCCTGAATTCAGCACTGGGCATGCTTATTTCTAATAGTAAGCTGTCATGTTATTAGATGTCGCTATGTGCGCTATCACTTCCCTGTTTGACGTTAATAGACGTCGCTATCTGCGGGATTGTTTGTATAACGAAGTTCTTGACACATACACGCACCCACATACTCAAAAGTAAAAATTAAATGAAATATTTCAGTCTAATATCCCACGATTATGGTCTTTTAGGCTAAGGGAGTAAACGGTTAAGGAAAGTGGATGATGGAAAAATTAGTGGAATAAAATGTTGGAGGAAAGCGGAGTATCACGGAAAAACCCACGGATGTTGTCCACCAGAAACTTACTTGACCACGGATCCCACGCAGCAGGAATAAGCGCTTTACCACTCAGCCATCGTCCCCCCCCCCACGCAGAAGTGAGTTTTGCTATAATGCTTCGTGTAGTCGAGCGATTTGAGATATTAAGTGATCGCGAGGCGAACCCACCGGAGGTTCGGATCTCTCTGCAGAGGAGTGATGCCTTTTCAGACTTCGTTTGAAGGAGGCAAGAGTGCCACCGACATAAGACTTTCACGTTTTGTACTAGTGTATGTATTCTGCAAACTCTTGGGGTAGGGGGCAATTACCGCTCCTGCTCCCACTGAATGACGCCCCTGCTGCAAAGTAAGGATTGATTTTGAACTGTGCTTCGGAGTATCTGTGTGTCATGTCTCTGTCCTATTCAATTCAGTATAAAAGAGAATAATTGAAAGAGCATAGGGACAAATGTTCCAATCAAATTCTTATTGTGGGATCGTGACTGGACAATCAGCAACATTTCAAAGTTTACTGAAGTGAAAAAACTCTTCCTTTCTTTTAACACTATAAATTTCGTAGGTTTAGGAAGACTTTTCAACGGAAGATGTCACCGGAGTATAATTCATTGATGTCATTTCTTGTGCCATTCATGATAATTTACCTGTGAACAGTTCCTTCTGGTCAAATTCGATATATTACTGGGATTCCCCAGATGGATATTTATAATTTCATAGCTTATCTTGTGTATACTTAACTAATTACATCTTTCGAACGTCTATACAATCTTTTAGAGACAGATATATAATACAGAGAAAAAGAGAACGCTATTTGGTGATCTAGAATTGAAACCCAAACTGAAATTAGACAAATTTTTCCCCACTCAGTCAGCACCCTTAAATTGGTTTCTGGCAAGGCCGCTGATATAGAAGATGACAGCATTAGAAACAAAGAAGCAATTGAAAACTGCTAAGCCTGAATCTTAAATTAGTCTGTTGGTTTTCTAAGTACAGTCGAAAAAAGACAAACTCACTAAATATACTTCTGGTAATGCCACTAGCCAGAAAGTATGCTAGGTTTCTCAATAGATATATTTGTTCTCTAGATACAGAATATTGCAAGTAACGTAAAGAATTACAAAATGAAAACAACTTTACCTTTAAGGAGCCAATAAATTTAGCCGTTTGCATTAATGTTTCCGTGAGAGGTCCATTTAGCCCTTTCTTTAAAACAACAGAATTCACAATGGACTCAATGGGAATAAAACGAAGGTATTTTGCAACAAGTTACAAGTCTAAAAGAACACAAATAGGTTAAAACTTAAAAATATGGATACTAATCGTACCTTAAGCTCAACTTTGTAGATGCAGAAGTCTTATAGTGGACTCTATCCTTTACCAATTCGGTCCAACTACCTCCCGAAGATTCTACTTATATTATCCTTGAGTATTCGAAAGGCCTTGTACTTAGTGGTTTTCCAACCAGCGCTCAGCGCCCCCTAGCATACTTTACATGCGACCTTTGTACGAGGGCTAGTCAAGAAAGACTTGGACTGATTTTTTTTTCTAGGCAATTTATTATTACTCAGCAACAGGCACATGATCCTTTTCAAAGTAGTCCCCGCCCATTTGAATGCACTTTTTCATTTGAGTCTTCCAGTCCTCAAACACGTGTCGCAGGCCATTCTTTGAGAGGTCCTTCAAAACCGCCTCCGATGCCTTCAGAACCTCGGAATTATCGGAGAAGCGGCGTCCACGCAGTCTGGATTTTAGAGCAGGGAATAGAAAAAAGTCGCACTGTGCGGTAGGCGTCTCCACCATCCTCAAACCTTTGCAACAGCTCCCTGCAAGTCTCCACTCGAACGGCCTTCTGCTCTAGTGTCAGGAGTCGCGGAATCCATCGCGCACACACTCGGCTCATGTGGAGGTGGTCATGCAAAATTTTTAAGGCACTGCCATGAGGCACTGCGTAGTGCGGCTGCCAGATCGTCTATACTGATGCGGCGATCTTCTCTAACAATGACTGCTGCCGTGTTAATGTTCACCTCAGTAACAGCTGACGCTGATACCCCTGGTCCACCAGCTTTCGTGATTGTCATTCGGCCCTCTTTAAACTCTTTGAACCACCAGAACACGGTACTTCGTGGCAGAGCGTCATCTTTGTAGGCTGCTCTCAACATTCCTAGAGTTTCTGTTGCACTTTTCCCCAGGCGATAGCAGAACCGTATAGCTGCAAATTGTTCATCTCGTAATGATTCCATTTCTTCTACAGGCGACTTCATCACCTGCAATAAAAAGTCGTGGTTACCAAACATGCAATGATTCCTTAACAACATTTTATATATATGCACAGCAAGACCCACCCTACTTGTATGCCAAACTATGAAGCTCCAGCGTTAACAGAACTGCCGCTGGGAAAAAAATCAGTCCAAGTCTTTCTTGACTTGCCCTCGTAGATATCCACCTAACAAAGATGTTTCGATCCAGCTAATTATTCATACGAAATTCTCTATAACATTTAAAACACATTTCTGACCAAAATGAATTATTTAATAACTATACGATTTTTGTTACAGTTTCAGGGACCTAACGTCCTCTTCATCAGACATTGAGAAAAGACAGATGACAGAGATTCTCTAACAAGTATACTAATATTAAGAATTTATGATGTATATCAATTTCATCCAATCTTGTTTGATTCCTGTTCCTTTCTTCGTATATTATTCTTATTGATTGATTAATTTTTTTTTTATCATTTCAGTTTAACGTCCCGCTTCTAGGCGCTATAGTGTAAGGGAGAAGATGATTAAGGCAAATGAACGATGGTGGAATGAGAAAGTGTAAGGAAACGGGAGTACTCTGAAAAAACCCATGGACACGATGTTGTCTACCACAAACTTATATGGCCGCGGATCGAACCAGAGACCACACGCACCAGAGGTAAGCTCTCTACCAATGAGCCACCGCGCCCCCTTGATTGATTAGTTGATTAATTGAAGGAATTTTACTCCTTTTCAGTACAGAGGGTATGTGAAAGGGATAAAATCCTTCTACAATTTGTATTCGAGGTGAGAATCCTAATCGAAATCAAATCTGGGACTCCATATATATAAAAGAAAACTAATGATACCTCAGTTACTTAGTCTAGTATAAGTGTATGTACACTCATGTCCAAAATGATTGTCGCATATCTATAACTGTCTTTTTGTAAAAAATATAATTTGATAATAATTTTGCAGGGTACTTTTAATACTGATACTATGTGTATAAACGGGAAATGTTTATTTGTGGTAAATTTCATAGGAAAATAATTATAAATACGAAAATTAGAATGACTGAAACAAAATGTTGCTAAATGAACAAGAAATTCTTATTTTCGTTTTATTGTTCTTATTTACTACTCTTTTGACATGAAATTTTCCACATCCACATCTTTGTCGATTATACACATACTAATATTATAAGAAATACCAGACGAATTCTTTATGAAATTATATTCCTACAATAACATAATTATAGACATGCGCCAATAATTTTGGACATGAGTGTACATAAATTTTGCAAAAAGAAAATAAAGAGGATCACACGAAACGAATATTTATGATGAATGGCCACTGTTAGATCACCTTTACCCGTGAAGAACGTTAACTGATTACATTCGTTCAAGAGTGATCGTGTCGTAGATAGTAGCGTTTGCAATGATAATATTTATATTTATTTAGTTTTAGGTCAACAAGGACAATAGTCCGTTACGTCGTTATAATAGCTCTTGTAGCCAGACTTGTTTAAAGTTATTTTATTTCTACTGTTAAATATAATAATAAGTGAGGAAGACGTAGTTGATGGAAGTGAACTTTAAATTGCTGCGAAATGAATGATAAAATTAAAGAAATACGAAGTTTAAAAGGAAAAGGAATAGTTTAATTTCTTGCAGTAATTACCGAAATAAGTTTTGGTGGTTATTAAAGTCATTTTAAACGAAATGCGACCGCATTATTTAATTATATATGTGTTACACATTGCTCTTGCAATCTTATGACACTCTTTATTTGCTAATAAACTATAAACCATTTGCTAAAGGTCTGCTCCAAAGTACGACTGTCTCTACTAAATAAATAATAACACTCGTGTCATCTGAAATGAATATTTGGGTAATTAAGCCATAATTATTAGCTTTCTTTGTACTTTGTAGGCTTAATATTATACTAAAGCTGAAGTTGGTCAAGTGGTATATATAAAGTATTGGACTTTATGGTTTAGAGATTTGGACATTACGGAAGTTAGAGATGAAATACTTAGAGAGCTCTGAAATGTAATGTTGGAGAAAGATGGAGAAGATTAAATGTATGAAGAGAGTAACAAATGAAAATGTTTTAAAACGGATAGGAGAGAAGAGGACGCTTCTACCCAGCATCCTTGCTAGGGAGGCCAATTGAATTGGATACATCTTGCGAAGAAATTGTTTTCTTCATTCCTCCATAGATCTCAAAAATAGAAGAAAATATTGGGAATTTAAAAAAGGAAGCTGAAGATCGAGAAATGTGGAAGAAACATTTCAAGGCCCAAAAATTAAATAATATTTTTTAAAAAAAAATCATTACTTCCAGAGTCTGCCGAAAGGCATAATTCTACATTTGAGGCGACACAATATAATAATAATAATATACTCGGTATCCCTAATTTAATTCCTAATCTGTCCTTTCACTCCACATCATTAATTTCTAGTTGTTCGTATACTCTTTGAAGCATAAATGAATAATAGCGCCTTACCTCTCCACTGCTGTGTTAGTAATTGTAGCATCTAGACACGTTAGAATCAGAAGCTATTTTGAGATAGGACACTATTATATAATAATAATAATAATAATAATAATAATAATAATAATAATAATAATAATAATAATAATAATAATAATAATAATAATAATAATAATAATAATAATATTATTATTATTATTATTATTATTGTGTGTCGGTATGTGTCATCAGATTTTCGAATAGAAAGAAGCCACCTAGAACCACCAAATTTTGTAGACAGATAAATTTCCATCAAAAAGTATTCACCATAAAAAGAGTTTAATTTTGTTGAACATTTGAATCAAGTAGTGAAAGAAGCCATTTTTTCTATTTTCGGCTCAGGGGCATCGAGGAAAGTCAAATGGTATGCACTTTTCTTGCCTAGTTATATCTAAGAACGCCTGGGATATATGCAACCCGAATTATATCTGTGTTTCGCGGGCTTACATAATCGCGGCTTACATAATAAACGGGCAATAAAATTGCTATAAAGAAATTCTTTAACGATCTCCTTCGTCCTCTCTTTTTATCCAGGTGGGGGGGGGGCACTGTTGCTTAATGGTTGAGTGCTTACCTCTGGTGCGTGGATTTCCTGGTTCGTTCCCCTACCAAGTAAGTTTCTGATGGACAACATCATGCCCTTGAGTTTTCCCAGAGTGCTCCCGTTTTTCTCCACATTATCATTCCACCAATTCATCCATTATTATTCACTTGCTTCATCATCGTCTCCCTTAGCCTAAGAGGCACAACCATGGAGCTTTAAACTGAAAAAAATCATTTCATTTCATTTTCTTTTTATCCACTTTCTGAAGACTGGGTACGATGGTTATTATTATTATTATTATTATTATTATTATTATTATTATTATTATTATTATTATTATTTCCGGGATAGACTTTTCGGTCTAAAACGAACATCATAAGGCAATGGGCGAGCAGTTTGATTTGAAAGTGGGAAATTCTGTTCTAGAAATGTACAAGTCACAGCAATGGGAATCGAAGTGCTAATTGATTATCACTTATATCCAAAAAGAATAAACAATATATTTGATGACGATCTAATTAGCTGTATTTCCTATTTATAAAGTAACAACCTTCTATACAAAAGGAAATGTCATTATATTTGTACCTGTTTCCGATTAAACTTAACTGTTGTTCAAGTGAAATTCCTAAGTATCATTTTACGAAATTAAGCACGTCTGCTTTCATAGTATTAGATCAATACATCTCTTTGTTTTTCTGTTGCAACTTGTAGATGGAGAGAATTGCATCACATATTAGGTTAAATCTCCGAACTGCTCTCCTGTTCGTTCATTGGATTTAACATGTAGAGTTTAGTTTACTTGGCGGAAAAGCCAATTTGACATTCAAAGTGGAAGGGATCATGACTTGGCCTCAGATTTAGCTGGTATTCGGCGGCTGTGAGATAAACATTTCAGGGGCGGAAGAGAGGTTTAAAGCGCGGAGTTAAGTAGTGGAAAATAAACATGATGCCGCTTTTATGTTAGTTTCTATTTAACCGAACAGAGTCCGTTCTATATTACAAGAATCGTTGTCGCTCTGCAACTACTACTAATACTAGTACTACAGTAGTAATGGTAGATCATGTAGTATAACACAACCAGCGAACGAGTGCGGGCGGCCGGTTTTGGAACTAAAATGCAAACAGCAGTGTTTCTAACCGGACTACTTGTAATCAATCTATCACAGTTCTTTCTGTCTTGTTCGTAATAAACCACTTCACGCATATGCTCAAGTCAGGGGCGGAGCGATCGGGGTCTTGAGTAAGAAAATTCTTTTGCATTGACATCATATTCGGATGTACTTCAAAAATTAGGTGAGAGAGAGAACTGATAATCTTTCACCGCCACCCTTCTAACCGTCTCCCCAGGGGTCCTGGGTCCACCCCCTGATTGAGATGGTACATAAAGATAATTTTGTCTAATCTCTGTCATTATTTAGCATGGTTTAGTAATTTAAAAAAAAAAAAGATATTTCTGCCACATTTTGAAAACTTTCAAATAAAGTTTTCAAAATGTGGCAGAAATATCGTTTTTCTTTTAAAAAAAATACTAAACCATGCTAAATAATGACAGAGATTAGACAAAGTTATTTTTATGTACCATCTCAATCAGGGATGGACCCAGGACCCCTGGGGAGACGGTTAGAAGTGTTGCATTGACGGCGGAGGGGAAGCGATTAAAATGGGGTGCCTGATAGTTGAAGGTTCCTTATAACTTCAGTAAAATTCAGGCAGAATCTCTGAATTACGTAAAAAAAGAAAACATACAAAATACATTTTCAGGGTAACTCTTACAGCCATTACGTTATTCTAAGATTAATGTTACTTCTGAAATTGATTAGAGCGAATATGTATTTGAATAACAAAACCACTTTCATAAGTTTTTCAAAGTATCAAGTTTGAAAAGAACGAAGTTTGTCTTCCATTGTTATCTCATTGCTCAAAGATAGAGGTGATGAAGTAATTAGCTGGAA
Source organism: Thermobia domestica (assembly GCF_964235325.1). NCBI lineage: Eukaryota > Metazoa > Arthropoda > Insecta > Zygentoma > Lepismatidae > Thermobia > Thermobia domestica. The sequence goes on along the minus strand of NC_137468.1, from coordinate 26,067,126 downwards.
ATCAATCTGCCGTTTCTTACATCAATTTATAAAGAAGATGAGTGCTAATGTTAGATATGTCAGTTCAGTATTTTTTAAAAAGCCACCCAACCTCTTGCAACCATGCGTAGCGCGTTTAAATACTTACACTTGAAATAAAAATACAACTGAATAAAGACGATTGACTTTGCCTTTGAATTTCATATGTGAATAACAATATAGGACTTTTCAGATAGAGGACAGGGAGGAGCAGGTTTTATTAAACAAGACCGTACATCTGATATGTTTGAACTATAGGCAACTTGTGTTTACGGGCTAAACTCAGTCCTCTGAAGCCAATCGACAAATACCTTTAAGAGGTTTAACAGAATAATGTATCAGCATTATTGTATACTACAGACACAAATATAACACTAGGCTCCCAAGTTTCAAAATTATATTGTATGTGAAAACAGTTAGTAGATTTAATTCTTTGTGACCTGATAGCTAAAACCTGAGAGAAATTCAGTTCGTCCAGAGGTAATTTCTTTCCTCATAAATAAAATTTGTGTGTTGAAGCAATGATACTTACTCTTACACTACCCATACGCTGATGTATTATCAATACTTTTATTCGAACTCTACCAAAGGGTGCACTGAATGCACCCTATAATGATCCTAAAAGAAGGGTGCACTGAACCAAATTGTACAAATCAATCCCTAAAGGCAAGCTATCCAATCCCATAAATCTTTAAAAAATGAAGGAAAAATTTCTTCGCCTCCTTTTCCCCCAAAGGGTTCACATTTCTCGAACAAAAAAATGAAATTTCTTTAACGTCCCATGATTATGTTGTTTATGCTAGAGGAGACAGATGATTAATGAAAGTGAAGGATTGTAAAATTAAATTTTGTTCTCTCAATGGGAATCAAACCCTGAACCACATACAATAAGAGCACATGCGCTGGCCAATAGACCAGCGGAAAGGACTTTCACAGTTCTCGAGAGGAAACGTTTCGAGATTCCTACCTGACTAAAACTCGAAAAAATAATTTATTTGTCAATCGATAAACATACACTTAAACAGCAGCATCATGAACCTTAACCTTAACTTGATTTAAACTTACAGTTACAAGATATTGCGCGAAACTCTAAGCTATCAACCCAAAATTAATCTTTTAGTCACTGACATGTCATTCCTGCGTTTTACAGGCTGCTACTGTTTTATAATGAAATCGAATAAAACGTAATCAATTCTTATACAATCTGCTTAATACACGGTAGAAGCTCACTGAATTGTCAACTGTGCTATTTTGTTCTTAAATTGGTAATTTCCATTCATAAATCACTATTCACAATACATCTGCATTACTTCAGGGATGGTTCACTACAATGCATACATTTTTTATTAAGCGTAAAGAGATTAGACTATGCACAACATCTAAACTGCAACTTTAAAAAACCGTTGGATACACTGCAAAGTGAAACTCTCCGCTCCCCTGTCCCACCGCGCTTGCCAAGAAACTGATGTAAACACAACAGCAGCGCCATCCTTCCAAAACCGCACAGCTATCCTGGTCAGGTTATAACAAGCCAAGACAGTATTAGCAAAGTATAGTAATCAATAATTTATAGGCACAGTGGTTTCAATGTTAGTTGAAAATATTTTATCGTTGTGATTGATGTTGAAGAAACTGCAAGACAAAATTACATAATAACATAATTCTCTTGTTGTATTGTATGGTTGTGAAAGTTGCTCATTAACTAAAACAAAAATGAAGAAATTTAGCGTTGGGAGGTAATGAGAAAACAGCTCAAGTTAAGAAAATGTGAACCATGTGAGATTTTTCAAGTACGAACGTGTAGATAGCAGCTTATTTACAATATATCATCCCTTTAATAGAAAAATGACAACTCAAAAATGCTTCTTATTGAGATATAATATTGAAAGTGATCCTTAAGATCCTGACATACTAAAAAATAATAAAAATTTGCCATTTTCTTTTGCTTGTTTATCATAAGTGAAAGGAGATAATAAAACTAAACTTACCAGTCATAGATAATGTTATTCTACAACAAAAAATATGAACTTGAGAAATGCCCAGTGTTGCCATCCATAGAAATTATGGTTTTGCCAGAATAACATGATTAAAGGAACGAACTCACCTTCATTTGATTACGTATCATGTTGTCTTGGAATCCTGTGAACTACTTTTTTTAAAAAATAGTTGTATTTAGTTTGTAATAAATATAATAGTTTTAACATACAGATAGTAAAATTAAATAATATTATTTAAAAAGTAGTTCACAGGATACCAATGCAACATAGAGATGCAAAAATCCGGCTTTTTTGAATCAGTGGTTTTTTGCACGTAAAAAGCCGGCTTTTTTTGGGGGGGAAACGAGAATTTTGAAAATTTTGGCTTTTTTTCATTTTCATGATTTTTCTATCTGAATAGCTTTCTTACAGCATTCTCTGAAGTTAAATAAGATTTCATGACCTAAATATCATATTTCACTCTGGAATTCACCAACATAATAGATGGAGCACATGTTTTATGAATTAAAGTAAACATACAGTACGTAGTATTTGAGGGCAATTGTAGAGGATATTTAACTTTATTTTAAGTTCTGAGTTATCGACATTTTTTTCTTCTCTACGTCATTTCTTTTTTAGTCATCCGTGTTTCATTTCTTAGAGATTAGCAGGCCTACTCTAGCTTCTAGCACATAAGTTAAAATTATGTTTTTCAATATATCTGTCAGAGCGTACGTTTGTCAGTATATCTGTCAGAGCATACTTCCACATTTTTGTTATACTGTAGCTGTGCAGTGATTTAGCAATAATCTTCCGGATACAACCTTGAATACAGTTTTATAGAAATAATCAGTAGCGGATTCAGAAAAGTATTTTGGGAGGGTTTTTCCATATTATGTTTAGTTTTTCTAAAAATACCTAATTTTTATTTGAGGAGAGCTTGAAGTTTATGCGTAAAGGAATAACAAATATTTCGATTGTTTTAGAAATTCCGTAATTTCGGGATACAGGCCTCAATCTGTAAAACATCCCCACCCTAACCCCCTTCGCAAATCCGTCACTGCTGGCAATAGTAATAACAACGATTTAAAAACGATAAAGGAAGTCGGCGAGGATTTACAGTACACGCACTATCTCTACATTCACAGATGGAATTAAGAAAAACTTTTGTCAAAATGCTCGAATTCGGGTTAAATCCCGGACTTCCCGATAGAAGTGCAAAAACTAACTACTCATTCAAGGTTGTTGTGCAGTTGTGCTTAACTTAAATATATTCTCTCTCTCTATGGCTTATGGAATCCGAAGTGAACCTTCGGATGCCGCGTTCACAAAAGCTCTCCACTGACTTCTATCCTTAGCCAACTGGATCCAGTTTCTACTTTGTATTCCTATTTCTGCGAGATCCATCTTAATATTGTCCTCCCATCTGCTCCTAGGTTTTCCTAATGGACGTCTTCCGATTGGATTTCCAGTTAAAACTTTGAAAGCATTCCTACCTTCTTCCATTCTGGCTGCATGACCTGCCCACCTGAGCCTCCTAGACTTGATGACCGTAACAGTGTTACCGTAAAAATTATACAGTTCTTCGTTATGAAGTTTCCCCCATTCCCGTTCCTCTTGTGTCCGAATATTCGTCTCAGGATTTTATTTTCAAATACTTTCAGTCTGCGATCTTCCCTCATCGCAAACGACCATGTTTCACAACCATACAGAACAACAGGTATGATTATCGTTTTATATATTGTAAGCTTTAAATTCCTGGACAGAATTCGCGACGAGAAAATATTTTGAACTGAATAATAACACGAATTTCCTTATTTCAGTCGACATTTAATTTCTTTGTGGATATGATTTTGGTCCGGTAATAATGATCCCAACTATTTGAAAGTATCCACTTTGTCGAAAATATTATTTGATATTTTAACGCATCCACGATTTGATTAACGCTACATCGATGAGGAACATAAACTTTTGCTTTCGAACATTTGTAGCTTTGCATTACGACACAGTTTCGACTTTTAATATAGCGTTTTTCTGATAGAAATTTAGCAGTAAAATAGCACTCTTCAATTTTCTCTTTCTTTCTTTTTTTTCTTTTTTTTCTTTTTTTTTTTTTTTTTTTTTTTTTTTTTTTTTGAGTTTGCATTAATAGTCTGAAATGGAGGATATCCATCTCTCCTAGAGAATTTTTTCACTTATGTATCCTGATGTAGGATGGTCTAAGAAATGCATTGTTAGTTGTTTGCCCAAAAATAAGTTCCACGTTAATGCAAGAGACAAACTTGAATAGAGATACATTTTTTTATTATTTTCGATAATAGAATTATTAAGTATTACATACCAAGTTCTCTAAAATAGGTAAAGGCTATATTTTATATTTTCTCTTCTTTACAATGAACGTTCAATAAATTTGTTAAAACAAGTTTCATGAGACATAAAAGAACATCACATATCCTCATATACACTTTAAAATATATTTTCCACATTGAATAACACAAATGTAATATTTTTAACACATTATAATTTACACATTACGATTAAAACGACGTAATACACATGAAGTGTTAGCTTATGAATCCTCTTAGCAACAGCTTATATCTGCTATCAATGTAAGTTTCATTTTAAAATGTTTCACCAGAGTGAGTAATACTAATGTAAAAATTTTCAACATATTACAACTAAGAGAGTAAGATCAAAATAACGCAATATACATGAAATATTAGTTTAATAAACCTTTTAGTGACAGCTTAAATCTGCTTTCAATGAAAGCTTTATTTGCTTATGCATATGAATGCAAATTAATATATATTTGTAGCTAATTAGCTGACATTTTTTACGTACATACTGATATATGAAGTCCTTATACATATGAAAGGTTCATTTTGGCACCTAAAATTCTTATATTCAAAAATAAACTTTACAACGTTGGTTTACAAACTGTACATATTAACAGGCACATGAAAGGAATACAGAACACATAATCTGAATTCAACTTTAAAGTAAAATGTTTTAGTCAAAGTCCTTGTCCAATATGGTATCTGCCATGCTCTCCGGCAAAACATTATCACCGTTATAAGTATCGCTGTCAGAATCGTCAAGATTTTCCTCAAAATTTTCAGAAAGAATATTAATAACTTCCCTGGACACAATAACATCATTTATCCACATTATTTCTAACTGATTATCTCCCAACTTCCAGAGTAGTAGGCCCCCCGTTATGGCGAAGTTTGGACTTTGACCCCGACATTTGTGACGTCATAGGTCAAAGGTCAATGACCTTGGCCTGGGATCAATGACCTAGGGGTACATAGGACCACCCCCTCTAAATTTTGGTAGGGGCACCATGGCCCACCCCCTAAATTTTGGCAGGGGTACATAGGACCACCCCCCTTAAATTTTGGAAATTGCCAAATCTAAAAATTTGATATGGTAGCCTAGGACCATAGTATGTACCCCTATCAGTATTGGGTGTTTATGTCGTTCCCTTTTATGGGTAAAAAATTGCCAAAAATTCAAATTTCGGGGGTTTTTGACCTAATTTATTCCCTTTGATGAGGTATTATTACCCTATATAGTTATATGGGCGTATACAGGGGTCTATTACCTTTCATAACATATGGGTATATTAATGCACCCATTGAAAATTTTGGGAGGGGTACCTTGGCCCAGCCCTTAAATTTTAGAAATTGCCCAATTTCAACATTTGGTATTATAGTACTGGATCCTAACATGTATTATGATAAATTTGGGTGGTCCGCCTCATTCCGTTTTAGGGGTACAAAATTGCCAAAATATAAACGTAAGCAATACGTAGTACCACGTGTTTGGTTTTGACCTAATTTATCCCCTTGGATGAGGTCCTATTACCTTATATGTTTATATGAGCGTATACAAGAGTCTATTACCTTTCATAAGACATGGGCATATTGGTGCACCCCTTTAAAAATTTGGGAGGGGTACCTTGGCCCACCCCTTTAATTTTAGAAATTTCCCAATTTAAACATTTGGTAAAATAGTATAGAACCCTATTATGTATCATTATAAATTTGAGTGGTCCACCTCGTTCCCTTTCATGGGTACACAATTGCCAAATTTTAGTACAACCACGTGTTTGGTCTTTTGACCTAATTTATCACCTTTGATGAGGTCTTATTATCTTATATCGTTATATGGGCGTATACAGGGGTTCATTACCTTTCATAAGACATGGATATATTAATGCACCCCTTGAAAAATTTGGGAGAGGTAGCTTGGACCACCCCTTAAATTTTGGAAATTGCCCAATTTAAACATTTGGTATTATAGTATAGGACCCTAATATGTATTATGATAAATTTTAATGGTCCACCTCGTTCCCTTTTAGGGGTACCGAATTGCCAAAATATAAACGTAAGCAATACGTAGTACCACGTGTTTGGTTTTGACCTAATTTATCCCCTTGGATGAGGTCCTATTACCTTATATGTTTATATGAGCGTATACAAGAGTCTATTACCTTTCATAAGACATGGGTATATTGGTGCACCCCGGGAGGGGTACCTTGGCCCACCCCTTTAATTTTAGAAATTGCCCAATTTAAACATTTGGTATAATAGTATAGAACCCTAATATATATTACTATAACCTCGTTCCCTTTTAGGGGTACAAAATTGCCAAAATATAAATGTAAGCAATACGTTGTACCACGTGTTTCGTTTTTTACCTAATTTATTCCATTGGATGAGGTCCTATTACCTTATATGTTATATGGTCACGTATGGGAATTCATTTCCTATCATAAGACATAGGTACATTTGTGCACCGGGAGGGGTACTTTGACCCACCCCTTTAATTTTGGAAATTGTCCCTTTTATATGTTTGGTATTATAGTATAGGACCCTAATATAAATTACTATAAATTTTGGTGGTTCACCTCGTTTCCTTTCATGGGTACGAAATTGCCAAATTTTAGTACAACCACGTGTTTGGTTTTGGCTCAATTTATCCCCTTGGATGAGGTCCTATTACCTTATATGGTTATATGGTCATGTATATATTGGTCCATTTCCTATTATAAGACATGGGTACATTGATGCACCCCGGGAGGGGTACCATGGCCAACCCCGTAAATTTTGGAAATTTTCCAATTTGAGCATTCGGTATCATAGTACATGCCTCAACATGTATCATGATAAATTTGGGTGGTCCATCTTGTTCCCTTTCATGGGTAAAAATTGCTAAAATATAAACATAAGCAATATGTTTTACCATGTGTTTTGTTTTTGGCCCAATTTCTCCCCTTTGATGAGGTTCTATTACCTTATATGGTTATATGGTCATGTATAAGGGTTCATTTCCTATCATAAGACATAGGTACATTGACGCACCCTTTAAAAATTTGGGAGGGGTATCTTGGCTCATCCACTCGGTTTTAGAAATTGTTTAATATAAGCATTTGGTATCATAGTACAGGACTTCAATATGTACCACTATAAATTTGGATGGTCCACATCGTTCCCTTTTATGGGTAAAGAACTACCAAAAATCAAATTTCGGAAGTTATTGACCCCTATTTAGCACGTTATATGGTTTATTACCTTTATATATTTATGTTCCCTTTTAAATTTGGGAATTATCAAATAACAACATTCGGTAAACGTTTTCTAGGACCCATTGGTATTCCTCTTATGACCAAATATTCAAAATTTAAAGGTTATTGACCGGCTTTATTATTGAATAAGTACAGGATTTATTACTTTTTCATAAGACACAGGTGTATTTGTGTACCAATCTTAAATTTTGGGAGGGGGTACATTTCTTATTGTCATATCAATAATTGGTAATTGTTCTTAAAATTGGATAGTATCTCATTCATTGGGTAAATCATTGTCAAATATGAGTATGATCACGTGATCAGTTATTAACCTATGATGGGATTAGGAGTCCAGAACATTGGTACATTGAAACTTTGTAGGATAATTTGAGAATTGTCAAATGAAATTACGTCATTGGTTTTGATTATTCCCGCCAAATATAAACGTAAGCAAGACGTTGTACCACGTGATTGTCCTTGATGAGGTAGTGTACAGGGATTCATTTCCTTTGTTGTGGTACTTCTTAAGTTTGAGTACACACACTTTTAGAAAACAGTTGGTTCTACTCAGGTAAACAATTGACGGACATTATTGACCTTATTGAACATATAATGATATGATTAATTCTAAGACTTAGGTATATCAAGAGAAGTATTCTTTAAATTTGGGAATGGTGATAAACATAATTTTAACATAAGGTGCGAAATTTGAAACAATACATTGAACTTTAGTCACAGCTCATAGTCTAAGATCATTGGTGGTGATTGATTTGAAATCTGATAGCTAACCTTATTGAATCTTATGACTCATAGACGAAAGGCAATACATGCTACAATAGTTTGAAATTTAATCATAAGGTGATGTAATCTGACACTAGCAAAGTTATTGTTAATGCAATTTGATTGGCTGATCACTATCTTTCCTGCAATCTGATTGGTTGATCACTATCTTTCGTGCAATCTGATTGGTTGATGATTTTCAAATCTTTGCTGCATTCAGTTTTAAGTTTTGTTTAACATTTAAAAATCTTGGTTTCGTTCAACATTTTGCACTCACTGATAAATATGATCAAAACCGTTTATTTGTTAATCGAATAGTTAAAAACCGGATAAAGTTTGACGGTTAACCGTGAAACGTAAAATTTTTTGAAACTTTTTGTTTGAAAATTCTTGCTTTCAAATTTTTGTTTGAATTTTTTGTTTCAGAATTTTATTTGAAATTTTTTCTGACAACTTTTGTTTCAAAATTTTTTGTTTAAAAATTTTTCGTTTGAAATTTTAAAAAAAATTTTCGTTTCAAAATTTTGTTTAAAATTTTTTGTTTGAAATTTTTTCGTTTCCAAATTTTTTGTTTGAAATTTTTTCGTTTCAAAATTTTGTTTGAATTTTTTCGTTTGAAATTTTTTTGTTTGAATTTTTTCGTTTCCAAGTTTTTTCGTTTCAAAAATTTTTTTCAAACTTTTGTCTCAAAGATTTTTGTTCGAGATTTTTGTTTGAAATTTTTGTTTCAAATTTTGGTTTGACATTTTTTAAGTTTGTGCACTCATTAGTAAAGAACCGGAACTGTTTAGAGCAAAAATCTTTGACAACATTGTGGTGCAATAGTACACGTCAGAACGTGATAATGCAACGTCATCAGTTTTGCATCATCGTTAGAGTTAGTATTCATGATAACATCATCATGGCTACTTGTCTGCACTTTCTAAACACACGTGATGTGATGAAATCATTTACCAAGATTACTGATTTACAACAGAATGTACCTTATAGAATCTTAGCTAGCCAAAAAATCCCTACAAAGTTTGGATTAAGAATCGTAGTGAAGCTTGAAAATGATAAGAATATAATTTTACCAGCAAGATATTTACCCATGGAAGCATCAAAAGAAGAAGAACTGTTACGTTTCTTAAATACTGGATCTGTATTTTTATGTTACAAAGGATTCTTGGGTCGAAGTCATCAATTTAAATTTAGTACACAGCCAGATTCGTCAACAATTGTGATGAAATCATGAATTCAAACGTCAGCACATTAGACATAGTTGTATGAATTTGGTTGGTCAGGATCACGTCAGTAACTGTGATGAAACCATGAATTCAAATGTCAGCACATTCCTTTCCAATGACGTCAGCCGTAGTTCTATAAATCAACCAATACACTGTCATCCCACGAAATCATTTGAGCAGGAGGAAAGATGTGTACTTCTAACGATAAAGAGTTCATCTTCTCAAGCTATTATTCAATAAATATATTTCAAACAAAACATGTGATGATTGGTATCAGTGCTAGAACATTTGAACCAGTAATTCGATTGGGCAAAGCAGAACAATTTGGTGTACAACTGACCTGTGAAGAATGGCACGAATCGACCAAATGAACGATTATTTTCATGATGAGCTAAATGTGACCATAGTCAAATCATTAGGCTCAAATCATGAAGTGGTGCTGCGTACAGTCCTCGAAGAGAAGATGGTGCTGTTACGTAAAAAGAGTACATTCCATGTCCCTCGCAACATGGTGTATCTAACGCAAACGGAATGGAACAAATTTATCAACGTATTTCAGTGTGTGAAACATGCAGTGGAAGTGTGCAACAAAACAAGTATATTCCTGAAAAAGTACTATTTTGAAAAATGTGTTATGCATATTGTACAACATGTATCTAGATATTGTGATGGTTGTCAACATCGTTCGTGGGTGCATACCTGTATTGATAAACTGTATATTTGTGATCAAATGGACATTGAGTTTCCACCAATTGATATTGCATTAGACCTTAAAAGACTTCAATTGGAATTAAAATTATACGCTAAAGACAAACTAGTGCAAGAAGTTCAAAATACATTGTATCGACAATATCCAGAACCACTATCCGGTATGGATGTATGTGGAGTGTAATAAAATGATCCATTTCAATGATTTGTGTTTTTCCATTTCAAGTACAACCCCATATTCTGATGTGTACTATTACACCACAATGTTGTCAAAGATTTTTGCTCTAAACAGTTCCGGTTCTTTACTAATGAGTGCACAAACTTAAAAAATGTCAAACCAAAATTTGAAACAAAAATTTCAAACAAAAATTTCGAACAAAAATCTTTGAGACAAAAGTTTGAAAAAAATTTTTGAAACGAAAAAACTTGGAAACGAAAAAATTCAAACAAAAAAATTTCAAACGAAAAAATTCAAACAAAATTTTGAAACGAAAAAATTTCAAACAAAAAATTTGGAAACGAAAAAATTTCAAACAAAATTTTTAAACAAAATTTTGAAACGAAAAATTTTTTTAAAATTTCAAACGAAAAATTTTAAACAAAATTTTGAAACGAAAAATTTTTTTAAATTTCAAACGAAAAATTTTTAAACAAAAAATTTTGAAACAAAAGTTGTCAGAAAAAATTTCAAATAAAATTCTGAAACAAAAAATTCAAACAAAAATTTGAAAGCAAGAATTTTCAAACAAAAAGTTTCAAAAAATTTTACGTTTCACGGTTAACCGTCAAACTTTATCCGGTTTTTAACTATTCGATTAACAAATAAACGGTTTTGATCATATTTATCAGTGAGTGCAAAATGTTGAACGAAACCAAGATTTTTAAATGTTAAACAAAACTTAAAACTGAATGCAGCAAAGATTTGAAAATCATCAACCAATCAGATTGCACGAAAGATAGTGATCAACCAATCAGATTGCAGGAAAGATAGTGATCAGCCAATCAAATTGCATTAACAATAACTTTGCTAGTGTCAGATTACATCACCTTATGATTAAATTTCAAACTATTGTAGCATGTATTGCCTTTCGTCTATGAGTCATAAGATTCAATAAGGTTAGCTATCAGATTTCAAATCAATCACCACCAATGATCTTAGACTATGAGCTGTGACTAAAGTTCAATGTATTGTTTCAAATTTCGCACCTTATGTTAAAATTATGTTTATCACCATTCCCAAATTTAAAGAATACTTCTCTTGATATACCTAAGTCTTAGAATTAATCATATCATTATATGTTCAATAAGGTCAATAATGTCCGTCAATTGTTTACCTGAGTAGAACCAACTGTTTTCTAAAAGTGTGTGTACTCAAACTTAAGAAGTACCACAACAAAGGAAATGAATCCCTGTACACTACCTCATCAAGGACAATCACGTGGTACAACGTCTTGCTTACGTTTATATTTGGCGGGAATAATCAAAACCAATGACGTAATTTCATTTGACAATTCTCAAATTATCCTACAAAGTTTCAATGTACCAATGTTCTGGACTCCTAATCCCATCATAGGTTAATAACTGATCACGTGATCATACTCATATTTGACAATGATTTACCCAATGAATGAGATACTATCCAATTTTAAGAACAATTACCAAGAAATTTTTTTGTTTGAAACTTTTTGTTTGAAAATTCTTGCTTTCAAATTTTTGTTTGAATTTTTTGTTTCAAAATTTTGTTTGACATTTTTTTGACAACTTTTGTTTCAAAAATTGTTTAAAAATTTTTCGTTTGAAATTTTTTAAAATTTTTTCGTTTCAAAATTTTGTTTAAAATTTTTGTTTGAAATTTTCGTTTCCAAATTTTTTGTTTGAAATTTTTTGTTTGAAAATTTTTGTTCGAAAATTTTGTTTAAAATTTTTTGTTTGAAATTTTTTCGTTTCCAAATTTTTTGTTTCAAAATTTTGTTTAAAATTTTTCGTTTGAAATTTTTCGTTTCAAAATTTTGTTTCAAAGATTTTTTGTTTCCAAATTTTTTCGTTTCAAAAATTTTGTTTCAAAGTTTGGTTTGACATTTTTAAGTTTGTGCACTTATTAGTAAAGAACTGGAACTGTTTAGAACAAAAACCTTTGACAACATTGTGGTGCAATAGTACACATCAGAACCTGGGGTTGTACTTGAAATGAAAAAACACAATTCATTGAAATGGATCATTTTATTACACTCCACATACATCCATACCAGATAGTGGTTCTGGATATTGTCGATACAATGTATTTTGAACTTCTTGCACTAGTTTGTCTTTAGCATATAATTTTAATTCCAATTGAAGTCTTTTAAGGTCTAATGCAATATCAATTGGTGGAAACTCAATGTCCATTTGATCACAAATAAACTGTTTATCAATACAGGTATGCACCCACGAACGATGTTGACATCCATCACAATATCTAGATACATGTTGTACAATATGCATAACACATTTTTCAAAATAGTACTTTTTCAGGAATATACTAGTTTTGTTGCACACTTCCACTGCATGTTTCACACACTGAAATACGCTGATGAATTTGTTCCATTCCGTTTGCGTTAGATACACCATGTTGCGAGGGACATGGAATGTACTCTTTTTACGTAACAGCACCATCTTCTCTTCGAGGACTGTACGCAGCACCACTTCATGATTTGTGCCTAATGATTTGACTATGGTCACATTTAGCTCATCATGAAAATAATCGTTCATTTGGTCGATTCGTGCCATTCTTCACAGGTCAGTTGTACACCAAATTGTTCTGCTTTGCCCAATCGAATTACTGGTTCAAATGTTCTAGCACTGATACCAATCATCACATGTTTTGTTTGAAATATATTTATTGGACAATAGCTTGCGAAGATGAACTCTTTATCGTTAGAAGTACACATCTTTCCTCCTGAAACGCACTTGCTCAAATGATTTCGTGGGATGACACTGTATTTGCTGGTTTATAGTTATTGCTGACGTCATTGGTAAGGAATGTGCTGACGTTTGAATTTATAGTTTCATCACAGTTGTTGACGTCATGCCGACCAACCAAATTCATACAACTACGGCTGACGTGCTGACGTTTGAATCCATGATTTCATCACAATTGCTGACGAATCTGGCTGTGTACTAAATTCAAATTGATGACTTCGACCCAAGAATCTTTTGTAACATAAAGATACAGATCCAGTATTTAAGAAACGCAGCAGTTCTTCTTGTTTTGATGCTTCCATGGGAAAATATCTTGCTGGTAAAATTATATTCTTATCATTTTCAAGCTTCACTACGATTCTTAATCCAAACTTTGTAGGGATCATTTGGCTAGCTAAGATTCTATAAGGTACATTCTGTTGTAAATTAGTAATCTTGGTAAATGATTTCATCACATCACGTGTGTTTAGAAACTGCAGACAAGTAGCCATGATGATGTTATCATGAATACTAACTCGAACGATGATGCAAAACTGATGACGTTGCATTATCATGTTCTGACGTGTACTATTGCACCACAATGTTGCCAGAGGTTTTTGCTCTAAACAGTTCCGGTTCTTTACTAATGAGTGCACAAACTTTTAAAAATGTCAAATCAAACTTTGAAACAAAAATTTAGAACAAAAAATCTTTGAAACAAAATTTTGAAACGAAAAAAAATTCAAACAAAAAATTTCAAACGAAAAAAATTCAAAAATTTTGAAGCGAAAAAAATTTCAAACAAAATTTTAAAACAAAAAATTTCAAACAAAAAATTTGGAAACGAAAATTTCAAACAAAAATTTTAAACAAAATTTTGAAACGAAAAAATTTTAAAAAATTTCAAACGAAAAATTTTTAAACAAAAAATTTTTGAAACAAAAGTTGTCAAAAAAATGTCAAACAAAATTTTGAAACAAAAAATTCAAACAAAAATTTGAAAGCAAGAATTTTCAAACAAAAAGTTTCAAACAAAAAAAATTCAAACTAAAAATTTTACGTTTCACGGTTAACCGTCAAACTTTATCCGGTTTTTAACTATTCGATTAACAAATAAACGGTTTTGATCATATTTATCAGTGAGTGCAAAATGTTGAACGAAACCAAGATTTTTAAATGTTAAACAAAACTTAAAACTGAATACAGGAAAGATTTGAAAATCATCAACCAATCAGATTGCACGAAAGATAGTGATCAACCAATCAGATTGCAGGAAAGATAGTGATCATCCAATCAAATTGCATTAACAATAACTTTGCTAGTGTCAGATTACATCACCTTATGATTAAATTTTAAACTGTTGTATCATGTATTGCCTTTCGTCTATGAGTCATAAGATTCAATAAGGTTAGCTATCAGATTTCTAAAGCTCAAGGTCAAATCAATCACCACCAATGATCTTAGACTATGAGCTGTGACTAAAGTTCAATGTATTGTTTCAAATTTCGCACCTTATGTTAAAATTATGTTTATCACCATTCCCAAATTTAAAGAATACTTCTCTTGATATACCTAAGTCTTAGAGTTAATCATATCATTATATGTTCAATAAGGTCAATAATGTCCGTCAATTGTTTACCTGAGTAGAACCAACTGTTTTCTAGAAGTGTGTGTGTACTCAAACTTAAGAAGTACCACAACAAAGGAAATGAATCCCTGTACACTACCTCATCAAGGACAATCACGTGGTACAACGTCTTGCTTACGTTTATATTTGGCGGGAATAATCAAAACCAATGACGCATTATCAAATTGTCCTACAAAGTTTCAATGTACCAATGTCCTGGACTCCTAATCCCATCATAGGTCAATAACCGATCACGTGATCATAATGATTTACCCAATGAATGAGATACTATCCAATTACCAATTATTGATACGACAATAAGAAATGTACCCCTTCCAAAATTTAAGATTGGTACACAAATACACCTGTGTCTTATGAAAAAAGTAATAAATCCTGTACTTATTCAATAATAAAGCCGGTCAATAACATTTAAATTTTGAATATTTGGCCATAAGAGGAACATCAACATCTACAGTGGGTCCTAGAAAACGTTTACCGAATTTTGTTATTTGATAATTCCCAAATTTAAAAGGGAATATAAACATATAAAGGTAATAAACCTCTGTACATACCCATATAACATGCTAAATAGGGGTCAATAACCTCCGAAATTTGATTTTTGGTAGTTCTTTACCTATGAAAAGGGAACGATGTGGACCATCCAAATTTATAGTGGTACATATTGGAGACCTGTACTATGATACCAAATGCTTATATTAAACAATTTCTAAAACCGAGTGGATGAGCCAAAATACCCCTCCCAAATTTTTAAAGGATGCATCAATGTACCCATATCTTATGATAGGAAATGAACCTATATACATGACCCTATAACCATATAAGGTAATAAAACCTCATCAAAGGGGAGAAATTGGGCCAAAAACCAAACACATGGTACTACGTATTGCTTACGTTTATATTTTGACAATTTTGTACTCCTAAAAGGGAACGAGGTGGACCACCCAAATTTATCATGATACATGTTGAGTCATGTACTATGATACCGAATCCCCTCCCGGGGTGCATCAATGTACCTATGTCTTATGATAGGGAATGAACACCTATACATTACCATATAAGGTAATAGGACCTCATCCAAAGAAATAAATTAGGTCAAAACCAAACACGTGGTACAACGTAATGCTTACGTTTATATTTTGTCAATTTTGTACCCCTAAAAGGGAACGAGGTGGACTACCCAAATTTATAGTGATCCATATTGGGGTCCTATACTGTAATACCAAATGTTTAATTGAGCAATTTCCAAATTAAAGGGGTGGGCCATTGTACCCCTCCCGGGGGTGCACAAATGTACCTGTGTCTTATGATAGGGAATGGACCCCTATACATGACCATATAACTATATGATGTAATAGGACCTCATCAAGGAGATAAATTAGGTCAAAAATCAAACACGCGGTATAACGTATTGCTTACGTTTATATTTTGGCAATTTTGTACCCCTAAAAGGGAACGAGGTGGACCACCCAAATTTATCATGATACATATTAGGATCCAGTACTATGACACCACATGATGAAATTAAGCAATTTCCAAAATTAAAGGGTTGGTCCAAGGTACCCCTCCCAAAAATTTAAAGGGGTGCATCAATATACCCATGTCTTATGAAAGGTAATAGACTCCTGTATACGCTCATGTGAACATATAAGGTAATAACACCTCATCAAAGAGAATAAAATCAACCAAAAACCAAACACGTGGTATAACGTATTGCTTACGTTTATATTTTGGCAATTTTGTACCCCTAGAAGGGAACGAGGTGGACCAACCAAATTTATAGTAATCTCTATTAGGGTCCTATACTATAATTCCAAATATATTAAATGGGTAATTTCCAAAATTAAAGGGGTGGGCCAAGGTACCCCTCCCAAAAATTTAAAGGGGTGCACAAATGTACCTATGTCTTATGATAGGTAATAGACCCCTATACATGACCATATAACCATATAAGGTAATAGGACCTCATCCAAGGGAATAAATTAGGTCAAAAACGAAACACGTGGTTGTACTAAAAATTTGGCAATTTCGTACCCATGAAAGGGAACGAGGTGGACCACCCAAATTTATAGTAATAGATATTAGGGTCCTATACTATTATACCAAATATGTAAAATGGTCAATTTCTAAAATTTAAGGGGTGGGCCAATGTACCCCTCCCAAATTTTTAAAGGGGTTCACCAATATACCCATATGTTATGAAAGGGAATGGACCCCTATACATGACCATATAACCATATAAGGTAATAGGACCTCATCCAAGGGGATATCTTGGGTCGAAACCAAACACGTGGTATAACGTATTGCTTACGTTTATATTTTTGGCAATTTTGTACCCCTAAAAGGGAATGAGGTGGACCACCCATATTTAACCTAATACATATTAGGGTCCTATACTATAATACCCAATGTTGAAAATGGGGAATTTCCAAAATGTAAGGGGTGGGCCAAGGTACCCCTCCCAAATTTTTCAAGGGGTGCATTAATATACCCATGTCTTATGAAAAGTAATGGACCCCTGTATACGCCCATATAACTATATAAGGTAATAACACCTCATCAAAGGGGGTAAATTAGGTCAAAAACCCCCGAAATTTGAATTTTTGGCAATTTTTTACCCATAAAAGGGAACGACATAGACATCCAATACTAATAGAGGTACATACTATGGTCCTAGGCTACCATACCAAATTTTTAGATTTTGCAATTTCCAAAATTTAAGGGGGATGGTCCTATGTACCCCTGCCAAAATTTAGGGGGTGGGCCATGGTACCCCTGCCAAAATTTAGAGGGGGTGGTCCTATGTACCCCTAGGTCATTGACCCCGGGCCAGGTCATTGACCTTTGACCTATGACGTCACAAAAATTTTTGCTGACTCGGCTGCATATACGTCGGGGCCTACTACTTCCAGCCATGTCCAATAGGGCTCGGTATATCGGGATTTCTAATATTAGCCTTCTTCCAAATTAACAATTGATAGTTAGCACGAAGAACATGCAAGTTAAGAGTTGACTTGCAATTAGGTATCAGGCTAAGATCAATGCCTTCAGTTGGAATTTTCGAGAGTCCGTTTTCTCGAGAGCTATATCTTTCCATGAATATATTGTATCTCAATTTTTGATATCATTACAAAAGTGTTTTCCATACAAAGCACAAGTAAATTCTTCGGCCAAATCACATTGCTCTTCCGATAAATTCTCATTATTTCCCGGTTCTTCAAATAACTTGACGAATTCTGGTTTCTGTAAGAAACTTTACAGAGATGGCCATGGAAATTCGTAGGAACTGCTAAACGCATCGATTAAATGTCTGCGCAATATAAGTGCTTTTATCATCAGACGATGCAAGTTCGAAGGCAGATTCTATAGCTTGTCCTTTTGGAACTTCGTCAGAATCAACAAGTTCACTTTGGTTGCCAAAAACATATTCTTTTTCCAAAATGATTGCTTAATCTATCTTTTAATTTGTCTGTTTTATAATTTGGATTATAAAATGTTGGGGAATGTGTTTGCATATACGACATTTCTCCTTTAACATTGTCATCCTCTCTACCACACAACCACCAATTATATTCGCCTCTACATAATCACAAATATATTTGAATGCTTTGCTCATGAGCTAGTATCATTGCAGATGCTGCTGACTTAGGATGGCATGGATTTCTGTCTTCGGATCGCATATAATCTCAGCTGTAGGTGTTATAATAATGTGCCTCTCTTGCTATGAGATCAACGTTACAAATTTCACGAGGAATATTTTGGTCATTTTTAAGTAACATAGCATTTCGAATTGATTCCTGGGCTGATAGGGTAACACACTTAGTTAATGATTTTCTTTTCTTTCTGTTGTACCCACTTTTTATCTTATCCACAAATTATGCACACATTAGAAGGAAATAGTAACGTATTCGACTTCTTTTCTCTGCTTCTTTGATGTTGATGGCTCTTCTTGTCTATGCTCTTCTTGCTTGGGAAATGCTTTAAGTATTTCATATTTGTGAATAGTTGATAACATTCTCGGTGGAATCCGTGAAACTTGGCGTCCAACGTTTTCGGAATTAACTTGCAAATTTCATCCAGACGTAAAGATGCGCTCGATTGTTTTTCGTGAAGTTTACACACTTCTTCTATTTTAATTCGAGTCGCTGGAGTCAGTGGCCTCACTTCACTATTTGCTCCAATTCTTGTTGAGTGTATAATACATACCAGTGTTCTCACATTGACTTTAAGCAACACCTTTCGCCTAGGTTTTTACGTATATTTTAATAGTCCAGGATGTTCGTCAGTCATTTTATGATACTACATTATACCCTGTAATGATAAAAGTATCATGTCTAATGATAAAAGTATTATTATTATTATTATTACTAAACAAAATATAATTGAGTAACAATAAGTAATGAATCATTAGTTAGTAATTATAGATATGTTGTCAATTGCTAACAATATTTTCTCCACTTTAAAAACAAATTTAAAACACAAGCTTAGAACTTTCTTGAAAACTTTCACTAAAACTACCTAGAATTTCCCTTTTCTTCGACTAAAAAGTCAAATTGAAGACCACATATTCTAAAAATAATATATATATATATATATATATATATATATATATATATATATATATATATCATAAGAACGCCAATGCACTTCATTTCAAGAATGAATTACAAGACTACAGTTTGAAACTTACTCCCCGAAATACCCCGAAATTCCCTGAAAATTACCTTTATTTTGTTTGAAAAGTTAAATTGTACAGCAGGAGTCACAAATTAACTTATTTTTAAAAAAAATAAATTACTATTAAGAAATCCGTTTCATATTTCATTTAGAAAATATATTTTCAGACAAGAATTTTATAACCATCTGCGAAATGCCTGTAAAATTCCATAAATTTTCCTTCTTGCTAGGGACGTCAAATTGAACATCGAGTGCTATAAATAAATATAAAAATTCCATAACCTCAAGACAGTAAAAAAAAATATAAGTTATAATGATATAAAGACAATTTTTTAGGCCGTTCAAAAATAAATAAAAATTTGATATCTGGCAACACTGGCACGCCTTATAACTTAACGTGCAAGACTGTGGAAGGCAAACAAGTTGTATCCTTCCAAATTAAGTAAACTAACAGAAAATTCCAGTTTAACCCTTTGAGACTTATGTTGTTCCTGAACAACACTACCTTATTCGCGGTATATTTATGTGGTTTACAGTTCAATAACTTAGAACCCATTTTTGTTGAGAGATTTCTTTTACGTGTTCAATATTTTTGTCGCTAGGTGCCACCCCAGTTGAATTTTTAACTGTGGAAATGAACATATCGATAGCGTAGTTTCGACTTAGATCCAAGAGGTGCAACACGGATTATTTATTATTCTAGACGTTTCATTTGCACATATTAGGATAAATATTGGTATTTTATCAAGTTCAAGACCTATAATGTCTGTAAATGTTTCATTCAGCGTGAAGGAGTCATTTGAAATGGAGAAATTCTCTCGAAAAGTGTCATGTTGTTGGTGAACAACAATGGTACTTCGAGGATAGTTTTATTACTAATATGTACGCAATTAGTGAACTTTATTGTGCCTGAATACTAGTGTTATTTTGTTTGATAAAGTAAAACTTCACGCAACTTTCAAAATGAAACCGCGCGTCTTACCGAGGAAGAAATAGAATTTACAGTAACAGATGGAAATTTATCTGAGATTTCCATTAGATATAGACGACGATGAATTAGAAAACATAATAGAAAAACTATTTCCTACAGACAAATTACAAGGCATTGAGGATGAAGTAAAACATAACGATTCTAGTGAATTGAGGGAACCTTCAACAGGTAGAGCCACAAAAACTGAACATGTTATTAATCCAAGATATAATATGTTTCAAAACAAAACCGACAACGTTAGGAAGGTGACTCCTGAAATCAAGATTTAAAAAAACGTTTATATAAACCTATGGAGAAAAGACACACGACAGTCGAAAAACATGAAAAAGCCTTCATTGCAACACGCGTTTTTTTAAAAATGTGACAAAGCCATAAAGTGCCGGTCCATATCAGTGTAAAGGAAGTCATACACCTATGTAGTCTAAAAATGCATATTTCAGCAAAGTGCAATGTATGTGCAAGAGTTTTCCTACAAAGCATAATTCCCAGATATTTTCCAACAGAATTCTCAGGTATGTTCTGCCTTAAGGGCTGGTTCAAAGTGCTCAAAGGTAAACCTTGATATTTGACAGTAAATACAGAAAGCATCAGCGGGGAGTCTTATCGTGCAGAAGGTATAACGTCATTGGCTTCCTGTGCTTATACCTGCTCGTCACTGGGGATATGGGTAAGAGGATAGACAATCACCACGCTTCAGATTTGCCTAACTTACTCATCACAAGGTCACTCAACCTCAACCATCTACTGTGCTCAGCGAGCCACGAGTAGCCAAGCTGGCAACTCCGCATAAACGTCACTACAACTTTTCGCGGGAATCCAACGACGTTATACCTTCCGTACTATAAATGTTAGGGACCGTCAGTTCCACGGTTCATCATGTTCGGAATAATACGTGCTGCGATGTATTATTTCGCAACCATACGTATAAAACAGTGTAATATACCGTGGAACAATATATGCTAGCACCCGTTATTTTGAACACGAGTAACCGTGAAACTTTCGTCCTGTGACACTTCAGATTTCCCGCTGACCAATTTCGTATTCGCTGGTGTCAAGGCTTAGCTTTTGCATAATTCAAAACATCATATATGGGAATTCTGTTGCAAGTAAGTGTGAGAATTATGTTCTGTACGGAAACCTCTGTGCTCGCATTATACATTACTAAAATACGTATTTTTGGATGGCATATGTGTAATACTTATCATTGATCTGAACCACAACTCAGGGTGTTACAATGTATAATACCTTTTCCTCATTTTGAGCAGCCCTAGCTGTGGAACAGTAATCACCTCCCAAATGTTGGTGTGCTTTTGAAACCTTCTACACAGTACTCTTACATAAATAAAAAAAAATGAAAAACTAAAACAATACATTCTCAGACAAGGGGCTTTCAATCCTCCCCACAGATTACTGTAATTGAAACCGTTACACTTTCTTATAATATATATATCATTTTTATTTAATTTTAATCTTTGTTTTCTTGGTTTTATTGGTTTAATAGTTACTGCTACTAATAACCCCAACTATTTTTCACGCAATATTCTAAGAAAAGAAATTAATGCAATAAAATCAAAGTCTCTTAATCTTTCGAAAATGACATTTTAGTTTAAAAACGAGAAAGTTGGGATTGATTAGAACGGTCTGCCACCTCCACAGTTTACAAAGTAAAAGACATAGAAATTAAAGATCAACCCAGAATTTTCAAAATAGGAAACTCGCTGAGAGTATGTACAGTAATACTATGATACTTGAGATGTATTGCTCACAAAAATAGAAATGATTTCAGTTGCTGGTTTAGGAATTTCATAACTAGAAATACTATTCCTGTATGGTCACTTTAGCTTGTCACGTATGAGGATGATGTCTCTTGTTGATTACGCTATCCGTAAAAATAAGAAAAGAATGGGGTAAGAAGAAAGTGGCCTGGGACCATGATATATACGTACAGACCCGTATCCAGGGGGGTCTAGGGGGCCGGGCACCTCCTAAATTTTTACTGGCCCCCCTAAAATTTTGACGGTAGGTTTGCAAATGAACTATAATATGGTGATGAACTATATTATTGTTGGATCGGGCCCCCCTAACTTCTTCCGGGCCCCCACTTAATTTTTGGGCTGGCTACCGGCCTGTATACGTACCATCCCAGCATTTCCCTTATAGCAATAAGAACAAGTAAGGAAAACCTCAATGAGTATGGCTGGCATGAAAAACCTTTTATACTTTTCCGGGAATTGTCCCCATCGGGAATTGAACCTGGAATCGTTAGCTCAATGGAGAAAGAGAGCTCTAGGTTATATGACGTCATCAATATTACAGCCAGGGACGTCATTTGAAGAACCTAGGGTGGGACAATTGCCCCTTCCTTACTTTGAGAAATACATACAAGGCACATCTTTAAAAAAAAGTCTGATATTTAAAGAAATAAGAAAGTGGTAGGAGAAGAGATTTATTGTGACAGGAAGTACATACCTTGACTACTTTTCTACGTAGTCGCCATGAACCTCCACACACTTCTGGTAGCGTTTCATGATCTTCTATAGCGTCCCCCCCCCCCCGTGTAAAACTGTGCCGCCGGAGAGTGCAGTCAATGCAGAACTGACATCTTGAGCACTTCACCGTCGTTGCAAGCCACTTTTTCAGATGAAGAAAAAGAGATATCGCTATGGCCAGGTCAGGGCTCTAAGGGAGATAATTGAATAGTTTTCACCAAAATCATTGAATTGTCTCAACAGAATGAGCAGCTATGTGTGGGAGGGTGTTCTCATCGATCAGAAAAATTAAAGACCTCATCATTCCTCTACACGAATTTTGGATGGCACATCGCAGGTTATTCAATGTTTGGCAATACACATCTGCTATAATTGTTTGTCCTGGTTCCAAGAAGCCCACAAGACTCACATCCTTTCCTCCGAAGCACAGTTGCAATGATTTTGTGAATTGATGGTATTTGTTAGAATTTCTTTGCTTAAGGATAATCAGAGTGCAGCCACTGCATTGATTGCTGCTTCGACTCCCCAGTGACGTACGATATCAAGGTTTCATCCCACATAACCATTTGGAAAATTGGTTATCCTATCCTCTGAGCAGGCAAGGAAAATTTTGGGATCAACCTCACTCACAGTTTGTGATAACCCAGCTTATCAGTCACAGTTCGATGCACTGTTTCCGGAGACACTTCTGGAAACTCTTTGGCGTGTTCAGTTATTGTAAATCGTGTATGCAATCGTTAGTTCTCTAACAGTAGAACTAATGTTTCATGTGTTTGAACATTAGTTAATGAGTGCTTAGATATAATCGAATCCAATTTGAAAGTAAAAACACTTCCTCTTAAGCCCAAATACATTCAATAATAATCCGACAATTTCCAGTACTTAACTATCACCTTTATTAAAACAAACAATGTCACACCTATACATATATTTATAAATATAAACCGAGCTCTGCGGTCTTAGAAACACATAATTATTCGAATAACAACTTCTTATAACTTCACCTAAAAACATGATTACAGTAGAGCGTCGATTATCCGAAGTAATTGGGGGACATGGGTGTTCGGAAAACTGGTTTGTTCGGATAATCGAACTGTACATGTTTATTTGCCAAAAAGAAGTACTGTACAGTAAATTTATTCATAAAAACAGGCATCTCTTTAAGTATTACAAAGTAACGTACAAAGGCAACGCCTTATGAAGGCCCCATTAGAAGCAATGTTCCGCCAGCGGTGGCTCAGTGCGGCGACTACTGTGGGAAACTTGGTTTGGGAGTGAGGAGGATGATGGACGGTAGGGTGGGAGAGTAACAGGTGCGAGAGAGTACACAGTTCGGTTAAGCGGTCGTTCGGTTGACCGACGTTCGGATAATCGAGGCTCTACTGTATTTCAAACACAAAATAATTGTCCACATAGAATACTGCTTGTAGCACCTCTTACTACAATATATGTATACATTGCTAAAGTACTTTTAACTCTTCCTACAATTATAGTTTTCTCCCAGGGGATTTTTAATACACAGGAGGCTGGGATGGAAATAATACTATGTATCCCACGTTAAGTATAAACAGATATTTGACTGCGGAGGAAATTTTGCAGCTT
Source organism: Thermobia domestica (assembly GCF_964235325.1). Taxonomy (NCBI): domain Eukaryota; kingdom Metazoa; phylum Arthropoda; class Insecta; order Zygentoma; family Lepismatidae; genus Thermobia; species Thermobia domestica. The sequence goes on along the minus strand of NC_137468.1, from coordinate 26,042,505 downwards.
GAAGAGATTTACGCCCGGGGCCATTGGCTATAAAATAAGGACTTCATTCAAACTACAAATAAATACAAAGAATACCATTCATAGTTACTGTAAATGTTTATCTTTTATGTTCAATTCCAGGTTAACAATTTCGCATTGAAGAATAGCTAAGTATACAAAGTTCTGAAGGTGTATCTCAACCCTTGTGTTTCCATATAATTCAAGTATAAGTTCAACTTACAGCAATTACGTTCTCAATTCAATACATCACAATTGTCAGAATTTTAGTATGTATTGCATAAAATGTCTCAAAATACTCTTACGTAGACTTTCATTACTTAGGCTGAAATTACCATCCATACAGAAAATAATGAAAGCAAGGTTGATTTTCGCTTCTTATAAAACACAATTAAAAACTAATTGTAATGATGACAAATTTGTTTTAATTATACGATCCTTTTAACATATCATCCTCTCTTACAAATTATGTAATACTATCTTGATTTAAAACAAGTAGTTGTACTGTGCAAATAATGCATGAATAAAAGCTGAGCGTCTAATAAGTTGTCTTCAAACTTCCACGCTTTTATTGTTTAATATCTTCAATGAATTGTCTTCGTCCGGTTAAAAGAGAAGATCCAGGAAAAGGTGAAAGATCGGCTTTTATAAGCTTTTAGTTGCTGGACCTACTTCCCTGCTCTGTAAATTTGTTTGTAATGTTGTTGAAAAGTTGCAGATTTACTTGTTTTGTATGTGAAGTATCAATGTGGATCCAATTACCGTATCAAATGTCTCAGATATTTACTTTGTTGATATTATTTTATTCGTGTCGGGAGTCTATACATACGCTACGGCAGGCACAATTAATGAACTGAACTGAAGAGCTGCTCAGATTGTGACTGCCGAAAAACCACTGCACAACTAACTGAACCAAGGTCCAGTAAAAGAGTGGTGCATAAGTGAGTGACATACAAGATCCACGTTTCCCAAAGATTTCCAATCCCCAAGAATCATTGCTTTCTAAGAATCACGGCTCCCAAACAACCATAACTCCCAAAGAGCTAAGATTCCCAAAGAAAAATTACTCTCAAAGAATTATGACAATCAAAGACGACCCGCTCGGGAGAGTAATGCTCCCGAAAGTATGTATTTTTTCGCGCGCTACTCTAGCCAGCTGCCTTACGCGCTATCCTAGCCAGTTGTTTTAAGTTGGTCACAAAATTTATATCATGGAGTACAAGGGGAACAAAACGAGCCCTATGGGGCTTCTAACCCCTTCCTACTACTACTTACTTGCACAAAAGTAAGTAAATCACTTTTTTGAGTATTATTTTAAACTTATTTTAATAGAAAAGTGTTATGATTTTTTAAAAAAACAAAACTCCTTCGGCAGGGTTTGAACCTACGCCAAAAGAGATTTCCCTTACTAGCTCGTACCGCTAGCACGCTCGGACATAGGGACAACAACGGTAACCGTTTGATTTCTGATATATGTAGGCTAATTTCCAAGAAAGGATAACTCCAACCAATCAGAACCTTGTATTTAGTTCCTACTTCCGGAAGCATTACTTCCCTGAGTGAATCCTATCAAAGAGCCATGAAAACCAAAGAACCATGACTCAATAGAGATGAACCATAACTCACTCGCTCATCTTAAAGAGTCCTTCAGAAATCCGGCTCTTTCGCTAGCGACACACAAGTACCCCCTGAGTTTCAGAAACACATGCTTTTCAATAAATTGTATGCTCTTAAAAAATGTGAAACTTTTATGTCGGTAGGCAGTCTTCGTCTCCCGTCCGCTCCACCCGAACAAAACAGTAATGACGATATTGTCCGGAAGTATTCAAGTATCTTCATCGGTTTGACAACAAATGTATGAAATTATAAATATACATCAGTAAACCTTTCTTCAATTCATATATTTTTTTTTTGTTAAAGCCATTATGTAATCAATATAATCAATATCAGTATGTTTCTCTATCGTAGAATAAATAGTCTTTTTTATCGACCCTTGTTCTAAAATAAGTACTCATTCATTGGCGTAACTAGTTTTACTGCGGGGGCCGCGGAGGCTCAGTGGAAGAGCGTTCACCTCTGGTGCTTGGGGTCTCGGGTTCGATCCCAGCCCCCGCCAAGTGAACTTTGTGGTGGACAAACACCGGGTGCGTGGATTTTCTCGGGATTCTCCCGTTTCCTTCCACTTTCTTCACTCTACATTTCATTCATCATTCATCATCACCGTCTCCTTTAACCTAACCGGCATAAACTTGGGACGTAAAACTCAATGATTTTATTTCATTTTTCATAACTAGTTTACTGCGTCATGGATCGATCTATCATCAATTTACTCATGCCCGTTCCCTTCATTTACGCATTTCAGCTGCTGCGTTATATATATATATATATATATATATATATATATATATATATATATATATATACAGAGTGTTGATTAATTCGTGTGTCAATTTCATTCGTTCACTGTGCAAAAATGGTATGAGGTAAAGCCGTGGAATTTGGTGTAACTTTAGACGAATGACATAAGTTTTGTTTCGCCATAGAAGCATGTCACTTGTACTGAAGGTTGAAGAGATATAGGGTCAAAGATCAAATTTCTATTTTTTCCTTATGGGATTCCAATGTCAAATTCTGAAAAAGCCTGAAAAAACGAAAATCGAAGTGATAACAAAGAAAAGGCTGTATGGTATGATTCTAAGTCGCAAGCCAACCAAATATGCGTCAATTAAGTGTCATGGTCAGAGGTCACGGTCAGATCAAGGTCATAAGTCACCTTGAGAACCCATTTGACAGAATGAGATACGGACATTGCGTTCTTTTCAGTATATTCAAGTTGGTTCTCAAGATGACCTGTGACCTTGATCTGACAGTGACCTCTGACCATGACACTTAATTGACGCATATTTGGTTGGCTTGCGACTTAGAATCATACCATACAGCCTTTTCTTTGTTATCAGTTCGATTTACGTTTTCTCAGGCTCTTTCAGAATTTAACATTGGAATCCCATAAGGAAAAAATCGAAATTTGATCTTTGACCCTATATCTCTTCAACCTTCAGTACAAGTGACATTCTTCTATGGCGAAACAAAACTTATGCCCTTCGTCTAAAGTTACACCAAATTCCACGACTTTACCTCATACCACTTTTGCACAGTGAACAAATGAAATTGACACACGAATTAATCAACACTCTGTATATATATATATATATATATATATATATATATATATATATATATATATATATATATATAGATAGATAGATATATTGCAAAAAACACACACACATTTAAAAAATTCGCTTCCGTTTAAGATGGGTTATCGTGTGGTGTAACGAAGGGATGGATGGATGTACTAGCAACTGGTTTGTTTAATTTATTTCTCTATAAATAGCAATTAACAAATTTAGTTTCGAATATTTGATTAAGCCCATACCCCAATATTGATGACTCATAACTTGCAACAAACTGAACATACACAGGGTGTTCTGGGAATAAGCTGACAAATCTCAGGTAAGTATTGAGTTCCTCAAATTCAAGGAAAAAGTTGATCGGTGATTTTCATCGGAAACGCCTAGTTATGTATATGAGGAAAATTTAAGGTAATTAGTGGAATTGGTCGTAGGGTGACTGTACTAATCAGCTGACAAACTTTGCAGATGTGTGTCGAATCTACATACAAGAAAATGTTTACCTGCAACTTTAATCGAAAGCGTGTAACTATAAAAATGGAGCTAATGTAAAATTTAGAGCTATTTCTCGTAGGATCGTTACATGAAATTGAAACCTCTTTGTAATTAGGTGTTTCCGACCGAAATCGTAGATTTTTTTGTATTGAGGTCCTGAAGACATAAAAAAAATGTTGGATGTTTTATTTAGTGTAGCTACCGTACAACCAATTTAACTATAAAGGTAACCAAGAAACTTCCGTGGCTTTCTGTGGAAATTTGTGTTCCATTCGTCCTTACACCATAAGTTGAATGCGAATGGAGATAAGACGAAGGGCATCCAACATACTACCTGGTTATGGCAGTTCAGTTACACTGTGAACTTGCGTAAGGAGTGAGTGAACATGGGACCTCCGCAGACGTCATAAGGGCGTGTGTTCAAACTGCGCCCAAAGGCTGCTGCAGCCGGGCGGAAGGTATGCAGGCCTTTGGTGAGGGTGTCGTTACTACGCGGACAGTGTAGCAATGGTTTAACAAGTTTAAGGACGGTGACGAAACATTCGAAGACGCACCACGCGCCAGAAGACCAACAGATGTACAAAAATGAAGATCTTCAGGTAGCAATTGAGGCGAACAGTTGCCAGACATGTGAGGAACTAGAACTACAATTCAGTGTGAATGGTGAAACTATTTGGCAGCACCTCCGTCAACTTCGGAAGCATTACAAGTTGTGTCGATGGGTCCGACATGATTTGACCCCGAGCCAGAAGGCAACGCGAGCAGACACTTGTGTTTCTTTGTTGTCTCTCTGAGGAAGGTGCCATTTCTGGACAGGGTATTGATATGTAATAAGAATTGGGTCCTATACGAAGCTCCACGGCGCCGTCATCATTGGTCCTAGTTCCATGAACCAATCCCAAAACAACCGAAACCAGCACTGCACCAGAAAAAGATTCTCCTGTGTGTTTAGTGGACTGCATTGGGAACTGCTACCAGGTGGTCAGACGATCAATGCTACTGTGTACTGTCAGCAGTTGAGCCGTGTTCAAGAAAAACTCAAAACTCTGGAGCCAATACTTCTGAATCGCAAAGGGATCCTCCTGTTACAGGACAACGCTAAGCTACACGTGACTAGGATGGCCCGTGACACCATTCTACGACTTGGTTGAAAAACACTTTTGCTTCCGCCATACTCCCCGGACATTGTGTCGTCCGATTATCACCTGTTCCATTCCTTGGACAATCACCTTAGAGAAGGCCAGTTCAAATTCCTAGTAGAGGTGGAAAATGCACTCGATACCTTCTTCGCTTCACGGCCCACCAAATTCTACTGTGATGAAATCCATGGCCTTCCAGAACGTTGGCAGAAGCCGTCGATGATAGGAACTATTTTTGATCTTCCAGGTGTCTTAGGTGATATATCGATGTTTGAAGGTGGTGGGTGAAAAAGCGACAGAATTTCCTTGTTTACCTTTATAATTCACTAAAATTTGTCCCACTCCCGTAATTAGGCAATTTCGACCAAATTAGGCAATTTCAAGGAGATAAATGTTTTTCTTGTATTCTAAGTCCTGAACACGTATGCCAAATTTGTCCTTTTATTCCCAAAATACCGTTTATATATGTAGTATCCTCGTGAAGGTCTAACACGTTACCAAGATTGATCAAGATTGGATAACTTTCATTAATAGTGAATCTATTAATGAATTAAAAAGGGATGAATAAGCCTATAATAAAAAAGGGTGGTATGAACCTATGAGGAAAAGTGATTAAATTCACAGCTTGGACTGTGTAAAAGCATAGAAATGCTAAATTGTTATTTCGAATACGAGAAGCCGTGGAGTGCCGGTTGATATCAATGTAGTTACACACAGACAGGTATTTAGTCTAAAAATGCATATTTCAGAAATGTGCAATGTATGCGCAAGGGATTCCCTACAGGACATAATTCTTAGACACCTTCCAAGAGAATTTTCAGATATGTTCTAACTTAACGGCTGGTTCAAAGTAGGCAAAAAGTAAGCCTTGACAGTTGACAGTCAATACGGAAAGCGTAAGCGAGAAATCTGAAGGGTTAGGCAGGCCCAGCTCAACGGTTTAACGTGTTCGGAATAACTCGTGCTGTAATGCTCATACTTATGAAGAAATGTGACAACCGTGGAACAATACATCCAAAAAAGTGTTATTTTGAACAGGAAGAACTGTGAACCTGGCGTTCTGTTACATTTCAGATTTCCCCGTGATAGGGTTTCCCCATAGATGGATATGATTTATTTTTTACTTTCTTAAAGTCAGGAATCATCTTCCACATATCGTCGGTATTGTTTTGAAACACGATCTATAGTATTCTCGTGAATCATAATTTCGTAACATAAAAACAAATGAAAACCGAAGAATTCAGCATTTTTAGATGAGGAGCAATTAACTCAATACACAGACTGCTATAAATAAAGACGTCACAATGGCTTATCGTATACATATATATGTTATTACATTTCAATCTAGATTTTCTTGGTTTAATTGCTAAAAAGTTTCTGCTAGTAAAAATTTCCGTTATTCTTTTTATACAATGTGCTAAGAAGAAAGATTTAATACAATAAAATCAGTGTGTCTTTATCTTTCTAAAATAGTATTTTGGATCAAGCACAAGAAGACTGGAGATGGTTAAAACGGCCTGCCACCTCTACAGTTTTCAAAGTAAAAGACTTATACGCGTTTATAGTGCAGGGAAATAGTGCAAAAGTCAACCAAAGCTTTAAAATTAACTTGCTAGAATAGTATTCCTCACAAAAAGTACCAATGATTCACTTGTGAATTTGCGAGTTTATGAATAAAGAATAATATTCCTATATGGTTATTTTAGCCCGTCACTTATGAGGATGTGCCCCTTCATGATCACACTATCTAGACAAATAAGAAAAGAATCAGGAAGGAAGGAAGTGGCCTGGGACAATGATAGATACCATCCCGGCATTCGCCTCATGTGAACAAGTAAAATCTCGGCATATTTTTGGAACTGGGAGGCCAAAATATTTTGCTTAAATTCCGTACTTTCTTCCTATATTTTATTCCTATATTATATCAGAGGGGGCAAGGTGGGGCGCTCGCCCCCCTAAGAGGAAATTGTACTTCGGAATATTGAAAACCTAATAGAGTTTTTCCATTAGTTACAGCAAACTTTGAAACTATATTTGAAACGTCGCTTCTACCAGCCCCCCCCCCTTGGAAACCACAACATGGGCGCCCTTGCCTGATATATTCACCTTTCCGTCATTAGGCGTTTCACACCGAAGTCGCAGATAAATTGTTTTCTGATATTCAGGTCTTGTACACATAAATGCAAAATTTAACAATTGTTTTATTCATTGTAGCTACCCTATGATCATTTCTACTAACTTCACAGCTAGGGCTGTCCAAAAGAATGCAAAAGTTCCATTGCTACACGCGTTACTTCGAATACGAGAAACCGTGAGGTGGCGGTCTATATTGGTGTAAAGAAAATCACACATATGTAGTCCAGAAAGGCATGTCTCACCAATGTTCATTGTATGCGCAATGGATACCCTGCAGATCATAATTATCGAACGACTTCCAACAGACTTTTCAGATATGTACTTAAAGGTTTTTTTCAAAGTAGGCAAAAAGTAAACCTTTGCACTCGATAATGAGTATGGAAAGAGTCAGTGAGAAGTCTGAAGTATTAGAGAGCGCCAGCTTCACGGTTCTTCGTGTTCGGAATAACACGTACTGCGATGTACCTAGATATTATTTCATACGTATAAAAAAATGTGTAATATTTCGTGGAACAACGTATCCTAGCATGCATTATTTTGAACACACTGACTGAACCGTGAACCTCGTGTTCTGTGACACGTCAAACATCCCGCTGACGGATTTCGTGTTTTCTGCTTGTCAACACTTACCTTTCGCCCAATTCGAAACCACTTTTAAGACAAATAATATCTCAGAATTCTGTTGGGAACATGTCTGGGAATTATGCCCTATAAGGAATCCCTGCGCACGTATTGACATTATTTAATATGCATTTTTGGATAGCACATATGTGATTTTCCTTTACACTGATATGAACCTCCACTGAAGTTGTTGCAATATAACTTTTCCTCACTTTGGGCGCCCCTAGTGGTGAAGTTAAACACTTCTTTTCGCATTATCATAACTTTGCAAAGAAAACTAAATAAATGAAAAACTAAGAATTATTGCAGTATTTTCAGATAAAGAAATTTTAACCTGCTTCATGGATTATTGTAATTAAAGACATTACAATGGATTATGGTACATACAGGTTTCTTATGAAATTTTAATGACTATTTTGGGGCTATTTCTTTTAATTGTTACTGCTGCTAATAATCTCATTGGTTTTCATACAACATGCTAAGAGGAAGATTTAATGCAAAAATAATTAAAGTACCTCCACCTTTCTGAAACGTCATTTTGGCTTAAAAACAATAAAAGAGAGGATGATTAAATCAATCTGCCACCTCTACATATTACAAGTAAAACATATACACATTCATAACACGGAAATTAGAGGTCAACAAAGATACATAAAAATACGAAACTTAATGCCATAAGTAATTTTGTGATAATTTAGACATACTGTTCACAAAAGGTACCAATGATTTCAGTTGCGGATTTAGAAATTAGGAATTAAGAATAAAATTCCTCTATGGTCACTTCAACCCCTCACGTATGAGCATGACGTACCTCGATGTTTACGCTATCCGGAGAAATATGAAAAGAATAGTAAAAGAAGAAAGCCGCCTAGTATCATCATAGATACCATTCCGACATTTGTTTCATGTGAGTAATGAAAAGCAAGGAAAATCTCAATCAGGATGCTGGCCTGAAAAGGCTTTAACACTTTTCCGGCAGAGTTGTCCCACCTTGAATCTAACCTGGAATCCCTCGCATAATGGACGTCATTAATATTACTGCTAGAGACGTCATTTCACGAAGATAGGGTTTGGCAATTGCCACTCCCTGAGTTTGAGAAATACATACGATGTCCATGTCAAAACCAAGAGTCAATGTTTAAAAAAGAACAAGAAAATGATAGCAAAAAAAAAAAAAAAAATACGGTATTGTGATTGATATACAAGTGCATACCTTAGTTATTTTTTCCACGTAGTCACCATGAACTTTCAGAAATTTCTGGTAGACAAGTTTTTGTAGCCCTCAATGTGAAAATCTGCTGCCTGAGAGAGCAACCAGCCCAGAACTGATGTATTGAGCACTTCATTGTCGTTGCAAGCCACTTTTTCAGATGAAGGAAAAGAGATATCTCTAGAGCAAGGTCAGGTATCTAAGGGAGGTGATTGAATAGTTCCTTCCGAAATCACTGAATTGCTTCAATGGTATGAGCATCTATGTGTGAGCGGGAGTTGTCATCTATTAGAAAAATTAAAGAAATCATCATTCCTCTCCACGAATTTTGGATGGTACGTCGCAGATGTTTGGCAATACACGTCTCCTGTAATTGTGAGCCCTGGTTCCAGGACACCCACAAGAATCACACACTTTTGCTCTCAAATACGGTTGCCATGATTTTGTGAACTGATTATGTTTGTTTCAATTTCTTTCCTTTAGAAGAATCAGAGTGCTGCCATTTCATTGACTGCTGTCCATTTCATTGACACCCACAAGAATCACACACTTTTGCTCTCAAATACGGTTGCCATGATTTTGTGAACTGATTATGTTTGTTTCAATTTCTTTCCTTTAGAAGAATCAGAGTGCTGCCATTTCGTGACAGTGGCACACGAGATTGTGGCATCACCCGCCATCACTATGTGAGAAGACAGGTGATCCCCAACCAGGAGCGTCATTTAGGGGGGGGCAGGAGGGGGCAATTGCCTCCCCCAAGAGCTTGAGGAATACATATACTTTAATAAATTGTCTACTAATATACTAGTACGAAACGTGAAAGTCTTATGTCGGTGGTGCTCTTGCCCCCCTCAAGCGAAGTCTGAAATGACGCCTCTGTCCCCAACCTCTCTCCAACGGATCAAAATATCACGTGCAGCAAGTGGCGTATTTAGGGGGTCTTCCGGGCTTAACCCCCCCCCCCCCCGAAATCTTACTATAGTAAAGTATTTGGTCTAGGAATTAATTCGTGCGGTTGGTACGCACACATTGAAGCTGTAGTACAAACACAAAATACATAAATACCTTAAGAAAAATATTGTCCATCGCTAGCCACCACTTTCGCCCATCTGTCAGGCAATGTACGGATTCCGTGGCGAAAGAAGTCCTCATCCTTGGAAGCGATCCAGTCAGAGACCCATGTTTCGATATCTTCTGAAGAAGTAAACCGCTGTCCAATCAAATCGTTGTTCATGCAATCGAACAAGTAGTAGTCCGAAAGAGCAACGTCTGGTGAATACGGCGGGTGGGGTAAAACTTCCCATCCGACATTTTCTAAATAGGTTTTGACCGGTTTTGTGACATGTGGGCAAGCGTTATCATGTTGAACAATAAGTTTATCATGTCTGTTCTCCCATTCTGGTCGTGTTCTGGCCAGAGCTTGCTTCAAACGCATTAATTGTCGTCGATAACGTTCTCCATTCATAGTTTCACCCGGTTGCAGCAGCTCATAGTACACCACACCTTTCATATCCCACCATATGCACAGCATAACCTTTGCACAGTGAATATCTCGTTTTGGTTGTGATGGACCTGGTTCACCTGGTTTCACCCAGGCCTTTTTTCGTTTAGGGTTCTCGTAATGGATCCACTTCTCATCACCCGTAATAATTCGATGCAGAAACCCCTTTCTGCTCTGTCGTTGAAGCAGCAATTCGCAAATGGTTTTTCGTCTTTCAACGTCTCTGTCTTTCAATTCATGTGGAACCCAATGTGACATCTTTTGAATCATTCCCATGGCTTTCAAGCGTTTGGAGACTGTTGTTTGATCAACGCCTAATGCTGCTGCAAGTTGTTCCTGCGTTTGACATGAATCCTGCTCGAGCAATGCTGTCAATTCTTCGTCTTGAAATTTTTTTGGCTGTCCAGCTCGCTCTTGGTCTGCCAAGCTGAAATCACCACTTCTAAACCGTGCAAACCACTTCTGACACGTTCGCTCAGCTAGAGCATGGTCACCATACACTTCCACCAAAATACGATGACTTTCAGTCGCACTTTTCTGCATGTTAAAGTAATGCAGCAGGACACCCCGCAAAAACACTTTATCAGGCACAAATTGCGCCATGTTCACTTAACTACAAACTGGTGTTGTTGACGCTTTAATCCACTGCCCTATACTACGAACGATACGCGATGACAGGGGTTTGCAACACATGTGTGGATACACGGAAATGTGGGACGCTCCGTTCGTTGCGCCATCTCTTGTCCACCCGCACGAATTAATTCCTAGACCAAATATATGAAATATCTTGCAGAATTCTCACATTTTCAGGCAAAGACCCCCCCCCCCAAAGCAAAATCGTAAATACGCCCTGCGTGCAGCTGTCATTTCTTGCTCTTTGTGGGCGTTTTGGAAACCCATCTCGCACACAGTTTGTAATAACACTGCTTGTTAGTCACAATTCCATGTACCCTTTCCGCACACACTTCTGGATACTGTTTGGCAAATTCAGTTATTGTGAACCAGGGATTGGATCGCACTTTCTCGTCAACGCGTTTCATCAGGTCTGAAGAAGGTTCATATTTTGGTTAGATCTCCACAGGGGTAGAGCTTGTGTTTCGGGTGCGTTTTACGAGTTTTCGTTACCATTTGGCTACACATTTTTTGATCTTGCCTATTGCGTTTGAAGAGTATTATTTTCAGATATTGTTCGTTATGGTTATTTGTGTACATTCTTTCCGCAATGGTAGAGCAGGTATTGCCCCCTTGTGACATCTCTGGTGAATTTTAGGCGGGAAGTAGTCTGTGGATATGTTGTTTTGCAATCAGTGTCGGAAGCGGACAGAACAGGTAGTGAACCGTTAAGGGTTAATTGTTGCTTCCTGTATGCTTAGATATGACCGAATCCAACTTGAGGGTACAGACAACTCTTCATCTAACGTTTACACATATTCAATAGGAATCCCACTTTTTCTAGTAATTAACTATCACATTATTTAAAACAAACAGTTTCATACCTACACATATATTTATAAATATGAACCGAGGTCTATGGCCTTAGACACATATAATGATTCCGATGACAACAGCTTGTTATAACCTCCTACAACAATGATTATTTCAACCACAAAATAACTGCCCGTCGAATTACTGGTTGGTACCTTTAACTACAATTAACGGTACAAGTAACTCGAATTATTATACCTCTAACTACAATATGTGTATAATTGGTAAAGTACTTTTGACCCTTCCTACAGTACAATTACAATTGTTTTTAACTCACAACAAAGTGTCCGCTACTCTCATCGTCATGAAAAATTTAACGACCTTCCCGAAACTCTCTGCATTACCTGGCCTTCCCTTCACTCATTATTGTCGATCCTTCAATGGTACAGAATTCTCGATAGATGTGAGCTGCATTCTGTCATTTTTCACTCAGAAATCATGTGACACACCTCATTTCACATTTGCTGTGATTTTGTTACGCAGCCATTTCTACTTACTGCTACTCGCACGTACTTAACTTCATTCGGGTGATTGTATCTCTGCTGCAAGATATCTGACTCCATGGAAAATTTTCTAGATTGGGAGGATTTCCTCTCAGGCCACTGATTGGTTATAAAATAAAGGACTTATATTTAAACTACAGGTAATACAGAAAACAGCATTCATAGTTGTTGTAAATGCTTTCTTTAATGTTCAATTACAAGTTAACAATTTTGCTTTCAAGAATAGATAAGTACACAAAATCCTAAAAGTGCATCGGCCTCAACCATCTCAACCTGTGTGCTCCCATAAAATTGAGCTATGTTTGTAGATACAGTCATGTCCAAAATTATTGTCGCATGTTTATAAATATATTGTTGCAGGAATATGATTTGATAACGATTTCGCCCGGTATTTCTTACAATGTTAGTATGTGTATAATCAGCAAAGACATGTATGTGACAAATTTCACGTCAAAAGACAAGAAAATAAGAATAATAAAAAGAAAATAAAACTTTCTTGTCCATTTAGCAACATTTTGTTTTACTCATTCTAATTTTCGTATTTATAATTATTTTGCTGTGAAATTCACCACAAATGTACATTTCCCGGTTATACACATAATAACAATATTAAAAGTACCCCTGCAAAATCATTATCAAATTAAGTTGCCACAACAAGACAGTTATAGATATGCAACAATCATTTTGGACATGACTGTACACACAAAGAAAAGTCCGTTCTCCGGACAGCGGTATATTGTACAAAAATATGGTACCCTCTTGCTTACTATAGAAATCTGTAGGGAGCATACGTTATCCGTATGCTACATAGGCACTGCCCTTAGATGTTACATCATGCCGTTGTAGGATGACTGACATCTAACATATACTGTCATATACATATACTTATGTTACCTTCGTCAGTTATATGTTATATACGTCTATTTGTATGTGAGATCCTGACTGCCTACATTGTTTCATACGAAAAGTGCGTATAGATGGAACACTTATACAGAAAGTATTATAAAACATGCGTTTTCAGTTATACGTCTGCTGTACGTTAAGTCCAAAAACTACAGGAATTACGCATGTAACCTATCTTTTTAAGTACGCCACCTACATTTTTTTTCTCAGTGCAACTTACGGGAATTGCGTTCTTAATTCAATACATCACAATCGTCATAATTTTGTATGTATTACATAAAATATCTCAAAATACTCTTAAGTAGACTTTCATTACTTAGGTGGAAATACCTTCCATACAGAACAGGTGATAATCGGACGGTGCGATGTCCGCGAGTATGGTGGATGGAATAGTGTTTCCTACCCTAGGCTTAGCATGCTGTCCCGGGTTATCCTAGCCACGTGGGGCTTAGCGTCGTCTTGTAACAGGAGGACCCCTTTGCGATTCAGAAGTACTGGCTCTGAGTTTTGAGTTTTTCTTGAACACAGCTCAAGTGCTGACAGTACACAGTTGCATTGATACTCTGATCAGATGGTAGCAGTTCCCGATGCACGATTCCGCGAGCAGTTCACCAAACACACAGGAGGACTTTGTTCTGGAGTACTGCTGGTGTCGGCTGTCTTGCAACCGATTCATGGGATGCTAACCAATGATGGCGGCGCCGTTGAGCTTCGTACAGAACCCACTTCTCATGACATTTCAACACCTTGTCCAAAAATGGCTCCTTCCTCAGACGAGAAAGCAAAAAAAAAAGTCAGGTCTCTGCTCGCGTTGCCTTCTTGCCCGGAGTCAAATCATGTGGGACCCATCGACCCAACTTGTAGTGCTTCCCAAGTTGGTAGAGGTGTTGCCAAATGGTTTCTCTACTCACGCTGAATTGTAATCCCAGTTTCACACATGTCTGGCAATTGTTCGTCTCAATTGCTACCTGAAGATCTTCATTTTGTACATGTATTGGTCTTCTGGCGCGTGATGCGTCTTCGAATGTTTCGTCACCGTCCTTAAACTTGTTAAACCACCGTTGCACTGTCCGAATTGTCACAACACTCTCACCAAAGGCTTGGTATATCTTCCGCCCGCTGCAGTGGCGTTTGACCCCAGTTTGAACTTGTACAGCAAATACACACTTATGACGCTCTGTGGAGGTCCATGCTTACTCTGTTCTTATGAAAGTTCACGGTGTAACTGAACTGCCACAACCAGTTAGTATGTTGGATATATACACACCAATAACTGAACTTCGTCTTATCTCCATTCACATTCAACTCACGGTGTGAGGGCCAATTGAATACAGACCTTCAACAAAAAGCGACAGAACTTTCTTGGTTACCTTTATTTAAAACAAGCAGTTGCACAACAATGCATGAATAAACACTAAGCCCAATTATCTTCACTGCTGCGAATGCACGCTTTTATTGTTTAATATCTTCAGTAAATTGTCTACGTCCGTTTAAAAGATAAGATTCAGGATAAGGAGAACTGGCTCTTACGGTGTTTTACTTATTCAACCTACTTCCCCGCTCTGGATTAGTTTCTCATTATTCATAAAAAGTTTCGATATTTAGTTTTCGTTTTGTATATGAAGTATCTTTGTGGGTCCAATTGTAACATAAAATACCTTAAAAATTATCTTCTTTTTTATTACTGTACAGGGTGTCCGGAATGGGACTGACGGTTTTTAAAAGTGTATAGTTTTAATATGATCAGAGATACAGAAGGAAAAAACATGCATTTTAAAGGAGAACTTAAAAAGTTTATTTAGTGTTACTTATAAGTCATTCTAACTCAGTGTAACTCCACCTGAGCTCCATTAGTAACTCTTACAATATCTAGCCTGAACTCTTTCTCTCTCCAAGTATTGTGTAACACCTGAGGTGTTACTGAAGCAATTGCATTCCTAATACTGTTTTTCAGTTCATCAAAGTTACGCACCTTTTCACCAGAATACACATGGTCTTTTACATATCCCCACAGGAAGAAGTCCAGGGGGGTAACATCAGGAGAGCGTGGAGGCCACCTAAGAAGTCCAGGGGGGTAACATCAGGAGAGCGTGGAGGCCACCTAATTGGCCAGTCACAGCCTATCCAACGGCCAGGAAATTCAGTATCAAGGTACTCCCTCACTTGTAGGCTCCAATGTGGCTGGGCACTATCCAATTGGAATATCACTTGAGGTTGCAAATGTTGTAACTGGAGAACAGCAAAGTGTTGAAGCATGTCTAAGAACACATTTCCTGTTATGGTTTGCTCTATGAAAAGGAAGGGGCTTATAACTGCATTATGTGTTAAAGCACACCAAACATTCAATTTGGGACTGTCTCTAGAATGTTCTATGTACGCATGCGGATTCTCAGATCCCCATATCCTAACATTGTGTCTGTTAACACAGCCAGACAAGTGAAAAGTTGCCTCATCAGAGAAAACAACGTTCAATAGGAAGTTATGGTCATAATCAATCCTGTCCAGAATTCCAGTGGCAAATTCTGCTCTCTGTGCCTTATCGTTGGGCTTAATTTCTTGCAAATAATTGCACCTTATACGTGCGCAAACGTAATCGTTTGTGTACCACATCGTGCACTGTTGACTTCGGAATTACCAATTGCCTGCTCACTGCGCGAATTGACTTCCTCGGGCTAAGTGAGAAACACTTTCTTATTGCTTCTACATTTTCTTCTGACATACGCGATTTACCACCGCTGTGTTGTTTCACTACACTCTCCGTTGATAAACACTGATCCTTCCACGCATGGATACTGTTTCGTGATGGAGGATAATTGTCGAAAGTTTCGTTGAACTTGAACAACACTTTTTGTTTCTGCAAACCATCACACGCATTGCGCCTTTTCGACTGTCGACGCCATTTCTGTTTATCGGCGATACTAGCGCCGTCACCGGTAATCGTTCAAGTATGAAAATTTTCTGAACAAAACTTTTTGAGTTTTCCTTCAATATAAATGTTTTTTTCTTCTTCTGTATCTCTGACCATATTAAAACTATACACTTTTAAAAACCGTCAGTCCCATTTCAGACACCCTGTATTTTACTTATTCATGTCGGAAATGTACAGTTCATACGCTGTAGATGGCACATCTATTGAATTGAACTGAAGAGCCACTCAAAGAGAACCACCGAAACCACCGAACCACAACTGAAACGGGTGAGTTTAGATTTACATCGAAGTTGCACCAGCCGATCATGACGTAAAGTCACGTGGTATTATCATGAGGGCAAATGTGGAATAAAACTAGCCCTGCTGAGCTTCAAACCCCCTTCGCTCACTGACGCTCACCCAGCTATATATCGTAACGTAAGTAAATCAATTTTTTTTATCAATAAAGTTGTGTGTGCAACGTGAACTAATTACCACGTGATATTACGTCACGACCGAATGGTGCAAGTTCAATGTAAATTTAACTACACGCAACTGAAACTTACTGACCCAAGGCACTTTTAGTCGGTTTAAGTAAGAAAATGTCCCTCAACTGACTCAAATATTTTCTTTCCTTATCAATTTTTTCCTAGTTTAATGACTGTCTAATTCCTATAACAGAAGATGTGGAATAAGATTAATGTAGCTATATGAAATGAAGTCCCAATCACATTTGTTTTATTCATTTGTTTTTTTTTTCTTTTCTTTCTTTACTTTTTCATTCACATCTTTTTACAAAGAAATACTCCCAGCGAATAGTGGGTGCAAATTATACTACTTTCAACACATACACAGAGAAAAATACGTTCTCCGGACAGCGGTATAGTGTACAAATATACGGTATCCTCTTGCTTACTATAGAAATCTGTACGGAGCATACATTATCCGTATGCTACATTGGCACTGCCCTTAGGTGTTACATCATGCCGTTGCAGGATGTCTGACACCTAACAGTTTTCCGTATATTACATGCATATACTTATGTTACCTTCGTCACCTATATGTTATATACGTCCATTTGTATGTTTGATCCTTACCGCCTATATTGTTTCATACGGAAAGTGCGTATAGTTGGAACACTTATGCAGAAAGTATTATAAAACATGCGTTTTCAGTTATACGTCTGCTGTACGTTTAAGTCCAAGAACTACAGGAGTTATGCGTGTAAGTTATCTTTTTAAGTACGCCGCCTACATTTTTTTCTCAGTGTAGACTCATTAATTGTTGATATTGTGTTGGTTTATTTCTAAAGAACAAATAAAAATTTAAGCATTTATATTGGTCAATCAGTGAGCGATAGAATTTCCCTGTATTTGCATATCGAAAATTTTCATTTTTCCCTTTCTGTTAAATTTCTCTACGAAATTTCCCTCAAACTACGGAGACTGACACAACGCTGAGATGGAAGAACTGTTCGCGAGGCAGCAACATACAAGATCAACGTTTCTTAAATATTTTCTTTCGTAAAGAACCATGACTCATTAAAGTGGATCACCACCCGGAAGTCAGTACATATTTTAGCTCATTCCCTTAATTACTGCGCAATGAAACGTTACATATCGTGGAAAATACAGTCACTTTTTATGAAACCCTTATTCTAACATAAGTACACGCTGCATTTGTAAGGTAGGAAATCAACGTCTTATCATTTAGTTTATTCTGCCTCTAATTAAAGTTTAATAAAATTTTGGTAAAGACAATAGAGAAGATCATGCGAAATATATGTATGGGATAGAAATAGTCACCGTTAGAATCGCCGTTACTTGCTAAGTTGTTAACGGATTCACTCCATTAACGAAGTCGGCCTTGTAATCGGTCTAACTATCTATTACAAAGAAGAAAAAGAATTTAAAAAGTCGCTTACATTTATTCGGATAATCACCATACATGAAAAAGTTTAGTCCGAAACGCGAAACTATGGAAATGATGCGAAATTAAAATATAAAGAAATTTGTCGTAGGATAGTTAACTTAAATTGAAATCTTTCCGAAATTAGATGTTTCCGACCGAAGTCACAGATAAGTTGTTGTCTTGTATTGAGGACCTCAACATATATGCAAAGTTTCACGGTTTTTTTTTTTTTTTTTTTTTTTTTTTTTTTTTTTTTTTTTGGTAGTGTAGCTCACCTACAGCCAATTCAATTAATTACCATCTCCGTAATTAGGCGTTTTTGACCAAAGTAGCAAATAGACTTTTTTCTTGTATTAAAATCTTAACCACGTATACGTAGTTTGTCCCTTTATTACCGGAATACCCTATATATATATATACTAAGCTCGTGAAGGTTTACCATGATACTAACTTTGATCAAGATGGGATTTAAAGTGTATATAATATACTGTATATGTACTGGGTGTTTCAAACAATACTGACAACGTTTGGGAGTTGATTTCTGACACCAAGGTAATAAAAGAGGTTCATATGAACGTATGAGAAAAAGTACTTATATTAGACACAAGATCTGTCCAAAATTATGGAATAGCTACGTTACACGCGTTTTTAGGAATACGAAAAACCGTATAGTGGCGGTTTCACTATCAGTGAAAAGGAACTCACACACATATATACTCCAACAATGCATATCATACCAAAGTGCAATGTATGCGCAAAGCATTCCCTACAAGACATAATTCCTAAACATCTTCCTGCAGAATTTTCTGATGTGTTCTGACTTAAGAGCTGGTTCAATGTAGGCAAATCCTAAGCCTTGGCATTTGACAGTGAATAGAGAAAGCGTCAGTGGAAGGTCTGAAGTGTTAGGGAGTGCCAGAACAACGGTTCCTTGTGTTCGAAATAACACGAGCTGCGATGTATTATCTCACATTCATACGTATAAAAAGAGCGGTAACATTCCGTGCAACAATACATCCCGAGGAACCTTGAGCCTGACGTTCTGTGCCACTTCAGACTTCCCGCTGACAGATTTCGTATTCTCTGATGCCAAGACTTACCTCTTGCCCAATTCTGAACTGGTTTTATGTCAGACCTTGTCTGTTGGGAGCATGTCTGGGAATTATGCCCTGTAGCGAATCCCCTGTGCGCTCACTGTACATGATATGGAGCACCACTGAAAGTGTGGCAATGTAACTTTTCCTCACCTTGGTTGGCCCTAGCTATGAAACTAACATGTAAGCCCTTTCCCTCAAAGACCCATACGACTTTTTTGTTTTCATTATCTTAGTTTGAGCTGGAAACACCATGCATAATATACTCTTACTAAAATAAAATTCAACATTTTCAGATTGGGTGCTTCTAACCCAGTGCATATACTAATGTAACTAAAATCATTACAATGGCGTATAGTATATACAGGGTGTCCGAGAAGTCCTTCCCTGATTACAGAAATTGATAACTCAGGCTAGAAATAAGATAGAAATATGAAACTGGTGTTGAATTGTTTACAAACTATAAAAGTTTTGGTCACATCAGTACACTTCCACATGAGCACCCTTGGTAGCACGTAGCACATCTAGGCGATATTCAATTTCCATCCACACATTAGCCAACATCACTGGAGGGATCGATGCAACGACTGTGGTTATTCGTTGCTGCAGGGTTTCAAGATCTGGTACACGTGTTCGGTAGACCTCATCCTTGACATCACCAATTCGTCTGAGATAACCATTATCGTCCGCAATACGTGATAGCATTTCGACCGCAAAGTCATATCGACGTGTACCGTCGTCGGGCAACAAGGCCTGAACGAGTTGCACTTTGTAAGCACGAAACAATAAACGTTTGTGTAAAATGTCATGGATAGAGCTTTTTGGCATCTGTAATTCACGTGAGGCCCTGCGCACCGATTTCTTAGGACTTCTCAGAAAAGACTGCCGCACAGCCTCCACCGTGTCTGCTGAGGTTCTTGGTCGACCAGACCTCGGAAGGTCAGCAACCGACCCTGGGTTCTTGAACTTCTCATAACAGGCTTTAATGCTCTTGACATCAGGTGGAGTCCTCCCAAATGTTGTCTGGAACTGTCTCTGCACCGTGGTTGGTGATCGTGTCTCATGGTACCACAGGACACACTGTGCTTTCTCCTGGTTGGTTGGCATGGCTTCTTGGGCTTCTTACTTACGTACTACAAACCTAAAACAAACAAAATTGAGACTTGGTAAAACAGAACAAACCTAACACAGACAAAAACTTTTATAGTTTGTAAACAATTCAACACCAGTTTCATATTTCTATCTTATTTCTAGCCTAAGTTATCAATTTCTGTAATCAGGGAAGGACTTTTCGGACACCCTGTATATATTTCTCATTTCAATTTAATATCTGCTTTCTTAGTTTAATTTGCTGTAGTTGTTACTGCTAGTAATAATTTTAACTATTTTTCATACAACGTGTTTAGGAGAGAATTTAAGGCAATAAAACAAAAGTAACTGAAACATTCTAAAATGTTATTTTGGTTTAAAATTAGGAAAAAAGAGAATGACTAAAACGAACTGCCATCTCTACAATTTACATAATAAAAGACTTTCACACGCTTATAGGACAGGGAAATTAGATGTAAACCAGATATTTAAAAAGACGAAAGTTGCTGGTATATGTAATGCTACGATACTCGAGATATAATGTTCACAAAAAATACCAAAGATATCCTTTGTGTTTACGACTAGACACGACCTAGGACTTGGCATCATGAGATATCCTTCTGTGGGGCGAAGTGAAATCGCTCCACAGAAATACCAACTACACCAGAGAGTATCCAATAACATATTAATGCGGCAGGAGCGATAATATCTGTGGAAACACTACAATCTATACAAAGCTCTCTTGAGTTAAGTTGAGTTGATTCTGAGTTTACCGTCCCGTTCAGCAGCGATTCGCCGTTTCAAAATTATTTATGCAGACGGTGTGCACTTCGAGCATCTGCTAAAGTAGAACAGTTGCATGAGATAAGGCATTACTGATTCCTTTTGATGCGTTTTCTGTGCTGCAGTAATTTACAAATATGATTATTCTGTGTATACTGTACAAGCCACCACTAATTGTCTTTAGAAAAGTTGAAACCACGTCCGCCATCACTAATTCTGTCTACATTTTTCAGTTCGCTAAAAACAACATACATTTTTGGCGGCTATTTTGGAAACGGTGCTCCATAGTCTAAATGCTTCCTCTGAATCTGTTTTTCGTTTTCCAAGATCTATTATGTCTGTATTATGTTTGTTGCCATGTACTAAGAGTAGGGTTTCTTTTAGCCTGGAAATCTTTCTTTATCGTTTCTCGATCTTCAACTTCCCTTTTTAACTTCCAATATTTTGTTTTATTTTTATATCATCCATCAATTGTGTTCTTCTTCTTCCTACTCCTTCCTTTCCTTCTCTGGTGGTACAAACAAGGAAATTTCTTCGCAAAATGTGTCTATTTTTATTGACTTCTTACGAAGGATGTGTTTAAAAGCGCCTTCATCTCTCTTATCTCTTTTAAAACATCTTCGTATATAATGTGTGTTTACGTTCGTGTGTAACCGTCAAAATACGAGGATAAGTTACAAATTATCGGCAAGGTAGCTATAACTTGTCTTACGTTGTTCATACTCACTTCTGTCCTCGTTTATTTCATTGTTATGCTGTTGTGGGCATACTATGAAAGTTTGATGCTAGTACCTACATTTGAGTTCCTTTTGTTGCAGATAGATCATGGTCGCTCAATTAGATGTTTGCACTAAAGAGGAAAAACGAGCAGTGATCCAGTTTTAGTGGACGGGATGTGTATCAAGGGCCGCGATCAATCAAAAACTTTCGACAAAATACGGAAATAGTGTCTTGTCGCAACGGAGGGAGCGCCAACTCAACGGTTTCTCGTGTTCAGTGTAACACGTACTGCGTTGTATTATTTCATACTCATACGTATAAAAATGTGTAATATACCGTAGAATAATACATTCAGCACGCGTTATTTTGAATATGAGGAACTGTGAGTCTGGCGTTCTGTGACACTTGAGACTTCTCGCTGACAGATTTGGTATTCGCTACTGTGAAGGCTTACCTTATGATTAATTCGAAATTATCTTTAAATCAGAGCATATCTTACCGTTAGAATTGGGTTGAGAACATGTTTGGGAATCATGTCCTGCAGGGAATCCTTTGCGCACGCATTGTACGTTACTTAAATATGAAATTTTTAAGGTACATCTGTAACTTTTCTACTGATATGGACCGTCATTGTGGGTATTGCAACGTATTTCCCCCACTTTGGGCAGTCCTCACTGTGAAACCTTCAACATAGTTTAATATGACAGTTCCCAAGTATAGCCGATCTTATTTTCAAACAATGCATGGTATCCAAGAAAAAACAGTAAACAAATAAAATTCGGCATTTAATATCGCCTAAATTTAAGGTAGCCTACTATAATTAAACACATTAAAATGGCTTATAATATATATGTTTCATATAAAATAATAATCTGTGTTTTCTTGCTTAAATTAATTTAATAGTTACCGCTCGTAATAATTCTCACTATTTCTCACAGGACAAGCCAAGAAAAGAAATAGGTACAATAAAGGAAAGTATCTTGGTCTTTCTAAAATGTCATTTTGGTTTAAAAACACGAAAACCGGTGATAACTCAAACACTCTGCCACCTACACAGTTAACAGAGTAGAAAATTTATACACATTTATAGACATCGAAATTAGAAATTAGAGGTCATTTAATAAACCAAACTTGCTGGAATTAGTAATGCCATGGTAGTTGACATGTATTACTCACAAGAAATACCATTGATTTCAGTTACGGATTTATGAATTAAAAATAATATTCCTCTATGCTATGAAGTTGACGTCTCTCAATGATCACACTATCCGGAGAAAAACAAAAGAATGGAGAAAGGAAAGAAGTGGCCTGGGACCATTATAGATACCATCCTGGCATTTGTCTCGTGCGAATAAGGAAAACAAAAGAAAACTCAATCACGATAGCTGAAAAGACTTTTACACTTTTTCGACCGAGCGTCCCTACCGGAAATCAAACCTGGGACCAGCACCAGTGGATAGAATGAGGAGATATGAACATCAGTATTACAACCAGTGACGTCATTTGGGGAGGGTAGAGTAGGACTATTGCCCTTCTTATTTTGAGAAATATATACGAGGAGCATGTCAAAATAAGGGCCGATATTTTTAAAAATCATGAAAATGATATAAAAAATTTATTGTAATTGATTTACAAGTACGTACCTTGGTTATTTTTAGATGCCATCATCATGAACCTCCAAATATTTCTGGTAATGTAACACAGCCTTCCTTAAGGGAGTAGCGTATGCCCTCTGTGTAAAAATCTGGCTAATGAGAGTGTGGCCTGTAGAGAACTATTTTGAGCACTTAACTGTCTTTGAAACTTTTTGATGCATGCCACTTTTTGAGGTAAAGAAAAAAGAAGATATTGCAGGGACAAGATCATGGCTGTAAGATGGATGATTGAATAGTTCCCATCAAAACTTTCAATTGTCTCAATGGTACGAGCAACTCTGTGTGTGGGAGTTTTAATCGATCACAAGAAGTTCAGAGCTTAACATTCCTCTTCGCCGATTTTGGATGGCATCTCAGATATTATTCATTGTTTGGCAATACACATCTGCTGTAATTGCCTTTCTTGGTACCAAGAAATTCACAAGAATCACGCCCTTTGGGTCCACAACACGGTTGCCGCCATGATTTTGTGAACTGATGGTGTTTGTTTGAATTTAGGAGAACGAGAGTGTCTCCATTGCTTTTACTTCTGCTTCGACTCTCCAGTCACGTACGATATCAAGGTTTCATCACCTGTCATTGTGTGAGAAAAGAGGTCATCCTCATTCTCCTTACAGCAAACTAAAATATCACCTGCAAATTTCATACTTTGCTCTTTGTGAGCCTTTACGAAAAAGGACACAAAAGAAACCGGACTTTCGTTCTAAAAAATAATTTATTACATTTTTTTACAAAATTCTTTCAGTCTCCTTCAAAGTACTCTCCGTTATATGCGATTCATTTCTCATATCTTCTTTCCCACTGTTTGAAGCACCTCTGGAACTCTGGAACTTTTATATCGTCCATTGCACTCTGCGAAGTTCGTTTAACAGCCTCTACACCATCAAAACATTTTCCTTTTAGATTTTGTTTAATTCTCGAAAAATGTCATCATGTTGGTCAAAAAGTTTGGATCACTTTCAATCTGGATCAAAGTCCTGGCTCAAATTCAGACGAATGATTTGATCCTGTGTGAGCAGGCGAGAACCAAACTTAGCGGCCGACATGTCTCATTTGCAAAACCTCACGCTGACACGAGCTCCAACTCACTCCTGCCTGTTTTGAAATATCATCGATCATAAAACCACGATCCTCGCTGCTTTTAGGGCAAATTTGTTCGATGTTTTAGTCATTTCGAAATGATGAAGAGCACCCACAACGAGCATGATCTTCAACACTCATCTCACCACACTTAAAGCGCCCAAACCACTCCAAAAAAAATTGTGTGCTGTTCATACTATTTTTCTTGGAAGCCTGTTGAAGCCATTGGTAAATTTTCGTTTCCGATTTTCCAAGTAGGAAGCAAACACACTCCTTGTTCCTTTGCATCTGCCATAACGATTTCGCAGGCGGCAAGGGAGAACAGTTGAGAGAAACAATAATACGATCAATTGTTAACTTTCTACGCAAACGCCGTTTGACTAACTGATCTGGGAAGGTATCTACTAGACCCACCTACTATTCCTCCCTACTACTCTCTACTACCCCTAGACACGGCAGCGCTCGTCAAATTCGGTTTCTTTTGGGTCCCCCCCCCTTCGTATCATCAGTTTCAATACCCATCTCACACATAGTTTGTGATAACGCAGCATATCAGTCGAAGTTTAATGCACTGCTTCCGCAGACTCTGGCGAGTATACTTATTGTGAACTTGGGGATTGGATAGCAATTCCATTCGTTTGCTAAAGAGGGCTGACTCAGCACAGATAAGCCAGAACTCACTCGCTCATCCAAAAGAGCAGGTTAGCTTGTTTGCTAGCGACAGCCCTGAGTTTTAGAGACATATGCTTTTAATAAATTGTATGCTCATTAAAAAATATGTGAAACTCTCATGTCGGTGGAGTTCCCCCTTGCTTCCCCGTGGCAAAATTTAAAATGACGATGATATCTAGAACTATTCAAATATCTTCATTGGTTTGACAACAAACGCAGGAAATTATAACCATACATCTGTTGAAGTCGTATTATATTTCATATTATATTGAAGTCATAGTCAGTTTTATTCACAGAGTATAACATTTAAATCTAAAGGCAATTTTATTATAAATATTAGTATGTTTCTATATCGTGGACAAAACAATCATTTTTCTATCGAACCCTCATTTTAACATAAGTACACACTGTATTTTTAACATAGTAAATGAACCGTCTTATCCTTTAGTTTCTTATCCTTCTAATTAAAGTTTAATAAAACTATGGTAAAGACAATAGAGAGGATCACAAGCAATATATGTATGGAATATAAATATTCACCGTTACTCACAAAATTGTCAACAGGTTGACACTCATAACAAACTCGGCCGAAATCTCTCTACCTATGTATTGAGAAAAGAATTTAAAAAAAAAAAACTTCGCTTATCTTGTATGGGATATGACCCATACATAGCCACCGTTAAAGTCGCCGTTATCCGTTAATGCGTTAACGGATTGACTCCGTTAATTAACTTGATCGAGTTAATTACCTTAGATGCCAATTGCTAGCAATATAACTCAAAATTCGCTTCCATGAATGGAATATGGGATATACATAGCCTTAGTTAAATCAGCGTTACCTGTTAAGTTGTTAACACATTAACACCAGCACAAACCAACTCGCCCTGGTAATCGCTTTAGCTATTTGTTGCAAAAAAAAAAAATAGAATATTCGCATCGTTTGAAGATCCATTACCGTGCGGAGTAACGAACAAACCGACTCATGTACTTACAACAGGCCTCTTTAATTTATATCGCTGTAAAAGAAAATAAGGGGATTTTTTTTTCGAATATTTCATTAAGACCATACCACAGCTTTGATGAGTCATAACTCGGAATAATGTAATATAGCGTGGACAAATTTCGTATTCTGCTGTCAAGGCTTATGCTTTGTCTAATTCAAAATCACCTTTAAGCAGAGCATATCTGAAAATTCTGTTGGGAACATGTCTGGCAATTATGCCCTATAGGGAATCCTCTGCGCTCGCATTGTATATACATTACTGAAATATACATTTTTAGTTGGCACATGTTTACACTAATATGGACCACCACTGTGAGTGTCGAAATGAAACTTTTCCATACTCCTTTGGGCAGCCCTTACTGTGGAACCTCTCCTTCATAGGTCGTCGATATGAACTTGCTTTCATTATGGTGTATATTATTCTCGTGATCAAAACTTCGTAAGGAAAATTCAGATCCCAAGCACAGATTGAGGTAATTAATCAAATTCGCTTATAATATTTATGTATGTTTTCGGTTTCATTTTGATCTTCATTTTCTTGATTTAGTTGCTTTCATATTCACTGCTAGTAACAATTCTCTTTATTTTTCATACACCATGCTAAGAAAAAGATTTAATGCAATAAAATCAAAATGTCTTGACCCTTCTAAAATATCATTTTGGTTTAAAAGCAAGAAAACTGAATTAAAATAATCTCCTATCTCTGCAGTAAAAGATTTATACATGTTAATAGGACATAAACATTAGAGGTCAACAACACAGATATTTAAGAAAATAAAAATCTTCTTGGAATATGTCAAAACTATGATGCTTGAGATATATTGCTCACAAAAAGTATCAATGATTTCAGTTGTTGATTTATGAAATTAGGAATTAAGAATAACGTTTTTCTACAGTCACTTTAGCCAGTCACGTATAAGGATAACACTGGGAACAATTTTTAAAACGTTTTCTGTTGTATGAGATTTTTCAGCTGTTTCTACATGTTTTTTTGCCCACTGAATAGAAATCTGAAATCCGTTACCTTGTGCATGCTATAGTTTTCATGCAATTTGGAACTTCCATGCAGAGATGTTCACCCTCGCGAGGGTGGCCCTCTCGAGGGCATCCTCGCCCTCAATTTCCCTCGCCCACAGTGATGCGAGGGCGATGGAGCGCGAGGGCGAGGACAAGTTTCAGCCGCGAGGGCGAGGGTGCGCGAGGGCGAGGACAAGCTTCGATGGCGAGGGTGAGGTTGCGCGAGGGCGAGGACAAGTTTTGGCCGCGAGGGCGAGGGTGCGTGAGGGCGAGGACAAGCTTCGATGGCGAGGGTGAGGATGCGCGAGGGCGAGGACAAGCTTCGATGGCGAGGGTGAGTTTGCGCGAGGGCGACGACAAGCTTCGATAGCGAGGGTGAGGGTGCGCGAGGGCGAGGAAGAGCTTCGACAAAGAGTGTGAGGATGCGCGAGGGCGAGGACAAGTTTCGGCAGCGAGGGCGAGGGTGCGCGAGGGCGAGGACAAGCTTCGATGGTGAGGGTGAGGTTGCGCGAGGGCGAGGACAAGTTTTGGCCGCGAGGGCGAGGGTGCGCGAGGGCGAGGACAAGCTTCGATGGCGAGGGTGAGGATGCGCGAGGGCGAGGACAAGCTTCGATGGCGAGGGTGAGTTTGCGCGAGGGCGACGACAAGCTTCGATAGCGAGGGTGAGGGTGCGCGAGGGCGAGGAAGAGCTTCGACAAAGAGTGTGAGGATGCGCGAGGGCGAGGACAAGTTTCGGCAGCGAGGGCGAGGGTGCGCGAGGGCGAGTACAAGCTTCGATGGCGAGGGTGAGGGTGCGCGAGGGCGAGGAAAAGCTTCGACGAAGAGGGCGAGGGTGCGCGAGGGCGAGTACAAGTTTCGGCAGCGAGGGTGAGGATGTGCGAGGGCGAGGACAAGCTTCGACGAAGAGGGCGAGGGTGAACGAAGCTGAGGGCCAAGTGTTACTGCGGGAGCGAGGGTGCACGATAGCTAGAGACAACTTCCTTCAGGAGAACGAGGGCACGCGAGGGAGAAGGACAAGCTTCCTTAAAAGCAACTGTTTTGGAGTTTGGTGTTTGACCTCTTTTGGAGAGAGGCAAAATTTAAAATATCATCTGCCATGTCCCCTAGATGAAAAGTTAGTGTCATAGCAAGGTTATACATTAATCGTATTTTTCCTTTCAATTAATTGCAGTAGACAATTTCTCGTGTGTACGTACATAATTATTAAAAATAATAATGCAAATAAGAATAATATTTGATTTTTCCCATGAAAGTTTCCGGGTAAAAATAGCGCTACATTAAGAAGTAAGTGTGCCTCATTGTTGCCCTCCCTGTGCTGGAGACGTTTTAGATAAGAAGTGTCTACTACACTGTCATGTTTAAAGAGTGTTGGTACAATCAATGAGAGAACCATCAGAATGCAGTAGATCAGATGGAGAAAGACTTGATGGAATGACTTTGGTTCATAGATGGCCATTTTGCTCTGGACTCTCTCGGACTCGGGCTCATTTATTCCTTTGGGAATCGTGCTCGGGCTCACTTCCCTGAGTTGTACTCGCGCTGACTTATTTCATTGGCGCTCGGGGTAGCGCTTAATTATTGAACCCGAGAACGGTTGAGCGCGAATGCCGAGCTAGCGAGCGTTGGGCTCGTGAGTTTGGATGCCCATGAAATGGGCTGATTAATAGCATACATCCTCCTCCAATGTCCACCACTGATGAAGTTGTTACAATTAATCGGGATTTTTAACTTTTCATAGTTTTGTGACAGCCCAAACTATTATCTGAATCGATATTTGTTAAAATAATGCCAGTCACTATTGTATCGGTTTTCATTGTTTCTGCTTTTATAATCTACGTGGGTAGAGCTATCATTTAGTTACAAAATAAATAATATGTTTTTTCTTGTCCTTAAATAGAAATATCTGACACGTTAATACTGAAATTTTGTTAAAAGAGCTGCTTTAACAAAATAAATTTAATAAGTTCCATAAGACATAAGTTGTTTATGCAGCCGAAATTTGCAACTGTTGACTGATTGCCGTTTAGCGTCCTCTTTCGTCGGCGAGGCTATATGAAAAGTGGACCTATAGGTTTAACGCGGAATTCGATCCAGTGTCGTTCAATGTTCTCCCACTCGGAATTGTCCCCAGGACCCCATGCACCAAAGGTTCGCATGCAAGCCAGTGAGATAGAGTTTGTATGTTGTGTTGTTCAATGATTTTTATTAGGAATAAAATACGTTACAGGATGACATACTGATTGTAAATATTATAGTGCAAGTATTGATTGTGTGGTAAAAGGAGAAATATAAATTTGGACAAATTTTTAAAAAAAGGCGTGAAAAAACTGTAGGATATATGAAACATATAAAACTTAGGAAAAGCCACTTCAGCGAGCAGGATTTTGTTGGGGGTAAACAGTTTAATCATATTATTATCAATTTCGCACAAATGTGCCACACATCATAGCATGAGCGGCGATTAGGGGGGCAAGGGGGACAGTTACCCCCCCACACACTTTTGAAATGACCCATTAATGTCGCTATATAGTTTCATTTGGAAATATAAAGTTTTTGTATGTACAGGACTTCTCGGACACCCTGTATTAAGGTTCATAGAATGAAAATGAGTGTTCTGAAGTATTTTATTTGTTTGCTGACGGAGTTTCAAAATTAAGCTCTTTAGATCTTTCCCTTTGAATTTGTTCAAATTCCTCAGTTACGCTACATACATCAGGGATGGCCAACGTGTTGACTGTCAAATTCTGACAGATAGTCCGCGGCAGTCACTCTACTGAATACTTATGCTTGCATCGTAGTTCAAGGAACATTTTGAAGTAAAGGCATTGGATACTGTTGATAAATGATGTAAACGTCACTATCGACCGAGATCTCCATTGTAACAGTTGTTCCATTTTAGGTGTTCCACAGTAAGTTATACGATGATATGTTTAGTTTCCTTTCTTTAGGACGTATGTTAAGCAAGGGCGGATCCAGGACGGACTTCTGGTGGGGGTGGTGGATTGCAATACTGCTACTTAGAGCTACTTTTAAGAGCTCCAAACTCTGGGATGCGTTTTATTTGTATATATAAAATAAAGAAGTTTCCTCTTCTGGGGGATCGCCCCGATCGCTCCCCCTGGATCTGCCACTGACGATAGGGAAATAATTCAACAAACAGGTTGAATAATTGATGCTCTGATCCTCACGAAGGAGGCCCTCTCGAGGCCTCCTCACCCTCAATTACCCTCGCCCTCAATGATATGAGGGCGAGGGTGCGCGAGGGCGAGGAAAATTTTGAGCACGAAGGCGAGGGCGAGCGAGGATAATGGACAACTCCTATCGCGAGGGCGAGGGTGCGCGAGGGTGAGGACAAGCTTCGATGGCGAGGGTGAGGGCGCGCGAGGGCGAGAAAAAGCTTCGACGAAAAGGGCGAGGGTGTGCGAGGGCGAGGAGAAGCTTCGACAGCGAGGGTGAGGGTGCGCGAGGGCGAGGACAAGCTTCGATGGCGAGGGTGAGGGTGCGCGAGGGCGAGGAAAAGCTTCGACGGCGAGGGCGAAAGTGCGCGAAGGCGAGGACAAGTTTCGACAGGGAGGGTGAGGGTTAGTGAGATCGAAGTAAAATGAACATCTATGCTTCCATGTTTTGTAGAAAAGATCATCATTTATTTGTGTTTCGCATTTGTTCTCACTTAAACCCAAGCTTCGATGGCGAGGGTGAGGGTGCGCGAGGGCGAGGAAAAGCTTCGACGGCGAGGGCGAAAGTGCGCGAAGGCGAGGACAAGTTTCGACAGCGAGGGTGAGGGAGCGCGAGGGCGATGGACAATTCCATTCGCGAGGGCGAGGGTGAACGAGGGCGAGGACCAACTGCTACTGCGAGGGCGAGGGTTAGTGAGATCGAAGTAAAATGAACATCTATGCTTCCATGTTTTGTAGAAAAGATCATCATTTATTTGTGTTTCGCATTTGTTCTCACTTAAACCCACTTTAACAACAGAGCACATATTCACAATATTTGTTTTCTCTATTGTATTCTGTATTTCAGATTACATCATGGCTCCTTCAAGTAGACAGAATTGTGGTAATAAACCGAACTATTTTGTCACGTATGTGGCTGCTACTTACTTCCCCGCCAAAGGCTTAATACAATATCGTTTCTTATGCATGCCTACACAACATATTTACAAGTTTTCCTCGGCGACCAAAAAAAATAGGCTCCTCATATTGGGTGCCATAATTGTGAGGAAATTTACGTGATTGGACAAAACGAAAGCGAAGGGTATGCCTTTAGGTGTTCCCATGGTTTGGCGAGAACCGAAGAACTATCTAAGTGACTTATTTTTGCCTAGTCAACACCAAAGCTATTGGCAAGAAAACCGACATTCTATTTTGTATCCGAGTATCCCTTCAGCAATTCGACCGTTCCCTCACTCTGATGAACTCCCGGTTCCAGTTTTTAATGGTTTCGGCTCTTACGAAGATGAAGAAAGTGAAAGGGGCGGGGATCGAAGGGCTTGGACTAAGGCATGTGCAAAAACGACTATGGAATCCGAAGACTTATCTGACGTTAAACAGTCATCTGCATGTCAGCAGTTCACACAAACTGAATTGGATGACTTAGTGCACGATTTGGGTCTCTCTAAGAATGCTACTGAGCTATTATCTTTCAGAGTGCAAGAAAAAATCTGTTGCATCATTTGGCACAAGTGATATTTTTTTGAAAGTGGGAAAAGGGTTTTGAAGAGTACTTTTCAGAAAACAACAACTTTGTTTATTGCCATGATACCCCAGGTCTTCTAACTGAATTAGATGTTTCCTCTTATAATCAAACAGAATGGAGGTTATTTACCGACAGTACCAAAGTGTGTTCTTTTGCATAACAGCAATGCTTACGGATCGGTTCCAGTTGGTCATTCGGTGCATTTACGAGAATAACAAATAATATTAAACTTCTGATTGAACTACTCAAGTACGACAAGCATAATTGGATCATTTGTGTTGATCTTAAAATCAATTTTCTGCTTGGACAACAATTTTCTATGAATGTGGGACAGCCGAGCTCGAGAGCAGCACTGGACACAAAAAGAATAGCCTGTCCGTGACACTCTGAAATTAGGAATGCCAGACATTATGAATGATCCAATTGTCAGCTGAGATAGGATCATTTTTTCTCCATTCCACATCAAGCTTGGCTTGATGGAAATTTCGTGCGGGCCTTAAATATATTTCTATATTAGATGTGAGAGTGTGTGTAATTACCACAGACAAATACTTTCATATTGGAAATATCTAATCTGTAATGCATATTTATAAACAATAAATGATTAATATCATCATTTTTCTAATACGTGTGGTCCTTATGTAGATGAATGTATCATTCTCACATAAATGCCTTAAATTTACATTTCAACACTACTATATTGAGTTTGTGAGCAATACCACTGAAATGTGCATAGTTCCATTTTGTAATGTAGGCCTAGGGGCCTATCTTCTTTAATTTTGAAAGACTGAATATACCTTTCTGTAATAGATGGTTTGTATTCAGATATAGGCCCTGTGAGTTAAATTCTGCGTAAAGACATATATTCATATTCATAGTGGGTACGTTTGTAATGCCCGGAAACAAATGCGTTCATTTTGTATATATACGTATTTTAATACATTTACATTCTTTTCTGAATATATAGATTAATTATCTTGCCAATGCATTTGTTTTAGCCCTATTTACTTACTATATTACCAGATTTCTTAAAGTGCATTGCTCCACAATACGACAAGCTCCAATTTGAAAGAGTATAAATACCATAAATGGACATTATAGTGAAAAACACAAATCATTGAATTGAAAAAAAAAACACTTGAGCTTACACATGAAAATGAAGTTCATATTTGAAATCAGCATATCCAAATTAGGGTAAACGAGGTGTTAGTATCAATGCAACAAAAATCTTGTTCCCCAGTGTAACATCTCTTATTAAATAACATCTCTTATTAGACTTCTTAAATTAAGTCACTACGATGTTTCTTAAATAAAAACTTGGAAATTAGATACAGACTCAAGTAAACGATTTACAACGTTAGTTAGTGAAAAATTGCAATATGTTGGTTATGTTGGTTATTGAAACCGATGCCAAGCTTCGTTCCGACAGATTCCTGCTGCTCTATTCCAATCTGGAACAGAGCACCCCCCTTTAAATTTTTATTGCTCCTTTGTACTAAAGTCTGATTTCAACACTGTTTAAGTCAGAGTATATCTGAGAATAATGTAGGGAGCATGTCTGGAAATTATTCAGGGCAGAGAATTCCTTGCGCACGCTGTACATTACTGAAATACGCACTTTTGAATGGCACTGATATGGACTGCCACTGAGGGTTTTGCAATGTAAACTTTTTCTCACTTTGGGCAGACCTAGCTGTAGAACTAAGCACTTTTCACTATAGGTCCTTAGGAGTTTATTTTTCATAGTGTTAGGAATTACCTCCCAAATTTTGTTAGTGTTGTTTCGAAACACCCTGCATAATATTCTCATGATCACAACTTCCCAACAGTGTTGCCAGACCAGCCAGTTGGAAAAGCAGGAGATTCGAAGACAAAAAACAGGAGAAAGCAGTAGACACATACAGTGGTGGCGTTTGAATGTAAATCCAGGGAGGAATAAAATTTGCCATTATTAAGGGGGCAATAGTCAAAACAAGCAGTCCAGAATTCATTTCCGATGAACTACGTTGAGCAAATGGAAGGGAAAAGTCCCGATTTATATTAATATTATTTGATACACACATGTGTGAAGTAAAACGTAGTGAAAGATCAAAGTGGAGTGGGAAAATGTCTTTTCATGCACGTAGCGATAGCGTAGCTGTGTTGTGTACTCACACGTGATCGTGGCGTAAGACGATTTCTTGCTGACGATCGTGGAGAAACGATCTAAGCCACTCTTCCAACCCAAGTCCCAATCTAAACAACACTCACTTGTAAATCTTCCAGAAAGTCATAAAACGCTAACCATAATGCATACGTACAGTTGTATTCTTTGCATTCATATTATATACAGTAAAGCTCTATAACTATATGCTCTATAGAGCTTTGTGTATTAGGTGTTCTTCGATGAAAAAAAATCTTCTTTTCGATTAATTTTTATACTCCCTCAAACATATTTATACAGATTTTTACCCTCCCCCAAATATTTCAATGACGCACTTTGCGTCATAGCCCCCCTTGTGGGCACCCCTGAATATGTAATACGTACTATGATACTTCAGATGTTTTGCTTAAAAGAAGTACAAATGATTTAAATTGCGGGTTTAGGAATTTAGAGATTAAGAATAATATTCCTCTATGGTTACTTTCACTGGCGCAAATCCCGGGGGGACGAGGGGGACATGTCCCCCAATCTTGCACCTGGGGGGGGACCGTCTCCCCCAATAATCTGATTTAAAAAGTGCTTTTCGGGATAAGTGTGATTAATTAAGTTCCCTTGCCACAAAGAAAAGTAAGATGAAATTCGTTTCTCTTGGCTTTTCCATTTTTAATGAAAATGAAGACGTGCGACTGTGCGTGACGTAGCCTGATATGAAATCTTATCTCCTCCTCTCCCCTAGGCCTTAGCACACGAAGAGTATATAGACTATCCCATCTTTTCAGTAAATGCGCATTTAAATTATTTGTAGTATCAGCCTAGGCATCTACTCATGCTCTGTAGCTAACTCTATAGCCTATGGAACCCGGAGGTTCAATGAAGCGTTTACAAAGCTCTCCACTGACTTCTATCGTTAGCCAACTGGATCCAGTTTCTACTTTGTATTCCTATTTTTGCGACATCCATCTTAATATTGTCCTCCCATCTGCGCCTAGGTCTTCCTAATGGTCGTTTTTCGATTGGTCTAACCGCTAACACATTAAAAGCGTTCCTACTTTCTTCCATCCTGGCTATATGTCCTGCCCACCTAAGCCTCCTAGACTTGATGACCCTAACAATGTTTGGTAAATCGTATAATTTATGTAGTTCCTCGTTATGAAGTTTCCACCATTCCCGTTCCTCTTGGGTCCGAATATTCGTCTGAACATCTTGTTCTCAAATACTTTCAGTCTATGTTCTTCCCTCAGAGTAAGCGACCATGTTTCGAAACCATACAGAACAACAGGTATGATTATCGTTTTATTTATTTTAAGCTTCAAATTCCTCAACAGAATTCGCGATGACAATTGATTTTGAATGAATAATAACACGAATTCCCTGTTTTTAGTCGACATTTAATTTCTTCATGAATATGATTTTCGTCTGTTAATAATGATCCTAGATATTTGAAAGTATCTACTTTATCAAAAGTATTATTTAATATTTTAACGCATTCATAATTTGCCGTATTACGGTCCCGACGGACTTCCATGTGTTTAGTTTTCCCTTTCTATTTTCTTCTAAACCCTTGTCCCTGCAAGCGTTTAATAAGACTTCTGCATTTCTTTCTATTGT
Organism: Thermobia domestica; assembly: GCF_964235325.1. Lineage (NCBI taxonomy): Eukaryota > Metazoa > Arthropoda > Insecta > Zygentoma > Lepismatidae > Thermobia > Thermobia domestica. Next base: position 26,006,943 of record NC_137468.1, on the reverse strand, counting down.
TCTCCTATCATCCCTTACTAAATTTACATCATCAGCGCATAACCTGGTGAACACCGTTCAGCTCTAGGCCCTAGTTGCTATCTTTGATTTTCCTTATAGCGTATTCCAGAACAAAGTTGAATAATAATGGCAACAACGCCCTTGTTTCAGGCCATTCTCGACGTGAAAGCTCGTGGCCAAAAATTTTCCTACCCGGACTTTACTTTGTGATTCATTTAGACCTGCCTTAATTGATCTAATTAGGTTTTTCAGTATTCCAAATTCGCTTTTTCGGTAAGAACGTTGTACAATGTTTCTCTCCTAACCGAGTTATAAACCTTTCTAAAATCAATAAATAGTTGATGCACCGGGCTACTGTATTCCCACTTCTTTTCGAGTATTTGGTGAATGGTAAATATTTGGTCGATAGTTGATTGATTTCGTCTAAATCCACACTGATAATCTCCAATAATTTCATCTGCGTATGGGGTCAATCTTGCTAATAGAATATTTGAAAGGATTTTATAAGATGTTGACAAAAGAGAAATGCCTCGATAATTATTACAGTCAGTTTTGTTGCCTTTCTTGTGAATTGGGACAATGATTGATTATTTCCACTCTTGTGGCAATTCTTCCTTGTTCCAGATAATGAGAATGAGTTCGTGTAACTTGTTCCACAATTTTTCGCCTCCAGCTAAAATTAACTCAGCCGAAATTTCGTCTACTCCCGGAGATTTGTGTTTCTTTAATTTCTTTATAGCGATTTCTACTTCTATTTGGTTGGGTTCTGGAATATACGGTTCTGCGGTGTGTATCTCCCTTTCTACACGCACATTAGTTTCTGGCTGCATGTTAGGCAAATCGTCAATGAAATCTTTCCATCTCTTGAACATGCTATCCGTATCAGTGAGAACTGTTCCGTCAGCTTTCTTTAATATATAAGCACGAGGTTGATAACCTTTCTTAAATTCATTGATCCCCTTATACATGTCCCGAATGTTTTTATTTTTACTATTATCTTCAAGTTCCTTAATTTTAGCTTTTAAAAATCGCGTTTCTTTGTTCTAAAAGTTTTGGAAGTTTCCCGCCTGATATCTACAAAATTTTGTGTAATTTCATTCGGATTTAATAGCCAATGTAATTTTGCTGTTTTCTCTTCTCTACTAGTTTAATGCATTCCTAGCCGAACCATGGTTTGTTCCTACATATTTCCGCTTGTCCCAATGTTTCTTTTGAGAGAGGATGATTTGTAAGCAAAGAAAAGAATTAAATTGCTGGAATATTTTTCTCCATAATCTTAGGGTTACATCTGTTAACTGAAGAGTATATGACATGTGTCAGATTTCTGTAAAGATTCCTATAATGTTATTGAGATTATAATCATTTTGGTCAAAGAGTATTGTAACATGCGTCATACATAATTGATATTCTTTCTTCATAGTTTTGGGGAAGTCATTATTTATATTATTATAAAACAATTTTAACGTGGATCTTTGTGGATGCCTAATTAGAAACATACCAATTATAAATATGCATATATTCAGATTTCAGAGTGTGTTCACGGCTGTGATTTGTAATACTGATATGTACTACTACTTCATCTATGTCGCCTACTATACATATAATATACTCTACAACAATTGATCAGATTCATCCACCGTAATATGAGTTTCATCTCCCTACTCTAGAATAAGCTTCAAATCTGCCCACCTCCAAATGAAGACAACCAATGGCGTATTTAGGATTTTGTTTCGAGGGGCTATGCCCAACACAAGGAAGGAAATGGGCAATTGCCCACCTGAGTTTGAGTATTAAATATATTTTAATTTATGCATAAATTAAAGTTATAATGGCAAGAATCGCAGACCGATAAATCCTATATGATATGATACAAAAATTTAGGAGTGAATCTAACCCTTTATTCTACTCATACAAGAAAAAGGAGCATCCTCTTGGCCTTCGTAATTTCCTGGGCTAATTATTCCTCCGTTTTAATTTTCTTTAATTCAAACATTTCCTTCTTTTAAAAATAACTAAACGATATAATTTTTCCTTTGTTATAATAACTAAAGTCCTGTCAAATTTGATATCCGCGCAAGTTGGTGTGGAACACCAGTTTCGCTTATCAACTCCTCTTAGTTTTGGTGTTACTGGTGACGGCCGACTTGAATCACAACTGACAACGGTCGATAAAGTATGATAGGCGAAATGAAAGAAAGTAACGTCAAGAAAAAGAAACAGAAAAGTAGAAAGGAAGAAAGAAAGAACAAAAAGACACAGTTCTTACATGGAATGAAATTTGACAAATACAGTATTGTTTCTGAACAATGAGCATAAGAAAATGGCTAGCCAATGACATTCTTAGAAATGTTAAGAACGATTATTGTTGTACGTGGAATGCAAAAAACTAACAAATTTATTTCGGGGGGACCTTGAGCCCGATAGCCTCCTAAATACGCCACTGAAGACAATTCTGTTCCCCTGATTCTTCACAGCATTGTTTTCCAACTTCATAAATATTTTGAACATCGCGTATATATAATATGTCTCACGTCCGGCATTTGTCTCACGTGAATAACGCTAACCTCAATCACAAATTCACTTATCTTCATGGAATATGGAATATAGATAGTCATAGTTAAACTTGCCGTTATCTGTTAACTTGTTGGCAAAGACAACTGGGTAATTCGCATTCGTTCAAGATCCGTTATCGTGCGGAGTAACGAACAGACGGACAGATGTATTCGCTACACAATCTTATAAGACTTACTGCGTGATCCTAACAGCAGCTTTCTTTAATTTATTTTGCTGTAAATAGCAATTAGAAAATTTTATTTCGAATATTTGATTAAGTCCATTCGACAGCTTTTATGAGTCATAATCCGAAATAATGTTCAACATTATAGTCAAAATACAGTTAGATGTTCTATCTTATGGTGGCAGTTGAAACTTTCTCTCCACAGTTCATGGTTTTATTGACAGAGGACAAGGGCACCGATTTCTCTGTAAATTTGGGGAGACATTCAGATGCAGACGGCATATATATTAAGATTTTAAAGAAATTCCACTCAAATTATTCAAAATATTGTATACTCACAAATGCAATGAGGGGGCCCACATGAGCTTTGGGGGCCCGGGTGCCCTGCCCCCAGGATCGGCGCCCTTGACAGAGGACTGTGCAACTCTTTTCATATTTTGTGCAAAATTACCCAGTCTTACGGTATTTTTAAAACCGATTCCAGCGAACCGGTAAGAAACGGCTGAACAGCACCACTGTCTATAATACTTTTCTCTTATATACACGGAACAAATGTTCAATGGTTTTAGGTCGTCTCTATGTTACCTCACTTTTGAAATGATGGAATACGTCCTTTCGTGTTTTGATACCTATATGAACGTTTCAGATCTATGTGATGGTCATAGACTTTTCGATCAAGTTTGTGTTTACATGTTGACCCGTCATTCTATTGCACAGGTGTAGACAGTCGAGACTTCCTCGAGCTTCTTTCGCTTTATAACAACTCTGAAACGATAAGCAGTTTGAGCCCCCTTGCTATTTAAAAATTATGAGTAAGACTCGACTGAGACTCTGGGACATATTTTTATAACTTAATACTGTACATTGTGTATTTTTAAAATGATGAAATACGTGTTTTCTTGTTTCATATCAGTCTCACATTTATAATGATTGCCATAGAGATTTCAATGTAGATTGTGTTTCCATTTTGTCCCGCTGCCATTTTCACAGGGCTATTGTACAGAGTCGAGAGTCATTCATTATTCTGCTATTTGAAAATTTTGCTTTGGAATCCGTCTGGGACTCTGCGAGGGATCCTGGGGCCAAAAATATTATTTCAAAACATGTGCCCACAAACATAATGCGATATTTAGTCGCTGATTTTTCCATCCACCAAACGATTTCCAAAAAAATTATCCTGGCGGCAAATTTGTAATTTCGAGGCGAGCCATTGGCCCCTGCAACCCTTCTCTCGCCGAAACGACAAAACACGTATTTCCTACTTTGAAATCATCTTTTCGTCCGCAGAATTTCATTTTCTTGATATGACCCTTTTAATCAAGGTGGTCCTTTTTAGAAAAAGGGCCCTTTCTCCCCCTTAACGTATTTTCCGAACGAAACAAAAAATAGTGTCAATTTAGTTTCGGCCTAGTATATATGTGCCAAGTTTGAAGAAAATCGTGTGACGAGAAAAACCTTGTGAAGCTATGCCCTTTACAGTTTCACTTTTTGGACTTCATGGATTTTTCCCCAAGGTCTTCAATTGTTGTCTTCTGTTGAAGACTTAAACACATATGCAAACTTTCTCGGTTGTTTTATTCAGTGTAGCTCCCCTACTGCCAATTCAATTAATTACATCACCATAAATTGGCTCCATCTCTGTAATTAGGCGTTTTCGACCAAAGTAGCAGATAAACTTCTTTCTTGAATTAAAGTCCTAACCACTTATACGAAGTTTGTTCTACCATTAGTGGCCCCGAGTAGCGTAGTCGCTAACGCCCTCGCTTTCGGTGCGAGCGGTCCCCTGGTTCGATTGCCGGTAGGTGCACTCGGTCGAAAAAATGCAAACACTTTTTCAGGCAAGCCACTCTGAATGAGTTTTTCTGGGTTTACCTCATTCACACCAGGCAAATGCCGGGGTGGTACTTAACATAGGTCTTGGCCGCTACCTTCCTTCCCCAATCCTTTCTTCTTTCCCGTTCCACAGATTGTGTGCTCACCGAGGGACGTCATCCCTCTTGTACATGACGGGCTAAATGGCCATAGATGCCGAAAACCCTGAAATATAAAATCCTAATCCTAAAATCCTGTCTTACTATTACCGGAATAACCTGTACATCTAGTTTATATTGTACTAAGCTCGTGAAGATTTTCCATGATACTAACTTTGATCAAGATCGGACAAATCCCATTGATAGTGTATATAATATACTGTATATGCACTGGGTGTTTTAAAAAAATACTGACAACGTTTGAGAGTTGATTTCCGGCACCAAGATAATAAAAAAGGTTCATATAAACCTATGAGAAAAAGCACATAGATTAGACACAAAGCATGTCCAAAATTATAGAATAGCTACGCTGCACGCGTTATTACAATACGAAAAGCATTGGAGTGTTCTTTCACTATCAGTGTAAAGGAATTCACACATATGTAGTCCAAAAATGCATATCACACCAATGTGCAATGTATGCGCAAAGGATTCCGTACAAAACATAATTTTCAGATATCTTCCACAAGAATTATCAGAAATGCCCTGACTTAAGGGATGGTTCCAAGTAGGGAAATGGTAAGTAAGCATTGGCATTTGACATTGAATAGGAAAGGCGCCAGCGGGAAGCCTGAGGTGTTAGGGATGGCCAGCTCCACATTTCCTTGTGTTCGGAATAACACGTACTGTGATGTATTATCTCACATTCATACGTATAAAAAGATTGTAATATTACGTGGAACAATACATCCCGATATGCGTTATTTTGAACAAGAGCAACCGCGAACTGGTGTTGGGTGACACTTCAGACTTTCGGCTGACATATTCCATATTCTCTGTTGTCAAGGCTTACCTTTTGCCCATTTCAAAACCAGTTTTAAATCAGACCATGTCTGTTGGGAGTATGTCTGGAAATTATGCCCTGTAGGGAATCCCCTGCGCGCGCATTCTAACATTACTGAAATATTTATGTTTGGATGACACGTGTTACTTTCTTCACTCTGATATGGACCACCACTGACAGTGTTGCAATGTAACTTTCCCTCACTTTCGTTGGCCCTAGCTGTGAAACTAACATGTAAGACTTCCCCTCATAGATCCATATGAATTTTTGTTTCCATTATCTTGGTTTCAGGACTCAGCTCCCGAATGTTGCCGTTACGTTTTAGAAATACCGTGTATAGAATACTCAAACACTACAATAAAGTTCAACATTTTCAGATTGGGAGCTTACAATCCCGTTCATAGTCTAATATTTTTAATAACATTACAAAGGCGTATAATATATATGTTTCCAACTTCACTTTAATATCCGCTTTCTTTGTTTCATTGCTTTAGTAGTTACTGCTAGTAATAATTTTCACTATTTTTCGTCCGACATGTTTTAAAAAGGATTTAGGGCAATAAAATAAAAGTGTTTCAGTCATTCTAAAATGTCATTTTGGTTTAAAATTGGGAAAACAGAGGATCAATGAAACTGTCTTCCATCTCTACAACTTACAAAAGAAAAGACTTTTACACATCTCTAGGACAGGGATATTAGAGGTCAACCCAGATAAAAAAAAAAAGACGAAACTTGCTGGGATATGTAATACTTCTATATTTGAGACATAATACTCACAAAAAGTACCAATCATTTCAGTATTACTTACTTAAATATGGATTTTTTTATGGCACATAAATGTGTCTCCCTCTATATTGATATGGACCGTCATTGAAGGTGTTGGAATGTATTTTTTCCAGACTTTGGGCACTCCTAACTGTGAAACTAAACAGTTTTCCATATAGGTCGATATGAAATCTCCCCAGTATCGCCGTTCTTATTTTCAAACAACGTACATAGCATTCTCGTGATCCTTACTTCCCAAAGAATAATGCATAGATTGCTTTAATTAAAGACATTACAATGGCTTTTAATATATATATATGTTTCTTACAAAGTATTAATCTATGTTTTCTTGAACTGAGAAAAAAAGGACTAGGATTTCTGTGTGGATACATCGTATTTACGCGGGTGCGCTCCTTAACTAATGTAGTTTCATGTATAAAAATACAGCAGTTGGGAACACCATGCCAAGTCTGGAGTTCGGCGTCGAACTAGACTCGCTGTGATTGGATAATTTTATTCACATGATTGATTTCGTGTTAAAAACTATTACTCTCGTTAGGTAGGGAGTCACAGATTTAGAAAGAACCAAGAGGGGACACTCGTAGGAAGGTAGTAACAACATTATATACCTAAGTTACCACCGTCGGAATGGGTATGGCGTTAATTCAAGATTTGAAATGGTGGTCCCACAATGCAAAATTTTCGCTGGACGGTGGTGTAGATCGTACTACTGATGAAACAACATTACTTAATATGGTGACGCGCTTAACCTGGTAAAAACAACATTTACATGCCGACTGGATTATGCATTTTTCTCCGTGTGGATTGATTGATTTAATAGTTACCGCTAATACTTCTCACTATTTCTCATAGGACACGATAAGAAGAAGACTTAATGCAATAAAACGAAAGTATCTTGGTCTTTCTAAAATGTCATTTCCGTGTAAAAAAAAAAAAAAAAAAAAAAAAAGAAAGCCGGAGATAATTAAAACGATCTTTCACCTATGAAGTTTTGACAGTACAAAACGTATACACGTTTAAAGCACAGGGAATTTAGGGGTCAACCAGACTATTAACAAACGAAACGTGCTGGAATATGTAATACTATGATACTTGAGATGTATTGCTCAAAACAATACCAATAATTTCAGTTACAGATTTTTGAATTTAGGAATTAAGAATAATATTCCTTTATGGTTACATTAGTTAGTCACGTATGAGGATGACGTCTTTCAATGATCACACTATGCGTAGAAATAAAAAAAAAAAAAAAAGATTTGGGTAAGAAGGTAGTGGCCTGGGACTATAATATATACCATTCCGGCATTTGCCTCATATGAATAAGGAAATCTAAAGAAAACTCAATCAGGATGGCTGAAAAGGCATTTACACTTTTCCGACCGAGCGTCCCTACCGGAAATTGAACCTGGGACCATTAACACCAATGGAGAGAGTGCTAGGAGATATGATCATTAATATTACCACCACTGACGTCATTGGTGGACAGGGAAGGACTATAGCCCCTCTTACTTTCCGAAATATATATGAGGAGCATGTCAAAATAATGGCCGATATTTTTAAAAAATCAAGAAAATAAGAAATTTATCCACGTGATCATCATGAACCTCCACATATTTCTGGTATCGTAGCACAACCTTCCGTAAGAGAGTAGCGTATACCCTCTGTGTAAAAATCTGCCTCATGAGAGTGTAACCAATCCAAAACTGTCTAGAGCACTTCACTTTCGTCGATACTCTTCGATGCATGGTAGTTTTCCAGGTAAAGAAAAAGAAAAAATATCACTGGGACAAGGTCATGGTTGTAAGGGAGATGATTGAATAGTTCCCATCGAAATCTTTTAATTGTCTCAACAATACGAGCAACTGTGTGTGCGGGAGTTTTAATCGATCACAAGAAGTTCAGAGATTAACATTCCTCTCCACTACTTTTTAATGGCACCACACGGATTGTTCAATGTTTGACAATACACATCTGTTGTAATTGCTTGTCCTGGCTACAAGAAAACGTACTTATGGTCCCAGACAAGTTTGGCATGATTTTGTGAATTGATTATATTTGTTTGAATTTATTCGCTTTAGGATGATTAGAATGCCTGCGTTGCATTAACTGCTGCTTCGACTCCCCAGTAGCGTACGATATCAAGGTTTCATCATTTGTCATTACGTGAGTAAAGAGGTCATCTCCATCATCCCCCAGAGGAACAAAATATCACATGCAGCTGTCATACTTTGCTCTTTATGAACGTCTATCATCATTTTCGACACCCACCTCGCACACAGTTTGTGATAACCCAGTTTGTCAGGTCACAGTTTGATGCACTGTTTCTGCAGTCTCAACGGCAAGTTCAGTTATTGTGAACTGAGGAATTGGATCTCACTTTCGTCCGTTTCCTAGATAAGGCTGACTTAGCAGGGTGAACCACAGCTGACTCGCTGATCCAAACGAGCCGTTCAGCTCGGTCGCTAGCAACACCCCTGACTTTCAGAAACAAATGAAATAAAATGAAAGCTTTAAGTTTTACGTCCTACGTTGATGCCGGTTAGTCTAAAGGAGACGGTAATGATGAGAAATGAATGAAAAGCTGGAATTAAGAAACTGGGAATAAACGGGAGAACCCTGAGAAAACCCAAGAGCACCGTGTTTGTCCACCACAAAGTCCACACGGCGCGAGCTGGGATCGAACCAAGGACTCCGAGCACCGGAGATGAACGCTCTACCACTGAGCCACTGCGTTCCATAACTTTAAGAAACACATTCGTTTTAGTAAATTCTATGCTCACCAAAACAAAGTGGAGCACATATAACGGTGGACAGTGTTCCTCTTCCCTTCGCTTCCCCCTGGCTAAACCTGAAATGACAATATTGTCTAGAAATATTCAAGTATTTTCATCGGTTTCACAACAAACGTAGAAAATTATAACCACACATCAATAAACCTTTGTTCAAGTCATGTTGAAAACTTTTTATTCACAATGCGTAACTTTTAAATCTCAAGCCACTTCGTACTCAATAGCAGTATGTTTCTGTACAGTGGGAAACATAGCCATTTTTTATGAAACCTTTATTCTAACGTAAGTACACACTGCATTTATAATGTAATAAATCAACGTCTTAGCATTTAGTTTCTTATGCTTCTAATTAATGAAATATATGTATGGGATAGGAATAGTCACCATTAGACTCGCTATTACTTGCTGAGTTATTAACGGATTCACTCCATTAGCGAAGTGGGCCTGGCAGTCGCTCTAGAAATCTATAGCAACAAACAGAATTTTTAAAAAATCGCTTACATTTATGAGATATAGCCTAGAAGTCACCAGCGTTAAAGTAGCAGTTATCTGTTAGTATTAAGGGATTGACTCCACTAACAAACACGGCCGAGACAATTGTCCTAATTCCAAACAACAGAATTAAAAAATTCACTTACATGTATGGAATAATGGATATAGATAGTCTTAGTTAAATCGCCGTTACCTGTTAAGTTGTTAATGGACTGACTCAATTACCGAAGTCGACTGGGTAATTGTTCTAGCTATCTATTGCAACAAACATTCGCATCCTTTCAAGTTCCTTTATCATTCGGAGTAACGAACGAACGGACACATTAATTAACAACAGGTTTATTTAATTTATTTCGTTGTAAACAACAATTATGGAATTTTATTTCGAATAACTGATTAAGTGCAAGTCCCAACTTTGATGACTCATAATTTAGAACCACCTGAACATGTACAGGGTGTTGTAGGAATAAGTAGACAAACTTCGGTTAAGTTTCAGCACCTCAATTCAAGGGGAGAAAATTATATGTGATTTTGATCGAAAACACCTAATTATGGATATGGGTAATTAGTGGAATTGGTCGCAGGATGGCTACACTTAATTAAACTTTCTACAAACTTTACATACGCGCTCACACCTCAATACCAGGAACAAATTGCCTGCAGCTTTGGTCGAAAATATCCAATTACGGATATGGGCCTTATTTTAAATGTAGAAAAATTCGTCGTAAGATGGTTACCTTAAATTGAAACCGCTTCGAAATTAAACGTTTCCGACCGATGTCGCAAATAAGTTGTCATTTCTTGAAGTCCTGAACACATATGCAAAGTTTGTCGGCTGTTTTATTCAGTGTAGCTACCGTACCTTACCTTACCTTAAATTTGTCCCACATCCGTATTAGGAAACACTTTTTTCTTGTATTAAACTCCTGAACATATAGGCGAACTTTGTCCTTATATTTTTAGAATACCCTGTATATATGAACTAAGCTCGTCAAGGTCTACTATATGATACCAAGTTTATTCAAGATCGGACAACTTTCATTGATATAGTGTATTATAAACAGGATGTTTAAAATAACGTCGACAACGTTTGGAAGATGATTCCTGATAACCAGATAATATAGACGGTTCATATAGACATATGGGGGAAAGTGCTTAGTTTCAAATATACGTCTATCCAAAATCATGTAAAACCTACATTGCAACACATGATTTTTCGAATACGAAAAATTGTGGAGTCGCGGTAAATATCAGTATAAACGAAGTCACACCTAAGTAATCCAAAAAAAAAAAGCAATATATGCGCAATGGTTTCAATACAGAACACAATTTCCGGACATCTTTCAACAGAAGTTTTAGATATGTTCTGATTTAGGAGTTGGTTCAAAGTTGGCAAAAAGTAACCACTTGTCATTTGACAATGAATACGAAAACCGTGAGCAGGAAATCTGAAGTGTTAGGGAAAGCTAGCTCTACTGCTCCTACTGTTCGGAATAACACATGCTGTGATGTATTATTTCATACTCATACGTATAAGAAACAAGTGTAGTAGACTATACCGTGAACGCATTTTGTATTCTCTGCAGTCAAGGCTTACCTTTTGTCTTATGAGAAACCACTCGCAAGTCCTAGCATATCTGAGAATTCTGTTGGGAGTATGTCTGAGAATTATGCCCTATACACAATCACCTGTGCACTCTTGTATAATACTTAAATATGCATTTTTGGGTTTGGCAGATGTGTGAGTTTCTTACACTGATATGGACCGCCACTGAAGGACCACCACTGCTTCATAGGTGGATATGATTTCCCTTCATTATCTTAGTGTTAGGAATCACCTCCCAATTGTTTGTTCCAATTGTTTGTTGCTGTTATTTCGAAACACCTTCGAAGTATTCTCGTGATCATAACTTACAAAACGAATCAAATGAAAGACCAAAATAAACCCTGATCGTCTTGAAATCCATTCCTAATATACTTTATCTGAGATTAAAATCCTTCCCACATGCAGCGAAAATGATAAGCGTCAGTACGGGCTACAGTCGTTAACTGATTACATCGTTTGCTACTGGCAGTAGTTAACTGTATCATCGACTAATTCTATGAAATTCAGGCGATCTAGATGATTTGATGCGCTCTTTTTTCTATAGTTCGTGCTACCCAAATGCTTTGAATGGCGGGGCCACAATCTCCACTCCTGTGATTTAGTTTCGATGGAGAAAGCAGCGTAAACCATTTACTCTATACTATTAAAATTCAATATTTTCAAGTGAAGCGCATAACATTACAATGGCTTTAATATATATAAGTTTCATATTTATCCTTATACTTTGTTTTCTTTTGGTTTAATTCCTTTAATAGTTATTGCTAATAATAATTCTCACTATTTTTAATACGACATACTAAAAAGAAGATTTAACACAACAAAATCAAATTATCTTGACCTTTCTAAAATATTGTTTTGTTTGAAAATATGAAAACCAACAAATATTGAAAAAGGCCTGCCATCTTTACAGTTTACAAAATAAAAGACATTTATAGACATTCATAACTCCTACAACGGTGCACAATCTTTTCCCTCTCCTCCTGGCTAAACCTGAAATGATGACATTGTCCAGAAATATTCAAGGATCTTCAACGGTTTCACAACAAATGTAAGAAATTATAACCATACATCAATAAATCTTTGTTCAAGTCATGTTGAAAACTGTTTATTCACAATGTGTTACTTTTAAATCTAAAGCCACTACGTAATCAATACCAGTATCTTTCTCTATCGTGCAAAAAATACAGTCACATTTTATGAAAATCTTATTCTAACATAAGTACGCACTGCATTTATAACCTAATAAATGAACATCTTATCATTTAGTTTCTCATACCTCTAATTAAAGTTTAATAAAAATCTCGTAAAGACAATAGAAAGGATCGCGCGAAATATATGTATGGGATAGGAATAGTGACCGTTAGAATTGCCGTTACTTGCTAACTTGTTAACGGATTCACTCCATTAACGAAGTCGGCCTTCTAATCGGTCTAGCTATCAAGTGCAAAAAAGAAAAAAGAATTTAAAAAGTCACCTACATTTATTCGGATAATCCCCATACACGAAAAAGTTTATGTACAACTTTAGTCCGAAACGCGAAACTATGGAAATGATGCGAAATTAAAATATAAAGAAATTTGTCGTAGGATAGTTAACTTAAATTGAAATCTTTCCGAAATTAGATGTTTCCGACCGAAGTCACAGATAAGTTGTTGTCTTGTATTGAGGACCTCAACATATATGCAAAGTTTCACTGTTGTTTTATTCAGTGTAGCTCGCCTACAGCCAATTCAATTAATTACTACCTCCGTAATTAGGCATTTTCGATCAAAGTAGCAAATAGACTGTTTCTTGTATTAAAATCCTAACCACGTATACGAAGTTTGTCCTCTTAATACCGGAACACCCTATATATATATATATATATATATATATATATATATATATATATATATATATATAGATAGATAGATAGATAGATAGATAGATAGATAGATAGATAGATAGATAGATAGATAGATAGATATGTATATATTAGCTGGTGAAGGTTTACCATGATACTAACTTTGATCAAGATCGGACAACTACCATTGATAGTGTATATAATACACTGTATATGTACTGGGTGTTTCAAAAAATACTGACAACCTTTGGGAGTTGATTCCTGACATCAAGGTAATAAAAGAGGTTCATATGAACCTATGAGAAAAAGTACTGAGATTAGACACAAAGTCTCTCCAAAATTATGGAATATCTACGCTATATGCGTTATTAGAAATACGAAAAACCGTATAGTGAAGGATTCACTATCAGTGTAAAGGAAGTCACCCATGTGTACTCCAAAAATGCATATGCAACGTGCAATGTATGCGCAAAGCATTACCTAAAAGGCATAATTCCCAAGTATGCAAACTCTAAGCCTTGGCATTTGACAGTGAATAGAGAAAGCGTCAGTGGAAAATCTGAAGTGTTAGGGAGTGCCAGTCCCACCATTCCTTGTGTTTGGAATAACACGTGCTGCGATGTATTATCTCACATTCATACGTATAAAAAGAGCGTGCAATACTCCGTGGAACAATAGGCCCTACATCCCGACGAACCGTAAACCGGGGGTTCTGTGATACTTCAGGCTTCCCGCTGACAGATTTCGTATTATCTGCAGTCAAGGCTTATTTTTTACCCAATTCTGAACCGGTTTTAAGTCAGACCATGCATGTCTGGGAATTCTCCCTGTAGGGTCTGCTGTGCGCTCGCTGTACATGGTATGGAGCACCACTGAAAATGTTGCAATGTAACTTTCCCTCACTTTGATTGGCCCTAGCTGTGAAACTAACATGTAAGACTTCCCCTCATAGATCCATATGATGTTTTTTTTTTTTCATTTTCTTGGTTTGAGCTGGAAACACCATGCATAGAATACGCAGACTAAAATAAAATTCAACATTTTCCGATTAGGTGCGTATAACCCCGTACATATACTAATGTAACTAAAAGCATAACAATGGAGTATAATATATATATGCTTCTCATTTCACTTTAATATCTGTTTTCTTAGTTTAATTGCTGTAGTTGTTACTGCCAGTAATAATTTTCACATCTTTTCATGCGATGTGCTTAGAAAAGGATTTAAGACAATAAAACAAAAGTGTCTCAACCTTTCTAAAATGTTATTTTGGTTTAAAATTAAGAAAATAGAGGATGACTCAAAGGAACTGCCATATCTACGATTTAAGTAATAAAAGACTTTCACACGCTTATAGGACAGGGAAATTACACGTCAACCATATATTTAAAAAGACGAAAGTTGCTGGTATGTGTAATGCTACAATACTCGAGATGTAATGTTCACAAAAAATACCAAAGATTTCCTTTGTGTTTTTAAGAATTTAGGAATTACTTGCCACTAGACACGACCTATGACTTGACTTCATTAGACATCTTTCTGTGGGGCGAAGTGAAATCGCTCCACAGAAATACCAACGACACCAGAGAATATCCAACAGCATATTAGTGCGGCAGGAGTGACAATATCTGTGGAAACACTACAATCTGTACAAAGCTCTCTTGAGTTCAGTTGAGTTGATTTTGAGTTTAATCTCCCGTTCAGCAGCGGTTCGCCGTTTCAAAGGTATTGATGCAAACGGTGTGCACTTCGAACATCTGCTAAAGTAGAACAGTTGCATGAGATAAGACATGATTGATTCCTTGTGACTGCGTTTTCTGTGCTGCTGTAATTTACAAATATGATTATTCTGTGTATACTGTACAAGAAACCACTAATTGTTTTAGAAAAGTTGAAACCACGTCCGCCATCACTAATTCTGTCTACATTTTTCAGTTCGCTAAAAACAACATATAGTTTTGGCGGCTATTTTGGGAAACGCTGCTCCATAGTCTAAATGCTTCCTCTGAATCTGTTGTTTCGTTTTCCAAGATCTATTATGTCTGTATTATGTTTGTTGCCATGTACTAAGAGTAGGGTTTCTTTTAGCCTGGAAATCTTTCTTTATCGTTTCTCAATCTTCAGCTTCCCCTTTTAACTTCCAATATTTTGTTTTATTTTTATATCATCCATCAGTTGCGTTCTTCTTCTTCCTACTCCTTCCTTTCCTTCTCTGGTGGTACAAACAAGGAAATTTCTTCGCAAAATGTGTCTATTTTTATTGACTTCTTACGAAGGATGTGTTTAAAAGCGCCTTCATCTCTCTTATCTCTTTTAAAACATCTTCGTATATAATGTGTGTTTACGTTCGTGTGTAACCGTCAAGATACGAGGATAAGTTACAAATTATCGGCAAGGTAGCTATAACTTGTCTTACGTTGTTCATACTCACTTCTGTCCTCGTTTATTTCATTGTTATGCTGTTGTGGGCATACTATGAAAGTTTGATGCTAGTACCTACATTTGAGTTCCTTTTGTTGCAGATAGATCATGGTCGCTCAATTAGAAGTTTGCACTAAAGAGGAAAAACGAGCAGTGATCCAGTTTTAGTGGACGGGATGTGTATCAAGGGCCGCGATCAATCAAAAACTTTCGACAAAATACGGAAATAGTGTCTTGTCGCAACGGAGGGACCGCCAACTCAACGGTTTCTCGTGTTCAGTGTAACACGTACTGCGTTGTATTATTTCATACTCATACGTATAAAAATGTGTAATATACCGTAGAATAATACATTCAGCACGCGTTATTTTGAATATGAGGAACTGTGAGTCTGGCGTTCTGTGACACTTGAGACTTCTCGCTGACAGATTTGGTATTCGCTACTGTGAAGGCTTACCTTATGATTAATTCGAAATTATCTTTAAATCAGAGCATATCTTACCGTTAGAATTGGGTTGAGAACATGTTTGGGAATCATGTCCTGCAGGGAATCCTTTGCGCACGCATTGTACGTTACTTAAATATGAAATTTTTAAGGTACATCTGTAACTTTTCTACTGATATGGACCGTCATTGTGGGTATTGCAACGTATTTTTCCCCACTTTGGGCAGTCCTCACTGTGAAACCTTCCACATAGTTTAATCTGACAGTTCCCAAGTATAGCCGATCTTATTTTCAAACAATGCATGGTATCCAAGAAAAAACAGTAAACAAATAAAATTCGGCATTTAATATCACCTAAATTTAAGGTAGCCTACTATAATTAAACACATTAAAATGGCTTATAATATATATGTTTCATATAAAATAATGATCTGTGTTTTCTTGCTTAAATTAATTTAATAGTTACCGCTCGTAATAATTCTCACTATTTCTCACAGGACAAGCCAAGAAAAGAAATAGGTACAATAAAACAAAGTATCTTGGTCTTTCTAAAATGTCATTTTGGTTTAAAAACACGAAAACCGGTGATAACTCAAACACTCTGCCACCTACACAGTTAACAGAGTAGAAAATTTATACACATTTATAGACATCGAAATTAGAAATTAGAGGTCATTTAATAAACCAAACTTGCTGGAATTAGTAATGCCATGGTAGTTGACATGTATTACTCACAAGAAATACCATTGATTTCAGTTACGGATTTATGAATTAAAAATAATATTTTTCTATGCTATGAAGTTGACGTCTCTCAATGATCACACTATCCGGAGAAAAACAAAAGAATGGAGAAAGGAAAGAAGTGGCCTGGGACCATTATAGATACCATCCTGGCATTTGTCTCGTGCGAATAAGGAAAACAAAAGAAAACTCAATCACGATAGCTGAAAAGACTTTTACACTTTTTCGACCGAGCGTCCCTACCGGAAATCAAACCTGGGACCATTAGCACCAGTGGATAGAATGAGGAGATATGAACATCAGTATTACAACCAGTGACGTCATTTGGGGAGGGTAGAGTAGGACTATTGCCCTTCTTATTTTGAGAAATATATACGAGGAGCATGTCAAAATAAGGGCCGATATTTTTAAAAATCATGAAAATGATATAAAAAATTTATTGTAATTGATTTCCAAGTACATACCTTGGTTATTTTTCGATGCCATCATCATGAACCTCCAAATATTTCTGGTAATGTAACACAGCCTTCCTTAAGGGAGTAGCGTATGCCCTCTGTGTAAAAATCTGGCTAATGAGAGTGTGGCCTGTAGAGAACTATTTTGAGCACTTAACTGTCTTTGAAACTTTTTGATGCATGCCACTTTTTGAGGTAAAGAAAAAAGAAGATATTGCAGGGACAAGATCATGGCTGTAAGATGGATGATTGAATAGTTCCCATCAAAACTTTCAATTGTCTCAATGGTACGAGCAACTCTGTGTGTGGGAGTTTTAATCGATCACAAGAAGTTCAGAGCTTAACATTCCTCTTCGCCGATTTTGGATGGCATCTCAGATATTATTCATTGTTTGGCAATACACATCTGCTGTAATTGCCTTTCTTGGTACCAAGAAATTCACAAGAATCACGCCCTTTGGGTCCACAACACGGTTGCCGCCATGATTTTGTGAACTGATGGTGTTTGTTTGAATTTAGGAGAACGAGAGTGTCTCCATTGCTTTTACTTCTGCTTCGACTCTCCAGTCACGTACGATATCAAGGTTTCATCACCTGTCATTGTGTGAGAAAAGAGGTCATCCTCATTCTCCTTACAGCAAACTAAAATATCACCTGCAAATTTCATACTTTGCTCTTTGTGAGCCTTTACGAAAAAGGACACAAAAGAAACCGGACTTTCGTTCTAAAAAATAATTTATTACATTTTTTTACAAAATTCTTTCAGTCTCCTTCAAAGTACTCTCCGTTATATGCGATTCATTTCTCATATCTTCTTTCCCACTGTTTGAAGCACCTCTGGAACTCTGGAACTTTTATATCGTCCATTGCACTCTGCGAAGTTCGTTTAACAGCCTCTACACCATCAAAACATTTTCCTTTTAGATTTTGTTTAATTCTCGGAAAATGTCATCATGTTGGTCAAAAAGTTTGGATCACTTTCAATCTGGATCAAAGTCCTGGCTCAAATTCAGACGAATGATTTGATCCTGTGTGAGCAGGCGAGAACCAAACTTAGCGGCCGACATGTCTCATTTGCAAAACCTCACGCTGACACGAGCTCCAACTCACTCCTGCCTGTTTTGAAATATCATCGATCATAAAACCACGATCCTCGCTGCTTTTAGGGCAAATTTGTTCGATGTTTTAGTCATTTCGAAATGATGAAGAGCACCCAGAACGAGCATGATCTTGAACACTCATCTCACCACACTTAAAGCGTCCAAACCACTCAAAAAAAATTGTGTGCTGTTCATACTATTTTTCTTGGAAGCCTGTTGAATCATTTGGTAAATTTTCGTTTCCGATTTTCCAAGTAGGAAGCAAACACACTCCTTGTTCCTTTGCATCTGCCATAACGATTTCGCAGGCGGCAAGGGAGAACAGTTGAGAGAAACAATAATACGATCAATTGTTAACTTTCTACGCAAACGCCGTTTGACTAACTGATCTGGGAAGGTATCTACTAGACCCACCTACTATTCCTCCCTACTACTCTCTACTACCCCTAGACACGACAGCGCTCGTCAAATTCGGTTTCTTTTGGGTCCCCCCCCCCTTCGTATCATCAGTTTCAATACCCATCTCACACATAGTTTGTGATAACGCAGCATATCAGTCGAAGTTTAATGCACTGCTTCCGCAGACTCTGGCGAGTATACTTATTGTGAACTTGGGGATTGGATAGCAATTCCATTCGTTTGCTAAAGAGGGCTGAGTCAGCACACATAAGCCAGAACTCACTCGCTCATCCAAAAGAGCAGATTAGCTCGTTTGCTAGCGACAGCCCTGAGTTTTAGAGACATATGCTTTTAATAAATTGTATGCTCATTAAAAAATATGTGAAACTCTCATGTCGGTGGAGTTCCCCCTTGCTTCCCCGTGGCAAAATTTAAAATGACGATGATATCTAGAACTATTCAAATATCTTCATTGGTTTGACAACAAACGCAGGAAATTATAACCATACATCTGTTGAAGTCGTATTATATTTCATATTATATTGAAGTCATAGTCAGTTTTATTCACAGAGTATAACATTTAAATCTAAAGGCAATTTTATTATAAATATTAGTATGTTTCTATATCGTGGACAAAACAATCATTTTTCTATCGAACCCTCATTTTAACATAAGTACACACTGTATTTTTAACATAGTAAATGAACCGTCTTATCCTTTAGTTTCTTATCCTTCTAATTAAAGTTTAATAAAACTATGGTAAAGACAATAGAGAGGATCACAAGCAATATATGTATAGAATATAAATATTCACCGTTACTCACAAAATTGTCAACAGGTTGACACTCATAACAAACTCGGCCGAAATCTCTCTACCTATGTATTGAGAAAAGAATTTTAAAAAAAAAAACTTCGCTTATCTTGTATGGGATATGACCCATACATAGCCACCGTTAAAGTCGCCGTTATCCGTTAATGCGTTAACGGATTGACTCCGTTAATTAACTTGATCGAGTTAATTACCTTAGATGCCAATTGCTAGCAATATAACTCAAAATTCGCTTCCATGAATGGAATATGGGATATACATAGCCTTAGTTAAATCAGCGTTACCTGTTAAGTTGTTAACACATTAACACCAGCACAAACAAACTCGCCCTGGTAATCGCTTTAGTTATTTGTTGCAAAAAAAAAACAATAGAAAATTCGCATCGTTTGAAGATCCATTACCGTGCGGAGTAACGAACAAACCGACTGATGTACTTACAACTGGTCTGTTTAATTTATATCGCTGTAAAAGAAAATAAGGGGATTTTTTTCGAATATTTCATTAAGACAATACCACAGCTTTGATGACTCATAACTCGGAATAATGCAATATAGCGTGGACAAATTTCGTACTCTGCTGTCAAGGCTTATGCTTTGTCTAATTCAAAATCACCTTTAAGCAGAGCATATCTGAAAATTCTGTTGGGAGCATGTCTGGCAATTATGCCCTATAGGGAATCCTCTGCGCTCGCATTGTATATACATTATCGAAATATACATTTTTCGTTGGCACATGTTTACACTAATATGGACCACCACTGTGAGTGTCGAAATGAAACTTTTCCATACTCCTTTGGGCAGCCCTTACTGTGGAACCTCTCCTTCATAGGTCGTCGATATGAACTTGCTTTCATTATGGTGTATATTATTCTCGTGATCAAAACTTCGTAAGGAAAATTCAGATCCCAAGCACAGATTGAGGTAATTAATCAAATTCGCTTATAATATTTATGTATGTTTTCGGTTTCATTTTGATCTTCATTTTCTTGATTTAGTTGCTTTCATATTCACTGCTAGTAACAATTCTCTTTATTTTTCATACACCATGCTAAGAAAAAGATTTAATGCAATAAAATCAAAATGTCTTGACCCTTCTAAAATATCATTTTGGTTTAAAAGCAAGAAAACTGAATTAAAATAATCTCCTATCTCTGCAGTAAAAGATTTATACATGTTAATAGGACATAAACATTAGAGGTCAACAACACAGATATTTAAGAAAATAAAAATCTTCTTGGAATATGTCAAAACTATGATGCTTGAGATATATTGCTCACAAAAAGTATCAATGATTTCAGTTGTTGATTTAGGAAATTAGGAATTAAGAATAACGTTTTTCTACAGTCACTTTAGCCAGTCACGTATAAGGATAACACTGGGAACAATTTTTAAAACGTTTTCTGTTGTATGAGATTTTTCAGCTGTTTCTACATGTTCTTTGCCCACTGAATAGAAATCTGAAATCCGTTTCCCTGTGCATGCTATAGTTTTCATCCAATTTGGAACTTCCATTTTTGTAGAAAAGATCATCATTTATTTGTGTTTCGCATTTGTTCTCACTTAAACCTACTTTAACAACAGAGCACATATTCACAATATTTGTTTTCTCTATTCTGTTCTGTATTTCAGATTACATCAAGGCTTCTTCAAGTAGACAGATTTGTGGTAATAAACCGAACTATTTTGTCACGTGTGTGGCTGCTACTTACTTCCCCGCCAAAGGCTTAATACAATATCGTTTGTTATGCGTGCGTACACAACATATTTACAAGTTTTCCTCGGCGACCAAAAAAAAAAAAAAATGGGCTCCTCATATTGGGTGCCATAATTGTGAGGAAATTTACGTGATTGGACAAAACGAAAGCGAAGGGTATGCCTTTAGGTGTTCCCATGGTTTGGCGAGAACCGAAGAACTATCTAAGTGACTTATTTTTGCCTAGTCAATACCAAAGCTATTGGCAAGAAAACCGACATTCTATTTTGTATCCAAGTATCCCTTCAGCAATTCGACCGGTCACTCACTCGGATGAACTCCCGGTTCCAGTTATAACGACTCACCAAGGGTAGTCGTCAACCTGGTCCGTCTAAGTAAGATATACAAATATTGAGTGGTAGTATTAATTTGCATGTAAAAATTATCTTTAATAATTATATAGCATTATTCTCACCTTTTCTGTTAAAATGATAACGTCGATGAACGTTGCTAAAATGATTTATTAGCTGATATACTTTATAATATATTTTCCTTCAAAACTATCAAGCACACAAACTTGCTGACTAGGTATCCATAATAATATTTTTTTACATAGTAACAACTATCCCATAATAAATTTACATATCTCAAAAACATTCTTCTTTTGTTATTATCAAATTAACATTCTATTAAGTATAGTGCACATGTATTAGCACTTTCTGCCCAAGATACAGGTAATTATTAATCTATCCAAAGTATTTTGTTATATAAAATGTCGCCCGACAATTGGACTGAATATAAAAGTCATGAGTGAGCTTGGCTTTTATCTTCAAGAACCACTGGTCCGTTTACAATAGTGCTCTTACTTTATATATGTTCTTCATATTTTGATCACACCTCGTATATATCTTTATTACATTTCATATATATAGATATATTTATAACAAATCGTACACTTCAATAATACTTATCTTTTATTACATTAATTATATTTATTTCATTATTATCAAAAACATCGTCGTTTATTAATATAATTAACGAGGGTGAAACACAAATTACTATGATTAATAGTTTTGATTATTATTAAAACAGTGAAGTTATAAATAATGTTTAATCTTTCAGGGCGCTTTAAATAACAAATAAGTTAGATGTTGCATTCTAATGTATACATCGTGATACTAAGAGGTCATAATAAAGAAGAATCTGGTTTGGATAATATATAGGATAGCTCATAAAAACAGTCGTCGAATAATTAATTTTATAGAATAGGTCTTCTTCTTAACATAATCTTTGACAGTTAAATTTTCAACACAAAATCAATCTAATATAAATAACCTTCGCTTTTAATCATTTATGAATCGAATTATAATTCTTTACATTAACAAGAGAGAATTAAAATCATTGGAAAATTAACTTTCCAGTCTATCTAAAACTATATCTAAGCACTTCAAGTATTCATAAGAGTCGTTTTCATTATCAACATTAACTCATAAGATTGAAAATAAAAGTTCACAAGAATCTATAACTGATATATGTTTAACCTAATTTCATTAACGGTAATCAGGTTATGTTCGTACTTGCATATGAATTTAATAAAGTACATTGTACTGCACAATCATTATTATGTCCCGTATTATTATTCGGTACAGGAATTACTGTGATACCTGGATCCGGATGTGAAGTGCCATCTCTTGTCCTCCCGTTGCGTCCATTTTTAAACCTATTTTGATTATAGGGTCTAACATATGGATTACTACGATTAATTGGGTTAGGCGGATTCCCTACATAACTGTCTATTTTGCTCATTTTGATTACTAGAGTGTACTCGGCTTAGGTTATGTTCCGTATTATTCACACTTCGGATATTTAAATTCCGAACAGGCACCAAATGATCTGAATTATTCCTATTTTTACCCATTCCTGCTTGTTGATTCATGACATGGTATTGCGTTTCATAGCATTGGACAAGCATTAACAAATGGTTGAAACTCATACACTGTGTGGAAAATAAGATCTGTTGCAATTTAAATGGAAGCAAATTTCGAATCGATGCGATTATTCTCGATTCCGATTGCAATGGATTAACGACCTTTAATTCGTTGTATGTATTTACAACAAATTCTACAATAGATTTATGCACTCGAGGATTGAAGTGTTGATTTCTAATGGTAGCATCTCTATTCGCAAGCAAAAAGTCATTTTCATAATTTGCGATTAGTGCCGCTTTGAATTCATCATATGTATTGATGTGATCACGTACAGCTTTAAACCATAATGAACAAGGTGGGAGTAATACATGAGGAATTAATTTCATATATTGTGATCTATCTATACACATAATATTGCATTCGTCCTGGAATTTCTCTAAGAAAGAAGTAGCATTCTCGTTACACTTACCACTGAATTTGCTCATAGCTCGAATTTCACTCATCTTAACACTTAATTTTACCTTCCTTTTATCATTCCGTGTACTTATTGGGTGATAGTTCTTATCCATAACATGATGTGTCGTTACACCATCTATGTTTCGCCCATCTGTACTCTTTGGATGTATTTCTTCCAATATAATATCATCATCAGACACCGGCGAAGGCGAGTTCATCTCTGGTGAGTGGGGAAACTCCAAGCGATCACTACACATGTTATTACGGTATGTGTTGTCCTTAACCTGTAGCATTCTAATTTCTTCCTGTAACGTAGCTATCGACTGCGTATTTGCTCGTATGTTGTTAGCATTATTGATGACTTGGATCTTTTGTTGTTGAACAGAAGATTCGGTTACTTCCAAATCCTTTTTTATATCACTGATTTCTTGGCTCAGATGGTTGTGATTACCTTGGCATTCCTCCGATATCCCTTTTAACTTTTCCTCGAATTGCGAGGTAATATCGCTCATCGTCTGAATAATTAATTGTTTCGTTTCATCCGACTTCTGTTCCATCTTCTGTTCTATCGTCTGCTTTAATTCTTCGTATTGCTTGTTAGATTCATCAGACTTCTGTTCTAACTTCTGTTCTATCGTCTGCTTCAATTCTTCGTATTGCTTGTTAGATTCATCAGACTTCTGTTCTAACTTCTGTTCTATCGTCTGCTTCAATTCTTCGTATTGCTTGTTAGATTCATCAGACTTCTGTTCTATCTTCTGTTCTATCGTCTGCTTTAATTCGGTAGACATCTGACTCAATTGTTGCTGTAAAACTAGCAAGATTCGGTCTTCCGATGTCATTCTTGATGTTACACTAGGTTCACCGTTGTCACTATTAGTGGATTCATTCTCCATTATTTCAGTGTCCATTTTCCTTATGATTATTCTACCACTTCTCAATATGGTCAAATTTGTATTCATTAAATTAATTGTAAAAGTAAATTCACCCTTACTTTACTTCGGGGTATAGAATTTATGAAAAGGTCCCGGGTGAGGTAAACCAAAATTTTTATAACGACTCACCAAGGGTAGTCGTCAACCTGGTCCGTCTAAGTAAGATATACAAATATTGAGTGGTAGTATTAATTTGCATGTAAAAATTATCTTTAATAATTATATAGCATTATTCTCACCTTTTCTGTTAAAATGATAACGTCGATGAACGTTGCTAAAATGATTTATTAGCTGATATACTTTATAATATATTTTCCTTCAAAACTATCAAGCACACAAACTTGCTGACTAGGTATCCATAATAATATTTTTTTACATAGTAACAACTATCCCATAATAAATTTACATATCTCAAAAACATTCTTCTTTTGTTATTATCAAATTAACATTCTATTAAGTATAGTGCACATGTATTAGCACTTTCTGCCCAAGGTACAGGTAATTATTAATCTATCCAAAGTATTTTGTTATACAGTTTTTAATAGTTTCGGCTCTTACGAAGATGAAGAAAGTGAAAGGGGCGGGGATCGAAGGGCTTGGAATAAGGCATGTGCAAAAACGACTATGGAATCCGAAGACTTATCTGACGTTAAACAGTCATCTGCATGTCAGCAGTTCACACAAACTGAATTGGATGACTTAGTGCACGATTTGGGTCTCTCTAAGAATGCTGCTGAGCTATTATCTTGGAGACTGCAAGAAAAAATCTGTTGCATCATTTGGCACAAGTGATATTTTTTCGAAAGTAGGAAAAGGGTTTTGAAGAGTACTTTTCAGAAAACAACAACTTTGTTTATTGCCATGATACCCCAGGTCTTCTAACTGAATTAGATGTTTCCTCTTATAATCAAACAGAATGGAGGTTATTTACCGACAGTACGAAAGTGTGTTCTTTTGCATAACAGCAATGCTTACGGATCGGTTCCAGTTGGTCATTCGGTGCATTTACGAGAAGAACAAATAATATTAAACTTCTGATTGAACTACTCAAGTACGACAAGCATAATTGGATCATTTGTGTTGATCTTAAAATCAATTTTCTGCTTGGACAACAATTTTCTATGAATGTGGGACAGCCGAGCTCGAGAGCAGCACTGGACACAAAAAGAATAGCCTGTCCGTGACACTCTGAAATTAGGAATGCCAGACATTATGAATGATCCAATTGTCAGCTGAGATGGGATCATTTTTTCTTCATTCCACATCAAGCTTGGCTTGATGGAAATTTCGTGCAGGCCTTAAATATATTTCTATATTAGATGTGAGAGTGTGTGTAATTACCACAGACAAACACTTTCATATTGGAATATATCTAATCTGTAATGCATATTTAAAAACAATAAATGATTAATATCATCATTTTTCTAATACGTGTGGTCCTTATGTAGACGAATGTATCATTCTCACATAAATGCCTTAAATTTACATTTCAACACTACTATATTGGGTTTGTGAGCAATACCACTGAAATGTGCATAGTTCCATTTTGTAATGTAGGCCTAGGGGCCAATCTTCTTTAGTTTTGCAAGACTGAATATACCTTTCTGTAATAGATGGTTTGTATTCAGATATAGGCCCTGTGAGTTAAATTCTGCGTAAAGACATATATTCATATTCATAGTGGGTACGTTTGTAATGCCCGGAAACAAATGCGTTCATTTTGTATATATACGTATTTTAATACATTTACACTCTTTTCTGAATATATAGATTAATTATCTTGCCAATGCATTTGTTTTAGCCCTATTTAGTTACTATATTACCAGATTTCTTAAAGTGCATTGCCCCACAATACGACAAGCTCCAATTTGAAAGAGTATAAATACCATAAATTGACATTATAGTGAAAAACACAAATCATTGAATTGAAAAAAAAACTAGAGCTTACACATGAAAATGAAGTTCATATTTGAAATCAGCACATCCAAATTAGGGTAAACGAGGTGTTAGTATCAATGCAACAAAAATCTTGTTCCCCAGTGTAACATCTCTTATTAAATAACATCTCTTATTAGACTTTTTAAATTAAGTCACTACGATGTTTCTTAAATAAAAACTTGGAAATTAGATACAGACTCAAGTAAACGATTTACAACGTTAGTTAGTGAAAAATTGCAATATGTTGGTTACGTTGGTTATTGCAACCGATGCCAAGCTTTGTTCCCACAGATTCCTGCTGCTCTATTCCAATCTGGAACAGAGCACCCCCCTTTAAATTTTTATTGCTCCTTTGTACTAAAGTCTGATTTCAACACTGTTTAAGTCAGAGTATATCTGAGAATAATGTAGGGAGCATGTCTGGAAATTATGCAGGGCAGAGAATTCCTTGCGCACGCTGTACATTACTGAAATACGCACTTTTGAATGGCACTGATATGGACTGCCACTGAGGGTTTTGCAATGTAAACTTTTTCTCACTTTGGGCAGACCTAGCTGTAGAACTAAGCACTTTTCACTATAGGTCCTTAGGAGTTTATTTTTCATAGTGTTAGGAATTACCTCCCAAATTTTGTTATTGTTGTTTCGAAACACCCTGCATAATATTCTCATGATCACAACTTCCCAACAGTGTTGCCAGACCAGCTAGTTGGAGAAGCAGGAGATTCGAAGACAAAAAACAGGAGAAAGCAGTAGACACATACAGTGGTGGCGTTTGAATGTAAATCCAGGGGGGGAATAAAATTTGCCATTATTAAGGGGGCAATAGTCAAAACAAGCAGTCCAGAATTCATTTCCGATGAACTAGGTTGAGCAAATGGAAGGGAAAAGTCCCGATTTATATTAATATTATTTGATACACACATGTGTGAAGTAAAACGTAGTGAAAGATCAAAGTGGAGTGGGAAAATGTCTTTTCATGCACGTAGCGATAGCGTAGCTGTGTTGTGTACTCACACGTGATCGTGGCGTAAGACGATTTCTTGCTGACGATCGTGGAGAAACGATCTAAGCCTCTCTTCCAACCCAAGTCCCAATCTAAACAACACTCACTTGTAAATCTTCCAGAAAGTCATAAAACGCTAACCATAATGCATACGTACAGTTGTATTCTTTGGATTCATATTATATACAGTAAAGCTCTATAACTATATGCTCTATAGAGCTTTGTGTATTAGGTGTTCTTCGATGAAAAAAAAAATCTTCTTTTCGATTAATTTTTACACTCCCTCAAACATATTTATACAGATTTTTACCCTCCCCCCAAATATTTCAATGACGCACTTTGCGTCATAGCCCCCCTTGTGGGCACCCCTGAATATGTAATACGTACTATGATACTTCAGATGTTTTGCTTAAAAGAAGTACAAATGATTTAAATTGCGGGTTTAGGAATTTAGAAATTAAGAATAATATTCCTCTATGGTTACTTTCACTGGCCCAAATCCCGGGGGGACGAGGGGGACATGTCCCCCAATCTTGCACCTGGGGGGACCGTTCCCCCCAATAATCTGATTTAAAAAGTGCTTTTCGGGATAAGTGTGATTAATTAAGTTCCCTTGCCACAAAGAAAAGTAAGATGAAATTCGTTTCTCTTGGCTTTTCCATTTTTAATGAAAATGAAGACGTGCGACTGTGCGTGACGTAGCCTGATATGAAATCTTATCTCCTACTCTCCCCTAGGCCTTAGCACACGAAGAGTATATAGACTATCCCATCTTTTCAGTAAATGCGCATTTAATTTATTTGTAGTATCAGCCTAGGCATCTACTCATGCTCTGTAGCTAACTCTATAGCCTATGGAACCCGGAGGTTCAATGAAGCGTTTACAAAGCTCTCCACTGACTTCTATCGTTAGCCAACTGGATCCAGTTTCTACTTTGTATTCCTATTTTTGCGACATCCATCTTAATATTGTCCTCCCATCTGCGCCTAGGTCTTCCTAATGGTCGTTTTTCGATTGGTCTAACCGCTAACACATTAAAAGCGTTCCTACTTTCTTCCATCCTGGCTATATGTCCTGCCCACCTAAGCCTCCTAGACTTGATGACCCTAACAATGTTTGGTAAACCGTATAATTTATGTAGTTCCTCGTTATGAAGTTTCCACCATTCCCGTTCCTCTTGGGTCCGAATATTCGTCTGAACATCTTGTTCTCAAATACTTTCAGTCTATGTTCTTCCCTCAGAGTAAGCGACCATGTTTCGAAACCATACAGAACAACAGGTATGATTATCGTTTTATTTATTTTAAGCTTCAAATTCCTCAACAGAATTCGCGACAACAAGAGATTTTGAATGAATAATAACACGAATTCCCTGTTTTTAGTCGACATTTAATTTCTTCATGAATATGATTTTCGTCTGTTAATAATGATCCTAGATATTTGAAAGTATCTACTTTATCAAAAGTATTATTTAATATTTTAACGCATTCATAATTTGCCGTATTACGGTCCCGACGGACTTCCATGTATTTAGTTTTCCCTTTCTATTTTCTTCTAAACCCTTGTCCCTGCAAGCGTTTAATAAGACTTCTGCATTTCTTTCTATTGTTCTCCTATCATCCCTTACTAAATTTACATCATCAGCGCATAACCTGGTGAACACCGTTCAGCTCTAGGCCCTAGTTGCTATCTTTGATTTTCCTTATAGCGTATTCCAGAACAAAGTTGAATAATAATGGCAACAACGCCCTTGTTTCAGGCCATTCTCGACGTGAAAGCTCGTGGCCAAAAATTTTCCTACCCGGACTTTACTTTGTGATTCATTTAGACCTGCCTTAATTGATCTAATTAGGTTTTTCAGTATTCCAAATTCGCTTTTTCGGTAAGAACGTTGTACAATGTTTCTCTCCTAACCGAGTTATAAACCTTTCTAAAATCAATAAATAGTTGATGCACCGGGCTACTGTATTCCCACTTCTTTTCGAGTATTTGGTGAATGGTAAATATTTGGTCGATAGTTGATTGATTTCGTCTAAATCCACACTGATAATCTCCAATAATTTCATCTGCGTATGGGGTCAATCTTGCTAATAGAATATTTGAAAGGATTTTATAAGATGTTGACAAAAGAGAAATGCCTCGATAATTATTACAGTCAGTTTTGTTGCCTTTCTTGTGAATTGGGACAATGATTGATTATTTCCACTCTTGTGGCAATTCTTCCTTGTTCCAGATAATGAGAATGAGTTCGTGTAACTTGTTCCACAATTTTTCGCCTCCAGCTAAAATTAACTCAGCCGAAATTTCGTCTACTCCCGGAGATTAGTGTTTCTTTAATTTCTTTATAGCGATTTCTACTTCTATTTGGTTGGGTTCTGGAATATACGGTTCTGCGGTGTGTATCTCCCTTTCTACACGCACATTAGTTTCTGGCTGCATGTTAGGCAAATCGTCAATGAAATCTTTCCATCTCTTGAACATGCTATCCGTATCAGTGAGAACTGTTCCGTCAGCTTTCTTTAATATATAAGCACGAGGTTGATAACCTTTCTTAAATTCATTGATCCCCTTATACATGTCCCGAATGTTTTTATTTTTACTATTATCTTCAAGTTCCTTAATTTTAGCTTTTAAAAATCGCGTTTCTTTGTTCTAAAAGTTTTGGAAGTTTCCCGCCTGATATCTACAAAATTTTGTGTAATTTCATTCGGATTTAATAGCCAATGTAATTTTGCTGTTTTCTCTTCTCTACTAGTTTAATGCATTCCTAGCCGAACCATGGTTTGTTCCTACATATTTCCGCTTGTCCCAATGTTTCTTTTGAGAGAGGATGATTTGTAAGCAAAGAAAAGAATTCAATTGCTGGAATATTTTTCTCCATAATCTTAGGGTTACATCTGTTAACTGAAGAGTATATGACATGTGTCAGATTTCTGTAAAGATTCCTATAATGTTATTGAGATTATAATCATTTTGGTCAAAGAGTATTGTAACATGCGTCATACATAATTGATATTCTTTCTTCATAGTTTTGGGGAAGTCATTATTTATATTATTATAAAACAATTTTAACGTGGATCTTTCTGGATGCCTAATTAGAAACATACCAATTATAAATATGCATATATTCAGATTTCAGAGTGTGTTCACGGCTGTGATTTGTAATACTGATATGTACTACTACTTCATCTATGTCGCCTACTATACATATAATATACTCTACAACAATTGATCAGATTCATCCACCGTAATATGAGTTTCATCTCCCTACTCTAGAATAAGCTTCAAATCTGCCCACCTCCAAATGAAGACAACCAATGGCGTATTTAGGATTTTGTTTCGAGGGGCTATGCCCAACACAAGGAAGGAAATGGGCAATTGCCCACCTGAGTTTGAGTATTAAATATATTTTAATTTATGCATAAATTAAAGTTATAATGGCAAGAATCGCAGACCGATAAATCCTATATGATATGATACAAAAATTTAGGAGTGAATCTAACCCTTTATTCTACTCATACAAGAAAAAGGAGCATCCTCTTGGCCTTCGTAATTTCCTGGGCTAATTATTCCTCCGTTTTAATTTTCTTTAATTCAAACATTTCTTTCTTTTAAAAATAACTAAACGATATAATTTTTCCTTTGTTATAATAACTAAAGTCCTGTCAAATTTGATATCCGCGCAAGTTGGTGTGGAACACCAGTTTCGCTTATCAACTCCTCTTAGTTTTGGTGTTACTGGTGACGGCCGACTTGAATCACAACTGACAACGGTCGATAAAGTATGATAGGCGAAATGAAAGAAAGTAACGTCAAGAAAAAGAAACAGAAAAGTAGAAAGGACGAAAGAAAGAACAAAAAGACACAGTTCTTACATGGAATGAAATTCGACAAATACAGTATTGTTTCTGAACAATGAGCATAAGAAAATGGCTAGCCAATGACATTCTTAGAAATGGTAAGAACGATTATTGTTGTACGTGGAATGCAAAAAACTAACAAATTTATTTCGGGGGGACCTTGAGCCCGATAGCCTCCTAAATACGCCACTGAAGACAATTCTGTTCCCCTGATTCTTCACAGCATTGTTTTCCAACTTCATAAATATTTTGAACATCGCGTATATATAATATGGGAACGGTCTTACCCGTCCCCCCCAATGTTGAAGACAGATTTGCACCGATGGTTACTTTAGCCCATCACGTAGGAGGATGACGTCTCTCGATGCTCATGCTATCCAGAAAAATAAGAAAAGATTGGGAAAGGAAGAAAACGACCTGGGACTATGATAGATACCATTCCGGCATTTGTCTCACGTGAATAACGCTAACCTCAATCACAAATTCACTTATCTTCATGGAATATGGAATATAGATTGTCATAGTTAAACTTGCCGTTATCTGTTAACTTGTTGGCAAAGACAACTGGGTAATTCGCATTCGTTCAAGATCCGTTATCGTGCGGAGTAATGAACAGACGGACAGATGTATTCGCTACACAATCTTATAAGACTTACTGCGTGATCCTAACAGCAGCTTTCTTTAATTTATTTTGCTATAAATAGCAATTAGAAAATTTTATTTCGAATATTTGGTTAAGTCCATTCGACAGCTTTTATGACTCATAATTCGGAATAGTGTTCAACATAATAGTCAAAATACAGTTAGATGTTCTATCTTATGGTGGCAGTTGAAACTTTCTCTCCACAGTTCATGGTTTTATTGAAAGAGGACAAGGGCGCCGATTTCTCTGTAAATTTGGGGGGACATTCAAATTCGGACGGCATATATATTAAGATTTTAAAGAAATTCTATTCAAATTATGCAAAATATTGTATACTCACAAATGCAATGAGGGGGCCCACATGAGCTTTGGGAGCCCGGAGGCCCTGCCCCCAGGATCGGCGCCCTTGACAGAGGACTGTGCAACTCTTTTCATATTTTGTGCAAAATTACCCAGTCTTACGGTATTTTAACAACCAATTCCAGCGAACCGGTAAGAAACGGCTGAATAGCACCACTGTCTATAATACTTTTCTCTTATATACACGGAACAAATGTTCAATGGTTTTAGGTCGTCTCTATGTTACCTCACTTTTGAAATGATGGAATACGTCCTTTCGTGTTTTGATACCTATATCAACGTTTCAGATCTATGGGATGGTCATAGACTTTTCGATCAAGTTTGTGTTTACATGTTGACCCGCCATTCTATTGAACAGGTGTAGACAGTCGAGACTTCCTCGAGCTTCTTTCGCTTTATAACAACTCTCAAACGATAAGCAATTTGAGCCCCCTTGCTATTTTAAAATTATGAGTAAGACTCGACTGAGACTCTGGGACATATTTTTATAACTTAATACTGTACATTGTGTATTTTTAAAATGATGAAATACGTGTTTTCTTGTTTCATATCAGTCTCACATTTATAATGATTGCCATAGAGATTTCAATGTAGATTGTGTTTCCATTTTGTCCCGCTGCCATTTTCACAGGGCTATTGTACAGAGTCGAGAGTCATTCATTATTCTGCTATTTGAAAATTTTGCTTTGGAATCGTCTGGGACTCTGCGAGGGATCCTGGGGCCAAAAATATTATTTCAAAACATGTGCCCACAAACATAATGCGATATTTAGTCGCCGATTTTTCCATCCACCAAACGGTTTCCGAAAAAATGATCCTGGCGGCAAATTTGTAATTTCAAGGCGAGCCATTGACCCCTGCAACCCTTCTCTTGCCGAAACGACAAAACACGTATTTCCTACTTTGAAATCATCTTTGCGTCCGCACAATTTCATTTTCTTGATATGACCCTTTTAATCAAGGTGGTCCTTTTTTGAAAAAGGGCCCTTTCTCCCCCTTACGTATTTTCCGAACGAAACAAAAAATAGTGTCAATTTAGTTTCGGACTAGTATATATGTGCCAAGTTTGAAGAAAATCGGGTGACGAGTAAACCTTGTGAAGCTATGCCCTTTACAGTTTCACTTTTTGGACTTCACGGATTTTTCCCCAAGGTCTTCAATTGTTGTCTTCTGTTGAAGACTTAAACACATATGCAAACTTTCTCGGTTGTTTTATTCAGTGTAGCTCCCCTACAGGCAATTAATTACATCACGTTAAATTGGCTCCATCTCTGTAATTAGGCGTTTTCGACCAAAGTAGCAGATAAACTTCTTTCTTGAATTAAAGTCCTAACCACTTATACGAAGTTTGTTCTACCATTAGTGGCCCCGAGTAGCGTAGTCGCTAACGCTCTCGCTTTCGGTGCGAGCGGTCCCCTGGTTCGATTGCCGGTAGGTGCACTCGGTCGAAAAAATGCAAACACTTTTTCAGGCAAGCCACTCTGAATGAGTTTTTCTGGGTTTACCTCATTCACACCAGGCAAATGCCGGGGTGGTACTTAACATAGGTCTTGGCCGCTACCTTCCTTCCCCAATCCTTTCTCCTTTCCCGTTCCCCAGATTGTGTGCTCACCGAGGGACGTCATCCCTCTTGTACGTGACGGGCTAAATGGCCATAGATGCCGAAAACCCTGAAATATAAAATCCTAATCCTAAAATCCTGTCTTACTATTACCGGAATAACCTGTACATCTAGTTTATATTGTACTAAGCTCGTGAAGATTTTCCATGATACTAACTTTGATCAAGATCGGACAAATCCCATTGATAGTGTATATAATATACTGTATATGTACCGGATGTTTCAAAAAGTATTGACAACGTTTGGGAGTTGATTTCTGGCACCAAGATAATAAAAGAGGTTCGTATGAACCTATGAGAAAAAGCACTTAGATTAGACAAAAAGCATGTCCAAAATTATAGAATAGCTACGCTACATGCGTTATTACGAATACGGAAAACATTGGAGTGTCCTTTCACAATCAGTGTAAAGGAATTCACACATATATAGTCCAAAAATGCATATCACCCCAATGTGCAATGTATGTGCAAAGGATTCTCTATAAGACATAATTCCCAAACATCTTCCTACAGAATTTTCAGATATGCCCTGACTTAAGGGATGGTTCTAAGTAGGGAAATGGTAAGTAAGCATTGGCATTTGACATTGAATAGGAAAAGCGTCAGTGGGAAGCCTGAGGTGTTTGGGATCGCCAGCTCCACATTTCCTTGTGTTCGGAATAACACGTACTGTGATGTATTATCTCACATTCATACGTATAAAAAGATTGTAATATTACGTGGAACAATACATCCCGATATGCGTTATTTTGAACAAGAGCAACCGCGAACTGGTGTTGTGGAACACTTCAGACTTCCGGCTGACATATTCCATATTCTCTGTTGTCAAGGCTTACATTTTGCCCATTTCAAAACCAGTTTTAAATCAGACCATATCTGTTGGGAGTATGTCTGGAAATTATGCCCTGTAAGGAATCCCCTGCGCGCGCATTCTAACATTACTGAAATATTTATGTTTGGATGACACGTGTTACTTTCTTCACTCTGATATGGACCACCACTGACAGTGCTGCAATGTAACTTTTCCTCACTTTCGTTGGCCCTAGCTGTGAAACTAACATGTAAGACTTCCCCTCATAGATCCATATGAATTTTTGTTTCCATTATCTTGGTTTCAGGACTCAGCTCCCGAATGTTGCCGTTACGTTTTAGAAATACCGTGTATAGAATACTCAAACACTACAATAAAGTTCAACATTTTCAAATTGGGAGCTTACAATCCCGTTCATAGTCTAATATTTTTAATAACATTACAAAGGCGTGTAATATATATGTTTCTAACTTCACTTTAATATCCGCTTTCTTTGTTTCATTGCTTTAGTAGTTACTGCTAGTAATAATTTTCACTATTTTTCGTCCGACATGTTTTAAAAAGGATTTAGGGCAATAAAATAAAAGTGTTTCAGTCATTCTAAAATGTCATTTTGGTTTAAAATTGGGAAAACAGAGGATCAATGAAACTGTCTTCCATCTCTACAACTTACAAAAGAAAAGACTTTTACACATCTCTAGGACAGGGATATTAGAGGTCAACCCAGATAAAAAATAAAAAGACGAAACTTGCTGGGATATGTAATACTTCTATATTTGAGACATAATACTCACAAAAAGTACCAATGATTTCAGTATTACTTACTTAAATATGGATTTTTTTATGGCACATAAATGTGTCTCCCTCTATATTGATATGGACCGTCATTGAAGGTGTTGGAATGTATTTTTTCCAGACTTTGGGCACTCCTAACTGTGAAACTAAACAGTTTTCCATATAGGTCGATATGAAATCTCCCCAGTATCGCCGTTCTTATTTTCAAACAACGTACATAGCATTCTCGTGATCCTTACTTCCCAAAGAATAATGCATAGATTGCTTTAATTAAAGACATTACAATGGCTTTTAATATATATATGTTTCTTACAAAGTATTAATCTATGTTTTCTTGAACTGAGAAAAAAAGGACTAGGATTTCTGTGTGGATACATCGTATTTACGCGGGTGCGCTCCTTAACTAATGTAGTTTCATGTATAAAAATACAGCAGTTGGGAACACCATGCCAAGTCTGGAGTTCGGCGTCGAACTAGACTCGCTGTGATTGGATAATTTTATTCACATGATTGATTTCGTGTTAAAAACTATTACTCTCGTTAGGTAGGGAGTCACAGATTTAGAAAGAACCAAGAGGGGACACTCGTAGGAAGGTAGTAACAACATTATATACCTAAGTTACCACCGTCGGAATGGGTATGGCGCAGGGGCGGATCCAGGGGGGGCGATCGGGGCGATCGCCCCCCCCCCAGAAGAGGAAACTTTCTTATTTTATATATATAAATAAAACCTATCCCAAAGTTTGGATCCCTTAAAAGTAACAGTATGACAACCCACCGCCCCCCCAGAAGTCGGTCCTGGATCCGCCCCTGGTATGGCGTTAATTCAAGATTTGAAATGGTGGTCCCACAATGCAAAATTTTCGCTGGACGGTGGTGTAGATCGTACTACTGATGAAACAACATTACTTAATATGGTGACGCGCTTAACCTGGTAAAAACAGCATTTACATGCCGACTGGATTATGCATTTTTCTCCGTGTGGATTGATTGATTTAATAGTTACCGCTAATACTTCTCACTATTTCTCATAGGACACGATAAGAAGAAGACTTAATGCAATAAAACGAAAGTATCTTGGTCTTTCTAAAATGTCATTTCCGTGTAAAAAAAAAAAGAAAGCCGGAGATAATTAAAACGACACGTTTAAAGCACAGGGAATTTAGGGGTCAACCAGACTATTAACAAACGAAACGTGCTGGAATATGTAATACTATGATACTTGAGATGTATTGCTCAAAACAATACCAATAATTTCAGTTACAGATTTTTGAATTTAGGAATTAAGAATAATATTCCTTTATGGTTACATTAGTTAGTCACGTATGAGGATGACGTCTTTCAATGATCACACTATGCGTAGAAATAAAAAAAAAAAGATTTGGGTAAGAAGGTAGTGGCCTGGGACTATAATATATACCATTCCGGCATTTGCCTCATATAAATAAGGAAATCTAAAGGAAAACTCAATCAGGATGGCTGAAAAGGCATTTACACTTTTCCGACCGAGCGTCCCTACCGGAAATTGAACCTGGGACCATTAACACCAATGGAAAGAGTGCTAGGAGATATGATCATTAATATTACCACCACTGACGTCATTGGTGGACAGGGAAGGACTATAGCCCCTCTTACTTTCCGAAATATATATGAGGAGCATGTCAAAATAATGGCCGATATTTTTAAAAAATCAAGAAAATAAGAAATTTATCCACGTGATCATCATGAACCTCCACATATTTCTGGTATCGTAGCACAACCTTCCGTAAGAGAGTAGCGTATACCCTCTGTGTAAAAATCTGCCTCATGAGAGTGTAACCAATCCAAAACTGTCTAAAGCACTTCACTTTCGTCGATACTCTTCGATGCATGGTAGTTTTCCAGGTAAAGAAAAAGAAAAAATATCACTGGGACAAGGTCATGGTTGTAAGGGAGATGATTGAATAGTAACCATCGAAATCTTTTAATTGTCTCAACAATACGAGCAACTGTGTGTGCGGGAGTTTTAATCGATCACAAGAAGTTCAGAGATTAACATTCCTCTCCACTACTTTTTAATGGCACCACACGGATTGTTCAATGTTTGACAATACACATCTGTTGTAATTGCTTGTCCTGGCTACAAGAAAACGTACTTATGGTCCCAGACAAGTTTGGCATGATTTTGTGAATTGATTATATTTGTTTGAATTTATTCGCTTTAGGATGATTAGAATGCCTGCGTTGCATTAACTGCTGCTTCGACTCCCCAGTAGCGTACGATATCAAGGTTTCATCATTTGTCATTACGTGAGTAAAGAGGTCATCTCCATCATCCCCCAGAGGAACAAAATATCACATGCAGCTGTCATACTTTGCTCTTTATGAACGTCTATCATCATTTTCGACACCCACCTCGCACACAGTTTGTGATAACCCAGTTTGTCAGGTCACAGTTTGATGCACTGTTTCTGCAGTCTCAACGGCAAGTTCAGTTATTGTGAACTGAGGAATTGGATCTCACTTTCGTCCGTTTCCTAGATAAGGCTGACTTAGCAGGGTGAACCACAGCTGACTCGCTGAACCAAACGAGCCGTTCAGCTCGGTCGCTAGCAACACTCCTGACTTTCAGAAACAAATGAAATAAAATGAAAGCTTTAAGTTTTACGTCCTACGTTGATGCCGGTTAGTCTAAAGGAGACGGTAATGATGAGAAATGAATGAAAAGCTGGAATTAAGAAACTGGGAATAAACGGGAGAACCCTGAGAAAACCCAAGAGCACCGTGTTTGTCCACCACAAAGTCCACACGGCGCGAGCTGGGATCGAACCAAGGACTCCGAGCACCGGAGATGAACGCTCTACCACTGAGCCACTGCGTTCCATAACTTTAAGAATCACATTCGTTTTAGTAAATTCTATGCTCACCAAAACAAAGTGGAGCACATATAACGGTGGACAGTGTTCCTCTTCCCTTCGCTTCCCCCTGGCTAAACCTGAAATGACAATATTGTCTAGAAATATTCAAGTATCTTCATCGGTTTCACAACAAACGTAGAAAATTATAACCATATATCAATAAACCTTTGTTCAAGTCATGTTGAAAACTTTTTATTCACAATGCATAACTTTTAAATCTCAAGCCACTTCGTACTCAATAGCAGTATGTTTCTGTACAGTGGGAAACATAGCCATTTTTTATGAAACCTTTATTCTAACGTAAGTACACACTGCATTTATAATGTAATAAATCAACGTCTTAGCATTTAGTTTCTTATGCTTCTAATTAATGAAATATATGTATGGGATAGGAATAGTCACCATTAGACTCGCTATTACTTGCTGAGTTATTAACGGATTCACTCCATTAACGAAGTGGGCCTGGCAGTCGCTCTAGAAATCTATAGCAACAAACAGAATTTTTTAAAAATCGCTTACATTTATGAGATATAGCCTAGAAGTCACCAGCGTTAAAGTAGCAGTTATCTGTTAGTATTAAGGGATTGACTCCACTAACAAACACGGCCGAGACAATTGTCCTAATTCCAAACAACAGAATTAAAAAATTCACTTACATGCATGGAATAATGGATATAGATAGTCTTAGTTAAATCGCCGTTACCTGTTAAGTTGTTAATGGACTGACTCAATTACCGAAGTCGACTGGGTAATTGTTCTAGCTATCTATTGCAACAAACATTCGCATCCTTTCAAGTTCCTTTATCATTCGGAGTAACGAACGAACGGACACATTAATTAACAACAGGTTTATTTAATTTATTTCGTTGTAAACAACAATTATGGAATTTTATTTCGAATAACTGATTAAGTGCAAGTCCCAACTTTGATGACTCATAATTTAGAACCACCTGAACATGTACAGGGTGTTGTAGGAATAAGTAGACAAACTTCGGTTAAGTTTCAGCACCTCAATTCAAGGGGAGAAAATTATATGTGATTTTGATCGAAAACACCTAATTATGGATATGGGTAATTAGTGGAATTGGTCGCAGGATGGCTACACTTAATTAAACTTTCTACAAACTTTACATACGCGCTCACACCTCAATACCAGGAACAAATTGCCTGCAGCTTTGGTCGAAAATATCCAATTACGGATATGGGCCTTATTTTAAATGTAGAAAAATTCGTCGTAAGATGGTTACCTTAAATTGAAACCGCTTCGAAATTAAACGTTTCCGACCGATGTCGCAAATAAGTTGTCATTTCTTGAAGTCCTGAACACATATGCAAAGTTTGTCGGCTGTTTTATTCAGTGTAGCTACCGTACCTTACCTTACCTTAAATTTGTCCCACATCCGTATTAGGAAACACTTTTTTCTTGTATTAAACTCCTGAACATATAGGCGAACTTTGTCCTTATATTTTCAGAATACCCTGTATATATGAACTAAGCTCGTCAAGGTCTACTATATGATACCAAGTTTATTCAAGATCGGACAACTTTCATTGATATAGTGTATTATAAACAGGATGTTTAAAATAACGTCGACAACGTTTGGAAGATGATTCCTGATAACCAGATAATATAGACGGTTCATATAGACATATGGGGGAAAGTGCTTAGTTTCAAATATACGTCTATCCAAAATCATGTAAAACCTACATTGCAACACATGATTTTTCGAATACGAAAAATTGTGGAGTCGCGGTAAATATCAGTATAAACGAAGTCACACCTAAGTAATCCAAAAAAAAAAAAAGCAATATATGCGCAATGGTTTCAATACAGAACACAATTTCCGGACATCTTTCAACAGAAGTTTTAGATATGTTCTGATTTAGGAGTTGGTTCAAAGTTGGCAAAAAGTAACCACTTGTCATTTGACAATGAATACGAAAACCGTGAGCAGGAAATCTGAAGTGTTAGGGAAAGCTAGCTCTACTGCTCCTACTGTTCGGAATAACACATGCTGTGATGTATTATTTCATACTCATACGTATAAGAAAGAAGTGTAGTAGACTATACCGTGAACGCATTTTGTATTCTCTGCAGTCAAGGCTTACCTTTTGTCTTATGAGAAACCACTCGCAAGTCCTAGCATATCTGAGAATTCTGTTGGGAGTATGTCTGAGAATTATGCCCTATACACAATCACCTGTGCACTCTTGTATAATACTTAAATATGCATTTTTGGGTTTGGCAGATGTGTGAGTTTCTTACACTGATATGGACCGCCACTGAAGGACCACCACTGCTTCATAGGTGGATATGATTTCCCTTCATTATCTTAGTGTTAGGAATCACCTCCCAATTGTTTGTTCCAATTGTTTGTTGCTGTTATTTAGAAACACCTTCGAAGTATTCTCGTGATCATAACTTACAAAACGAATCAAATGAAAGACCAAAATAAACCCTGATCGTCTTGAAATCCATTCCTAATATACTTTATCTGAGATTAAAATCCTTCCCACATGCAGCGAAAATGATAAGCGTCAGTACGGGCTACAGTCGTTAACTGATTACATCGTTTGCTACTGGCAGTAGTTAACTGTATCATCGACTAATTCTATGAAATTCAGGCGATCTAGATGATTTGATGCGCTCTTTTTTCTATAGTTCGTGCTACCCAAATGCTTTGAATGGCGGGGCCACAATCTCCACTCCTGTGATTTAGTTTCGATGGAGAAAGCAGCGTAAACCATTTACTCTATACTATTAAAATTCAATATTTTCAAGTGAAGCGCATAACATTACAATGGCTTTAATATATATAAGTTTCATATTTATCCTTATACTTTGTTTTCTTTTGGTTTAATTCCTTTAATAGTTATTGCTAATAATAATTCTCACTATTTTTAATACGACATACTAAAAAGAAGATTTAACACAACAAAATCAAAGTATCTTGACCTTTCTAAAATATTGTTTTGTTTGAAAATATGAAAACCAACAAATATTGAAAAAGGCCTGCCATCTTTACAGTTTACAAAATAAAAGACATTTATAGACATTCATAACTCCTACAACGGTGCACAATCTTTTCCCTCTCCTCCTGGCTAAACCTGAAATGATGACATTGTCCAGAAATATTCAAGGATCTTCAACGGTTTCACAACAAATGTAAGAAATTATAACCATACATCAATAAATCTTTGTTCAAGTCATGTTGAAAACTGTTTATTCACAATGTGTTACTTTAAAATCTATAGCCACTACGTAATCAATACCAGTATCTTTCTCTATCGTGCAAAAAATACAGTCACATTTTATGAAAATCTTATTCTAACATAAGTACGCACTGCATTTATAACCTAATAAATGAACATCTTATCATTTAGTTTCTCATACCTCTAATTAAAGTTTAATAAAAATCTCGTAAAGACAATAGAAAGGATCGCGCGAAATATATGTATGGGATAGGAATAGTGACCGTTAGAATTGCCGTTACTTGCTAACTTGTTAACGGATTCACTCCATTAACGAAGTCGGCCTTCTAATCGGTCTAGCTATCAAGTGCAAAAAAGAAAAAAGAATTTAAAAAGTCACCTACATTTATTCGGATAATCCCCATACACGAAAAAGTTTATGTACAACTTTAGTCCGAAACGCGAAACTATGGAAATGATGCGAAATTAAAATATAAAGAAATTTGTCGTAGGATAGTTAACTTAAATTGAAATCTTTCCGAAATTAGATGTTTCCGACCGAAGTCACAGATAAGTTGTTGTCTTGTATTGAGGACCTCAACATATATGCAAAGTTTCACTGTTGTTTTATTCAGTGTAGCTCGCCTACAGCCAATTCAATTAATTACTACCTCCGTAATTAGGCATTTTCGATCAAAGTAGCAAATAGACTGTTTCTTGTATTAAAATCCTAACCACGTATACGAAGTTTGTCCTCTTAATACCGGCACACCATATAGATAGATAGATAGATAGATAGATAGATAGATAGATAGATAGATAGATAGATAGATAGATAGATAGATAGATAGATAGATAGATAGATATGTATATATTAGCTGGTGAAGGTTTACCAAGATACTAACTTTGATCAAGATCGGACAACTACCATTGATAGTGTAAATAATACACTGTATATGTACTGGGTGTTTCAAAAAATACTGACAACCTTTGGGAGTTGATTCCTGACATCAAGGTAATAAAAGAGGTTCATATGAACCTATGAGAAAAAGTACTGAGATTAGACACAAAGTCTCTCCAAAATTATGGAATATCTACGCTATATGCGTTATTAGAAATACGAAAAACCGTATAGTGAAGGATTCACTATCAGTGTAAAGGAAGTCACCCATGTGTACTCCAAAAATGCATATGCAACGTGCAATGTATGCGCAAAGCATTACCTAAAAGGCATAATTCCCAAGTATGCAAACGCTAAGCCTTGGCATTTGACAGTGAATAGAGAAAGCGTCAGTGGAAAATCTGAAGTGTTAGGGAGTGCCAGTCCCACCATTCCTTGTGTTTGGAATAACACGTGCTGCGATGTA
Source organism: Thermobia domestica (assembly GCF_964235325.1). Taxonomy (NCBI): domain Eukaryota; kingdom Metazoa; phylum Arthropoda; class Insecta; order Zygentoma; family Lepismatidae; genus Thermobia; species Thermobia domestica. The sequence continues at coordinate 25,963,986 of NC_137468.1, read as the reverse complement.
TTATCTCACATTCATACGTATAAAAAGAGCGGCAATACTCCTTGGAACAATAGGCCCTACATCCCGACGAACCGTGAACCGGGGGTTCTGTGACACTTCAGGCTTCCCGCTGACAGATTTCGTATTATCTGCAGTCAAGGCTTATTTTTTACCCAATTCTGAACCGGTTTTAAGTCAGACCATGTATGTCTGGGAATTCTCCCTGTAGGGTCTGTTGTGCGCTCGCTGTACATGGTATGGAGCACCACTGAAAATGTTGCAATGTAACTTTCCCTCACTTTGATTGGCCCTAGCTGTGAAACTAACATGTAAGACTTCCCCTCATAGATCCATATGATTTTTTTTTTTTCATTTTCTTGGTTTGAGCTGGAAACACCATGCATAGAATACGCAGACTAAAATAAAATTCAACATTTTCCGATTAGGTGCGTATAACCCCGTACATATACTAATGTAACTAAAAGCATTACAATGGAGTATAGTATATATATGCTTCTCATTTCAATTTAATATCTGCTTTCTTAGTTTAATTGCTGTAGTTGTTACTGCTAGTAATAATTTTAACTATTTTTCATACAACGTGTTTAGAAGAGAATTTAAGGCAATAAAACAAAAGTAACTGAAACATTCTAAAATGTTATTTTGGTTTAAAATTAGGAAAAAAGAGAATGACTAAAACGAACTGCCATCTCTACAATTTACATAATAAAAGACTTTCACACGCTTATAGGACAGGGAAATTAGATGTCAACCAGATATTTAAAAAGACGAAAGTTGCTGGTATATGTAATGCTACGATACTCGAGATATAATGTTCACAAAAAATACCAAAGATACCCTTTGTGTTTTTAAGAATTTAGGAATTACTTGCCACTAGACAAGACCTAGGACTTGACATCATTAGACATCTTTCTGTGGGGCGAAGTGAAATCGCTCCACAGAAATACCAACGACACCAGAGAATATCCAACAGCATATTAGTGCGGCAGGAGTGACAACATCTGTGGAAACACTACAATCTGTACAAAGCTCTCTTGAGTTCAGTTGAGTTGATTTTGAGTTTAATCTCCCGTTCAGCAGCGGTTCGCCGTTTCAAAGGTATTGATGCAAACGGTGTGCACTTCGAACATCTGCTAAAGTAGAACAGTTGCATGAGATAAGACATGATTGATTCCTTGTGACTGCGTTTTCTGTGCTGCTGTAATTTACAAATATGATTATTCTGTGTATACTGTACAAGAAACCACTAATTGTCTTTAGAAAAGTTGAAACCACGTCCGCCATCACTAATTCTGTCTACATTTTTCAGTTCGCTAAAAACAACATATAGTTTTGGCGGCTATTTTGGGAAACGCTGCTGCATAGTCTAAATGCTTCCTCTGAATCTGTTTCTCGTTTTCCAAGATCTATTATGTCTGTATTATGTTTGTTGCCATGTACTAAGAGTAGGGTTTCTTTTAGCCTGGAAATCTTTCCCGGGTCGGTGTCTGGTCCTTCTGAGGATGGTCTGAAGTTCTTCGGTAAGCCAAGTGGACCTTCGGTGAAGTAATACTGCAGTTAAGTTACCATCGACTGGTCTTCAAGTCGACCCGCAAAATGACCAAATGACCAAGATCAAGCTTTCTCAAGTCTATTTGTTCCGACTGTCCCTCTGACGTCATGCCGAAGAAAAGATTGAAATTTCCACGCAGTCATGGCCCCGTTCATTACCCCAGATAGACACAATTCGAGTGCACCTGCACTCCTATCGATGACACAGCGTGACTTCTCCAAAGTCCGTTCCGGGATGCTAACGTCGTCGAGAATTTCTTGTACCAAAGCAGGAAGGAAAGAGCTTTTTACTGACGACACATACTTACTCTGTAGTGATGCTTCCTAGTTGTGTCACAGACCCTGGGTAAATGTTCGGAGCGTCCATTGATCGACAATAAGGCATGACTATGAGAGTCCAGTGGAAACAAACTTATTGAGAAAGCAGCTGATCAAACCAGAAGTACGGAAAATAGCAAACGCGGATGAGACTGTTCGAGGTTAAGGTTCTGAAGGTTGCTACCACTGTTTATTACACAAAATACATACAAGGAGATTCCTTGTAGTAAGCAAACAGTTTTCAATTTTAATGATTCAAAAGACTAACGCTGACATCGGGCGACGTGGTCTGATGTTGTTGACATCTGCCAGGCGACGAACTCCCAAGGGCAATGACTGCAGCACTTCTAAAGAATAGATGAAATCTCGGGAAGGGTGGTGGACAGGCCTTCATATCCCGTTACACAAAGAATAGATGAAATCTCGGGAAGGCTGGTGGACAGGCCTTCATGTCCCGTTACAGTAGTATATGAACCGTCTTATCCTTTAGTTTCTAATTCTTCTAATTAAAGTTTAATAAAACTATGGTAAAGACAATAGAGGATCACAAGAAATATATGTATAGAATATGAATATTCACCGTTACTCACAAAATTGTCAACAGGTTGACACCGATAAAGAACTCGGCCAAAAACTCTTTACCTATGTATTGAAAAAAGATATTTTTAAAAAACAAACTTCGCTTATCTTATATGTGGTATGACCAATAGATAGCCACCGATAAAGTCGCCGTTATCCGTTAATGCGTTATCCGTTAATTAACTCGTACCAGATAAGTGCCTTTGCAGTCAATTTTAGCAACATAACTCAAAATTCGCATACATTAATGGATTATGAGATATAGATAGTCTTAGTTAAATCAGCATTACCTGTTAAGTTGTTAATGCATTAATACCACTAACGAACTCGGCCTTGTGATTGCTTTAGCTGTTTATTGCAAAAAAATATATAGAAAATTCGTATCCATTGAAGATCCGTTACCGTGCGGAATGACGAACAAACCGACTGATGTACTTACAACAGATCTGTTTAATTCATTCAGTGTAAACAACAATTAAGGATTTATTTTTTCGGATATTTCATTAAGTCCATACCACAGTGTTGATAACTCATAACTCGGAATAATTTAATATAGCGTGGACAAATTACGTAGTCCCTCCTCCTAAGGCTTATGTTTTCTCTAATTCAAAATCACCTTTAAATCAAAGAGCATATCTGAAAATTCTTTTGGGAGCATGTCTGGCAATTATGCCCTATAGGGAATCCTCTGCGCTCGCATTGTATATACATTACTGAAATATACATTTTTAGTTGGCACATGTTTACACTAATATGGATCACCACTGTGAGTGTCGAAATGAAACTTTTCCATACTTTGGGCAGCCCTTACTGTGAAACCTCTCCTTCATAGGTCGATATGCACTTGCTTTCATTATGGTGTATATTATTCTCGTGATCAAAACTTCGTAAGGAAAATTCAGATCCCAAGCACAGATTGAGGTAATTAATCAAATTCGCTTATAATATTTATGTATGTTTTCGGTTTCATTTTGATCTTCATTTTCTTGATTTAGTTGCTTTCATATTCACTGCTAGTAACAATTCTCACTATTTGTCATGCACCACGCTAAGAAAAAGATGTAATACAATAAAATCAAAATGTCTTGATCTTTCTAAAATGTCATTTTATTCTAAAAGCAAGAAAAACCAAAATAAAATAATGTCCCACCTCTACAGTATAAGATTTATACACGTTTATACTACATTTAAATTAGAGGACCGCCCAGATATATAAGAAAATACAAATCTTATTCGAATATGTAATAACTATGGTACTTGAGATGTACTGCTCACAAAAAGTATCAATGATTTCAGTTATTGTTTTAGGAAATTAGGAATTGAGAATAATGTTTTCCGTAGTCACTTTAGCCAGTCACGTATAACGGTAACATCTCTTCTTCAATAACATCTCTTATTAGTCTTCTTAAATTTAAGTCACACCGATGTTTCTTTTAAAAAAAAAAACTTGGAAATTAGATACAGACGCACGCAAACGCTTTACAACGTTAGTTAGGGAAAAATTGCAATACGTTGGTGATGTTGGTTATTGCAACCGACCAGAGAATGACAAATGCCAAGCTTTGTTGCCACAGATTTCTCTACTCTATTGCAATCTAGAACATAGCACCCCCTTAAATTTTTATTGTCCTTTTGTACAAAAGTCTGAATTCAACACTGTTTAAGTCAGAGTATATATGAGAATAATACAGGAAACACGTCTAGAAATTATGCCGGGCACGGAATTTCTTGCGCACGTTGTACGTTACTGAAATATGCACTTTTGAATGGCACTGGTATGGACTGCCACTGAGAGCGTTGCAAAGTAAACTTTTCCTCACTTTGGGCAGACCTAGCTGTGGAACTAAGCACTTTTCACTATAGGTCCTTAGGAATTTGTTTTTCATAGTGTTAGGAATCACCTCCCAAATATTGTCGGTGTTGTTTCGAAACAGCCGGCATAATATTCTCATGATCACAACTTCGCAAAAAATAAATAAATAAATAAATAAAATAAATGGAAAACTAAAATAGAATTCAGTACTTTCAGATAAGGAAGTTATAACCCTATACACAATACCATAATTTAAAACACTACAATAGCTTACAATATTTAGACATCGATTATATAATTTTAACATGCGTTTTTTTGTTTAATTACTTTAATAGTTAGTGCTAGTATCCATTCTCACTATTTTTCATACGGCATGCTAAGAAGAGGATTTACTACAATAACACAAAGTATATTGACTCTTTCTAAAACTTTATGTTAGTTTAAAAGTAAGAAAACCGACATAAATAAAATGATCAGCCATCTCTACAGTTTACAAAGTAACAGATGTCTATATGTTCACAGTACAGGAAAAATAGAGACCAACCCAGAAATTTAATAAATCTTGCTGGAATATGTAATACACACTATGATACTTCAGATGTATTTCTTAAAAGAAGTACGAATAAAGAATAATATTCTGCTGAGGTGACTTTAGCCCAACTTCTCTCGATGCTCATGCTATCCAGAGAAATAAGAAAAGATTGGGAAAGGAAGGAAACGGCCTGGGACTATGATAGATACCATTCCCGCATTTGTCTCACGTGAAAAACGCTAACCTCAATCACAAATACACTTATCTTCGTGGAATATGGAATATAGACAGTCACAGATAAACTTGCCGTTATCTGTTAACTTGTTGACGAAGACAACTGGGTAATTCGCATTCGTTCAAGATCCGTTATCATGAGGAGGAACGAACAGACGGACAGATATATTCACGACACAATCTCATAAGACTCACTGCGTGATCCTAACAGCAGCTTTCTTTAATTTATTTTGCTGTAAATAGCAATTAGAGAATTTTATTTCGAATATTTGGATAAGTCCATCCGACAGCTTTTATGACTCATAATTCGGAATAGTGTTCAACATTATAGTCAAAATACAGTTAGATGTTCTATCTTATGGTGGCAGTTGAAAATTTCTCTCCACAGTTCATGGTTTTATTGACAAAGGACAAAAGCGCCGATTTCTCTGTAAATTTGGGGGGCATTCAGATGCGAACGGCATATATATTAAGATTTTTAACAAATTCTATTCAAATTATGCAAAATATTGTATATTCACAAATGCAATGAGGGGGCCCACATGAGCTTTGGGGGCCCGGGGGCCCTGCCCCCAGGATCGGCGCTCTTGTCAGAGGACTGTTCAACTCTTTTCATATTTTGTGCAAAATTACCCAATCTTACAGTATTTTATCAACCGATTCCACCGAACCGGTAAAAACGGCTGAATAGCACCACTGTCTATAATACTTTTCTCTTATATACACGGAACAAATGTTCAATGGTTTCAGGTCGTCTCTATGTTACCTCACTTTTGAAATGATGGAATACGTGCTTTCGTGTTTTGATTCCTGTATCAACATTTCAGATCTATGGGATGGTTATAGATTTTCCATCAAGTTTGTGTTTACATATCGACCCGTCATTCTATTGCACAGGTGTAGACATTCGAGACTTCCTCGGGCTTCTTTCACTTTATAACAACTGTCAAACGATAAGCAATTTGAAGCCCCTTGCTATTTTAAAATTATGAGTAGAACTCCACTGAGACTCTGGGACATATTTTTATAACTTAATACATTGTGTATTTTTAAAATGATGAAATACGTGTTTTCTTGTTTCATATCTGTCTCACATTTATAATGATTGCCATAGAGATTTCAAAGCAGATTGTTTTTTTTTATTTTGTCTCGCTGCCATTTTGCACAGGGCTATTGTATAGAGTCGAGAGTCATTCCATCTTCTTCTATTTAACAGCAGATTTTATTTGATATGCTACTCGACCACCTTTGCTTATTGAAAATTTTGCGTTGGATCCCTTCTGGGACACTGTGAGGACCCTAGGGCCATAAATATTATTTCAAAACATGTGACCACAAACATAATGAGATATTTAGTCGCCGATTTTTCCATCCACCAAATGATTTCCGAAGAAATGATCCGGGCGTCAAATTTGTGGTTTCCAAGGAAGCCATTGCCCCCCCCCCAACCCTTCTCTCGCCGAAACGACAAAACACGTATTACCTACTTTGAAATCATCTTTGCGTCCGCAAAGTTTCATTTTCTTGATATGACTCTTTTAATCAAGGGTTCCTTTTGTAAAAAGGGTCCCTTTCTCCCCTTTTACGTATTTTCCGAACGAAACAAAAAATACGTGTCAATTTAGTTTTAGTCTTGTATATATGTGCCAAGTTTGAAGAAAATTGGATGACGAGAAACCCTTGTGAAGCTATCTCCTTTACACTTTCACTTTTTGGACTTCACGGGTTTTTTCCCCAAAGTCTTCAATTGTTGCCTTGTATTGAGGACCTGAACACATATTCAAAGTTTCTCGGTTGTTTTATTGTGTAGCTCCCATACAGCCAATTCAATTAATTACATCACCTTAAATTGGTTCCACCTCCGCAATTAGGCGTTTTCGACCAAAGTAGCAAATAAACTTCTTCCTTGAATTAAAGTCCTAACCACCGATACGAAATTTGTCTTACTATTAGTGACCCCGCATTGCGTAGTCACAAACGCTCTCGACTTCGGTGCGAGCGGTTCCAGGTTCGAATGCCGGTGGGGCACTCGGTCGAAAAAGTGTAAACACTTTTCAGGCCAGCCCTCCTGAATGAGGTTTTCCTGGGTTTACCTCATTCCCACCAGGCAAATGCCGGGGTGGTACCTAAATTATAGGTCCCAGGTGGCTTCCTTCCCTCCTCAATCCTTTCCTCTTCCCTCTCATCGTGTGGTGTGCTCGCCGAGGAATGTCATCCCTCATATACGTGACGGGCTAAATAGCCTTAGATGCCGGAAACCCTGAAATCTAAAACCCTAATCCTAAAATCCTGTCCTACTATTACCGGAATATAATGTACATCTAGGGCATATTGTACATAGCTCGTGAAGATTTACCATGATACTAACTTTGATCAAGATCGGACAACTCCCACTGATAGTGTATATAATATATACTGTATATGCACTGGGTGTTTTAAAAAATACTGACAACGTTTGAGAGTTGATTTCTGGCACCAAGATAATAAAAGAGGTTCATACAAACCTATGAGAAAAAGCACATAGATTAGACACAAAGCATGTCCAAAATTATAGAATAGCTACGCTACACGAGTTATTACGAATACGAAAAGCATTGGAGTGTTCTTTCACTATCAGTGTAAAGGAATTCACACATATGTAGTCCAAAAATGCATATCACACCAATGTGCAATGTATGCGCAAAGGATCCCCTACAAGACATAATTTCCAGATATCTTCCAACAGAATTTTCAGATATGCCCTGACTTAAGGGATGGTTCTAAGTAGGGAAGTGGTAAGCATTGGCATTTGACATTGAATAGGAAAAGCGTCAGTGGGAAGCCTGAGGTGTTAGGGATCGCCAGCTCCACATTTCCTTGTGTTCGGAATAACACGTGCTGTGATGGATTATCTCACATTCATACAAAGAGAGATGGATTATCGCTCATTTATAAAAAGAGCGATAATATTACGTGGAGGGGGTGCGGTGGCTCAGTGGTAGAGCGTTCACCTCTGGTGCTTGGGGTCCCGGGTTCGATCCCAGCCCCCGCCAAGTGAACTTTGTGGTGGACAAGCACCGTGCTCGTGGGTTTTCTCGGGGTTCTCCCGTTTCCTCCCACTTTCTTCATTCCACCATTTCACTCATCTCTCATCATCACCATCTCCTTTAGCCTAACCGGCATAATCGTGGGAGGTAAAACTTAAAGATTTCATTTCATTTCAATATTACGTGGAACAATTCATCCTTTTTTTTTTTTTTTTTTTTTTTGAACAAGAGGAACCGTGAACTGGCGTTCTGTGACACTTCAGATTTCCCGCTGACAGATTCCGTATTTTTTGCTGTCAAGGCTTACCTTTTGCCCAATTCAAAGCCAGTTTTAAATCAGGCCATGTCTGTTGGGAGTATGTTTGGGAATTATGCCCTTTAGGGAATCCCCTGTGCGCGAATTCTAACATTACTGAAATAATCATATTTGGATAGCACATGTTACTTTCTTCACTCCGGGTTCGATTCCGGGCTGGAGATCATGTGGTTCGAATACCACGTTAATCAGTAGGTCCACGTCTCATATAGCCTCGCTGCTGAAAGGGACGCTAAACTAAAAATCAAATCAAATCAAATATGATCTGGACCTCCACTGAAGGTGTTGCAATGTAACTTTTCTTCATTTTGGTTGCTCCTAGCTGTGAAACTAACATGTACGCACTTTTCTTCATAGATCCATATGAATTTTGATCTTTATTACCTTTGTTTCAGGACTCAACTCCCGAATGTTGTCGTTGGTTTGTAGAAATACCATGTATAGAATACTCAAAGACCAATAAAATTCAAAATTTTCATATTAGGTGCAAACAATCTCATCCACAGTCTAATATTTTTAATAACATCACAAAGGCGTACAATATGTATGTTCCTCAATTAACTATAATATCTGTTTTCTTAGTTTCATTCTTTAGTAGTTACAGCTAGTAATAATTTTCAGTGTTTTTCATACGACGTACTTTAAAAAGGATTTAAGACAATAAAATAAAAGTGTGTCAGTCATTCTAAGATGTTATTTTGCTTTAAAATTAAGAAAACACAGGACAATTGAAATTATCTGCCATCTCTACAACTTACAAAATAAAAGACTCTCACACATTTCTAGAACAGGGAAATTCGAAGTCAACGCAGATAAAAAAAAAACGAAACTTGCTGGGATATGTAATACTTGAGATATACTCACAAAAAGTACCAATGATTTCAGTTGTGTATTTCGTTAGGAATTTAGTTATTAATTGCGACAAGACGCCACCTGCGACTTGAGGTCATTAGACTTCTCTCTCTGGGGCGCATCAGGAACCACAACCACACAAGAGAATATTCAATAACCTGTTATTGTGGTAGATGCAACAGTATCTGTGGAAACACTACAATCTGTACAACGCTCTCTTGTTCGCCGTTTCCAAAAGTATTGATGCAAACGTTCTGCACTTCGAACATCTTCTCTTGTAAAACAGTTGCATGAAGGAGTAAAAGTGAGTGGGAACGTGGAGAGACGACGCCCACACAAAATATATATATATACGGCGTCCCCCAGTTCCTAAAAAAAACTTTCAATGGGCAAAGATAGGCAGCGGGAACGGAGTGACGTCATGCCATTACCTGCCGTCCCCTACATTTTCAGATCCACTTTTACCCCTGGTTGCATGAGATAAGGCATTACTGATTCCTTGTGACTTCGTTTTCTGTGCTGGCTGTAATTTAGAAACATGATGCTTCAGTGGGTACTGTACAAGCCACTAGTAATGACCTTTAAAAAGTTCAAACCATGTCCGTCATCACTAATTCTATCTACAGTTTTCAGTTCGTTAAAAACAATATATAGTTTTGGCGGCTATTTTGAAAACGGGGCCTCATACGCCAAATGTTTCCTCTGATTGTTGGTTCGTTTCCTAAGATCTATTATGTCTGTTGGCATCTACTAAGAGAAATGTTTTTTGTTTGTTTATTTTAGCCGGGAAATCTTTCTTCTTCGTTTCTCGATCTTCAGCTTCCCCTTTTAACTTCCAATTATTTATTTTATTTTTATATCGATCAGTTGTGTTCATCTTCTTCCTACTCACCGTATTCCTTCCATCTTTCCTTCTAGGGTGGTACAAACAAGGCAATTTCTTCGCAAAATGTGTCTAATTTTATTGACTTCCTACGAAGGATGTGTTTAAAAAGCGTCTTCTTCTCTCTTCATTAGAAGTTTGCACTAAAGAGGAACAACGAGCAGTGATCCAGTTTTTGTGGACGGGTATCAGGGGCCGCGACCCATCAAAGATTTTCGGCACAATACGGAAACAGTGTCTTGTCGCAAAGGTGGGACCGCCAACTCCACGGTTTCTTGTGTTCGGTATAACGCGTGTTGCGATGTACTATTTCACACTCATACGTGTAAAAATGTATAATATAACGTGGAACAATACATTGCAGTACGCGTTATTTTGAATATGAGGAACCGTAAATCTAGCGTTCTGTGATACTTCAGACTTCTCGCTGATAGATTTCGTATTCGCTACTGTAAAAGCTTACCTTATCAATAATTCTAAATCGTCTTTAAGTCAAAGTATATCTTAGAATTCTGTAGAGAGCATGTCTCGGAATTATGTCTTCTAGGGAATCTTCGGAACATTACTTAAATATGCATATTTTTATGGCACATATGTGACTTTCTTTATACTGATATGGACCGTGATTGAGGGTGTTGCAATGTATTTTTTCCAGACTTTAGGCAGTCCTAACTGTGAAACTAAGCAGTTTTCCATATAGGTTGATATGAAATCTCCCAATATCGCCGATGTTGTTTTTCAACAACATACATAGTATTCTCGTGATCCTTACTTCCCAAAAAAGAATGCATAGACTGCTATAATTAAAGACATTACAATGGCTTTTAATATATATATGTTTCTTACAAAGTATTAATCTATGTTTCCTTCCGCTAATACTTCTCACTATTTCTCATAGGACACGTTAAGAAGGCGACTTAATGTGATAAAACGAAAGTATCTTGGTCTTTCTAAATTGTCATTCTGATTTAGAAACAAGAAAGCCGGAGATAATTAAAACGGTCTGTCACCTATACGGTTTACAGAGTACAAAACTTATACACGTTTAAAGCACAGGGAAATTAGGGGTCAACCCAGGCATTTAATAAACGAAACGTGCTGGAATATGTATGTAATAATATGCTGTAATATGCTGTAATATGCTGGAATATGCTGTAATAATATGATACTTGAGATAGGGCTATATTGCTCAAAAAAATACCAATAATTTCAGTTACGGATCCCTGAATTTAGGAATTAAGAATAATATCCCTCTATGGTCACTTTAGTCATTCACGTATGAGGATGACGTCTTTCAATAAAAAAAGATTGGGGTAAGAAGGTAGTGGCCTGGGACCATAATATATACCATCCCGGCATTTGCCTCATATGAATAAGGAAATCCAAAGGAAAACTCAATTAGGATGCCTGAAAAGGCATTTGCACTTTTCCTACCGGAAATTGAACCTGGGACCATTAACACCAGCGGAGAGAGTGCTAGGAGATATGAACATTAATATTACCACCACTGACGTCATTGGTGGACAGGGAAGGACTATTGCCCCTCTTATTTTTAGAAAAAAACGAGAAGCATGTCAAAATAATGGCCGATATTTTTAAAAAATCAAGAAAATGTTAGAAAAAATTTATTGTGATTGATATTCAAGTACATACCTTGACTATTTTTCACGTGATCATCATGAACCTCCACATATTTCTGTATCGTAGCACAACCTTCCGAAAGAGAGTAGCGTATACCCTCTGTGGAAAAATCTGCCTCATGAGAGTGTAACCAATCCAAAACTGTCTTTAGCACTCGTCGATACTCTTCGATGCATGCTAGTTTTTCAGGTAAAGAAAAAGAAAAATATCACTGGCACAAGGTCATGCTTGTAAGGGAGATCATTGAATAGTTCCCATCGAAATCTTTTAATTGTCTCAACAATACGAGCAACTGTATGTGCGGGAGTTTTAATCGATCACAAGAAGTTCAGAGATTAACATTCCTCTCCACTACTTTTTAATGGCACCGCACGAATTGTTTAATGTTTGACAATACACATCTGTTGTAATTGCTTGTCCTGGCTACAAGAAAACGACAAGAATCACGTACTTATGGTCACAGACAAGTTTTTACACGATTTTGTGAACTGATTATGTTTGTTTGAATTTATTCGCTTTAGGGTGATTACAGTGCCTGCATTGCATTACTGTTGCTTCGACTCCCAGGAGCGTACGATATCAAGGTTTCATCATCCGTCATTATGTGAGAAAAGATATCGACACCCACCTCGCACACGGTTTGTGATAACCCAGTTTGAGTCAAGTTTGAAGCGCTGTTTCTGCAGTCGACGGTGACGGTGATGATGAGAAATGAATGAAAAGCTGGAATGAAGAAACTGGGAGGAAACGGGAGAACCCTGAAAAACCCACGAGCACCGTGCTTGTCCACCACAAAGTCCACACGGCGCGAGCTGGGATCGAACCAAGGACTCCGAGCACCGGAGATGAACGCTCTACCACTGAGCCACATGGTATAAAGTGGAACATGTATAACGGTGAACAGTGTTCCTCTCCCCTTCGCTTCCCCCTGGCTAAACCTGAAATGACAATATTGTCTAGAAACATTCAAGTGACTTCATTGGTTTCTCAACCTACATAGGAAATTATAAATGTACATCAGTAAACCTTTGTTCAAGTCATGTTGAAAACTTTTATTCACAATGCGTAATTTTTAAATCTAAAGCTACTACGTAATCAGTAGCAGTATGTTTCTCTACCGTGGGAAAAATAGTCATTTTTTATGAAACCCTTATTCTAACATAAGTACACACTCCATTTATAACGTAATAAATCAATATCTTATCATTTAATTTCTTATGCTTCTAATTAAAGTTTAATAAATTCCGGTAAAGGTAATAGAGAGGATCACATGAAATATATGTATGAGATAGAAATATTCACGATTAGACTCGCCGTTAGTTGCTAAGTTGTTAACTAATTCACTCCATTAACGAAGTCGCTATATAAATCTGTTGCAACAAACAGAATTTTTTACAAATAGCTTACATTTATGGGATATAGCCTAGAAGTCACCACCGTTAAAGTAGCCGTTATATCTTAGTATTAAGGGATTGACTCCACTATCAAACCCGGCCGAGACAAATGTCCTAATTCCAAACAACAGAATTAAAAAATTCGCTTACATGTATGGAATATGGGATATAGATAGTCTTATTTAAATCGCCGTTACCTGTTAAGTTGTTAATGGATTGAATCAATTACCGAAGTCGACTGGGTAATTGTTGTGGCTATCTATTGCAACAAAAATTCAAAAATTCCCATCCGTTCAAGTTCCGTTATCGTTCGGAGTAACGAACGAACGGACAGATTAACTAACAACAGGTTTATTTAATTTATTTTGTTGTAAACAACAATTATGGAATTTTGTTTCGAATAACTGATTAATTCAAGCCCCAACTTTTATGGCTCATAATTTGGAACCACCTGATCATATACAGGGTGTTCGAGAAATAAATTAACAAAATTCGGTTAAGTGTTCAGTACCTCAATTCAAGGGGAAAAAATTTTGATCGGAAACACCTAATTATGGATATGGGACCAATTTAAGGTAATTAGTGGAATTGGTCGCAGAATGGCTACACCGAATTAAACTTGCTACAAACTTTACATACGCGCTCACACCTCAATGCCAGGAACAAATTGTCAGCGACTTTGGTCGAAAATATCCAATTACGGAGATGGAGCCTATTTTAAATATAGAGGAATTCGTCGTAGGATGGTTAGCTTAAATTGAAACCGCTTTGAAATTAAACGTTTCCGACCGATGTCGCAGATAAATTGTTGTCCTTTGTTGAAGTCCTGAACACATATGCAAAGTTTGTCTGTTGTTTTATTCAGTGTAGCTACCGTACCACTAATTCAATTAATTACCTTATCTTACCTTAAATTGATCCCACATCCGTAATTAGGTCTTTTCGACCAAAGGAAACATTTTCCTTGTATTAAACTCCTAAACATGTAGGCGAACTTTGTCTTTATGTTTCCAGAATACCCTGTATATATGAACTAAGCTCGCGAATGTCTATTATATGATACAAAGTTTACCCAAGATCGGACTACTTTCATTGATATTGTGTATTATAGGCAGGATGTTTCAAAATAGCGTCGACAACGCTTGGAAGGCGATACCTGATAACAAGATAATATGGAAGGTTCACATAGACCTACGAGGGAAAGTGGTTAATTTAACAGATACGGCTATCCAAAATCATATAAAAGCTACGTTGCAACACATGATTTTTCGAATAAGAGAAATTGTGGAGTCGCGGTAAATATTAGTATAAACGAAGTCACACTTACGTAATCCAAAAAAAAAAAAAATGTGCAATGTATGCGCAATGGTTTCCCTACAGAATACAATTTCCGGGCATCTTCCATCAGAATTTTCAGATATGTTCTGACTTAGAAGTGTGTTCAAAGTTGGCGAAAAGTAACCCTTGTCATTTGGCAGTGAATACCAAAAGTGTCTGTGTGAAGTCTGAAGTGTTACTTAACGCTAGCTCCACGGTTCCTACTGTTCGGAATAACACGTGCTGTGATGTATTATTTCATAGTCATACGTATAAAAAAGAACTGTAGTAGGTTATACCGTGGACACATTCTGTATTCTCCACAGTCACTCTCAATTCCTAGTATATCTGAGAATTCTGTTGGGAGTATGTCTGAGAGTTATGCCCTATAAACAATTTACCTGTGCACGCTTGTATAATACAGAAATATGCATTTTTGGGTTTGGCAGATGTGTGAGTTCCTTTACACTGATATGTACCGGCACTGAAGGTCTTTCAATGTAAGTTTTCCTAACTTTGGGCAGCCCTGCTTTGAAACTAAGAACCCTGCTTCATAGGTCGATATGATTTTCTTTTATTATCTTAGTGATAGGAACCACCTCCCAATTGTTTGTCGGTGTTTCGAAACACCATCGAAGTATTCTCGTGATCATAACTTACAAAACAAATCAATTGAAAGACCAAAATAAACCCTGGTCGCCCTGAAATCTCTTCCCAATATACTTAATTGAGATTAAAATCCTTCCTTCGTGCAACGAAAGTGATATCGGCGTCAGTACGGGCTACAGTCGCTAACTAATTACATCGTTTGCTACTGGCAGTAGTTAACTATATCATCGGCTAATTCTATCTCACTCAGGCGATCTAGATGATTTGATGCGTCATTATTTTCAATAGTTCGTGCTACCCAGCCGGTTTGTGTTGCGATGCTAGTCTGCACTCCTGTGATTTAGTTTCGATGGAGAAAGGAGCATAAACCACTTATTCTCTAATATTAAAATTCCATATTTCCAAGTGAAGTGCATACAACCAGGCTCACACACTAAAAAAAACAAAAAAGTAATTAAAGACATTACAATGGCTTATAATATATATATGTTTTATATTAATCTTATACTCTGTTCTCTTTTGGTTTAATTGCTTTAATAGATATTGCTACTAATAAGTCTCATTATTTTTAATACGACGCACTAAACAGATTTAATACAATAAATCAAAGTATTCCGACCTTTCTAAAATATTGTTTTGTTTGAAGATAAGAAAGCTAACAATAATTTAAATGGCCTGCCATCTTTAGACTTTACAAAGTAAAAGACATTTATAGACAGTTTCATAGCTTCTACAACGCTGGAAATTTCTTTTACCCTCTCCTCCTGGCAAAATCTGAAATGACGACATTGTCTAGAAATATTCAAGTATCTTCATTGGTTTAACAACAAACGTAGGAAATTATAACCACACATCAATAAAACTTTGTTCAAGTCATGTTGAAAACTTTTCATTCACAATGCATAACTTTTAAATTTAAAGCCATTACGTAATCAATGTCAGTATGTTTCTCTATCGTGGAAAATACAGTCACTTTTTATGAAACCCTTATTCTAACATAAGTACACACTGCATTTATAACGTAGGAAATCAACAGTCTTATCATTTAGTTTATTTTGCCTCTAATTAAAGTTTAATAAAATTTTGGTAAAGACAATAGAGATCACGCGAAATATATGTATGGGATAGGAATAGACACCGTTAGAATCGTCGTTACTTGCTAAATTGTTAAAGGATTTACTCCATTAACAGAATCTTAAAAATCACTTACATCTATGAGATATACACTAAAGATCACAAACGTTATTCTCGGCGTTATCCGTTAATGCATTATTGTATTGACTGCACTAACAAGCAAGTTTCCTAGCTATTAACTCCAAACAACATAATTAAAAATTAGTTTGCGTGTATGCAGGGGTAAAAGTGAAGGGGACGCAGTCCTCCAATTTCCAGATAATATCTGTAGCGCCCCACACTTTCTAAAAAAATTATACAATGGGCACAGATAGACTTGGATGACGGCGTGACGTCGTGCGTCTCCCTACCTTTTTAAATCCACTTTTACCCTTGCATGTATGGAATATGAGATAGCCCTATAAATAGTCTTGGTTAAATCGCCGTTACCTGTTATGTTGTTAATGGATCGACTCAATTAACGTAGTCGGCTGGGCAATCGCTCTACCTATCCATTACCAAAAAAACAGAATTCATAAATTCGCACCAGTTCTAGTTCCGTTATCGTAGGGAGTAACGAATGAACGGACGGATGAACTCACATTTATTTTGCTGTAGAGAATTTTATTTCGAATGTTGGACTAAGTTGAAACCCCAACTTTGATAACTCCTAACTCAGAATCACCTGAACATACATAGGGTTCAATAGAGAGTAAATAGAGAAACTTCGGTTAAATGTTCCCGAAGTGTACCTCAGTTAAAGGAAGTCATTATATGTGATTTCGATCAGAAACAATTATGGGTATAGGACCAATTTAAGGTAATTAGTAGAGTTGGTCGTAGGGTGGCTACACTGAATTAAACATCCCACAACATACATGCTCAGGACCTCAATACCAGGAAAAAATGTCTTAGACTTTGGTAGAAAACATCTGATTACGGAAATGATGCGGATTTAAAATATAGAGAAATTTGTCGTAGGATAGTTACCTTAAATTGAAATATCTCCGACTTAGTTGAAATCTCTCCAACCAAAATTACAGATATGTTGTTCTCTTTTATTGAGGTCCTGAACACATATACAAAGCTCGATCTAGCATTTGTTGTCCTATTCAGTGTAGCTACCCTACGACCAATTCAACTAATTACCTTAAATTGGCCCCACTTCCGTAATTAGACGTTTTCCACCAAAGTAGCAGACCAACTTTTTTCTTGTATTAAAGTCTTGAACACATATGCGAAGTTTGTCCTTTTATTCCCGCAATACCGTTTACATATGTACTAAGCTCGTGAAAGTCTATCACGATACCAAGGTTGATGAAGATTGGATATTTTCCATTGCTAATTATATATATATATATATATATATATATATATATATATATATATATATATCATATAGGATGTTTCGAAACAACAGCGATAACGTTTTGAAGATGATTCCTGACACCAAGATAATAAATAAAAATAAAGTCCTATGAACCTATGGAGAAAAGCACTTAGATTCACAGCTAGGGCTGTCTAAATTGCATGGAGAACCTACATTGCAATACAAGTTATTTCGAATATAAGAAGCCATGGGTGGTGGTCCACGGCTTACTTTTGCCTATTCTGAAACACCTATAAGTCAGTGCATTCCTGAGAATTCTGTTCGGAGCATCCCCTGTACAGGCATTGCATACTTTTTAAATATACACTTGTGGATGGCACATATGTGACTTCCTTTACAACGGTTTTCCAATATAACTTTTCCTCACTTTGGGTAGCCATAACTGTGAAACTAAAACTTTGCCCAATATGTCGTCATGATTTGCTTTTTCTATTATCCTAATGTGATAATACCTTTCTAATTTTATCGTTGTTGTTTTGAAACACCCTGCACAGTATTCTTGCAGTCATAACCAAAAATAAAAAGACAAATAAAATTACTTACATTAAAATACAAATGCT
The DNA here is from genome assembly GCF_964235325.1 of Thermobia domestica. Lineage (NCBI taxonomy): Eukaryota > Metazoa > Arthropoda > Insecta > Zygentoma > Lepismatidae > Thermobia > Thermobia domestica. The sequence goes on along the minus strand of NC_137468.1, from coordinate 25,945,858 downwards.
GAGCAAAGCACCGTTTTATTATAAAATAATTAATGTGACAGTTTCGGATATCTAACATATCCTTCTTCAGACACTATCGAAAACAAAAGATTTTTATTTACGATAGTGTCTGAAGAAGGATATGTTAGATATCCGAAACTGTCACATTAATTATTTTATAATAAAACGTTGCTTTGCTCAGCATTTGTATTTTAATGTAAATTATTGAATATAGCAAAGCTGGTACGAATCAGTTAGTAAAATAAAATTAAAATCGAATTCAACATTTCAAGGCAGTGACGGATCTAGGCCGGGATCGGGGGGGGGGCCTATGTTCCCCCAGTTTTAGGAGTAACAAAAAAAATAATTGAAGCTATTATTTATGCATTTTTGAAAGATTATAGTAAGCTCACAATATACCTATCATAGTCGGGGTTGTGGCTTGCCCCCCCCCCCCAGTTTTTACCTTCTAGATCCGCCACTGTTTCCGGGTAAGGAAGACACGAACCTGAAGTTAGACTGATATAATTAAAGACTCCACCTGTTTGTAATATATATATATAGGGTTCCTATTGAATTATAAAGTATGTTTTCTTGGTTTAATTGTTTAAATAGTTACTGCTAGTAATAATTCTCATTATTATTTAAACAATATACTATAAAACGACTTAATACAATAAACTAAAAGAGTCTTAATCTTTCTAAATGCCATTTTGGTCTAAAAGTAAGAAAAAAAAAAGAGGATGGTTGAAACGATCTTCTACCTCTGCAGTTTACAAAGTAAAAGACTGATACATGTTTATAGTACAGGGAAATCAGAGGTGAACCCAGACATTACACAAATTAAGGAAACTTACTGAAAAATGAAAATTATAATACTTGAAATGTATTTCTCACAAAAAGTACCGGGTTCACTCTAGCAGATGGTTCTACCAAATAAAAAAACTTATAAGTAAAATACAATGTGAAATATTTTTTGTCTAAGAATGAGAGTGTGAATATAAGTAGCTACTGACAGTGCATAGCATATTGAAATGAATTTCCAGTGATAGTGGTAGTATTGTATCTGTAAGTGCGCTCTTCCATTATTCTCCCCTGTCGCTGACGCGTCTGCTCCCTACGGACTCACCCCCTTCCTGCTGCTTGAGCCGTCCTGCTCCACTCCTACGCTGACTGATTCGTGCTTTGAGTGGCCGCCTAGCACAAGTTGTTTCGTGTTTTATGCACTGTAGTTTTCATAAAATACATATACACTCTATTTATATTTAGCTCCCCTGAAGTCAATCTGCAAGTAGTAATGGAGCTGCTCATTTAGTCCATGCTCTGCTACAAGAAATAAAAAGTTCTAACCTCACCTGAAAATGTGAGAAATGTGTCAAAATTTGGTAGAACCGTCTGCTCGAGTAATGCCAAAATAAAAATGATTTCAGTTGTGGGTTTAGGAATTTAGGAATTAGGAACAATATTTCCCTTTGGTGGCTTTAACCCATCACGTATGAGGATGACATCTCTCGATGATCACGCTATCCAAGAAATAACAAAAGAATGGGGAAGGATGGGACCATGATAGATACCATTTGCTTCATGTGAATTGGAAAAGCAAGGATACCTCAATCAAGATACCTGGCCTGAAAAGGTTTAGCACTTATCCGAGGGAATGTGCCAACGGAAATCGAATTAGGGCACAATGGAGAGAATTTTAGGAGATATGACGTAATCAATATTACCTCCAGGAACGTCTTTTGGGGAGGGGAGGTATTGGTTATTGCCCCTCTTGGGTTTACTAAGGCGCATGTCAGAAAACGACTAGTATTTTGAAAAAAATTGAGATTGATATACAAGTACATACCTTAGTTATTTTTCGACGGTTACCATGAACCTCCAGATATTTCTGGTAGTGTAGCACAATATCCACTGTGTAAAAATTTGCAGCCGGAAAGTGCGGTCAATCCAGAACAGATGTCTTGAGCGCTTCACTAGTTGAAATGCTTCGATGCAAGCTACTTTTTCAGGTGATGAGAAAGAAAGATATCCATGCGGCTAGATCAGGGCTGTAAAGGGGATGATTGAGTAGTTCCCATCGAAATCTGTGAGTTGTCTCAACACTACCAGCAGCTGTGGGTAGGTGTTGTCCTCGATCAGAATTCCATAGCTTATCATTCCTCTCCGCCGATCTCGGATGGCACATTGCAGATTATTCAATGTTTGGCAATACCATCATCTGTTATTGTTCCTCCTGGTTCCAAGAAATTCACAAGAATTACATACATTTCGTCCCAAACAAAGTTGATACGATTTTGTGAACTCATAGTGTTTGTTTGAGTTTCTTTGCTTTAGAAGAAAGAGAATGCCTACATTTCATTGAATGTTGCTTCAGGAGCCGCGGAGGCTCAGTGGTAGAGCGTTCACGTCTAGTGCATGGAGTCCCTGATTCGATCCCAGCTCGCGCCAACTGAACTTTGTGGTGGACAAACACCGTGTGCGTGGATTTTCTCGGGGTTCTTCCGTTTACTCCCACTTCATTCCACCATTGCATTCATTTTTCATCATCACCGTCTCCTTTAACCTAGCCGGCAAAACTGTGGGACTCCCCAGTGGCGTACCATATCAAGTTGATTGATTGATTGGTTGAGCTTAGCTACCCCTTCTATATGACCTACAACTTGGACCTACAGCTTAGCAACTTAACATGTTATAGGAACCACAACAGCTCGCACCCAAAATCAAACCATGATATCCCGCGGTAACGGTGCGTACGCTGATAGCAAAGAATTGAGATTAAGTAAAGGGTTTTGTACGTTCTAGTAGGATGGGATAAAAAGAAGGCATTACTCAATCTCCTGTAACACAAAACTCACTCTACTATGACAGACCCATAGCTAGGGATTATCAGGACGGTTCAAGCGCACTGAAACTTTTAGCTAATGTTCAGATAAAATATATCACAAAATAAGCAATCAATAATGTGAGGTGAACTCAACTTAGCCTTATCGCACAAAAAATTCACCCCCCTTGTGCTCTGTCTATCTCTGTGTTATGGTTTCTGTACCAATACATTTGCGTTCACTCGACACCTATACATGTGATATTAATTCAGAGATAGGCTTCCGTAAACACATGGAAATACCAATATACTTTTATTCATTGAGAGTGCCTTCCTTATTTTTGGTAGTTATTATGTGGTATACTCTGAATGTGCCTTTTTAACCTAGGTAGTATATTCAACTGATAAACGTGCATTAATACTAATTTATTAAGTAACTGCGATATCTTTTAACATATAATGTAGCTAGAGTCTCAGCGACGACGAATACGTGTTACTCTTGTGGTGAAAGGAATTAAATTCTTAAGTCTTCATCGTGGTCGGCGAAAGCTCATTTGGGTGTGGTCCAGGCGCGCGCTGGGGATCTCTATACTACAAGCCACTACGTCTAGGCAGTGTTGAACGAGTATTATTCTTCACCCGAAAATAAGATAAGTAATTGTAAAAGATCTCTACCTATATTTTCAAGAAGAAACTGATAGAACAAGATTGTTTTAGAAGAGAAAGAGTAGAGATAAAGTGTAAGGTGAAATCTTCATACTACATCAATAATTTCACTATCAAACTAATATAATTTTAGTGAGAAAGTGTACAAATGTGTGTTGGGTTAGGGAAGTTTCGGAGGGGGCCTGGAGCCGGTGGACCCCCTGTGGATGCTCCCCTATTCAGCTGTAAACCTATATCTCATACAGCCTCGCTGCTGAAAGAGACACTAAACCTTCATCCTATCAATCCATTCTTCTGCACACTCGCATTTCAAAAGCCTTTAGTTTTAAATCCACTCACACTTTGAAACGTGAGTACTAGTACTACGTTTAAACTGTTCTTACGCCAAAGGTTTATACTATTAAATGGTGAGAAATTCACATAGATAAACAGATAGTTCCTAAAAAATATATATTTTTTTAATTTCGCTGTACATTTCATGGTACTGTTAATGCATGAATAATATCCTCAAATTCTGCAAATGTTTAACAAATCTTCGCTTGATATTACGTTTCATGTCGTTTCTGGTTTCTATTCTCGAACAGAATAAAGAAATGTTATTGTTCAATAGGACTATATTATGGAAAGCTAAGCTAAATGAAGCAAACATTTCCGAAGTCAAGATTTATGGGAGACGAAATAGTGTGATGAAGAAATGGCTAGTATGTAAGAGGCGATCCCACATGATGATCTCGGCCAGGGTTTCTCAACCTGGAGGTCGCGACCCCTAACGGGCCGTAAAGATAAGCGAAAGAGAAAAATATAATTAGAGTCTAATACCGCAAAATATTTTTAAATATTATTTTGAATTTTGTTCTGATAGGCATATTTTTGTTTTTATTCATACTGTTAAGAACAACAAAAATAGGTCTACTAAACATTTTCAGCAGATGCAGAGTTGTTTAAAAATCAATTTAAGTGAAACAGGCAAGATATGTGATTAATGAGAACTACATATTGAAAAACCAGAGAAATACAAATGCAACATAACCTGCATATTGAAATACAATTAAAATTGTAACCTAATGAGATACCTGAGCGTTCAGTTCAATCTTCGTGACACATATTATCAAATCATTAAAAATACTCAATAACTTTTGTAACAACTGTCCAAGTTTTTAAAACCAAAATTAGAAATCACTTTATTTTTTTTTTATCATATGACCCACAATTAAGAGTGTTGTGAAGTTTTAAAATTTTCAAACGGCCTTCATTTTGAAACAGTATGACGGATCGGATTCGTTATTCTAATATGAATGAACTGACCAAATTTGGATTTAATCTATTTGCTTTTAGGAAAGTTACTGTATCCACTATATACAAGAAATGGATTCTACTATTATAGAAATAGATGGATATCGTGAGATCTCCGCAATAGATATATTACAAATCCCACACACAAGCTTATTACAAAGCAGAAATTATAAGGGGGTCGCTGGCAAGAGGTTGTGATAAAATGGGGCTCGTGATATGAATTAGGTTAAGAACCACTAGTCTAAGCACTCGTCAACCGTTTAAGCCCTGCACAGTTCGTAACTCACATAAATAGCAGTTCCCATACTTCATAACCTAGGTGTTGCATAGGGTTGTAACGCAAAATCAATCTAAGCCCAGTAAACAAACACGTCTATGGTAAGTCTAAGTTTTCTCTTAATTTCTCTTGACAGACTTAACTTTAGAGATTTCTCTCTATGCATAGCTTTGTCAAGTGCAAATTTGAAGACATGTTTCAAGTTCAGGAAGCCTTGACGTATTAACCTCCATACGATTAGACCAAGTGTAAAAGTGAAGGCTGCGCAAAAACACGTGTGCATTAGACTTAGCCCTAAAGATCGGTTTTGTCAAGGGTAAATTTTAAATCATTCTGGTCAGGTGTGTCAACTTTAAAAAAAAATAATAATAATAATAAGGTTAGCCTTATATTACAAATTAATGGAAAGTCTGCAGCAAGCTTGCAATCGAGGAACTAGCAAGTTTGCTATCGTCTTGGTTAGGTATGGAAACTTGCGCAAGCCTACTGACTTTAGCCTTGAAAGTCTGGATCGCTATTAGAGAAAATTTCCGAGGCTAAGTTGTCAAATCGTAGGCAACCACTCCGGCACTTGAGAATGGTGGGTTGCATACACAGCAGTGATAGGAAAAACTTTCTTTCCTTTTTCCGAAGTACTGATATAAATCGATTGTAAAATATGAAGAAGTCCATTAGTTGGCACTAGTTTGTCTTCTGTCCTAACAATATTGAACACTATTCTATTGGTTGGATGTAGATGAATGATTAAGGTACTTGCTCCGTAGCATATTACATGTATCTCACGATGACATAATCAAGCTGTTTATACTGTTTGCGTGTTGTCAAGGACTTTAGTCATTTCCGCTAGACAAATTAGAAAATCGTATTTTTTATTATCATACTCTTGTCTAAGAGTGAGAGGAAGAACAACTGTTTCTCCTACTTAATGACCATCTACATTACCTAATAAAACAATAAGTCGTAAAATCTATTCCCTAACAGAGGGTGAAATCATCGCAAGACTTTTGCCTAGCAAAATTGAATAAATAAGAGAGAATATAATGGAGATACATCTCCTCCAACATTTCATTAAAATCTCACGATTTGTAGAAACCTCCCAACCGATAAAACAACGTAGTAATTGAAGCAAGTATTTAGCAATAGAAAGTGTGTACATCAAGCATATTGTGCTCTTTATTTTTCCTATTGTATAAACACTCCCATGAATGGCTCATAGAGTAGTTTAAGCATCATGCGCAGGTACATTTGTACAAATTACATGCGTGTAGGCTTCGTATTGTGTATAAGCGCTCAATGTTTTTCTAAAGTAATTATTCCCTTGTATACGACTTTTTTTAATTTCTTGGAATCCCTGTCAGATCAAACTAATAATACAGGTAACTCTCCATTATCGCAGCTTGAATTGTTCTTTATAAAATGTGTGCGTGCATGATTTCGGATTATTAAAAAATCATAAAACAAATAAACATTCGTAGGCTTTATAATTAATTACATGTAAACTAGGCTTTGCAGGAGCAAGTCAGAATACATTTATAATACATGTAAGTGGTAAGAAAGGTTCATTATTGAAATGCATGACGGTAGCTGAGTGACCTTCAATAATATTATTCGTTCTCTGAGTCAAGAATAAACTAACATAGTTTCGTAGACAAAGCAAACATTCAACAAAAGCATGTTTTAAATTATATGTGTTTTCCTAATATCTGTACCGTTGTTTACGGTCATTATCAAAGGTGCCCAAACTCATGAGGTCGGCGCTCACGAGTTCGGAACTCACGCTCACTCGACCTCAACCTCACGAATTGAGCATGAGGTTGAGTGAGCGTGAAGTCAGACTGGTTATGTGAGCGTGAGGTTGAATGAGCGTGAGGTCAGACTGGTTATGTGAGCGTGAGGTTGAATGAGCGTGAGGTCAGACTGGTGAGGTGAGCGTGAGGTTGAGTGAACGTGAGGTCAGACCGGTGAGGTGAGCATGAGGTCGAGTGAGCATGAGGTGGAAATGAGTTTGTGAGCGTGAGGTTGAGTGAGGTTAGGTCAAAGTGGTAACCTCTGATCATTATTAGTATTATTATTATTACTAAGACACAACAACACACTGAGCAAGGTTAGGTGGTCTTCATCAGACTTCCACTCCTTCTTCAGGAGTGGAAGTCTAATGAAGACACAGTTATTATGTTGAAACCGTTAAGTGATACTGTTTTTTACATATTATCACATAGCCTTGCTCAGTGTGTTGTTGTGTTTTAGTACAAAGTGAAAACAAGGCCTGATAGAATACTTATTTATTATTATTACTATTACATTAAGTATTCTGTCTGTTGGAAGATCCTGCAACTAATGAGTTTTTTAAGGTTCAGTCAGGAAATGTTTCTTCCAAGTATCTCAGTCATCTGCTTCCTCTTTTAATTCCCAGCACTTTCTTCTATTTTTTAAATAATCGCTCAGTTGTGTGTTTTTCTTCTTTCTACTCCTAGCTTTCTGTCCATCTTTCCCTCTATGGAGATACGAGGAAGACAATTCCTTCGCAAGATATGTCCAATCCAATTGGTCTTCCTACGAACGATCCTGGATGAAAGTGCATTCTCTTCTATCCGTTTTAAAAATCTTCGTTTTTAACTCTCTCTGTCTATTTTACCTTCTCCATCTTCCCCCAACTCCACATTTTGAAGCTCTCGAAAAATTGGATGTATACTTTGTTGTTGTTTAAGGTTAGGCAACCGAAAGGAGCAATGGAAAAGACTCGTTTACATAAGCAGACGTCTTCAGAGATACGGCAGATAGAAGTACTTACTTTGATTACTTTGTAAATATATTGACGTCAAGAATATGAGCAAGTCGGCATCCCCATTCAAATCATGAAATTTCAACCCTTATGAAAGTTCACTCCAGTTTGCCTTATGGGAAATATTTGAAGATCACTAATAAATGACGGTCGAATCCACGTTGTGCAGCGTGAATTAAAAAAAAAAAAGCATAGCACAAGTTGAGTGAAAACAGGATCCTCAAATTCAGAGTTACTCTTCAGTAGCAAGTGAGTTTCCATTAGTATTTCAAGAGATCCCTGGAGGTATGATTTTTATATGCATCTGTTGTTCCAGCCGGAAGGTAGAATATAATAAAAAAATAAATATACCATAAAATTTATACGTGATTAATATTCAGGACTCTAAGATAGCAAAATGCAAAATAAGATAGATGCTTATTACATTTAATAATTTTATATTACACACGTTCTACAATTAGCCCCGTAAACAAAGACCCAAAAAGGGGCTCGGGCAACCTGTGTCCAATATAATGAAACTTCAAAAGTCCCAAAATATCCCATGTGAGCTTCATCCCCAAATTGGCTGTCAAAAATCGCTGCCATCCCATGCACGCTTGGTTTTCTATTTCAGCCTGTATCTGGCAAACTAATAAATATATTTCAATTTAGAAGCCACCATTTTACTCAGAAGGAACTGTTCTTTAATTTTATATATTATACATTTTAAAAAAAAGTACACTCCACACGGTTATTCGTGATCAAAGTTGATAATTTCAGAAAGGTATTCTGTAGTATTTTGCACTCAGGCTCCTAAACCATTAGAAAATTGTGAAAATATACTCATTGATCGTATATTTCATAAGTTACATTTTCAAAAAAAATCATCAAAATCGAATTATATCTTTTCGAGACATTTACTGTTGTGAGCCTAGCTGATAGCGGTGATTTAGAAACAAAGCACTAAGTGGTGGTTAAGTATGACGTTTCTATCTTTAGTTCATTAGGTATTCGGTAGATGATAGGAAATTCTTTGCCCATTTTGTTGTATGTTGCAAAGGAATTATAATTATATATGTATGTAAGGCATTTAGAGCTAACTACATTAATTTGTTTATGCTTACTAAACACGGAATAGGGGTGGGGATAAAGTAGAAAAATAAGGAAATAAAAAATATAGTAAGTTTCGTGGTGTCACTACAAGAGTGTACTGTATAAAATACAGGCTTGTGCGGTCGCTGTTAATACCGATCAAACTATGACGGCTAACTGTTGTAAATTGGGTGAAAATGTGTTCACCAAAATTCATTAAGGTATCACAATATTTACCATATAATCACTTAACATTTTGGTTTAACTTGGCCACAGCCGAAGTTCAAAGGGTCACCAACTTCAAATTTGGTGGGAATATATCATTCAATATATCCACCAAGTTTTGAGATATCATAATATTTATAAATTACTTATACCAAAAATCATTTAAAATTTTGGTATAGCTGGCCACCGCCGAAACAAGATATTCAATCAAACGTTTATGATAATGTGTCATATTCTGAAGCAGAACAACCCATTGAGAAGCACAATAATCTCATCCTACTATCACTAAAACTTAATGGTCGAAGAAGTGAAATCACCAAAGAAAAGTGATCAAGATAATCCGAAAACATGATATGTAATTCTATTATTTTTAATACAGACCCAGAACTTTTATATCTTCCATTCAGCTACTGCCTGCGTCATTTTGGTTCTCGGCAGCTAATTGGTATCCCTCATATTCTTTGGCATTTGTACAAGTTATAATGAGATTCGACGATACAAATTCTCGAATATTTGATATTGTGCTCCGCAACCCTTATTGTGTTTTATTCAGCAGGTATTTCATAATGATGTTTTCAATACGAGAACACTAGATGGTCATAGAACTTTCCATAGCATAGGGCGTATCAGAATAAGTACGTCTCATGAAAAAAGAGCCACTAATTCTCGTGCTCCAAGTCTCAAAAGTTCCACGTCAAAAGCAGTGTAATCACTTGCCAGAAGAGAGATAACAACCAAGGGCGCCGATTTCTCTGTAAATTTCGGGGGACCATTCAGATGCAGAAGCTATATATATATGAGGATTTTAAGACAAATTGCACTCAAATTATGCCAAATATTGTATATTCATAAATACAATAGGAGGCCCATATGAACTTTGGGAGGACCTGGGCCTCCCGGCCCTCCAGGATCGGCACCCTTGATAACAACCTACAAAAATAATAAATATCGGCCTATCACAAATAGAAATAAAAAGATTTATTTTGCAGATGATGTTATTCAAAAAGTCAAGCAGGCTGAGTGGGCGAATAACATATGGATAAGCACACATTTGGTAAAAGAGTCGCCTAAATCATCATGGAATGGTCTCATGCCTCTAACATACAAGAATGAAACTACTTGTTGTCACACAAGCAGTGTATTTCCAGTCCCTTTCTTTAATAATGACCCATCAGATATTAACATAATTTATTCCACTGTACTGTTTTGTTGTTCCACTGTATTGTTTTTAGAAAGGCTTACGACTCGGTTAGGAGAGAAACATTATACAACGTTCTTACAGAACTTGGAATACCGAGAAAGCTAATTAGATTAATTAAGATATGTTTAAGTGAATCCCAAAGTAAAGTCCGGGTAGGAAAATTTTTGTCCACGAGCTTCCACGTCGAAAATGGTCTGAAACAAGGAGATGCATTGTCGCCATTATTATTTAACTTTGTTCTGGAATACGCCATAAGGAAAATCAAAGATAGCAACCAGGGCCTAGAGTTGAACGGCATTCACCAGGTTATGGCATATGCTGATGATGTAAATTTAATAGGGGATGATAGGAGAACAGTGGAAATAAATGCAGAGATCTTATTAAACGCTTGCAGGGACATGGGTTTAGAAGTAAATGCAGAGGAAACTAAATACATGGAAGTGCGTCGGGACCGTAATACGGCAAATTGTGGAGGCGTTAAAATATTAAATAATGCTTTTGATAAAGTGGATACTTTCAAATATTTAGGATCAATATTAACAGACGAAAATCATATTCACGAAGAAATTAAATGTCGAATAAAAGCAGGGAATTCGTGTTACTATTCGGTTCAAAATCTCTTGTCGTCGCGAATTCTGTCGAGGAATTTGAAGCTTAAAATATATAAAACGATAATCATGCCTGTTGTTCTGTATGGTTGTGAAACATGGTCGCTTACTCTGAGGGAAGAACATAGACTGAAAGTATTTGAGAACAGGATCCTGAGAAGAATATTCGGACCCAAGGGGAACGAGAATGGGGAATGGCGGAAGCTTCATAACGAGGAACTACATAGTTTATACGGTTTACCCAACATTGTTAGGGTCGTCAAGTCTAGGAGGCTTAGGTGGGCAGGTCATGTAGCTAGAATGGAAGAAAGTAAAAACGCTTTCAAAGTCTTGACTGGTAGACCCATAGGAAAACGACCATTAGGAAGACCTAGGCGCAGATGGGAGGACAATATTAAGATGGATCTCGCAGAGATAGGAATACAAAGTAGAAACTGGATGCAATTAGCTAAGGATAGAAGTCAGTGGAGAGCTTTTGTGAACGCGGCACTGAACCTCCGGGTTCCATAGGCCATAGAGTTGGTTAGTTAGTTATTCCACTATACACAATGCTTCAAATGAATATGAAAAACTAGGACAGAACACCTGCATTGTTACATTCGATCAACAACTTCATTGAAATTGTTTCTGCAGCGAACTACGAAAATACATTATCAAAAGTAGTGATGTGATTGGGAGGATTCCATTTCCTTACGCCTTTTCTAGGAACAATAGGTGACATCATGTCAGGTAGTGGTCTACAAGAACTTCGGGGTTTATTGTATGCCCAAAACACTGACGTTAAAAAGATGAGTAGCCATACTTTCTTACGATCGTTGAGAGCACATTTTGTTGACTCTCATAACACTCTACATTCAGTTAGAGAAACATTCGAAGCACCTAGACCAGACAAAGAAAGGCGAGATCCGAGATGCTATTGACAAACTGCTCTCTGAAGTAATGTCTATCAAGAAGATATGAAACAATGAAGATTATTCAAGTTTTTATTGCTGCTCTCTCAGAAATGATCAACACAGACGGATGTTTCCGTACTTCAAAACTCTGGTTACAATACTTCAAACAACTCAACCTCGTACTAGAGCTCCTCCGTGGCTAAGCGGTTAGCGTACGCGCCTTTGGCGTGGGAGACCCGCGTTCGATTCCCGGCGGGAGCTCATGTGGTTCGGATTCCACGTTAATCAGTAGGTCCACGTCTCATATAGCCTCGCTGGTGAACAGGACGTTAAACTCAAAATCAACTCAACTCAACCTCGTACTATTATCAGAGCCGTAGCTAGAGATTTCGTCGCCCGGGGCGAAGTAGAATTCGGCGCCCCCTACACTCTCCTTACTGTAAAATAATTGTAGATTTTTATAATTTTATTCTCTATATGACCACACAAATACCATATATATAATGTGTATGATTTGTATGTAACAATATCACACAACTAGATACGTACTCACAAAAAAAATTCTGGCGATACAAGTATTTGATGGAGAAATAATCCCAATAAATCCATTCAAATTGGAAGCATTTCATATGTCAATGAAATTAAAGAAAGAGAAACACTGATAGAGATCAGTGTTTGAAAAAGACGAAATTCATTGGGTTAACAAAAGAAGTTCGGGAGAAAGCACTCGCCTGCAGAGAAACTAAACATGCCATTTGAAGGAGCAATTCATGCTGATTACAACAAGCTAATAAAATTCCTGTACGGTTGAGAACCGTTCGAGAGACTCAACTTGGACGTTTATAGGGAAAACATTATTATATGCGCATTTAAACGTGTTTAGTACAACATTACTAGCAACGAATATTGGCATATAAATTAAAATCTATCGGAGGTAACAGAAAACTGTTTTGCAATAATTAACGGGTTTGTTAGTTAAAAGTAGTCATTATACTGTTCACAATAATGATAGGTTAGAGATAAAAATTGATCACTGTTGTTCTGTTCTATGAAGAAATGACGCACCGGAGATATTATATACCTTTTAAATCACCTGTCGACTCTGCATTTCGCCTTGGTTATGCGAACTGTTCCCGTGCAATGCAATTCCACATCATGATGCAAGGAAGTCTTTTTGCCTGCCTCATTTCTTCATAGAATAGAAGAACAACAGCGATCAATTTTCATCTCTAGCTTATCATTATTGTGAACAGTATAATGACTAATTTTAACTAACAAACCAGTTAGTCATTGCAAAAACGTTTTTTTTTTTATTATTATTATTGTTGTTACCTCCGATAGATTTTAATCCGTATGCGAATATTCGTTGCAAATAATGTACTTAACGCGTTTAAGTGCGCATATACTCATTCTTTCCTATAAACTTCTAAGTTAAATCTCTCGAACTTTCTTAACCTTATAGAAATTTTGTTACCTTCTTGTAATCAGCATGAATCGGTCTTCCAAATGGCTTGCTTAGTTCCTCTGCAGGCGAGTGTTTTCTCCCGAACTTCTCTTGTAAGATCTGACCCCCTAAGCCCTTATTCTATAACTGCTTGAAGTCTGAATATGTTATTATTTCCCTTGTTTACCTTCATTTTTAATATTTCCGCGCAAACAGCAGATTCCGTGTGTCTCTGCACTCCTCTCATTTTCGTACCTTCATTCATCGTCGTGATTAATCTGATTGGATAGAAAAGCGGGATTGATTAAGCAAATTCATCACCATCAAAACGCCGATCATGTATTTCAGACTTGAGTCGTTTCTGATCTTGAAAACGCTCCTGCGTACACTATAAATCATTACTTGGCACCTTGTATACCACATCGTCATAAAAATATCACATAAGAAGTTTCTTTAAGTAGGAGTAAAAACTTGATGTGACTCTTGTTGAAATGTTTGTGTTGCGAGCGGACCGAGCAAGAAACGTTTTCAATCTATTTCTTTGCAAACTGACTACAATATTGATTTTATAGGGCGCCAATACTTTTTCGTGGCGCCTCGTCGTTTCCTCATTTCCAACATTTTCATTTCTTCTTGCTCGTTCGGCTCCCCCTTTCTATCAGCACCTGGGGCAACCACCCCGCTCGCCCCTCTCTATGTACCGTTCTGACTATTATGCATCCAAGCAGCCCGCACTGGAGATTGGGGATTGTATTGGCATGCAACCAAATCAATCCTGCCGTACTTCCACGCAGTTGGTCATCACTTTTATGCTAAATGTGCGTATCTGTATGTTCAACAGATGGAAGCTTTGGAGAAGAAAATTAATCCTGAGGAGTACAGCAAATTTACAGAAGGATAATTTAATTACCATTCACAGAAGAAATAGATATTGCATCAGATATGATCAAAGACGAAGCTTGAATGGAATCAATGAAAGTTTCTGTAGGGTCAATTCAAGGCCGAGAAATAACAGACTCGACATTAGCTAGATGAATACTATCGTTTCTTATCACCATGAAAATCACTGAAGCATTAGTAAACTTATACCATAAACATTTTTGTGTTCAGAACATGTTCAGCTTAGACCCTTCCGCCAGACACGAGGTACTCAGGATCTAAAGATGTCTGACTGGTTATCCCGTCATGATCCCTTTGAAAATTCAGTACCAAAGAACTTACTCATGAACATTGCAAGCGGTTTAATTGCTGACACTCAGACAAACCGTGATCAAGCAAAGAAGATTGGTGAAGCGTTATTAAACAAGATGATTGGTGATTACTTTGGAGTCTTAAAACTGGAAAAGAAGAATAAAGTTCGAAGTACCATCAAAATTCGAGAGCAAAATGAGTCTATCAATCCGTTGCAGCTCTTCAGCAGAACTGCAGCAGTGTCTCATTCGAGATCAACGCCAGTTTCTGAAATAAGAATTAACACCGATGCCTCCACCTCTATTTGATGAGATGTCAATAAGAAAGAGTACCAAATCCATTATTTCGACTATAGTTGAAACTGTTGAGACATGTGTAAGAGCACCGCAATATTTTATGTGCGTAGTAGATGGAGAATATCTCTTTCATGCAATAGTTTGGACCAAATCGGACACCTACGATGCGATATGTCAGAAGTATGTAGACTTTGTACAACTAAATTTCGCTCCATGCTGTGCAGTAGTGTTTGATGGTAAAGTTCTAAAATCTGTATTAAGAATATTGAGACAAAAGAGGATAATGTCGGAAATATCTGTAACCATCGTCTATCACGAAAATATGGAGGCAACAACAGGTCAATCTGAGATTTTAGGGGACTCTGAGAACAAGGCACGACTGATTAACATGCTGAAGTCATATTTTACTAAGAGAAGAATAACAGTGCACCAAGCAGATGGAGATCTGATACTCTAATTTCAAAACCGGCAATAGATTTGAGCCGAAATTATGGTTATGTTGCAGTTGTAGGAACAGATTCAGACTTGCTATCCATTTTACTCGCTCGTGGACATCCTGGAATGTCATTGTCTTTTGTACACCTGAAAATAGACAACATTGAAGAAAACTGCTGCCACATTGGCAAAATACAAAACACACTTGGACCACTCAAAGACTATTTCCTTTTTCTTTATTCGGCCACTGGTGTGACACTACATCAGCAATCTTTAGAAAAGGAAAGAAAGCAGTCTTTAAGCTACTTTCAGAGGATAATGTGCTCCGATGGTTTGTTTTGCCCTTCAGTAAAACCAACCCTACACACCAAAGAGTGTTACTAAAATTGAAGAACTTTTCTTGCTATGACTTTATAGAGATGGTAAATCATAGTCATTAGACACTTTCAGATATAACACGTACAACAGAGAAGTTAGGAAAAGGCTTTCTTATAATTTTCAACTAGCAAATTTACCACCAGCAAGTCCGGCTGCCTCTCAACATGCCCTTCGGGTTTATTTGCAAGTGCAACAGTGGCTGGAAAAGAATACTTTTTCCTATTCCAATATTTCTTCCATCAGCTCGTGAAGAAGTACATATTTTGATTGTCTGCCAGTGCAAAATAACTCCTCACAAAGATTGTGATGTTGAAACATAATAAATGTACGCGTGCCAAGCTTAATTGTTCCAAGTTTTGCTCCTTCTGTGAGGAAATTTCTTCCACAAACTCACAACCAGCTGGAGAATCTAAAGAGAAGGATAATGATTAATCGTTTTAATTATCACCTTTGCTTCTATGTTCTATTTCACAGGATTTTATTCAATACTATACATCGCGTTTTAAACTATTTCAGAATACTGACATGTTCAGCTTTGTTAATATTCATGCATATGTTTCACAAATAAATTGTTTCAAAATCTCATTGTTTCACAAATAATCTCATTGTTTCACAAATAAATTTTTTCAAAGTAAAAATATTATTTTGATCATCGTTTCTAAAATTTGTTGTTCACACTTCCTACGATCTAGTGAATTCCGAACGAATTAAACATAAAAATGGATTAAGGAGGAGCTTGGGGGGCTTATAGCCCCATGCCTCCAAGTGGATTGGGCCCTCCAGTCTGATCAAAATCTCAACTGACTATCCAAAAAAGAATCATGAAGATGCAATCAGCGTTATAAAATAAAATATAACCAAAAGTATGAAACATATTCAATTAACTTTCCTATCGTACTTTCACAAAAATGTAAAAAATAAAGTCAGAAAGGGACATATTTTTTCTAGCTCCGGGCGTCCAGATGGATTAAATCAACCCTGAAAGGAGTAGGTCTAAATATCTCGAAAAGTTATGATCGTATTTTCATTAGCTTTTTCTTAAAAAAATTCAGCTTATAAAAGACAAAATCAAAAATATATGTACATCTTTTCACGATTTTCTAAAAGTTTAGGAGCTTGAACGCAAACTACTACAGAAAGTTTTTCTGAAATTATCACAGATAACCGTTTTGGGTGTAGATTTATTTAAACGTATAATAAACCAAATTAAAGGACAGTTCCTTCAGAGTAAAATGATGGCTTCTAAATTGAAATATGCTTATTGGTTTGCCAGATACAAGCTGAAATAGAAAATCAAGCGCGCATGGGATGGCGGCCATCTTTGACCGCCATTTTGAGGATGAAGCTCACATGGGATATTTTGAGATATTGAAGGTTTCATTGTATTTTTGCACTAGGAGCAGTTTCTTTTTTTAATGTCTTCAGCTTGTGGAACTATTTTTACTGGGCTAGGATTACCATATTTTAAAATTAGAAAAGCGGGGGATTCTAAGCTGTAAGTACTGATGTGAACTTGTGTATTACAAATATTAACCTGGAATCCTTCGGACCATTTTTTGTTTTACCGATTTCTTTGTTAAATGACACTTCCAATGCACTTTTCTAACGAAACTAAAGTAAAGCAAATTTAGTTTTTTGTCTTTAACGTTTTATTAAATTTAACAAATGTGAGTCTCGAATTGTACGTAAAGCAAGTATTCCAGTAAGATATTTGTAATTGTAAGAATATCTGTAAGACAAATTTTTTTCCAAAAAAAAAAAAAAGCAAGCGATATATTGCAGATATTGTTCATACGGTTTTCTCTCCAAGAAACCGAAATAATTTCTAAATTTTTATCATAAGAAAGGTAAAGCATAATTAGGAGTCTTGGTCCACCTCTTATAAAATTTCTCATCATTTTTAAAGATTGCTACTTGAAATCGTACTAACATACAAAATTACCACGATTTCACTATATATGAAATACAGCATGAACATTTTAAAAGAAAATATATTAACGATGAATCTAATCTAAACAACGTGTTAAGGATACCGTAATTCAATTTGCAATCATTTCTGAATATATAAAGACTAGGTGAACATATAGACTATGTAAAAACATACACTTGTTCAGCTGAACTGAACAGAATGGCCATCAAAGAAATACACATCCATAAGGTCATACACTGAAAAAAAAAGGTTTGATCAGATTGACCAAAAAATAGGTGCTGGTAACCAAATCGTTTGGTCAATATAGCGCCAACCAAACGTTTGGTTACCAGCAGGAAATCATTTAGTTACGATTTGTTTGGTTGCAGAAACCTAGTATTTGGTTACCAGTACCGAATATGCATTTGGTAATTTTGACCAAATAAGACCAAATAAGTAGGATTTGGTTGGGAATACCAAAAATTTGGTTAAAATGATCCAAATTTGGTTCTTTGAACTAAATAATTTGGTTGTATATACTAAACCTGCATTTAGTGAATTTGACCAAAACATTTAGCAGAAATTACCAAATACTGTTGATATAGGTATTAAACTTAAAATAATACGGTTATCGCAAAGCTCATGAGAACTTTTTTCTAACAAATATCGTCACAAAGCAAGAAATTCTTAAACATGCAAATGGAAAGTTAGTACATGTGTAAATATTACGTGTAGGTTGGATGAAAATATACATCCCGTAATAACTTTTTTAAGTTTAAATCATTTTTTAAAGTACAAAAAAGGAAACTTTAAAGCAAAAAGTCACCAATCGTGTGCACTTCATGGTACGTTTCCACTTATCTCAAACCATCTGCGTTAAATGATTCCCACCGGCAAAAGCCTTAACGGAACTGCCACAAAATGAAATGAAATCTTTCAGGTTTTACGTCCCACACTTATGCCGTGGAGACTGAAGGAGACGGTGATGATAAGAAAGGAATGATATGGTGGAATGAAGAAAGTGGAAGGAAACGGAATAACCTCGATGAAACCCAAGCACACGGTGTTTGTCTACCACAACATTCATTTGACGCGAACTGGGAGGGAACCAGGGACTCCATGCACCAGAGGTGTACGCTCTACCACTGTACCACCGCGAATCGTCTCCACAAAATAATTCGTTTCACGTACTATGTTTGTGCCCTTTATGTCAAAGGTGACGGGTGATTAATGGAAGGGATTGATTGCAACAAAAAAATGGTGGACTGTGAATGTGTGAGGAAACGAGAGAACCTCGAGAAAACTCATGGACACGATATGTCCACCACAATCTCTCGTGGGCGGAAAGAATTGTGATTTTTTAACAATTACTTCTGATGGCACCCTTGAATTTTACCTATACCAAGTGAGTCGCCCAGTGCAAATCTTTTAGGAGTCAGTAAGAAGTTAATTAGGGAACATATATTTGTCCAATAATTATTTCGAGTGGTGTCCCAAAGGTAAACCTATACGCTTTTATTAACGTATTTCTCAGGAAATATCGATCTCATAGGTAAGAATTCCCATATTTGAATTCCATTTGAAAAGTTCTTCAAAAGTATGCTTCATATTTCGGATGACATTTAGTATCTCCCCCAAAACCATCGACGGCTCCGGAGTCGGTAATGTGACTTCTAGTGAGCTGTTCTTAACTATCTCATTTATATGAATAGCCACCGTCGCTGACGCGTCTGCTTCCTACGGACGCACACCGTTGCTAACCCTCGGGGACCCCTGCTACGCTCCTGTCCTGACTCATTAGATAGCATTCGTGCTTTCTAGTGGCCACCTAGCACAAGTTGGTTCGTGTTTTATGCACCGTAGTTTCTATACCACACGTTCACACTGCATTTATATCCATGCCTACATCACAGTTACAAATAACGAATGGTAACCACTACCAAGTGAGCCAGACTCAATATCAAGTGATCTGGGGAAGAAAGTAAACAATATTTCTTACGTATATTTTGGATTTTGTGCATCTATAAACTGAGAATGCACCAGTTTATTTTGCAAACTTCTAGTATTAGTGTCACTTTATTTACCCCTTTCCGGAAGTTTCTCCGCTATAATTTTCCTCCCTGTCCTAACGTCGTCAATATAACTTGCCCGCTTTATCTGTATATAAAGGCCTATTTATTATGCCAAATTTACGGCCACTAAAACAACCAATACACATTACATTACAACAGTAGCGTAGCCAGGATGTGTATTTGGGGGGGGCAAGTGCTGTTATAGGCACATATAGAAAAATTACAAACACAAAAATATATTTAAAAAATTACAAACATCAAAGTACCAAAGTGCATTGCCGGACCTCTTTGGGGGGTGCCGGCCCCTCTGCTCCCCCTTTCCTACGCCACTGCATTACAATAAAGTAATATATACGAAAAAGTAAGCTTACCTCGATTTGCATAATTAATCACACACTTCAAGCATTCATTCTGTGCAGCTAAATAGTCAGTTTTATTTGTTACTACCATACGCTCAAAACACTGATAGCTCAAATAAAGATTACCCAGAAGTCAAATCGATACACGTGACTTTATAAATAAACACTTTGGTCAGGAAAACCAAATCTTTACCAAATCACTTAAGATTTGTTTGGTATAAGCAAATTAATCAACCAAATGTTCTGACCAAAAAATATAGTGTTCATGACCAAACATATTTGGTATAAATGACCAAATTTTGGTTAAACTGACCAAATAAAGTGACCAAATGCTCTGGCCAAACAAATTTGGTATTCCTGACCAAGCCATTTTTTCAGTGTACATTAGTATTAATGGGCTGAACCAAAATGTGTAATATTTGTTACATTCTTCCGTTGAATATAACAACACTTTATCGACAAAGTTGTAAGGCCCTAAAACTGATATAGGAGAATAGTGTATGCATGATTGGTGAAAAATTGGTAAGAATAAAAGATGGTGAAAAATTGGTAATAAGGTAGCAGTGATTGTAATGAACAGGTGGGAACAGAAAGTAAAAGAAGAACGAGGACAAAATCTTATAATGTTTTGTAGATATGTAGATGATTGCCTTAGAATATGGAAAGGACAGTTGGAGAAATTTGTTAAAATAATTGAGGACGAAGAAAAAGGGATTAGGCTAGAAATGAAGATAGAAAAAGAGAGGAAAATCAACTTCATGGATATGACTATAGAGAAAATAGGAGGAAAATTCGAAACGAGATGGTACAGGAAAGAAGGCGATGCCGGGATATACTGCCACAAGAGGAGTGACGTAGACAGGGGAACTAAGAAGAAAAAAATGAAATGAAATCTTTAAGTTTAACGTCCCACGGAAACTAAGAAGAACTTTATACAGAACATGAAAAAGAGAATAGAAATGATAGATAGCAACGAAGAAAGAAAAAAGAAGACATAGAAATACTATGCCAATTATTAAAGGGAAATGGATACAGAAGAGAAGATTTAGAAGAAAGAAAGAGAGGAAGAAAAGAGGAAGAAGCAGAGAAAGAAGGAAAATTATGGTTTGGTATTGAAAGGTTAGGCGAGACACTGAAGAACCTGTTGAGGAAGGAAGGGATTAAAACATACAGGAAAGGAGGAAAGAGGATAATAGACTTAGTGAGAAAGAAAAGAAAGAAGAAAGAAAAGGAGATAAGCTTAGAAGAGGAAGGAGTAGTATACCAGGTTAATTGTAAAGAGTGTGATATGAAGTACATAGGGGAAACAGGAAAGAGATTAGAACAAAGGATAAAACAACATAAGAATGATGCTAGACTAAAAAGAGAGAACAACGCAATATACAAACACATTAAAGAAACAGGACAAGAGATACATTGGGAAGGAATAAAAGGATTAGAAAGGGAGAAAAGGAGTGTGATAAGAAAGTGGAAAGAAGCCCAGTGGATTAAGAAATACGGGAAGGAGAAGTTGATGAATTGGTCTAGTGGACTTGTAATACATGAATTGGGAAAAGATGATAGACAAAATAGAAAGAAAGAATTAAAAGGATCAACATGAACTGTTGGAGCAGGTGTACTACGGAGAACAGCAGATGGACAATAGTGAATAGAAAGTGTAAGTGACAAACACCTAATTGAGAGTTTCATAACAGGTGAAGAGAAAGTGTCTACAGTAATTAAAAATTTACTTTTTGAGACAATTAGAAGTTTACGTTTACAGTAATTGAAAATTTACTTTTTAGAGCAAATTTAAAAGTTTATGTTTTGTAAAGAGAAAGCTGGCGTGTCTTGCATCCAGATTGTATATATATATAAGCTGTCAAAATTGGATATTTCTCTCAAAATGTGTCTGAGGAAGGCTATGTTACATAGCCGAAACTGTAACACAAATATGTAATTTTAAAATATATACTTGATTATCACATACAGATGGTAGCATTTGTCTTTTATCTTTCCAATATTTTGTAAGGACTACAATATTGAAAATAATTAAATAAAAATTCGAGACTTGAATATTCAAATTTTGTCCAAAGACAAAGCTGATTAACTGCATAAGAAACAAATATCTTATGACCTACAGTCGATTTAGCTTCAAACTACGCTTCACTTATGTAAATTGAACACTTCAGTGATATGATAAACAGGTTTCGCTGTATAAGGTTTTGCTAGCAACGAATGACTTTGCTGTTAATTACGTATTCTATAGTTTGGTCTTTGCGAGCTTAATAGCGTCCTTTTTAAAACGTATTCTTGTGTCCGCCGCTGGTAAACGCTGTGCCAATTCGGAAGCCTTCTGCAGATCTCCAACCGTCTTTGAAACCAGTCACACAGTACGTTCATATAGCGACCAGAAGCTAAGGCTAAAGTTTACTCTTCGATGATTTGGCGTCACTCCAGGAATAAATCCTCTTGCAGTTTCTCTCACCAAAAAAAAAAAAAAAAAAAAAAAAAAAAAAAAAAAAAAAAAAAAGAACACGGCCAGAAGAAAGGACTGGAAACGGGTAGGACGAGGATAGGTAATAATGGGAGGTCACGTGACCTTAATCTCTGTGAACTTTCTCCCCGAACAGAACTTCGTACAGCCCAAAAATCATCAAAGTGAAAAGATCATAGAAGAGGGAGCGACGAACTCATGAAACGCTCAGAGAAATTCTCGAGTTCTCTGTCTCTTTCTCTCTCTCTCTCTCTCTCTTGTTACTCCCATTACGTAGAAGATGGGAATTTGCATCTATTTCCGGCTCTACCCTGCTTTATCTTCTTCCTTTTCTTACGTACAGTATATTCCACTGTTTTCTTTCCACAATTGGTAACTTTCGTTCTCGATCTTTGCTGCTGTGATGGAAGAAGAGAAGAGATACCTCCATAGATTTGTTGATTAAAAATCACTGAGAACTACTATTCAGTGATGATTTTAGAAAATTTCTCGCGGGAGGACTTTCAGTAAGCAAGGGGAATGAAAGTAATATTTCCAAAATACTGGTACACTTAGTTGGAGATGATTGGAGAAAAGCCCCGGGGAAGGAATTTCGTAGTTCCGAGAGAGGGGAATTCTAGTCTTTGGTCCAAGCGGTCCCGGGTTCGATTTCTGGTGCGGACACTCGGTCGAAGAACTATGAAAAGGTTTATCAGATCAGCAATCCTGCGTGAGATTTTCCTGGGTTTCCCTCATTCACACCAGGCAAACGTCGGAATGGTTCCCAACATATAGGTCCCGGGCCCCTTCCATCCTTCCCATTTCCTCGGATAATGTGATCGCCGAAAGAAGTCTTCCCTCATACATGACAATCTAACATGGACATAGATATCGAGAGCAAAGACATCTAAAATCCTAATCCTAATCAGGGAGGGGAGAAATTTCCCCGGGCCACTCATAAAATCATCATTACTATTACTGAACAGAAAACATTACTTTAAATATTGTAACTCCAAAATAGTTTGTAATAGCTAAGAAGCACGGAAGTTTATCCGCGCAGAAATAGGAATTTGCTAATGATATTGCGCTATGTCCAAAACAATTCAAACGCATTAATACATCTCTCACATCTAGTAACGATGCTGAGTAAACGCGCTATCTATTGTTTTAGTCAATTAATTTATATAGCGAAGTGTTGTAATGATTTCTTTGAAATAAGCTGCAATTTTAAATACGTAATTTTGCTGATTCTTTTTTTTTTTTTTTTTTCAAGTATGGTTAATACCCTTTCTTCGTCAAAAATAAATTTGTTTTGGTTGGATGGATGGAGTTGCGTGTCATATTTTAACATTCAGGCTAAATAAAATGTGGATCCTGCTACCGACCGTTTCCCTTCCGTGCTGGCTCCCGAAGAACTCCCTAAGAAAACAGCTGATAACAATTCAGGTCCAGGCTCATACTCTGTTTGGGCGCAGATTGATAATATTGAAATATGACAAGTGATTTGACATGAGCCACATTGGTGCTTTTGAGACTCAGGTTCTATGATATCTCTCCGCTTACTACGAACTCTTATTGCTAACTTCCGCTTCTACTCACGCTCGGGAACAACCCGTCCACTAGACTTAGGGTTGACAACGCACTCTATCAAATAATAAAGAAAATGTTAATATTATCTGCATTCATAGACAATGCCAATGGGTCGACGTTATAATAAAGAGCACTGGCAACATTTAATTTGGTCCCGTGAGAAAGAAGCTTGGAAATAATAGTTTAAAAAAGTGTAGCAGTCTAAATTAATAAATTCTTCCCATGGTTATTGGATTTTATGCACTACTGTTATACATAAAACAGTTCAGTGAAAAGGAGCGAACGATGGTAATTGTGTGTATGAATCATTCCACCTACGACTCCTGCAGGACGTGAACACTTGTTCTCACGGCAAGAAGGATGACGTAATATGAGTGCGTGAGAACACGACAAACACAATATCATTCACACACAATATCAACTTCGTATCCAAAAATATTCCCAATCTTAATAAATGTTGTTAAGAAAAAAGTATATGCGGAACAGCCATGGTGGCGAAGACTATAAGTTGGAAACTATTTTAAGGAAATCAAAAAATAAGTTTGCTGCGACGAAACACTCTGGCTAGACGATAACGTTGCATTGAAAAACAACAAGTTCTTTGTTCCATCGTGAGAAACGATAACGACTGAAGAACACCTGCATACACAGAAGGAGTTGAAATTGCCACCAAAAGAGAAATAGCTTTTTGCTTCTATGAGTAAAATAATAATTTCGTTGCATGAATAAAGGTTAAAAAGAAATACACTGGTCGTCCAAAAACATAGTTTTGTGGCCGGGCAGACGGTCACAATCCATACTATAAGAAGGAATCCGCACTACCGCAATGCTTTAGAATATCAAGTCTCCCTTATTGTGAATCTACACGAGATACTTTGTACCAAAAGCGCCCGCGCGACCCACAGGACTGTTATAATACAGGCCAGCTTGTACTTCTATAATATAATACAGTTCAGCTTGTTTTAAGGAAATTGCAATGATCACATTTTATTTCACATCGTTGAGTTTTTGTATTTCACGTCTTTAACCGGCATTGTTGGGCACGGTGGCTCAGTGGTAAAGCGCTTACTTCTGATCCATGGGGTCCCTTATTCGATCCTCAGCCAAGTAAATTTGTAGTGGACGACATCGTGTCCGTGGGTTTTCTCGGGGTTTTCCCGCTTTCTCCCACTTTCTCATTCCACCAATTCTTACATAATCATTCACTTGCTTTAATTATCATCTCCCTTAGTCTAAAGGGCATAAGCGTGGGACATTAAACTGAAAGATTTCACTTCGTTTCAACATCAAGGCTATGAAGAAAAAGGCCTATTATTAACCTAGGTATGGAAGAACCACGACCAGGACTTGAACACTATACAGTTGGTGCGTGCGCAGACTGTCGTGTAACAGCAACTCTTACAGAATAGGTCGTTCCCCACCATAGTATATCGCCTTCACGAGAGCTGCATTACAGAAACCACCCAACTCGTCTTGGCTTTTCCCCTTCCTATGCAAGTTTCAGTTTAATCCAGATATTGCGCTAATTAAAAACTCACTTTTAAAAATGCTTACGTAAAAGACTAATTTCCTTGTATACACGGTGAACCTGAAAGATGTGCATAAACTCCTGGAGGTGATTCGTGACATCAAAAGAAGGCAAAAAGCTCTTGCATTTTGTCGAATTCCGTATCTTGTACGAGTAACAGGGGTGCCAACTTGGAATCGAAAATTAAATCCTGATGATTGGAACAGAACATAAAGTCGTGCACCAACTCCGGGAGGTGGTTCGTGACATTAAAAGAAGACAAGTCCTTTTGCATTTTGTCGAATTTCGTATCGTGTACGAGTGACAGGGGTGCCAACTTGGAATCGAAAACGGAATCTTGACAATTGGAACGAAACAGAAAGATGTACACATACTTCGGGAGGTGAATCATGACATGGAAAGAAGGTGTCGAATTCCGCGTCGTGTACGAGTGACAAGGATGCTAAATTGGAATCGAAAATCGACATACTTCGGGAGGTGAATCGTGACATTCAACAACATACAAGAACACTTTTTGTTTTCTTTTCATCACGAAGTATATGCACATCTTACTGTTCCGTTTTAGTCGTTAGGATTCGATATTTGATTCCAAGTTGGCACCCCTGTCACTCGTACACAACGCGGGATTCTATAAAATGCAAGAGGACTTTTTGTCTTGTTTTAATGTTATCAACCATCTCCAGGAGTTTGTGCATATGTTTCGGGTTCACCTTGTATAATTTGCGTTAAAAACACATTACACTCTAATAACCCGGACATGGCATCGAAAAAGAAATTGTTAGCAAGAAAAGTGAAGAGAAATACAAAACCGGTCGAAATACACAGCGATCCTGATAGCAAATATATTGGATGAATTTTTTATCAAGAAGGATATAAAACTCAATCTTAACGCCTTGTGACCTTATTTCCTGTTCATTGTACGTTTCGATCTACCCGGAGCCAAGTTCCTCTTTGGACTGCACAGAAGAACCGATCGCAACCAAAAGGAAACGCACTTCGTTTCTCGATGGGTTCGCTTTGTCCCGCTTTCGAGCCGAAAGGAAGTTCACGAAATTGGTTGTTGCAGTGCTGGAAGCGAGGACTGGTGCCAAGAAACACTAGTGTCCACCCCCTCTTCTCCCTCCCTCCCTCTCTTCCCCCCCCTCTCTCTTTCATATTTCTTTGTATTAAAGACGCCTACGGGATAGACGATGAATAAGAAATCGCAGAAGTCCTTTGAAGAAAAAAATGTAGAAGATTTCCACATTTTCCTGGATTTCATTTCTCGCACTTCCTACATGTATGTGTATTGGATTTTTGTAAAACATGAGAGGTATATTCAGGCAGTACCCAGAATATGTGATTACTGTTTGAAACACTAAAGGAGAAACTGATTTCTTTTCACGTTCTTATAAAGTACAAAGAAGGTTTTTTTTAAAAAAACGGAGCAGTAAAAATCGACGGCGCAAGCGATCCATCGCACCAGGTTTCCAGAACGAAAGATCCCCGTACCCACTGTTTGCAGTCTATATTATTTACTCATTCTTCAGACGAAAAGAATATTTTTATGACATTATTCTGAACGAAAAATTTAAACCCTTTCCACTCTTAGAATACATATTTCAAGCAAAGTGAAATGGAAGAAAACCAGTGGCGGATCTTGCCCGGGGACGGGGGGCCTAGGCCTCTCAGTTTTTTGAATGACTATATTTTTGAAACCTATAGTAAACTCATTATACACTTATTATAGTCTGGGTTCTGGCTTTTTTCCTCCGCCCCCGGTTTTTACTTTCTAGAACCGCCTCTGGTAAAAACTCATGTCGGACTAAGTGTTAATTATGAGCAAAGACCCATTTCAAATGGTTTATCTGTTTTCCCGTAATAATGATACAGATAACCTTGAATTTATTCTTATATATTGAGAACGAAATTAGAAATTATCTCTCCCTTGTCAGGCGTTAAAAGCCGAGTTTCCTCAAACGCTGTAGCTCATATTCACTTGCTTGATTTTGATTTGATTTGATTTCAGTTTAGCGCCCCTTTCATTAGCGAGGCTATTTTGGGGACGTGGACCTACTGAATAACATGGAATCCGAAACACATGAGATCCCGCAGGGAATCGTACCCAGGTCTCCCACTCCAAAACGCGTACGCTAATCGGTTAGCCACGAGGGAGCTCTCATGTTTACTTGCATTGATAAGGAACTT
This sequence comes from Thermobia domestica, assembly GCF_964235325.1. Classification (NCBI taxonomy): domain Eukaryota; kingdom Metazoa; phylum Arthropoda; class Insecta; order Zygentoma; family Lepismatidae; genus Thermobia; species Thermobia domestica. The sequence continues at coordinate 25,918,195 of NC_137468.1, read as the reverse complement.
AAATACAAAATTTCATTTCCCTAACATTACTCTAACTTTAAGAGATTTTAATATTTATGACCATCTTGTTATAACGTGGTCAGGCCATCATTTTTGATTCCCACCTTTTTTTTCTTCCGTTGTATGTAAAATATAAGTAACGCTGATATGAAATGAAATGAAATCTTTTAGTTTTGCGTCTCACGGTTATGCCGTGTACGTTAAAGGAAATGAGAATGAAAAAAAAATGGTATGATGAAAGCAGGACGAAATGGAAAAACCTCGAGGAAACTCAGCACACGGTATTTGTCCACTACAAAACTCACTTGGCACAAGCTTGGGTCGAACCAAGGACTCCATGCACCATACCAGAGCTGAATACTCTACCTCGATTTTTAAGATACAAAAATGAGCTAGTAAGTGGCGCCTGGGTTTGAACTGGGGACCTCTCAATCTGGATTTGAAAGCTCTACCACGTTTTTTGTTGTTAGTTTAACTAGTATAGATTACGGTGTGTAATAATACTGTACAACAATAGACATCATATACTGTATAACAAACCTCAGAACAGAATATATTAATCAGAGAAAAATTAGAACATCCATCAAAGTGAAACGCAAAAAGTTATGATTATCAAATGTTTAATTTATCATCTACAACAGATGAATAGTTCGCAAACTCTTTCCGTTTCATATTTTCTGCGATCTTTCATCGTTCGTTTAACAAATGAAAGTAATAGGCTGCAACAGTAGGTTTCTGACTTTGAACCAAGTATTCCACAGTTAGTTTACATAACCAAATTTTACACTATTTTGTCTGCATCGAGGAAAGTATGAAAAATCAGGAAATAAAAACATTAATAGTGAAATATGTTTGGTACCACAATGAGAATACACACGAAATTTGTGACTCCCCCCGCAGACAACAATATTTGCTCGGTCTACTGCCACTCACCATATATTTTAGACTTTGCTACAGTTCTTCGTACGGTAAGAATGTTTATGCCATTATTTCCTATCCCTAGTATGTCCCTAATCTTAAGGGATTTCAAAATATCGCCATCTTATTATAAATATTGTAACCCTCACTCTTTTTCCACCCGCCTTTTTTCCCTTCTAGGAAAAATATTAAAAAACACTAAAACTCATTTTTAAATATTTTAAATAAAAAGTCTAAATATGAAATTTCGTGTCTCTATCCGCAAAGGATTTCGAAATATGGCCATCTTGTTAGAACAATTGTAATTCCAACCCTTTTTCTTCCCATCGTGGGAAAATATAAAAACTAATCGGTAAAACTTGCATCTAATTTTATTTTAATGGGATATTCATATACCAAATTTCATGTTTCTCCCTTCAGATATTCGGGTGGACATTTTACTATAATAATTGCTACCCCAATTTGACCCTTCTTCGTCAAATTTCTAAAAATCATTTTTTCGTGGTGTTTTGAGTCACAAATTGTATGCACTGTCGAAATTCAAGTTTCTAGATTAAGCAGTCTGACCTTGCTGTTGATCAGTTAGTCAGGACTCCATTCATATATCGAGACTAACGTTGATTACCCATTTCGCTTGGTTGAAATAAAAACTTGAAATGCACAACTCCTTATGTCGTGTGTTTGGTAAAAATGACAGTAAAAATTAAATATTACTATTGTGGGCTTAAAATTTGGATTTAAACGGCATTGGAAGTGTCACTGTTCGTCTTAGTGACCCCGAAAATTATGGATCCGATACTAATATCAGTCATTTGCGATCATTTTTATATATCTCCCCTTCCCAAAGATGAGGGGCTGAATTAGGATTTAAATGGCGTCAGAAGTGTTACTATTGGCTTGAGTCAGTTCAGGTAAACCAAGACCAACCAAAATTCACATGCAGAAGTAACAAATCAAGTCTTTTTTTTTATGAAAAGGATCGTTCTTACCACAAATTGTTTCAGAAGGCCAGACATTCAATATCAACTCTATTTAGAGATTATGATGTAACTCCTCCGTGAATAACCCTGTCAGGCCACAGTTAATCAACTTTGGTAATTGAAATCTCCACGTCAATGCCCCTCACATAATTGTGACAGTGTCTGGCTTATTAGCTGAAACAAAAGAGGCCACTGTCATAGGCCACTCATCGCACACAAAAAATTTCGCTCCAGTGGACTACTTCCTGATCCTGAAATTGTAATTACATTTTAAGGCAGTATGTTTGATACTGTGGTCACGAGAGAACTGAAGACCATCGAAGAAGATTACTTTTGTAGTCGCTATACCAAGGCTCATAGTTGTGCACCAAGAGAGGTGAAGTAGAAAACTCAAGAGACATCATCTACCGGCAGGTAAATTTTCCACTTTATTAAGTCAGTCCGAGAACTTTATTGCCGTACTAAGTATGTCTATGTTAATGGTCTGTGACAATAATGTTGATTGATCTAATTGAGCATATTTTTATGAATATTTCTATCAAATGTCTGAGAAGGAGAGTATAATTATTTGTCTTACAGTACGTGTGTCCATGACTTTTTTTCTACGAGTATTAAATTTTCCTAGGAACAACAATCTTGCTTCATTCTCTATATGTGACTGTGAACTTACCTATCAATTTTCTGTAGTGATGGGGGCTATTTGATCTAATAGAATATTCATATAAAATGCTTTGAAAATGGACAATAGGGTTGGTTTATCTTATATCTTATTATATCCAATTTTCTAATAAATTAGGGCCACTAGCGTTGATTATCGTCTTAATATGTGTCTATGTCCTGTGCTTACTCACAAGGAACGAATATGAACGTGTCATCCGGACATCCGAATCAAACCTAGTCTATTTGATAAATATAACAAAGATATGTTCATGCACAAAAAAATAGGTGCCATGGACAACGGAGTAAGTCCCTGGGTCCCATTAGCCATGTTAGTATAATGAAAATCGTAGACTCGCTGTGAAATCTTTATTGCATCAAAACTGTTCATTGGAAAGTCATCGTTTATAGTTCCATCTCTTCAGCATGAAACAAGTTTCCCAGATGTGTATGTATTGAGACCCATAACGTATTTGAACAGGGAAAATTGGGAGAATGTCTGTATAATTCCCTCAAAAATCACTCCCATCAATTTTGGACCCCTCTGGGGTGGTCCTGGGTAAAAGCACATGATCCAAGTGCATCTCGAAAAATACTATAGGTGTAAGAAATAAGTGTACCATTTTTTTTTTTTTAAGATAAATGGGTATGAGGGGAAAGGTTGTATACCAATACGCTCTGTACATACAAAACCGAACCTATGATCTAACCTATAAAGAGAACATAATATGTTGGAAGACAGTGGCGTATTTAGGGGGCAGATATCGAATTCAAGCCACACACCCCCCAAAATAAATTTGTTATATGCAAACATTCAATAAAAATTTTCGGCACCCAAAAGGAAAATTATAAGTGCTTATTCGCTTGCTGTGCATAGCCCCTCCCCCGAATCAAAATCCTAAATACGCCACTGTTGGAAGACATTTTTGCGGCTTATCTCCAATTTTCCTATTCACATGTCACGGAACAATATGCGTGATAACTATTGAAACGCCTGCTTCACTTTACAGAGAATGTGGTACAATTCTTGATCAGGATAAATAGTGCCGCGTTTATATTTTTATGCTATGTTCTCTTTATAGGTCGGGTCATAGGTTTGGTTTTGTATGTACAGAGCGTATTGGTATACGATATTTCCCTTCATACCTATTCCGTCTATCAAAACGAAACTGTGTACACTCATTTCTTATCTCTTATAATACTTTTTTAGATACACCTGGTTTGTGAGCTTTTACCGGAACCACTCTAGAAATAGCCAAAATTGATGGGAGGGATTTTTGGAGAGAATTTTCCCGACATTGTCCCAATTTTCCCTGTTCAAGTACGCTATGGGCCTCAATACATAGCACCTCTGGAAAGTTTGATTCATGCTGAAGACAATGAACTGTATAAACCATGACTTTCCAATGAACAATAGTGATGGCAAAATAGCTATTTCACTACAAGTCTAAAATTTTCATTATACTAACAGGGTTAATGGGTCCCAGAGACTTACTCCGTTGTCCATAGTACCTATTTTTGTACATGAACATATTTTTGTTATGCTTATCGAATCTGCTATGTTTGATTCTGATGTTCGGATGACACGTTCATGACCGTTCCTTGTCAGAATTTGATACATTTTTTTTCAATAATATCAATCTAGACAGAATGGCGTCAGTTAGCTTGTTTAATATGGATTTCTACTATATTTTTCTAGGGAACAATGGACATTGTTACGGTGGGTTGGATTGAATATTAACGTCCCTTTAAGTACCGAAGTTATAAGAGGTGTGGACCTAAAGCTTAACATGGGATCCGAACCAAACGAGCTACCACGCCAAAGACACGTACGCTAACCATGTAGCCACGAGAGACCTTAATGGACATTGTCATTGGTCGGTATACATAGTATGTGTTTACGAGAAGTGATCGGAAAGTAAGATTACAAAGCCTGCAGTGAAACGTCTATATATTATTTCATACGTGTACAACCAATACAGCCAACAGACAGTACATATATTAGGTTGTTTTTCGACATAATCATCATATCGGTTGAAGCATTTGTCGCACCGTGAGATGAGTTTGAATATTTCCTTCTGGTAAAAAGCCTGTCCTTCCGTATTCAGTTGCGTTGTCACGAAGTGTTTCAAATCCTCGTCTGAAGCGAAGCGACGACCTCCTAGATGCTTCTTCAAGTGCGGAAACTGGTGAAAGTCGCTTGGAGCGAGGTTTGGGCTGTAGGATGGTTAGTCGATGCTGACTGAGCAAAACTGCTTCAACAGCGTGGTCATCTTCTGCGTCGTGTGCGGGTGCGCGTTACCGTGAAGGAAGATGATGCCCTCGGTGGGAAGTCATGGCCGTAAATCTCTACCAGTGCCGGTGAATTTTAGCCGCGCCCACAGGAATAGAATAACTAAGTGGACTTCTTCGCAAGATCAGTTTTCCAAAAGTCGTCATTTGTGTTTATCTAAAACTAGTGCCATAGGTGGCAGATGGCTTAAACTCTACACAGTTGCCAACTCCGTGTATCAAAATTACCGGGTACTCCCCATTCTAATATAATAGTTGAAACTCCAAAAATATCGGTCTTGTAACCTTAATTTCTGATTCTCCCTCGTATCTAGAAGCTTTCAATAAGGACGAAGGGGTCAGCTATCCTATTCAATATGTATTTCTATTATATTTCTCTAGAGCATGCTTTCTTAATATCACAACTATCTTTTTTACTACATTCTCCCTGTCAGCGACCCCCCATAAACAAGTTCAGGTTTGTAATTATCTTTATGATTATTTGCTGCTTGTTGCTTACAGAACATATTGCAGAACTTGTGAAATCACACCAGGCTGAGGCTTCACACTACATTTCACTTTGAATTTTATTTCTATATGTAGTTCTTTCATTTTAAAAGTTCAATTCTTCTTCCTTTTTCCAGTTTTTTAACTATCTGTTTGATAATAAGAGTTGAAATTTAATTGTCTTTCAAAATAAGAAATTCAAAATAATCTTCTTTTTTTAAAAAAAAAAAAAAAAAATCTGCTACGAGATCCTAATTACATTTATCTTTGTACTTTCCTCCTCGACCCTCTACGAGTTCCGATTTCCAGAGACAATGGACATTCATGTACGTCGATTTAACTTAGGAGCAACGAAGAATCCATTAACCGTACGTAGTGCAAAATTAGTTGTCAGATTTCATTACTAATGTACAATAGAAACACGAGTCTTGTTTTATGGTTTATTGAAAATGAATTTCACTCGTTAACCAAATTTATAATCACTTTTTCTTTTATTTCAAAAAAATATATATATCTGATATTATTTATCGTATCGTACTGTTTCTTTGTGTAATTTTCTAAAGCTTAATGTTTGTCCTGTCAACGAAGCTTTTTCGCTTAATCAATTACACGTGTCCTGTTTGGAGAGAGGAAGAAGGGGAGAGGGAGATACAGCAATCAACTGCATAATTTGTGACCACGAATCATTAGAGCAAAAAAAGAAAAGGAAGGAAAGAAATCAGCAGCGCCATCTCTGGAGCAATTTTTCATCCGTATGATTCACAAACCACAGAAGAAGTAGCGACCATGTTTTCGTTTCTGCAAGGAAGGAGCGACCACAACGACTTCGAAACGATCAAGAGTTAAAAAGAATAGATAGCCTTGGCGCACAGACGAATTGTATCCCTGATGTTCTTGAATGAAGTTCATCATGGCATTAATCTTGTTCTGGTCTTCGCGTGGTGGTCTATCCTTTTACGTTAGAACGATTCTTGGAACGGTTTAGAGAGAAAGAAAAATGCGTCCATAAACAAATTTGCCAACATCAATGGTTTTAAACCAAATTTGGTGGGTTTTTGGGATTCATAATTAAAGTAAAATCTCTCTCGTTGAATCCCAAGAAGGACTATGGCCTGCCACGTGGCTTTTAGTTGAGTTAAGTGTGGTTTAGACATCTGTTATTTATTGTTTTGTAGAATCAAATGGTCTTCCTCTTAATTCAAGCTGCTGTAGACACGTGGTTAACACTAATGAACGTCTACAAGGGAGTAAGAGTGACTCCTCAATGGAATTTGGGGACTGAAATCAATAATTTGAAATAAGTTTTTGGGCACGAACAATATTTTTTTTATATATAATTTAACTAGCTGAACCTTCGCTCTCTACACAGCATATCGTTCACAGATGAATATGAATCTCCTTGTCATTCCTCATAATATATGTACATGTCCCTTTGCAGACACAAGTGAAAGACGTCTTGATAAAAATCAGCAAAGAATACCATAAAGACTAGATTTTTTCGATTTGTTCAATATCTCGCATCGTTTGCAAGATTTGAGCCTACTTCCGATTGGAGTTTCTAATTCATGTATAATCAGTGTTCACCAAATACACTACACACATAATTAATTATAATGGCAATGATACATGGTGTTCATTGGGCAAAGTACTAAAAGCAATAAAGATTCATCTTAGCCTAGAGAAATGGTTATCCTTCGTTTCTTTATTATCGCTTGGCCATGAAACAAACGCCTGAGGGATATACAACCCCTGTATACAATAATGTGGTGTTGAAATGTATAACTCGTAGGATATGATGCTTTACTTTAAAATTTCAACACTCTCAGTATAGGCCTAAAAAATGTAATAAAGAAATAACGGCCATGTTTTTTTTTTTTTTAAGTATTCAATTAGAACTGAACATTCTACACAGAATTTGAAATCAACCAGTGGAAACGGCATGTTTCTAGCACTTGTGGTTTTCGAGATCTCGTTGTCGGAAGGATTGGAGGCAAACATATAAACTTTTCTTTGGAGACACATATAAACCTAGCATTTTAATATATAGACTAGCTGAATCTGTGCTCTCTACACAGCGCATTACTCGCATATGAGCATAAATCTCTTCTAATTCCTCGCAACATTTGTACATGTCTTTTTACAGACACAAGTGAAAGACATCTTGATATAAAAAAAAATCGGCAAGGGGTATCATAAAGGGCAGATCTTTTCGATTATTTTTTCTCAATATCTCGCACCATTTGAAAGATTTGAGCCTACTTCCGGTTGGAGTTTCTAATTCATGTATGACCAGTATTTTCTTTCATCTTGCATGGTATGTAATAAGCAAATACATTATATATACAATTAATTATAATGTCACTTATATGTGGTGTTCATTGGGCAAAACACTCAAAAAAATAAAGATTTGTCTTAGACTGGAGAAATGGTTATCCTTCTTTTTCATTATTATTAGGCCATGAAAGAAATGCCTGAGACATATACAACCCCAATATACAACTATGTGGTGGTGGAATGTATAATGCGTAGGATATTATGCTTTTTTTATTTCAACACTTCCAATGTACCCGTAAAAATGCAATAAAGAAATAATGGCTATTTTTTTAAATATTCAATTAGAACTGGACAATCTACGCAAAATTCCCAATCGATCAGTGAAAACGTCATCTTTCTAGAGCCTCTAGTTTCCGAGATCTCATTGCCGAAAGGATTGGCCACAAACATATAAACGTCTACAAACATATAGTCTAAAAGAACTCCAAAGATGGCAGCACCATTCATTTGCATTGATTTTGGAGAAGTCTTATTCAAAATACAAAAGCTTTGAACAATAATTTTCAAACATTAACTTTATGAAAAAAAAGATCTATTTAAATATTTTTTTTAAGTGCACACACTTAAAATGTTTGTTTTTGTTAAACGTGAAATCACACATAACCGGAAATGAAAGATTTGAAAGCTAAAGTTATAGGTTGGAGCTCAATTGTTTTCAATTGCTGTTGTAGCATTTTAATAGATAGATTATCCTATATTTTCTTTAGTTCTTTACGTTTCCAACTTCTGTTGTAAAAAATTTCCTACTATTTTACACTAAATGGCTAGCAAAATATAAAAGCAATTACTTTGAATATATTTATATACGTAACATATAGGCCTATACCTATGGTACATAGTACATATTTTAATTGGCCATATCTTTGTGTATCATATGATATTGAGCCTACATGATTCATATTGCCCTGGTTTCCTTTCATTAATTAGATAAATATGATTTGTTCGTCTTATATTACTAGAAAGACATATTGCCTTATTGTAGCAAAAGGACTGCTGATACATTTCTCCTCCCCCCCCCCCCCCGCTTTAGTTGTATGATGTGTTCCTACATTTTGCTTTAAAAGGATGGCAACCCCATCTCGAACCAGGAATTGCACAAAAAAAACAGTGTTTCTTTCTTATTTGTATTTTAGGGGGAATTCCCCCCCCCCCAGAAATCTGGGAGACCTGAGAGTGCCCTCCGGAGGAGACCCAAATAATACGTCCATAATATAATAATAAATAGAATAGTACCGTGTGAAAATAATATGTGCTCCTCCAAATACTAACAAAGTGTGCTCCCTGGAACAATATTTCTGAAAGAAACACTGCACAGAAACACGTGTACCACAGGACTGTGTGTTAGCCATTAGGGCAGCGGATAGAGCAAACATATCTCTTTGTTGTATCTAATTTTCAGTAAAAGAAATGTGCGTAGGGAAGCCATAATGCTGAAACTTTTAGCAGGTATACTCTGGATCGTTATCAAAAATTTGTCGTATATCCATGCCTATACACGTTCGTATTTTTGTAAATTTAAGATGAGTATACACTTGACAAACATTTCAGTCGACATAGTAATTTACAAGTCTGTATCTTTGTTCCTGCCGTGTTGGTGCGATTAAAATCATTAACAAGTAGCGGTGTCACGCGTACCAACAAGTGAAGGACTATAGTTTGTAGGGCTTGATATTTTCTCAATTAATATTGAGACCGGAAGTGGTAGTAGAGTTCTACAACTTCCGGATTTAGTAGGAGATTAGATTGGTGATGAATATTTCTTGAGACGCTTAATTAATTGCACAAAACCACTTCCCACTATCTGTTACCACTTTTACTCTATAGCGATCAGTGGTAAAACCGGAAGTGGTTGATGATTTCCGTTACTTCCGGAGTAGAGTACATATGTATGTTCTGCAGACACTTTTTCCCCTCCACCCCCTAACTAACAAAAAACTATGAAGCCGCCACTGTGCACTTTAACACAGAGGGATACCCCAAAGTGAGATTGAATATGCTTTTATGACATTTAAAATCATTAAAACTTACAACCCTACACAAAATATATTTACTGCATCTTAATCTCCAGCTTCTAAGCTTTCATTTGACACTTGAATCATGAAAATCCGTTAATAATTAGCTTTAAAAACTCAATGAGAAGGAATACATACAACTCCGGAGCGGATGATTTGTCACTGATTCATTTTGAACGATTCCAGTACCAGCACAGAACCGTCCAATCCGATTCTCTTTCCTTCTCCTCATGCTAACATACATATATATGCATTAGCCTCTTCCTTCAACAGAACTTCTAGCTGACAGTGGAGATGGCGCTTTCTGTGACGTATTCTCCTTTGGGGAGAATACATCATACATGACGTCATTGAATCCGTGACGTAGTCTCCTTCGGGGAGAAAACGTAATACATGATGAAATATCTCTCAAGTTTCTTTCTTTTTCCTTCCCATCAGCTCTGAACGACAGAGAGGTTTATGCAATAGAAACAGAGAGAGAATGATTAACGACGCAGTAGCGAAGAATGTTGCGCTGTTACACGGCGGCCTTGTCGACAGAGCCACTATTTAGTTCCAAAACGTGCCACATGCACGCGCTAGTGTTCCATATACAAAATGTATTTCTCACATCTTTTTTTTCTCTCTTTCTCCCACACATCTCTAGAATTGAAGCATTTAGTGATACCAGATTTCAATAACTGAGTTGTATTTGTATATTCAAAGGTCTTAGCTTTTATAGTGTTGATACTATAAAAACACTTATACAGTTAAAACATACTTAAAATTACAAGTTCGGATATTGATAATGGAATCTTCTGCTAACCTCGTTCTCTATAGGAAACAATGACTTCTTAAACTCTGTCCACTGATCATAATTCAAGCTGAATAGACAGCCGTTAATATCAAAGACTACTTGAACTTCGGTTTGCACATTTTTCACAATTACATTGAAATTGTTAGTAAGTATAAACTTCTTTTGGGGATCCATTCTAATCACTCCATTTTTTACTTCTGACAAAATATTTTTGTTCATTTTTGTTATTTTTTGGATTCGCAAAACCGATCCTCATTTGAAATTCACATACAGAACTTAACAGTTGGATAGTTTTCTTTTAAACCAGTGTATTTGATTTTTATTCCATCTTTAACGATCTCATCAATCATTTTATCTGTTAAGTGTTTTGTAAATCTAGGTGGAAGGAAAACCTTGAACTTCTCACACTCGACCAAAATGCTCTTTCCAAACTTAGTTTTAATCTTTTCCATTTTTACAATTTTATATTCCGTATTTAATTCTAATTCTCTTAATCCAATAACCTGTTTTTGTTCAAGAGTTCCAAGCTTGTTTAAAAATCAACGAGTTTTGCCATCGTATTTATTATATAGAAAATCAATGAACGCTTTTCAATTTTTATTTTCACCAAAAAATATTTAATCATTTTTATCAATTTCGTTTTATGGAAAAACTTCCATAAAACAATCGTTAATGAAAACAGTTTGAGGATGCAAGGGTATCTTTTCGATACCCTTTAAAGTCACCTATGGCTAACTGATAAAGGGCCAGTGATACTGACCCTTAGATCCTTGAATTGTTTTTGATATTTTGTTAACTATCTAAAACTCTTCTACTACTTTCTCATTCTTGGGATCATATGTAAAGTTCTTTCGCCCAATTAAAATCGCATAACATATAGTATCAGCAGCCACAGCTTCTGCAAAGTCTACAACAATCTTTATGTTTGTTCTCTCATTTACCGATACATTTTTTCTCTTACTACAATTAATCACATACATTGGCCTGTTATCTATAAACTCTTTAGGGTCATAGTACATTTCAGTGTTACCACATGTTATTCTCTTAAATGCAGTATAGTCTTCGTACATCTTAAAATAATCCTTGTTAGCAATATCTAAGTTTCTTGATTCTTTTGGAAATACCTCATTCCTTCCATTCTTAAGATAGATATTCTTTACCTTACAATGATCAAACTTACTTGCATCCGCGGTTTGTTTGCCACTTCTATCAGTTTGGAACATTACAACTACGAAATCAGGCATATCAAATTGTCTAGAATTAAATTGAGTAGTAACATCAAACTCCAAGAAAGATCCTGCAACAGTCTTTTGAACACATTGATAAGTATGGAATGAAAACATGACTTTAGGCTCTTTAAGAATATTCAACTTTAACTTGTTTTCATAATTAGATTCGTATTCAACAATAGGCATTCTTATCTCCATACTTTTTATTGTTATTTTTCCATCATGAGGAGCTGCCCCTGATCCAGCCCATTTGTACAAGACATCGTTATTGTTGTTAGCTTCTGTAAATGTTATTCTCAATCCACCTTTCCACATAACCTCTTTATAATCACTTAAGAAGCCTGGAATTAATCTTAATGGATACAAAACACTAAAGTCCTTTCTTAGACCAAGTTTATCATCTGTTTCAAATCCTGCTTGTTTTAAATATTCAACTTCTGGCTTGGAAATCTTTAATGTTCCAACAGCTGTAGATGTTATTCCTGGTAGTTCAATCTTATCTATAACAACTCCATGCTTTCTAACCTCAATTTGAGAAAAGAAGAATGGGAAGAAGTTTTATAGTATCGTTTGCGCCAAATGTTCCTCCAACTGATGCACCAACAACTTCAAAAGTTATATGACAATCTGCTTTGTGTGGATGTATGAAACCATCGCCCACATTGAAATCAAACTCAATATCTTTGTTAGCTTTATTCAAATTCTTAAATGTTCTTGTGTTAGCTTTAAAACTCTGTAACCCGTAACTCTCAACACTATCCATTTATTATAAAGAAAATCTTGAAACAACGCTTTGATGAGATATATCCATAAAAGAATCATACATAATAACAATCAAAAAACTTATAATCCCCACCCCAACTTAACCCTAGCATTCATAGCAGTACCAACTCCAAAAGCAGCTAATCGTTCGCCAATTGACGCATCACTACTAAATGCTCTATTCCATGCTTTAGTTTCTAGTTCCTTATCTGCAATATGTTTTGACTCTGTTTCTTTATTGTCTCTGTAGTATATATCGTGTTCTTTACAAGCCTCATCTAATGGGTTAATACCTTTATCACCTCTTTTTAATCTTTCTTGAAGCTTAGTCCCAGCCCCGCAAAATCTAAAACCTGGAATATGTAATTCAACAGGAAGTTTATTAATCAAATCATTTACTAATCCTTTTCCAAGCTTCTCATCATTCCAGAATCGTGGTGGTAATGTATTTAAGATCTTAATCAAATACAGTATACCTTTTGGATCATTAGGAATAAACTGTGAAAGCTTATTATTAATCATACTCACTATACCTACTTTCTCATTGTAAAAGTTATCATTTCCAGCCTTTTCTTCTCCATCTATAACTATTAACCTATCTATAAGTTTTCTCACATCATCCATCCATACATACTCTTTAGGTATCTCTGTATATTGTTTAATTCCTTCGCCAGATTTTGGTGTTTTCTTTCTTGGTGGTGTTGGAGGTAAAGATGGTTTAATATAATTATCCCAAATAGGCTTGATAATATTAATGTACTTTGAACCTCTACTAGATGCTACCTTTTTATCTCGATTATATTTTTGGAAGGCAGCATCTGAGTCTATTATTATTTCCTTGTACTGTTCAAAATCATCATCATCATAATCTTCAATGGTTTTATTAGTATTCGTCGTTAACAATTCCCATAGACCTTCTGTTTCTTTATAAGTTTTACCATTAATTATCAAATCATCACCATTCACTTTAACTTCCAAATTTCCTATCTTGTTTATTATTTTTCCATCTTCTTCTACAGTTCTTATTCCAAACACAGTATCATTTCTTTTACTATAATATTTCGTTGCAATCTTACCAAATGATTGGGCTGTTGTTAAAGGCTCTACCCCTTCCACTTTGTCTTTAATTTGTTTTCTCATTTGTTTTATTTCTCCCGTTATAGGTGTATCGCTACTACTTGGAGAACTATCATAAGTTACCTTTTTAGGTGTTTCTAGTAGACTAGGATCAATTGAAGCCGTCTTATGTGCAACTGGAACAAGCTCAGTTATTAGATTTTTATTTTGTTCTGCTATTTCTTTGATCTCACTCCCCAAGTTTTGAATAGCATCAATTACAGGTTGCTCTTGTGTTTTAAATTTATCGTATATACCTGCTCTTTCTTTCTTCCAAGATTTGAAGCCCTTTATCAAGAACTCCTTCAACTTAATATTCTTATCAATTTCTTTCTCATCCACTTATTGTATAGAAAACGAACAAATGTCAATAAACGTCAATAAACGTCAATAAACGTGAAAAAACGTCAATAAACGTGAAAAAACGTCAAACGTTAAAACGTCAAACATCAAAAACATCAAACGTTTAAGAAGTGTTTTATCTTGTTCCTATACTTACCATTGTTTACCTTCCTTGTCATATCAATTACTATAAAACCATAATCTTCTTGCCAACATTTTGAACATATCTCTTTAAATTTATCATAAGACATATCTCCTCCAACAAACTCATTATACACATGTTTAAGATTAGTATCATCTTGTCTGAATATGCATAAGAAGTTGACGTTATCTCTTATAAGCTGTTTAGGTACTTTTGAATATGTTTGCGCAAGATAGAAACAATCTAAATGTCTATGCCTACCTCTTGTAAAGTAATTTCTAACAGTATCTTGATTCTCTAAAATGTAATCATCAAACACAGCGAGAGAGTATTTTTCACATTCATCAATAGGTACAATAGAATCATTACCGCTTAAGAACGTTGCTATTTGCTTCTTAAACTTTAGTTCCGCCTTCTCAAATCGATCTTTTAACTGCTCATACTTTGGCTGATTCATGCTTTTAGAATATATGTAGAAGTAATTATTGTTTAACCAACCTGGCTGTAATAAGAAGTTAAATAACAAAAAAGTTTTACCACACGCCGACGGACCCACGATAAGACAACGAACATCATCAGGTATAAGTTCTCCATTTCTTTTCTTAACTGTTGTTTCTTTTATCATCTCTTGTACATCCCAATTAATAGTTTTCTTACTCATTTATTATAGAGAAAATCAACTCTTTTATGATTAGAGAGTACAGACCCGGTTCGTTGATGAAGGTTGTGTGAGGTTGTTAGTTTGGAAGGGTGTATGTATTCTGGACACCCCCTTGATTTGTTTCCAGGTCTTCAACGTGTATATTTTTGGTAGCACCGATCGGAGCTCCCAAGCTTGTTTGTGCCTTTTGATTTGTTAAAGAACTCTAATCCTTGACCATTCACATGTGAAGGGCCTGAAAGTCTTGTAAACGTTTCAACCCAATCAGATACCTACCCAATCTTGAAACCGCTCAGCCTCTTTCTTTTTTGACTTCATGATTAGGGAGTACAGACCCGGTTCATTGATGAAGGTTGTGTGAGGTTGTTCATTTGGAAGGGTGTCCGGATTACGGACACCATTTGTAGTTTCCAGGTCTTCAAATCTACTCTTTATGATCTTATATCTTTAAGCTGTTCTCTGATTTTAAGCAAAGTACCTTTTATATATTCGTTATCCATTTCACCATTTAATGTTATTATCATCTCTAACTGTTCTTTAAATGAGTTAATACAAGTGACAATGGCTTTATATTCATCCTTTCTTTTGCTTATGTTCAACTTAGAAGACAAACCAGTTATAATAGCACTTCCAGTTGCAAGAGACGTTGTTAATATCGAGTAAATTGTTACAGGTATAAAAATATTAATAAACCCAGTTGTTGCAGAAAGCATAACCGACAACGTGATCAAAGTGTAGTATGCATAACTAACAATTCGTAGTTTTCTCTTTTTCTTCTTTAAACTGTATTCTAACTTTTGAATGACATCTTCAATTAACTTGATTACTTTCTCTCTTGGAATATCTTTAGGTAAATCAAACTCATTCATTTATTATATAATAAATGGCTAAGGTATTTAAGCTAACGAGTGATACTTCAGTTTTAAAGAAGAAACTCCATTACGAATTAGACAACAGGAGCAACTATTTAAGTATAGGACTAGTTGGGTTTTACAGTACATATCTAACTCCAAACATAACAACAGAAAAAAACAGTTTCTCATATGGTGATAGACAAGTTTTTATACGAGAAGGGCAATACAGCTTAAACAGTCTTATTGAATATTTAAAATCTCAATCCATCAACATAACATTATCAGAAGATCATTTAAGAAATAGAGTTAAAATTGAAACTGATAGTAATGATGTTACAATTGGGAGTATAGGTACTGTCCTCGGGTTTAATGTTTTTGAAGTTTTAGAAAAGAACAAAACACATATTGGAAGTAAGTTGCCAAAGTTTCATCCGTTTGATACTATAAATGTTTCCTGTAATATAGCAGATGGCATGTTTGTTAAAGATACAGAATACACACATAGAGAAACAGGGATCATAGCATCATTCAAAACAGATGCCGAGTTCAAACATAGTATTATTTACGAGCCTACTTATCCATTATTTTTCCCTATATCCAAAGACAAGGTTGATAATTTTGAGATAAGAATAACAGATGAGAATGATTCCTTAATTGATTTTGGTGGAGCAACAACAACTGTACTTTTACAAACAAAGATTTTCTCTTAAATAAGTAGGAAGATGTGTTCTATTAAAGGTTGTATGTTTAGCGTTCCTTACAACGAACTAAAGGATTTAAATATCGATCATGTATTAACAAAGAAACAGCTTAGTGATAAATCTAAGAAAATTAAAGAAGGTAAAGGAATGAATTTAACTTTAACTACTGCACAAATGAAAAAGATTAAGAAAGAGCATATGGGCGGTTTTATCTTTACAATTCCAGCCATTTTAGCAGCTTTAGGGGCAGTTGGCTCATTAGCAGGTGGTGCAGCAGCGATTACTAAAACTGTACTGGATGCTAAGAAGAATAAACAAGAACTAGAAGAACAAAAAAAACACAATATAGCTATGGAAGAAAAGCAGGGGGCAGGTAAACCAAGGAAGTCAAAAAACTAAAACCATTGACCAACTTCGATATAGAGAGGTTGGCTAAAGAATTAAAGATAAAACGATTTAGAGGTGTATTTATGAGTGATGAACTTCCACAAAAACCCTATGTAAATGAGTGTGGTGTAGTTAACCTCGATAAATCAGAAAACATTGGTACTCATTGGATATGCTATTGGAAAGATAACAACATAAAGTACGTGTTCGATTCTTATGGTGGTGTTTCTCCTAAACAACTGGTACAATATCTTGGTACCGAAAACTTCTTTTACAATGACGAACGAATACAAGACTTTAATTCAGTTATATGTGGTCATCTTTGTGTTAAGGTTTTAAATCTTCTAAATCAAGGGTATTCTTTTAGTGATGTTATGTATATGATTAAAAATGATTAAGTGCTTTTATGGTTTGTATCCATAAAAGTTTTGTTTAAGATAAACAATGGAAGCTATACACAATAGATTTTTAGCTTATTTTGATAAGCATCAGGATGAATTAGATGCACTAGATAGTTATAATTTTTATCAGTATTTTGAGTATGTTAGTGAGATAGACTTAAAAGATAGAAACAACGTATATAATGTTATTGATTTATGGAAAATGCTAATACCTAAATTTTTGTACACGGAAGAAGAGTTGGAAAAGTTACGCCCAATAATTACCTTAAAGGACTTGCTGTCAAATTATAGCGCCGCACCATTACAATGCAGTTATTGTGGTAGTAAGTCATTAACAAAAGGTATGAGTAGATACATTTGTAACGATTGTTCTGTAGAGAGTGGTTGGGTTTACAGTATTTGTGAAGGAATGAGAGCTGCTTGCGTAAGAAAACCATGGTATGATACTACAAAAAGATTTAGATTACAGTTATCTCGTCTGCAAGCTTTACAGGATAGAATTATTCCTGAAGATGTGTTCAAGGTGTTAAATGATGAATTTAGAGATATATCAAAAGATTTAATATCAACAAAAGATGTTCTAGAAGTACTAAAGAAAAACAAATACACAAAATATTATGATGATGTCTATTTAATATACTATCACCTAACCGATCAAAAACCATTAAAATTACAGCATATGGAGGAAACACTTGTAAATGAGTTCGAAAACTTACACGAGGTCTTTAAAGAACTGTATCCGAAAAGAGTATTGTTTATTAACTTGAAATGTGTATTGTACCATCTGTTGAAAAAGCACGATGTTCATGTTGATATTGATTTTAAACACTCACCTAGACAAATAGAGATGTTAAAGAATTGTTTTGAAAAACTAGGATGGGCATTTTCTGTATAATAAATGAGTATGGATATATTTGGTAATGTTAAAGATAGAAAAGGTGATGTTGATATTAGTGAAGAAAAATTAAAATTGTTGGAGAATTTAAATGATGTTGTTAGCGTAAGTCAACTTAGGTCAATAGAAGCTCAATTAGAGAACGATAGAAAACGATTTGAAGATGCATTAGAAACGTTACAAGACACATACATCAAGAAAGAAGATTTTCAAAAGATTAGGATGGATACTACTAAATTGGTTATGCAGAAAGAAACCATGCCTCTACTATATCGATTAAGAGCTAAAAACGTTAAGGAGCCAATTTTTAGAATATTTAATCTTTCTAATGGTTACAAATTTCTCTATAATGGGAAAATAATGCACATGGAATTAAGTTTGGATAAATACTTTCTAGATATATATTTGGGTGATACTTTGGTTAGCGAGATACCTTTTGACTTTAAGAAGAACAATATAATTACGATTAAACCAAATAAAAATTCAGCTATGGAAGAAGGACAACTATTGTTTGTTGTAATGTACATAGAAAGTGAGGTTTCCTAAAGACGTTTGCTATATAATAAATATGGACATCTTTGGTAATGTTAAAATGACATCAGAGTTAGATAATACAGTTGTGAGAAAAGATATTGCTATGTTGAAAGAAGAGCTTAACTTCATTAAACGGAGTTATGTTATAGAGCTTCATAGTCGATTGATATCAGAAAATGTTGAAACTCCGTTCTTTTTAATACATAATCTATCTATCGCAT
This sequence comes from Thermobia domestica, assembly GCF_964235325.1. Classification (NCBI taxonomy): domain Eukaryota; kingdom Metazoa; phylum Arthropoda; class Insecta; order Zygentoma; family Lepismatidae; genus Thermobia; species Thermobia domestica. Next base: position 25,899,475 of record NC_137468.1, on the reverse strand, counting down.
ACAAATTTCTTTATAAAGGTAGGATAATGCATATAGAGTCATCTTACAATACGTATTATATAGATATATATTTAAATGATTCTCTAGTTGAAACTTTTCCATTACACTTTAATATAAATGATAAATTAGCAGTTAGACCATCTACAGATTCTGATCTGAAACATGGTAAATTACTATTGCTCCTTATGTATGTAGAAAGAGAAGACGAAGATAGTGATGATGATGGTGAGAATGTTGATAGCATAATATTAAACAGCGATAGTTATTGATTTTCTATATAATAAACAGGATGTATTGTGTTAAGTGTAAGAAATCAACAGATTCGAAGAAAGATACTATTAGAATTGAACAAACAAAGAATGGAAGATATCTAAAGAAAGGTATTTGTTATGTATGTGGTGTTGCTAAAACTCAATTCGTTAAAAAGCCTGATTGACTAGAAGAAGGTAAAGGTGTTAGAGAAGACATTATAGAAGAAATTCACAAACCATCTAGAAAAAACTTTGACAGATTAAGTGTAGTTATAAAAGGTATCGATGATCTTTGGCAAGCTGATCTTGTAGAAATGGATAGTGGAGTATTAAAAGGCGTTTCCAAATTAAATAAAGGTTATAAGTATCTGCTAACGATTATAGATGTGTTCTCGAAATATGCGTTTGCTGTTCCTGTTAAAGATAAGAGTGGTAAGAATGTTACAGAAGCATTCGAATCCATATTAAGAACGAGAAAGCCTAGTAACTTACAAACTGATCAAGGTAAAGAGTTTTACAATAAAGAGTTTAAGAAGTTGATGGATGAAAATAAGATTAATCACTACTCAACCTATAGTGGTAAGAAAGCTTCTGTTGTTGAAAGATTCAATAGAACACTTAAGCAGAACATGTGGAAAAGGTTCACAACACAAGGAAATTATAAATGGATAGAGATATTACCAACACTAGTTAAAGAATATAATCATCACATTCATAGAACAATTGGTTTAAAGCCTGTAGAAGTTAATAAGAAGAATGAGCAAACAATATTGGAGAAAATGTATCAAAAAAATATAAGCGTGTTAAGCCCAAATACAAGTTAGGTGATCATGTTCGTATAAGTAAGTCGAAAGGGTTATTTGAGAAAGGATATACACCTAATTGGTCAACAGAAGTATTTGTTATTAGTGAAGTTATTCCATCCAATCCACCTACATATAGAATTAAAGATTTGGAAGAAGAGGATGTGCAAGGTAGATTTTACGAACCAGAACTATTAAAGACGAAACACAAAGATGAATACTTGGTAGAAAAGGTGTTGAGAAAGAAAGGTGATAAAGTTTATGTCAAATGGTTAGGGTTTGATGATTCGCATAATAGTTGGATAGATAAGAGTAATGTTGTAGTGTAACTGTAAATGTTGTCTTTTATGGCTATTATTCCATAAAAGGTCCGGTTTAAGATTACATAGAACAGACGATGGGGACGATTCTACCAACCGCCCTATGTACACAATCAAAGGTGGAGAAAGGCTTGATAACTGGTTGAAAAATAAACAATCAAAAAAGTTATTAGATTACTACAACAAACTTCGAAGTTCCCAGCATTCTGGGGACTTCAGAAACTCATCTTACACAGTAAAACTAGGGGGTAACGAAACGACACCCCCATAGCATATATTTTCAGGGCTGGGAACACTCTAAGGAGCTTATTGAGTATTACAGTACAAAGTTTGCTTCCCAGGAAGCCAGGGAGCTAATGCTATGACTACAACAAACTTCAAAATTCCTCTAAAGCTAGGAACTTCAGAAACTCATCTTACACAGTAAAACTAGCTGGTGATGAAAATGAAGTTAAAAATAAAGATTTTCTATATAATAAATATGAGTACTATGGATAGTTCACTTGGTCTAAATGATATTTGTTACGAACAGATTAAAGATGATTACTGGTATGGTTTGTTTGGTGACTTTAGACTGATTATAGATAAGAAGACTGGTTACTTCAATGCTACTAAACTGTGTCAAGATGGTGGGAAAAGATTTGATAATTGGCTGAAAAATAAAGAATCAAAAGAACTAATAGAGTATATTTCATCTACTCTCATAATAGATGAAATTATCAAAACAATAACAGGAGGTAAAGGTGAAACATGGAACGAAATAAGAGGAACATATGTATGTAAAGAGTTGATTTTGGATATATCTCGATGGGTTTCTCCTGAGTTTTACCTTAAATGCAATCAAATCATTATCGACTATTACACAAAAGACTTTAGACAATATAGAGAAAACCAAGAAGAATTGCAATCAAGAGTAGAAGAGATAGAACAAGTAATGGAAAGATTAAAAATAGAAAACTAAGAACAAGCACAAGAAATATCAAAACTCAAGTCAATAGCTGCAGAACATACAGAGGATCCAGGGAAAGTACACAAACTAGTTATTATTAAAAAGAACCTCACGGCTGGTCAGCTTCAAGACATAGTAGACAAGTACGACACAGACAAACACGATCAGGTTAGGCGTTACGAATCATACAAATATTGGGTTGGAAGGGTTCAGCAGCGAAACATCAAAGCAAGACTTCAGTGTCTCAAAGAAAAGTACCCAAGTATGTCAGTGTTATCAGAAACCAAAGATCCAAACTCAGTTAACCTCCTAAACAAAGTCAAAGAAAAATACAGCTGTGTTGTTTCGTATGGTTGTCACGTAGATATTGAAGGAGAAGAAAACGATGATGAGTTTGTTGTTGATTTGTTTTTGAGTATAAGGTCATAAGTGTCTCAGCGTATTTGTCGTTGTTGAAAAGGTTTTATGGTTCGTCCATCAAACCCAACTAAACAAGGGAACTAAAAATTCGACTGTTTTACAGTTGGTTAGTCTTGCTAGAAAGTTTTATTGGTTTGGTCAATCACATCACACCGTTTAAAAAATGAGTACGGTGAACACCAAGCTTCTAAATACAAATGGATTCAATGCTTAGTCTTAGTGACATTTGTTACGAACAGATCAAGGACAACTATTGGTATGGTGTTTTTGGTGACTTCAAGTTGATTGTAGATAAGAACACTGGGTACTTCAATGCAACCAAGTTGTGTCAAGATGGTGGTAAAGACTATAAACATTGATATCAAACTAAGAACTCTAAAGAATTAGTAAAATTTTACAATGAAAAGATAAGCGGTCTAGATATAGACCACTTCAAAGAAGCGACGTATGCGTGTTTGAAAGGAGCCCAGTGCTGGTGGACCCCACGAAAATGAAGTTAAAAATAAAGATTTACTATATAATAAATATGGGTACTATGGATAGTCCTCTTAGTTTAAATGATATTTGCTATGAACAGATCAAAGATAACTATTGGTATGGTATTTTCGGTTATTTTAAATTGATTATAGATAAGAGTACAGGATACTTCAATGCTACTAAGCTGTCAGAGTGGTGGTAAGAGGTTTGACAACTGGTTGAAAAATAAAGATTCTAAAGAATTATTGGAATACTACAATGAAAAATTAGCTTCCTATAATTGTAGGAGGCTAAATTTAACGTGTTATATAGAACCAAAAGGTACAAACGAGAAAGATTTATTAATTTCTGGCACATATGTATACAAAAGAATTTTCCTAGCTATTGCTTTTTGGACATCACATGACTTTTACGAAAAATGTTCTGTAATCATCGAAGACTATTTCGTTTCTAATTTTAAACAGATTCAAGAAGACCAAGAAGAGTTACAATCAAGAGTAGAAGAGATAGAACAACAAATGGAGCAATTACGATTGTACAATCAAGAACTAGAAAGCAAAGTTGATTATCTTAAAACAGTTGCAGCACCATATACAGAAGATCCAGGAAAGATACATAGGCTATTCATTATCAAGAAAAACCTTACTAAAGAACAACTTGAAAATATACTCTTTTACTATGACGAAGAAGAACGAGATCAAAAAGAAAGAATAGAACGATATAAGTATTGGGTTGGAAGAGTACAAACATGCAATTACGAAAGTAGGATTAAACAACTCAAACTTAAGTATCCAAGTATGAGTATTCTGCTTAACGTCGACGATCCAAACTCTATCAACTTATACAACAGAGCTAAAGAAAGATATGATGATAGAATAACTTGGTACGGTTCGCATATGAACACAGATTTAAGTGATATAGATCTTGTTGACAAGTTTATTCAGTTAAGAGACATTTAAATACGAAAAACTAAATATACTATTGCTTTTATGGTTTAATCCATCAAAGTACAATTTCAAGCGTTAAACAAACCATCTGTTGTAACATCGAATGCTAAATTCAATATATCACCTAAATTGGGATTATTATGATATTTTCTTATTATAACTCTACAATCTACGTAATGTCTAAATGCATATATAAACTCTACAGATAGGCCTTGATAAGTTGAAATGTTATCTCAATGAACTCTGTCTTTAAACTCTGCAATAAATCCTTCTGTTAAATTTTGAGACATTGAAATCATTTCCCAATTTACTTTGTCGGCGTAATCTCTTATAAGGTTTTCTGATAATTGTTGATTTCCAGATAAGCACGCCCAAGAAACTTTATCTGCATGTTCTCGTATAAAGGCTTCAGAGAGTTTGTTTCTATAAGATATAGCATCAAAATCAACTTTATCTATAAACTCACTAATAAATTCTTCAGATAGGTTTTTATACGATACTTCTCCCCAATCAACTCTATCTGCAAATTCTCTTATAAAGTCTTCTGATAAGTCTTGGCTTCCTGAAATAACCCCCCAATCAACTTTATCTGCAAATTCTCTTATAAACTCTTCCGATAACTTTTTCCATAAACATATTTCAATCAAATTAACTTTCTCCTGATATTTGCGTATGAAGTCTTCTGTAATGTGATCATAGTTAATTCCTCCTCATAATCATCATAACCTATAGATAACCATTGCTCATTAGTTAGTGAATCTAATATCTCATCGGATAAGTCCATAACGTTTGCATAGAGAATGTTTTGTATGAGAAATGAGTTCTTTTCTTTAGCGGCTTTCTTGAACAAATGATCTAACATACCTATGGACACACTAAAATTTATTTTGTCTTCATCATTATAACCACCAATATCTAAATGTTTACATACACAATCAAATATAGGCTTGTAAGATAATATTTCCTTAGCACTAGTCATGTTCGTTTTTATTCTTAGATTTTTAAATTTATTTCATTTTTGTTGGTTTTCTATATAACAAATATGGAGAAAGAATTTGATTTATTACATGATAGACTTAACCTTATTCATGAAGATCTTAAACTTTTAGCAGCACTACTAGAGAAGCAAATACTGTTAAAGGAAAAAGAATTATTAATAATGCAACAAAAAACATCTGATTTGAGTAGTGATGATGAATATAAATATGGTAGTGATGATTATGATGATGATTATGAGTAAGTTTACAAAAATGATTTAATTTTAAATGTGTATATGTAACTTTGATGGGATATTCCCATGAAAGCCGTGTTCTAATACAACGTGTAATATGTAGACAATGGCAGGAGTGTACAATGTTAAGCGTTGTATTAGGACAAATGAAAATGAACTGAAATAATCCGGTGAAGATAAAAATTGAAGAGTAATAAAGATTTTCTATAGAATAAATGATGAGTAATTACAATAGATTTACCGTAAGAGAGTTAAGACGACAATGTAAGGAGAAGGGGATCAGAAGATATTCCCGATTAAGAAAAGCAGAACTGATAGGCCTTCTTAAACAATATGACGATGAACAAAGCAGAAGGCAGATTAGAAATATATTCCCCTTTAAACAAGAAGTAATTGGAGAATCGAAACCAGCACGTATACCCATCAAAGTAGAATTAGAAGAAACAGCACTCAAGAAGCGTTTACAAACCATTAAAGTTGAAAACACAGGAGGATATAAAGACCCAATAAAATTTTTAGATACAAGTGGAAGAGTTGCTATTAACAAAATCAAAGAGGAATTAAAATTTCACCCTGTTAAAGTTAACCTTGTTTTCATTTGCGACTATATTAAAGATAAAGAAATACAGGAGCGCAATTTTAAAACATCAAACGAGAGAATATTAGAATCAACTGACTTAAGTGAATATATACATCATGCAAAACAAAAACTTCGTAGAGAAATGGAAGAGTTTGAAGGTAGAGGATCAGGATGGACATTACACCAAATTAAATATTTACAAATCAGATTAAACAAGTATGTACCATTAAGAGCTTCTTCCTATATTGAGCTTCCTAAACCAATTAAAGATAAGAAAGCAGTGATTAATATTAAAAATAAAGACAACAAATGTTTCTTGTATTCTATTGCTAGCTATTTAAAACCTATAGACAGATGTTCTCAGTATCAAAGACCTTCACATTATAAACAGCTTGTTAATGAGTTGCAAAAGAAGTATTGTGATAACATTGAATTTCCTGTACAATTAAAAGATATTCCAAAATTTGAAAGAAGAAGTAATATCTCCATCAATGTTTACAGCTATGAAAAGAACTATAATGTATATCCACTTCAAATCACAAAAAATAAGCAGGAAACTCATATCAATTTATTATATGTAAAAGATGAAATAAATAATAATCATTTTTGTTGGATAAAAGACCTATCACGATTAATAAGAAGTCAAGTGACAAAACATACTGAGAAGTTATACTTTTGTGATAGATGTTTAATAAGACACTTTCGAAATGAGAAGCAGTTGCAAAACCATGAGCTATATTGTAAAGAGCATGAGGCTGTTAGAATAGAACTTCCAAAACCATACGACAATCAAATAGAGTTTCAAAACTATAATCGTTCATTAAGAGTTCCATTTACGATAATTGCTGACTTTGAATGTATCTTATGTAAGTTAAAAATAGAGCATAATTGTAGTAAAACAGTAAAATATCAAAAGAATGAAACAATGAGTTTTTGTTACTATGTTAAATATTCAAATGGGGACTATAAAGCTCCTGTTAGTTATATAGGTCCAGATGCTGCGAAAGTATTTATTGAAATGTTACAAAAAGAAGCAATAGAAATATTAGAAATATATAAAAGGGTAGTTGATATGACTCCGCTTAGTGAGAAGGAAATTGAAGTTTATAACAGTTCGGATACTTGTCATATATGTGAGAAAAACTTGAATGACTTACCACCAGCTGTTGAGAAAAAAATAAATATATTAAAGGGGAAAATACAGTTCTACAAGGATAAAGATGATATGAGTGAAAAAATAGAAGAATGGAAGCATGACTTAAAAAAATGTTTGTATAAGATAAATAAAAATAAAGCAAAAGTAAGAGATCATGATCATTTAACTGGAAAGTTTAGAGGTGCAGCTCACAGTTATTGCAATTTAAACTATAAAAATCCTAACTTTGTTCCAGTATTTCTTCACAACTTAACTGGCTATGATACGCATTTGTTTATTAAGAAGTTAGCTTATGATACACAGAAAATTAAACTGATCGCTAATAATGAAAAAAATTACATAACATATGAAAAATATGTAAAAAAAAAAAGCAGGATCAGAAAAAGATGGAATAAATTTAAGATTTGTTGATTCATTTAGATTTATGCCAAAGAGTTTAGCAGAGCTAACAAAGAATTTAAAGCCAGAACAATTTCGAGAAACATTAAAGTTTTTCCCGATTGATAAACTTGATTTAGTTAATACTAAAGGTGATTATCCATTTGATTATGTTGATTCATTTGAAAAATTGAAAGAACCTGTTCCATTATCTCCAGACAAATTTACAAACAGATTAACAGGAGAAAAAATAAGTCCTGAACGTCATAAGCTTCATGTACGAGTTTGTAAAGAATTCAATCTAGAGTTATTGGAGGACTTAACTGAACATTATAACAAAACAGATGTCCTTCAATTAACAGATATATTTGAAAACTTTAGAGATGTGTGTTTAAAGGCATATGGATTAGATCCTGCTTGGTATTATACAGCGCCAGGTCTATCGTGGGATGCAATGTTAAAGATGACTAAAATTAACTTAGAAATGTTAACTGATTATGATAAAATACTAATGTTAGAAAAGGGTATACGAGGAGGAATCTCACAATGTAGTAAAAGATATGTAAAAGCTAACAACAAATATATGCAAGATTATAATAAGGATGAGTGTTCAACATACCTAGCATATCTAGACGCAAACAACTTATATGGATGGGCGATGAGTCAATACATGCCTTATAAAGATTTTAAGTGGGTTAAACTTTACATAGATATAATGAACATTCCAGATGACTCAGAAACTGGATACATATTAGAAGTAGATTTAGAATATCCAAAGTATTTACACAACAAACATTCTGATTTACCATTAGCTCCAGAAAACATGTGTCCACCAGAATCAAAACAATCGAAACTACTAACAACACTTTATAATAAGGAGAGATATGTAATTCACTATAGGAACTTAAAACTATATATGTCGCTTGGAATGAAATTAAAGAAAGTGCATAGAGTATTAGAATTCAAACAATCAGACTGGTTAAAGAAATACATTGATTTAAATACAAATATGAGAACGCAAGCTAAAAACAAGTTTAAAGAAGACTTTTATAAGCTCATGAATAACTCAGTATTCGGAAAAACAATGGAAAATATTCGAAAGAGGCAACCCATACAATTAGAATGTGATCCTGAAAGAGTAGAAAAATTAATTGCAAAACCTAATTTTGATTACAGAACAATATTTACAGAGAATTTGTGTGCTATACATATGAAAAAAGAGCGATTGACATTTAATAAACCAATATATGTTGGTATGAGTGTATTAGAACTATCAAAACTGTTAATGTACGATTTTCATTATAACACTATGAAGCCGAAATATGGAAACAATATAGATTTATGTTACATGGATACCGATAGCTTTATATATGAGATTGAGACTGAAGACTTTTACAAAGATATAGCAGAAATAGTTGACCAGTTTGACACGAGTGAATACAAGGAAAATAATGTATATGGACTACCACTAATAAACAAAAAAATAATAGGTAAGATGAAAGATGAGAATAAAGGTAAGATAATGACGGAGTTTATTGGATTGAGATCAAAGATGTATGCTTATAGAGTAGAAGTAGTATGGGCGTTACTTGGCCTAACTTTTTGGCCCCTGGGTCCCTGCCTCAGGACCCATGGTCCCTGGCCGGGGTCAATGACCTAGGGGTACCTAGGACCACCCCCTCTAAATTTTGGCAGGGGTACCATGGCCCACCCCCTAAATTTTGGCAGAAGTACATAGGACCACCCCCCTTAAATTTTGGAAATTGCCAAATCTAAAAATTTGGTATAGTAGCCTAGGACCATAGTATGTACCTCTATTAGTATTGGGTGTCTATGTCGTTCCCTTTCATGAGTAAAAAATTGCCAAAAATTCAAATTTCGGGGGTTTTTGACCTAATTTATCCCCTTTGATGAGGTGTTATTACCCTATATAGTTATATGGGCGTATACAGGGGTCCATTACCTTTCATAAGACATGGGTATATTAATGCACCCCTTTAAATTTTTGGGAGGGGTACCTTGGCCCACCCCTTAAATTTTGGAAATTGCCCAATTTAAACATTGGGTATTATAGTACAGGACCCTAATATGTATTATGATAAATTTGGGTGGTCCACCTTGTTCCCTTTTAGGGGTACAAAATTGCCAAAATATAAACGTAAGCAATACGTAGTACCACGTGTTTGGTTTTTGGTCGATTTTATCCCCTTTGATGAGGTGTTATTATCCTATATAGTTATATGGTCATGTATAGGGGTCCATTACCTTTCATAAGATATAGGTACATTTGTGCACCCCTTTAAAAATTTGGGAGGGGTACTTTGGCCCACCCCTTAAATTTTGGAAATTGCCCAATTTCAACATTGGGTATTATAGTACTGGACCCTAACATGTATTATAATAAATTTGGGTGGTCCACCTCGTTCCCTTCTAGGGGTACAAAATTGCCAAAATATAAACGTAAGCAATACGTTGTACCACGTGTTTGGTCTTTTGGCCTAATTTATCCTCTTGGATGAGGTCCTATTACCCTATATGGTTATATGGTTATGTATGGGGGTCTATTTCCTATCATAAGACATAGGTACATTTGTGCACCCCTTTAAAAATTTGGGAGGGGTACCTTGGCCCACCCCTTAAATTTTGGAAATTGCCCAATTTAAACATTTGGTATTATAGTACCGGACCCTAACATGTATTATGATAAATTTGGGTGGTCCACCTCGTTTCCTTTTAGGGGTACAAAATTGCCAAAATATAAAAGTCAGCAATACGATGTACCACATGTTTGGTCTTTTGGCCCAATTTATCCTCTTGGATGATGTCCTATTACCTTATATGGTTATATGGTTATGTATAGGGATCTATTACCTTTCATAAGACATAGGTACATTTGTGCACTCCTTTAAAAAATTGGAAGGGGTACCTTGGTCAACCCCTTAAATTTTAGAAATTGCCCAATTTAAACATTTGGTATTATAGTACTGGGGCCGTAACATGTATTATGATAAATTTGGGTGGTTCACCTCGTTCCCTTTTTAGGGGTACGAAATTGTCAAAGTTTAGTACAACCACGTATTTCGTTTTTCACCTAATTTATTCCCTTGGATGAGGTCCTATTACCTTATATGATTATATGGTCATGTATATTGGTCCATTCCCTATTATAAGACATGGGTATATTGATGCACCCTTTAAAAATTTGGGAGGGGTACCTTGGCACACCCCTTAAATTTTTGGAAATTGCCCAATTTAAACATTTGGTATAATTGTATAAGACCCTAATATATATTACTATAAATTTTTGTGGTCCATCTCGTTCCCTTTTTATGGGTACGAAATTGCCAAATTTTAGTACAACCACGTGTTTCGTTTTTGACCTAATTTATTCCCTTGGATGAGGTCCTATTACCTTATATGATTATATGGTCATGTATAGGGCTCCATTTCCTATCATAAGACATAGGTACATTGATGCACCCCGGGAGGGGATTCGGTATCATAGTACATGCCTCAACATGTATCATGATAAATTTGGGGTGGTCCACATCGTTCTCTTTTAGGGGTACAAAATTGCTAAAATATAAACATAAGCAATATGTTGTACCATGTGTTTGGTTTTTGGCCCAATTTCTCCCCTTTGATGAGGTTTTATTACCTTATATGGTTATGTATATAGGTTCATTTCATATCATAAGATATGGTACATTGATGCATCCTTTAAAATTTGGGAGGGGTATCTTGGCTCATCCACTCGGTTTTAGAAATTGTTTAATATAAGCATTTGGTATCATAGTACAGGTCTTCAATATGTACCACTATAAATTTGGATGGTCCACATCGTTCCCTTTTCATAGGTAAAGAACTACCAAAAATCAAATTTCGGAGGTTATTGACCCCTATTTAGCACGTTATATGGGTATGTACAGATGTTTATTACCTTTATATGTTTATGTTCCCTTTTAAATTTGGGAATTATCAAATAACAAAATCCGGTAAACGTTTTCTAGGACCTATTGTAGATGTTGATGTTCCTCTTATGGCCAAATATTCAAAATTTAAATGTTATTGACCGGCTTTATTATTGAATAAGTACAGGATTTATTACTTTTTTCATAAGACACAGGTGTATTTGTGTACCAATCTTAAATTTTGGAAGGGGTACATTTCTTATTGTCGTATCAATAATTGGTAATTGGATAGTATCTCATTCATTGGGTAAATCATTATGATCACGTGATCGGTTATTGACCTATGATGGGATTAGGAGTCCAGGACATTGGTACATTGAAACTTTGTAGGATAATTTGATAATGCGTCATTGGTTTTGATTATTCCCGCCAAATATAAACGTAAGCAAGACGTTGTACCACGTGATTGTCCTTGATGAGGTAGTATACAGGGATTCATTTCCTTTGTTGTGGTACTTCTTAAGTTTGAGTACACACACACACTTCTAGAAAACAGTTGGTTCTACTCAGGTAAAAAAATTGACGGACATTATTGACCTTATTGAACATATAATGATATGATTAACTCTAAGACTTAGGTATATCAAGAGAAGTATTCTTTAAATTTGGGAATGGTGATAAACAGAATTTTAACATAAGGTGCGAAATTTGAAACAATACATTGAACTTTAGTCACAGCTCATAGTCTAAGATCATTGGTGGTGATTGATTTGACCTTGAGCTTTAGAAATCTGATAGCTAACCTTATTGAATCTTATGACTCATAGACGAAAGGCAATACATGCTACAACAGTTTAAAATTTAATCATAAGGTGATGTAATCTGACACTAGCAAAGTTATTGTTAATGCAATTTGATTGGATGATCACTATCTTTCCTGCAATCTGATTGGTTGATCACTATCTTTCGTGCAATCTGATTGGTTGATGATTTTCAAATCTTTGCTGTATTCAGTTTGAAGTTTTGTTTAACATTTAAAAATCTTGGTTTCGTTCAACATTTTGCACTCACTGATAAATATGATCAAAACCGTTTATTTGTTAATCGAATAGTTAAAAACCGGATAAAGTTTGACGGTTAACCGTGAAACGTAAAATTTTTAGTTTGAAATTTTTTTTGTTTGAAACTTTTTGTTTGAAAATTCTTGCTTTCAAATTTTTGTTTGAATTTTTTGTTTCAAAATTTTGTTTGACATTTTTTGACAACTTTTGTTTCAAAAATTTTTTGTTCGAAATTTTTAAAAATTTTTTCGTTTCAAAATTTTGTTTAAAATTTTTGTTTGAAATTTTTCGTTTCCAAATTTTTTCGTTTGAAAATTTTTGTTCGAAAATTTTGTTTAAAATTTTTTGTTTAAAATTTTTCGTTTCCAAATTTTTTGTTTGAAATTTTTTGTTTCAAAATTTTTTCGTTTGAAATTTTTTGTTTGAATTTTTTTTCGTTTCAAAATTTTGTTTCAAAGATTTTTTGTTTGAAAGTTTGGTTTGACATTTTTAAAAGTTTGTGCACTCATTAGTAAAGAACCGAAACTGTTTAGAGCAAAAACCTCTGGCAACATTGTGGTGCAATAGTACACGTCAGAACATGATAATGCAACGTCATCAGTTTTTCATCATCGTTCGAGTTAGTATTCATGATAACATCATCATGGCTACTTGTCTGCAGTTTCTAAACACGATTGATGTGATGAAATCATTTACCAAGATTACTGATTTACAAGAGAATGTACCTTATAGAATCTTAGCTAGCCAAATGATCCCTACAAAGTTTGGATTAAGAATCGTAGTGAAGCTTGAAAATGATAAGAATATAATTTTACCAGCAAGATATTTACCCATGGAAGCATCAAAACAAGAAGAACTGCTGCGTTTCTTAAATTCTGGATCTGTATCTTTATGTTACAAAGGATTCTTGGGTCGAAGTCATCAACTTGAATTTAGTACACAGCCAGATTCGTCAGCAATTGTGATGAAATCATGAATTCAAACGTCAGCACATTAGACGTAGTTGTATGAATTTGGTTGGTCGGCATGACGTCAGTAACTGTGATGAAATCATGAATTCAAACGTCAGCACATTCCTTTCCAATGACGTCAGCAATAACTATAAACCAGCAAATACACTGTCATCCCACGAAATCATTTGAGCAAGTGCTTTTCAGGAGGAAAGATGTGTACTTCTAACGATAAAGAGTTCATCTTCGCAAGCTATTATCCAATAAATATATTTCAAACAAAACATGTGATGATTGGTATCAGTGCTAGAACATTTGAACCTGTGATTCGATTGGGCAAAGCAGAACAATTTGGTGTACAACTGACCTGTGAAGAATGGCAAATATTATGTTCACGAATCGATCAAATGAACGATTATTTTCATGATGAGCTAAATGTGACCATAGTCAAATCATTAGGCTCAAATCATGAACTGGTGCTGCGTACAGTTCTCGAAGAGAAGATGGTGCTGTTACGTAAAAAGAGTACATTCCATGTCCCTCGCAACATGGTGTATCTAACACAAACGGAATGGAACATATTTATCAGCGTATTTCAGTGTGTTAAACATGCAGTGGAAGTGTGCAACAAAACAAGTATATTCCTGAAAAAGTACTATTTTGAAAAATGTGTTATGCATATTGTACAACATGTATCTAGATATTGTGATGGTTGTCAACATCGTTCGTGGGTGCATACCTGCATTGATAAACAGTTTATTTGTGATCAAATGGACATTGAGTTTCCACCAATTGATATTGCAATAGACCTTAAAAGACTTCAACTGGAATTAAAATTATATGCTAAAGACAAACTAGTGCAAGAAGTTCAAAATACATTGTATCGACAATATCCAGAACCACTATCTGGTATGGATGTATGTGGAGTGTAATAAAATGATCCATTTCAATGAATTGTGTTTTTTCATTTCAAGTACAACCCCAGGTTCTGACGTGTACTATTGCACCACAATGTTGTCAAAGGTTTTTGCTCTAAACAGTTTCGGTTCTTTACTAATGGGTGCACAAACTTTTAAAAATGTCAAACCAAACTTTCAAACAAAAAATCTTTGAAACAAAATTTTGAAACGAAAAAAAAAATTCAAACAAAAAATTTCAAACGAAAAAATTTTGAAACAAAAAATTTCAAACAAAAAATTTGGAAACGAAAAATTTTAAACAAAAAATTTTAAACAAAATTTTCGAACAAAAATTTTCAAACGAAAAAATTTGGAAACGAAAAATTTCAAACAAAAATTTTAAACAAAATTTTGAAACGAAAAAATTTTTTAAAATTTCGAACAAAAAATTTTTGAAACAAAAGTTGTCAAAAAATGTCAAACAAAATTTTGAAACAAAAAATTCAAACAAAAATTTGAAAGCAAGAATTTTCAAACAAAAAGTTTCAAACAAAAAAAATTTCAAACTAAAAATTTTACGTTTCACGGTTAACCGTCAAACTTTATCCGGTTTTTAACTATTCGATTAACAAATAAACGGTTTTGATCATATTTATCAGTGAGTGCAAAATGTTGAACGAAACCAAGATTTTTAAATGTTAAACAAAACTTCAAACTGAATACAGCAAAGATTTGAAAATCATCAACCAATCAGATTGCACGAAAGATAGTGATCAACCAATCAGATTGCAGGAAAGATAGTGATCATCCAATCAAATTGCATTAACAATAACTTTGCTAGTGTCAGATTACATCACCTTATGATTAAATTTTAAACTGTTGTAGCATGTATTGCCTTTCGTCTATGAGTCATAAGATTCAATAAGGTTAGCTATCAGATTTCTAAAGCTCAAGGTCAAATCAATCACCACCAATGATCTTAGACTATGAGCTGTGACTAAAGTTCAATGTATTGTTTCAAATTTCGCACCTTATGTTAAAATTCTGTTTATCACCATTCCCAAATTTAAAGAATACTTCTCTTGATATACCTAAGTCTTAGAGTTAATCATATCATTATATGTTCAATAAGGTCAATAATGTATGTCAATTGTTTACCTGAGTAGAACCAACTGTTTTCTAGAAGTGTGTGTGTGTACTCAAACTTAAGAAGTACCACAACAAAGGAAATGAATCCCTGTATACTACCTCATCAAGGACAATCACGTGGTACAACGTCTTGCTTACGTTTATATTTGGCGGGAATAATCAAAACCAATGACGCATTATCAAATTATCCTACAAAGTTTCAATGTACCAATGTCCTGGACTCCTAATCCCATCATAGGTCAATAACCGATCACGTGATCATAATGATTTACTTAATGAATGAGATACTATCCAATTACCAATTATTGATACGACAATAAGAAATGTACCCCTTCCAAAATTTAAGATTGGTACACAAATACACCTGTGTCTTATGAAAAAAGTAATAAATCCTGTACTTATTCAATAATAAAGCCGGTCAATAACATTTAAATTTTGAATATTTGGCCATAAGAGGAACATCAACATCTACAATAGGTCCTAGAAAACGTTTACCGGATTTTGTTATTTGATAATTCCCAAATTTAAAAGGGAACATAAACATATAAAGGTAATAAACATCTGTACATACCCATATAACGTGCTAAATAGGGGTCAATAACCTCCGAAATTTGATTTTTGGTAGTTCTTTACCTATGAAAAGGGAACGATGTGGACCATCCAAATTTATAGTGGTACATATTGAAGACCTGTACTATGATACCAAATGCTTATATTAAACAATTTCTAAAACCGAGTGGATGAGCCAAGATACCCCTCCCAAATTTTAAAGGATGCATCAATGTACCATATCTTATGATATGAAATGAACCTATATACATAACCATATAAGGTAATAAAACCTCATCAAAGGGGAGAAATTGGGCCAAAAACCAAACACATGGTACAACATATTGCTTATGTTTATATTTTAGCAATTTTGTACCCCTAAAAGAGAACGATGTGGACCACCCCAAATTTATCATGATACATGTTGAGGCATGTACTATGATACCGAATCCCCTCCCGGGGTGCATCAATGTACCTATGTCTTATGATAGGAAATGGAGCCCTATACATGACCATATAATCATATAAGGTAATAGGACCTCATCCAAGGGAATAAATTAGGTCAAAAACGAAACACGTGGTTGTACTAAAATTTGGCAATTTCGTACCCATAAAAAGGGAACGAGATGGACCACAAAAATTTATAGTAATATATATTAGGGTCTTATACAATTATACCAAATGTTTAAATTGGGCAATTTCCAAAAATTTAAGGGGTGTGCCAAGGTACCCCTCCCAAATTTTTAAAGGGTGCATCAATATACCCATGTCTTATAATAGGGAATGGACCAATATACATGACCATATAATCATATAAGGTAATAGGACCTCATCCAAGGGAATAAATTAGGTGAAAAACGAAATACGTGGTTGTACTAAACTTTGGCAATTTCGTACCCCTAAAAAGGGAACGAGGTGAACCACCCAAATTTATCATAATACATGTTACGGCCCCAGTACTATAATACCAAATGTTTAAATTGGGCAATTTCTAAAATTTAAGGGGTTGACCAAGGTACCCCTTCCAATTTTTTAAAGGAGTGCACAAATGTACCTATGTCTTATGAAAGGTAATAGATCCCTATACATAACCATATAACCATATAAGGTAATAGGACATCATCCAAGAGGATAAATTGGGCCAAAAGACCAAACATGTGGTACATCGTATTGCTGACTTTTATATTTTGGCAATTTTGTACCCCTAAAAGGAAACGAGGTGGACCACCCAAATTTATCATAATACATGTTAGGGTCCGGTACTATAATACCAAATGTTTAAATTGGGCAATTTCCAAAATTTAAGGGGTGGGCCAAGGTACCCCTCCCAAATTTTTAAAGGGGTGCACAAATGTACCTATGTCTTATGATAGGAAATAGACCCCCATACATAACCATATAACCATATAGGGTAATAGGACCTCATCCAAGAGGATAAATTAGGCCAAAAGACCAAACACGTGGTACAACGTATTGCTTACGTTTATATTTTGGCAATTTTGTACCCCTAGAAGGGAACGAGGTGGACCACCCAAATTTATTATAATACATGTTAGGGTCCAGTACTATAATACCCAATGTTGAAATTGGGCAATTTCCAAAATTTAAGGGGTGGGCCAAAGTACCCCTCCCAAATTTTTAAAGGGGTGCACAAATGTACCTATATCTTATGAAAGGTAATGGACCCCTATACATGACCATATAACTATATAGGATAATAACACCTCATCAAAGGGGATAAAATCGACCAAAAACCAAACACGTGGTACTACGTATTGCTTACGTTTATATTTTGGCAATTTTGTACCCCTAAAAGGGAACAAGGTGGACCACCCAAATTTATCATAATACATATTAGGGTCCTGTACTATAATACCCAATGTTTAAATTGGGCAATTTCCAAAATTTAAGGGGTGGGCCAAGGTACCCCTCCCAAAAATTTAAAGGGGTGCATTAATATACCCATGTCTTATGAAAGGTAATGGACCCCTGTATACGCCCATATAACTATATAGGGTAATAACACCTCATCAAAGGGGATAAATTAGGTCAAAAACCCCCGAAATTTGAATTTTTGGCAATTTTTTACTCATGAAAGGGAACGACATAGACACCCAATACTAATAGAGGTACATACTATGGTCCTAGGCTACTATACCAAATTTTTAGATTTGGCAATTTCCAAAATTTAAGGGGGGTGGTCCTATGTACTTCTGCCAAAATTTAGGGGGTGGGCCATGGTACCCCTGCCAAAATTTAGAGGGGGTGGTCCTAGGTACCCCTAGGTCATTGACCCCGGCCAGGGACCATGGGTCCTGAGGCAGGGACCCAGGGGCCAAAAAGTTAGGCCAAGTAACGCCCATACTACTGTAGAAAATAAAGAAGAGAAAAAAGCTAAAGGAGTAACTAAATGTGTAGTTGCCAAGGAGTTGCAATTTGATGATTATAAAGAAAGTTTATTTAAAAATGTTAAAACGTATAAAGACATAAACCTCATTAGAAGTTATAAGCACGATATATATAGTATAACCGTTCATAAGCTAGCATTAGATTCTTCAGATGATAAGAGATATATATTACGAGATGGGGTAAATACATTAGCTTGGGGTCATTATAAGATAGAAAAGAAGTAGATGTAAGTTAGTTATAAGTTTTAGATGTAAGTTAGTTATAAGTTTTTTAATGTAAGTTTTTATGATTACAAATGTCATAAAAGCATATTCAATCTCACTTTGGGTTATCCCTCTGTGTTAAAGTGCACAGTGGTGGCTTCATAGTTTTTTGTTAGTTAGGGGGTGGAGGGGAAAAAGTGTCTGCAGAACATACATATGTACTCTACTTTCCGGTTTGAATAGATTGTTAAGAGATTAAATCGTATCTATCCTTAGAACGACAAATCGCTGTTATCTTTTTTGCTCTATGCAAATCAATATTGAAAACTGGAAGTTGTAGTGGATTTGTACCATTTCCGGTTTTAGTACAGATTTATGATGGGGATTTAGAAACGTATCCTTGGACTGCTTAATCTAATGTAAAAAAATACATCTCGGTATCAATTACCGTTTTTACTCAATAGTGATCAGCGTTATAAGGGAAAATGGTTGATTTCTATCCAGGCCCGTACCCACGGGAGTTAAGGGCCGTCCCCTAAATTTCCACTGGCTTCCCCTAAAATTTTCACGGTAGGCTTGCAAATGAACTATAATATTGTGATGAACTATAATATGGTTGGGTCGGGCCCCCCCTAACTTCTACCGATCCCCCCTACATTTTTGGCCTGGCTACCGGCCTGTTTCTATCACTTCCGATATGAAAGAAGTGAAATGCAATCTTTCAGTTTAACGTCCCGTTATTATGCCCGTTAGGCTAAGGAAGACGAATTAGTAAGGCAAGTGAATGATGATGAAAAATTGGTGGAATGAGAATGTGAGAGGAAACGAAAGTACTCCGAGATATCCCACGAACACAATGTTGTCCCTCTTAAACTTAATTTTACTGGGAATCGAACCAGGGACACCAAGCACCAGAGGTAAGCGCTCTACCACTGAGCCACCGTGCCCTAACTTCCGATATGAGTTTCACCTCGCCAAGGAATTCTACTTCTAAATTTCAAGCTTCTACATGCTGGTCAAAATTAATGGTAATCCTCACGTAGTTATTGTGAACTTTTGTTTCCCGGTCGGATGGACGGACACACGCACACACACACACAAGCATACACAGACAGACATGGTAAATATGAGGAGTTTGATGCAATAAGGGCATAAGTCTGAAACTTGCAATTAGAGAAAAACGATGTTGAAAATTTAAGTAGTTTTTTTTTCTTACACAAAACAATGTAAAATGTAGCATTTTATTCCGATATTAAATTGAAATGTTACTAGGAGGCTAAACAAACACGGTAAAAGCCACATTGCGTTTGATGCAAAAAGAGAGTAAACTCGCTTATGTCCTTATTACATGAAACTCCTCATATATAAAGGAGTTTCAATAACCCAAACTCCTTTAAAACTAATTACAAGCGAACCAGGTATAAGGCTGGTAAGATATAAAGTTGGTGATTGATTTACCGTTTTTAGTTTTTGGTCTCGCCCGATTTTAACGAAATTTGGCAATCATGCTTTAACGTACTTCATCTGTTAGATTCATACCAATTCTTGCTTAAATTGGTCAAGTACATTCAGATTGACTTCAACTTCAATAAACAGAACTTACATGTTGAATGCACTTAGATGTAAATCAAGATGGTTATATTTAAATATATTTACTTTCGAGCAAAATGAGAGAAAAAATAAGGACAAAAATCGGTCTGGAAAAAGTCGAATTCGAGATTACGACATAATTTACATGTTTCGTAGCCCTATGCATTTCGAAAAAATTTATTTTTTCGATGTCTGTTCATTTGTTTGTTTTGTTCATCTCGATTCATGTACACTCGTCTATAGTACACACGACATATCGTATTCAGGTTAATTTTTAAACTTAGGAATGTCGTAAGATTTTTCTTCTAGCGAGAAAGGTTTAAAGAATGTTCTTCCTATTCATAAATATAATGGTAGTTTGCAAGAGATGGAAATAAAAAGTTACCAACTTTCAAAAATGTATTTAACGATTTTATTTATACGACTTCATGAATCTACATTTCACTAATAACCCTATAATATGCTATTGATCATTTTTTTTCCGAGTAAAGTCTAAAAGAGTTGCAGCCGATGGTTGTTTAGTTCCAAGATTGTGATCATATACATGTATGTGTATGTCCATGCGACACAGGCTCCAGATACAGGATAACTAACTCTAAAATCTTAAGCAAGTCAAATATTTCATTTAGAATAACAAGTACAAACCACATTTCTTTAATTAAATCATCTAATCCTCCAGCTGCTACTTAAATGTTTTATTTATTACTTGTATTTGTACTTGTATGCACGCCGGTAGCCAGCCCAAAAATATAGGGGGGGCGATAGAAGTTAGGGGGGACCCGACCCAACCATATTATAGTTCATTTGCAAGCCTAGCGTGAAAATTTTCGGGGGTTCGGTGGAAATTTAGGGGGCCGGCCCACCCTAGTCCCCCGTGGATACGGGCCTGCTTGTATGTGGCTTGTACTTCTTATTCTAAATGAAATATTCTACTTGGTTAAGATTTTAGAGTTAGATATCCTGTATCTGGAACCTGTGTCACATGGACATACACACACATATGATCACAATCTTGGAACTAAACAACCATCGGCTGCAACCCACTGGTAGCATAGATTTTACAGACTTTTTGATGTCTTTCTGAAAAGGGGAAAAGCATCCAGAAAAGACTGCACGAGAAACCCACACAAGTTGAAGGGAAAAGAACAAACCAGAGTAAAACAAAATAAAAATAACAAACAAAAAAAACAGAACAAGGGCGATGCGAGAGGAAGAACCCATTGGGGAGAAATTTGTCGAGGCCAAGATGGATGCACAGAAAAACGCCATTCATCAAAATTGCTCAAACTATCATAAAGAAAAAAAGAAATAAGAACAAAAAAAAAAACATCTCCCTCTAGCAGAATTCAATAGTTTGAGAAAGTTTTCCTCGCATGGAAAAGAGAATATTTATATCCTTCTATTTTGATTATTTCTTGTTTTTATTTGTATTACTTTTTCACAGTCTGGCAGTGATTTCTTACATATCCATATCGAAGCTATAACATAGCCAAACACACACACACACACATATATATATATATATGTGCTATAATTTTTTATTCGTGTCACAAGATTTTAGTGTAATAGTATATTCTTCGTTCCTATCAGAAGCCAACATTTTTCACGGCTGTCCAAGTCAGGCATATTTAGAAAAAGTAGCAAAAAAGGCGTTCCTGTCATTAATATAAATATAACATGATTTCTATACATGACTCTCTTTGCCATATAGGCAGATTAATTTAAACGTGTAATAAAATTATTTAGTTTCGGTTAGATGGGGAAAATGCTAACAGATACAGTAATTAGGTAAATTGAGAAATGTACACAATACAGAATTCAACAAAGTGTGTTTGTCACCAATTATACAATGAAGTGCTTAAGTAATGTAACAATCTTGGAATTAAATAGAAATAAACTCTGCTAAAGACAGTGAACAGGATCACGCGAAATCACAGTTTTATGAATTTGTTATCGGGTCCACCGTTAAAGTTACCGTTACCCGCTAAGATGGTCCCGTATTTTTATTAACGAATTCACTGGCGTAATTGTTATAGCAATTTATAGCAAAAAGACAGTTTTTTTTTTAAAAAAATCGTGTTCTTTCTAGAGCTATCGTATGAAGTAACGGATGGACGTACTAACATAACATTATAAAGCCCACTAGCGTGGTCAAAGTCCACTTACAATCTTATAAGCTCCACTAGCGTGATCCTAACAACATTACAATTTTATAAGCTCCACTAGCGTGATCGTAATAACATTACAATCTTATAAGCTTCACTAGCGTGATCATAATAACATTACAATCTTAAAGCTCCACTAGCGTGATCATAATAACATTACAATCTTATAAGCTTCACTAGCGTGATCATAATAACATTACAATCTTATAAGCTTCACTAGCGTGACCCTAATAACATTACAATCTTATAAGCTCCATTAGCGTGACCCTAACAACATTACAATCTTATAAGCTCCATTAGCGTGACCCTAACAACATTACAATCTTATAAGCTCCATTAGCGTGACCCTAACAACATTACAATCTTATAAGCTCCACTAGCGTGATCGTAATAACATTACAATCTTATAAGCTCCATTAGCGTGACCCTAACAACATTACAATCTTATAAGCTCCATTAGCGTGATCATAATAACATTACAATCTTATAAGCTTCACTAGCGTGATCATAATAACATTACAATCTTATAAGCTTCACTAGCGTGACCCTAACAACATTACAATCTTATAAGCTCCATTAGCGTGATCATAATAACAATACAATCTTATAAGCTTCACTAGCGTGATCGTAATAACATTACAATCTTATAAGCTTCACTAGCGTGACCCTAACAACATTACAATCTTATAAGCTCCATTAGCGTGACCCTAACAACATTACAATCTTATAAGCTCCATTAGCGTGACCCTAACAACATTACAATCTTATAAGCTCCACTAGCGTGATCATAATAACATTACAATCTTATAAGCTTCACTAGCGTGATCATAATAACATTACAATCTTATAAGCTTCACTAGCGTGACCCTAACAACATTACAATCTTATAAGCTCCATTAGCGTGATCATAATAACATTACAATCTTATAAGCTCCACTAGCGTGATCGTAATAACATTACAATCTTATAAGCTCCATTAGCGTGACCCTAACAACATTACAATCTTATAAGCTCCACTAGCGTGATCATAATAACATTACAATCTTATAAGCTTCACTAGCGTGATCATAATAACATTACAATCTTATAAGCTTCACTAGCGTGACCCTAACAACATTACAACCTTATAAGCTCCATTAGCGTGACCCTAACAACATTACAATCTTATAAGCTCCACTAGCGTGATCGTAATAACATTACAATCTTATAAGCTCCATTAGCGTGACCCTAACAACATTACAATCTTATAAGCTCCACTAGCGTGATCATAATAACATTACAATTTTATAAGCTCCACTAGCGTGATCGTAATAACATTACAATCTTATAAGCTCCACTAGCGTGACCCTAACAACATTACAATCTTAAAGCTCCACTAGCGTGATCATAATAACATTACAATCTTATAAGCTTCACTAGCGTGATCATAATAGCATTACAATCTTATAAGCTCCAGTAGCGTGACCCTAACAACATTACAATCTTATAAGCTCCATTAGCGTGACCCTAACAACATTACAATCTTATAGGATCCACTAGCGTGATCGTAACAACATTACAATCTTATAAGCTCCACTAGCGTGATTCTAACAGCATTACAATCTTATAAGCTCCACTAGCGTGACCCTAACAACATTACAATATTATAACCTTCACTAGCGTGTACAATCTTATAAGGCACACTAGCTTGATCATTATAATATAACAAACTTATAAGACTTACTAGAGTGATTCTAATAAAAACAAAAAATATTGAGTATTATCTGCATTTTATTCAATCTACACCCCTTCTGTACTATCCAATGCGTTGTATGGTCCAACAACGACGGGAAATATCTCTCTTCAAAAACTTATTACCTTAACGGAGTAGAATACCAACGCCATGTTTATTACTTATCTCACTGACTTTTTTAGAAAATGTAGAAGTGTTGTTCTCCGTTTTGTTTCAAACGAACTGAAATTTTAATGTAGTTTGATTATACCAATTCCTTTTCCAATCTATTTAAATGTCCTTACTTTATGACAATTAAATTTCGCGATGTCTAATGTTAATATTTCTAAATACGTAAAATTTAGTTCAAGTAATATTAAATTTATACTAAGTGGGCCAAAGCATCTTTACATAATTCCGCAATTGGTTTCACATTTTAGATCTAATTATTCTAAACAAAAATTGTAAACCAGTATGCGACATGCCTTATCTTCGTTTTAGAAATGTTATTAAGCTATTGTGTTATTGAGCTCATCACTGATTGTACCTCTGCGAACTGTAGTGTCACCAAATCGGTTTAGAGCCAGACATTCTCGATATGATCATTTGGTCAGCTGAGGTTTGATTCCAATTGTCAGGTCACATGAAGAGGCATAATTGCATATGTTGTGCTGAATACAATACTCATGTTACCATCATCTCTCAAGTGAACTATCCAGATATTAAAGTGTGGGGTGCAGATGTTGTCGGCCCATTTTCCTTTGATGAAACTGTATTTGGGACGAATTGCCTACAAATGCCTCGTGACGTGCTAGTGCCACAATTAAGCATCAGAGCTCTTCTTTCCGTAACGTTGAGCACCTTCTCATTATGCGTTGGCAGAATGGAACTACTTTAACCAAACGGTTCGTAAGAACGGGCAACATTGAATAGCCATCACGTTCACCTGACCTGTTACCAATCAACTTCGTTTTGGAGGGCAAAGTAAATAACAAGATTTACCAGAGAAATCCCCACGCAGTGGATGAATTAAAAAAGTGCATCGCAGATACATTTATTCACATTGATACAGATAACGTTTGGTGTTCCATGTGTCATGGAAATGTTCTAAGAGTATTGTAATATTCATGGAGATCAATTTCTGCACCTATGGTATTAAATTATCTTTAAGAATGTAAGTGAATGTTCTTCTCCCAATCCAATGACTAGAAAATAACCTTGCAAATGTAATCAAAAAGGAAAGTCACCATTGGCCATTGACTACAGGCGTAACAGCCGTCTTTAAACGGATCATTTCCAGCTGGTCGATGTGTGACGTAGGAGCCGATGTGTGACCTATGCGTATGGGTTTAACAATCTGAGATAACCCGTGCGAATCGCTAGAAGTGCAAAAATCGTGTAAGAGAGGAAGTGTTGCCAGGGTGTGACTAATCTGGTATCGACAATCACTAAGAATGCAAACAAGACTATGCTACCACTGTTCCTGTTTACCTGTCGTCAGAGCTTTTTATTAGCCTTAGGTATCTGCCAGTTCCCTCTCTTCTCACTGAGAAGGCGAGAAATAAACTGTGACGTCTCAGAGTATTCAGTTGAAAATATCTGTTTAGGTTTCAGAGTGCAAGAACTATTCATAACAACAAAATGAATTCAGAAAATAATGCCTCCAAGCCCGTCTGGCCAACAATACTGTAAACATTTTAAACTGTTTATGATTAATGCGCTGATGTTTATCCTATAGAATGTCACTTGTTTCACTTTCCTATCTCTTCTTGTTCCAGAGTAATGGAGCAATCCATGGCATCCAGTGGCGACGTCCGGTTAAAACAGCTGGCTGTCAATGAATTTCTGACTGCGGAAGGTTGTGCGCCCAAGAACATTCATCGCCGGTGACGAGTCGTGGATACGCAATTACGATCCAGAAACGAAGCCTCAGTCGATGAAGTATAACCACACATCCTCTCCTCCGCCAAAGAATTCAAAATTATCCCATCTGCAGGCAAAGTGTTGTTGACATTCTGCCTGACGCTGCCTATAGTCCGGATCTTGCGCTCTACGACTTTTGGGTCTTCCACAAACTTACGGATCACCTTCAGGGCCAACGTTACAATTGTGACACGGAGGTTGAAGCATCCGTTTGGCAATGGTGTCCTCAGCAGCTACCACAATTCTCCGCCGACGGCATGAAAAACCTTGTTTCGCGTTGGCGCAAATGTGTTGCCTGTAATGGGGACTATGTTGAACAATTATACAACCATGTATAGCTGACATTGCGAGCTTTCCACTGATACCTTTATCGGTATTATCTATAAAACACAAAGGTATCACCTTGGAGACATTACTTTCTGAAGCACCCTCGTATTTGTAGTACAATAATAAAATTTACTAGGACTTTCGAGATTAAATGATTGTTTCTTTGCGTTTTAGTCAGGAGGTTCAGGTTCGTCTCTCCGTGTGTAGATGATTCAAACTCCACATTTAAATTGAGATCAACATTACATATAAAACCTAACTTCAGTGCTCAGAAGAGATGCTAGATTTTTAAAATAACACACCAACCCTTACAAATGTTTGTGGTACAATTCAGAAATGTAATTTAAAAAAAGTAGAGGAAATTCAAACATATATATTAAACGTTTTTTTATTTGTTTATAGTATACGAAAGAAGTAAACTAGGGAGAAAGGTGGAATATGCGTACGGTGGTCTACATAGAATTTCCGTTTCGTTTTGTGGTAAAAGTGCTTCCTGAATTGTGTGCGTTTCTCCTTCGTTATGCTAGCCACCCTTTCCCCGTTGCTACTTGAAACGTACTCAAAATAGGTACCGCTACAGATTTTAAAATAAAAGAGCAACCACAGTTTGTGGTTATCTGACGACCAGCGTTCTATACGGAACTCTCTTCTACTATTGTATCTGCCCCCTACAAAGGCAATGAACAAAGAGAGAGGGCTTCTGGCTTCACTCGCCTAACACATCTCTTGCCCATTCGCTCCAGATCACTTTGTG
This sequence comes from Thermobia domestica, assembly GCF_964235325.1. Lineage (NCBI taxonomy): Eukaryota > Metazoa > Arthropoda > Insecta > Zygentoma > Lepismatidae > Thermobia > Thermobia domestica. The sequence goes on along the minus strand of NC_137468.1, from coordinate 25,872,362 downwards.
TTTAATGTTTGCACTGCATAAAACATTCGTATGTTTTTGAGAGTTCTGTTGAATTAAGAGAAATACTCTACAGTCACATAAATTCCAAAATAAAATCAAGGAAATCTTTTATTATCCGTAAGTTAACATCTCTTAATAAAATAAACAGGCTCGTAAATCTTTAACACAATATCAATCACAGGCAAAAAAAGGATTGAAAGCGAGATATAACACTTTAACGTGCTGTGTTCGTATCTCAGGTTCTAGTTTGATAGTCGATGCATACAAGCAATGTGCGTACTAGGTTATTGGTATTGGAGGGATAAAATTAAGTTCAGCAGGACATGACTAGCCCGGGAGAGTAATACTCCCGGAAATACAAACTAAATACATGGTTCTGATTGGTTAGCGTTATCCGTTTCTTGCCACGTAACTTGCATATAGCAGAAATCAAACGCTTCTTACTGTCGGCCCTCGTAGCAGAGCGTGCTAGCGCTACGGGCTAGTAACGGAAATCGCTTTTGGTGTGTGTTCAAACCTTGTCCAAGGAAAGTTTTTATTTTTTTTAATTTTCATACTTTTTTCATTAAAATAACGAAAATAATACTCAAAAAAGTGATTTACTTACTTCTGTGCAGATAAGTAGTAATAGTAGTAGTTGGAGGAGGAGTGGGAGTAGTAGTTGGAGGAGGAGGAGTGATTGATTGATTGATTTTGAGTTTTACGTCTCGTTCAGCAGCGAGGCTATATGAGACGTGGACCTACTGATTAACGTGGAATCCGAACCACATGAGCTCCCGCCGGGAATCGAACCCGGGTCTCCCACGCCAAAGGCGCGTACGCTAACCGCTTAGCCACGGAGGAGCTCAGGAGGAGGAGTGGGAGTAATAGTAGGAGTAGGAGGAGGAACGGGTTTGGAAGACCCACAGGGCTCCTTTTGTTCCACCTTGACTCCCATGATATACATTTTGTGACCAACTTAAAACACCTGGCTAGGGTAGCGCGTAAAACAGCTGGCTAGGCTGGCGCGCGAAAAAACGTACTTCCGGGAGTATTACTCTCCCGAGCGGATCGTAGCAGGGCATAGGGGTTTGAACGCGCAATGACGCTCTCTCTCCAACTACACACATGAACACATATAATCATCTAGGAATAGTAATGAACAAGAAATATATTAAATCAATAAATATAGTTACAGTAACGGAACCAAATCCATCCACATTGATCCACTTTAGTTATCACAGATAAATAATCACGAATACCTGAACGTTTCATGTTTATTACATCACACCTGTTTGTGTATTGTTTTTTTTTTTAAGTTTGGGCAGCAGAAGATAACGCCTTCTCTTCGGCCATGAGAATTCATTTATTTAGAGTTTCATTTCGAGATAGGTAACATGATTCATTTATTTATTGTTTGACTGGATATAATATTAAGTTACAAAATACAAAAATACAGAACATATAACGGCACATATATTAGGCCACACAGTTCAATTATTTTCACCTATGGAATCATTAATATTTACTATTCACTATATAAATGAAAACACATTAGCTGATGTAACTTAAATCTCCAATATATTATGTATATTAGTATTATACACGCCAGAAAACTTAATTGATTCCTTATAGTATATTGTTCTAGTTTCTTATAACTTTTTTATTTTACATAAACAAATGCTTAGCTGCCGTGTTTCGTTTCCATGTCGACCAAATCAACATACACACTTGAAATTATTAACCAACCCAAATCGATATTAATTTATACAATTTTAAACTAACTTCCTTTCTCTTCTTCTTCTTCTTTTTCTAGTTGATGTAACATTTAAAAGCACTTTTGCCCTTAAGCCGGATATACACCAACATTATATAAATGTTATCGTTGCAAACAATACAAAATGAAAGAAAAATGCATCTTATAACAAACACTGAAGTGCTGAAGTGCTGAAAAGGCTTCTTGACTCTACGGTAATAGTTGAGAGAAGAAATCCGTGAGGATGGTGAATTTGCTGAGCGTATCTGGGGCAGCTTTCAGCTTTGGTATATAAGTGTGTAGCATATGTACTATGTTGGTCAGGTTTAAATCCTTCAGGAGTTGAAGAAGTTTTTTTTGTGTTGAAGCTGCGACTAACTTCAGGTGTTGAAGCTGCGACAGTGCGTGATATGGTAAGCTCAGGTCTTGAAGTGGATGTAACAGTGATATCTTGAAGATCTGTTTGTTTACAAAGATGCTACGAAGATACTGTTTATGTACCTTTGCTAACCGAAAACCTGAGATAATTGCAACTTCGTATTACTGTTGTCATTGAGTGCACTCCAGTGATGCCAACCCATGGGAAAAATTCCATTTCATGGATTTTTTTTTTTTTTTTTATTTTTCGAAAAGATGTAATGGGAATTTTCGTCGAAATTGCCGACATATGCGGGATTTTTCATAAATATAAAATCCAAGCCAACAAACTTTTCTAGAAGCGAAAAATAGACATAATGAAGATAAATAGACATGAAATCATTCTTAATTGTCAAATTTTAATAATATTGTTTTCTTCTAAATCTAAAAAGTTAATGTTACTAAGGATGTGGGTTGTAGAGTGTGTGATAACAAAGTTTCTCAAAAATTGTCAAGAAACGAAAATTGTATTCTGGTATTTAAAGATAGAAAAAAGAAAATAATGAACGAATGAATGGACGAATGTAATATATCGAATGAGAGGTAATCAACTTTCAAAATGATCCACGCAAAATTTATAGAGAACGGAGTTTTTCTAGCATTGTTAGGCTCAGTATGAAGTGATAGGACAATGATGTGATGCAGATATTGCAATTTTGACAACAAAGTACTTGTTTCCAACTAAGGGAATGTTTATTCACAAACTTTATACCTGCAAGATCGAATAGTTTCATTTTCATATTTTATTATTATTATTATTATTATTATTATTATTATTATTATTATTATTATTATTATTATTATTATCTTGTAATTAGTATAACAAGAGTATATTAAGATTAAAGAAATCTTAATAAAATTCAAATTTAGGCTATCCTATATTGGTTTAAACTGAAAACATTTTTAAAAAGGCATTACAATGCAATTTTAAGGCTTAAGTTTTACGAAAAGTTTCGAAGGGTACTCCCGAACTTCGGGTACTCGGGAGGGGGGTATTCCCAGACACCCTTTCTTACTGTCCCCAAATCGAAATTCTGGCTGCGTCCCTGTCAACTAATACAATGTCAACAACACAAATCGCTGTCATGACCAACAAAGGTGTCGTCCCACTTGCGACAGTCCTATTAGCGACAGAAACTGTTAACTGTCCTATGAGCGACCGATTCGATCTGTTAACTGCGCTATAAGTCACCGATTCGTTCATACTAAGATAATGGAAGAAGATAAGGTTCTCTCTTCTTTAACTTGTTTCATGTTAATGTGATTTAGAACCTAACAAAATGTACTATGAAAAATTTCGCTCTACCTGAATTTAATACGTCAGACTGCTCTCATTACATTAACAATATTTTAAACATTTTTCCTAATATTATATTTTTGAAATAATTTCTATGAATATACTGACTATATCAATGGGAAAACTAACTAAATATTTAGAGTAGCTCCGCCTTCGTCTATGATTCTAATATAATTACAAATTTCATGTTAAAATGATGCGGAGCATAAGTTTAGATTGAATATGTTTATGGCATAAGAAAGAAATCAGAAAGAGGTAGGGGCGCCCGAAGAAAATTTTCTAGGGAGGGGCATCTTCATATTTGCTGTATCACGTCTGGTATATCTGGTATTTAATATACTTGGTTTGCTATATTACGTATACATTTTCGTGAGCCAGGGGGGAGCGATCCCTGTCTTCCCATCGGGCGCCCACAAAAAGAGGGTGTTCACCACTTGAGGATATCAAAGAAATCTGAAAACACTGTGTATTCGAAGAAATTATTACGCAAGTTACAAATCTCTCGCGGGACTTAACAGTTCGTCTAGTTATAAGGGATTATTTCAAATTGCTATACGACAAGCTTTTATGTATAAGTCAAAACAAGGGAGGAAGGCAAATTAAGCAATTAGTTTACGTTTTAGTAGTTTACAATAGGGGGAAGGTAGTTTAAAGAATTTGTTTACCTTTTGGATTGTTTAGAGTGAACTCCATTGCAATTGGTGGAATTGGTTGAGAATAGCCAATCAGATGTAAGGGATCTCAAAAGCTGTCTTTTATTATTGTCATTTTTAAAAAATTTTATTCACAGTGTCTTAGAAAGTCTAAAAAGAAGATAGTTGGCAAAACTGTTACACGTTTAAGTTTTTTTAAAATAAAATATGTTACTTGGCTTAGTGAGTAATTAGATTTGAATCAAATAAAGTACAGAAAACAGAGTTTTGAAGAAAAGGGATATTAAAACTGGATTTTCAATAATTACATAGGAATATACATTTCATGGAAATATCTCTGTTGTCTCGTTAAGTTATTTGATATGTTTTACGTCAAATCTAACTTAGAATTAAAAAAAAAAAAAAGTTTTATTTGCACTCACAGTAGAGGAAAAATATATTTGATACATATTTCATACCAAAGTTGTTCGGGCGCTGATAACGCCAGAGGCAAACGTATCGTACGAGATGGAATCATATCATCTTCTATCATCTCAGTGTAAATGAATCGGTCGCTCATAGGACAGATAACAGTTCCTGTTGCTAATAGGACTGTCGCTTCTGGGACTAATTCCCAACAAACATCTACCTTTTAAAAAGTAATTTTCGATACATACATATTGATGAGGAGTTAAGTTAAAATAAAATTATAACTCGGAAATTTATAAAAATTGATTAAAATAAAAACGAGAAGATATTACAGAATTAAAGACAAGAAATTACAAAATTAAAATTAGGTAAAAGAAAGACATTAATAAGGTAATGCAAGATTGTGATGAGATCGTAATGTTGTCCAAGTCATTGTTTTCGTTTTATGTAAGATAGTAAGCACAGACATGTGGATTTGTAATGTTGTGATGACGAAGGACAACAAAAAATCAAATTGCAGTGTAAGAGCTATTGTAAGATTTGTTGTAAAATTTGTTTGTTAACATCAACACAATTTTTGGGATATGACAAAATTGTCAGATTACGGAGATAGACGTCTGGAGATTTTGTCTATTTGATGATCATTGCAGAAATGTGAATTTCGGCAATGAGATAAGCAAACACGTGTAGTGACGTAAGTTAAGGTAGCAGTTTAGACATCAACATTTTCCAAAGAAATACTCTACCAAGGATGGAACTGGGGTCAGATCAGAAGAGAATCAGAGTCAGAGTAGAACGGATCATTGAGAGCAAGCAGTTAATGAGAGAAAGAAGCTAGACAGCAAGTTCTTACGAGTCATGTTGAACTATTATCAGTTATTAAGTTTTATCATCGTTTAAAAGTTCTCACTCCAAGTAGTTCCATCAATACAAGTCTTAGGAGTTTCACTAAGCTGCACCTTGTTAGAAGAAGACGACCAACATCTTCCATTTAAGAGGTATGTGTTTGCTATCTGATCATCGTTATCAAATAGAGAAAATAATCAGGCTTTGTGAGTTATGATCTGGTAATGTTTTGCCTATCCCGTACATACCATACAATTACACATCAATGACAATTACTTTAACGAAAATACAGATTTTTAAAGATGAAACTTGGCATTATATTTGTTTCCTTTGAGACAAGTTTACTAAATGTTTCCTGGACATTTTAGAGAATGTTCAGAGGAGAATCTCCCTCATTTTAGAGCTACGCTATTGCTATAAAGGCACAATAAGGGGGGTTGACATATATATGAAAAGCGGGCAAGATGATATTTTCCCTCTAGTGGCTGTATTTGTAAGCAGTAAGCAATCTTAGAAGTTGAGGAAGAGGAAGATATCAAGGCGGAGCTACTGCATGAATACCAGCGAATTTGCTTTAAAAACAGCTGTGTTTATCTAATGTAAAAGAAAAGTAGTAGTGTAACTGTAAATTCCAGTTGATGGGTACTAAAGTATTTCATAAATGTAGTGTATGTATGCGAAAATTCTAAGCATTACGACGAGAGCCGGTGAGTATTATGAACAAAGACATATAGGCCTTATGATGGCATAGCTGCTAGCAGTGTTGGAAAATGACGAAAAATATTTGCAAATGCACTTGGGGACAAGTTCATACAGAAAGGCATGGGGCAAAATGGTACATGTATCATCTTGCCCCATTATTATTTATATAAAGGGTACAGGGAAGAAATACGCTAAGTCACACTTTGTAAATTATTCAGGAGAGCGTATCTAAGGTTCGGAAACCTATGATTTTCTCTTTGAGGGCATATCAACCTGTATGCCATTTACTTAATAGCTAGTAAAACTGATAGAGAAAGAACTTGCGTCAAATGATAAAAAGGGGAAACACATTCAGAGGAAAAGTATAAAGAAGTCATCAGCAGCGAAATGTGAATATTACTGCCCAATATGTTCAGAAAAATATGTCGATCTGCCGTCCACTGATTGGATTTGGTATTGTGACTGCAAACAGTGGTTTCATGACAACTGTACGAATTATAAAGGTGTTAGTCCTTTTATCTGTAGTCATGAGTTATATCTGTAGGTGGTGACTGATTAGCAATTGGAATCCGACACTCATTTATTTTTATTATTATTTACATTCTACATAACTTGAATTAGTTAATTCGCTTTTCAATAAAATTAGTATTAGCCAACGAAGAATATGTAATAACAGTGTTATTTTAAAGTCATAAGATTAGAAGAATAATCTGAATATAGACTGTGAGTAGACTAATCCTTTTCAGGTTTCTATTTTCACACTACAGATGTAGTATTGACCTAGTTTTTTTTTTTTTTTTTTTATCTGCATCGTTGAGATCTCTCAGTGTAACATTTGTGTTTATCACTAATATACATTTAAAATGTTCGATATAGGTTTATTTATACTTTCAGATTACAAAAATTGTATATTAGTCTATTACTTATGTATAAGGAAAGCATTAATATTGTATCAACTTGCCCCGGTATTAATATAATCTTGCACCGGTATGTGGGGTACGATAATATTTTTAAGCTAGTCATTAAAAGCAAATATTCCTCGGCAACCATTTTGGGAACATCAATATCACTTTGTTCGATTTTATTAGAAATACCAATCTTTCTGTCAGTATAGAAAACTGCGACTATAGAAAGCTTAGTATTCTCACACGTGATAAAAAACAACAACTGTATCGTTTTGCCTAATCTCCCCATATATATATATATATATATATATATATATATATATATATATATATATATATATATATATATATATATATATATATATATATATATATATATGAGCGCCTGTCTCATTGACAATTTAGAAATTTGCAGCTGATAAAGACGTATTTGGCCATACTAGCTATTGAAAATAATGAAGCCAGAAAGTTAGATTTCAAGGAGATATGGTCCACATTTGCCCACAGAAAAATCAGGAGAGTGCCATTTAGTGTTTGATTAAAATATGTATATATCATTATGCAGGAAATTATGCTCACTTCTATTTTAATTTATTAGTATTTTTATGTTATCATTATAGCCTTTGATTTTTACACTACATGCTTTGGAACAACGTATTGTTGACATCGTCTTGCTGAACAAACATTAACAAACCGTACATTTTGATTTTGAACATAAATTATAATTGTAGAATTGAATTGAAGCAAATACAACTAATTACAAATGTTACCTGAAAAAGTTACTTTAGTATACCAACGCTATGATAAATTTTCTGAAAAAAAATATGTGTTTATTGCAAATAAAGAAAAGTTTATCTTATTTTTTGCAAAAGTCAGAAAATAATAGCTTTTGTTATTATTTTCACATCGTGCTTCAATGTTTATATCGTTATTTGTATATTCTATGATGTTAGTGTATGTATTGTGCAAAATAAACAAGAATACCACTCGATTTAAATAATTCAAAAATCATGTTTTCATTAACTTTTGTGTTTTAACTACTAAAGCCATTCACTTTTTTTTTTTAAATGACATTATGCCAACTTTTTTATCTTAGATGATGATCTTACATTACAAATTTAAATCTAAAAGTACAGAATAAACTCTGGTTGTTTTTCATAACACACTAGGGAGGGGGAGCGCCTGGGAATTCTCGCCCCGGCTGCTTACAATCCATGCGACGGTCCTGTCTCTAGAAATATATATACAAAGGATAACGCAGCGTTTCCCAACCTTTCTCAACTTGCGACACACTACAGGTGTAACTTGAATTCTCGAGGCACACTCATATAGATATTATTATTATTATTATTATTATTATTATTATTATTATTATTATTATTATTATTATTATTATTATTATTATTATTATTTGTAAATATAAAATACAGTGGTATTTTTTTCTGTGATTACTGATATCCTTTTCACAGAGAAGAAAGCTCGATCACTGGTTTTCCCCCGTGGTAAATCATTATGCTTATTTTTCATTCTAATTTAAAAATTGAAAACAATTGCAATGAAATAACAATGACTCAGATTTTTAAAAATACACTTTCTTTTTCGAAAACTGTATCCAACCTTTCACTAAGAACGAAGATCACTAAATAAGGAACGAACAAACAAATCTCTTTTACTTTCAAAACACAAATGTAGGTAATTTGTATGCATGTTTGCTTTGCAAAAGGATTGAATGATATTTTAAAATTTCAAGTTAGGAAATAGTCTGCAACAATAAAAAAAAGTGATAATGGTCATAACAATGATAACAAATACTTTTTTCAACATTAAAAATGTGCAGAAAAGTAAGTTTAACACTACATGAAACTTAAAATTGTAGATGTATAGTAGAGGTTCCTAGTAATGTGAAATACAAATATACATTTTTCCAATGTCTTGCAATTCGATTGCTACAGAATTAATAATTTTGATTCGATCTCCTTGCGGCACACCAGCGGCCCATTCGCGGCACATCGGTTGGGAAACGCTGGGTTTAACGCCTTCCAGTCCCGTTGCAAGTGTAGTAGTAAGTAATTAAGAAGTTAAAACAACAATAAATTTTAGCGTCTTCGACATCGTAACACTGACCATATTGAGCGTATTTGAATAAAACTAAGAATTAAGATCTATTACATGAAAATGAATCCAAAACATGCTATTTCGTTACTGAGAACTCAACAGTATTGCTTTTATTCAAGGAAATACAAAACAGATTACACAATTCCCATTTTAACAATTTATGAATTTTACTAAATTTAACTCAATTCTGTTTTTTCTTTCAGGAGTAACTGATCCGCGATTCCTGAGATGTTCATCGACGTTTTGTGTTTTTTTTTTTTTTTTTTTTTTTTTGAGTCATTTAATGTTTGAGCTACAAATAGTTCCAATCCATTACTTTTGGAACAGAACTTCGCTACTTTTTAATCTTCCGATCTGGCAACACTGCTCAGTGGTAGAGTACTCACAACTTATGCGTAAGGTCGTGTAAGTTTGTGGTGGGAAATATTGTGTCAGTGAATTTTCTCGTGGTTCTCCCATTTTCCCTAATTACATCAATTCTTTCATATTTATTCAGTTTTATTGATGGTTCGTCTTCTTCAGCACACACACACAGAAAAATCCGTTATCCGGACAGCGGTATATTGTACAAATATACGGAATCCTTATGTTTGCTACGGAAATCTGTACATTATCCATTTGCTACATACGTAGTGCCCTTTTCTCTGCTTAGATGTTACATCATGCAGCTGCAAGATGTCTGACATCTAAGTCTTCCGTATATTACATATGTATATATATGTTACATACGTCAGCTATATTTTATATACGTACATCTATATGTAAGACCCTAACTGCCTATGTACAATCTTTCCTTTTGTACGAAAAGTACGTTTGTTCGAAACATTTATACGAAGGTACGCATAAAACATACGTTTTCAGGAATACATTTACTGTACGACGTTACATAGGGTAGTCGTTGTCACAAAACTATAGGATTTACGCATGAAACCTTCGTTTTTACGTACACCACATCAGGACCGGATCCAGGATTTTCTGAGGAGGGTGCACCAATAACTATCAGTACATTTGAATCAAATTTATTTTTTTAATGCCTTTAGGCATCTATGATGTGTATGAGGAACTGACTTAAGGTATTTTGTTTAGCAAGACCGCTTTCTTTTAAGCCCGAAACGGAAACATGACATGAAAATTTAGGAAAGTATTGCTGTTTCCACAGTGTATATTCAGAACGGAGGGGGGTGCACGTGCTCCGATGCACCCCCCTAAATCCGGCCCTGACCACATATGTCTTTTTTTTTTTTCCTCGCCGCAGTTCATAAAGGTAGAACGTAATAGTACAGATTACATTCCGGTTCTTTTCTTTCACAGTCGATTCCGGAAATCAGTTCAAAGTATCTCTTTAAGTACCATCGAACTAAATCTGTCGAGGGAATAAATTTGCGACCACTCTATACATTTAAAACGTTTTATCGATCGAAAGTCTAGTCAATACAGGCATTACAAGAATAACACCAAATAATACTATCCACAGAGGGAAAAAATCAAAAAGTATTATACAGTCAGCTATTCCTCAAATAATAAATAAAAGATATGTTTATATAATCGCATTGATTCAACTTGTAATCTGCCAAACAAACTTCAAAAGGAACACGGATTATTTTTTAAAAAATAAATGTTCAACGGTCAAACAGGAAACGTTTTGAAAAGGCAGAAGATATGTCTATCATTTGCAGATTCGATTTAAGATTAAAAAGGACATGTCGGATGGCTCAATTCCAAATATGTGTGAAATGGCTTTGTAAAAGAATGGTGAGGGGGAGGAGAGGAAAAAAAAGATAGCGTTGGAAGGGAAAAAATCCATCAATAAATCTTGGAATGCATCCAGCGGTAAAAAACCATAATTTTTCTACAAATATTGAATGGAATGATTATAGAACACTGAAAGGGGAATTTTGCAAGAAAAAATAATAAAACTTTTTTTCAGTCAATTAACATTGCAGGAGCAATTACAAAACCTTGTAAATTCTAAAATATTTATTTCTTAAATATGACTTTAGAAGCCATTTCCGTAGCCAAGCAAGGGTTAGAGCGGAAAGTGACCGCCGTTTTTTTTTTTTTTTTTTTTTTCCTTTAAAACCAGAACGATGAACAGAATTTTTTATTTGATTCATAACCAAATATGAAATGTTTACATCTTTATTTATCAAACTAAGTTCAATTTACCTCATTTTACTCATTACTACGTAGAGTGATACCAAACATCTCGCAATAGTCTTTGCACCTTAGTTAACGTCCAATCCCTCCTGAGAAAAAATCATCTTTTGTTCTGAAGAAGCTTACATACCGTCCCTTTGTTTGCAAAGTGTCGTATCTCAAAAAAATCGATTTTTGAGTTAAGACCAGCCCCGAATTCCCCCTTAGGGGCTCTATAATTCTCTTTAATAGCCGTATCTAAATTTCTAAATGTAACTGTGGAATAAGCAATTTGATGCTCGTCGTATCTCAATTGTAGAGAATTAAATTTTTCTCTAACTGCCGTAACTCAAGATACGACTATTTGCAAGAAAAAATAAGATAAGTTTCTATTCTTCACCCAGAGTCGTATTTCAAACGACTTTCTATTTGTGTGTGTTTGTGAGTGTGTGTGTTCACTTTAATGTGTAATTTGTTTTAATATGTTGTTTAAGCAAGCAGAAAATATTTATGTGCCTTCACAATTGGTCCCTGTGATCAAGCTAGTTCGTAGAAAGCAGCCTTCTGAGGTAGTGGAACTACAACATAGTGACTTCCTCAACTTCAAGCAGTTCTCCAAAGAACTTAGAATTCTACAAATTCGAGAATCAGAGGGAAGTAATACAAAAGACGTAAGCTGGAAAAACATGATGGAAATAAGAGTTTTGAAGACGTCACCGACAACCAGCGACGCAACTAGGCTAATCATCGCCAGGGACAAGAACTCACCTTAGCACCTCCTCTCTGACCAACCAAACCCAAACACTCCTCAACTACACATGATTTTGGCATCACACAGTAATTCTCTCATTCCATTTTTTTCTTCAAGTGATAAAACTTGATTTCAAAATTGCAATACATAATTTAATTTTTAGTACAAGATAAAACACCAAACTAATTAGTAGTTAATTGGCAAATAATCTAAGAGTAGTACGCTTGAGACATTCTTATAGTCTTATCATAGTCACTGCAAACCACAGTATTTCTGGAATTATATCCGGATGTGCATATGTGTAGAATGAATCCGCAGTCTGTTGATTTAGAACATAATATTTAATTATGACAAACAGTCAAGCTGTTCCCTCAAGTATTATACTCGGACATTTTGCAAATTTCTTAAATCGATGTAAGTTAAATGAAAACTCAAAAAGCTGGAACTAAAATTTAACTTTATGGGCTCTTTTGGATGCAGAAGGTTTTACAATGTCCTCAAAAGATAGCTTTGAAGCTAATTTACGCTCTATAGATATGATCCTAAGTTTGGAGAGTGGGGATGCGGCACAGGATCGACACGGCATAGGATCGACACGGCATACGACCGACAATTCAGCTCAGAAACCTGTTTCGGTCCTGTGCCGTGTCGATCCTGTGCCGTTTCGGTCCTATGCCGTGTCGATCCTATGCCGTGTCGATCCTGTGCCGTTTTGCTCTCACGCCGCTGCTCTGAAATAATTTAACTTTTAATCATGTGCCTAAAAAAATAATATTTTTATTATCTGTTTAATCTTTGCTCTTACAAATTATAAACTCCTGTCGATTCTATGCCTGTGCAAGTTATATGCATAGAATACGTACGATCGAAACGGCATAGAGCCGACACGGCATAGGAACGAAACGGCACAGGATCGACACGGCACAGGATCGACACGGCATAGGAACGAAACGGCACAGGATCGACACGGCACAGGATCGACACGGCACAGGATCGACACGGCGCAGGACCGAAACGGCATAGGACCGAAACGACGCACGATCATCCCCACTGCGTAGTATCTATAAAACCAAATATTTATTTCTCATAAAAGCAATCAGAGACCTGTCAATTGATTTTAAAATATAAGAATTATAAGATATTTACTATATGAATATTAATAATTGTCAGTGACAAAAGAATGATAGTGCTAAATGGACAAAATATAATTTCTTGTGTGCTTGGTCAAAAGCATTTCTATATGTATGGAATACTTATATTTATTATTATTATTATTATTATTATTATTATTATTATTATTATTATTATTATTATTATTATTATTATTATTATTATTATTATTATTATTATTATTATTATTACGTTTTAACTCGTTTTGAAATCATGGCCTGATTCCACTAGAAAGCGAAAGCCATGAGAAATGTAAGCTAAGTAGTAATATGGAATACTTTTAATGTTGCTCACTGGAGGAAACATGCTCGCATGTCTTCTCGTCTCGATATCGAGACCACAAGAGACTTTTTTAATAAGAAGCTCAGTTGGGAAGTAATAACTGAGCCGATGGCTCGAGCCGGTTCGCTTGGGGTGAACCATCGGCTCGAGCTGGCTTGGTTGGATGAACCATCTGCTCGGTTCGGCTCATCTGGGCCGAAGACTCTTGCTGACACGGTTCGGTGAGCTGTTGGCTCGGCTCACTTCTCGGTTCGGGTCCATAGTGAGTGAGCTGTGAGCCCAGCTGCTCAAGTTGTTTACAATTGTAAACCCGGGCCGAACAGTTTTGAAGATATTTGGCCAGTGCCCTATAACTTTTAACAATGTTTGGCTCGAGCCCGAATACTCAACCTAAACCCTCAACCCAAATTCACAAGCTTGTGAACAATATCCTTGACTCCTAGAATTCACGACTACCGAGGTTAGCAATCAACTAGTTTTTTAGTATTCAAACACAGACCGCGTTTCTTTCATGTTTAAACACAGTGTTGTTATAATTATAATTATAATTATTATTTATTATTAATAATAATAATAATAAAAGTTGTACTAGTAGTAGTACTAGTATCATTGATAACCTATATTGTCTATGCAAGATACTTGAAGAGAATACTCGAAACTACAAACCAGATTTGTTTCGACTCGACCCGAATTCGAGTCGAGTTGGAGGAAATTTTTCGAATCGCGTTCAAAGATGTCTGTTTTTAGTCGAATCGAGTTTCAAAGAATACTCGCTCGTACTCACTCGTGCCCATCGTAGAATGACCACATTCTAACAATCGAAAAGTAGGACACAAGTATAATAGTACTGTATATGATATCTTACTGCGTCGGCAATACGCATATCATTATTTCAGTTAATGTTAACCTTAAGTTAATGAACATTTTTGTTAAGAAGAAGCACTGAACAAAATTATTAAAGGAATTAAACACAACTCCAAATGCTTTGATGAATAACAAATTGGTTTATTTTATGAACGTACAGTCAAAGTTCGTGTTGGGCTAAATAATAATAATAATAATAATAATAATAATAATAATAATAATAATAATAATAATAATAATAATAGCAATAATAATAATAATAATAATAATAATAATAATAATAATAATAATAATAATAATAATAATAATAATAATAATAATAAATTTCGAAGCGTGGTATTATTTTAAGAAATGAAAGAAAATTTAGACCGGCACAAAGGAACTTCTATTTAACTTGGTTAGCATCACTGTCATAAGTTCAATAAGAAACCTTTCCTACTTTACCGATATCTCAACAAGGCCTTCTCAGTAAAAGCGATGTATTGTAAAAAATGGTTTGTTGATTGTTCTCCATCCCTAGTCTTCTGAGGAGTGTTAAAAAACACAGCGGTTCATCATTCAGGAAAAGAGTGTGTTTGATTCAAAATATTGTGAATAAAGAATGAAACATTAAGATATTGCAAATAAATTAACTCTGGACATTTCGCAGGACATTTTAAAGAAGAAGGATATTTCTCGATTTCCTAGACATCTTCGCAACACGCAGGACAGCTCTTTGAAAAACAGTACTGTACTGCGAAAATCAGTACGTCTGGTTACCCTAGCCCATCCGTACGAGTAACGCAGTATGGCATTTTAGCCAATGTTACCTTATATGAAAATATTCATAACTTATAGCTGTCAAGTAAAAATGTGTCCTTGCATTTACATAAAGCAATTCAGAAAGGGCAATAATAATAATAATAATAATAATAATAATAATAATAATAATAATAATAATAATAATAATAATAATAATAATAATAAAAGCGATAGTAATAGTAGTACGGAAAATTGAAGTGATAACATTTGTTCACATATTCTAAGTTTCAGACCTAAAAGTAACGCGTTACTTTCGAAGTAAAATAACAGTTACTTTTTGGGGGCAAGTAACGCGTTACATTTTAGGAAAAAGTAAAGTAACTTGTAACGCGTTACATTTTTACATGTAACTTACCCAAAACTGTCCATGGGAAAATTGTTCACTGCTCGGGCCAAGATTGTTTCTGACTGTCGACTAGTGCTCTCAAACGGGTCGGGTTGACCCGACCCGACCCGTAACCCGACCCGACCCGAGTCGGGTCGGGTCAGTTCGAGTCGGGTTACGGGTCGGGTCGGGTCAGGTCAACTCGGGTCGGGTTATCGGGTCGGGTCAGTCGGGTCAGCTCGGGTCGGGTTGTCGGGTCAGGCTAATCGGGTCGGGTTGTCGGGTCGGGTTATTCGGGTCGGGTTATCGGGTCGGGTCAATCGGGTCAACTCGGGTCGGGTTGTCGGGTCGGGTCAATCGGGTCAGCTCGGGTCGGGTCACTCGGGTCGGGTTATCGGGTCGGGTTGTCGGGTCGGGTCAGTCGGGTTGTCGGGTCGGGTCAGTCGGGTCAGTTCACTTTGGTCAACTGAGTTTATGTTGAGTTTATTAAACTCGGCTGGAGTCGAAAGCTGCTGTTTTTCACTAGCTGCCTAATTAAAAATGGCAATTTTCAATTGATTTTATAGAAACCATAAATCTATTTTGAACACTTGCAGCTAGTGTTTTTATGATAAATGCTTATTTTTCTACTTGTGTGTACTTTAATTTTTAAATGTGGAAGATTGATTTTACCAATCGACTGTAATATTAATATCTACGCCAATATGGAGTCTGGATTTAGAACAAAACTAGAAGTTGTGCCTAGCGAACAATAGTTGATTTGGTCGACTTGTTTTCTTCTCATTGGATCAACTTCGATTGGAAACAAAAGAAAGGTAAAACCAGTTACGTAACTTGTTTGTATTTGTCCAGGTTTGAAGTTTGCAGTTTCATATTTTGTTTTATTTAAAACTTCTTTTTTCTGAAACATTATTCTCGGCTTCCAATATTCAGAGGATGTGCTTATAACAGCTTAGTTTGCAACTACCAGGGCTTAATTTTTTGAAGGAGATAAAAAGAGTTGTGTTTTCCCTTCCTGCAAATGATAATAAAATTATGGAATGAAATTGATTCCCAATAAAATGTATTGTCAGAGTGCTGATCTTTAGTTAGTAATTTGTTTATACTAGTGCTCCTTTACTTATTTTGTTTCAAAGTACTGACGTGACGTCTACCATATTGACTAGGAACTGCTGAAAAATTCGTAGCCCAACCCAGAAGGAGTGCACGTGGATTGGTGAAGTTTTACTTCTTCTTCTCTTCCCCCGAGAGTCAATATACTACCTTGTACAGTGCTCCAGCTTTTGCAGAAAAGTTAAAAAATCTAGATTTCCTCGCACCACTGTTCGTAGCACTACCCCTATCAGATCTAAAATGGCGTCTTTCAAGTGTTATTTAACTTTGGGAAATAAGTACACGTAATAGTTAGACGGAGCTAAATCTGCGGAATAAGAATGATGATCTAGACATTGAAATCCTGGATTATGCAATGTCAGTTATGTTCGCAGGGGCTTGATGGACAGGTGTATTCTCCTGAAGAAACAGAATTCCTTTCTTTTCATTTTCCGCAGCATTGAACTTTGAATTTTTCTTTCAGTTTTGTAAGTAATGTAGAGATTCTGGATTAAATATCTGACCATTGAGGAGGTAGTCTACCAGTCCATACTTATACCAGAAGAATGTTCCAAACAGTTTCTCAACCTACTTCTGTGTCTTGAACTTCTTGGGGCGATGGAGAAATGAGTGCTACTGCTCCATTGACAATTGTTCCGATTCAGGATCATAGTGGTACAACCATATTTCATCTATGGTTACTATTCGTCAGCGAAATTGATCAGCATTACGGTCAAATTGGAAGAATACTTCTCTTAATGCCGTTACCCTTTTATTATCCTGACATATATTTTGGGAACCCATTATGCCGAGAACTTGCGCATACCCAAGCCATTCTGAATTATGCTACCGACGAGTTCCAAAGAAATGCCCAGAATCCCTGACACAAATTTTTCTGAGAAGGTAAAAACTGAGAAAGCGGAGTGCAGACCTCAGACTATAATAAATATAAGTAGCTTAAATTATTTTTGTCACACAAAAACTGGGGTGGCCTAGGCCCTCCGGCCCCGGGCTATATCCACCACTGGCTGAAATGCTGCAATTTTCAAGAATAATGTCACAAATTGCATCCATGATTCCAGGAAGAGTCATTGCTTTTAATCATCCTGGATGTAAAGCATAATTTGTTGAGAAATTGCTACGTTTATACTAAGCCACTTACTTCTTCACCACTATATATAACGGAGGAGAGTCCCATGGTGTTTCACTGATTTCCTAATTAATTTATTTGGTCTAGGAATTAATTCGTGCGGTTGGTACGCACACATTGAAGCTGTAGTACAAACACAAAATACATAAATACCTTAAGAAAAATATTTTCCATCGCTAGCCACCACTTTCGCCCATCTGTCAGGCAATGTACGGATTCCGTGGCGAAAGAAGTCCTCATCCTTGGAAGCGATCCAGTCAGAGACCCATGTTTCGATATCTTCTGAAGAAGTAAACCGCTGTCCAATCAAATCGTTGTTCATGCAATCGAACAAGTAGTAGTCCGAAGGAGCAATGTCTGGTGAATACGGCGGGTGGGGTAAAACTTCCCATCCGACATTTTCTAAATAGGTTTTGACCGGTTTTGCGACATGTGGGCGAGCGTTATCATGTTGAACAATAAGTTTATCATGTCTGTTCTCCCATTCTGGTCGTGTTCTGGCCAGAGCTTGCTTCAAACGCATTAATTGTCGTCGATAACGTTCTCCATTTATAGTTTCACCCGGTTGCAGCAGCTCATAGTACACCACACCTTTCATATCCCACCATATCCACAGCATAGCTTTGCACAGTGAATATCTCGTTTTGGTTGTGATTTACCTGGTTCACCTGGTTTCACCCAGGCCTTTTTTCATTTAGGGTTCTCGTAATGGATCCACTTCTCATCACCCGTAATAATTAGATGCAGAAACCCCTTTCTGCTCTGTCGTTGAAGCAGCAATTCGCAAATGGTTTTTCGTCCTTCAACGTCTCTGTCTTTCAATTAATGTGGAACCCAATGTGACATTTTTTGAATCATTCCCAAGGCTTTCAAGCGCTTGGAGACTGTTGTTTGATCAACGCCTAATGCTGCTGCAAGTTGTTCCTGCGTTTGACACGAATCCTACTCGAGCAATGCTGTCAATTCTTCGTCTTGAAATTTTTTTGGCTGTCCAGCTCGCTCTTGGTCTGCCAAGCCGAAATCACCACTTCTAAACCGTGCAAACCACTTCTGACACGTTCGCTCAGCTAGAGCATGGTCACCATACACTTCCACCAAAATACGATGACTTTCAGTCGCACTTTTCTGCATGTTAAAGTAATGCAGCAGGACACCCCGCAAAAACACTTTATCAGGCACAAATTGCGCCATGTTCACTTAACTACAAACTGGTGTTGTTGACGCTTTAATCCACTGCCCTATACTACGAACGATACGCGATGACAGGGGTTTGCAACACATGTGTGGATACACGGAACTGTGGGACGCTCCGTTCGTTGCGCCATCTCTTGTCCACCCGCAAGAATTAATTCCTAGACCAAATACTTCGGTGACTTTCCTTGGTGGAACAAAAATGTTATAACAGTAAGAATCTGGATGTTAGTGAAATTATCTGTTTGGGCACACATAATCACTTCAGAGGCCTGAGAAACAATAAGAATTTCCTTATTAATATGAAAATTTATATTTGTACATACAGAGATATGTTTTTCTAAACTACGGTTTCATTTTTCTACCTAGTACCTACACTCCTTCTGGATTGGACTATGACATTTTCAGCAGCTCCTCGTAAATTCTCTCTCTGGCTCTCTCTCTCTCTCTCTCTCTCTCTATATATATATATATATATATATATATATATATATATATATATATATATATATATATATATATATATATACAGTGACGTACTTAGGGGGGTGGCTTCCGGGCTTAAGCCCCCCGAAATCTTACTTAGTATAGTAAAGTAAAGTAAATATCTTGCAGAATTTTCACATTTCCAGGCAAAGCCCCCCTCCCAAAAGCTAGCAAAGCCCCTCCCGAAACAAAATCGTAAATACGCCACTGTATATATATATATATATATATATATATATATATATATATATATATATATATAGAGAGAGAGAGAGAGAGAGAGAGAGAGTGATACGTAGCATATAGACGAATGTGTTACTTGTAGCATACGCGAAAGTAATTCAATTTATGTTTAGGCTTCAAAAGTTTCATTGAAAAATATTTCATGTGCAGACGTTATTTATTTGTTAGTTACAAATTTTATTTGAAATAAGTTTAATTTATAATCATATAGATCTAACATAAAAACAGCAACGAAATACACAATGTAATGTAAAATAAGTCAAACGTTATAAATAAGTTATTTTTGGTATGGCAAATAGCCGCCCTCCAAAATGTATCTGCCCCTCCTTTGCCCCCCTAACAACTTAAAGCTGGCGTTGTCACTCTAACAATATGGTATGGAGTTCTTGCATACTATTCATTGTTGGCGGAAAAATTTCTTCTTTTACTTTCTTTTCTCCACATCAAAGGATTACACCGAAAAGTTTACAGAAATGAAAATAAGCTTTTCATTGTTGCATTGTTATGTTCTCAATGATTTTGCATTGTAAATATTGGCTTTAAAAAATATTAACACAGTATGTTAAACTTTCAGTTAAAGAGAATTTTCCAAGAATTGTGCTATATATTTTAAATTATGCTTTATTTTCTAAAATAATGCTTTTAAAACTAGTTTCCCAATGTGAGTGCATTTTGGCGTTCACCCAGTGTCGTGACCATAGTGCTCTCAAACGGGTCGGGTTGACCCGACCCGACCCGTGACCCGACCCGACCCGACTCGGATCGGGTCAGTTCGGGTCGGGTCAACTCGGGTCGGGTTGTCGGGTCGGGTCAGTCGGGTCAGTTCGGGTCGGGTTGTCGGGTCGGGTTATTCGGGTCGGATTGTCGGGTCGGGTCAATCGGGTCAGCTCGGGTCGGGTTGACGGGTCGGGTTATTCGGGTCGGGTTGTCGGGTCGGGTCAATCGGGTCAGCTCGGGTCGGGTTGTCGGGTCGGGTTATTCGGGTCGGGTTATCGGGTCGGGTCAACCGGGTCAGCTCGGGTCGGGTTATCGGGTCAGGTCAATCAGATCGGATCACGGTTCGGGTCAGTCGGGTCGGGTCGGGTCATCGGGTCGGGTCAGTCAATTCGGGTCACGGGTCGGGTCGGGTCGGTCTTCAACCCGACCCGACCCGACCCGTTGAGAGCACTACTGTCGACAGATGGATGCCGTTTATGGCAGACCTTTGCCTGAAGTACTGCCCAAAGTTTGTAGTCCAACGGGTTAAGATCCGGGCTGCTAGAAGGCCAATCAATGGTAGAAATGAAGTGAGGGACGTTCCGCGCCAGCCAGTCCTAAGTTGGTTTCGCTGTGTGGCCTGGAGCGGAATCCTGTTGGAAGGTCCACCTTTCTCCAGGGAACATGGTAGCAGATAGTGGTTACACTATAGGTGTTAGCACTGTGTTCTGGTATACCTTGGCAGATGTTTTAACACCTTGTTCGCAAAAATACAGCTGGGTTGTGCTTGAGTAGCTCACTCCCCACCAAACCATCACTGAGGCAGCATGATGTGTTGGGTGTCATCCAGAAGTCCTAAACGGCAGAACTCCTAAAAATATAGGCACTAGACCTGAATTTTAGTACTTCTGCAGTTTAGGACTTGTGGCACGGTATGATTTTTAGGATTTCTGCCGTTTAGGACTTGTGCCGCGATATGATTTTTAGGACTTCTGGCGTTTAGGACTTCTGCCTTTTAGGACTTGTGCCGTTTAGGTCTTGTGCCTTTTTCATTCACTTGCTTTAGTTCTGAAATTCGCCACCACCCCACGAAATTGCGACGATGCAGCAACTAGTTGGCAATAATGTCACGAACGTAGCTAATTCCAACAATAACAACTATATTTGTACTACTAAGATTATTATTATCACTATCTGTTCTGCACTTATACGTGAATTACATAATACAACTTATTTCATTCTAAGAATTAATTACATAATTAGTTAAAAAATTCGTTTCTTTCGAATGGAGATACGAGAATCCCAAGACAAATTCCTAAAACAAAAATAAATAAATAAAAAATTGAAAAAAATGTTTAAAAAGCATATTTTACCAGACTTCTGAAAGCAAGAAAACATTCAGAATTTCAATATATACTGTGTGGAGCGAATTTTATTAAGAGTAAGACAAAAATCCACCAAAGTTTACTTAATTAAGACAAAAGCTCACTAGACATTTCACGAGTGAACATTAAATACCAACGGTATACATAAAGAACGCAGTGGATTTAAAATTGAACAAAGAACATTTACTATGCAATACATTGGGTGACATTCATAAGTTCTAAACGGCACAAGTCCTAAAAATATAGGCACTAGACCTAAATTTTAGGTCCTGTGCCATTTTTGCAGAAATTACTACATAGTCATTTAGGGGTGTAGCCTGCAATTTTTTCTAGGGGAGCTTGATTTTTATATATTAAAAGCAAATCAAAAGTTTATTTTCAGATTACAAAAGCTTCAATAAGACAATAAATTTATACATATTACACATGTACATAAATACATAATATTATTGTATTTCCAGTTACTTCCTTTTTGAAACCTGGACCTTGACAGAGCGTAAATTTAAAACCACAGCTTGTGGGAAATGTACGAATAAGTTAGTTATAAGAAATCGGAAACTGTTCATGGAAGTCCATTTGTTTGACTGTATTTATCTTCTGTACTCTTATATAAAAGAGTAAAGATGAGTGATTTTTGGGCATACTACTACAAGTAGAGTCGATAAATTTTAGTTATAAAATATAATTTTCTTATGAAAGCAGTACATAAGAAAGAATTTTTGGAAATAAGTATCGTAAAAAGGGTGGGGTAAGATTTTTTTAAAGGGTAGTGTATCTCGCAAGTTTCTAAAGCTAGTAAAATAAAACTTGGCATATAAGCTTTCCTATTAAAAAAAAACTGAAAATTGAAAATTGAACACATAAAAGGGAAAGAGCAAAGGGAGCACATTTTTTTATGTTCGATTTCCCCATTACTTACTCAGAAAATATGTAAATAAATTAAGGAAGGATTTGTTTAAGCTAGATGCGTGAAACTCGGCATTTGAACTTTTAACTAAAAGTAATAAAATACTATATGTTTCAGCGTCTTGAAAATTACACTTCTAAGCGAAAGGAGGGTCAGTTTCTATAATATTAAAATATTCCACTGCTTATGAGATTTGGGCAGAAAACTCTTTTTCCTTTAGGCCTCGGTTCATCCAGTTAAGCAAACGAGAGTACAAAGTGGCTGATTAATTAGGTTCTTTTAATTATTTTAACATGTTGACGTAGTTTAATTCTTTTAAAACTGTATTCTTTCACATTCTATTATAAACATATTTCATTTGCTGTAATTATTAAACACGTTTAATAAACATAAAACAGACTAACCTCCGGAATATGTTTTTGGTGTTAAGCCATCATTTGCCGTCCGTAACATAACCTTTGATTTAAACTTCACGTACTATCAAGACTCAAGTCTCAGAAATGTAGCATATATGAAATATACTACTTCTACTACTACTACTATACTACTACTACTACTACTACTACTACTAAATAATAATAATAATAATAATATAATAATAATAATAATAATAATAATAATAATAATAATAATAATAATAATAATAATAATAATAATATGTACTTCTGAAATACATATGTATCTATGTGTTATTAATTCTTTCATAATCTTGAAAGAAACTTTTGATTTGTTTTTAGTTTGTAAAAATGAAGGCCCTCTAGAAAAACTTGCTGGCTATACCCTGAATGACTATGTATTGGTTTCTGTACACGTATTGTGTTATCACTTACTAGTCTAGTGTTATTTTTAGAACAAGACAATGGTTCTTGTCTTGGAATATTACTAGTTTGGTTTGGTAGTACAGTGATAGAGTGTGACCTATGATTTTATTTCCCTGTAGGGTATGCTATCTGCAATGCAATAAACTGTATATGCTTCTTCTTCCTAACAAGGCTGGGCGATAAGCCCCTGCAATTCCATTACAAATAAGGACGATATTATTTTATAAACTACTTGGTGATCCTTTGTTAATATAACGCTATTAGTTCTTACAACCTTTTGTTAATCTTATTTAACAATTGCAAAATGGAATAAGAGAGAAAATATATAATGACGATGATAGTTTATTTACATAAGGTATACATACAACAAAAGGGAATCTGTTAGTCACTACTGTGTATCTGCTAAACCAGGGTCAAACTCTGTGTGTCACAAAGGTTAGTTTAACAGAGTTTAAAATAATAATAGATATTTTGTTTGACTTACAAAGATTATCATATTAGCAAAATGATTTGAAATAACACGCCAGACATAGGATAAGCCTTGGGCTATATCGCTTAGAATTGTTTTAAGAGTAAATATATCATTTATGCATTAAATTTCATTACTGGCTACTTACACGTTTCGGCCTCGTATTGGAAGTCAGCTTCTCGTGTTCTTTTCATATTCCACGATAACTGTTTTAATTGCACACTCCGCCAAATTACCTTTCCGACCTTACAATACTTTCTTGGAAAACTTCGGCTAACATATATCACCAGACGTTTGGAAAACCGACATCCTTTACTTCAGGATACAATGCGTTATTTAGCATTTCACCCAACACCTCACCGTTACTATCATTCTCCACTTTCGCTCCTATAATCTACCACCGTTAGATCCCTCTTTACTTATCATCGCCGATTACGTCATTCATGAACATCTTCCTCTCATTCACCCATCATTTCCAGCACAGTGATTACCATTATTTACTAACATGGGACTCATTCATTTTCATCATTGAATAGAGCAGCCTCTAGGCTAAAGATAAGCTCATTTGTCTAACTAATATCACCCACGTGTTGTCCTGTGTATGCATCTCGCCACATCATTCACGCCCATTGCTATATCATACGTATCGTGCATTCTATACCTAATCCTTCGTTATGATCATTAATGTTCTTTCCTTATAATATACTGCCTGATTATTTTCTTATTTATCTTCTTACTAATAACAATCATATATATGTAAAGTAACTTGGCTTCAGTTATCGCATCCTTATTGGTATGCAACCGTGCACATCACATGGCATCAGTTTGAGGGAATATTATTGATGAATTGGCAATGGCTTTCATGTTCTTGACGCTAATCCTTACATTTCCGACGATTTGAACTCACGTTTACTGAGTATGAGTGCATTCTGGGGATTTTTCGTAAAGTGTTTCCACACATTTGAATCACCCTGCTTCACTGTTATGCTCTACCGACATTGCAGATGTCTTTCTAGAGCATTTGAGTACAAATTCGCTATACTTAATACTCAGAACATCACTGTTGTCCGGCATCCATACCTGGCGATTATGCAACCACACACAACGGGCATGGTGTCCGCCATTTTATATTTGTTCCAGATATCGACTTAATACAAACGAATTATTGTTACCTGGTACAAGCTTATCAATTCATATCCATTTAGACCAAGTTTCACTTGGAAGATTATCCGGGACTCCCTACGTTCCTTTGGGGAACCCTTGCGCGTGCATGGTAGGATTGTGAAACATGCAAAATTCAATGGAGCAGGTATGACTTCTTCAGTGAATTTTTTACCCGCCCTCTTTATGTTGGTTAGTTTCCGAACTATTGGCGTTCGAAACTCATTTTTCCACGCTTTGTAGATCCGAAACTATGTCCGATAGCCGAAAGTTCAAGAGAACTTTTTTTCTTGTCTCAGTGGCAGGAGTCACCTCTCAAGAGTTGTAACACTTATTTTGCAACACTCGATATCTATCTATCTATCTATCTATCTATCTATCTATCTATCTATATATATATATATATATATATATATATATATATATATATATATATATAGTAAGTAAAGATCTAAGGGTTTACTTGTCCCTACCATAAATCCTTCATTGTAACCAGATTCCGGCGTTGCCGTTCTAACTCAGGTAGAACTGTATAAAGCTCTCAGTATGGCTAGCCCCATTACGGTTATCATAGTAGCCCGAGCCCGTGCAGATCTATAAACACATTACCCCACAGAAATGAGTGCCATAAGTCCATGCCTTCTAAAGGCTGTTGCGCCATGAATTTAGTTATCATTATTATTATTGCTAATATTAATATGTAATATTAGTAATAGGCTTAATAAAGATTCTGCCTGTTTATGTGCTCTGCTTGTAAGTATATTATTTCTAACTTTAAGATATAGTTATAGAGGTCATTATATAATTGATCAGTTTCTTTCTAATGTGATTCGTCACGTATATAAAACCTGGACAAACTACAAATTAGGATACTGTACACAGGAAATTAATAATGATAGCTTTATTACTCAGATATTAACCTGCATACATTAATACATATGAGATTTAGATACTTAATAGAATGCTTTTTAATCATTTCTTTCTTTAAAAATAAAGTTTTAAATTGTCATTATAGACAGATGGCCTGTCGAATAATAATAATATTAATAATAATAATAATAATAATAATAATAATAATAATAATAATAATAATAATAATAATAATGATACAAAACATCGTGTGCGTGGGCTTTCTCGGGTTATTCCCGTTTCCTCCCACTTTCTTTATTCGATCATTTCCTTCATCCTGCTCATCTACGTCTCCTTTAACCTATAGGACATAATCAGGGACGTTGTAAAAACTCATATATTGTTTCATATTTTCATAAATATTATTAGATTTTTGTTAAAATTTTTAAGTTTTTGGATGTTCCAAAGTTTACGAAACTAACCTCGTTAGTTGTCATTACTTTCCTTATGCAGACTTTCTTTCCCTATAACCAGTTTAAAAACATCCTGTCGCCCTACCTTCACATTGAAATCCTCTAATACAGAAATAGAATTTTCATGTGGCATCGCGGGACTTGGTCAAATACCCGTGATAGTTCTTCTGAAACAGCGTCTTTTATACCGTCATCCTTATCATCTGTTGGAACATTTACATTTTGGTCAGGCGAGATTTTGGGTATGGCGATATTTTGGGGCGCGAGGTTTTGGCCCGGCGAGATTTTGGCCTGCGAGGTTTTGGGTGGCGAGGTTTTGGCCAGGCGAGGTTTTGGCCCCGCGAGATTTTGGCCCGCGACGTTTTGGGCGGCGAGGTTTTGGTCAAGCGGGGTTTTGGCCCGGCGAGATTTTGTCCCGCGAGGTTTCGGCCTGGCGAGATTTTGGGCCGCGAGGTTTTGGGAGGCGAGGTTTTGGCCAGGCGAGGTTTTGGTCCGCGAGGTTGTCGCCGCGAGGTTCTGGCTGCGAGGTTTTGTACCCAAACCGTCTTATGCACAGTCGTTATAAACCTACTCTGGATCAAAGTTATTTTTTTCTCATTTTTACACACTCTTAAGTTGAACAGGAAGCCGTTGATTGATCATCCGTTACCATTGGCATAGAAGTTATAATTATGATAAGCTAAAGACTTCGTTTCATTTAAATTCTTCTTCCGAGTCCAGGAATCACCTCCAGACGTTCATTACATTAATGAAGTTACACACTATATATATAATGATAAAAAATAATACCGATATTAGTGTCGATGAAATAGTATTTGGAGTCACTCAGACGAACAGTAACACTCCCGATGCAGTTTAAATCCATACTCAGATTCCATTGCCCTTTATGCTCAAAATGAAACTATTCTTCCCGTGCGAAGAACGGGTATTCTGTTAATAATTTATTATTAAACATCACACCATAAAATACAAAGTGTATCACGTAATGTACACGTTATACTGTTACTTGCTTAATGTATAAATGGAGGATGAAGGACTATTATTGGATCAAAAGATCCAATATATTTCAGACAATAAATTTCTTGTAGGCTTTATATCTGGAGAACAACATATAGTGTACCCAAACCTAAACTATGACTGAACTCAGTATGATGTGCTTAGTGCCTGAATAAAACGAAAGCTCGATTTAGGGGCCATTCAAAAATTCTGTTGCCCTTGATCCAAAAAATCTAATATATTTCATTCAATAAAAAAAAAATCTTGTACGTCTTATATCTGAAGAACTACATATAGTGCAGCCAAACTAAAACTATCACTTAACTCAGCATGATGTGCTTATTCCGAAAGTAATACGAAACCTTGATTTAGAGACCGTCCAAACGTTTGTAGCCCCTGATCCAAAAAAGTCCAATATATTTCATTCAATCAATAATTTTATTGTATGTCTTATATATGGAGAACTACATATAGTGTAACCCAACCCAAGATATCACTTAACTCAGTGTGATATGCTTATTGCGTAAAAAATATGAAAAGTCGATTTAGGGACCGTCCAAAAATTTTGTGGCCCGTTATAAAAAAAATCCAAAATATTTAATTAATCGAAATTTTTCTTGTACTCCTTATACCTGGAGAACTACATATCTGGAGAAAACTCGATTTAGAGACCGTTCGAATATTTTATGGTAACTGATCCAAAAATTAATATTAGCCAAGATCATAATACTTTGATCCATTTTTTAGATCATTCCTAAAATTCTTGTTTTTATCCAATCTTTCTTTTAAACAGTATCACTCTCTTTGTTCTCAATTTGAAATTTATCAAGCAATTATAAAGCATTGCTTATTATCCAATTTGTATTCGGTGTAGAGCTTCAATTTTCTCAAAGTTTCAAATAAGATAATAAAATATGATTTACTATCGGAATTCGTGTCAGGTATTATTATTACTTTTATTGGTGTTTTCCTTTCTTTC
The DNA here is from genome assembly GCF_964235325.1 of Thermobia domestica. Taxonomy (NCBI): domain Eukaryota; kingdom Metazoa; phylum Arthropoda; class Insecta; order Zygentoma; family Lepismatidae; genus Thermobia; species Thermobia domestica. The sequence continues at coordinate 25,844,057 of NC_137468.1, read as the reverse complement.
AATTGTTAAAACAAGAAACTACCTTGCACTGTCATAAAATATGTGCTCTTTTCCAATAGCATAATAAGTGCTCATATAATTTTGAACTTTAAAATTAAGGATTGAATCAGTACAAGAAGTACAATTTGGATAACGAATGACTTATAATTGATGTTTAGTGGCGTACTGAAGTAAAGGGATTAAGGACTTTGAAACCCCCCTTGAGCAAGGTATTATGCAAAATTAAGCACATTTATTATATTAGCACGTTTATATATATAAACACTTGATATTATATAAACTTGTGTTCCTAAAGCCCCTGAACCCCCTAAACATTTGCGTAGAGTACTGATTGTGTTTCTCTTATTATTTTAACCGTTTTATGCTTTGAACGAAATTTGAAGTGCAGGAACCCTGTGAAGGTGACCACCTTTACTATAAAAATTTCTTTAATGATTCTTAGTTTTTCTTCAAAACAATCAATAACGAACGAAAAATAAATGATTGAGTTTGATTTTAAATCGAAATTTGAAATACCACCAAAAAGTTGGCCCACCCAACCTTATTTTGTAAATGACTCTTAATAATTTTCAAAACAAACTATTTCCTCTTCAAACCAATCAATAAGAAAGGAAAACATGTTATTAGCTTGAGTATTGAATCGATATTTAAAAGCAGAAAAAACAGTATGAAGTTGACCACCAAATGTATCCTGGAAATAGATATATTTTACTGGTTGTTTTGAAACAAGTGATTTTTTCTTCAAAATAAGCAAACCGCCCCGAAACAAATCACCTTCATCAACATTATTTCTTAATTATATTCTTATGTTTTTCGAATCAAATTACTTTTCTTCCAAACAAGCAACAACAAATCCATATCAAACGATTGATTTTGGTCTTGAATCGAAATTTGTAAGTAAAGGAATCAGATTGAATTTGATCACATTCTAAATTTATTTTGTAAATCTCTTTCTCTATTTTTTCGAAACAAGCGATTTGCTCTTAAAAACAACCAATAAGAAACGCTTGGCTTCGGTTTTGATTCGAGACTTTAAAGTGAAGCCAATATGAAATTCCATCACCCATTTCTCTTGAAAAGACTCTTTATGTTTTTCGAAACAGACTATTCTTTTTCAAAATAATTAGTAGCATACGCATATCAAACAATTGATTTTGATTTTCAATCAAAATTTTAAGTGGAGGAACAAGGGTAAATTTGGCCATATACCAACTTTATTTTGTAAACATCTCTTTATGTTTTAAGAAAGATACGATTTTTAATATTTTTCTTCAAAAAAGTCAATAACAAACGAAAAACAAGCGATTTACTTCCGATTTCAATTCGAAATTTGAAAGGAGGCAACTTAACATAGGTGCATTGCTTCGCTTAAAAAAAAAATCCAAACGCAAATTCTAAGCCTACAGTTTTAAAATTGCAGTTACATGTACATACTTCAACTTAGTATACATAAAAAATTACAGCATTATAAAAATATCAGACAAATAATATTATTTATTCGGTATTGAAAACCTCGAATCAACTATTGGAGTTATTTAGCGTATTTTTTTTTTTAATATCACAAAATTAAAGGTGTATTTATTACGGCATGGATATATTACGCACAATATTTTTATACAATTTGTGTATATATATATATATATATATATATATATATATATATATATATATATATATATATATATATATATATATATATAATTTTTTTAAAAATAGACCATTTAGAATTATTTATCCTTACAATTTTTTATATCCACAAATTCAAGGTGAGGGATATGCGATATTGATATTTTCAGAAAGTGTTGACCACCCTACAGAATGTCGATCCTGTGCCGTGTCGATCCTGTGCCGTGTCGATCCTGTGCCGTGTCGATCCTATGCCGTTTCGGTCCTGTGCCGTGTCGATCCTGTGCCGTTTCGGTCCTATGCCGTGTCGGCCCTGTGCCGTGTCGATCCTACGCCGTTTCGTTCCTATGCCGTTTCGATCGTATGACGGTTCTCTCCTATATATCCTTGAGAAAATAATTGTTACTTAATATTGCGTAATTATAAAATAATGTATTTTTTATTATTTCGATCGTATGAAAGTTCTGCTGTCGATCCTATGCCGTGTCGATCCTGTGCCGTTTCGGTTCTGTGCCGTGTCGATCCTATGCCGTGTCGATCCTACGCCGTGTCGATCCTATGCCGTGTCGATCCTACGCCGTGTCGATCCTATGCCGTGTCGATCCTACGCCGTGTCGGTCCTGTGCATGTAACCCTGGAGAGTCATTGTTGTCCTGTTGTTTCTGACTTTTTTTTTTAATGATCTTTAGTTTGCTAAATTTCCTCCCCTTGCCTTATAGTGAAAATAAATATTTGCCCGATTTTGGGCCCCCCAATCCGGCGGTCGTGGCATAAGCCCCGTTTTCCCCTCCCCCTTAGTTGCATCACTGCGACAACTATTTTCTACAAAACCAGCAATCTACAATTAGACTACAAGGAACTTCAAGTTAAGCGCCCCAAGAAAAAACGTAAAAGATGTTAAGGTCGGAAAGTTTAACTTGGGAAAGCTGAAAGTCGCCCAAGACAAATACGAAGACATAATATCTCTGATCAATGGACCTACCCCTGTCATACTAATGTCTGAGCACCAGCAATTTTACTTGCACCTCGATCATAAGGACGATTTCAAACAAAAACGAGTTTCTTTCTTTTTGTAATTTTGTTAAATTCAGGACTGTTTTTGCCACTTACTTTATGGATATGGTTCAGTAATTTTTAGTATTGTATGGAAGTGCTATTAACTGTACTCATTTAAGTTACGATAGCTTATTTTTAATTTCATTATTTAGACGCTGTCTTGAATTTTATTTTTCCCGCATGCAGCTTCATATTCACTTCATAGTGTTAACTTATAGTATTAATTTCATACCACATTGTTTCCTTTCTTTTTGGTGAAAATTCATAAGCCTTATTAGTTTGTTCTTTTACTATTAAATTCATAAATATGTTTAATTAATTAATGAAAGAAACAAGACTTTTGGCTCTATCGTGTGTTTATATCTTTTATAACTTATCCATATCAAAGATGAATGCAGCAACTTAGATGTACACAAATGGACAAATTTACAGTTTTCCCACTTCAATTTGCATTATTCCTATATCCTAAAAACTATGCACAGTGACGTAACTCATTCATAAAACAAACATTTTTTTGCAAAGTGACGTATCTCAAATAACATATCTTTTTATGGTTTGCCTACATTGTGTCAAAAATTGGTAAATATTTGTTGGTAAACACGAGCATAGGAGGAAAGTGAAATAGGTGCAAAATTTCAAATCGCTCTCCTGAAAGTGAGAAAACTGAGATACGACATTTTGAAAAAAAAAAAAAGGACGATATTACCTCATATATCAATAATGTTGGCATCTCCTGGGTTTTGAAACTCGTCTTTCCCCTCCCCGTTCTTGTGTTCCCAATTAGTGGTGAACTGCTCCACTGGTCTAGTGGTTAGCCTACGCACCTTTGGTTTACGTGGTTTCTGGTTCGATCCCTGATGGCAGAACATGTGAGCAATGTTAGCTATCCTTGATATTTCTGTACTCATGTATCTGTTGTGTTGATTTCAGTAAAAAAAATGGTAAAAAGATTGAATCAAGAAATTTAGTTAAATCAAGTAACAGAGAAAGGTTCAATTAATCAGTCACTTTAGAGAAAAATGTGGTAGAGCGCTCATTTCTAGTACTGGTATGTAGGTTATCTGGTTCGATTTCAGCTCGGTCAATTAAACTTTCTGGTGGACAAATACCATGTGCATAAGTTTTCTATGTGTTCTCCCGTTTCATTTCACTTTTTTTCATCCATTATCATAATCTTCCTTAGCCTCTGTGCATTATCGTAGAACCTTAGCACGGATCCGCCCTATGTGATATATACATTATGTAACGCAAGAAAGAGAGGGAGATATAAGTCATTTACTATAAGCTGCTTCGCTGTATGAAAACAAAAGTTGCGTCAAATGTTACGTGAGAGGTCTGTCATGCACCCGAGGAACAAAAAATTGCACTATTTGAATATCAGCAGCAGGACCGTACTGCAATGTAGAGGCCCACCGGGAAGGTACTTTGTAGGGGGCCCACTCACATGTAGCTACGTACTGCTCCTCCCACGACAATAAAAGGGAATTCAGAAATGTGACTTCGATCAAGTATGCTGACAAGTCTTAAAATGCAGATTTGAAACTTTTTTTAAGGCAGTAATTTTTCTCCTGACACTGGCTGATCTGACATAATGCTCATTCCTCTAAAGATATAAATATTTTCCTCCTTCTTTTTAAAAAAGAAAAATCTTGTTGAGTTTTCATGTTTTGCTCCAGGACTCCATGACCAAGGGGGCCCCAAAAATGTTTAAAATTTCTGAAAACATTTTTACCATAAAAGTTTATAAAACATGACGTAAATCACTCCTATATAATTCATAGACCTTTTAAACATGTTGAGAGAGGTCCAATCATAAAAGTTTTTGATGCCCCCCTTGTCTTTCCCGTTCCAGGGCTTCCAATAGTCTTAATCCGGTCCTGTATATTTTCTACACGGAAAACAACGGTGCTGTAAAATGTTAATTATTATTTAGTTTCAAGTTATGGCATCATATGAGCTTTCAGTTTAGCTGAATACTTCAAAATTAGCAAAATTATAAAGCTGAGTGGGTAATTAGAAACCTTTCAAGGATTGAATTACGAAAAACATGTAACGAAAAACGAATTACGAAGGCTGTTTTCTCAACATCATGGGCTGGCAACGCTGGTCTGGGATTAGCTGACTATATTACCGGTGCTTCGACGTGTTATCGTTCTTCGTTCCGTGCGAGGAATACGTGACCTGTGCCTTTTTATACATATAGCCTACCGCTACTTACGATACGAGGCACAGGGCCCACTAAAAAACTTACCGTACAGGGCCCACCGCGAAATTTCCCGACTTCCCACCTGCCCAGTACGACTCTGATCAGCAGAAAGAGAAGATTGTCGTAGTTATATACAGCTTCTCGATATGAGTGCTGCTGCTGAGCACATACATCTTAGGTAATTACTTATTCTTTATTTCTTGGGTGGCTATATAATAATAAATATCTATGTTCCATTTCGCAGAAGGGTCTAGAGAGTAGTCTACTTTTTTCAGATCGCCTTTTTATTTGCACCTTTTGAATTGCGTCCTTGTAAATTATCCTGTTACATACATGTTACATTGGGCGCTTATATTGTCATTTCAGTTTTATGAAGTTCAGCCAACTGTCGTCGTGAGTTTGTTTACGTTCATGATTTTATATACAAATATGTTACTTTTAGTATTATTACACCAAGTACGTAGAACCGTTTTACAAAAGTAACACCTGTTCTATGCATAAACGTACATACGGGGCTTAGTGGGACAGAACCTCCCAAGATCTAAAGTTTATGCAAATAAATTGTTCCTTCCTTTATACTTCCTTGTCATTATATCTTTTTAGTTGCTAAACTTCTTAAAAAGTAATGTATGAATTGAAACGTACTTCTAGCTTGCATTGGCGTAATTAGGATATTTCACTGGAGAGCATGGCCCCTCACTTCTGAAAATAGCAATGGATTTTCATGAATTGAAATAAACTTATCACATTATTTTCCTCAAGTGCAATATGAGCGAGGCAGCTTTGCTTCTGTAAATATCCTGGTCCCATACCCCCCTCTAGTTACGCCTATGGTACCTATAGACTAAATTTGCTGTCTTACAAAGGTAATGAAGTAGCCATGGATATGGCAGGTGCACTTTCTGATTTGGAATTTTGAAACAAAAATATTTTTCTTCCGCATACGTTGCTTCCATGTAGGATCGGTTCCAGGACCGTAGCCAAGAGGAATTAGGGTTAAGGTCGACATTTTTGCCTCCCGTAAAGTCTCTGGATGGAATAAGTGGGTAAATGTTCTAAGGTTTTTAGATGCAGTCATATGATTGGTCCGGTTCTAAATTTCTGACATCCTAAATACTTTAACAGGCTATGATCTTGATCGGTTCTAAAAGTGTGGAATCGCACACAGTGACAGATACTTGTATATGTCCCACTTTATATGTATCTATGTATATATGTGTGTGTTTGTGTATACACTAAAATGTGTCATAACAGGCTACAAATCAATCCCAAGATATCAGGTATAATGGTTGGATCTACTAGTGTGGAGGCACGTATGAAAATACGCTACAATGGAAAAGATCATTTTGTGACTGCAATTTCTGACAAGAAGGAGCGAAGATGTGCTTGAGATCGCTGCAAGGCAGTTGTGAGAACACAACGTGTAAAGTGTAAAGTATAATGTTGCATAAATTGCTTTATCTCCTATCACACACGCTGAATTTAATATATATATCCTTGTTTCAGCTAGTTCAGACAATGTATTCTTCATTTATATATAAAAATGCCTATTTATATTATGCATTCAAAGACGGCTCTTGATGAAAGTAACACAGGCAAACATTACACGCTTATTGCTTGAAACTAATAAAAGAAAACTTATCTGATATACAGACTCTTGTATATAATAATTGTAACGCTAGGTAAGTTTTATTTCCTTAGTTTGAAGTGATAACAGTTTAATTTTTACCTGTGTGACTTCCCTCAAGAACCGCCACTGCATGCATTTTAGCTGAATATGGCACCTCTATTGGGTGTACAATGTATTTTTTTTAATTTATATGTAACAGGTATATAAATAAATCATTAATTATGCAAAAGAAGCCATAAGTTACCCCATTTGCGAATTGACATGAAAAACGCCCAATGTAGCATATGCCGCACCCTTTTCCTCCGCACATTGGAAACCGATCGTCATAAAAAAAAAAAAAATTCAAAATATGCCACAAATGCTCATCAAGAAGAAATACTGTAAGCGACATCATATCAGATGAAAAAAAATTTGGGCTGATTTGGGTTAAACTAGAAAATTATTTTTATTTATTCATTTATTTATTTATTACAGGGGAAAACGTTTGAATTCAATACTGAATATACATTTCATAGGACGAAATAATAAGCTGGTTACCCTGGCAGGAAAGTAAAATGAAAATGAAATGAAATCTTTGTTTTACGTCCCACGATTATGCCGTGTATCCTAAAGGAGCCGGTGATGATGAGAAATGAAGAAAATAGTGGGATGAAGAAAGTAGAAGGAAACGGAAGACGCGGAGAACACCCACGCACGCGGTGTTTGTCCACCATAAAGTTCACTTGATGCGAGCTGGGAACGAACCAAGGATCTCATGCACCAGAGATGAACGCTCTACCACTAAGCCACTGCTGACGGGAAAGTAATCTCAATCATACTAGGTAAGCATAATTTTTTTTTTTTTTTTTTTTTTTGTAGAAAAGAAATTTCACTCTCCTTCTATCAAATCGAACTTTGGATTTATCAAGCATTAAGGATGCGCACGAGACAAGATTTGTGGCTGTCTCGTCTCGAAAATGTGCTGTAAAAGTGATGTCTCGACTCGAAAATGTATATTTCTCTACTGGAAGAGCCGTGTCTCGACTCGAATTTTGCCAGGAAAATCCTGTCTCGACTCGTCTCGTGCGCACCCCTATCTAGCATCAAGAATCCAGCTCCCATACCACGCTAAGACAATAAATCACTTGAATTTTCTTTGATACAATAACATATGCATTATTTAAATACGTAAGTTTCCTAGGCTTATTATTATCTTTAGATATAATTTCTACTTTCATAATAAGTTATTATCTTAAAATAAGGAAATAGATTACATCGTATTGTAAATGTAGTTTATTCTACATTCTGTTTATGGTAGAATATAAAACTTCTCCCTATATACTAAAAATTTCAATCATTTCAACCGGCTACACAGCAACGGATCGAGAACAAGACTTGACGTTGAGTATTAGGTGTTTCTGGCACCTTGCCCAGACGCATTATTCGTGGGGCCAACACTCGCTTCGTATGCAATGGAGGTGACTAGGAATGTTTATGACCTTGCACCCAGACACGACACATGCCAGAAACAGCTGCAGAACATAATATTGCTTTTTTATTTTCAAGTGAAACAAAAAGACTTTTAAACAAAACAGTTCTACATATAAGGCATAGAATTTTAACATGGAGCATGCATGTTCATATATTAATAAACTGTGAGATTTATTACGTTTCGATAGCAGTGAACAGAACGAATACAAATAATACAATTGAAAAATCAATATCTTCGGATTTGCTTCTAGAATATGGCCAATTTATATAGAAATGAGTTTCTCGATATTGCTAATACTCGTATTTTTTTCTCTCTTTAGGGCAAAATAACGTTACGGGTCAACTCAACTCTACCGAGACACGCTTTCTTTTTTCTTTTTTTAATGAAAAAACTGTCAATAGAAAGCAAGTCGAAAGTATGAATACAAGAAACTTGTGTTTGGGTAAGTTTATTGATTGATTTATTTATTGTTTAATGTATCTTTCCAAGTGAAGCATGAACTTACGAGGGGTGATCAGAAAGTAAGGTTACAAAGCCTGCGTGAAACATATATACATTATTTCACACAACTAATACATCCAACACATCGTGGGATTAGTTTGAAGATTCCTTCCTAGTAAAAGTCCTGTCTTGCGTATTCAGCCACGTTGTCACGAAGTGTTTCACCTTCTTGTTTGAAGCGAAATGACGGCCTTCCTAGGTACTCCTTCAATTGCGGGAACAGATAAAAGTCGCTTGGAGTGAGGCCCAGGTTGTAGCGAGGCTGGTCGATGATGCCCCAGCGAAACTACCTCAACAGCGTGGTGGTACTCTGGACTGTATGTGGGTGTGCGTTGTCATGAAGTAAGATGACGCCCTCTCCGTAAACCTCCATCAGCTGCCGGCGAATTTCAGCCGCGGTTACATGTTTCGCCCGCAGAAATCGATTAACTGCGCGGACTTCTTCACGAGAACAGTTTTCCAAACAAGTCCCTTGGTTCACAGAACAGTTCACCAATTGTGTTTACCTACAACTAGTCCCTTGGTAGCGGTTGGCTGAAACTCTGCACAGTTGCCAACTCCATGTATTAAAATTACCACACACTCCTCATTTCTCTTTAACAGACAAAGCTCCAGAAATATTGGCATTGTAACCTGTTTCTGAGCCTCTCGTAAGACAGATCCTCCCGCATATAAGACGTTAACTTATTATTTAAAGTAGATTTGAAACTATCAGTACTATTACCGTAATTAAACAAACTTTTTCTATTGCTAGAAGAAGCCATTCTGGTCAACTTAAGATTTTCGTGCAACGTCTAATAACACGAAATTCTTAGTGCTAATAAAAATAGTGCGAATTCGTTCGGAAATCAGAAGCTATTCTCGCCACGTAACAAAGTTCGAAGAAAAACAAGTTTATACAGTATGTCCGACAGTCTTCAGTCATAGAGAGTTTTATGATGTGTCTGCATGAGTGGACACGCAAACGTATTTCTTTCGGCTGATGAACATTTTGTGTCTCTCGGAATGTTTGCACAAATTGGTTCATACAGCATTGATACAATCAATGCTTTGATTGTATTAAACTTTAACACTTTTCTTCTTTGACGTGTGTAACTGTAAATTATTATTACTATATAATATATTAATGACTTATGTAACTTGTATCCCGACAGTTTAGTGCCTTTTCAAAACATGAGAGTTACATAGTGAAAAAGAAAGTAGACATACAGAAATCAGGGCAAATAATAATTTAAATATCCAATTTGAAGATGAATATATTTATTTGTGTTGTTGGGTAAAACTAATACAATTTTGCTTCAAACAAAGTCTTTCACTTACATAAAAAAAACTACAATATAAAAAATACTTTATGTTGAATGAATATTTAAAAAAATCTTTGTTAATATCATTGGTGAAAATTTTACAAAGTTGCATCAAATAAACTGTTTTCACTACATAAAACTGTACGTGAACGACAATAAGGAAAATGTGTGTCAACCGTTCATAGATAGTTTACATTTTGGGATGCAGGGTAGTTCGAAATATTCTTTCAGTCTACACTATATTCACAATTTTACCGTTAAATATCTGGAAAAGAATGTTATTTTTTCGAGCTGGAAGCCGAAATAAGTTTTCGACACAACAGACAACCGGCCATCAGAAGGTAACTGAGAAACTCATAAGTAAGACTCGACCAAGACTCGGACTCAATCCACTTGTAATTAATAAGGTAGCATATCACAAGTTCTACTCAGAGTTAGGAATTAAAGTGTTAACTCATAATCCTATCCATTTCCAATACCAAGCCTGTTGTAAGATGTAGAGCTACCTGAGATGTTCAAATTCGCGAGCACAGCGCTTGAAATTTCAGTACCCGCGCTCAAGCAGGCTGGCCTCAATAATTAAGGTAGAATCTAAATCTTATTAAAATTTTAACAAAGTTCCATTTAGGGTAGCGAGACAAAGCCCCAATGAAATTATAAATAATAACCCCGAAAAGCTCTAACGCCAATGACATTGGTAAGTTTGAGCCTTATTGAGGGCAAGGAGTCCAAACGGGATTGAGCGTAAACTTCAACGAGATTGGTGAGTGCAAATTCTAGTGATCTCGAGCCCTATTGAGCGTGAGCACCAACAAGATTGCTAAGCGCGAACCCCAAAGAAATTGATAAGCGAGAGGCCCAAAGAGGTTGGTGAACGCGAACCCTGTTGAGGGAAGTGAACCCTAGCCCTATTGATCGTAAAGCACAACAAGGTTAGTGAGTGCAAGACCCAACGTGGTTGATTCCTATTGAGAGAAGTGAGTCCGAAACCTATTTGATGCGTCCTAGCAAAGTTAGTGAGCACGAGCCTCAACGATTTGGTGAGCTTAAGCCCTTTTGAGTGCAAGCCCCAACAAGGTTAGGAAGTACGTACAAGCCTGCTGAGTGTAAGACCTAACAAAATTAGTGGACACGAGCCCCAACGAAGTTCGTGAGTGCGTGCTCTATTGAATGTTATCCCTAGAAGGCTTCTTCAAGCTCTACTGAGAGCAATGTTGCCAAATTGGGCTAAAGTAGCGTATTGGGCGATTTTTTTACTGTCCCCGCTACAAAATTTCAAATTGGGCGACACGCTACTTTTGGGTTACCTTTAATTATCTGCAAGCTTTAACTCTTAAGAATACGCTACGTCTTGTTTTTATACATGAAATCACAAAGTATTAGTTTTACATAATACAAGAAGACTTCTGTTTGCTGAATATTCTATTCACAACGAACAATAATTTTAGTACAACTAACATTATTCGATACTACTTTAATTCTTGTTTTAGTACTTTTTAACCTTCAAATCTGATAACATGGATTTTTCTTGAGTTTATGCTGTTGCAGCATCGCTGACCGTGTTGATGTCTCAGTTAATGCCATGGGCTAATAGTTGTACAGAGCTATGTAAACATGAACATCGCAAATTTAATTGTGTTATTGTATTATCCATATTAGCATAATGAGTAAATGAAGTTACAATATAAACTTCCAAAATTCATGTCTCCCAGATAAAGAATTTATCAAATGTATTGAAAAAGTGAGGAATAAAAGTGAAGAAGCATAGGCTACTACAAACTTTGTAAAGCGTGTTTAAGAACTTACAAAACTGACTTAAAGAAACACGACTCCTTGAAAATCAGAGAAAGATCGCCAATTATATACTATCACCATCTACCCAGTTCATTCCACACTACAGTTCTACTGCTTTCGATGTAGTATGGAATACATCACTGCCTACAGTCCGAAACTGCAGTCGCCGCCTGACCGTTGTCAACCCAGATACCTGACGTATTTGCAACTAAATGTGTTTTCTATTAAATCGATATATACACGATTAGAAAAAGTGTATAACTGCAAAATAATTCATTTCATGTTTGGGCTACAAATAGTTGAAATCCGCCAGTTTTAGAGCACAACCTCGCTACTTTTTGATTTTCATACCTGGCAACATTGATTGAGTGAAGTGAATCCCTATTGAGCGTGAGCTCCAACAAGGTTTGTGAGTACGAGTCCTACTGAAGGAAGTGAAACTGAGTCATAATGAGTCATAAGTGAGCGTCAGGCCCAACAAGGTTAGTGAGCTCGAACCAACAAGGTTATTGAGCGTAAGCCCTATTGAAGGATGTAAACCCCTAGAGTACGTTTGTTTTATCTTGGCACGCTTCCCGCCTAAAAAATTATCTGTTTGCAAGGCATTGTTGCCACATGACGGTTAAGTTGAGAGTTACAATACGCTAGGAAACACAGCAAAACGCCACAGCACTCACAAATCACTATAACACTTGTTCTCGTATGGCAACTAGACACTTCAACTACCCGCCAAATAGCAATGACCTCATTTGATGGGCTGGCTGACAACTAACGTCATCGACAAAACAAAAGCAATAAGATGTATATTGGATTAAAATGTTCACGTGAGTGCTAGCAGAAAATACTTTAAAGGCAAATCAAGTGCACTGGCGAGAAATATGCCAAGATAAAATAAACGTACTTTAGGAAGTGGAAAGTGGCCTCTGCGACTAAGAACTTAACGAGGGTTCGAACTGTACTGTCTCCTACTAGTGCTCGAATTCTGATCTCCCGCATCGAAAGCAGCAATGCTAACCATTTAGCCGTAGAGAAGATTTCTTTATTAATTAGTTGCATGTTAGAGTGTAAAAAATTGAACTTCCTTGCTACTTCTCGCTGACTTTGGTCGTCAACCAGAATGACCATCGTGCATTTCTATTATTACAATCATCTTCATCTACCTGAAAAGAGATGAACATTTACTTTAATAGAAAACATTAAGGACATCCTCAGTAATTGTAACAGACAACAACTACTTAAGAAATGATACATGTAAAAATGAATGAAAGAGGACGGCAGAGGAATATTAAATCTAATTTTTATTGTTACAATCTTCAGTGAAACACGAGCTGATCTCGGTTCTGATTGGCCAACTGTAAAGCAGACTGAAACAAACAAACAAGATAGAAAGAAATAATTTCCACACGTTCATCTCCATAAAACCATGGAATTATGCGTTGAAATGTATCCTAATAAGCTACAAAATATATTCGTGGTCATTCAAATGTGTTAAATGAGTCATATCTTGCTTGATTTAAATGCAAGCTCCCTCGTGGCTAAGCGGTTAGCGTACGCGTCTTTGGCGTGGAAGACCCGGGTTCGATTCCCGGCCAAAGCCCATGTGGTTCGAATTCCACGTTAATCAGTAGGTCCACATCTCATATAGCTTCGCTGCTGAAAAGGACGCTAAACTAAAAATCAAATCAAATCAAATCAAATAAATAGTTATACGAAACAACAACCACCTTTGTTGGAATACAATGGAAATTGTAACTCTGAAACATTTGCGTTTACTTCCGGCAGTGGTGACCCCTTCCGGCTCAGCTGTTCAAAGGATACATTCTAAATAGTTGATCAATTATCTGTCCCGCTTTACCTCTAAAAGGAGATAATTAACAGTATCCTTTCGCCGTTCAAAAATATGATTGGCTAGTGATATATCACTCCCACTCTCACACGGGGAGAAGCAAACTATACACGTGCATTTTGAGAACTGTTGTCGTGCGGAGTACTTGCAGCAGAAAGGACAGAACTCACCTACACAGTTGAATTGGTGCTATGGTCATAGTGCACAATATTATTAGATAATCTCTATTATATTTTTGTCATTTATAATAATGTCATAATTTTGTATGGTCGTTTCATAGTAGAAGTAATAGTAATTAAAAGCGGTGGACTATTTTGCGGAGGAGTTCACGCTCGTTAGCCTAAAAGCAAATCAGACTTCTTTTGTTACACATGGCTTCGTTTATCGTTGATCAGTGTTGCCACATTTGGTACAATTGTACCAAATTCAGCCCTTTTTGTCATTCATCGGCCCATTGGTACATCGCTGGCATTTTCAGCCCCTTTTGTGTGAAAAGTTGATATAATTCTATCCAATCCAGCACCATTTAACAAATACTTGTCAAATTTTCAAAAGTGTCAGTAAGACTTTTCCTACATCTCACGTTACTCATACCGTGTGTTGGACTCTTAAAAAAATGGTGTTGAACGCGTTGCACCGCATAACGCTTATTTCAGTGACGTTGCACCGCATAACGCTACGACCTTTGTGTAGAAAATTCGTAATTCCAACTATACCGGGAAACAAATGACGCTAAATGAGCGTATCCTCGCATGAAGGAGACGAGAAAGAAGCAGTGTGGTAGAAAATTTAGTCGTCCTATTTGGATGTTTTTAAAAAATTAATTTTTAAAAAGAGCACTTTCTTGATTCGAACTCTTGCAAAAGGGAGGAGTGTTATAGAACTTTACCTCTTTTAGTTTAATGTTATAGAGCCATGTATTATACTCAGGGGTAAAAGTGGATAGGGATGCACACGAGACGAGTCGAGACAGGATTTTCCTGACAAAATTTGAGTCAAGACACGGCTCTTTCAATACAGAAATATACATTTTTCGAGTCGAGACATCACTTTCACAGCACATTTTCGACACGAGACAGCCACAACTCTTGTCGCGTGCGCATCCCTAAAAGTGGATCTGAAAAGGTAGGATGACGCATGACGTCATCCTGTCCTCCTTGCCTATCTTTGCCCATTGTAATTTTTTAGAAGTGAGGGATGCCACAGATATTTTCTGGAAGTGGGGAGACGGCTTCCCCCCTCGTTCCACCACACTTTTACCCCCGATAGTACAAAACAATGAATTCAGCCCCTTTTCTTTCAATTTGATACTATTTTTGAGCCCACTCCAGACCCAGGACTGTGGCAACACTGTCGTTGATTAAAGGTAAGGCAGAACAGATATTAGAACACATATTCTTTTTTTCTTTTTTTTTCTTTCTTTTTTTTTTTTTTTTTTTACAAAAATCAGATAAATTTTGTTTGATTCATTTCTTATCTAGCGTCTGGTTCAGTAGTTCTCATGGGCGCCGAAAGGCCCCCTATTGTATTTATGAATATACAATATTTGGTAATTTGAGTGCAATTTGTCTTAAAATCCTCATATATATATATATATATATATATATATATATATATATATATATATATATATATATATATATATATATATATATATATATATATATATATACCTTCTGCATCTGAATGCCCCCCCCCCCAAATTTACAGAGAAATCTTCGCCCTTGGTGGTTCTCAACCTATTTTGATTGACGACACTACTGAATCTCCAGGATGTCGCGACACATTTATTATTATAAATAATAATAATGATAATAAGTGAAACCAATTAGTTTTTGTAATGACTCTATATAACTGAGCATTATTTCTGCCGCTGGAGGTGTTGAGTGGTACAGTCTGTCTCGATTTTAACTAATTATTATTAAATTCTTAATGATTTTTAAATTCTAAAATTTCGCGACATACTTTAGGGGACTGCGTGACATACTAGTGTGTCGCGACACATCGGTTCAGAACCACTAGTCTAGTTTGCTGTTTGAAATCGCATCGCAACTCATCTTTGAAAATTAACTTTTTTTAAATCATCTTATTGGGATAAAAGCCAACACATATATCTAAAAACAATATATACCAGACCCGAATACCATTTCGCTTCTTTAAAAAATAATAATAAGCTTATTTTAAGCGTGTGTATTCAGTGTCTAAGAAGAACAAAAACCATATAAAGTATGGTCGTCCTGCTCCATTTCACGCCCTCTTTGAATTGTTGGACTAAATCCAATGAAACATATGCATATTAAAATATAAGTATCAATTAACATTTTCGGAATTGTTTGTTGAAAAGCAAAGTTGAAAAATGGCCTCCTATACATATATTTACAAGTCTCTTTTTTGTGACCTCATTGAAAAGCGGAAAGAGATATAAAAAATGCATTCGTATTGTTATTACTTCTGGCGCAAAGGCTTTAAGGTTCTTGCGTTAAGTCCTCTTTGCCATTAATGCATGAACCAAGAGGGAGGCGGAGAGGGGTGGATAGAAGGAAATGTTCCGGAACTAATGTTCTCACTTCTCATGTGTTTTGTTACAGAGGCCTTTTTTCTTTAGTTCTTCGGAAGCAAACGCTATTGTTTGGGTTCTTTGTCGCGGTTGGCACAGGGATAAAAACAAACGTTAGACACTTGGGGCTAATATATTGTAATGGGCATTGCCGCCGGGAAAATTAGTCAAGTTGGCGTGACAATAACATAGTGAACAGTAAGTGTGTTCTAACTGCGAATGGATATGCTCTCTCATAGCCTAGCAAACAGATTTCACCCACTTCCTCTCCCTCATGCAAGAGTAAAGTTAGGAGATCTGAGGGACAAAAGTTCATATGAGAAATCAACGAATCGATAGTGAGTATGAGTAGTTCATAATTATGTGAGATTGAGGGAACGAGAGGGACAAGAGGTTCCGTGAGGGTGAGGTACAGATGAGGGTTGAAGTTTGCGTGAGGAACAGTCTGAAGTGATGTGAAAAATGAGGGGTTGATTTTTTTTTATATCAGATGAGGTGCCAGTGGGAGATTGAAGTTTTCTCAGGGATGAGACGAAGTAAGATTATAAATTATTTATTTATTTATTTATTTATTTATAGACACAAGAGGCTACATAACCCAATTACAATGTCCGCTACATGTATTAGGCAATTATAACACCTTCATACATTCATATCATAATATACTTACAATCAATGGCCGATCTAGAAGGTAATAACTGGGGGGCCAGCCACAGCCCAGATTATAATAGGTATATCGTGAGTTTACTATAAATTTTCAAAACTATATAAATAATAGCTTGAATTATGTTTGCCACACATAAAACTGAGGGCTAGGCCCCCCGGCCTCAGGCTAGATCCACCACTATCATTAATCTTGTTTTATCTACAATTATTTCTTAAACATTACAAAGAACTGCCTTGAATTGGCTTACGTTGTTAATATTAATATCCAAATCTATTGTATATTTTGTTAGCCTATTGTATGTTGTACTCAATCTCCATACTGGTGACCTCTTGTTTGCATTCGTGTGTAATCTGTCGCAGTAAAAGAAATTAAAATTTTCAAGACGACCTACTGTACATTTGTAGGAGAGCATATTTTAAATTCTTGAAGTAAATTGGAGCAGTCGATTTTATTAAATTTGAGTGGTATTTGAGGATTTTTTAAAAATATATAGTTTAAAAACTTTATGGGTATTTTATACGAAAAGTGATTTGCTCAACAATTAAAGGTTTTTGATTAAATATAATCAAATTCGGCTGAGACGTTTTTGAGAAAATCACCCAAAAATAAACTCACCTCCATCACTAAACTTTCCCCTGTAGGTTTATTCATGAGAAATCACTTAAACCATATTGTAAGGTTACTAATGAAATATTTATTTATGAAATGAAATAAATCATTTGAGTCATTTTT
This sequence comes from Thermobia domestica, assembly GCF_964235325.1. NCBI lineage: Eukaryota > Metazoa > Arthropoda > Insecta > Zygentoma > Lepismatidae > Thermobia > Thermobia domestica. Next base: position 25,826,667 of record NC_137468.1, on the reverse strand, counting down.
TAAGAGGCGAAATTAAAATACCGTGTATTTTACAGTATTTTACAGTAAGTGATATCTTCAAGTAGATAAAAGATAATCGAAAAGTTGAACAAGAACTCGCTAGACAATATTATTTTACATGAGATACCGTTATCACGACTCACTTATCTGCTTTCGATTTCCAGCCATTTAAAAACACCGGCATTTATTTTCGCGTTTCTAAATGGCTGCAAGCGGAAAGCTACTAGGTGGTAACGGTACCTCATGCAAAATAATATTGCCTAGGGCACTCTTGTTCCACATTTCGATTACCGTATCTTTTATCTATTAGAAGATATCACATAACTACTGTAAAATTAGCTGTATTGTAATTTCGCAATGATTAGCCCTCTTAAGAAATCGTCCGTGAAAAACTTACCTCCAAAGAAAACTATTCCTTACGGATTTTCTCTGGACAAATTAGTTATGCCATATTACCAAGTTATTAATGAAATATGAAGAAAATCGCCTGAATTGTTTTTGAGAACATCGTCCGGGGGAAAAACTCACCCCCAAAATAAACTGTTGTTTGTGAATTTTTCTTAGAAAAGCGACTTGTAGCATATTACTGGTATAAAATTAGTAAATGAAATATTGATTTATAAAATAAAAACAAAATTGTTTTTGAGAAAATAGCAAATTTTAATTTTCACCCTTTCAGCGAACTACTCTTATCTTTGGGAGTAGGAAGAAGATTCGAAAAACGCCCCTAGAGAATTTTTAAAATTTGGTCTCGATACGTTGAATGGTAGGACTCTGGGCGAGTGAACGTCTTTACATCGGGAATGAATGAATTGACAAACAGACGAACAGACCCATCAGACATCTTAAAATCTGTTTCTAAACACGCAGAGACCATAAAAAGTGTGAATTCATTGAAATCTTAATTTCCATTTCTTTTTTCACGATAGTAATAGTTTCTTCTCTCCTATCGTTGCTCGAAAGTAATGAAATAATAATAATAATAATAATAATAATAATAATAATAATAATAATAATAATAATAATAATAATAATAATAATAATAATAATAATAATAATAATAGGACACTTTTGACCTTGTTTATTTTCTCCAATGTTTTTATCTTCATTTTGCAATACTATCAATGTTAATATACAGGGTGTTACAAAAATTTCTTACAATATTTTGGGAATCGATTCCTCACATTAAAATAAGAAAAAAGTCCATATGAACCTATTGTCTGAAGTGCATAGTTTCGTGGTTATAGGATACCGAAAACGTAGAAAGAATTAACTTTAAAGGACCATAGTCCCACTAGTATAGGATAGAGACCTGCACGGGCCGAATTTTTCGGCCCGAGCCCAATCCAGCTCGAACGTACCTAGGCCCGCCCCAGCCCGGGCCCGAAAGGTTTTGGAGATTTTTGGCCCGAGCCCGGCCCGGCCCGATAAGTTTTTCAAAATTCTTGGCCCAAGCCCGGCCCAGGCCCGATAAATTTTAAAAGTTTTTGGCCGGATATATTTTTAAAAAAATTAGCTCGAGCCCTAATCTTTCTCAAAATTTAGTACTAAATTTGACCTAACCCTCAGAAACATTTTCTCAACTTTGGTTCACAACCTGAGGCTTACCTCCCGAACAGTACCATTGCCTCCTAGAACTTTGCCTGTCATGGAGAGAACTTAAACTCCATTCCCTGTAACAAAAATCTAACTTAATTGATTTTTAGCATAAAGTGAAGATGGCAATATTGTTTAGCGACAGGCAAAACATTCCCACCCCTTCTTTTTACATTTTGAGTTCAGTAAAGGTCAAGGTCAGAGCTCAATTTAATGCATAATGCCTGCAATCCTCTATAGTGAAAGTGGAGCCGCTAAGCAACACAAACTGTAAATAGCTATTGCATTGTTTGTAACATTTTTTCACGGACACACTTCTTCAACGTTTGGCTTTATTCCAATTATCGTTTAACGAAAGTCAATAATTATTAAAGAATTGCAATTGATCGGTTCCAGCCCGGCCCGACCTCAAGAGAAATCAGTGTCGGCCAGCCCAAGCCCGGCCCGGCCCAAAGGAATAACAGTGTCGGCCCGCCCAAGCCCGGCCCGTGCAGGTCTCTAGTATAGGACGGATTACAGTTGTGTTAAGATATCACTGAGGAACTAGTATATGAAATATCCAAATATTCAGTTTTTAGAACTCCTGTACTTGCACAATCATTTTTAGAGAGGCTGTTTGGATGTACCTTATCATTCTCCACCTACCTCTCTGAAAATTGGGGTGCAAGTACTGGAGCATTTCTTAAACATGAATATTTGGATAGTTCCTATACCAGTTCCTCAGTGATGTCTTGACCCGACTAAGATAGGTCCCATAGTAATGGAGCTATGAACTTGTTTCATGTTTTCGGCAGACTATAACTCCGAAACTATCCACTTTTGACAATAAGTCCTTATGAACTTTCTTTCTTATTTTGATGTGAGGAACTTGTTATCAAAAAATTATGACACATTTTTGTAACGCCTTCTATATGTATTCATACGAATTAGACACCCACTAAATATCAATCGAAGGTAGTGGTACAGTTGACTTTCTCGTTTTGGAAGCGAGAGTTTCTGGGTTATAACCTAGAGGACCATCATCGTTACTGATGTGGAGAAATTTGAGAAAACTTATCCCATGAAAAACCATCAATGAATGACTAAGACAGGGTTCTCACTGATCTGGAGAAATTTATTTCCCTGACTTTTCCTGACAATTGGCAGGAAATTCCTTGACTTTCATGATACGTGTCGGATGATGTTGAAATATAAATAAGGAATAAATAACGGTGAATATTTATATATGAGAACATTTATTCTATAGACAAATAGTAATCAATTGCTCATACTACAGTAATAAAAGAAAACAGCAATAAAAACCAGATACATATTGTAATGGTTGGCTAAGCTGAAAATGGTGTACAATTATTGTTAGAAAAAATATATTTTATAAAATTTCCCTGACTTTTCCTGATTTCCAGTCTTTTTTTCTGAGTTTTTCTGACCACCATTTTCCCTGAGTTTGCCCTGATTTTCCTGACCAATAGAAACCCTGTAAGAATACAGAAGGCTAATGCGTTTCTATATAAAAGAAATGCAAAGGACATGGTACGTGTCAGAGACAGTACAGTAACGTGAAGGTTACGCCACTAAACCAGTAGTGTGTGATGTTTCTGGTAGCAGAAGTAGTCGTGTTGTGTGAAGTCAAATAGCATCGAAAGCAAATCAATTCCGGGAAAGCTACATTGTAGCGCTTTCCGATGTGCACTTCAGTTAACACATCAATTACGTCAAAAAGACAAAGTACATAAAATAAATTTCTAGTGGTATCCCTATTATAAATCTCAATCTTATCGTCATTTGCCAATAACAAATATTGCATCCCGAATTAATTTAGTACTAATGAAAACAGAAATAATTAACGCAATACATAGTTATCTTAATTATATCGGTAAGTATTAATTGCGATATAGTAAACTTGTAACACATACATAGGCTATAATTAAATATTGTGATCCAGTTCGATTAAAATTACTTTAATAATTACCAAAACTTATTACGATAGTTAGTTCAAGAAATTAAACTATTTTTGTTACTTTTAAACTTTGTATTTCCTTATTACTTAACATTCATTTCACAGAAATTAAAAAATACACTTGAATCAACTATGGCTTCCTCACTAATTATATCTTTAACAGCATAAATAAAGCAAGTTTAAACATGTCTGGCCACAAGATTTGTTATCATAAGGTGCCGGACTTTTGTCCTTGTTGCCATAATAACTAAATATACATAAACGTTATTGTTGCAAACTCACAGATTAACCGTAATATCTTCGATATCTCAATATTTAATGGCATACAAACCTTGGCCTATGTTTAGCAGAAGGGGTCCAGCTCTTTTCTCTAAAAAATGTTACAATTTTGGTCATTTCTGTTCACATTAGGTTAGTTTAGAGTAGGTTATGTTTGTTTAGATGAGTTTAGATTAGGTTCGGTTAGTTTATGTTAGGTTAGTTTATGTCATATTAGTGTATGGGTCCAGCATAATTTTCCAAATAAAATGATAGAATTCGCCTTATTTCTACTAATATTAGGTTAGTTTAGGTTAGTCCAGGTTAGCTTAGGATACTTTAGGTTAGGTTAGGTTAGATTTGGTTACGTTCTGTTACGTCTAAGTACTTGCATCATTCATTTCTCCTGTAAATTTTGTTTTAACGTGCTTCTGGACCCCTAATACTAAACATACTCCCAAACCTTTGTCAAGCTATCAATCTAACAGTGTGAATATTGCAAAGTTACAACATGGGTAACTTTACCTCCTTCTTCTTGAATAACTAAACAATAATTAATTTCTGCAGATGGAAGGAAGGAACATGTTAATATTCATTAAATTCGTATAAGTTTTATGATGATAGTTATGATGATGGAATAAGTGGACGAACAAATCGATAGACAGACAGGTACCAATCGATTCGAATGGTAGAAGCTTTGTTAACACTCGCTTCAATTATTTTCATGTATGAAAAACGTCATACATTTTATATTAAAATAATGATGATAAATGATTAAATATATGTGCTGCCTCCTTTAAACAGGAAATTCTATCTAAAATTATTCTTTGAGAGAGAAATATTTCGTTTTTTTTTTTTTTCGTTGCCTGTATACTTTTCATTAGATCTTCGGTAGCTCTTAGCACTTAATACTAGCGAAAGAAAATTTTCTGGAAGAGACCCAGCAAACTTTTTTCTCTTTCTTGAAGAAAAGGAGTAGTACATAAGGGTGGTAGTTGTAAAGGGGGGAGGAGTCGTAAAGGAGCGATTTTGTGGAAGTAACGGGGGTTAATTACAAAAGTCAACTTTCTGGTGTGCTTCTCGTATACAGCTACTTTTCACTCCGTTAATCGAATTTTCCCTCCCTTGATGAGAGTTCCGTAGTCTACTTTAAACAAGACGGAATGGCATGTCTTTGCATTAGACGTTAACTTACACCATCACCACTCTGCTATGTGTAGTGACGGGACAAACTTCACTTCAAAGGAAACGGTAAAAAAGAAAAAAATGTTATTTTTGAATTCAGAAATTTCATTATTGTTTTCTAATGAAGTAGTCGGTAAAGTGCCAGCCACAGTAAAAAAAAAAATGTTAAAATCAGCTTTAACAGTTCCCTCTACGATAAGAGGACAATGGTTTTCTTAAATGAATGTACAATTTGTTCATTGCATTTCGAATATATTTATTATTTGTTATTTTACGTTACATATTTTGATTTTTACAGATAGTTTCCCTACGTTAAGTACCGTTTTCTGTTAGCTTCTGGGGGCCGTGGTGACTCAGTGGTAGAGCGTTCACCTCTGGTGAATTGGGTCCTGGGTTCGATCCCAGCTCGCGTCTAGTGAGCTTTGTGGTGAACAAAAACCGTCTGTGTGGGTTTTCTCGCAGTTCTCTCGTTTCCTCCCACTTTCTTCCGTCCACCATTTCATTCATTTTTCATCATCACTGTCTCCTTTAGCCTGGCCGCCATAACGGTCAGATGTAAAACTTAAGATTTCATATTTCATTTTCTGAGAGCTTCCAAAGACGAGATGCGTTCAAATTATAATTTTTATTTCACAAACTACTTCCCTCAATTTGCTGAAACTTGTGTCACTTCTCAACATAATCTTAATATTTTTCCCTTTTTACAATGTCAATGCCATATAATTCTACAGCCGCAAAGAACTTTTTTTTTTTTTTTTAAAGAACTAGGTGCGAAGAAAACCATTGACATCGGAGCGGCCGGACTGGAAAATGAACATCCACGGAGCGAACACGTTTTTTATTATCGGGAACAGCCAAAAAAATCTCTAGGGGCGAGATCTGGTGAGTAGAGAGCATAAGACACCACTTCAAAGTTATTACGAAAATAAAATCCTGAGTTAGAAGTGTCCGATGAGCAGGAGCATTGCTTTAATGGAAAAGTACATGAGTAATATTCTTGGGTCATTTTGCTTGAAATGCCGGAATGAGCTTAGTTTTTAAAAATGTTCATAAGATACGGCCCAGCAGTGGCGATTCCTGTATAATTTTGTGGAGGGGATATGAGGTAGTGTGTGTTCCATTGACAGATTTCCAAATAAAAATATCCAGATTCTAGTGGTCAAGCTAACTTTGGGGAAGGCATAGCCGCTCGCTTGCTCTCCACGATCGGAGCCCATAATGCAGCTATCTCTGTGGTGCCATATAGATCCAATGAGTGAAGATTACACCTTCACTGTCCCAAAACTTAAATACCACCATCACTTTCTGAGCACATTGCGTTAACTGAAAATGTCATTGGTTGAGTCTGTATACTTCCATCGTGACGACCACTGCTTCGTTTCACAATTGAAAAGTGGTATACATGTCTCATCCATTGTGGCAACTAACGAAAAGAAAGCATTGTTCATGACGTCATTACGTGTTAATATTGATTGATACATTGCCACCTGCACAACCTTGTGGTCAACAATTAGCATTCGTCAACCGACCTTGAAGAAACAGTTTGTTTTTTCAGATTGTCATGCAGAATAATCTCAAGAGATGCATTGAAACGCTGAACTTTAAAGCAATATCACTCACACCTAATCGGAGCCCTTCATAGTAGAGACCTGCACGGGCCGAATTTTTAGGCCCGAGCCCAATCCAGCCCGAATGTACCTAGGCCCGGTCCAGCCCGGCCCGATAAGTTTTTTTAAAATTTTTTGGCTCAAGCCCGGTCCGGGCCCGATAAATTTTAAAAGTTTCATTTTGTAACAATTTTCACGGGCACATTTCTTCAACATTTGCCTTTATTCTAATTATCGTTTAACGAAAGTCAATAATTATTAAAGAATTGCAATTAATCGGCCCCAGCCCGGCCCGACTTGAAGAGAAATCAGTGTCGGTCCGCCCAAGCCCGGCCCGGCCCTAAGAAATAACAGAGTCGGCCCGTGTAGGTCTCTAGCTCATAGTAACTTCCTTCACTCGCCAATCTTGATGTGCGTCCGGCTGGTCCGGTGGTGAGGCGGTTTCGTTCATTCACACGATGTTCGACCTTTAAACTTTCACACCCACTGACGCACATGTTTTACATCCATTAGACATTCACCACTTGTCTCATCGAGTTGACGATTAATATAGGTGCCACCTCACGCAGTTAAAGAAAATGGGTAGTCATACATATTTGTACTTTTAAAAGAAAGTATCGAAAACGCTTTCTACGTTAGGGGCAGCTGTAGCAACTAAGAACGTTACACGGTGCTGCCTTCTATAGGCTATCAAAAGTGTAAACGTATTTTAAGAAAAATTTCCACCTTTCCTCTGCTCGCAATCCATGAAGAAGAAGCAAGTACCTTAAAACTTGAATGAATGAACGTATCTCTTCTTTTAAAGCTGTTACAGACTATAATAATTTTTTAATGCATAAAATCGTTGGCGTAAGCAAGGATAAAGAGCATGATTATCTTCCTGGGATTTTCGAATTGGGTATACTAGGTTTGAATAAGGCCGTATATATAAGACGTACCTGTACATTGTAAATTGGCTAAAGCGCGCAATTTCTGTTTTCGTGATCCCGGGTTCGATACCCAGTGAAGTACCTGGAGGTACCTGAATTAAGAGGTAACGGAATGGTAACTTCGATCCAGCAAGCCAGATATAATGGTGTCTGGTAACCAATACGCTGACCAATCATTACCTAGTTAAATGCGAGTAATCTAGATGCCTATAGTCTTTCATGGCTGTAGCGGAAAGAAGTTTACTTGTTTATTATTATTACGCATGGGCGGCGATTACGGGGGGCAAAGGGGGGCAGTTGCCCCCGCACTTTTTTTAAGTAACCAATTAATGTATATAGTTTCATTTGGAAATGTAACGATTTTGTGTGTTACTGATTAATAGGAAAAAATGCTGCCATATAATATTTGCTGTTGCGTGAATACGTATTGGTTATCTTCCCGTGGAGTAAAGAAAGCTACAGTAATTGCGTTTTAATCGCCACAGAAAATAACCCCAAAAAATAACCTATTGGAGCACAATTTCAGCATACTTTCATTTCTTCTTACAAGGGCTCGATATGTTAGTGAGCCGCTTTGAAGCTAATCGAAAGAACATTATGCAAAAAAGTAGAGCCTATTTCACAAGTTATTCTTTAATTGCACAAAAATTGACAGTTCCTAAAATGTCTTTTCTTCTTTCTAAAGTAAGGAATATCGATTAAAAAGAGCGTGATAAGAAACAACTTCTACCTTTTCCATTGTTTTGTAGTGTAATATACGAGTGAAGTGTTGTGTTCAAGGATGTACGAGTGTATATACAATAAAATTTAGTAAATTGAACATAATTCTAGGTTTTAAGTTCATTTTGTATAACTGAAGTGTGGATTGTAAGTATTGTTGTGTTTTGATGTGTTCCAAGAAAGTGAATCTGCACCTAATGGCAACGAACATATTTCAAGAAGTTGCAAAAGCAAATATTTCTTTAAATGTCGTAGCATATGCTTGTAGTATTTACTGTCTTTCATTTTCTAAAAGTAATAACATACATTTAATAGCATGTGTGGAATTAAATATTAAGTTTTTCATTAATCCTCAGTTTCAATATAACTTTTGCAAAACAAGCATCATTATTCATTACTATGATTAATATTATTCTTTCTATTTATTCGTTTTGCAAATTTATTAAATAATCTGATATCACAATTTTCCAGACAGAATTTTAAGATGTTCATGAGCAAGGAATCAAATCTCTTCTTACACTTTCGTTGTTTAAGAGTACAAAGGGCTAGTATCTACTTGCGTTGTTCTTCTCAATTTACTTAATAAACTATTATATACGATATACGGTATTTTAACTGAAAATATAGTATCCTATTAGTTATACAACCTTTCGTCAAACAAAATGTTAGAAACAACCAGGAAAACTAACATTTATATACAAATATTCAGATCATGTCTTGCCCCCTCACTTTTAACGTCCAACCGCCGCCACTGTTATTACGTCTTAGGAAATTTCATCAATATTTAAATATTGTGTAAGTAAAGAAAACTGAAAAGAATGTAATTTCTTTCTTGTTTGTTTTAAATGTAATTCGCCCCACTTTTGTGTACTGAAATGAAATACCACACGTCGTGTCGCAAGAGCCTATGAAGTACTCTGGATGATCATAGCCCCCACATTTTAGCCGGTGACGCCATATAATGCTTAATGTATGTCTGTGTGTAAGAGAGAGAGCGCATTTCTTCGTTTCGACAATTATTAGTGCTCTTCATGATATATATTTTGGCTATGGCACTAAAGACGCTCATCAGGGGGGGGGGCAAGCTGGGAGGCTTGCCCCCTCTAGAGGAAGTTTAGAATAGTTACCGCAATTTAAGACTATATTTGAAATGTCGCTTACACTTCCCCCTTCCCCCATGGAAACCATAACATGGACGCCCTTGCTATGATTCTGATCAGTATTGCATTTAGAACGTCCGTAATTTTTATGATGATGCGGTTTAGATTTTTTTTCCTTTCGTATATTATACAATTATAATCAACATTATACAATTATAATAATTTTACTTTGTTACTCAAAATCGTTAAAGACCTGAATGATATTGTTTATTTGTCCGATGTTTATTTTGGAACAAATATGATAGCTACAGATAATCTATGTATTCTTAGATAACTTAAAAATGTATCAAAATAAAAAATGTACAATCATTATTTAAAAAAAAAATATAATCAACATGAAGGCGGTACAACCATAGCTAGAAACAAAATTCTCCGTTGCCATGTAAACAAAATGACAATAAAATCCCTTGTCATGAAAACAAGTGATAAGGAAGAATTTTTTTAATGCGTACGTGAACCTGACTGCATTTAACCTTACCTTCCTTAGTGCGCATGTGGAAAATTTTCGTATGAAAACCTTTGCCTATCGAGTTATGAGCTGTCCAAATAAGTTGGAAAAGAACATATCATAGTGATGTACAGAATCATTCGATCTTGACCAAATTTAACATGGAGGTAGGGACTTCGATTTACTTAATGCCAGGAACGTAATGGAGAGTATACGGGAATACACAACGTATACCTACCTAATATTTTTTGTAGTTCAGCGTATCCTCACTTACATTTAAGAAAAAAACGAGCGTATATGGGGACAGGTATACCGTATATTTTGAAAATAGCCGACCGTATACCTACCAAAAGTTCTAGCATGACATCGCTGTTTGATATGCATGTGATATTTTTTTCCTGCATAGATCTTTGGTTCAAGGGCTGTGTAACATCAAAATTTGGGTTTGGACGTAGTCAATTTTTCGTAATTTACACGGAATAAATTTGTTAAACATTACGTAAATGTAATGTATACTTATAATCAGGAGCGCACCCACGTGGGTAGTCCATCGGGTCCGGACCCTCCCCCCCAAAAAAAAATCTTCGTGATATGACAAACATCTTAACTATATATGAAACTACATGAACTGACATAAATTGAAGTGGTACTTCCGGTTGACGTGGAAAGTTGAAATTTGCCATGATTGTAGCTTTCCGGGACTAACCGACAGGAAAACTGCTAAAAGTGAATATTTTTAATTTTTAGCTGGTCTAAAGATAGGATGAAGAATTTCTCCATGTTATTTATTTATTGGGACCTATAACCTCATGTTTTAGGTACTTGGAATTAGAATAAAAATTTGAAATTCGGTATCCTTGTATGTTTTCATTAGCATAACCTAAGTAAATTACTAAAAATAAAAATTTCGAACTTTAGAATGGTTTTATGGGGAAGTGAAAAATCTTTCTCATGATATTTATATGGGACGCCTACTAACTCCAAAATGTTTAGGCACTTCCGGCAGGATTAGAACGATGAAATTTGACATGATTGTAGCCTTCCGAGACTAACCTACAGGAAAATTACCAAAAGTGAATATTTGTAATTTTTAAGGGGTCTAAAGGAGGATGAAGAAATCCCCATGTTATTTAAATAGGCGTTTTCTTAGGATACAAAATCTTTATTTTAGATATATTGAAATACAAAATGAAACTTGAAAATCGGTAGAATTGTGGGTTTAAGAGGTGCGAGGCCGTAAGCCGAGCAAAGGAGGGGGTGTGGGGGCGAAGCCCCCAGTTGGAGGAAATATGAAGAGCAAATGCACGAAATTCACTGTTGATGCAAATGCTGCTACATAAGAGATGCGAGGCAGTAGTCCGAGCAAAGACGGGGGTCTGAGGTCGGAGACCCCAGCTAGCCGAAGGCTAGTTTTCTTAATAAAACTATATTTGTTTTAGCAAAGAAATGATTGATGTAGACCAAAGATTTGATTGCACTTCATCCATACTCTTTCTTTTGTTATAAAAATAAATCTACTTCTAATTATTTTTTTTCTGAGAATATAGCTGGCAGTACTTAACAATTACTTATCGTATTTTCGAATGCACAATAACACCAGTACAATACTAAACAGATGTATTACCTTGTAGTATCGGACCCAGGCGCGCACTCAGAAATATTTGTTCGGGGGGAGGCTTCAAGCTTTGACAGAGTCCAACACTACAAACCACTACGTCTATATTGTATTAAAATGGTACATTTCTGCTCCTTTACCGCTACATTTCTGCAGTAGAATACTCCCTCCTGTATTTTCAGAAAAAAATTATGGAACTAGATTATTTTTATAAGAGAAAGAGTACAGATTAAAAGTAAGGTTAAAATTTTCAGTCTACACCAATCATTTCCCTGTTATACAAATATAGTTTATTGAGAATATGTGCAAACGTATATTCAGTTACGAAATTTGGGGGGTTCGGCCCCGATTGACCCCTCGCCGTGGGTGCGCCCCTGAGGACACTACGAAAAATTTATGGATGCGCGCCTGCTTATAGTAAATATTTGCTACAATGAACGAAGAATGTTTTTTTTTTTTTTTAATTAACGCGGAAAACTCATCACTAATTACATCATAATAAAATACCGCTTTGTATTGCTCTCTAAATGTGGCCTATGTCTGAATACTATTTCGTTATGTTCAAAAAAATAATTTTCGTTTTCTACGGATGTAAAATGAAGCAACCTACAGTAAACAACATTTCCAGATGTCATATCAACGCGAAAGTATTTCATAAACATTTCTCCTTCTAGTTGCACAGTAGGAAACCTCCTGCCAGAGGTTTTATCTGAACAGATGTTTCGTTCGAGATGGTTGTACACAGCGCCACATGCGGCAGAAATTGAAAATCACGGATGTAATCCATCACTGCAACGCTTGTTCGGTGGGTACAGATATAAATAACACGAGATTTTTTTCTTTCTTTTTTTTTTTTTTTTTTTTTACTAACTTGATGTAAAATGACTTCTAGGGCAAAAACTGAAAAGTTTAAATCATTAATCAAACGAAACTTTATTTACTTATCAGAAACAAAACAAAGGAACAAAGTGTGGATCTCTTTACCCAAAACCCTTGAAATTATTTAGAAATTTACTACTCTTTTTGATACATTGAAGTCTCAGTGCTAGAACGCTCACCGTTGGTTCGATGGATCCCTGGTTCGATCCAAGGCTATGTCAGAGTGTTATGGATAATATCATGTCCGTGGTATTTCCCGGTGTTCTTCAGATTTCTCCCACATTCTAATTCCACGAAATATCTCATAAGCATTCACTTTCATTTATCGTTCATCTCTTCTAGCTTAAGTGCTATAAAAGTTGGGCATTGAACTAAAGATTTCCTTTTTTACACAAATTTATTTTCGTGGTTTATTTTCGAATATATCCTTGGATACTTCGGGTTCATTCTCCAACAGTACATAATATTCTTTTAGCAGCACGTAAGAGCAATATTAAGCAGAAAGGAAATGTTATATTCTTTTAAATGCAGTGCCAATCCTTCTGAAAATAGTCGAGATGTCTTGTTGATAAAATATTTCTATCACGCTCCTTTATTTGCTCTAGACACCGAGACAGATTTCTCGCATTGCAATCGTCAATTTCTGGGCTGAATCTCGCTGTATCATAGTAACTGAAATTTTCTCACACTGTTGTCTCACTTTCATCCATCAAATCTTAGCACTAGTTGAAGGATATGCAACCTGGAAAACTACACGGACATTTGGGTTGTATAACATAAAAGGCTTTAGAGATAAGTGGTAGAGCGAAGTAGCTCAAGTGGTAGAGCGTTGGCTTTGCATTCGGGAGGTCGTGGGTTCGAATCCCGCTGCCGACCATCCTGACTGAGGTTTTCCAGGGTTTCCCTCAGTCCTACCAGGCACATGCCGGGATGGTACCTACTAAACAGGCCCTGGCCGATACCTTCCCAAATCCTTTTCATTGTTATTGTTGTTGTTGGATATCCAGGGTAAAATGGTCTCTGAGCTGTATCTGGTGATTGTTAAATAAATAAATAAATAATAAATAAATAAATAAATTTTATCTTTCATTACTAACAATAGTACTTATTCTTAGCACTGGTTGAAGGATATGCAACCTGGAGCACAGTGTGGACATTTGGGTTGCCTAACATGAAGGGATTTAGAGATGACATTTTATCTCTCACTCATTACTAACAAAAGTACCTATTCTTAGCATTGGCTGAATTATATGTAACCTGGAACACAGCACGGACATTTGGGTTATCTAACATATAGAGCTTTAGATATGAACTTTAGCTCTCATTGCTAAAAGAAGTACCAAATTTCACAGAAGTAAATCCCCACGCTGAGCGGGTTTGCATATCCAGGCTCCTAACTATGAAAATATTTACGATCACTCCAACCCCAATCATTTCACAGATTCAACCTGTTGTATAAAAGTTATTAGGACATAAAATTGAATGTAATTTATACGAAAAACCCTTTTATGCATTGCAAGATCTGTAACGTCCAAATATTCACCACAAACTTATAGTTGTATCGACATAAACAAAACAAAAAAGTGTGGAGCAGGAAACCACTTTACAACACAAAAGTCAAAAGAGGTCACTGAAGACATACGAACTGGTCGAGCGGTTTGGGTGACTAGTCTGTCAATCAAAAGTTTATGTGTTCAAACCCTGTAGAAAATATTCGTTTTGTTTTTTTCTTAAAAGTGTGTTCCTATTTTCATCAGAGGACTGAGAACATTTCTTTGAATAAATCTTTGGAAATTACTTTTCTCTCAAATTCGATTAGAAGCGAACATTATATGAATTGCTAATCTAAAATCCACAGCTGAGAACAAAATATTAAGTATGTTCAATATGTCATTATTATCATTTGATTTGTAATTAAAAAGTAATTATAAGCATTGACGATTTCAGAAGATTCTCCCCGGTAATGGTCAAGATATGAATGAGAAAAAACTGATAAAACATTATTAGTCTACTTTGAGCATGATCGAAAATAACTTATGGCCACGAAGGGGAAATTTATGTCGACAGGGTCTCAAATTCTCCGACGGGTCATGACCTGAAATTATCATTGTTTGAAAGGTTTCCTTAACAAATAGAATATTATATTTATTTCTCCTTCTACGTTTTGAAATGGAAAAATCATAATTTTAAATAGAATTATAATACGATAAGCATAAAGATTTATACAACTAATGAAGTAAATATCCTTGTGTAAGTTATCGATTTCTATTCGGATTAAAACTCGAATATTCGTTTGCATCACACTTTAAAGTAAATCCTCTCTATATATAGTTCCTACTGGAAAGCATGTTTAACTCCAATTACTTAATCAATATTTTTAATAATATATTTTTATTGTAATACTCTTACTATTCAATGTTGTATGCACTTAATTTCCCAAAGCAAAACCTCACAAATGTATAATTGACTAGTAAATATTATCAAATAAATTATCATTTAGTTTACGTAAACATTGCATCGCCTGATTTGAAACTTCGTATTTTAAATAATAATAATAATAATAATAATAATAATAATAATAATAATAATAATAATAATAATAATAATAATAATAATAATAATAATAATAGTAATAGTAATAATAATAATAATAATAATAATAATAATAATAGTAGTAGTAGTAGTAATAAAATCATAGCCATATCTTTATCAGAATTTCAGGCTTAGTCAATAAATGAATTCAACATAGTCTCTATTCGAAGCTCTATTTAATCGAATCAGATAGAAATACGAAGAGGAACTTCGAGAACAGATAAAAGAAAAATGTTACTTTGGTGTGTTTGGATGTAACTTTTAAGAGTTTTTTTTTTTTTTTTTTTTTTTTTTTTGCAAATTGCAGACAAATGCCTTGGACACTTTTTTCTTTTCTTTAAGTTAACTGATTCACCGAACGTATCTGACATATGAGTAACTTGTCTCTATATTCTACTCGGTTATACACGTTTTACAATCTTTTCCATTAACCTTGAACGACAAGAACACGAACACAAAAACATCCACATAGGTATGACAGTTAAAACTCCTAACCTCCCCCACGGGGAATCGAACCCGGGACCACATACACCTGAGGCACACGTGCTAGCCACTAGACCAGCGGGAAGAGCAAATAAAATGTATTTTGTAGTGTCTGAAGTTTATAGCTATTTCACCCTGTTGTAGTATGTTTATTGATTTTTTAATGTTTACCGTATTCGTTACTTTGAGGAATGATATATATTATTGATATAGGTTTTATTACATATTCGGCCATAAATATTATATAAATTATCAGAATTATCCATGATCTTCCATGGAAATTCACTGGTGCATGCGCAGTAGACAGACAGTGTAATTGGAAGATGAGTTCAACAGAGATTATAGGGCTATATTCCGCCGATTATATTTTATTTAATAACTATTTAGAAGAGATAACGAAAACGAGTCTACATAATGAAGATGGAATTTCCGTAGAAGATAGAATGGTGAGGTGTATACGGTTTGGGGTTGATATGGTTGTTGTTGTAGAATCTAAAAAGAAAATTAATAAGATGTAGAAAACTTGAGAAAGGCTTGTGAAGAATATGGGATGAAAATAAATGTTAGAAAGACAAAATCCATGGTGATTGAAACGAAGCGATCGGTGTGAAATATAGAAGTAGGAGCGGGAAAAAACAACAAGTGATTAGTTTTCGATATCTGAGTACTATTACTAGTGATGATTTGACATGCGAACGTGAAATAAAAGCAAGGATAGAAATGGCGAAAAGAGCCTTTAGGATGGAGGAAATAGTATTTTGAGGGGTATGGTGGCAGGGAAGAGAGGGAGAGGACGAATTAGACTATATAGAAACAAAATTAGGCTATTGGCGATATCAAAACAGAAAAATCGTATGTGAAGATGGAGAGGTTAACAGAAGATCGTGGAGCATGGCAGCTTCTCAGCTGCGGTAAGTGACCCGCTGGTAATGGCGGAATACTTCTGATATAATGATACTGATGATGCACAGTAGGAACAGAAATATCCACTTTATTGTCATTGCTAATACGAATCACAATGCAAATTTCTACAGGTTGTCAAAATACCTCGCTCTAAAAGCTGTAGAAAACTATCTGTTACTATGCGAGGGAAAATCATAGGTCGAGCAACAATTAGACAAATTGCCATTCAGATAGCTAGGGGTATGAGCTGTGACGAGAAAACAGTGAAGAAATTGATTTAGCGGTATGAAGAAGGTAGTGAATATTTCACATCTTGGCCAAGAAGTAGGAGACCAATAATAATAATAATAATAATAATAATAATAATCATCATCATCATCATCATCATCATCCCAGGAATTTATATTTATTTCCAGCAAAACTTTTGCATACCCTCCTAGTGCAATATGATGTTTTTGTAAAACGGCAATTATAAAATTGTCAAGCTGAATTTGAAAGTCATAATAAGTAGTGCTTTATTTACTTATTGCACAATTCTTTTATGCCAGTAGCTTTCGCCACCTTACTCGCTCTTCATGCTTACTCAGGAGGAAGCTGCAGGTCCCTAGGTTGGGAACTACTGCTTTCCACCAAGGAATTCAGACAGCCTGTTAGAAATTTGCGTTCTGACCAACATCAGAAAATTGTGTTCTTCTGTTTCTACTGCGCATGCACCAGTGAATTTCCATGGAAGATCATGAATAATTCTGATCATTTATATAATATTTATGGCCGAATATGTAATAAAACCTATATCAATAATATATATCATTCCTCAAAGTAACGAATACGGTAAACATTAAAAAATCAATAGACATACTACAACAGGGTGAAATAGCTATAAACTTCAGACACTACAAAATACATTTTATTTGTTCTTCCCGCTGGTCTAGTGGCTAGCACGTCTGCCTCAGGTGTATGTGGTTCCGGGTTCGATTCCCCGTGGGGGAAGTTAGGAATTTTAACTGTCATACCTACGTAGATGTTTTTGTGTTCGTGTTCTTGTCGTTCAAGGTTAATGGAAAAGATTGTAAAACGTGTATAACCGAGTAGAAAATAGAGACAAGTTACTCATATGTCAGATACGTTCGGTGAATCAGTTAACTTAAAGAAAAGAAAAAAGTGTCCAATGCATTTGTCTGTAATTGTAAAAAAAAAAAAAAAAAAAAAAAACTCTTAAAAGTTACTTTCAAACCCACCAAAGTAACATTTTTTTTTACCTGTTCTCGAAGTTCCTCTTCGTATTTCTATCTGATTCGATTAAATAGAGCTTCGAATAGAGACTATGTTGAATTCATTTATTGACTAAGCCTGAAATTCTGATAAAGATATGGCTATGATTTTACTACTACTACTACTACTACTATTATTATTATTATTATTATTATTATTATTATTATTATTATTATTATTATTATTATTATTATTATTATTATTATTTAAAATACGAAGTTTCAAATCAGGCGATGCAATGTTTACGTAAACTAAATGATAATTTATTTGATAATATTTACTAGTCAATTATACATTTGTGAGGTTTTGCTTTGGGGAATTAAGTGCATACAACATTGAATAGTAAGAGTATTACAATAAAAATATATTATTAAAAATATTGATTAAGTAATTGGAGTTAAACATGCTTTCCAGTAGGAACTATATATAGAGAGGATTTACTTTAAAGTGTGATGCAAACGAATATTCGAGTTTTAATCCGAATAGAAATCGATAACTTACACAAGGATATTTACTTCATTAGTTGTATAAATCTTTATGCTTATCGTATTATAATTCTATTTAAAATTATGATTTTTCCATTTCAAAACGTAGAAGGAGAAATAAATATAATATTCTATTTGTTAAGGATACCTTTCAAACAGTGAAGATTTCAGGGCATGACCTGTCGGAGAATTTGAGATCCTGTCGACATAAATTTCCCCTTCGTGGCCATAAGTTATCTTCGATCATGCTCAAATGGACTAATAATGTTTTATCAGTTTTTTCTCATTCATATCTTGACCATTACCGGGGGAGAATCTTCTGAAATTGTCAATGCTTATAATTAGTTTTTCACTACAAATCAAAGGATAATAATGACATATTGAACATACTTAATATTTTGTTCTCAGCTGTGGATGTTAGATTTGCAATTCATATAATGTTCGCTTCTAATCGAATTTGAGAGAAAAGTAGTTTCCAAAGATTTATTCAAAGAAATGTTCTCACAAGTAAACCTTACGTTTGGGTGAATCGAGTTGCTGACTGAGACACACATGAGAAAGTAGTACTAAATGTGGTCGGTATTTCAGTGAAGTTGTAGGTGCGAAGCTCCAGGGGTTTAGGAGATACAGCTACCAGAACATCACATGAAAGTACAGAATAGTCTTCATACAGTTGGAGGTAAAAGCCCTGTAAGACCTCTTGTAACGACAAAAGATGAATAACAAATATATGGGTACATATTAGGACTAGAGGGAAGTCATATAGTAAGGGTATACCTGACGGCGGCCATCTTGAAATCCGCCATTTTGAATTAAGGTTAAGTTTCTAAAATAGGAATAGGGTCATGTGATACATGATTTAAGGCTCAAATTTAATCAGAAGAACAATGGTGACGTTAATTTTGATTTACGCGCAATTGGTAAAAAGTTACAGGGACATTAAATATTGTTGCAGCATATGTATGTCCTTTACCCCACCTTGTAAATTTTGTGCTAATGATAATAATTAAATAAAAAGCAGATGGATAAATATTAGGTCTATGGTAAGAGTTGCCTTGATGGCGGCCATGTTCAAATCCGCCATTTTGAATAAGACAAAAGTTTTAAACAAAACGCATAACATTGACACCTTATTAATAGCAAATAAGGACTAATACATATGCTGCAACAATATTTAATGTCCCTGTAACTTTTTACCAATTGCGCGTAAATCAAAATTAACGTCACCATTGTTCTTCTGATTAAATTTGAGCCTTAAATCATGTATCACATGACCCTATTCCTATTTTAAAAACTTAACCTTAATTCAAAATGGCGGATTTCAAGATGGCCGCCGTCAGGTATACCCTTACTATATGACTTTCCCCTAGTCCTAATATGTACCCATATACTTGTTATTCACCTTTTGTCGTTACAAGAGGTCTTACAGGGCTTTTAACTCCAATATGAAGACTATTCTGTACTTCCATGTGATGTTCTGGTAGCTGTATCTCCTAAACCCCTGGAGCTTCGCACCTACAACTTCACTGAAATACCGACCACATTTAGTACTACTTTCTCATATGTGTCTCAGTCAGCAACTCGATTCACCCAAACGTAAGGTTTACTTGTCAGTCCTCTGATGAAAATAGGAACACACTTTTAAGAAAAAAAAAACAAAACGAATATTTTCTACAGGGTTTGAACACATAAACTTCTGATTGACAGACTAGTCACCCAAACCGCTCGACCAGTTCGTATGCCTTCAATAACCTCTTTTGACTTTTGTGTAAAGTGGTTTCCTGCTCCACACTTTTTTTTTTTTTATTTTGTTTGTTTGTTTATGTCGATACAACTATAAGTTTGTGGTGAATATTTGGACGTTACAGGTCTTGCAATGCATAAAAGGGTTTTTCGTATAAATTACATTCAATTTTATGTCCTAATAACTTATATACAACAGGTTGAATCTGTGAAATGATTGGGGTTGGAGTGATCGTAAATATTTTCATAGTTAGGAGCCTGGATATGCAAACCCGCTTAGCGTGGGGATTTACTTATGTGAAATTTGGTACCTATTCTTAGCACTGGTTGAGGGATATGCAACTTGGAACATCGTGGACATTTGGCGTGTCTAACATGAAGGGCTTTAGAAATAAAATGTATCTCTCATTACTAGCCTATATTACAATTTATTTACTATGTATTGTTTTTCTCCCGTGTTCGCTTTGCGCAATATCTGACAGGTCTTCTAGTAAGTGGCATTTAAAATGAAATATTTGGAAGATGTCAAAAGAATTATGTAGAATTTTGGTAGTATATACTGTGAAACAGTGTTACTGTCACGGCGTTTGCTGTGCAATCTGCATGCACTTTGATCGTAGCTTGATATTATTAAATGGATCGATTTGTTGTAGTTTAGTGGGAACATCAGCAGCAAGGTCTCCATTACGTGTGGTTGTATTAGTATTTAACGGTACCTTAACAGGAATGCCTACAGTCAGCTTTTAGGAGGCAGGTTGAGCTCATGAGATTATTTGGGAGAACATAGTTTTTCATTGAAAATCGTACAACCATACTAATGAATGGTAGATTTGGGAGGAAGAAAATTATATTTAGAGACTGAATGGTAAATTTGGGGAACAGAGTGGCAAGTTTCGGTGAAGGAAGATAAATTTGGATCAGAACGGTAAATTTGAGGATGAATGGTAGATTTGGGGGCAGAATGGTAAATGTAGAGGCAGAATAGTAAATTTGAGGGAGAGTGGTAAATTTGAGAGCACAATGGGAAATTGGGAGGCAGAATGGTTAATTTATGATCAGTATAGTAAAACTGAGAAATAATGGTAAATTTGGAGGTAGAATGATAAATTTTGGGGCAAAATGGTAAATTTGAGAGAGGTAAATTTGAGGGCAGAATGCTATATTTGGGGAGATAATGGTAAATTTGGGTGCAGAATGGCAATTTTGGGGAGTGAATGGTAAATTTAGGAACAGAATAGTAAATTTGGGGAGAATAGAAATTTAAAGGCAGAATGGTAAATTTGAGGGAGGTAAATTTGGGGTAGAAAGGTATTTGGACAATAATGGTAAATTTGGGCTCAGAATGGCAGTTTTGGGGAGTGTATGGTAAATTTAGGAACAGAATAGTAAATTTAGGGAAGAATGGTATATTTAAAGATAAAATGGTAAATTTAAAGATAGAATGGTAAATTTGTTGATAAAATAACCATTCTTAATTTGAGAGAGGTAAGTTTGTGGGCAGAGAGGTATATTTGGGGGATATGGTAAATTTGGGTGTAGAATGGCAGTTTTGGGTAGTGAATGGTAAATTTAGGGACAGAGTAGTAAATTTGGAGAGAATTGTAACTTTAAAGGTAGAATGGTAATTTGGGGGGTAAAATTACCATTCTAAATTTGGGATAGGTAAATTTGGGGGCCAATGATATATTTGGGGGATAATGGTAAACTTGGGTGCAGAATGGCAGTTTTGGGGAGTGAATGGTTACTTTAGGGACAGAATGGTAACTTTAGGGACAGAATAGTAAATTTGAGGAAGAATGGTAAATTTGGAGGCAGAATGTAAATTTGAGGGAGAGTAGTAAATTTGAGAGCAGAATGGTAAATTGGGAGGCAGAATGTGTAATTTAGGAGCAAAATAGTAAATTTGAGGAAAAAATGGTAAATTTGGAGGTAAATTGGTAAATTTGGGTCAAAATGGTAAATTAGAAGGCAGAATGATAAATTTGGGCTAAAATGGCAAATTTGGGGAGATGGTAAATTTGGAGGCAAAATGGTAAATTTGGGGGAGAATGAGAAATTTGGAGGCAGAATGTACGGACAGAATAGTAAATTTGACGGAGAATGGTAAATTTGGGCGCAGAATGGCAACTTAAGAGAGTCAATGGTAAAGGAGGATTAGTGTTGCCACGAGACGAGACATTTCTCGTGTCTCGTCTCGTCTCGTCTCGTAAACGAGACGAGACACGAGACGGGACAGAACCCTTTTAGACGAGAGACGAGACGAGACAGACTACTTGTCTCGTCTCGAAAACGAGACAAGACGGAACGTCTCGTGAAATGTCTCGTCTCGTCTCGTGTCTCGAAAATCAAAACGCTGGCGGGAATGGCCAAGATTGAAATTGCCAGTGGTCATATAGATTGCAAAAGGAAAATCCCCTTTGTGAGAAAACATGTTGAAAAGCCTTCATAGAAAAGTGTCCTGTCTATTGAATGAAACAATCGTGATACATGAGCTTCCAGGAGTATCATCCTTAATAACTTGTCCCCAATTCCCCTTGCTGTAAACTGAGGAATTCTCTTTTTTTTATTCTGGCTGGAATGATGACAAATAAAATCAAAGACAGGCAAGATTTTTACAAGGTCAAGAAACCGAACTACCACCACCATCTATTCAATTTGAAAACTGGGTAAGGTCTACACTCATTACAGGCTGTAGTTGAAAGTTCTGGCTGAGATGGTGTAAGATAACAGACCACACTTGTCTTTATTCTCTGGTGGTGGTATTCTTTTTGCTATACGAACCGAAAACGGCAATTGAAGTATGTCATCTTGCAACTAAAATTTTGTCTTCTCTCTCTCTCTCTCTCTCTCTCTCTCACACACACACACACTCATACACATAAAACATACTTTTACCATTTTACCAATCGCTCGCTTATTATACAGCAGTCATGTTGTAAAATTCACCTCTTCGTTTGGAGGCGAAGGACAAAGAAAGCAAAGATATTATCGAGAAACCCTTCAAATTGTTTGCTTTCAGCAAATTTATGATACTAACAATAACACTTTAGGTGAAGATGTTTTACAGGGGGACCTTCGTTTTGTTACGCGGAAATGTTTGACCTGACCAGAGTGCGAAATTGCCCTCCGCTTCCATGTTGAGAGGAGGGGAATACTTCCCTTTCCTAGTGAATAATAATCATTAGGACCTGAATTATCTTCAGAAATTGTTTCTTACAGGCATATAAAATCTTCCGAACTTGATAAATTTAAAGAACATTTGGTATAATATTCATGGAACTCCGTTGAAAGCAGAAAATATCATGAGAATGATCAAAATTCGAACATTGGAGAACATAATTAACAGAAAAGAAATAGGATACCCAAACCATATTTTTAAACCTGCTATAAAATGTATATCCTATATTTTTACTAATTCCTAACTCCCATGAAAGTATCCTGGAGAGGATATTCTCTCCAATTTTTTCAGACTGAAATCCTTTTATCCCGTACGACTTCGCCCCCTGACACAATACGAAAAAACAAATGCTTTTAAAATCCATACACATGACCCTTCTAGGACTCAACCCGGGGCCTTCAAGCCATGGTCTATCGCCGCAGACCGCTCGGCTTGGTATGAAGAGGTACGTTGTATGATTGCGAATAAATCACGACAATATAAGAAACTTTAATCCAAAATGGCGAACCAAAAATCAACTCTTTTTTAGCCACTAGCTAATCTGGGTGTACTGTCATGAGTTTGTTACAGAAACGGGGCAACCACCACATAGTAGCACACACCCCACGGTTATGGGAACAGATTTGAACCATGGAGGTGAAGACTAGCCCCAAGCATTCTTTCGTCCGATGTGTCGTTCAGCTCCCATTACTATGGCACTTTAAGTAGAGCTTACTGTGCAGTAATACATAAAATTTCAATCAAATACTTTCCATTACTCAATAAAATTATTTGGTTCCGAGCTATTGTTTTTTAATGCAACAAATCTAAACATGCTAAAATGGAAAGTAGTTTTTGGATTGTTATGGGTTAACACTGTGAAACCTTAAGGCTGGAATATATGAAATCAAAGTGTACACACATATCTATCTCTCTATTTATCTATATATCTTTCCATCTCTCTCTCTCTCTCTCTCTCTCTCTATATATATATATATATATATATATATATATATATATATATATATATATATATATATATATATATATATACTATAAAGCAAGTGGGCTGATAGTATACGATAGTGTTGGGGATAGTGTCACCTTTACATCGAACTTTCCTTGTCATGTAAACATTATTTGACATTAGTGTCTTCATCTTCGACGTACCTATGAGCAATTTACTGTATATTCGTGTATTGAAACTGGTGAAACAAATTTCAGTGTTTCAGAATGGTAAAAAAAAAAGAAGAAGCCAAGGTCGAGAAGCCTCAGACAACTAACAGTAGAGATATATTATCTCGTAAACTATATGTCCTTGCCTTGTGAGCTTATTTGAATTTATTTTTAAGACCTTTAGGCAACTTTGGCCGAATGGATGATGATGGGGAAATTAGTGGAATGAAGAAAGTGGTAGGATACTAGGCAACTTCGAGAAAACACACACATTCGAAAAATGAAATGAAATGAAATGAAATCTTTGAGTTTTACGTCCCACGGTTATGCCGATTAGGCTAAAGGAGACAATGATGATGAGTAATGAATGAAATGGTGGAATGAAGAAAGTGGGAAGAAACGGGAGAACCCCGAGAAGACGCACGCACACGGTGTTTGTCCACCACAAAGTTGACTTGGCTGGGCTGGGATCGAACCCGAGACCCCAAGCACCAGAGGTGAACGCTCTACCACTGAGCCACCGCGGTCCCCACACACATTCAATGTTTGTCCATCACAAAGCTGACATGGCACTAACCGAGATCGAACCGACTACCACATACACTAGAGGTAAAGGCTTCACGGTGTAGCTACCGTGACATTTCTTGTCTTGTGTGGTCTGGGTAATACTTGTAACTTAGTTGTATCTTGATTAGCATAGTGCAGTCTGCTACATTTTACTTTCGTTCCCATGGTATGCTGCTATATTTTTTACGAGACAAAACGAGACAAACGAGACGAGACGAGACGGGACGGGACAGAGCCTCTCGAGACGAGACACGAGACGGGACGAGCACATTTTTTCGAGACGAGACACGAGACGGGACATGCTTTGCACGAGACGAGACGAGACAGCCTGAAGTCTCGTGTCGTCTCGTCTCGTGGCAACACTAAGGAGGATAATAGTAAATTTGAGAAAGGTATTCTTCCGAGTCCTTAGGGGAATGGGCAATCCCATAACTTAATGTGATTTTACAGTGTTCCAACGTGTAAGACACATAGGATGGAAACATCACAACAGAAACAAATTGTCTTCTGTAAGCATCATTGTAAGTACACAGAATTATCAACAGACATACATCTTCCTATAGCACTTGTAATGGTTTGACACTAATCGTTCTATGCTTGTAATCATAAAATAGAGCTTTCTTGCCTTATCTGGAGGTACGAGTACAAAGGTAACCAAGAAAGTTATGTTGCTTTTTATGGAAGTCTGTGTTCAATTGGCACTCACATCGTAAGTTTAATGCGAATAAGGCAAAGGTCAGTTGTTGGTGTGGGTATATCCAACGTACTACCTGGTTGTGGTAGCTCAGTTACACCGTGAACTTGCGTAAGGACAGAGTGAACATCGGACCTACACAGAGCGTTATAAGGGCGTGTATGCTATACGAGTTCAGCCCTTGCAGCGGGGCGGGAGATATGCCACGCCTTAGGTGAGGGTGTCGTGACTATGCGGACAGTGTAGCGGTGGTCTAACAAGTTTAAGGACGGTGACGAAACACTCGAAGACGCACCACGTGCCGGAAGACCAACACATGTACAAAATTATCTTCAGGCAATAATTGAGGCGAACAGTGGCCAGATATTTGAGGAACTGGGATTAAAATTCAGTGTAAGTGGATAAATCATTCGGCTGCTCCTCCATCAACTTGGGAAGCATTATAAGTTGGGTCGAGAATCCTACATGATTTGACTCCTTGCCAGAAGGCAACGCGAGTGGACACCTGTGTTTCTTTGCTGTCTCGTCTGAGGAAGGAGCCATTTCTGGACAGAGTGTTGACAAGTGATGAGAAGTGGATCCTGTATGGAGCTTCATGGCGCCGTCGTCATTGGTTAGCATCCCATGAACCGGTTCCAAAACAGCCGAGACCGGCACTGCACCAGAAGAAGGTCCTCCTGTGTATTTGGTGGACTGCACGTGAAATTGTGTATCGGGAACTGATACCAGATGGTCAGAGCATCAATGCAACTGGGTACTGTCAGCATTTGAGCCGTGTTCAAGAAAAACTCAAAACTCTGAAGCCAGCACTTCTGAATCGCGAAGGATTCCTACGTGGCTATGATGACCCGGGACATCATTCTACGCTTTGGATAGGAAACACTATTGCATCCGACATACTCCCCGGACATTGCACCGTCCGATTATCACCTGTTCCATTCCTTTGACAATCACCTAAGAGGACGCCAGTTCAAATCCATAGTAGACCTGCAAAATGCACTTGATACCTTCTTCGCTTCATCGTCCACCAAGTTCTACCGCGATGGAATCCATGGCCTTACAGAACGTTGGCAGAAGGTCGTCGATGCTGCTTGGGACTATTTTTGGTCTTTCAGGTACGTCTTAGGTGACATATCGATTTCGAAAGTGGTGGGTGAAAAAGCGACAGAACTTTCTTGGTTAGCTTTATAGTACCTTATACATCACTCATTTTAACCATTAAATTCCCTTTTTTCGGACATCTCGTAAAACTGCACCTATAAAAAAAAAAGACTGAAAGAATACGGAACAGGTGAATGACAGCCCACAAAGATCCCATCAGTTTCGCTACAGAAGACGATACATTGCCACAGTATATAGAACAAAAATATAAAAAAAAAATCGAAAGAAACTACTAGAGGTAGTGAATAGGAATACAACGAGCGTTTCAAAATGGCGCCATGGGAGAGAGGGCGTACAAAAGGATCAGAAAAAGAAAAGAGAAATGAGCCACTTAGGCCCTGGAAAGACCGTTTTCAATCTTAAAGGAGTGAAAAGTTCTCTTTTCTGTTACACATCGTCCGTTTTTTGGACAAGACATGGTTGTTGTAGATCTTCTTGTGATTCAGACCAAAGCGCCACTTTCCAAGGATAAGAAAGAAAAAAAAGAGTACATCTAAGACAGAATTCAATATTGCTACTTTTTCTTCACGGAGAAAACGAGCAATAATCGTGAAGAACTAAGAAACACCACCAATCCCACGCTCTTGTGATTCTTAACATGACCGCAAGATGGTGTAGTAGTGGGTGTTCCGTCTTTCTTTCTTTTTTTTTTTTTTTTTTTTTTTTTTTTTTTTTTTGCGCGCTTTGAATAGCAGGAGAGAAGAAAAAGGTAAAAGAAATGGAACTTCGATCACTGTTCTTTTCTGAATACAAAAGTGACTGAACAAACCACATCATCAAATGTTACTAAAGCTGTAAGGTGGATTTTATGTCTGAAATTTTATTGAATGAAGTTCGCTTTTTCACCCACGATTCCACTTTTCTTCTTCTTCTTCTCTACCTTTTTTCGCTTAGAAACCGCACTTCAACTTCACAAGTTTATCGCAGCTGTAAAAAGCCAGATCTAAATAAAAACAGATCTTTCCTAGTTTAACTCCATAATACCAAAAGAAAAACACTGAATATTTCACACACTGTTAAATAGATTTTTCTGAATTCTTGTTTTTTAGAGCATTGTACGTAGATGTAACGCAAAAATGTTATTGCGACACTTAAAAAAGAGAGAGAGAGAGAGAATAGGAGAGATTGTTCTACAATATTTTCATTTGAAATCAAGAATATTCTGTTGACTGTTTCTGCACATTGATTTATTGTTATAAAATTTGATCGCAGATTTCTCAAATCTGACAAGTGAACAGCGTTTCACTCTGTGAAATTACAGTAAAGTTCCAAATTACGAGGAGTCAATATTAAAATCAGATGTACTAAATCTATCACTTCTGCTTATAAAAGGGGGTAAAGTCTAAGCAATCATAGATAATTACTTGAAGAAATTAAACTATTACTTGCTTAATTAATTGCTTATATTTTTCATAATATTTATTATTTCTGCGTTAGCAAATCGAACTTAAATCTTATGGAAATGGCTTCCACAATACTTATATTTTAACAGCCTAAATGTCTGCCTGTTAGCTATTTAATTGCTTAAATGTGTAGGTCTGGCCTCCAAAGAAATCAATATCTTATGTACCAGACTATTGTCCTAGACAACATTTACAGATTATCGTTGCAGGTCGGAGGTGAAGCCTGTTCTTGAGCCACTGAATTTAAATAAAGAAACAATTTCTCGCTACCTGTTACCGCTTTTGCTCGATAACAGTGTTGAAAACGAAAATCGTATGTTTCTACCACTTCCGGTTTGAATACAAATATAGGGGATAGAGATAAATTTCTACTGTTTCCGGTTTTAGTTGATACATAAGGACGGGAAAGGAAACTATTCTTCGGCTACTGAATCCATTTCGAAAAGCTGCTTCAAGCAATCAACTTGAAACCGGAAGTGATGGATTGATATCAATATTAAAACCGGTAGTTGGAGGTAGTTGGAGAGTACTTCATGTCATAGGCCCGTAGCCTCTATAAAAATTGTGGAAACACCTCAGGATTCTGAAACACGCATTTTTGGATAGGGCACATACTAGTTACTAAGTGAAGTCTTGACCCGACCAAGGTAGGTCTCATAGTTTTGGAGGTATGAACCTTTAAAATTAATTTTTTCATGATTTCGGCAGCCTATAATACGTAAACGATGGGGTTTTCGCCCTAGGTTTATTGGAACTTTTTTGTTTGTTTTACTCCCAGGAATCTCTCCTCTACGTCTGGACAAAGAATTTAGTGCCATACTGTATATACACCGGGTGATTCAATAAGAACGTACCAGGCCTATATCGAAGCTAATACTGCACGTAGAGCCTTCAAACAAAAAAATGCGTTACAAATCATATGTGTAGAATGCAATAAAAATAGTAGAGACACCAGTGGCGTATCGTGAATATATCCAACGGGGGTCATCTGCAAAATTTGACTTGGAAACGGGTTGGTTGTGCCTCCATTGAAACAAGCACACACTGGGAGAAAGTCGACAGGAAACACTCTAGCACCATCTCACTTTCACCTAGTAATGCGACCGTGTTACTGCCAACGAGGAAGAAATATGCCAAGGTATTTCCTCTCAACCCATTGTGCGCTTGTTTCAATGGAGGCACAACCAACCCCTGTTTCCAAGTCAAATTTTGCAGATGACCCCCGTTGGATATATTCACGATACGCCACTGGTGTCTCTACTATTTTCATTGCATTCTACACGTACGATTTGTAACGCATTTTTTTGTTTGAAGGCTCTACGTGCAGTATTAGCTTCGATATAGGCCTGGTACGTTCTTATTGAATCACCCGGTGTATATACAGTATGGCACTAAATTCTTTGTCCAGACGTAGAGGAGAGATTCCTGGGAGTAAAACAAACAAAAAAGTTCTAATAAACATAGGGCGAAAACCCCTTCGTTTACGTATTATAGGCTGCCGAAATCATGAAAAAATGAATTTTAAAGGTTCATATCTCCAAAACTATGGGACCTACCTTGGTCGGGTCAAGACTTCACTTAGGAACTAGTATGTGCCCTATACAAAAATGCGTGTTTCAGAATCCTGAGGTGCTTCCACAACTCTTTCTATAAAAATTGTTGTGGAAACACCTCAGGATTCTGAAACACGCATTTTTCTATAGGGCACATACTAGTTCCTAAGTGAAGTCTTGACCCGACCAAGGTAGGTCTCATAGTTTTGGAGGTATGATCCTTTAAAATTAATTTTTTCATGATTTCGGCAGCCTATAACACGTAAAAAATGGGTTTTCGCCCTATGTTTATTGAAACTTTTTTGTTTGTTTTACTCTCAGGAATCACTCCTCTGCTTTTGTACAACGAATTTAGCGTCATACTGTATCTATATATATATCTATCTATCTATCTATATATATATATATATATATATATATATATATATATATATATATATATATATATATATATATATATATATATATATATGGGGGTATATGTGTGTGTGTGTGATCCGTGTTATTTCACTTCACGAACTTCCTCTCAAAAGGCTTTAACATAAGTTCCTGTGCATTTGGACTGATAAAATGACATCCAGAAACATATTATATAACATTTATTAGGCTATGGAAAATGTGAAGGGAGAAACAGGATGGAATTCTTATACTTACATTCCAACTTAGTTTGTTGCAGTGGAAAGTGTGATGTCAGGTGATAGTCATTAATGCTGATGGTCCCATATGACACCAATTTAGCACATCGGTGACCCGATAGAGCACCAATTAGTCCTATTTAGTAGAGTTCATTTCACATTAATCAATCACTCATCGCTTTTAGCCTAAAGTGCATAGTCGTAAGACGCAATATAGAAATGGAGTGGGTCAGTGGGTTAAGTGGGTCAAGATTTGTGAGTGGGTCAACAGGACTTGATCCACTGTAACCCATCACCCACCGTGACGCACTCTTGCGTTCACTGACACGCCGACCCACTCTGCTCAGTGCATTGTAGACAGCATCTTCTGAACACTGATAAATTTGTCTACGATTTACTTTCGAGACCTCCATTTTTCTTCCCTTTTCATTTATTTCTATTTATTTAAATGAGATGAGTTTACGTAAGTCAAAAAATAACTTCAGGCACTTTTGGATATTGATATTTGCAATTGTAATAATAGCAATAGGGCTTACTACTTGGCTTTCGAGAGAAGACGAATGTTTGGCTTTTTTTTTTTTTTTCGTTGGTCTACTTTACCTTGATTTGATACTTTCAAATATAATTCTGTTTTCCACTGAAAAGTATCTGTAATTCAACAAGGAATTTATACATGATAAATTGAAATTCATCGTAATATGGTCCATGACAAACATTTTACAATTTAATATCGTAAACGTCAGATCCACTAGTATTGTAACATAGCGGTGATTGAGCGATTGATCGTAGGAATTCGAACTCTAGTGATAATTTTACAGCCTTATTTTATTACAAGTGGAAACTTTTTAGTCAGTGGAGAAGAGGGCGTGGATCATGGGTCAAAGTTGTTGATGATGTGATTAGGTTTATAGTCAAGGTGACCAGAACTTTTACTTTCAAAAACGGGACGCATACGAATCGGCGACGGTGGGGGTGGGGGAGTGACTTCCACATTGCATTTTGGGACTCAGCAGTGTTTTCAATTTACAAAATACACAAGTAATAATGATAACACAGCGTTTCTAAATTAAATACAACCCAACAATACTTTTAATTACTTGAAAACACAGAATTCCAACTCAATTTCCACTTGAACCACAGAATACTCAATTCCCATTTCAGAAGTTCTAGGCACGGCTGAACCTTCCCAATGAGTGTCGGTACGGAAGAGCGTAGAATTTGCATTGACCATTTATATTTTCAATAATAATTACGGGACACCTGGGTCATTTTTGCTTTAAAACGGGACATTTAGGCGCCCCGTTTGAGAATCAGAAAAAAAAACTGGACAACGGTTGAAAATGAGGGACTGTCCCGGCTAAAACGGGACGTCTGGTCACCTTGTTTATAGTGG
This sequence comes from Thermobia domestica, assembly GCF_964235325.1. NCBI lineage: Eukaryota > Metazoa > Arthropoda > Insecta > Zygentoma > Lepismatidae > Thermobia > Thermobia domestica. The sequence continues at coordinate 25,795,096 of NC_137468.1, read as the reverse complement.
GTCACGATGGGTAATGTTTCACGATGGGTTATGGGACACGGTGGGTGATTGGCTCATAGATCAAGTTTTCATTGACTCACGCCATCTCTGCGAAATACTAGAAATTTCATTTCATTTTGTCAATAGTTGAAAAAGAAATATAATGTGGCAAGATTTGACTGAGAAAGACTTTTAGTACACATACCCACAGAAATACCCTCTGAGAAGAGCATATATACGAATATTTTCGAGCGTTCTTCCTCACACACACATACACACACAAAATCAGTAGCAACTTTCTTCATAGATAAATTGTAGATGGTAATAGAATAAGTCAAAGTGACAAACATTCATCGAACACGACAGGGTGCATTTATATAGGAAAACACTCCCCCCTATCAAGCGTACTCGCAAACAGCTAGCTCGAAGATGACGCCATGTTTTACTGTCAGGCAAAAACGCAAGCCTTTTGGCGATAGAATTTCGAACAAAAATTTATTGCCGTCCACTTCCTTCAATTCAAAATAAATGAAGCAAAAACGAACGGGGAGGATAAAAGAAGGAAGAAAGAACGAAACTGGAGAGAAAACTCCACAAAATAAGAATAAGAAAGCATCTCGAAGGAAGAAGCTAGGGCTATACACAGTAGAGGATTCAAATAAACGAGAATTTGTCACAACGAAAGCCAAGTAGCCGTGTGATATGCGATGCCTTCCATCAACAAGCCTGTCACTACATACACGGAACAAATCCATTTTTTATTTTCTTCTTTATTTCCACGTTTCCAAACTCCCTTTTTCTTCTATTTTCACAGCTCTCCTCCGAGCTACGTGTGTACTTTACAACATCCTATACTTTATTTTCTCGATTCCGAATTTTACAAAAGGTTTGTGTATATATATGTGTGTGTGTGTGTGTGTGTATGCAAAGGAAAATATTATGCATCTTTCCCTCGTATAGTTTCTTCTACTTCTTAGTTTTCATTTTTCTTTGCTTTGGGCTTTATAGAGACAATATTTATCTCTTAGAGACTCTCTCTCGCATAGTGCAAGGCGGAGACACAAGAAAGAAGTTCCTTCAGTTTTCCTTATAGTTCCATATATTACAAATTTTCTTTCCTTCTACGATTTTTCTATTAAAGCTCACATGTATAAAGGGAACGAGAAGTATCATATAAGGAGCAGATATAGGCTGTGTATACTGTACATAAACATGAAAGTAAATATAATTGTGACTTAATAGCTCTTGAACTATCCGACTGATCTCGATCAAATTTTCAATATAGTTGTGGTTCGGTACTATGATGGTTTTTGTATATAATAAAAATATAATATACATATAATAAAGATACAATATATGTATAATAAAGATACAAGATACATATAATATATATATAAGAGTTTGATTGTGTGTCTGTCTGTCTGTGTGCGACCTGGGGACCAGAACAGGAGTTACCATATTTTGATCATGGTCCAGACCAAGACGAAGTTTTTTTTTTTTTTTAATTCGAACGTCTCATGCGGGGCGTTTACCGGGACATGTAAAAGTAGTAGAAAATGACCGATATTAGTGTCAAATTCATAATTTTCGCGGTTGCTGAGATCAATGGCGAAACTTCGATCGTATTAACTTCCAAATTCACCCTTTTCGGCTGCTGGCTGGGTGTTACGGGGGAGGGTATCGAGACCTAAAAATAATCCAAAATGACCGATATTAGTGTCAAATCTACAGTTTTCGCGACCGCTAAGATGAATGGTGATACTCCCACAGGCGTTGGCTTCCTGAAATACAGCCCCCATCGGCTGGGGTCCAGACACCTGTATTCTTTTTTAACTTGAACCAGGGGATTTCAGAGGACGTTTACCGGGATGTGTAAAAGTATACTTGCCGCGACCTTATCCTGATAGCCGAGATACGCAGCTTCAATTCAGGCGACTCCGCGCACATTACATAGTTCCTCCCGTTACACAAGTAAAACATTACTTAGGAGATCAATTCAAAGAGCTAATTGAGTTCAAGTATATAAAAATGTCAATACAGAAACAATACTTAAAATAAATGATACTAAATTTATTAGTAAAGGGTTATGAAAATGACGTCACGACTCAGAATCGGAAAGAGAGAAGGAAAGAAAGGAGTGAAAAGCCGGCAGCTAAGACGCGAGTCTCTTGCAAGTGTTGCAAGATTATAAACTTGAAAAATCTTATAACAAAAGAAGAGGACCAGTAAAATTACTTAATTGGTCAATGTTAGAAACCGTCCACAATGGACAGGAAATGGCTTAATATTTTTATATGATATATAAATTAAATAGAGTAACTACCCCGTAAGAAACTTCATTGCCTGCTGATAAATGAAACAAAAGAAATAACGGAACTCACATGTAACTTCTGCAATTTTTGTGCAGAGAGTAACACTGCTCTGCCAAATATCGTCTTCGCGCGTGCGTTAGAGTGGGTACGTGGGTGTACTGAAACTGAAACCATGAAGAGTGTTAAGCGCGAAGTTGAAAATATGAATGAATCCGAATTATCATCTCAGTATTATCGCAAACACGAGGAAGGGAAACCTCTTTAAAGTCAAGCAAAGTAAATTGTCAACAATTTGTACGCTCGACTAAGAGAAAAATATGCAGACAAAACTATTGAAGAAATTGTTAATATGATTGTTGCCGGTTCGCTGTGGTTTACTCAGTGCCAATGTAGAGTTGCTGTGCTTTTAGAAAAAAAAATCGTATTTTTAATTTATTGTGTGGGAGGCTGCTCGTATGTTTCTGTTTATGATTGACCTTTTCCAGGTAAATATATGAGAATAACTTCATTTCTTAAGGCGGATTTTCATGTGTCCTTTACCTCCGTGAGTTGCGAGCGATTGTGCTAAACAGCCAATGAAATCACGCATCGGAGATGGCGCGCTACACTCGCGTCAGAGTAGAAATTTGTTCAATTCTGACGGAAGTAGCGCGCGTACACTATTGTATTCACTGACTAACATGGCGGAAGTCGCAAACTTTCTATTTTACGCATGCGCATTAGCTAGGGAGTAGTAATTTGGCGCAATACACGCACGGATGTATGAAAACGAAAATAATTTACGGTGAATACGCTACATGTGATGCTTCCGTTCTAACGCGGGCATGAAAATCCGCCTTTATCCTTTCTTACCTTAATCAATTGAAATGAATAAGCAAAATAGTTTTCATGCTCTCGGGTTTTAATTGTGAGGATTGCAAATACATGACGTGCGAATTTCCAATACATTTATTACTATTGTCGTGTCTTATTAAAACAAATAGACCAAGAAACATATTTTTCGTAAGCGGCAGGAAAAGAACGAGAAATCATCGCTCCGCGCATATAAGCTGAAACTCAGAACAGCGCCAGTTGAAACCCTGGCGATTGAGAACCAAACCAAAACACACACACACACATACAAAGGCTTCCCTGTGAAAAGGTTCGAGCGCCGACATGTATTAATGCGCTTGTGATGCGGCTCTCAAGTTAACATTGCGTTTAGTATAGTTAAATATGATCGATATTTTTTCCTTTCCTTGTTCAGTTTGTTTACACAGATAATTTATCATATGCATGTGAGGAATACCTATTTCAGCTAGTATATATCTGGTGTAGTAAAAAGTAATCCATTATTTTGCCAATAGATGGCTTCAGTGATCTGTATCTCGCGTTGTATAAGTCCGATCAGGTTCAACAAGATGGCGTTCAAACGATGAGATTGCGTACTACAAGCACTGTTCAGATAGTTGTGATGAGTTGACTCAGTATTGTGTGAGCGCGAGTCAAAATGGACATTAGCAAAGAGAAAATACGCTATATTTTACAGTTTTTCTTCGATAAAGGCGAAATCGCAAGCCAGGCGGCTGCAAATGTGAATAGTGTTTATGGTCCTGATACTGTAACAGCCAATCACGCGCAATTTTGGTTTCGTCGATTCCGTTCCAGTAATTTTGACGTCAAAGATGCACCACGCACTGGAAGGCCAAGTGTCGAAAATGCCGATAAAATCATGGACATTGTCGCGTCCGACCGTCACGTAAGCACTGTGTCGATTGCCCAAGAGCTAAACATTGCACAAAAAACCGTGTGGAACCATTTGCATAAGGCTGGATACAAAAAGACGCTTGATGTATAGGTGCCACACGAGTTAACGCAAGAAAACCTCATGGACCGAATTTCCATTTGCAAATCGTTGCTGAATCGCAACAAAATCGACCCATTTCTGAAGCGGTTGGTGACTGGCGATGAAAAGTGGATCACTTACGACAACGTCACGCGAAAACGGTCGTGGTCGAAGCGCGGTGAGCCGGCGCAAACGGTGTCCAAACCAGGATTGACGGCCAGGAAGCTTTTGCTGTGTGTTTAGTGGGATTAGCAGGGCATTATCTACTATGAGCTGCTCCCATACGGCCAAACCCTTAACTCGGAACTGTACTGTCAACAATTGTACCGTCTGAAGGCAGTAATCGACCAGAAGCGGCCAGCTTTGGCCAATAGGAGAGGCATTGTGTTCTACCAGGACAACGCCAGGCCACTCGCATCGATAGTGACTCGTCAGAAGCTCCGGGAGCTTGGTTGGGAGGTTCTTATTCATTCACCTTATAGTCCGGACCTGGTATTGAGTGATTACCATCTGTTCCTCTCCATGGCGAACACGTTTGCTGGTGAAAAAGTCGCCTCAAGAGAGGCTTGTGAAAATCGACTGTCTCAATTTTTTGTCACTAGGGACAAGGTTTCTATGAGAGAGACATCGTGATATTACCTTCCAAATGGCAACATGCTATCGAACAAAACGGCGCGTGTGAGACCTAAATCGGATCATTCTAACTATGGTAAGTCAAGCCTTCAATGTCATGCCAAAATAATGGATTACTTTTTACTACACCAGATATATAAAATGATCAAAAATTTCTGATATTATTGTCAAATCCATAGTTTTCGGGGTCGCTGAGATGAACAGTGATACTTCCGATGCTGTTTAAATCCAAATTCAGCCTCACAACATGGGGGAGGAAAATATATATATATATATACAGATGGTGATCAGAAAAATGGAAACACTTGAACGAAATTGCAACTTACCAGATTAATGTGGTGTCGGGCCACCTTTCGCCTTCAGAACAGCCTTGATGCGAAGTGAGATGGAGGCATAAAGGTCGTGAATGGTAGCAAGTGGAATTTTACACCATTCCTCGTGCAGGGCATCGGCCAGTTCTGTGAGAGAGGATGGAGGTGGAAATCGTCGCCGGAGTCGTGTTTCCAAGACAGACCACAGATGTTCAATTATGTTGAGATCTGGGGATTGGGCGGGCCAGGGGAGGTGTTGCACTTCATCCCGATGTTCCTCAAACCACACTGCAACAACGCCAGCTGTGTGAATGGGTGCATTATCATCCTGGAAGATGGCATCATTGTCCGGGAACAACATCCGGACCATAGGATGCAAGTGGTCTCCTAAAATTGCGACATAATCGTTGGCATTGATTCGTCCGCTAAGTGTGACCCAATGAAAACCATGATATGCCAGCCCACAACACCACCAAGCCGCCGTCATATTTCACAGTTGGGCGGAGACACTGCAGATCATAAGCTTCTTTGGGCGTTCTCCACACATAAACACGACCCGTGGTTGGGAATAGGGTGAAGGATGATTCATCCGATCATATCACAAGTTTCCAGTCCTCAACGATCCAAGTTGCATGGTCGCGACACCATTTGCGGCGTGCGAAAGCATTATGGTCCCTGATGAGCGTTTGGCCCGTGCAACACGACCCCGTAAGTTCATGTCATGTAATTCGCGGCGGACTGTGATAGTCGAAACAGGGTGGAGGAGGTGCTGATTGAGTTCCTCCGTCACTTGCTCCGCAGGGGCACGACTGTTCTGCGTGACAATGCGCTTTAATACTCGGCGTGACCTGTCACTCATGATTTTCTTCCGCCCACTGTTCCGCTTCCCCGATGTGGTTTTCCCGTGTGTTGTGTAAGCCGTCATCACCTTCGACACTGTCCCACGCGACACACCTAACACAGTAGCCACTGCCGTCACACTCACTCCACATAACCGCGCACCAACGATTTGCCCTCTTTGAAAATCTGAGAGGTCTCCCATGTTACACTACCTCCGTCTGCTGCAGCCACTGGACACTACTGTTCCACTGCGCCTGATGTAGTATGGAGATCGACCTAACACACCACCACCAGCGGTCCGGCGCTGCGTGCGCTACGACACCACTGCCTACCCATACATCTGACGTGTTGCCAACTACAGGTGTTTCCATTTTTCTGATCACCATCTGTATATATATATATATATATATATATATATATATATATATATATATATATATATATATATATATATATATATATGGACCTTTAATGTTCATTTTTTCATATTTTCGAAAGCATATAACTCCGAAAGGATGTATTTCGGCGTCCGGGTTGGTCTATACTTTTTGTCTTTACCTCCCAAATGTTGTCAGTGTTTTTTGAAACACTATAACTAACTAACTCTATGGCCTATGGAACCAGGAAGTTCAATGCCGCGTTCACAAAAGCTCTCTACTGACTTCTATCCTTAGCCAATTGGATCCAGTTTCTACTTTGTATCCCTATCTTTGCGAGATCCATCTTAATATTGTCCTCCCATCTGCGCCTAGGTCTTCCTAATGGTCGTTTTCCGATTGGTCTTCCAGTCAAAACTTTGAAAGCGTTTCTACTTTCTTCCATTCTAGCTACATGACCTGCCCACGTAAGCCTTCTAGACTTGACGACCCTAACAATGTTGGGTAAATTATGTATAAATTATGTAGTTCCTCGTTATGAAGTTTCCGCCATTCCCCATTCCCGTTCCTCTTGGGTCCGAATATTCGTGGGGCCGCGGTGGCTCAGTGGTAGAGCGTTCACCTCTGGTGCTTGGGGTCCCGGGTTCGATCCCAGCCCCCGCCAAATGAACTTTGTGGTGGACGAACACCGTGTGCGTGGGTTTTCTCGGGGTTCTCCCGTTTCCTCCCACTTTCTTCATTCCACCATTTCCTTCATATCTCATAATCACCGTCTCCTTTAGCCTAACCGGCATAACCGTGGGACGTAAAACTCAAAGATTTCATTTTTTTTTTCGAATATTCGTCTCAGGATCTTGTTTTCAAATACTTTCAGTCTATGTTCTTCCCTCAGAGTAAGCGACCATGTTTCGCAACCATACAGAACAACAGGCATGATTATCGTTTTTTATATTTTAAGCTTCAAACTTCTCGAGAGAATTCGCGACGACAAGAGATTTTGAACCGAATAGTAACACGAATCCCCTGCTTTTAGTCGACATTTAATTTCTTCGTGAATATGATTTTCGTCTGTTAATATTGATCCTAGATATTTGAAGGCATCCACTTTATCAAAAGTATTTAATATTTTAACGCATCCACAATTTGCCGTATTACGGTACCGACGCCCTTCCATGTATTTAGTTTCCTCTGCATTTACTTCTAAACTCATGTCTCTGCAAGCGTTTAATAAGATCTCTGCATTTCTTTTTATTGTTCTCCTATCATCCCCTATTAAATTTACATCATCAGCATATGCCATAACCTGGTGAATACCGTTCAACTCTATCTTTAATTTTCCCTATAGCGTATTCCAGCACAAAGTTAAATAATAATGGCGACAACGCATCTCCTTGTTTCAGGCCATTTTCGACGTGAAAGCTCGTGGACAAAAATTTTCCTACCCGGTCTTTACTTTGGGAGTCATTTAAACATATCTTAACTAATCTAATTAGATTTCTTGGTATTCCAAGTTCTGTAAGAACGATATATAATGTTTCTCTCCTAACCGAGTCGTACGCCTTTCTATATACCAAACTATCTTTATAAAAATTGTTGCGGAAGTAACGCAGGATTCTGAAACATGTATTTGTGGATAGGGCACATATTAGTTCCCATGTGAAGTCTTGACCTGACTATGGTAGGTCCCATACTTTTCGATCTGTGGAGCTATAAAGTTCATTTTTTCATGTTTTCCTTTTATATATATATATATATATATATATATATATATATATATATATATATATATATATATATATATATATATATATATATATATATAACATGTTACTAATTTTTTTTATTTTAACCCGGCAAATTAGGTAATTGGCGGTAGTTCCATACATAATTTCCACTCTATTCTGTAAGTCACGCGTTACCACTGCTTGAAGTAGCTAAGTAGTAAAATTGAAGTTGTCAAAGTTCATTAGATTCACTTGTCTCTTTTATTTTCAACGTTTACTATTCACATTAGATTCGAAACTCACTTTGATAATTAAGGAAGACATAACATTTGAGAGGTGGATACCAAGAACAATACACTCAGTCACTGTGTTTGCAGCAAAGAGTAAATATTTGTTCAAAAACAAACCATCCGTTCATTAGCAGACAGTGTAAACAAATGCTTAATTGAACAATAAACTTGATTACAGAAAACAACAAGCTGAATAATATAATAATGTTTCTAAACGGGTTAAATGTGAATTCATGTAAGAGTGGAACTGACAGATCACGTTGGGTTTGCAGTGTGCAATAACCAGAAAAGTGACAGAAAAATTATTTGACCTAGCGTTCAACAAATATCAGCCTAAGCAATATACATATATATTCATTCCTATGAAATTTACAGAGATGGACCTATCAATACTATTATTATTATTTCAAAATTAAAATTCTAGATTTTTACCCGGGTAATAAGTAAAGTCATAACATTTGTCATCGGAGAACCAAACATTAAAACAATGTTAGATACATTTTTAAATTATGATTCTCAATTGGGGCCGCGGTGGCTCAGTGCTAGAGCGTTCACCTCTGGTGCTAGGGGTCTCGGGTTCAAACCCTGTTCTCGCCAAGTGAACTTTGTGGTAGACAAACACCGTGTGCGTGGGTTTTCTCAGGGTTCTTCCGTTTCCTCCCACTTTCTTCATTCCACCATTTCATTCATTACTCATCATCACCGTCTCCTTTAGCCTAAAACCATAACCGTGGCACGTAAACTCAAAAGTTTCATTTCATTTCATGATTCTCAATAGTGAAAACTTCAGTTAGAAACAAATCTTGCATTTTATATATAGTGCTTACTTTTCTACAGGATTGTCCAAATCTCTAATGAGAAAAAAATTGATACAAAAAGGTTCAACAACATCTTTTGTTTGCTAATGTGTTTATACAGCCCTGCGGAAAGATCGTGGCTTGACTCTATCGATATAAGCATCAGTTGTGCGTAAGATAATCGTAATCCTCAAAACAGAAATTATAATCACATGTTAGTCAATCCTTAGTTCGACACTAATCACACGTAAAATCGTTTCTGAATAGGACCCACATAGTTTAAAATTAGGGATGTTCAAATAAGTGAACTTTCCAGGCACGCACCCAGAAATTTTTGTTAGGAGGAGTCCAAGTATTGGGATTGTGTACCACAATCCACTCCGTTTATGTAATATTAAATGAATATTATTCTGCACCGAAAAAACAATAAGTAATTGTAAAATACTTGCACCTATATTTTCAGCATCGTAGGTTTTGTAATACAAAGTTAATTATATACCTTGTAATATAAATAATTATTGCCTAATTGTAAGATAATTGTAGTAAATAATACAAAACCTTAAAACCCCGCTGTTCATTTTGAAACACACTGCATTTTTAACCCTTATCCGGGCAAGCGGGGCCTCCCAGGCCCAGTAGCTTCTTTATTTTTTCGAATTTCTCAAGAATCATAAATATTTCGATGACATAAAATTCTGAATTCTTCTATCGTTAGTCAAGTTAAGGTCATGAACATATCGAGTTGGTAATGCTAATAGAGTTGGTAAGGCCCAGTTGCCCGTCTACGTTACAAAAGTATCTTGCCCGGACATGGGTAAAACATACACATCCATGGGGTGCCTAGAAAAATGATCTTAAGTGTGGGATGTAAATGAATAAAAATATTCAAACTTGGAGGTAATTTTTCTCGTGATTTCATAGACAGATGTATTTGAAAATAGTTTCATTGGGTTCAGATTTTTTTTAAAAAAAAACTTTCGTTACAAATGTATCAAAGTGTCGGTATTTTTTGCTATTTGCACGGATTTTTTAAATAATTTCATTGCATTCAGCATCTTGAAATTCATATAAAAAGAATAATTAGAAATTTATCCAAGAGCGCAGTGAGCTGAAATCCCAAAAAGCTTATCAAAAGTCAAAAAAAAAATAGATTTGAGAATTTTTAGGTCTTGAATCGTATAAGTAGGATGTTTGAAGAAATTTGATATTTCACTACATCTGTCCCTTTGTTATAACTGCAGAGCAGGCAATCATTTGAAAAGTGCCGTTTGACCGGTTCGGATGTAGTGAACGTAGACGTGAAGAAAAAAATTTGATTTAAAGTGTCAGGATAAGATAGATGAAGGTAGGTGTCTATGTATAAGCTTGCCATACGTCCCGTAAAATATGGGACAGTCCCAATTTTGGGCCCCAGTGTCCCGCGTCATCGACCTCAAATATCAACGACCTCAAATATCTATATATTCATAATGTCACGTAAATCGACCAACGTTTTCATATTTTGACCAGCACCAGGGATTTTGGGATTTCAGCCCACTGTGAATCGTCAGCACATTTCACTAGTGATATGATCGTTGGCTGTCTTCTTCCCTTAGCTTGTAATGAAATATCTGTATTTTTTTTTTTCAATGTTTCCACAAGAGCCAGGGTGTTGGTGTAGATTTGTTGACGCAACACATTTTGGAAGATTTACAGGTAAAATCGAATGCTTTGCATGAAAAGACATATTTATAAGGAACAATTTTCTGCAGGCGATAGTATTAAATACAAAGTAATACAGCTGTATTTTAGGTTTACGATTATAGAATAACTAGTGTAAAATCATTACAAGTGCTTGATGACGGATAAAATAAGTCAGTGCATAGAAAGATGACTCTATTATAAGCTATTTTCCACAGGCTGTGTATTTCTGCACAGTGTACAGAAGCTGTATTTTATGTTTACAAGTCGAGCGATCCCTTCGAACGCAGGGACGAGCCTACTCCCACCAGCTTTACCCTGCACTGACTCGGTTAGATAGCATTCAGCTTTTTTGTGGCCACCTAGCGCCGGTTGGTTTGTGTTTCTGTACTGTAGTTTTTATTCCATACATTCGAAAGCTTTATTTATAGTAAATCGTAAAAGAACTGTAATTTTTCGGTAAATACTTTGGTGGCTCCCTTGAGTTTTATCTTTACCAAGTGAGATATTTTTATGTCGTCCACCGCAAATCTTTTAGGGGACAATAAGAAAGAAATTGGTAAAAGAACTAAATTTTTCAACAATTATTTCGAGTGGTGCACCAAAAGTAAACATACACGAGAGCAAACACTGCGATCATTGAAATAAGTTTTTTTTTTTTTTTTTTTTTTTTTTTTTTTTTTTCAACGACAGAACAGTAAAATATTTTCACAACTTTACTCAAACCTTCCAACGCAGCTATCTATGTGAAGAAGAGGAAAAACAAATCCGCTTTTCAATGTAAAAGATCGAAACAGAATGCATAACGGTGTTCTCAGTGACAGATTGTCAGTATCTGTCCTAGCACCATAGACTATAAAAATCTGGTTATTTTCTTCTTCACGTAGATAACGTTTTGACAGGAAGCTTTCCATTAATACGTGTCAAGAGGAATAAGTGTTGACAAACAAGGGAATGTGATATTACATAATTCTTTTTATTTTTTTTATTTTTCCAGAAAGTTCTTTTTTTTTAAAAAAAATAAAAAGAAGTTTGAGACGTGTTATACAACATGCCTTTCTGTCTTGTGGGATTATGAAGGTTATCAGAAGCTTCAAAAATATAACGTTCTTGTTACAAGAGGAAAAAATACACGTGGGATAAAAGAAAACCAAATAAATACGGTACAGTTATTTCTAAACATTTTATTTTCAAAAAATTAAATAAAAAGTGTTTTCGTTAGCAGTGATGTAATTTAACACAGGTGAATGTTCTTCTAGCCTAGTTTAGACCTAGTTGCTAAATATAGTATTTTATTGCTGCATGACCTATAAACCTCAGATGATTGCTCTACGACCTCATGACCAAATGTATTAGTCAAATGCATCTTCTATAGATGTATAATTAATATTATAAGCATTTTAACACGTGCCGTTCATGATACTTGGTTTATTAATTTTTAAGGTTTATTGAGAACATAACCTGTATACACTGATGTAATGACATAGATAGACCAGTTGTTCCCAACTGATGAGACGCGCAGTCCCATTGGATGCGTCGCGAAATTTTAGAATGTAAAAATCATTAAAGATCTAATATTGTACTTGAGTCTTAGGTCTTGCAAAATATTCAGGTACACGATATGCCTACCTGTATTTATTATAGTACAATGAAAACTGGTTAACATTCGAAGTATAGCTCTTCGCGTGGACTGTCTGAAGCCACTTTCCTGCCAGTTCCTCAATTCCATAGCGATACCACTTCTTATCCTCAGACGTAAAGAAGTGAATCACTGCTGTTTCCACCTCCTGCTGATTCTGAATCATCGTGATTTCAGGAAGTATTCCACGAACCGAAACAAGCAGTATTCCGAAGGAACAAGATCAGGACAATATATGGGTGTGGCATCGTTTTAACACCATTACATAAAGCACAGAATTAATGAAAGTGAATTATATAATAATTGGTGGAATTAAAAATGGGAGATGTTCAAGAAAACCCTCCGGTGGTGTACAGGTGAAAAGCTAGGACATTACAGAATATAACGAACTATTTACAGGAAAGCATAGTTTGTTATTTACATCTTTCAGAATGGTTAAAGTATCGTTCTTCGATAGTCATGCAGCTGCAATTCCGTAGGTAACATTTCTTTATGATCAAAAATATAAAGTAACGTGATTTTACCTAAGAACAAAACGTTTTCCCCCCTCGTCGGTTCTGTTTCTTTGATACATCTTTTCAAAGAGTATGACTTTATATTCAAACATTTCAAATGAATGGGAATTCGAGAGATGGTAATAATTTCTACGATATTATTACCCCCGCTCTTCGATGTGTTTCTTTGACCCATTTGTTGATATGGTTTGATTTTCCGTTCAATCTTCCAAGTAAATTGGAATTTGTGGGGTGGGTATTATTACTCTCGTCGGTATGTTTCTTTGATATATCTTTTGATATGGTATGATTTTCCATTCAAACATTTCAGATAAAGGGAAATGCGAGTGGGAATAATTCCCGAGGATAACATTGCCTTCCTACACCAGACATCACAGTAATAAACAAAGAGAAACAAGAAGTACACATAATACACATCGCAACACCAAACACAACAAACTTGCAAAAAAGCACATAGAGGCTTAGCAAAATACGTGCAGCTAGCCCAAAACATAAAAGAACCATGGGAGACCAAACATGTGAAAATAATACCAGTAGTGTTATCGGATACAGGAGTGGTCTACAAGACGTTGAAAAATGTATTGAGACAGTTGATATGGAAGAAAACGTCATAAAGAAGATACAGAAGAGCGTAATATTGGACACATGCAGAATTATAAAAAAAATCCTGCAAAGCCCAGAGCAAAGAGAAAGGAAAAGTAATATTCTTGTGTGTCCCGTATACTACTATATCACCTGCTCAGATAAGGAGTGGAGAAAATAAATAAATAATATTAATAGTTACAAACTTCGTCAATAAGTATGAAAATCGGGACATTTAAAGTCCCGACAGTCATGTGGGGACGCGGAACAATTTCTTTAAAATCGGGACTGTCGGACGAAAATCAGAATGGCTAGCAACCCTTATTTCAAATCTATATTAATGGGAACAAAGCAATACTAGGCCTAAAAGATACTTCGTTCTGTAAAGGATTTCTAAGAAATTGGTTACATTATTATCACTATTACTATTGTTACTAATATTCTCCTGTATTATTGATTTAGCCCAAGAGGGATATCCAGGCGCTCACCCAATTTTTTTTTCGGTTGGGAGGGGTCCAATATTACGAGAGAATATGTCTATGTAGGGATACGGACAAAATCTCGCGGCCGAAACATCGCCGCCCAAAATCTCGCCGGCCAAAACCTCGCGGGACAAAATCTTGCCGGGCCAAAACCTCGCGTGGCCAAAACCTCGCCGCCCAAAACCTCGCGGGACAAAATCTCGCCGGGCCAAAACCTCGCGTGGCCAAAACCTCGCCGCCCAAAACCTCGCGGGACAAAACCTCGCCGCCCAAAATCTAGCCGGGCCAAAACCTCGCCACCCAAAATCTCGCCGGGCCAAAACCTCGCCGCGAATGAAAGTTTTCTTTAAAATTTACCCAATGTGTTTCTTAATATGTAATTCCACATTACAAATAATAATAATAATAATAATAATAATAATAATAATAATAATAATAATAAGAAGAAGAAGAAGAAGAAGAAGAAGGTACAAAACATCGTGTGTGTGGGCTTTCTCGGCTTATTCCCGCTTCCTCCCATTTTCTTTTTTCGATCATTTCCTTCATCCTGGTCATCTACGTCTCCTTTAACCTATAGGACATAATCAAGGGACGTCGTAAAAACTCATATATTATTTCATATTTTCATAAATATTATTAGATTTTTGTTAAAATTTTAAGTTTTTGGATGTTCCAAACTTCACGAAACTAACCTCGTTAGTTGTCATTACTTTCCTTATGCAGACTTTCTTTCCCTATAACCAGTTTAAAAACATCCTGTCACCCTACCTTCACATTGAAATCCTCTAATACAGAAATAGAATTTTCATATGGTATCGCGGGACTTGGTCAAATACCCGTGATACTTCTTCTGAAACAGCGTCTTTTATACCGTCATCCTCATCATCTGTTGGAACATTTACATTTTGGTCAGGCGAATTTTTGGGTATGGCGATATTTTGGGGCGCGAGGTTTTGGCCCGGCGAGATTTTGGCCCGCGAGGTTTTGGGTGGCGAGGTTTTGGCCAGGCGAGGTTTTGGCCCCGCGAGATTTTGGCCCGCGACGTTTTGGGCGGCGAGGTTTTGGCCAGGCGGGGTTTTGGCCCGGCGAGATTTTGTCCCGCGAGATTTTGGGCGGCGAGGTTTTGGCCAGGCGAGGTTTCGGCCTGGCGAGATTTTGGGCCGCGAGGTTTTGGGAGGCGAGGTTGTCGCCGCGAGGTTTTGTACCCAAACCGTCTATGTAGTATTGAACTGGTGTTGTTCTATACACGAAAACACGATAAGTAATTATTCAATATTTATATGTATATTCTCAGAGGAAAGTATAAGAACTAAATAGTTTTACAAGAACAGAAAAAGTGCAGTTGAAATGTAAGATCAAATTATTAGGCTTCTCCAATCATTTCTCCTAAATAAGTATAGTTTTATTATAAAAAAGGTACAATGTATGTTGGGTTACATAGTTTTTTGGGCGGAGTACAGACCAGGTGGACTCTCACGTGTGTGTGCTCTTGGGGATATCTTCAAAGAAGCAAGCTCATGGTGATTTTTTTGAAGTAAAATCATGCATGTAAGTAAAGTATTTACTTTGTGTACCTGCGTGTTTTTGAAGTAAAATCCTGCGTGTTTTTGAAGTAAAATCAATAGAATTCACGAAATCATTCAAGAAGTCTTGCTTTGAGGGTGTTTCGAAAACATAATTTTATTCGTATTTCATAAATAAATGTTCTAGGAATAACTACAATATAGCAAAGGATTTATATTAAGAAATTGGAGCAAGAAATTTTAGTGCAGTGATTCGTACCTTTTGTTATACAAGTAACCATAATATAGATTTTCAAAACATAACAAATGATAAATATCATTAATTGGTAGATTTTATATTATATGCTCTACTATATGATATCCTTGTGATGGGAAACTAAATAGCGAGCTTAGATAACTTGAAGGGGTGGTTGCCCTCGCTCACCACCCTCCCTGTGAATCCGCCACTGTATCCAAATATTTATCATATACAACTATATAAATCATCTGAAATTCTTAATTTTATTCTTCTATACACTTTTTAGGCCGTTTCTCACTTCTATTGGCCTTTTCGAAAGTAATAAATAAACTCTCTAAATTATTATATAAGCATTGTACTGTAATTTCAAGGGCAAGGTTAAAAGATGAAAAACAGAAGAGGGGAAAAAGGAAAGAAACAAAAGAAATGTTTATTTCAAGAAGGTCATTTTTTTCGGTAAGATTTTGATAAACAAGACGAAGAATAATAAGAATAACCTACAAAACTTCCACGTGGAAGGAAAAGAACTGACAACTGCGAAATATTTTACTAATATCAGTCAAAAGTTATCACTGTTAACAGCAGCTTTAAAAAAAAAATCTTCTTGGCTATTAAAAAGGAGGCGCAAGCTACTGACAGAAATAAACCACATTCGTAAAAACATATATTAAGTGTTGTGACAAACAATACAAATACAAAGAAACCGTTGAGTAAGAACCATGGCTGGATTAAGAACGGAGCTAATAATAATAATAATAATAATAATAATAATAATAATAATAATAATAATAATAATAATAATAATAATAATAATAATAATAATAATAATAATAATAATAAAAATAAAAATAATAATAATAATAATAATAATAATAATAATAATAATAATAATAATAATAATAATAATAATAGAGGATTAGCGAATTTAAGAAAGACTATCAACCTCATGCTTATATATTAAAGAATGCTGACGGAACAGTTCTCACTGATACGGATAGCATCTTAAATAGATGGAAAGATTTCTTTGACGATTTGCTGAACACGCAGCCAAAAACTAATGTGGGTGGGGAAAGGGAGATACACACTGCAGAACCGTATATTCCAGAACCAAACCGAATAGAAGTAGAAACCGCTATAAAGAAATTAAAGAAACACAAATCTCCGGGTGTAGATGAAATTCCGGTTGAGTTAATTCTAGCTAGAGGCGAAAAATTGTGGAACAAGATACACAAACTCATTCTCATTATCTGGAACAAGGAAGAATTGCCGTAAGTGTGGAAAGAATCAATCACTGTTTCAATTCACAAGAAAGGCGATAAAACTGACAGTAACAATTATCGAGGCATCTCTCTTCTGTCAACATCCTATAAAATCCTTTCAAATATTCTATTAGCAAGATTGACCCCATACACAGATTAAATTATTGGGAGATTACCAGTGCGGATTTAGACGAAATCGATCAACTATCGACCAAATATTTACCATTCGTCAAATACTCGAAAAAAAGTGGGAATAGAATACCCCAGTACATCAACTATTTATTGATTTCAGAAAGGCGTACGACTCGGTCATATTATTAATTTATTTGATTTGATTTGTAGTTTAGCCTTTCTTTCAGCAGCGAGGTTATATGATATATGGACCTACAGCTTAACGTGGAATCCAAACCTTATGAGCTCCCGGCGGGAATCGAACCCAGGTTTCCCACCCCAAACGCGCGTACGCTAACCGCTTAAACACCAGAGAGCTCATGAGGTTATTATTATTATTATTATTGATATTATTATTATTATTATTATTATTATTTTTATTATTATTATTATTATTATTATTATTATTATTATTATTATTATTATTATTATTATTGATTATTTAAGAATGCAATACTTGATCTGTTGATCTGAAATGTAGAGAGAACATGGTAGAACCTCAAGAAAACTCATGAACACAATGTTAGCCAGCATAAACTCCCATACCTGAGGTCGAACCATAGACCACACAGACCAGAGGCGAGAGCTCTATCACTAAGCCAGCGTAAGTTCATCATCGGTCATTGCAGTTAGTAAATAGACGCATTTGAAGTAAGATTACATACAGCAGTGTTCGATTCTGGTTAATACCTTTTAAATTTTGTGTCCATTGTAAGACACATTATATGAACATGTTACAAAAGTTCATATATCCCTCAGTAAGTTCATTTGTCAATAACAGAAACAATTGACTAATTTAAGAACAGTTTTGTTTTCGCAGTAACTGAGGTACATTTTCCATACTTAATAATAATAATAATAATAATAATAATAATAATAATAATAATAATAATAATAATAATAATAATAATAATAGATTCCTTCGTTTCGGGGCCTAATTCCGTATTGAGAAGTGTCAACAAAAGGCGAAATTTACATTTTAGTTTCAGATTTTCAATATCATATACTGATTTTACGATATGACGCAAAATTTCGATCTTATTGTGTATTGATATATGGCCCCAACCGTATTCTTATCATGTATCCGATATACGTATCAATACTAGGGATGGCCACAAAGTTTCGGTTCCGCGAGGAACCGGTTCTCGGAGATCGGTTTCAGAACCAGTTCTGGAACCGGTTCCGGTCCTGGATCCGAAAACCCGGTTCCAGAACCGGATCTTAGGAACCGGTTCCAGACCTGGATCCGAAAACCCGGTTCCAGAACCGGTTCTTAGGAACCGGTTTCAGATCTGGATCTGAAAACCCGGTTCCAGAACCGGATCTTAGGAACCGGTTCCAGACATGGATCCGAAAGCCCCCAAAGACCCGTAAAGGAGGCACAAATTTTACCTTCAAAACACTGCAAAGAGGACCATGCGCTTGTACCCTCCCCGCCCAGACTCTCTTGTGCCCCAAGAAAAAAAATTGGGCCACCAGTGTTTTTTTGTTTTTATTTTGGTCCACCAGTGGGTGTTTAGCCAAATGAGTTGGCCAGATTGCCTGTTTAACCATTGTTTACCAGCTACCCAGTTTATTTAGCCAAACGAGACAAGCGCCGCCGCCTGGGCGCCTGCCTGTCGCTTCCACCATTTCATCTAGCACACTGTTCACAACCTTCCAGCAGCTCGGATTTAGCGTAGGGATCGTCACAAAGTTTCGGTTCTAGACCTGGATTCGAAAACCCGGTTCCAGAAACGGATCTTGAAAACCGGTTCGAGACCTGGATCCGAAGAACCGGTTCTAGACCTGGATCCGAAGAACCGGTTCCAGACATGGATCTCAAGAACCGGTTCCAGACCTGGATCCGAAAAACCGGTTCCAGACCTAGATCCGAAAAACCGGTTCCGGAACCGGATCCGTTCAGACCCGAAAACCGGTTCCAACAGGAACCGGTTCTGGCCATCCCTAATCAATACACAACACGATCATACGGCCTATTGAGTATTGATATATAAATCGTCGTTTCTGACAGGGCATTCACTTTTTATTTTTAACAGGTTCAACATTCAAATCTTGCGAAGACTGATACAGAATGATGCTCCCTGCATGTTGACAAAAGAACCGTTATAGTGCGAATTACACATTTTCACTAGTAACTGTGCATGCCAACACATTTCTTTCTTAAACTAAAAATAAATATTAGAAAAACATTCAACCTGAATGTACATGTAATAGGAATTTTTAAAAACAAACCGTGTTCTCTTGATTTTATTTTCTGCTATGATAAACGAGTATATAACTATACTTTTTCTTGATATTCGTTTGTCTATTCTGTTTGGGCTCCTTTTATTGTTCTTTTTGGGATACCCTTTGTTCTTTATAGCTAGTGTATAAAGTGCTTCATGTAATGTGACAAAAGTACTGCTTCGCTGCAGACTAAAACCATAGAAAACGTCTGCGAAGAAAGAAATAAAGCTTTTCTTTTGCAAAAAAAATAAAAAAATAAAAGGTTCCTCTGGGAAGAAAGAGAGAAGAACGTAAAATGGAAATAAATAGCGTAAATTTTCATGTAGTACAATTTGTTATCCATTGTCCGTCCTTACTCTCTCCTCTTTTCCAATCTTTTCCGTATACTAAAATTACATTTACATTTATAGCGGAGGAAAGAACGAATGAACAGGTTTATTCGAAGTTAAAAGAAAAGCAGAGATGAAGAGCGAGTCGGTGAGCCATTGTTTCGTTAGAAAATGGTTTTAACTTTTCCACCACCTTCAACGTGCTGTACGTAAGTTCCGAGAAAATTGAGGGGGCAAGGAGGGCGAAGGAAAATGAAATACGCATGCATGTAGCACTTACAGTTCGTACGGCAAGTAGAGCGAGCTGTAAAAATTATGTCTAGCAGAACACTGCAGTGGTAATCAGAAATATTTAAGGTTTTATTTCTTGTGGGAAAACGGGCTACTTTGTTTCCATTGTGCTCAACACAAGCTAGCTGCTTTTTTTCAGAGCTACTAGAAATGTATTTTTTTTTCTTTTGATGTGTAGAATAGAGCCGCCATTTTGGAATGCCCAAATTTAGTTAATTGATTTATGTAAATGGAGAATATTACTTTGCTGAAACAGGAAGAACATTTAAAGAATGATAGATATTTTTTTTCTGAGCTACGAAAATCTTTAATATTTATTACTATACTATCGTATTTTCAATGTAAGTATTTCATACTAACTGTGTAGATATAAACAAACTGAAAATACATCCTCCTTTCGCCATTCAGATTGAATTTCTGCAGAGGTGCATTTTGAGATAAAATTTGATAGTGATAGCCCTGATTAAACCAATAAGTAATTTTCGTTTCACATTGTGAGACTACGGTAGACTTTCAAACTACGAATTCAATACTGAAACCAGTGGTGGATCTAGAAGGTAAAAACTGGGGGGGGGGGGCAGCCAGAACCCAGCCTATGATAGGTATATCATGAGTTTACTCAAGGGTAACAGTGGATCTGAAAACATAGGGTTACGGCAGTTAGCGGCATGACGTCACGCCGTTCCTCAGCCTATCTTTGCCCATTGAAATTTCTTAGGAACTGGGGGGACGCCGCACATAATTTTGAAGGTGGGGGACGGCGTCCCCCTGTGTTCCCACTCACTTTTGCCCCTGAGTTTACTATAAACTTTCAAAAATATATAAATAATAGCTTAAATTATTTTTGTTACTCAAAACAGTAGGGGGCCTTGGTCTTCCCGCTCCAGGATAGATCCCTCACTGACTGAAACCACAAGTAATAGATGTACAATTTCCAGTTGCAATAGGGAGCTAAGGTAAGATTTGGATTCTCTTCTTGCGGTATTGAATCAACACCTAAAAACTGCTTCTCGCTATCTATTACGATTTCTCCACTACATACTGAAACTGCACGGTGGGAATAGACGGATTAAAAGTCTAGATAATATTTGTTCTTAGAACGCTGAGTGAGTGTCAAAAAAAAAAAAAAAACAGTTCTCTCTATATCTTAACGTTCTTTACTCTGTGGAGATCAGTACTGAAACCGGAAGTTGTATTAGATTTCTATGACTTCCGGTTTCAATGAAGAGACAAAGTCGGAGATAGAACCTATGGTTGCAGCCCTAAATTTATATCAAGAAACTACTTCTCATCTTTAGTTATTAACTTTTTTTTTATCGCCATGGAGACTGGTGTTAAAACTGAAAATAGCCAATTTCTACCACATCTAGTTTGAATAGAATGAGGAGGTTGAAAATAAATTTTAATCTTCGGACGCTGAATACAATCGAAGAAAAAAATTTAAATATCTCTTACCGTTTTTTGTTCTTCCACGATCAACGTTGAAACCGGAAATGGTTAATTTCTACCTCTTCCGGATTGATAGGAGGCTAACAGAGTAGATGGAACACATTGTTGGAATGGTGAGTCCATCCCGAAAAGCCACTGATGGCTTTTTATTGTTTTTGCTCTGATCTTGTCAACAGACAAAGGACAGCCATAGCAGTAAAAATAAAATTTCCACTTTTTGTGGATTGAATAGTTGGGAAGTCGGGTTCGAAATGTACCTGAAAACAGTCCAATTTCTCTTAATTAGAAGAAATGTGGGTACAATAGTTCAAATAAATGACCGAGAAAATAAGAAAATAAAGTAGTACTTATAGATTTTTTTAAAATTAATATCAATGTCGTCTAACTTAAAGTAATATTTGGATCGCTTGAATATTAAATAGCCTAACTCTAAAATTGAACATTTTTCAAGAGTGAAAATTGAAGTTCAACATCTCACGAACAAATATGTATATTTATGCTATGTTGGCAGTCAAATCAATAACTACGAAATTTTCCGTTTATAAAAATCTTGTTTTAAACAAAGTACTCAGCTAAATGAATAGAGTGAATGAAAACATTAGTTCTACTTCTTTCTTTCTTTCTTTCTTTTTTTTTTTTTTTTTTTTTTTTAGTTTGACCACTTGACGGCCAAGAGGTTTATTTGTTTTGAACAATGGTCAAGAAACTAAGTAAAAAAAAAGCATGCAGTGTTGTCACTGAGTATTTATGTTACGGATAAAGTGATATGTAAATTAAAAATGTGATTAAAAGTAGTAGAGTAAAGTGTGTTCTCATTAAGTAGTTCCTCGTATAATTAGTATGTTGAAAATGAAATTAAATTTTTGAGTTTTACATCCCACGCTTATACCGGCTAGGCTAAAGGAGACGGTGATGATGAGTAATGAATGAAATGGTGGGATGAAGAAAGTGGGACGAAACGGGAGGATCCCGAGAAAACCCACGCACACGGTGTTTGTCCACCACAAAGTTCACTTGGCGGGAGCAGGGTTTGAACCCAGGACCCCATACACCAGAAGTGAACGCTCTACCACTTTTTAAATTTGATTTATTGACACTTAACAATGCATTTGTGCAATTGAACAAAAACTACAAACTATACAACATAACTACTGATCAAAGAACCGCCCCAAGTTATGAGGGGGAAACAAAAACTTCAAATAATTAGCCAAAAATCTATAATAAGAAGGAACATTTCGACATTTGACATGCGCACCATACATAAACAATTTGTATTGGTATTCTGAATGATCTACATGAATAACGAGATAGTACATCGTATAAGCACACAACCAGAGCATCGAATTTTGTTTAGGCTGCGGCATATAGCAAAAATCAGGAAGGCATAATAAAGTATCTGGGAATGCTTGAATTCCACAGTGGCATATATATCCTAACATGGCCCGTAATAAATGTTATATTAGTAAAACCTTAGTACACGTCGTGAGACGATGTTGAGAATCATCTTCCTGTCCACAAGAGTGACATACGCTATTTGCAAGTAAGTTAATGCGTACTAACCGAGCAGGTGTAACAAGATCATGTGCGGCTTTATACCACTCAATGCGTATATATTGTGGTATGACAGGACTATTTATATTTTTCCAAATTTGCGTCCAGCAAGAGGTGGGACTTATTCTTTCGACACAAGAGACTGTGGTATTGTCAGAAAGTAACCTTGTATTGTACAAGTTTTTAGCAAGCTCTCGAGAAGAAAAAGTCGGATCTCGTAATAACTGCCCTCCAATAAGAGTTCTTTTAAATAAGAGACAGATGGGAGTAAGTTACCTATATTTAACGGGGCAAGTATACCGACTCTTTCATACCAGAATAAGGCCCACTCTTTAGTGAAGGAAGGAGATTCCTGATATAGGTTACAATACCATTTCGTGAAATACAGAACATAACACTTCAAACGGATATTGATCAAATTAAGACCTCCACTCTCCTTCCTTTTACACAGTATTGAATACGGCACACCAAAGAGTTGTCCTTGCCAAATATACCAAAGACTCAAAGATTGAATTTGACGGAGACTATCCTTCCGAGCAGGCAAAATTTGGGCAACATGTCATAATTTTGCATAAATATAGCTATGACAAATCCAGATCCGTTGTCCCAAATTAAATGGCCGAAAACGAATATTCGTACAAAGTAACTTTATATTAATGACCACTCTATTCCAATTAGAAATAATCATTGAGGAAACATTTGACTATACCTAATATAGAGACTTGCAACACAACAGATATAGTAGTCGGCAGATAAGTCGGAGTTGTAACACCAAACTGTAAAAATTTACATTTATGCATATTTCGACTAGCTCCAGCAAATGTTCCAAACTGAGTCATAACGTGCATAACTTGTTGATAATCCTTTTTTGAACGGATAATGACACTAATGTCATCTGCATAAAATCGCAATGCAAGTTTAGTGCCGTTTATTGGAATTCCAGTAAGCTGGCGATCCAATTCCGTAATAAGAGGCAGGAGATATATACTAAACAACACCGACGACAAGAGGTCTCCTTGGCGTATGGACTTACGAATTGGAAATGCCGGTGTCAAGAAACCATTGACTTGGAGTCTAGAAGCTGCATGTAAAAACAGGGTTTGGACTTGTTGAATGAATTTATGAGGTAACCCTATATGTTGCATAACATGAAATAAATAGGAATGTCTCACATTATCAAAAGCTTGACAGAGGTCTAAACTCAGTAAACCACCCATAGTACCAGTGGTATCAAACCAAGCAACTGTGTCGTGGAAGTCCATTAGGATATCTAACATTTTGTTACCAATTCTAAATCCACTTTGGGCATCATGCAATAGATCAGGCATGAAAGGTTGCAATCTACGAGCAAGGCATTTCGCAATAATTTTGTAATCACAGTTAAGTAAAGTAATAAGGCGGTAATCACTCAATACCTGGGGTTTATCTTTTTTGGGTATTAAAACAATGACCCCTTTAGCAAATGTGGTAGACACCTGACCCGTATCTAGAATATAATGAGCGACTTCAAGGAAGTCCGAGGTAATAATATCCCAATAACATTGATACAAAGTATACGGAATTCCATCTACTCCTGGACTACTCAACGTACTAGAAAATTTAACTACTTGGTGGATTTCGTCCATTGTATATGGTTGGGCCAAGAGGTGTGTTTCAGAGCTAGGAAAATTCACTTGCGGCAGAGGAAAGGTCGGATCAAACTGAGTAGGATCAGGTATGTCACTAAATTTATTTTGGTATTCGGAGAGAATATAAGCCGCTATATCAGGTTTACTTCTGAAGGACATTCGCATCCGCTGTATGAAGAGAAGGAATACTGAGACGTTCTTGTCGGCGAGTTTCTTTTATATGATGGTACATGGATAATCTTTCGTGTGGAATCGTCAGAGCATCATGTCTTCTTGCCGTAAACCCTTCTAACTTTTTGCGTTGCAAGTTTAAATTTTTTGCTTTAAAAAATTGCAATCTTTGATATTGATCTGGAAGATCATTCCTGTGACTCAATTCTTGGAGACATTTGTGATAAAATTGCAAAGTATGTGTAGTCAGCATAGGCTGATCTTGTACGATGCGCATAAAGAAGGTTTTGATATTGGGTTTAACCATTTTCTCCCACCAATTGAGAATAGAGTTGAAGTGGGGCTTACGTTCACACCATTTAATCCAACAGTTTCGAAAATTTTCTTTAACTTCAGGTAAAACTAACAAAGAGGAGTTTAATTTCCAATAAGATTTACCCATTAACCTTCGTGGTACATCATAAGGTATCCATATTTGTACAGCAAAATGATCGGAGAAGGAATTACCATCCACATCATACATCACCTGTGGTGTACACAACGTATCACTAAAATAAAATCTGTCTACTCTACTCTTAATATTACTACGAACATATGTATACAAATGATCTTTCTTTTTAAAAATAGCAACATCCTGTAACCTAAGTCCATCGACTAAATATCGCAATTCAGGACTATAACTAGTGTCCCCTGTGGCATCGTTTCCAGGTCGAGTAATACAATTATAGTCTCCCCCAAAAAATCATATGATCATATGTCATATTAAACATATATACTAACGTTTCATTAAAAATATATATTACGTTCATTTATTTTAGTATGCCCACTAGGAGAATATATATTAAGAAATAATATTTTGCTCCAAAGAAAAGCAATAGCACGGCCATCTGGTGTCATGCGCAACTGAAGAATCTCAAATTCGTGTTTGATCAAAATTGCAGTACCTCTCCGGTCCACTCCCAAATTGACATAAGATTTATAACCAGGGAGATAAGCGAAATTATCTTCAACTACCTCTTGCAAAAAAATAATTCCGGGATCGTGGTCCAATATAAACTGTTTAAACAGTTGACGTTTTGTTTCAGAACTCATGCCATTAACATTAACAGTAACACAACTCAATAATGACATAAGTAAATACAGTAAACTTAGTAAACAGAGTAAACACAAGGCAACCTTAACACTCATTTCGTTTTAAATGTAAACAACTAAAGGAGAACGAAGTAGTCAGGTATTTACAGACGTCGTCTCAGAACAGTCCATATTGCTCGCCTGATTATCACCCGTATTTAATTTCTTTTGCGAGGCAATACTATTATTTTGCAGATGAAGTACAATTTGTTGACGTGCCCGTCTTTTTGGCGATGCATTATCATGTCTTTTAGTATCCAATTTAGAACGTTTAATTTTAAGTTGGCTAGATCGTAGTAACGGAAAATCATCATTACTATCGATGTCATCGTCCTTGAGAAGGTCAGAGTTATTATCGTTTGTATCAGTTTGAAGCACACAAGAAGCCTCTGTTTGCTTTCTATCGACATTCACCGTTGTTGTTGTTGCTGTCCATTGACCTTCAGTTACCTCGGTCTGAGCGAGTTCCACGGGAGAAACACCAGCTACTTCCTCTGTTATTACGTCAGCTGTTTCTGCCTGTGTTTGGCTCTCAACACCATCACTTGGAGCTACAGGTTGCTGACGAACATCATTAGAATTGAATTCAATTTCTTCCTTCGTTACATGTAATTCACTTTCCGTAGTACTAGATTGGATGGCAGAGGGGGGAGGTACAGGCACTTGACGGAGAAAAATAAGGGATATAGGCAACACTGTAGGACGAGTATTTAAAGGACAATTAGAGTGTTCATGTAATTCTGAATGACATCGTTGGCAAGTTTTAGGCTGTCCATATGCGTAACACTTTCACTTCTAAAGTAGCATCATTTACCAACACTTTAGCAACAGCTCCATTATTATATTTGAAAGTGAGTTCACCATTAGCGTCGCGAAGAATCTGCTCCATTCGAGTTTTCCGCACTAATTTTAAATAAACACAACGCTGGGTTGTCGGAATTTGAATAGCAGCTATTTCGTCTTCTTGCAAATGAAAAGTTTCAAAAATCCAATCATGTAACTCAAAAGCACTAGGTTTATGTGCGCCATTTTCAAATAGAAATTGAATCTTGTTTACACGATTCATTTTACTTCACTTTTACAGGTCAAAAGAATAAACCAAATACCTGCAATACACAGGAGCAATAAGCTCAGAAAATTATTAGTAACAGTACGTCTCACAAACACTTGTATGCAACACAGTAAGAACAGTCTTCCGAGAACTCTTTCACACGTCCGCTCTCACCGATGTTTCGCACTCGTATGGCTGACCACTGAGAACACCGCGGCCCGGCAATTAGTACGTTGTTCTTAGTCATTGTATATACAGCGTGTTACATAAATGTTTCACAATAGTTTGAAAACAGATTCCTCAGATCAAAATAAGAAAAAAATTCATGTGGACCTGTGCTCAAAAATGGATAGTTTCGGGGTTATAGGGTGTCGAAAACGTGAAAGAAGTGAATTTTAAAAGATCATAGCTCCACTACTATGGGACCTATCATAGTCGACTCAAGACATCACTGAGGAGCTGGTGTGTGAACTATCCACAGACACATCTTTCAGAACCTCCGGTACTCGCACAATTATTTTTAGAGAGGCTGTTTGGGAGTACTTGATCACTGTCCAACTACCTCTCTAAAAATTGGTGTGCAAGTACTGGAGCATTCTTAGGCTAGTTTTAGACGGAAGCATTTATCGTAGCAGATGTGCTGCCAAAAATTTCATATAATATTCTATGGCATCAAAAGTATATGGTGCTTTTACACGGTAGCATTTTGATAAGCATCTGTCGTGACGTAGCAAACAAATCACTGGAGAAGAGCGCAATTATGGCTCCGAAATTAAGCGTGAGGTAGCTAAAGCTAGAGTAATTGTAACAACAGTTCTCGCCGGTCATATTAAAAAACGAAAATCACAAAGAAGTATGTGGGCAAAGAGCATCCCTACTCCAACTCATTTTTCTTTACTACAATTCAATTTCCCACACAAAACAAAGAGTATGGATATTTGGCACAAAATCTTTCTTTTCCTTTTAACACACCAACATCACGGTGCTGCAATCGGACCAGAAATGCTGGGGAAAATGCTACGAAATAGAGCAGGTTCTATCGACAAGAAATGCCATAGGATATGCCATGGCATGGGAAATGCTATAGCATTTGCTACTTTACACGGTAGGATATCGATGAAACGATTTTTGCTATGAGAAATGCTACGATAAATGCTTCCGTCTAAAACTAGCCTTAAACATGGATATTTAGATAGTTCGCATACCAGTTCCTCAGTGATGTCTTGATCCGACTACAATAATAGGTCCCATAGTAGTGGAGTTCACTTATTTCACGTTTTGGGCACTCTATAACTCCGAAACTAACCACTTTTGAGCACAGGTCCATATGAACTTTTTTTTTTTAATTTTGATGTAAGGAAACAGTTCTCAAAATATTATGACACATTTTTGTAAGAACCTATATAAGTAAGTTATTCTTAATCATTGTCTCGCACAGAATATACTTAACGAAAACACTAGGGGCCTTATACAGAGTCGTTTTGACGTATGATTAGCGTCATACTAAAGGCCTTTTACTGCAGGAAACATTCGTTAGTCGAACTCTTTAGTATGGCACTAATAACGCGTCAGAACGAATCTGCATAAGGCCCTAGAAGTTTACTTTACTACTCACTGACTACCCAGAAGCTAGTGCTCTCAACGGGTCGGGTCGGGTTGAAGACCGATCCGACCCGTTTGACCTGACCCCACAACCTGACCCGAGCTGACCCGACTGACCCGAACCGATCAGAGTCGGGTCGGGTCGGGTCAACCCGATCCGTTTGAGAGCACTATGGTCACGACACTAGGTGAACGCCAAAATGCACTCCCATTGGGAATTAAACCCGGATCACGTGTACCGAAGTCTTACACGTTTACACGATTTGTATATGCATCTTAATGAATATTTGGCACTTTTGAGGTTTGGTTATTTCTTTTTATAACTGATACCAATGTCCGACGTGGGAGAATTTTTTTCTTGCTTTAGTTCTATGTGCGGAATTTTTCTTCAAAGTAAGTGTTCTCACCTGCTCGGACGACAGGGGGTCTTCTCGGAAGGCGGAGACGAAAGGAAATCGTTTAACTACAATGATAAGTGTTGAGGAAACGGGAGAACACCTGTGATTTTTTCCAACCCTTCAACTTTCATTCCAAAATAGGTTCTTATGATTCCGGGACCCGCTCCACTTTGATTTTTCTTTTTCGGTAATTAAAACGTATTTTACAGTATATATAGTTGCAAGTAAGAAGATACATAATATGAATTTTGTAATTTAAAATTTAAAAATACACTATGATAATTAACTATAAAGTACTAATTTTATTTCATCACTTTCAGCCCAACAAATGAAATTCAAACAATTCGCACCTTGGGTCTTGGTCATCAATACTGCGTATTATTCTTTGTCTTGCACAGTCAAGTCTTGGTCCTGCATCTCATAGTCTTGGTGGTCTTTCATGCTATACAAGAGTCAAGAATGCTCCCCCCATCGGTACAAATGAAGACCAAGTGTGATTTTGATTATGGTCTTTCATACTATACGGAAAGCAAGAAAATATGCTCATCGCTACTTGGTGATCCCCAAAACAAGGCCAAAAGCAAGATTACTATGCACTTCGTCTTGCATATCCAATCTTTATCTTATTCTTGTATCGATGTTCTTGGGCTTGGTGAAATGACATGAAATATTCAGTTTAAGGTCCCTCGATTCTGCACCGAGGCTAAGGGATACGGTGACCATGAGAAAAATGAATGAAATTGTGGAATGAAGAAAGTGGAAGGAAACAGGAGAACCCCGAGAAAACCCACTGCACGGCGTTTCTCCACCACAAAGCCCACTTAGCACAAGCTGGGATCGAACCATGGACACCATTCACCAGAGATGAATTCTGTACCACTGAGCCACCGCGGCCCCGCTTGGGCTTGGTCGTCCATATCCAATCTTTCTTTTAGCCTTGCTTAAACAACTTCTAGTTTTGTTCTAAATCCAAACTCCATATTGGCGTAGATATTAATATTACAGTCGATTGGTAAAACCAATCTTCCACATTTAAAAATTAAATTATACACAAGTACAAAAATAAGCATTTACCATAAAAACACTAGCTGCAAGGGTTCAAAATAGATTTATGGTTTCTATAAAATCAATTGAAAATTGCTATTTTTAATTAGGCAGCTGGTGAAAAACAGCAGCTTTCGATCCGTTTGAGAGCACTACCAGAAGCTATTTAACGGGAACACCACAGCGGTTTATTTACTCCTCCGTGACTAAGTAATAGTTATTTAACGGAAACACTAGCACTATTGTTACTTTTCATTGATTCGTTCAATAGCTACTTAACGGAAAAATCAGTGATTTGTATAACTTCAAAAGCTATCGTAGGAGCGTCTTAACTCATTTGAACGATAATCACTTGGACGAGAGAATTATATACAGTATGGCGCTAAATTCGTTGTACAAAAGCAGAGGAGTGATTCCTGAGAGTAAAACAAACAAAAAAGTTCCAATAAACATAGGACGAAAACCTCATAGTTTACGTGTTATAGGCTGCCGAAAACATGAAAAAGTGAATTTTAAAGGTTCATAACTCCAAAACTATGGGACCTACTGTAGCCGGGTCAAGACTTCACTTAGGAACTAGTATATGCTCTATCCAAAAATACATGATTTAGAATCCTAAGGTACTCACGCAACAATTTTTATGGAGGTAGTTGGAGAGTACTTTTATCATAGGCCCGTAGTCAAATTCCCTCTATAAAAATTGTTGTGGAAGCATCTCAGGACTCTGAAACACGCATTTTTGGATAGGACACATACTAGTTCCTAAGTGAAGTCTTGACCCGACTACGGTAGGTCCCATAGTTTTGGAGCTATGGACCTTTAGAATTCATTTTTTCATGTTTTCGACAGCCTATAACACGTAAACGATGGGGTTTTCGCTCTATGTTTATTGGAACTTATTTGTTTGTTTTACTCTCAGGAATCACTCCTCTGCTTTTGTACAACGAATTTAGCACCATACTGTATATAACAAGAACTCTAACAGTGTGTTTAGTATTCAATGACTAACGTAGTAGCAATTTAACTTAAACACTAGCAGCTTCCTCATTTTCCTTGCCACGCTCAATTGCTACTTAATGGGAACGCCAATAATTTATTTACTTCTTAATGATTAGCGTAGTATTATCCATCTTATGAGTTCGTGCATTGTTTTTGTGTTGTCCCTGGTTCTACTCCCAATTTCACCACTAATATTTTCCGGTGTTGACCCATCATCATGAAAGGTCGTGATGGCTCAATGGTAGAGCGTTCTCCTTTGGCGCATGAGGTCCCTGGTTTAATTCTAGCTCGCACCAACTAATTTTTTTTTTTTTTTTTTTGGACAACCGCAAGTGTGTGCGTTTTCTCATGTTCACCCGTCTCCTTGCAAAGTTCTTCATTCCCCAGTTTCGTTCATTATCATAATCTTTCTTAGCCTTGAAGACATAATCGTGGGTTGTCAAATTCAAATATTACATTTCATTTCATTTCTTCATAATCACGAGACAATTGGAACTACGTGAATTAAGGAATAGCGAACTCAGGGGCAGAGAGTCAAAAATAATGACATCTGAAAGCTGAAGCACTAACCACGCATTACCACGTTGAATGTGCTACGTATGCGTAGCCATAGTCCTTCGATTGTAATGACAGTAACAACATTTTTCTATCTGTTAACTAATTTTATCAGTATTTCAAACCTTCGAAATGTGGGTGTGGAGAAGAATGGAAAGAATTAGTTTGGTCGAACGGAAAACGAATGAGAGAGTGTTAGAAATGGTGGGTGAGGAAAGAATACTTTTAGATATTATTAGGAAGAGGAAGAGAAACTGGTTGGGACATTGCCTAAGAAGAGATTGTATCATGAGGGACGTCCTAGAGGGTATGGTGGCGGGAAAGAGAGGGAGGGGGCGAAAGAGACTACAATTAATGGATGATATAAAAACAGAAAGATCATACGCGAAGACGAAGAGGTCAGGGGAGGACTGTGGAGCATGGAAGCTTCTCAGCTGCGGCAAGTGACCTGCCAATAAAGGCAGAATACCTATGATGATGGTGATGATCAAACCCGTATGATTATAAACAAAACTGAAAAGAATAAGAATTATTTCTTATCTGTCATTCGGTTCACCTCTATGTACTGAAATAAAATACTTGACGCTATGACGCAAAAGCACGTTTCAGCTGGTGACGCATCACCTGTGCATCTTGCTATATCAGATAGATAGATAGGTAGATATGCTTGTCTGTTTCTTTACTATTGCAGCTTATTAGACCCATGATGTCTTTTCTATGTCTGCCACAGCTGCAGACGTATTAAACTAATGTTTTTTTTATACTATTTAATATTCTTTAAGTTCTATTTTCATATGGGAAAATTAAGTTTGCAACCATCTACATGCTTTAGTCTTTGATATCATGTGAAGTAGTTTTACGTATTCAGTGGACAACTTAAAGTATGTACACTACTTTTTCCATTAAATTTGATTCAGTTCACCATATCTTTTGATTTTGTTTTTGAAAACCAGTATACGAAAGAAATCTCACATAAAACAAGTACCTCTTGCAACCCTGCTATCTGACTAACGTCACTTGTAAACAAGATAAAGTAGTTCGCAACTTTGCTGCACGTACAGATAAATCAAATGTGATATAACTATTTACAAACGGGAACATCAGAAGTTTGTTTATTCTTCAATTGTTAGTCCTCACAGTGACGCGCATGCTACTTTTGTAAGGTAAGCAGAACGCATCATCTTAGTAAGCCCAAGTCAGAAACACTTAACGCGTTAAAAATAATAAAGTATTCCAAACACAATGCTTGTTAAAGACAAAAAAGATCATTTACACTAAATTAGAGGCGGAAGGAAGGAAGGAAATTCTTTTTAGTTGAATGAAAATATTCTCCTCATTTTCAATTTATCTTTCTCTCTTTGAACTAAAGAAAGGGCCATTATAGAACGCAACTAATTAGGGAACAAAGAGAGACTTCAGCTCCCTCTCCTTCGTTCGCTAGAAAAGAGAAAAAAGCGAGTAAAGAGGTTTAAAAATATGAAGGGAGGAAAAGAAAAAAAGGACCCTACAAGATGTCTCATTTCAAAAAGTTTCTCTGCAATCCGCCGTACCATCACTTCCGGTGGAGACAGAAAATCGTATCTTTCTCTTATGTAACTCTCCTTGCTCTGCGTTGCTGACACTAATTTTAAGATCTCAGCAGCCGGAGCAGAAGCTAAGTTGGTCGATAGACGAGATTTGCTTGCTTGCCCCGCTCTAGCTCGTCTCTCTTGGATGGAAAGCGCAGAGCCGACCAGCAACATGAAGTTCGTGAGAGCAAAAGCTCTCTCTCTCTCTCTGGCACGCTGCCAATTTTCCAAGCGCTAGTGCTGCTCTCTGTCGACTAATTTACCTTTCTCCTTTTTGCCCATACTTACCCTATACATCAGCAATCTCTTTCTCTCTCTCTCTCTCTCTCTCTCTCTCTTTTGGCTTGGCCTGGAGCAAATCCGAAACTCAAAGTAAAGCACTAAGAGCTTCTTTTTTGTTATTATTCGGTTTTTTACTTTAATTATTTTATTTTAACGGGCTGAGTTGCAAGAAAACAACTATTACTGTATAATCTCCTAGGCCGTAAATGAGTTCAGTTCAGCAAAGACAAAACTCAATCATTGTGAAACAAAGAAACGAAACACGAGAAGCGTTCATAAAGATAAAACTTACTTGAGAAAAACAAAACTAGGAAAGAACCCTAAACGGCATCATCTTAGGACAACTAATTCAAAAGTTGAGATTTGAAGTAGCACACAAGAAATAGCAAATACATAGCATCATCATAATAATAATAATAATAATAATAATAATAATAATAATAATAATAATAATAATAATAATAATAATAATAATAATAATAATAATAATAATAATAATAATAATATTTAACGGATGGCTCCGTAATACTTTTTTTCCAGCTAAAGCTTATTATGTGTATTATTACGATATAAAACTCTCCCTTTTACGGATATTCTCAGATACGGGTACGGACAGTCTTCATTTTTTACTCCAATGTTCTGGAAACCTCTTCATAACGGCAGCACACAAAATACTTTCCGAGATTAAAAAATAAATCTGTGATACAGCATAGCAAATATAAATTTTCCTCCTCCAAAAATGTCTTTGTCATAAGTCCATGCACTGGTAAACGACAAGGGCCGCGGTGGCTTAATGTTAAGGCGTTCACCTCTGGTGCATGGGGTCCTTGGTTCGTTCTCAGCTCGCGTCAAGTGAATTTTGTGATGGACAAACACCATATGCTTGAGTTTTCTCGGGGTTCTCCCGTTTCTTCCGACTTTCTTCATTCCACCATATCATTTTCTCATCATCGTCTCTTTTTGCCTATCCTCATCATAACTGTGGGACGTAAAACTTAAAGATTTCATTTTTGGTGAACGACTACACAAAACAATCAAGAGCTACATTGATTTTTTCTGTTCTCTGTTTACAATAAATTTTCAATATTTAATAATAATGGATGTTCCTATTGCGTTCCTTTTATTTTTTTAGTTGAGTCAGTAGGCGAATTAAAGGATTTTTAGGGAAATATGTTATTTAATTGAAAAGAAAATTACAACAAACGTAATACTATTCTTAGTCCATATAAACACATCCTCCACCAGCAATATATAAACCTATACTAAACCTACACTAAGTATAGTGCAACATAGAGTGTTTTCATGTTCCATTCTACAAATAATACTGTATACATTCAAAATTTCACTTTTTTTACATTTTCGCATGTGCTGATATACCTACAAACATAAGTACACACACACACAAACACAAACAACCACATATACATAAACATACAATCATATATACACACATCCACCCTTACACATATACTTACGAATACATGAATCACTTGAAAGACATGAAACACTACATACTCATATAACGAACAAAGATCAAAATATTGGCATATAACAAATTCAGATCTTTATAATACTAAAGATCTCCTTTAATTTTTTAATAAACTAGCTGAATTTGCTCTCTTTACACAGCGCATGATTCACATATGAGCAAGAATCTCCTTGTCATTCCTCACAACATCTGTACACGTCTCTTTACAGAACAAATGAAATACGTCTTAATAAAAATCGGCAAAGGGTACCATAAAGGGGATATTTTTTCGATTCTTACAATATCTCGCACCGTTTGAAAGATTTGAGCCTACTTCCGGTTGGAGTTTCTAACTCATGCATGATCAATGTTTTCTTTCTTCTTGCATGCAATAAGCAAATGCATTACACACAGAATTAATTACAATGTCAGTGATATATAGTGTTCATTAGGCGAAACAGTCCAAACAATAAAGATACATCTTAGACTAGAGAAATAGTTCTATTGAAAAGTGGCCAACTTAAACAGGTGGCCAACTTACAGAAAATAGGTGTGATTAGTGTATTTTTAGAATAGGATTTCTAGTATTACTTGATCGTAACATTTTAATAAACATTTTAGTAATCAGTGGCGTATTTGCTATTTTCTTTTCGGGTGGCTTTGCTACCTTTATTCCTGGAAATGTGAAAATTCTGTAAGACATTTGATTTACTTTAAAATAGTAGCCTAAATAATATTTCGGGGGCTTAAGCCCAGAAGCCCCCTTAAATACGTCACAACAATATACGGTAAGAGAAAAATTCGTATATTATGGTGGTTTATTCTAGACATATTCCTTAAATTATTCTTTTTGGCACATTCTAATTTTGCAGTTCTTACATAGTATCCTCTACCACTTGTTAATGAGTTACAAATATTTCCCTCGGAGCAAAAGCTGTTTTGAGATAATCTTAAGGGAATTCATATCTTATAACCTCCGCTACCTTTCGACAAGCCATCAGGTGCCGATAGTTGATAATTAAGATGTTAGTTTTCACCTTGAATTACTAAAGCTTCCCACTGATGAAAAGAGCCGTTATAGCTAAAGAGACAGGGTAAACAAATACGTACAATCATTTCCTGAATTCCTGTACGTGATTTTTCTTATTCACATCTTCCTTCACCATCCCTTTATCAGGGTAGTCTTCTGGCCATTGACCTTCAAGAACAAATCGTGGTAATCCATGCTTTTTTGTCCTCAGACATAAATACAAAACATCTGCCTCGAGAATACGAAAGATAACAATACGGTATTTTGCGTGGCCAAGACACGCAGGTAAATTTATCATTATCGCCATAGGGTAAACATTGCTTCAATGCGGCCAACTTCCAAGATAGACAGGTGACCAACTTACAGAGAAATAAGCAACCTATGTCTTATGGGAAAATGCAGGTTTAAGACGAACCAGGCTAAGATAAGCAGGTGGCCAACTTAGAGAGGTGGCCAAGTTTACAGGTTTTACTGTATTGTGAATTCCTACTGAAACTGCGCAGAAAAATGCACAAAACCCGAGACAGTTGCTCAGGGCGGATCCACTGATTCTCCACGACAATGATCGTCCGCACACCGCTAATGTTGTGCGTCAAAACCTTCGTAAATACGTTTGGAAAATGTTACTTCATGCTCCCTACAGTCCGGACATGAGTCCACCAGACTACGGTCTGTTCCCAAAGCTGAAACAATGCATGCGTGGACGTCGGTTTCCATGTTTGAAAGAGCTTTCTGCAGCCATTACCTGAACCATTCGACCAGGAGCGAATTAAGGGCGGAGCCAATGGAGCCCAGGCTCCGGGGTCCCCAAAATCCCTCTCTTTAATACTAAAATATAGCAATCTATTTATTATATTATAGCTTCAGAACCATGCTAATTTTTTTCCGCTCGCTACGCTCACGGTATCGCTAGAATTAAGTCTTTTTCCACCAGCGTCTTCACGATACTTATTTTGAGAGGTTGACCATTTGGCTTTTATTTGGAATTTGTTACATTGCAGTATATGCAGGGGTAAAAGTGCGGAGGAACGCGGAAGCACACCGTCCCCCCACCTCGAAAAAATAAGTACGGTGTCCTCCCAGTTCCTAAAAAGTTAGAATGGGCAAAGATAGGCAGGGGGACGACGGGACGTCATGCCACTACTTACCGTCCCCCTACTTTTTCAGATCCACTTTTACCCCTGAGTATATGAGTATTTAACAATTAATAATGAATGTAATTGAACTAATTATTGTAAACTTAGAACACATTAAAATATTATAGCATACTTCTCAGTGTTTTAATAAGCCTACAAGGCTGTGGAAGGCAGCAAAGAAAAATTATGCGCTGGAATTATTCGTAGGGCCCCCTTGAAATAGTTGGCTCCAGGGCCCCAAAAGCCTTAATCCGCCCCTGCATTCGACAGCTTCACAAAGATGGTGCTCTTAATTTAATATAGAAGATACCCGAACGTTGGGATTCTGTCATTGCCACGCAGTGAGATTATATTGAAGGCATGTAAAAAGATCCTCTCCAAACAATAACGTGTGTCACAAAGAATGATGTGCATTATTTATGAAATGACCCTCTAACAGCGTTTTGATATACGTAAATTTAAGGTGCCTATTACATACCGGTATTAAAAGTAATTTTATCAAAATATTTGAACAGTTTCTGAGCTAAGTAAATTTAAAAAGTAATTTAAAAGTTCACGTTCAATTATTGTCGCACTAATTCTATATAATACTTCTCTTCTAGCAGACAAACACCCAGGAAATCATAAATCCGTAGCCGATTTCTTAGTGTCCCTAATGAAAGCGAATGTGGATTGGCCGCTTTGCATAGTACTCTTGAAAGAAAGGAACTTTTATTCGCTCCAACACATGTCCAAACCTAAGCGAAATGGCCCATTGTCTGAAGTTTCTCAAAGAGCACGAGGCAAACTGAGGCCCAAGACATGTCCGTTAAGTTTTACTCACATCTTGTTTCAGAAGTAAACTTGCGCATGTTCTTTATTTCACAAACAAAAATGCACTCTGATCAAATTTTTATAATCATTGAATACATTTGGAGAATTAACAGTTTGTATCTAGCTAGCAACTAAGGATGCTCAGAACAGTGACGGATTTAGGAGAGTGCGCCCCCTCCTTATGGAAAAGATAATCCTTTTTGTTATTTCAATGAGACGAAGCACCAAGAAAGTTTTTTCTGTCAATATATTAGACCAATAATCTGCTCTCAATCTGTTGTTACTATAGAAATACAAAGACCCGAAAAAAAAAAAAAAAGCTTTTTTGAATAAGTTTCCAAGTATTTTTTGCCTGGGAAATTTTGACTTTTTTTTTTTTTAAATCTTTCGATTTTAATGAAGAAATAACAGTACGCCTTACTTTCTTTTCTCATTATAACGTAAAATAAGAATATTTGATTTATTCTGAAGAAAAAGCTACGAAAAGACTTAAGAATCAGAGAAAAATATGTTAAGCCTACACGATAGGAAAGAAAAAAAAGGAAAATTAGAGCCGCAGTGGATTTTGTAGTTCCAAGGAATTGCTTCTAGAACTTTAAAGATTAATTTCCAACGACAAAAGTGTTTTAGTAAATATTTTAATAGTTTTAGCAATAATTGTTATGAAAATCTAGAAGGTAGAAATAGAACATTATCGTTTGCCATTTATACATAAACTAAAACTTCAGATCTATCTATATGTATACATACATCGGGGTTGTACCTAATTTATAGGTCCCAGGCCGCTTCCTTCCTTCCCCTTCCCCGGATTGTGTGCTAGCTGAGGGACATCATCCCTCAAAACGTGAAGGGCTAAATAGCATTAAATGCCGAAAGCACAGTAATCTAAATCCGAAGATTTATTGAGATTGTTAAAATTCGAGGAAGAGAGTGTAAAAAAAATTATAACTAAGTTTCCTTCTTCATACAAATTGACAAGATATAACAGTAAAGAAGTAGTTCTGTGAACAATGAAGTGTTACCACCTTACCACCGTTATTCTAACATTATACTCAAAACTGCCATTAACATCTTTAATGTAATCTGAATTTATATTATTTTAGGTTTTCAATAGTATTTCCTAATGAAGAACAAAATGTAGGCGACATGTTATATCAAAACCGAAATGGTATTGTATCTGTTTCAATATCTTTCCCTTGTCTGCAATTTTGAATTTAGGCAAACCCATGAAATACATATGCAAAGATGTGTAACTTATAGGTACTGGGTTAGATGCTTAGGTAACCAAACTGACACCATGTGAATATATTGGGTTGTATAACTTATACCAAAGGCGCCGATCCTGGGGAGAGGTGCGGGTGGCAAAGCTCATGTGGGCTCCCGCATTGTATTTATAAATATACAATATTTGGCGTAATTTGAATTCAATTTGTCTTAAAATCCTCATAGGCCTATATGCCTTCTACAACCAAACTCACATTTGAATGCCTCCCCCCCCCCCCCCAAAGTTACAGAGAAATAATGCCCTTGCATGACACCCGAAGAAATGCTAGTCTGACAAAAATCAAAATAGCCAGCCCCTGACGAAACATAGTAGCCCTAGTGAATGTTGTAAAAACTTTTTTTTTAATTGCAGAATCCACTACATGAAAGTAAAGGTGGTACTTGAATTAGAAAGTCACTAAAGACCAAAAAGTAAAAAAAAAAAAAAAACATTACTTTTTTTTAAAAAAAAGGCTTTTAATGAAGAAAAAAGCCTCCATCTTTTTCTTTTTATCTCTGCTACAAATTTAATTAATATCCCCAAGTGTCAGTAGATAATAATTTGCGTCCCCCTCTGGTCGATCGATCTTTCCATCTTTTGCGCAAGAATGAAAAGGTCGTATGTATAACTTGTGCAAAAAAAAAAAAGTTCAAAATGTGTTTCTTTGATGCACTCCCACTGACCAGACGCATATAGTGAATAACAATAATAATAAAATGAAACTAAGTGACTTTAAATTGAACTATACGAAGGTCTTATACAAGCTTTAAAACGGAAGTTATAATACAGTAAGTTCTTTATATATACTAGACTTTGGCTAGCTGGGGACTCCGCTCCCAGACCCCCGCGTTTGCTCGGCCTACGGCCTCGCATCTCTTACTTATCAGCATCTGCAGCAACAGTGAATTTCGTGCATTTGATCTTCATATTTACTGAATTTATCCAGCTGGAGGCTTCGCCCCCCACACCCCTTCCTTTACTAAGCCTACGGCCTCGCACTTCTTAAACTCACAATTCTACCAAATTTCAAGTTTCTTTTCCTATTTCAACTATCAAAAAGATAAGATTTTGTATCCCAAGAAAACGCCTATTTAAATAGCATGGGGATTTCTTCACCCCCTTTAAACCACTTAAAAATTAAAAATATTCACTTTTGGCAATTTTCCTGTAGATTAGTCCTGGAAGGCTACAACCATGCCAAATTTCATTATTCTAATCCTGCCAGAGGTGTCTAAACATTTTGGGGTGTAGATGTTCCATATAAATAACATGGGAAAGATTTTTCAGTTATCTATAAAACCACTATAAAAATGAAAACTTTTATTTTTACTAATTTACTTAGGTAACGATAACAAAAACATACAAGCACATCGAATTTCACGTTTGTATTCCAATTCCAAGTACCTAAAATATGAGATTATAGGTTCAAAAAAAAGGCCCATTTGAATAACATAGGGATTTCTTCAACTCTCCTTTAGAACCCCTAAAAATTAAAAATATTCACTTTTGGCAATTTTTCTGTCGGTTAGTTCCGAAGAGCTACAATCATGTCAAATTTAATCATTGTAGGTCCACGGGAAGTGACCAATAATTTTGGGGTGAAAAAGGTGTCCCATATAAATAACATGGGGAATTTTTTTTCAGTTCCCCGAAAAACCATTCTAAGTTGAAAATTTTTACTTTTAGTGATTTACTTAGATAATGCTAACGAAAACGTACAGGCATACCGAATTTCAAGTTTTTATTGTAATTCCAAGTACCTAAAACATGAGATTATAGACCCTCGCCCTAAAAAAGACCCATTTAAATAACATAGGGAATTTCATCCTACCTTTAGACCCCCTAAAAATTAAAAGTGTTCACTTTATTCAATTTTCCTGCCGGTTAGTCTCGGGAAGCTACAATCTTGCCACATTTCAACTTTCCACGTCAACCGGAAGTACCCATTATTTTATGTCAGTTCATGTAGTTCTATAGTTAGGATTAGGATTGTATAAAAGGAAGACTGTGATCTAATACTGATGTTTGTTTCATTTAATATTACTCTGTATGCTCATTTGTATTAATGGTGAATTCATATACAATTCATAGCTTTTAGTGTTACATAACTCAATAATTTTCTTTTTCTTATTACTTTCTCTTTTACATTACATAGTTTTTTTTTTCAAGAAGTATAGATTATGTATGACATTGTTAATAATTTTATTCGTTTTTAAATTCAAGTAATAAATCATTACAGCTTTACTAATCATTGTAGGTATTGGTGTTTTTTTTTTTTTTTTTTTTTTAATAATACAAATATTTTTAAAACTTCTTTTGTATCCTTTCTATCTGATGTTGATTTGCCTTATAAAAAGGATTCCAAATCATAGACATGTACAGCAGAGCGTCGATTATCCGAACGTCGGTCAACCGAACGACCGCTTAACCGAACTGTGTACTCGCTCGCACCTGTTACTCTCCCGCCCTACCGTCCATCATCCCCCTCACTCCCAAACCAAGTTTCCCACAGTAGTCGCCGCACTGAGCCACCGCTGGCGGAACATTGCTTCTAATGGGGCCTTCATAAGGCGCTGCTGACCGGCCAAGCCGCCAGTCGCTGTGTTTCAACAATCAGCACACTTCTTTTTATTAATAAATTTACTGTACAGTACTTCTTTTTGGCAAATAAACATGTACAGTTCGATTATCCGAACAAACCAGTTTTCCGAACACCCATGTCCCCCAATTACTTCGGATAATCGACGCTCTACTGTATTCCAATTTAGCTCTCACAAAGGCGTTAAGTAACAACTTTATTGATTTTATATTATTAAATTCTTTGTGTTACTTATTACAAATCCGAGCTTCCCATATGCCTCATCTATAATACTATTAATATCAATCTTAACCAAGATCCCTTACTGTCAATATGTGCCTCAGAGGAATACCATTAACCTCATTATTTATCAAAGTATACTGGTTGCTAGTAGTGAAAGCTATGGAGTAACATTTTTGAAAACTAAACTTCAAATGATTCTTTAAAGACCATTGATACACATTATTCAAATATCCCTCAATCATTGTTTATCTGCTTGTATAATTTTACATTATCAACATAAATGACACATTTCGAAGAATTAATACCTTTAGGTAAATCAATATATATATATATATATATATATATATATATATATATATATATATATATATATATATATATATATAATGAAAAACCATCGACCTAAGTTAAAATCTTGTGGAATACCTGAGTGTATTATATATTCAAATGATTTTGCTCATTTATACATTACATATCGAGTTCTATCACTAAGATACGACACTATTAATTCTAAGAAGCCATTAAATAATGCATATTGTAATAGTTTTTATAGCAATATTTGATGATCTGGTATCAAATGCTTTTGTAAAGTTAATTGCATCTAACGTTTTATTCTTGTGGATTCTATCAAATATACATATTGAACAAATATTGATAAATTTGTTGATGTGGACCTAGCTGGCATAAAATCGTGTTGAAAAGTCGTTATAAAATGTTTGATGTGATTACAAATTCGTTTGTATATTATAAATTCAAGTAATTTACCCGTGGCATATAATATTAAGATGACCCTCTAACTTTCTATTTTTCTTTCATCCCCATTTTTGAAGATAGGACATACTCTGGTCGATTTCCAAATTTTAGGGAATGTCTGCGCTTTTACACCAAATTAAAAAGTAAACATAACGGGTACATTAATACTCCTTTGCATGCCTTCCTTTGCCCTTATATGGTTTATCATCCGGACCAGCTGTTTTCTTTGGGTTTATTTGCTTAATTGCGGAGTTATACTCCTCGATATTAATTGATGAAATGGGTAAAGTTGCGTTAACTGATATTTCTCCCAATTTATATGTTTCTGACTTACTGCCAGATGTTGTATACACTGAAATAAAATAAGTATCAAATCCATCTGCGATTCTCGTAATTGAGTTTTATTCAGTTTCCTCGAAAGTCATATCAGGTGAGACATTACTATTTCTTCTTTTTTATCTTTAATTTACTTGTAAAACGCTCACTTATCTTATTTAACATTATCCTCTATTTTTTTTACATAGTTCCTGTAGGATTTATTAATCAACTCCTTAAGTTTTTTCTATTTTCTTTGAACATTAATTCATAATTTCCTACCTCTATGATACTCATTAATTTTCAAAGTGTTAATAATTTCAGCTCTAACCCTTTCACTGTGGAAGGCGACGGAAAAAAATTTCCTTAACATGCGAATGTCGATTATAGTCGACGTGTTAAAATTTGTCTGTATCTTGGTTTTGTCGATTGTAGTCGCCAAAGGTTTTCTGTGTGATTTCTATTGTTTATCGAAAACAATAGAACACA
Organism: Thermobia domestica; assembly: GCF_964235325.1. NCBI lineage: Eukaryota > Metazoa > Arthropoda > Insecta > Zygentoma > Lepismatidae > Thermobia > Thermobia domestica. The sequence goes on along the minus strand of NC_137468.1, from coordinate 25,751,552 downwards.
AACAAAAATGAGCGGTACAACTTTGGCGACTACTCTCGACAAAGCCAAGATACGGACAAACAAATTTTAACACGTAGACTCTAGTCGACATTCGCATGTTAAGGAAATTTGGTTCTGTCGACAAAAGTCGACTTCCTCTGTGAAAGGGTTAAACCAAATCTAATATTTCCTACTATAACTCACTTTTTTTTGGGGGGGGAAGTGTCTAAAAATATATTTCATCTACCCTATTACAAAATTGTTCAACTGCAGTTTTGACATCGTCATTCATAAGCAGTGTATCCCAATTTGTGTCCCTAAACATTTCATACATCGTTTGTAATAATAAACAAGATATGAGCTCTTTTTTGTTACTTTTTCAATTGAGTAAATAGGAATCAAAACACTTAAACAAGGATGGTAATTATCTATTTTTACAAACGATAACTCCTTTTCCTTAACAATAACTTTATTACTCATTTTACTGAATATTAAGTAAAGTTTTCTACCATTAATATTCTTAACATTATTATATTGAGTTAAGTTATACAGGTTAATAAAATTTTATAGTGTTCTATAATCAATGCCTAATTTTAGTAAATCTATATCAGGACCTATGATCATTGGTGGACTACAATAACCAAAAATGAATAAATTACTATTTAAAAATTCGTTGTTTTTAAAATTAATTCAAATAATTACAAATAATCTTGTAATTTTGCATTTGATGGAAAGTAAACTACAAATAATAATAATAATAATAATAATAATAATAATAATAATAATAATAATAATAAATAAATTTTAAATCTAATAGAAATTTCAATACATACTACCCCAAGATTTGAATTTAAACTAATTTGCTTTGAATCTAGATTATGCCTTACAGCAGCCAGAACAACAACACCTTTTAGGATCAAAATATAAAATATATTTCAATAAAAAATTTTCTTGTAAGCCTTATATCTGGAGTACTACTGGTATATATAACGTAGCCAAACCCAAACTATCACTTAACTCTGCATGATGTGCTTATTCCGTTAAAAAAAAAAAAAAAAAAAAAAAAAACGAAAATTCGATTTAGGAGCCGTTCAAAAAATTTTTGATCCCTGATCAAAAAAACTAGTTATTGGCAAAGATCGCAATCTTTTCATTCAATTTTTTGCATCATTCCTAAAATGCTTATTTCTTTTCTATCACAACGATACATTTTAAAGTTATCAAATATCAGCTCCGAATCATTGACACTTTCTTTGAGGTGTCATTGACACTTTGAGTTTGGTTTAAAGCCATCCATTCTGAGTAAGATTTTTCCTGAATTTTCTTCGTTCACCTCAGAAAAATGCCGGAATGGTACCTAAAATATAGGCCCCAGGCCACTTTCTTCCTTCCGGATTCCTTTCTTCTTTCCCCCTTCCCCAGATAGTGTGCTCGCTGAGGGATATTACCCCTCATATGTGATGGGTTTAAGGCCATAGGTGCCGGCAATGTGCAGAAATATGTATAAATAAATAAATCTAATTAAAGTCTCAAACATCTAATTTTAGCTTAATTAACCTATAGGACTTGGGTTGCAATTCTTAGAGTATTATGATCAGAAATAAAAATGTGTGAATAATTGTAAGAAAAATCTTTTCAGTCAAAATGGGTACCAAACTGACGAATAAAAACGACAGATTCGATAAAATCTTGTAAAAAAAGAGAGAGAAAAACGAAACACTTGTTCGCCACTTACCACAAGGACTCTATTGCTTTAGAAATCAATGTTTCGGTTCTTTCACCTCCAACAAATAACCTCTGACCGTAGTTCGGAGGTCGAACGTATCGCGTTGTCAACTGGGACCACTTTTATCTAGCTCTTTCCATTCCACGTGGCTTCGAGACGAACGGGATAATACTACCAAAAGAGTTAAAGATATACGTGTATTTTGTCTGCTATGTAAAACAGAAACAAAATGGATCTTTCTCAGGTCATAGTTGAAGGATTTGAAGGATACAACGAAAAAGAAATAATGAATTACGTAGTCCGTTTGTAATCACAAAAATTAATGAATATTTAAATTATTTCCTTGTTCAAATTAGTGCTTCCCAAACCTATTCGACTTGCGAGTTTAAAAGAATACAAACACTTTGATCAATTCAAATCATGTGCTCTACATCGGAGAAATGGTAATTGATGTATGGAATGACGGAATAATTACTTAGTCCTTACGAACGTGAAGTATCCTTAATTCTAGTTCCTGATCTATTCCTATAATCTAACTTCTTAATTTACGTAAAGTTTATTCCCTGTATTGCCGCAATAACTTATTTAATTTTTATGAACGTGATATCCCTAATTAGAGATGAAAAAAAGCCGACTTGTTTGGGATAAAGGTTTTTCCGTGACATCAGGGCAGAAATCTTAGTTTTTAGTTTTTCTTTGTCTTTTTATGGTTTCCTTATTCAAATAGGGGTGTCCACAGGCGAGTTTTAGGTCGAAAGTTGCGCACATGAGAATATTTGAGGGACATAATTTTTCATTGAAAATGGCACAATCAAACTGGTGAATGGCAAATTTGGGGACAGAATGGTCAATCTGAAGACAGAATGGTAAATCTAGGGGTAGAATGGTAAATCTGGGGACAGAATGATAAATCTGGGGACAGAGTGGTAAATCTGGAGACAGAATTGTAAATCTGAGGACAGAATGGTAAATCTGGGGCAGAACAATAAATTTGGGAACAGAATGGTAAATTTGCGAGGCAGAATGTTAAATATGAGAGCGTGTCCAAGCCCTTGGGGAAAATAGGCGCTCCTGTATTCAAGTACAATTTTTGTTTCTTTGTAGTGGATTTTTCTACGTAAAAGGTGTGTTATGACATTCAGTACTTCGTAAGTCCTATGTTCAGTCCGGGACTGGCTGTCTTGATTGATTTATCAAACTGGAATGCATTGGGTGCCAACAGTTATGCAATTCATCATATTACAAGTGTAGTGTCTCCTTTAACCTAAAGGGCATGAAAGTGGGACGCTAAACTAAAAAATTCCATTTATTTTTTCTTTTTACATTGTTGTTTTGGTTGCCTAACCATTCTTTTCTTTTTAGTTTAACTTTCCATGATTATGGTCCGAAACTAAGAAAGACAGTGAAAATGATAATGAACGAAATGGAAGCATGAAGAAAGTAGACGAAACGGGAAAATCCCAAGAAAACCCACACATACATGATACTTGTCCACTACAAAGCCCTTTAGCGAGAGCTGGGATCGAACCAGGGACCTCATGAACCAGAAGTAAGCGCTTGACTACTGAGCTATTGCGACCACGTAACCACCCTATGAATATCTGAAAGTTATATCTTCATATATGTTTTTTGTTGGGTGCCTAAATTCAAACTAATACATAAACAAAGAAAAGATATAAAACCATTTTTGTTTCGGGATAAAATTCCGCTTATCTCTTATTCTTCATTTGGGAAGTACATTGCAAATGGAGTGCGGAGTCTAAACTGTTGGATAAATGACGGGATATTGTTGGTTGGCCATCAAGCTCTTTAAATTATATATTTTTGAACTTTCTAATTGCAGTAACTAAGCCAACTATTAGCCTACTTAGAGTGTGCCAAGTGTGCTGCTAGGGTGATAAGCATGGTAGAAAATAAAAAGGGAGAACAAGATGGAAATATAAGAACAATACTAAATCCTGGACTATACGGACGCTGTGAATAAGGTATTAGCAACGGGGAAAAACGGGCGTTATTTTTAAATACGTAACGTTGGTAACGCGCTGCTAGCTTCGTAACCAAACTATACGGTGCGTTGACGTTGATTTTTTTTCAACAAAATGAATGTTACTTTCCATTCTAAGTTGTTGATATGAACACGGTGCAAATGGAATGTATGGGAGCTCTCTTGTCCTAGTAACCGAATACTTAGAAAGTTAAAAAGACCGGGAAATCAGAAAATAGAGAAATAATCTTTTGTTAGCAAATCGACTTTCAACTTCCAGAAGTATGAAGATAACAACACATCACATAGGATGTGTAGACACATGCATCCTATCAGGCACGTAGCCAAGGGGGGGGGGGGGGTCCGGACCCCCCTCCTTCGAGACCAGAAATGAAAAAATTAAGGAAGGATAAAACAAAATGAAATGACAAAAAGAAGGATCAGCATTAAAAATTAAAAAGAAAACTACAGGAAGCTTTTGCTTACTCTTTTTTATGAGGAGATTTGTATTACTTGCAATATGGTGGCGAGGTAAGCGAGGTATTCTGGAAGAGTCAGGGAATTTGAAATTTCAAGAAAACATGGAATTCTCAGAATTCCTGCTACTAGTCAGGGAGATTTCAAGCTTTCGAAAGCATAAGTGCCGTTGTGTAACAGCGTGGACATTTTTAATCATAACTTTTCGTCATCGCATTCTTGCAGTATCAAACATGTTATTTCAAGGACAATTTTCTGTTGCTCCTTTAACCTGTCATTTGGAACCGACAGTAGTTGACGGAATAATAAAATCAAAAAAATATGTTGAAAGAAAGTTCTGTTAGCATTTGATTCAACAGAAAAAGGAACGCATATATTGTAAAACTAGCTGAATATACACATGCTTCGCACAGGGGCTGTATTTGGAAGTCAACGCCTATGGGAGTATCACCATTGATCTCAGCGACCGCGAAAACTATGGATTTGATACTAATATCGGTCATTTTGGGCAATTTTTTACATGTCTCGGTATCCAGCCCCCACTCATTCCCGGCCCGCATACTTGCAAGTCATCGCTAATGAAAGTGTCACCATTGATTTCAGCGACCGCGAAAATTATGGATTTGACACTAATATCGGTCATTTTGGATTACTTTTATATGTCTTGGTATCTCACCCCCCTCCGGTGACCCCCGGCCCTGAGCGAATAGCGTGAATTTGGAAGTTAATGATACTGGAATTTCACCATTGAATTCAGCGACCGCGAAAATATGAAATCGACACTAAAAGCTCAAGTGGTAGAGCGTTGGCTTTGCATTCGGGAGGTCGTGGCTTCGAAGCCCGCTGCCTACCATCCTGACTGAGGTTTTCCAGGGTTTCCCTCAGTCCTACCAGGCAAATGCTGGGATGGCATCTACTAAACAGGCCCTGGCCGATACCTTCCCAAATCCTTTCCTGGTTAATGTTGTTGGATATCCAATGTAAAATGGTCTCTGAGCTGTATCTGGTGATTGTTAAATAAATATCGGTCATTTTCTACTACTTTTACATGTCCCGGTAAACGCCCCCCTGAGACCCCCTGGTTCGAATTTCGATAAAAACGTTTAACTCTGGTCTGAAGCATGGACTAAGTATTCGTGACTAAAATTTGGTAACTCTCGGTCAATTTGTCTGGTTCCCAAGCCGGTTCCGGTAAACGCCCCCCTGAGACCCCACTGTTTCGAAATTTGAAAAAAAAACGCTTCGTCTTGATCTGGGGCCTGGGCCAAGGTACCCCTGACCAAAATTTGGTAACTCTCGGTCCACTCGTCTGGTCCCCAGGCCGCACACAGACAGACAGACAAACACACAAACAAACTCTTTATTTTATTTATATTAGAAGATAGTTTACAAGACAGTATTCAGTATGTACTTTTTATAATAATTGAGGTCATAACGAAAGGAAATTTGTTATATTTGAAAAAAACAGGAGAAGGACGTAAATATTGCAAAATCTTTTTCAATACTTTTATTATTATTATTATTATTTTGCTCGAAATTTCTTCATAGTTTGTTATTAAAATACTTGCCAATATATCCTCATTTTATTGTCCTAACAAACCAATATATGTTGATAGTAAAGTAGTTTAGATTGATCGAGCTCCTGGGCCTTCAGAATTTCATGTCACCCCCCTCCCTCCCCCCTTCGTTACGAAATCCTGGCTAAACGAACCAATATACGTTCCAGTAAAATAGTTTAGAGTGATCGAGCCCCTTTTGTGATGACCACAGTATTTCATGTCACGGACCCCCACCCCTTCACGAAATCCTGGCTACGTGCCTGATCCTATGCGCCCTCTGTCAGTTGTGAAGACAAAATACGTCGCGTTGACAGTATTCATATGCTCGAACTTCCGATCACCAAGTAGCGTTGAATACGATCAACGCTCCGCTAGCTAGACCTCGCTTCGCGTTGAAAGCGTTCGTCTAATGAATTCAATAGTGTAACCATTGACCCAATAGGCCGGCGTTAACGTTGCGTTTAAGCGTTGGTATAGTCCAGGCCTAAAGAGTGCAGCTGTTAACGTCATAGTGGCAGACTGTAGGACATATGGAAGTTTGAAAATATGCGGCAAGCAACCTGCTAGGCATGACAGAATAATTATTATTATGGTAATTATGTACAAAAGTCGGATAGTACACAGGCCCGTACCCAGGGAAGTCTAGGGGGCCGCCCCCCTAAATTTTTGCTTCCGCCCTAAAATTTTCACGGTAGGCTTGCAAATGAACTTTAATATGGTGATGAACTATAATATGGTTGGATCACCCCCTCCCCCTATATTTTTGGGCTGGTTACCGTGCTGATAGTACATAAAAATCTGGAGCCTTATGCAGAGTCGTTCTGACGAGTGATTAGTGACATACTAAAGAGATCGGCTAACATATGTTTCCTGCAGTAGTCAGGCTTTTAATATGACGCTAATCATACGTCAAAACAACTCTTCATAAGGCCCTTGATGTCTTTGAGGGTGAGTATGGTTTGGTCTCGCTCCTTTTACTTTATCATGTGTATCCAATATAGTATAAATTAAACAGAGTACCTTCGCATGTTTTTCCAGATTCAAATAGTAGGCCTATTAAAAAATTGTCAAACCACTCTCATAGCTGTAATTCCTAATATAACAAAATGAAACCCCATGCATCAGTTAAGAGGGTTTTTAACTGGTAATGTTGATAATTGAATGACAAATGTCCAATCTACATATAAGAGAATCCTATTTAAACTCTTGTGACCTTTTGCGTCGAACAGCCGCGAGATCTCCTTCATTTATTCTGGACGTAGAGTGCTAGATTGAGAGACTGGACAATGTCTCCCCCGCTGCTCTCACAACTCGATAAAGCGGCTATCACATTTGATGGAGCAATTGATCAACTGCATGCTTCAGCATCAATTAGGCAAATGAAAGAACTCCCGCTCCATTTGATTAAATCGGGGAGATTTTTGTCAGCGAGATAGCTCTCAATTGTTAGACAGGAAAGGATAGAAACCATGGTCGTGATCAATTTAAGTGTTTGAGACAATTACAGTGATTTTTCCAACTGAATTTCAATGTGGCACATACTTTATTTGTAATTTTAAAAAATCCGATAAACTCCCCAATTTGCAGCGTTTCATCTTTTCAATCAATGAATATAACCCTTCGTCAATCTGCACCTTATTAACAATCAACAACCACAATTGTCGACTTACGACCGTTTGAAAAGTTTGGGTTAGATGGTTAGTATCAGCAACAAATAATAAGAGACATAATAACATATATTACTAATATATAGAAAAGTTACTGTTACTAAAATTAGAGAAACATAAACAATTTTGATTACTAATAAATTTTATATGATTATTTTGTAAATGAACCAATTTGTATAAAGAGTCAATATTTGACTTTAATCTCATAAAACAAATATGGAATTCTTAATGTACGTAGAAACTAAACTAGTAAAAACTATAACTGACTACCTCTATGGCCTATGGAACCCAGAAGTTCAATGATGCATTCAGAAAAGATCTCCCTTGACTTCTGTCCTTAGCCAATTTGATCAAATTTCTACTTTGTGTTCATATTCCTCCGAGATCCATCTTAATATTGTCCTCCCATCTGCGCCTGGTCTTCCTAATAGTGTCTTACTGATTGAGCTACTGAAATCGTTATGTAGGTATCCCATTTTCACTTTTTCCTAGTGTTATTTTTTTAACATTAGTATAAATAATAATAATTCCATGTTTCTAAGTTTTCGTTTACGTGACTTAGTCGTGTTATGATTTGACTAGCTTATATATTGGTGTAGTTATACTAATGATCCAATTTTGTTACCTATTGAAATCCATGTATTTACGAATTTTTTCTTCTAAAATATGTAACTCTATATAATTTTAATATTATAGTATTCTAAATATTCGAGTTCTTTAATTGGGATAAATAATTTCAAAATTATTCAGTCACTAAATCCAATTATTATTTTTAAAAAGGCGGATTATATTCATAGTCTTGTATATGTCTGTATTCCCATCTGGTTTAATGTAAACGTTACCATGAAAATAGGCTTGTAAACCCCTGATTTGAGGAACGTCTGAGATTGAGATTAAGGTGTTGAAGGTGATTGTAAATGAAAGTCAATATGCGTAATTTTTATTCCGGAAATTAGCGATTTTGCTAATTTCATCGGAAATAAGGTATGTTTGACAAGTGAAGTGCAATTAATAAAACTCAAACAGAAGAATTGAACTAAATTTGCTGAAGAAAATCTATTAAATGAGGCGTCTAGTATCAAAATCCGCCACATTCACTTCGCTTAGTTTCGAGTAATCTCGCAAAATATGCAGTGAAGCTCCATATACAAGCATACAAAGTCCCATATTTGCACTAATTTTTTAGTGTGAAATATTAAGCTTTTAAATATTTTTTCCTTGGAATTCCTTTAGATCAAACATATAACGTGCGATATATAACTCAATTTTTGTATTAAAAAAAGGATTTGCCGGTTTTTGATACTAGGTGCAGGCCCGTATCCAGGGGGGCTGGGGGGCCGGCCCCCCTAAATATTTGCGGGCCCCCATAAAATGTTCACGGTAGGCTTGCAAATGAACTATAAATGGTGATGAACTATAATATTTTTGGGTCGGGCCCCTCCTAACTTCAGCCGGGCTCCCCCTACATTTTTGGTCTGGCTACCGGCCTGACTAGGTGCCTCAAATAAAACAATTGGGAAAAATATCTGAAGTGAAAAAAAATCTCTTATTTCATCGGTGATTTAACTTGTTCATTCTGCATGTTGATTATTAAATCTTGAGCATTAACGCAAATCGAGCCCTTATTTTGGCATAGAGGATTCTTCAAAATTAAAAATTAAATATAACATTTTTGCAGTTTTAACATTACAAATCAAATTACTTTAACTAGCAAAAAAAATTGAAACTTTGAAAGCATGGTCAAAGGTAACTACATGATCTGTTTCTAGTTTCGTTTTAGTCCCTCCTTCCACAGAGTAAGATGACTGTATTTCCGAGCACTACTGCGAAATATTTTACTACGTATTTAAATTATTAATATTTTAGCAGAATGAAAGAGTCTTGACGAATAAAAAATGTAATTTCGTTATTTCAATTCAATGAGTTCAAAATTATACAGTAGTACTGACAAATTTCTTCAAACCAGTTTTATTTCGTAGAATGTTACGTATTATTGGACATATAACTAATCACAGCAAATTAATATCAATTGAACAAGTAGTTTCATGGATACTTTTATTTAAAATGATTCTTTGCTGACGTTTACAAAATTAATTATCACAAACATTTATAGCTGATTCCCTTCCTATTTTGATTCTGGTACAGATGAATGCTTAGTGGCCTGATTATTAAATTGTGTTTTGATAACATTTGAATGTAATTATAAGTAATGAAATGTGAATTATAAAATAGAAATGGTACGTAGTTTTTATTTATGTATGGACCAATATTAGAATAAGTTAATGATGTATGATATAAAATGTGTAGAAAGCATGCAATGCTATCATAATTTGGGTTTGATTGATATTGCGCGTATGGAAAATAACGATTTAGTATGGGTAACCGGGGCAAGAGTGAACACTTTTTGTAAATCAAAGAATTGATGTGGAATGGTGACAGAGAAAAACGCAATATGTTCTCTATGTGAAAGCCTGTTATCTCTAATAACATACACAGTTTAATTGCGGCAAATCAAGCAGAGGATACAGAGGAATAACATAGTTTTGACGAAGGAAAAATTTTGTACTCTTGCCCCATATGGTGGGGTAAGAGAAACAATGGTTGGGGCAACGATGTACAGTAGAATCAAAACGTAGAAACGTATGAATAAACACCAAAAAATACATTGAATCAAAGATATATATATATATATATATATATATATATATATATATATATGGACTGGTTACATGGAACTAAGGAAGTTATAAAATACCAAACAGATTAGTGTCAAATGGAACTGCCAACAAATGTTACAGTACTGTATATCATACATGTTATAATTACAAAATATGAAAATAGGAGAAATCGGTTCAACATTCATCACGAAGCACAAAAATGTTACTTGCGGTGCACACAGTGGTCACACACGTACACAGACTTCCTTTGATTAAGATAGGAACATAATTCGTGAGACCACTCGCATATGATACAGGAAATTCTCATTTCACCGTTTGGTGTATCTGAAAACAATTTCCAACTGAATTGGGTGGGCGTACCCATGAGTGTGGATGACTTTGATGCGAATTTCTAGCTTCTTTTGTGTTTCCGTGCGACATGACATGTGCTCAACAACTCGGACTGCGAAATTCTAAACGATAATGCAAACGTTTTGTTAGTAGTCTATAGCCGCCAACTTCTGTCTTACCTCTGCAAATGTTGTTTACTCAATGTTACGTGTTGGCTCCTACATTTTCTTTACCGAACTTTAAAACAAGCGGCAAGTGTGAACGTTCACACTTGCCCCGTACACTCTTGCCCTGCTTCAGGTATCTTCCAATAATTGCCTGCCATCTCTCGCCAGAGCATTTTTTTCTTTTGCGTACCACTGATAAGAAATACGAATTTATACAGCTTTTCCTTCCAATCCTGCACCTTCAGCTCAAACTACTGTTATAAACTGTGACACTTACTACGAATCTTTTACTTCTTTCCTTTTGTAACAAACTTTCTACTCTGCTGCTCTTCACACTGCACGCACACGGCTCCCCTCCTCTTCCGTCCCTACATGTGTCATGCCGGTTGCCACTTCTTCGTCAATAGCATTTTCACACTTGCCCCAGCGTTCACTCTTGCCCTGGTTACCCATATATCATAAACTATGCATGTAAACACATAAACACGAACTTGTAAGAAAATTTGAAATGTATTTTATTTAAAATTTGAATATTTCATAGCTATTGAAAATCAATCACAGCGCTGACTATTGAGAAAATTGTGAATTAATTCAGATTAGCTGTTACGTGATGTTCACATTGAGATATGGATGTACATTACAGATTTTTTTCTTTTTAAAATATTCTCATACAATTTATTGTGAATAAAGATTGATCTAATCAATACAGTATTTAGCTAGATAATTTCTTTCCATTTTGAAAGTTATTTCGTAAAAATTCGTCAGTGTACTTCCAATTATGAGATTTTTTTTAAAGCAATAGCAATAACATTCTCAAGCATTTAATGACGAATGTGGAATATATCTTCTAAATTATAATTTTGACAAGTTTATGGTAAGTCAGATTGTCGTTGCCAAAGAATAATAAACATTATTTTATATTTTAAGTAAAATTTCGTTTCTAGCATTTGTAGGGATATTGCCCCACGGTCGCTAAAGTGGCGGCCCATATCAATACATATACATTTCAAACATTAAATTGTAAGTAAAGGTGAAGTAACTACATATAATTTCTTCCATTCTGGTTATTCGTTCATGTCCACCTGAACCTCCTAGACTTATTGACCATTAAAATGTTAGGTAAAGCGTATAAATTATGCAGTTCTTCGCTATGAAATTTCCACCATTTCTCATTCCCGTCCGTCTTGGCGGAGTCCAAATATTCACCTTAGGATTTTATTTTCAACTATTTTCAGTCTACATTCTTCCTCTAAAATGAGCGTTGATATTTCGTAACCGTGTAGTACAACAGGCATAATTATAGTTTTATATATTTTAAGCTTCAAATTCTCGGACAGGATTCGCGAAGACAAAGGATTTTGAACCGAATAAATAACACGAATTCCCTGCTTTCAGTCGACATTTAATTCCTTCGTGACTATGGTTTTGGTCTGTTAATGTTGATCTTAGATATTTGAATGTATTCACTTTCTCGAAAGTATTATTTGATATTTTAATATATCCATAATTTGCAGAATTTCGGTCACGGAGTAAATAAAAAACTGAAGAACATGTGTAAAATAAATAATATAAGAATTAGAACTAAATATTAAATGTTATTGGTGAAAATAATGTGTATTCTATGGTAGCGGCTACAATACATCAGATATCGTACGAAATTTGGTCTTGTATGAATTATGCAAATTAACTAATATTCATAAAATGCTTAGTCATACAAATAGGATGGAGTTACGTAACCGCGTCAATGAACATCCATTTATTTATTTAGTTCATGAGAGTTCATACGACCAAGAATTCTGATCCAGTGTAACAGCAGACGAAATTGTCGGTGAACGGTACCGGTATATCAAAATGATATTTTATAGTATACTGTACAATAGGGTACCACCTGGTCGACTTAAGGCTGGGCAGTGGAAACTGAAGTCGGTTAAGTCAACGAATATCTCTTTGTGATATTTAGTTAAAATATTAATTTTTAAATATCGTTGCTTTTCAAAGTGTAAGATGGAAAGTGTATTTTGTAATGTAGTTTTGTTATTAGCTAATCACTACATGCTGAAATTTATTCAAAGTATACTTACGGGTAGAAATTTCGACGAAACATTTCAAAATATTTAGATACGACAATATGCTACCTGAACTGAAATTTGGGGGGAACGCATCTAAAATTAGGTTCATCAAAAGGCTGGTAAGCTGAAACAATGTGGGAATGGTGCTCAGCATTACAGGAGAGTTCAATCTAGGACAGTGTTTCTCAAAGTGTAGGTCGCGACCCATTGGTAGGTCGTGGGCCATTTCTTTGGTAGGTCGCGAGAAGTTTTTCCTTTAAATTGTGAAAATTGTATTTTCATGCAGAAACATAGGTTGTAAAGTAAGTACTATTAATAGAGATGCTGGATTAGGATGGAAAGAGAATGGGTGAGTCAAAATCTGTCATGGGGTAGGGCATTGCATTAAGAATAGTGTTAGCTCTATGTTACCTTTATATGGAAAAAATTAGAAATACGATTTACAAAATTTAATTGGTTTGAAATACCATCATTTCGTAGAATGACAATGTGTATTTGAATAAAAGTAGGTGGGCCACAAAGTACATTTTAATATTTAATGTGGGTCGTGGTAACAACAAGTTTGAGAACTACTGATCTAGGATCAGATGAGTACAGCAATCAAATAAAGAAAAGATTGGGGATGATAATTAATGACGGCCCCCAAATTATTAATAGAAAGATGCAAGAAACGCAAATAACAGGATGAAGGAAAGATTTTACTGTAACTCAGCCATGATGCAGTGATTCAGTCCTTTGATAAGCTATCAAGGTTTGAGATAATCTCATAATACTATGCAAATAACGACCACGTGTTAATCACTGCCTAGTCTCACAGCATCAGAAAAGATGGTGATGTTTCCTTGGTAATATAACACGTATGTAGTACAATTAATGAAAAGGCTATGATTGGTCTCAAATCTTTAATAAAGGTTCTTCTTCGGTCAGTTTCATGTTGCATTCTTGATCCTTTGTCGTGTGTTAGTGTGTAGAGTGGCTCCTGTCCAGAAGTTTTGTTTGACTTCCCTTGTTGATTCTTCCGTGTTGTCCACACGTGCTGGCTACCCCAATAAAAGTTGTAAGAGTCGAAAATAGGAAATTAATAATTAATTATCCTGAGAGAGACATAGCTGAGGTTGTATTCAGAAAACAGATAGAAAATAGGAAGGGAAAGTATAATGAGTTAGCAATCGGGTAAAATGGAAAATCTCTTATATTTTTATTTCAATACCACATATAGAATGAAGGTTCAATAAACGAAGATTGTATAAGGAAGAGTCAAAAATAGGCTCATGTTTCATAGTGATTCAAACCCTTTACAATATTTTCCATCACAATCTGTATTAGAGGTTCCAATCAAACTAAAGATTGAACGTATGCCAATATACGATGCTGAACTGTACGCCAGTTTTGGGTTACAACGATATTTGATGCAATCTTTTTTTTTTTTTTTTTTAATATTCGACACTGCTACAAACAAAACAAGTGAAAAGCATGGAGTAGCACTAATATCTTAATGATTATTTTGTGATTAATTTTCACACTCGTATGTTCATCTTCACAGAACATAGAATTATCTGAGTAGTAGATATCACGTAAAAAAAAAAAAAAGCTCTTAGTTTACGAAAAACATTCTCAGCAGTGGCGTATTTACGATTTTGTTTCGGGAGGGGCTTTGCTAACTTTCGGGGGGGGCTTTGCCTGGAAATGTGATAATTCCGCAAGATATTTCATTTACTTTACTATACTAAGCAAGATTTCGGGGGCGGGCTTAAGCCCGGAAGCCACCCCCCTAAATACGCCACTGATTCTCAGCGTTTTAAACACAGAGTGGAATTTATTTCAAGTGTTTAAGATTGAGGAATACATGAATACATACTACAAGATCTCTATGGATGAATTTTTATTGTTCCACTTTGGCACATTCATGTGTATAGACTGTAACGGGTGTTTTGGCGAAAATATACTTGTCGTTGTTTTTATATATTCGATTTCTTTTTAAAGTTTCAACGAAAAGAAAATATTATTGACAAACACATTTTCAATACTTTTATTCAATATCAGCTTACAATAACGAAATTCAAAAATAAAATAAAATAAATAAAAACACACACACACATATGGACAAACTTTCCTCGGTAGTCAATACTATAAAAGAGAATAACCTAAAGGAAATTTTACTATTGAACGCTGAACACTGAGGCTTCACTCCTAAAAACAAGGCAAAGCTATCGTACATTTAGATCTAAATACGATACATTTTGTTATCTTTTTATCATGAAATTATAGATCATTTCCAACAACGTACGCTATACTACGTCTCAAGGCAAACATACATCTTCGGGTACTGCTCTCAGTAGTAAGCTACAGTCTTCTGACTGCTGCAGGGCTGTATCCTCTCCGGCATACTGAAAAGTGGGGTCACCTAGATATAGGGTTGCAAGATCCTATGTTTTCCCGTAAGTTTTATGATTATCTGGTAAGTTTTATTATGTGAAACCATATCACGTATTGCTAAGTCTTCCTTTTCTCCTCTGAAAAATCTAGAGACCCTATCTAGGTGCTGTTGGTCCATCCTACCAGATTCTTCCACAGGGTCTTCCAGAGTTTGGGATGTTGCTGATGTTACACAATGCCCGTTTCAGTAAGCCGAGGGATGCTCGATAATGGACGACGAATCCCAAATTCCTGGAGATAGTCGTTGACCAAATCCACACAATACACTTGCGAGTTCTCGTCGTATAAAAGGAAGTGATCGACAAGTCAATATAAAGCTTTCATTATTCAGCTCTTACGGATATCTTGAACAGCGATATGCGGCATGTGACGCTTATGCATGATGCCGTCCAACATGATGAATCCCCCATGATTGGATTCTTCAGGTTCGTCACATATGCATGCACTTTAGTCCTTCGGTCATACACTACAGATTCCTACCTTTCCCGCTCTCTCTATTCCACAATCTTTAAAGAAATTATTTTGGTAACTAAAACACTTTTCGAACTTGGTTTGATAACTTCTCTAACTTCAAATTCGTTGACTTTTAAAGCCATGGCATTGCAACAATGTTGCTCGCAAACACTTGTAAACAATACAAAATATAATATTACTTGTTCTGTTCATCTAAAATCAGTATTAAAAATGTATTACGGTCTACGGTGGAAAAAATACTGTGAACTTCCACACTAATATAATAGATCGCAGAAAAAAGAAAGTAGCCGAAACCCACAATTAGTTACAGTGAGTCAAATAAGCATGTTAACCAATTTTAAAACCTATTTCGTTTCCTTAAAAGAAATGGTCCGCAATTAGATGTTTTACAATACCCATCATTTGAATACCTTACTATTTGTATTGAACACTGTACACTGCCAGTTCTTATGGTCATTTTTCACTGGTTTGGTCCCCTGGACATTTGTGGCAGAAAATATCCATTTTCTTTCATTTAAAGAAATAACTAATGACCAATAAAAAAAGAGAAACCAGCAAATTACAGAAGTATGGGAAAATAGAATTTGCCGTTATCGGCAAATACATTACAAGTATTGTATAACATTGATCCAATCTGTAAAACCACTTTCTCCATTTTAAGTAGCTGTAACAAAAAATATTTGACACACACAAATATATGTGTGTGTTTATTTGTCCTCTATAGGAACACAAAATGGTGATTTCTTGTAAGCACGACTTACTGTAAAGTGCAAATGTGTACACCATATACAAGGTGACCAGAACTTTTACTTTGAAAAACGGGACGCATACGAATCGGCGACGGGGGAGGGGGTGACTTCCACATTGCATTTTGGGACTCAGCAGTGTTTTCAATTTATAAAATACACAAGTAAGAATAATAACACATCGTTTCTAACTTAAGTACTACCCAACAATACTTTCAACTACTTCAACACTCAGAATCCCCACTCAATTCCCACTTGAACCACAGAATACTTAATTCTCATTTTAATATTCAGAAGTTCTAGGCACGGCTGAACCTTCCCAATGCAGGGGCTGATCCAGGACTGACTTCTGGGGGAAGCGGTGGGTTGTCATGCTGCTACTTTTAAGGGCTCCAAACTTTGGGATGGGTTTTATTTATATATATAAAATAAAAATATTTCCTTTTCTGGGGGGGGACGATCGCTACTCCCTTCTGGATCCGCCCCTCTCCCAATGAGTGCTGGTACGGAAGAGTGTAGAATTAACATTGACCATTTATATTTTGAATAATAATTACGGGACACCAGGATCATGTTTGCTAAAAAAAACGGGACATTTAGGCGTCCCGTTTGTGAATCAGAAAAAAACGGGACATCGGTTGAAGATAAGGGACTGTCCTGGCTAAAACGGGACGTCTGGTCACCTTGACCATATAAGTTTTCTGAATGTGTATGTCACATGGATGTATTGCAATGAAAATGTAATGGTTAAATGTACTGCCATTTTAGCTTTTCAATTATTAAATGTTATTGAGGTTTTATTTCGAATTCAACAGAGCTTTAATCGACTTCCTTGTATTTTTCTGTTCAATAAAAATATAATACAATTTACTACAATTGGAATTTGATTGTTGTGATATTAAACTACAACAGATGCCTATTTCTTAATTTTATTAATTTCCTAAATGACCCATCCTTTCAAATATTTATTTTCTCTTTTCCTCTATACCATTCATTTATACTTTTGGCATTTTCAAATCTTCAACCGCATTTTTGGTGCAATGATTTCAGTGTGGTAAAAGAGGTTTTCAATTTTCTTCTTTTCCATTTCGGAGAAAATCTAATGGGAGGAACAAAATGGCAATGAAAATGTATTAACGAATATTACACAGAAATTCGGACAATACTAACGAGAGTCAAAACAGGGATATAGAAACTAATCATTTAGGAATAAATTTGTATTCTGAGGCAAGGGCGCCGATCCTGGGGGGCCCCCAAAGCTCATGTGGGACCCCCTATTGTATTTATGAATATACAATATTTGGCATAATTTGAGTGCAATTTGTCTTAAAATCTTCATATATATGCCTTCTGCATCTGAATGCCCCCCCCCCCAATTTACAGAGAAATCGGCACCCTTGTTCTGAGGGACGTAATAGATGAGAAAAGCAAAGGTTGTAATTGACTGATCGTATTATAAACAAGAATTTTAGGAATGATCAAAAATAAAAAAAAGATCAAAAGATTGTGATCTTGGCCAAGAATTTTAGGAATGATAAAAAGGCATCAAAAGATTGCGATCTTGGCCAATAATTAGTTTTTGGATAAGGGGCCACAAAATTTTTGAACGGCCCCTAAGTCCAGTTTTCGTATTTTCTACGGAATAAGCACATCATACTCAGTTAAGTGATAGTTTGGATTTGGCTACACTACATATAGTTCTCCAGGTATAAAACCTACAAAAAATTTTTTTTTGATTGAAATATATTGGATCTTTTTGACCTTAAAAAATGAAACCTTTTAAATTAATGTCCCATGTTTATGCCATTAGGCTAAAGAAGACTAAAGAAGACTAATGAAAGTAATGACAATGAAGGAATTGGTAAAATAACAATTTGGGAGGAAACGAGAGTACTTCGAGAACACCCATGGACACAATGTTGTGCATCATAAACGTATATGATCTTCAATGAAATCAGGGGACTTCTAGCACCAAAAGTGAGTGCTCTTCCCCTGAGCCACTTTGTTCCATTGATCATATTAAAGAAGACAATCTCTAAGTAAATCAAAACGAAGAGCATAGTCAGGGCCGGCCTTAAGCCGATTGCTCCCAATCGGGCTCCGCGTCTAAGGGGGCCCCGTGCTAGTGTCGTCAACTCTATTCTCTAGTGTCGTTGTAATAACATATTAGGCCCCAGAGCAAACAAGTGTCTTGTAGTCCTTATGACTAAATTTTGCTCCTAATACATGCAATCAATAAATGCCATTCTGCTCGACGGGACCCCAATGCTTGCGGGACCCCGGCCAAGTGGATATGGTACCGTTAAGATGGCTCTGCTATACTCTCAGTTGTCAAGTACACACAACAACATTCCAATACAGGTACATCCATGGACTCCACAAGGGAGGGTATGGCCTCTCCCTAACAAGTAAATGAATAGTTTGTATTAAGTTTCCAGGCATAAGTAAATATTTTCTGAATTTAATACTGAGTAGTTTATTTTTTTTACGTTTACAACTCCTGTTGTAAAAATAGATATGTCCAAGGATTATTCTGCACATTCCCAACACCTCTAACACTCCCACAAATTTCCTTACACACACCCCTGGGTGTAAAAATATTGTTTTCTTTGAGTTTGTGTAAAAATGTATATCATTATTTTGGGTGTTCACCCACTTTAACTTTTAACACCCCACTAAACAAAAGTTTCTGGCGTTCTTACTAATTATGTCATGTGATACTACGTGAATACTGAGATGGTATCACATAAATCAGTCTCAGTGCAACTTTTTTGCATATCCTTTCTCTTATTATAGCTATATTAAAAAAAAAAAAAAAAAAACAGAGGAAAAACTTTCCCCTCTCCTGCGAAAAATCCCGTGGATGTATTTTTTTTTTAAATCAAGTCAGGAAAATCGAATGTATACTAGTGCATACTGAATAGGTGACTGCTTATGAAGTTTGTCTTCTAACTCGAATAATCCAAGGAAAATTTGTCATTTATCTTCCATCAGTTTCTTAAGGTTTGTGATCGTCTCATCACCATTTCATTTTGTCTGCCGATAACGATTTCAAGCTGATTATACCATACGTAAATAGCTACGATGTTCTCACTAGCGTACATTACGTTTTCCTGACTTGAATTCTTTTCAAAAAGATACAACTGTTAAGAAATCTTTGAACCAACGAATTCATATCAATATGCATTTCATTATGTCTTACAAATATTAACTTATGGAAACATAGACTTCACCATTGTATTTCTCGTAAAATTCTAGTCCAATTTGCATATTACATGACTCCCTTCCTATTTAAAGAAGTCAAGCGGAATAGAAGATGGCCGACTTCAAGATGGCGGCCATGATAAGCATACCCTCAAATTAATGTCTATTTTCTTCCGGTGACGGTTAATGTGTTTTTGTTTATCCCTTTACCCGTTTTACAAATAAAATGAAATTTTCAAACTTGAAACGCATTGTTATGGCTTATTCTGATCAATCAGGTTTTTGGCCGCTACGGCCGTCTTTATGGACGGAAGTAATTTAAATTCTACTTACGCTCGTTTCTTGATATTACACACTTCTCTGCCAAGTTTGGTCAAGAAACTAGATTTAGACATCGATAGGTTTAGTTGTAAGAGAACAATACTATAAAATACTGGTACAGAACCTTCTTGAAAAATTGCTAAGCTCAAGGGTGAAATATATATTTTAAAATTCATTCACTGTCTGCATTTACATTTCCCTTGAGTTATTTTTCTGAAAAATTAGCTGCTATAAGCAATGAACAGGGTGAGCGTTTTCACTAGAACATGTTGCAGATGGAAAAACGTTACAAAGGGAAATGGGGACCGTCTATGATGAGAGATTATTGTTAGTTCCTCCTGAAAGAGGATTCAACAAGATAGAAACGGGAAAATGTTTCGATACTGTCTTTGCCATTAATCATTTCTCTTAATCAGGCTTATAAGTAAACATGCAAGGTGTTTTGGGGTAAAACTGACAAACTTATATGTATTCAGGATCTCAATACAAAAAAAAAAAAAAAAAAAAAAAAAAAAAAAAAAGTTTTTCTGCTACTTTGGTCGGAAACGCCTAATTACAGAGAGAGAGAGCTAATTAAAAGAATTACTGGTCATTTTTTTTTTTACCCTTTTATTATCCCTATCTCCGTAATTAAGCGTTTTCGATCAAAGTTGCAGATTTTTTCTTGTATTGAGGTTCTGAACACATATGCGAAGTTTGTCCGCTTTGCCTGAAACACCCTGTATATGAATATGTAATAGCGATATACACATAAGTAGAGGTCTGCGCGGATGCGGATATCCGCATCAAAATGGGTATCTGGGGATATATATTTCTTTTCTGTGCGGATAGCGGATATGATTTCCTACTTCTTTTCCCTACTTAAAAAAAACGCTATTTAATTCGTGATGATGGTGGAAAGAGCATTAAGAAACGTTTGTTTTGAATTAAAAGTTATCGGTAGAAAAAAAACTAAAATCAAAATAAGTGTGTTTGAAGCTTGTGACTCAGTGACAGCAAAACGAGAAGAAATGACACGAGAAAGTTGTCCTTTTGTTGCTCTTTTCAATAGCTGTTTCAAATGTGTTTTAAAATATTTTCGACATCATGACTATTATAGAATATTTAAGTTGTATATATTTGCTACCTCATGCGGATGTGGATAGAGAGGCTCCGGATGCGGATGCGATATTTTATATCCGCGCAGAGCTCTACACAAAAGTTTGTAAATAATGTGTTTGCAATGTTTAGTACAACATACATGTATTTCTTTCATTAAAACTTAAAATTAATCTTCATAAATACCTTTTATTTTATATCTCATTACATTTACTCATTTCAACAGTTAATCATTATCATTATTATAGCAGAAAATCTGAGGGTGATACGAAAAAACTGATTGCATTTTCGTTTTCAGGACGTTTGATTTAATAAGGATTAAACTGTTTTATTCTCCGCACTGATTCTACGCATTTTTGGTTGACTACTTTGAAGAAGATTAATCACAATACCCTGTAAGTACTGCTATTTTTAAATTACAAGCCTAGTCTTAAAACTTTCCAATCACATCTCGTATTATCCCTGGTGTTCTCTTTCGTCATCTGAAAGTGTCACTATGTAAGGAATGTTTCAATGGTTATTGTTACTGAGGTTCTGAGAACACAAAGTACAGGTTGCTACAATACTGATAACAGGAAAGTTTCTCATTAGGAAAGGTGTCGCCTTAAAAAATATTACATATCAGAGGACTAATACACGTGCGAAAGTTTAATCTGTTTCCTGTTCTCTCTCTGCTACCGGGTAAGAATTGTTTGAATATCCCTAGGGAAATATTTTTTACAATAATTACTAAAAGGGGGAAAAAAAACTACTATTTCTCAATGTCTCTCGTGAAACACAAAACGTGTAAGCACAAATATTATTACTGGTTGGTACAACTTTTAATGAAGAAGGCATTTTTCTCTCTAAATAAGTTCATTGTGCTGTTTTTTTTAAAAAAAACTTCTACGAACTGTTTTTTTTTTCATTAACTGAATAAATAGAATATTTCGTTAGATTCGTAATTACTGTTTTATATTTAAATCACACGAATGAAAATAAAAGCATCAAGCATCACATTGTTTCCATAAATTTATTATTCTGCAAATGCAGAAAGAATTAACTTTGCATCACTGCAAAAAAATGTAAACATGTTTTTACTTTGTTACAAATGCATTTACACTTCATACAGTCATAGATCATCATTCCTTTTTTTTAATTACATTAAAACATGTAAATCAATAAACATCCTTTACAATATTTAATATACAAATCCTGTTGATATAATTATATATATATATATATGAAAAAATATGTCCGGCTATGTGTTATTTTTTCTTTGTTCCAATCCAAATTATATTAGTCTTACTCTATTATCCTTTTGAAAAACACCGGTGTTGCTTTCTTTCAAAATAAATCTGCTACATTCAAATTACTTAACTGAAGTTTCAAATCTGAAACGTGTTATTTCAGCAAAGAAATGAGGTGTTAAAACAACACAAAATGACTATCATTTTAGCGTGTTACTTGTGTCGCCAAGGACATCGCCTTCCCGAAGCATATCAGAGGTAACTTTAAATTATCAGTGAGAATATGAACTGGATTTTATTGTTTGCAATGAGCAAAGCTTTAGGCACTATATTTGACATTTATGCCAAGTAACGAATAACGTAATATGTTTTGCTGTAATCCGTCATGAAAACACTTTTGTAAGCCTATGAATTGTTTGACAACAGTTATGTGAGTAGCAGTGCTGCTATCTTTTGCTCATATCCTAGCATACAAGAAAACAGGAACAACAAATGGCAGAACTGCTGCTCATGTAACTGTTGTCAGACAATGCATAGGCTTACAAAACTATTTTCGTGACCTATTACAGAAAACATAGTACCTTACTCGTTACTTGGCATAAATGCCAAATATATAGCGTAAAGTTTTGCTTATAGCAAACAACAAAATACGATGGAAATTCTCACTGACAATTACTTATTATTTCTGATATGCTAGGAAAGCGATGTTCTTGATGTTAAATTAATACACAATAACACCCTAAAATGGTAGTCATTTTGTGTTGTTTTAACACCTCATTTTTTGCTGTGTACTTCATGTACAATACAGAAAAGTATCAAAAATACTACGTTACGGTACGTACTATACGGAGCGGAAATATGGTCATTAGAAAATGTAAAAAAAAGTTTCCTTCGTAATCTTAGTATGAACAATGGAAATAGGTATAATGAGAAAATATTGGAACAAATACGAAAAAAATTAATTTAAATTTTGCGTCCCACGATTATGCCTAGGCTAGGCTAGCCTAAAGGAGGCAGTGATGATGATAATGAATGAAATGGTGGAATGAACAAAGTGGGAGGAAACGGGAGAACCCCGAGAAAACCCATGCACACGGTGTTTGTCCACCACAATGCTAACGTGGCGCGAGCTGGGATCGAAACAAGGACACCTGCACCAGAGGTGAACGCTCTATCACTGAGCTACCGCGGCCCCTGGAACAAATACGAAAAGAAACAGAAGATAATTACAAGAAGAGAAGGAACTGGTTGAGAAAAAGTGCTATTCTAAAGTATGGATACAGAGGTAGGAAGAACTGCAACTTATAGCGTCATATTAACAACGCTGAATACTGGCACCATCTTTGATTTATAATAACTGGGAAATTAATTTTTCTATTTTCTTTGAAATGAGGTGGAAGTTTAAAAATGGTTAGTTTTTACTGATTTCTTAAACACAAATACAATTTGACCAAAGCAAACAATTATTCTTATTCAGTCTATGTTACTGTTTTGGTAATACATCTTTGTCTTCATCAGGTAATGTGTCTGATGAAGGTAATTAAATACTGCCAAAATTGTAACACATTAATTACTAATTCATTTTTATTTAAGTTAATGCAGTTCCAAAGCTAGAAAGAAATGTATTCTGAGCTATTCAGATATATTTAAATAACTCTTAATTCATGAAAATTAAATTGTTATACATACATAATTTTAATATCTAATAATTTAATTTAATTTAATTTAAATAATTTAAAGTTCAGACGTTCAATCGGACACTGACGCCACTCAGAGATGATAATTTAAAGTTAGCTACAGTAAAGCTCTGACTATTCGCAAGTGCTGCGATTTTTTTTTCTTTTAGTTCTGGTGTAGTCGCGCTTAATTATTTTTCACAAGTAGTCGCTGCGGACAGACACTCCGTATGCAAATAAGTACTATATGTTCTAAAACATAAAAATAAATTGCATTGTAAAAATCAATATTTTCAACAATAGTGCACGTTCCGAAGTACAACTCTACTCTGATAAGCAGAAGGCGACTAGTGTAAGGCATGAAAAACGAGAATTGGGAAGAGCGATGTTCGTGGTAGTAATTACATTCATTGTTCACTTCCGCTGGAGGGTTAATTACGATTTTTTTTTAAAAAAATCCAAGCCAACAACCGTTACTAAACACTTTTTGTTTACAGCACAGTACTGTTATATATATATATATATATATATATATATATATATATATATATATATATATATATATACAGTTCTTTATTTTAGTGATTTAGACGTAGAGCAAAGGTTTCTGTTGTACTGAACATACTTTAAAAGTTTTATTATGTTTTATGTACAATAAAACAGTTTTTGAGCTGAAATATTTTTTGTGTGTGTTTCCACTTTACTTTTACGCTTTTGCGGGTTATCCGTGGTGGTGGTGGCCTTGCTGCCCAATTCCGCGGATAATCGGTGCTTTACTGTATAATGCAAATTCATTTGCTAAAGTTGAAGAAGAAGAAGAAGTAAAATCATATAATTAAAATTCCAAATCATGTCAAGGAAAACAGAGCAACAATTTCTCTCATACATCAAAGAGCTTAAAAAACATCGTTAAAGGAGCCCCACGAAAAAGCAGATTAGGGGGTCACAGTGCCAGGGAACTCCTAAATTCGTCCCAAGCGACCTGTTAGTGAAGTAACGCTTACTAACTATTCCCTATTGTTTTAATGAGAAGAAATTTTCCGACATTACATACATTCTACCTTTTTATACAAAGGACGTTCAAAACATTTTGCACACTGAGTCAGCTCTTTTAACAGTAGCACTAAGACCCTGACATTTTGTGTGACTGTACTTGTGTTACATGTACCTACACATGTTACTCAATGTATCCTACATTCACTGACAGTTAGCCCACAGTTCATTCCATGCCCTAAATGCACTATGGTAAAACAACTCGGACGCTGACTATTACACCACTGTTCTACACATGAAACGAGTTCTTGATCGCTAGCAAACTGTACCATGAAGGCGGGCCTTTTGATGACTAAAGAGAAAGAAATCAGACGGGGCCACATCCAGAATATAGGATAGTTGAGGGAACAATTTCCCATCCCACACTTCTGATTATCTGCTGTATATGATTGGCAGAATGGGTTCACTTTATGTTCCATTGTGAGCCGATGCGGTACCCAACGGACAGTAGGTATTCTGTAACTTAAAGATGGTATTGATGTAACAATGCTACCCACAGATAGCCAAGTCACTTCGACAAGCTGTCCTGTGTCTGTCATTCCTCATGAGTTGATCAATGTGGTCTCTGTTATAGTCGTTCACTACAGTTGATGGTCTGACGGACCATCGTTGTTCCAGCAGACTGAAAGCACTAGTATGGAACCTACGTACCCATCGCTGGATATTGCTGCGCTCCAATATCTCATCCCTATACACAAGAAGCAATTAACGTCGAAAGAATGTCGCTTGATGATCTTTGGTCTTATATAAGCCTTCAATGAACGACCGCTGGTCTACTTCCTTCTCCATTGTGGATGTATCTCTAAATATAGGAGGAAATTTCAGCGTAAAGGACAGAGTTCATACACACAAAATTTGATGGTTTTAGTGCTACTATTATTTAAAAAAAAAAACTTATTGTGCAAAACTTTTTGTATGCTCTTTGTACTTATAGTTCATTCCTTTCTAAAACTAAACTTCTTTATTATAAAATAATTCCTTATTGAAAATCACAATTATACTAAGCTTTTTCTTGTTTCATGATACCTAGCATAAGATATATATTAAAATTCCAAAAAGTATCAGTAAAGTCAGGATATTCAACTTCCTTTTCGGTGAATTAATATACATATATATATATATATTCTTACAAATGAATGGATATTTTTAAGATGCTGTTTTTTTTAAATTAAAATCCTGAGGAAACCCACGGGCACGTTGTTGTTGTCTACCACAAACACAATGCCTGGGATCGATTGGGGACCCTTCGTACCAGAAGTGATCACCTTACCACTGAACTAACGCTTCCTCCGCGACTTGGGCAAAACAAAATAATAATTATTAAACATAATGTTCATCCGTATTATTAAACCTTATCATCAACATCTGTAGATGCTATTGTTAAAATTGAATCAATACTAATGAAAACCATCAGTTACCCTATAGACGCCCCTGACTCTACTTCATGTGTTAACGTAACACTGAGAGTGAATGCATGTTCACCTCTATTCTAAACAGGCACTTGTGAATTCATTGCATTATTTCTACGCAGTTGTAAAATACATCACTCTGGACAATTGTTACTCTTTTTCACTCACGCAACATTTATCCGCACTGTACAAAAATACAAATCACTTTAAATATGGAAGATTGACAGAAATATGGGATGAAGATATAGACTAAAAGAGTTCCTCAATAGCTTTTAGGTTGCTTGTCGCCACAGAGTCCAAATGTGATTCAAGTTCCGGTGTAACTTTCAGTTCTTTCCGCCTAATAATCCTGGAAGGTTCTTTCGGAGACTCATCAGCACGCTTACTCTTTTCATTTGACTCAATTTCGTCACCACTTTCAACTCCAGAATCACTCCTCACTTCCATCTCAATGTCTCCTGCAGAATTATCAGCAACAGGTCTAAAAATAAAAATGAAAACGTTTTACTTTATTATATAAATTCAAAATGTTTATTTAAATTACTTAACTAACTACTAAACACCAGTTTCTTCCCAGTTACCATATTACTCAAAAAGGTTCATATGAGTTTTATTTAGCAAGTCTCCACGAATATTGGTCATTTCGTTAATTTCCTTGCAGTTTGAAAGTAGCTAATACATATTAACAAAAAGAACGTTATTGATATGTGCAAGAACACAACTGAAAGACATGATCCCAAAATAGAATATAATACCTTAAGCTACGTAAAATATAGAAAGTCTTCTCGCATAATTTCATCAACTGAAAGCGGTTGTCATCTTTAGGGATACAAGAACATGGGGAGATGAGGAAAAATGAAATGAAATGAAATCTTTCAGTTTGACATCCCACGATTATACTTGTTAGGCTAAAGAAAACGGATGATTAAGGCAAATGAATGATGATGGAAGAATTGGTGAAATGAGAAAGTGGGAGATAATGGGAGGACCCCGAGAAAACCCACGGACCCGATATTGTCCACACGAATTTACTTGGCCGGGGACCGAGCCAGAGACCCCACGCACCAGAGGGAAGCGCTCTACCGCTGAGCCACGGCTAATATTACCTTGTGTTTTAAAATGTTAAAGGGTTTATTTACTATTCATGAGCTGTTCCGATATCGGCAACAGTAACTGATAAGACTACAGATCATTTTTATTTTCTTTTCTCAAGCCGTAAAATTATTAGTTCTGAGTTTGAGTTGAGCGTTGGTATTCTGCGTCTTCACGCAACACGAGGTTATGAAGGGCATGGCCCATTATTAGTGTGGGTTCCGAACCACCACTCAGTCTTGAACTCGGTGCAGTTGGCAGGTGTACAGATCACGATGCAAGATCAACCCTTATAGTAGGTCATTCATTCCCCACTACACAAATCATTATGGAAGATGGATCCTCATAGTAGATCATTCATCAATACACAAATCATTATGGAAGATGGATCCTCATAGTAGATCATTCATCAATACACAAATCATTATGGAAGATGGATCCTCATAGTAGATCATTCATCAATACACAAATCATTATGGAAGATGGATCCTCATAGTAGATCATTCATCAATACACAAATCGTCATGCAAGATGGATCCTCATAGTAGATCATTCATCAATACACAAATCATTATGGAAGATGGATCCTCATAGTAGATCATTCATCAATACACAAATCATTATGGAAGATCGATCCTCATAGTAGATCATTCATCAATACACAAATCATTATGGAAGATCGATCCTCATAGTAGATCATTCATCAATACACAAATCATTATGGAAGATCGATCCTTATAGTAGAACATTCCTTACTACATAAATCATCATCCAAGGTCGATCCTCATAATAAGTCATTTCACACTATACAAATCATCATACAAGATCGATTCTCATAGTAGGTCATTCCCCATTTAACTATCTCGCTTCCAACAGAGTTGAATTGCAGAAATACTCCATCGGTTCTGGCTATTATTGGTTTTGCTTTTGTATAAAATGCTTGGAAAACCTGCTTCTCTTTACGATTAAAACTGTGCTGAACAAATGCAGGCAGATTTCCTTGATGTACTCAGAAGATGAGGAAGCCTTTAAAACAATGAATGACTGCACAAACTATTGAACATATTAAATCTCACTGGAACTGATATGCAGCCATTTCCTTTGATTTCACCTATCAATTACGTAACAGCCATACATACTGTCACAGGGAAATTATCCAGAAAGGAAGAGATTTCGGTGCAATGACCAATGAAGCAGAAAATGTTCCAATATAATGTTCCATTTATCTGCTGCACCAGTGTTTTACATACACGTTGAACAGTTTATTTGAGCAAGTATAAATGAATCAAAGCAATGCGTTTCACCTGGATATGTATTAAACTTACTTTTTTTTTTCCTTTTTGTTGAAATTTGTCCGTTAATATTTTTCAGTTATCGTTCTTTTTAACACTCTTCCACAGAGATATTATTCATGTTTCAACGAACAGAAAAGCATTTAATGACAATATCTATCCGTAATAAAAGGATGTAAATACGAATAAAAAGCTATAATTAACGTAACCACCTCATTTACTAGAACTTTATCGGCAATCAAATTCTTTCTGAAACTTCGCTTCTTTTTTTTTTCAAAACTTTTCACTATTATCCTTACAAACAAACACAGAGGAGGAAAAGGTTCAACATAAAATATAAAATTATGTCGCTTCCTAAGCACCTGAATCGTTATAAAACTCTGTTTATTAATCTCTATTATAAACATAAAATTCTCCTCTTGTGTATAACTTGTGTTTTATATCCATCATTTCCTTTTGTGAAGTTTTAGAAAATTCCAGTCAACTGTTTACAGAAAAAGACACGTTTTACAATTAAATTACACGATAAAAGTCTAACTGTCCTTTGTTCTCAATTTCGATTTTCACGAAGGGAACTTTCTCTTTTTAATGCATCATTTCAGCGATTCTCAACCTATGAGTAGTATCGACTATTGCACGGTTTTGAAGGTGTGTTTAGTGAGACAACGTAGTCTTCGTATCGAATGGAGTACGAGGTTCAACAAATTCAGGAAAAATATATTCAAAATAAGGTGTTTGGTTTGTCAAAAACACCTTTATGTAGTAATTTATATAGTAAAGGGAGTTCCATAAAGAACACAACTTTTTAACTGTCCACCATTTAAACAGAACTTAATTTATTAGTTATGTTTTAGTCTATACGCCTTTGCTATTGGTCAATAAACAAACCACAACAGAAGGGTACGAAGAACACAGAAAACTCGTGATACGATATTGTCCAACATGAACTTGTGCCTTGAGATCGAATCAGGGTCGCCCCTATCAGATATGAGTGTTGTACAACTCACAAGGAGAAAGCAGGCTTTGGTAAATGAGTTTCGGGGCCGTTTTTTTGCAAGGTGATAGCGTACATTTAAAGTGTTCATATTACAAACTGGGAGAACGCAATGGTCTAATATAGTGGAGGAAAAGCGTCTTAAAGTTTTCGACTCGTCGCATATATCGTACGATGCGCAAAGTTATCAACTGACAGCATTGCGGAGTCAGTAGCGTCTGTGACTCATGTACAAAAGGTCCCGGGTTCGATTCCCGATGGAGTCGACTTTCTTGTTTTTTGCTTCAACCAATAAAGTAGCCATTTGTAGCTACAAGTAATATGTTAATTCACCATATGTTTATAATGAATGAAAACAATAGAAATGTTCAAATCAGTTGTAAAATTTTTCAATGTTCTCTGTTAACTAACAATGTAATTATTTCGTAAATATATTGATATCACGAGTTATATTATGGTTACCACAATCGTGTAAAAATGTTCTTGACGCTTCGTGTCTACATCTGTTGACAGTGTGCCAATTACTGAGCAAATGGTACGGGGGATTAAGGGTACATGTCCCCTCCAATCTTGGAACTGGGGGACTGTACTCCCCAATAATTCGATTTGAAATGTGTTTTGGGGGAGAAATGTGATGATTTGTGTCCGACTGAAAGAAAAGTGAGATGAAATTGACATCTTGACATCCGCCCCAGAGTAAGCCTCAAATCTGCTCGCCTTCCAATATTGAAGACAACTTTGCTCCCCTGATCTTCCACAGCATTGTTTTTCAACTTCATAAATATTTTGAACGTCACTTTAAAAAAAATATGGGAACATTCTTACCCGTCCCCCCCCCCCCCAATGTTGAAGACAGATTTGCGCCGCTGATTACAAGGGAAATAAGGGGAAAATCTCTTTTTTGGTTATAGCAACATCCTGTGTTACCAAAGAAGATTTCCTTCTCATGTCCCTTGTAATTCTCACACTGTCAACAGATATAGACAGGAAGCGTCAAGAACGTTTTTTATATAGCGACAGTGGTAACCATAATATAACTCGTGATATCAATATATTTACGAAGTAGATTATATTTTGTTGCTAGTTAACATGGAACATTGAAAGATTTTACAACCCATTTGAATATTTCTATTGTTTTCATAAACATATAGTGAATTGACATTTTACTTGTACCTACAATTGACTACTTTATTGGTTGAAGCAAAAAACAAGAAAATCGACTTCATCGGGAATCGAACCCGGGACCTTTTGTACATGAGTCACAGACGCTACTAACTCTGCCACGCCGTCACTTGATAACTTTGCGCATCGTATGATATATGCGGCGAGTCAAAAACTTTAAGACGCTTTTTCTCCGCTATATTAGGTCATTGCGCTCTCCCAGTTTGTAATATGAACATTTTAAATGTGCACTATCACCTTGCAAAAAATGGACCTAAAGTTCATTTACCAAAGTCTGCTTTGTCCTTGTCAGCCATCCTGCTCCCTCACTCTATTAATATTTGTATAAACAGTCCCACTATACTGCATTTATAGAAACGGATGATAAAGTATTACCTGCAATGTATGGGAACAAGGACTGAAATTATACTGTTCTAAGGAATGCCGAACTTCGTTTTTTGTATTCGTTAAGCTTAGATTTTTACTGAGTTTCATTTTGTTCCAATAATATCAACTGTTATTTAGTAATCAACTCCTTAATCAACAATGCTGCTAGTAAAAACTACTTACTCTTCCGATTCCTGTTTCTTTGGTACTAGAAGTGATTTCAAGATAGAAGTACACACAAGACTCAGTGGTGGCATCGTATGTGCAGGGGCGCTCAGGAACTGTAAAGAAAAAGAAAAAAATGTTTGAAGTTCTAAAACATAAACTAAAAGCAAACAGTTCGAGATGATAACACAGAAAAATTAAGTACGTACAATTTTAAATGTACAGGAATCATAAGAGAACAATCAGTTTAAGTTCTTCCCATGATTCCCTCCTTTGTGTGATTTTTTAAAAATAAACTATACTGTAGAATAACAATAAGCAATAAAATAAGTTTGAAAACTAAAACTAAAGTGTCTTGGTAATCCGAATGAATATGTTAGACCAAGTAGTGCTTACGTATTAATAGCTTACGTTCTTGATAATGAAATGTGTTTTGCATATATCTTTCAGTCTTTGTTAGTAATTCTATTATTTCTTCTTTTGTCTTGTATTCTGTTCTCTCAGTTAGTTGAAACCTGGGTAATGTACATTACAAATATCCCAGATATGAACAACATAATAAGATAAAGTTTATTTTTTTAAAAAAATAAAATGTCCAACGAACCTCCTTAAATCCCTCGCGACCCCAGGGTCCGAGGACCACAGATTGGAAAATACTAGTCTATTTTGTTATTGTTAATAATGAGCCCGGAAATATCGGGAAGAATTATAGTGTACTCTGGATGTCTATTGTAACTCAGAAATGTACTTTTGTCACTCTTTAATGGCCTTCTCTTGACCAAAATATTATTCTTCTGCTACTCAAGAAGAAAATAAATAAAAATAAAATACAATTCTTGATATCAACTCTTGACTCATCAGTGGCTGTACTTTTTTTTCCTTTAACTTTCTGATTTTTAAAATCTTTTGGATCTATAGGATAATCGAAAAAAAAATGGTTTGTAGTCGTAGTTTCGGCATGGTAGACCAAAATTCAATTCCCAGTCAGAATTCATATGGTTCAGATCCATGTCAAATTGTACATCCAGACCTCAAATAGTGTTAAAATAGAATACTATAACAATTTAACTTGTAACCTTTATTAGAGTAATCGATCTTGCTTTAGGAACTCGCATAACAATGTCAAGGTAGCTGCACTACCGGATCCAGGAATGTTGTTTGCAGGAGGCGGATCACCTCCTGGGTGATTAATGTAGGCGTGAAATACATAGTTTGACCAATATTTTATGCAAATATGAACATTGCACGAAAGGAATGGAAAAAGATGATTGGTTTTCGAAATGTGGGTATGGAGAAGAATTGAGATTATTAGCTGGTGGAACGGAAAAGGACTGAGGAAGTATTAGGAATGATACTCAGAAAAGTACAATTTTATTAAAACAAGAAGAGAGACTGACTGAGAAAAAAATTATATCACGAGGGATGTGCTAGAAGCTGTGTTGCCCACGAGACAATACGAGAAGGTTGTCTCATATCCTTTCGTCTCGATTCTCGAAATCTTTCTCGTCTCGTCTCGGAAATTTCTGTCTCGTGTTATAACTTTACGTACAAAATATATGTCCTATTTTTCCTTTCTTAATTTCTTCTAGGAATTAGCATAATTCTTCCGTGTCACGAATGGTTCACGAAAGGTGTAATAGAGCAACAACTGAACCATATTTATTTTTGGAGTATCTATATGAACAAAAATGAAAATGGTTAGAACCACCTGACCGATCTCGATCAAATTTTCAACATAGATAAGATTCGGACCTAGGATGATTTTTATCGTTTCCAAATGAAATCTTTGTTTGTCCCACGGTTATGCCGCCTAGGCTAAAGAAGACAATGATGATGAGAAATGAGTGAAATGGTGGAATGAAGAAAGTAGGAGAAAACGGGAGAACCCCGAGAAAACTCACGCACACGGTGTTTGTCCATTACAAAGTTCACTTGGCGTGAGCTGGGATTGTATCGTTTCAGTTTGACGGTGGAACTTAGGAGAGGGGAAGGGGGAGATATTTAAAAATGATCGAAAATGACCGATATTGGCGTCGAATCCATAGTTTTCGGTGTTGCTGAGACGAACAGTGACACTTCCGATGTTGTTTAAATCCAAATTCAGTCTCCATTAGTACTCCTAAGGAGGGATGGTGATATGTAAATGTAATTAAAAATGACCGATATTAGTGTCGAAGTCATAGTTTTTGGGCTCCCTAAGTAGACTGGTGACAATTTTGGTGGCCTTTATGTCCAAAATGAAACATATTCTGCCCGTGCGAAGAACACGCATTCTGCTAGTAGTATTGCATAATGATTTGTGTATCTTTCAACGTTAATAACTTGATCATCAAATGACTCGCCAACAACGGTATATCTATAATGTATCTATTAACGATTAATATTTTTGATTCGCAATTGGAAGGCCCAGAATGGAACCTAACGATCGGCCATCCTAAAATTCTGCCAAGATTGTTCTTCAGTTCCATCATACAAATGCTAAGGTGGGACCTTAAATACACGTCATGATCAACTTCCCTCCAAATCAGTGATAGTTTCAGAGGGGTGGAACATCTTCAATCATGATTAACATGAATTTCCAGCACTTTCACGGAACTATTTTCACCATCCGTTGATTGAAAGCCCATCAGGGTAAGTGAACTAAAATCTCACTGTTCCAAATTCTATTCCATATTTTACTATTGTTTCTAGTATTAAAATGACTCCACGCCAACTAGGATTAAAAAAAAAAATACAACCAAAATTCAAGATTTATTTAATTCATAGAACACGATATTGAAAGCTCGACAAGTGGCAAAGATAGAATATTCATTTTTTTTTTATCTCGTTTTTGTTTGAGTGACTAGTGATGGAAACCATTGTAAATCGTATCAACGAATGACGCAAACGGAATAGAAAACAAACACGTCGAAAAGGGACAGAAGGATTACAAACATAGCCTTTCCTTTTCCATGGAAAATATATGAATTTTACGAATGGGGAAGGGGGAGAGAGGAGTGTATAGCGATAAACGTAACTCTGATAAGGTAATTATTCGGCCTACTGCATCATACACAATATCTTTTTTTTCAAGGAATTAACAAATGAAAGTCTCACCGCGGGTCACCCGAAACAAAAAGGAGGGAAACATTACACGCTTATGACATTGGAAGTGCGCCAAATATTTTACAAAACTAGCCCAAACCAAAAACCACTTCGAAAGCAAAGGCAAAGGTTAAGACATTGCGTAACTGGATACTTTTATTGAAGGCTGCCGAGCGGGAAGCCAACACAATTCTAGTCTTCACAGTAGTGACAACAAGCGTATCGTCCATCATGCGAGTGGTTGTAATTCTTCTACTGTTGTGCATCGCCTCAACGATGGCTCTTCCCGTCGAAACTCCTGAACAAGTAAGTTCATATATCTTTATAGTCAACCTATCTTCATACACGATACAATTATCACTCTTCTATTTAGTTACACGAAATCCGATTCGAAAGCGCGGGAGACCCGGGTTCGATTCTCGGCGGAGCTCATGTGGTTCGGATTCCAGGTTAATCAGTAGGTCCACGTCTCATATAGCCTTCCTGCTGAACAGGACGTTAAACTCAAAATCAACTCAACTCAACTCCGATTCGAAAAGAGAATAACAAAAGAAAACAACAACTCCAGTATTAATTGTTGGTGAATAATCAAAATCACGAACACAGGCATTCCTCGTGGTTATACAGTTAGCTACTCTGGCTCGGAAGATTTGGGTTTCATTCCTAATGGAAGCTTATATGGTTCGGATCCCACGTTAAGTTGTAGGTCCACGTCTCGTACAGCCTCGGTACTGGAAGGGACGTCAAACTCTATACCAACCAACGAACAGAAGAATATATTTTATGGATATTACTTTTGACATTTGGATAGGGTTGTCTATGAGCATAGGCTATAGAGGGGGGCTATAGATGGCCAGGCCTTCCAAGAGCACTGTTGGCTCTCCTAGAATGCCAGTAGAATACCGAATGGAAGTTGAAAAGTTCTTTGAACTCGTAAGAAGTAAGGAGCTACGCAGTGGCGGATTTAGGCCGGGATCGGGGGGCTTGGCCTCTAGCTTTTTGAGTGACAAAAATAAATTGTGTTATTTATATAGTTTTGAAAGTTTATAGTAAACTCATACCTATCATAGTATGGGTTTACTATACTATGATAGTTGCTCCCCAGTTTTTACTTTCTAGATCCGCCACTGGAGCTACGCCCCTTTGCAAAGTATGCTAGTTACGCCAATGCTTACGTGACAAGAATTGAGGTTGTCTCGACTCCAAAAGATGTAAAATTGATGTCTCGTCTCGGATTTTTTCACGAAAATTATTCCTTCCCTTTCCGTTGACAGCCCTAGATTTGAACCCATTATTATTTCAGGCATTTCTTTTTAATTCTAACCTTGCTCTGTAGGTTAATGAAGAAGCATCAAATTTAAAACCACGAACATTAAAGGTAAGGATACTACACATTTGGTTATTGCAGAGTCCATTAGATAACTTATTAATGTAACTACATGTATTAAAACAAATAGCAGTGTCACGTGTACAGCGTGTGAAGGAGTTTGGTTTGTACAGTGTGTTCGGAGGAAAATATACCAATAAGAAATTTGAATATGTCGAGAACCAATAGTGATAGAACCGTCCAGTTTTGTTCTTGGAAAGAGAAAAGAATAGGACTTTATGCCCTGAAGACAACTGAACGCAACAAGACTTCATACATGCGCATTACTCGTTAGCAAAATGCCGTTAGAAAGTTGAGTGCTGTTTTTGGTTCGCAGAACTAAAGTCCCTTGTAATCGTACAGAAAAGATTTAGACACAAACCATCAGACCATCATTCCATTGTTAGACGGCACAAATAACTGCCGGAAACTGACTCTGTGTTCAGGAAAAAAGTAGTGAAAAAAAAAACCGTCCACAATAATTGGATTGGAAGAAATCAATGGCTCTCGAGATCGCCTGACGTAAACCCTGATTTTTTTTTCTTTAGGGGTAAGTGAATACCTTTGTGTAGCACACCCAGGTTCAAGATTTGGATGATCTAAGACAAAGAATTATCGATGCTTGTGGATCCGTGACATCTCAAATATTACGCAACAGTTGGAGGGAGGTTCAGTACTCCCTTGATATTTGCCAAGCAACAAAGGGGTACACATGAAGATGTACTGATGCAAGTTGAGTGATTTTTTTTTTCTTGTATTGGATATAAATTTCTATGCTTTCCTCTTTCCGAAGAACAAAGCCGGACGACTCTAACACTATTGGTTGTCGAGTTATTCAAATTTCTTATTGGTATATTTTCATCCAGACCCACTATAATATATATATATTTTTTTTCAAATACTGAAACTGGAAGTGCTAGTTAGATTTCTACCACTTCCTGTTTTAGTAGAAAGATTAGAGTAGAGATGGAATATATTCTTGGGACGTGTAATCAATTGCACAAGCTAAAACCGGAAATGGTTGATTTCTACTATTTCCTGTTTTAGTAGAGAGATTAGAGTATATATTCTTGGGACGTCTAATCAATTGCACAAGCTAAAACCGGAAATGGTTGATTTCTACTATTTCCTGTTTTAGTAGAAAGATTACAGTAGAGATGGAATATATTCTTGGGACGTGTAATCAATTGCACAAGCTAAAACCTGAAATGGTTGATTTCTACCACTTCCTGTTTTAGTAGAGAGATTAGAGTAGAGATGGAATATATTCTTGGGACGTGTAATCAATTGCACAAGCTAAAACCTGAAATGGTTGATTTCTACCACTTCCTGTTTTAGTAGAGAGATTAGAGTAGAGATGGAATATATTCTTGGGACGTGTAATCAATTGCACAAACTAAAACCGGAAATGGTTGATTTTTACCACTTCCTGTTTTAGTAGAGAGATTAGAGTAGAGATGGAATATATTCTTGGGACGTGTAATCAATTGCACAAACTAAAACCGGAAATGGTTTATTTTTACCACTTCCTGTTTTAGTAGAGAGATTAGAGATGGAATATATTCTTGGGACGTGTAATCAATTGCAGAAGCTAAAACCGGAAATGGTTGATTTCTACTATTTCCTGTTTTAGTAGAGAGATTAGAGTATATATTCTTGGGACGTGTAATCAATTGCACAAGCTAAAACCGGAAATGGTTGATTTCTACTATTTCCTGTTTTAGTAGAAAGATTAGAGTAGAGATGGAATATATTCTTGGGACGTGTAATCAATTGCACAAGCTAAAAACTGAAATGGTTGATTTCTACCACTTCCTGTTTTAGTAGAGAGATTAGAGATGGAATCTATTCTTGGGACGTGTAATCAATTGCACAAACTAAAACCGGAAATGGTTGATTTTTACCACTTCCTGTTTTAGTAGAGAGATTAGAGTAGAGATGGAATATATTCTTGGGACGTGTAATCAATTGCAGAAGCTAAAACCGGAAATGGTTGATGTTTACCACTTTTGGTTTGAATACCACCTCCATTAATGAACTCGATTCCTCTTTTAACCCTCTACAACTTGGTCAAAATTAATCCGGGCAGAAAGAAGCATGGGCAAAAAGGGCATATATACAGGGTGTTTCAAAACAACAGCGACAACGTTTGGGAGATGATTCCCGACACCAATATAAGACAAAAAGTATAGACCAACCCGGGTGCACAAATGCTTCCTTTCGGAGTTATAGGCTGCCGAAAACATGAAAAAATGAACTTTAAAGGTCCATAGCTCCAATACTATGACACCCACCGTAGTCGGGCCAAGACTTCACTTAGGAACAAGTATGCCCTATCCAAATATCCATGTTTCAGAATCCTAAGGTACTCACGTAACAAATTTTATAGAGGGAATTTGGCTACGGGCATATAAGTTGAAGTACTCAGCAACTACCTCTATAAAAATTTATTGCGGAAGTACCACAGGATTCTGAAACTTGGATATTTGGATAGGGCACATACTAGTTCCTACACGAAGTCTTGACCCGACTACGGTAGGTCCCATAGTTTTGAAGCTATAGCACTCTTAAAGTTAATTTTTCATGTTTTCGGCAGCCTATAACTCAGAACGGAAGCATTTGTACACCCACGTTGGTCTATACTTTTTGTCTTATCTTGGTGTCAGGAATCAGCTCCCAAACATTGTCGGTGTTGTTTTGAGACACTCTGTATAAAGGAATTTTAGTTAGTAAAGCGTCCTTAATTATATAAAGAAATTTCATACAATTGAAAGGCTTTAAAAATTCGAAGTTTATCGCCACAAACAAAACCTTACAATTAGATCCCATTTATGCTAACCCAATCCAGCCAAGATTTTTCTTACCCACCTCTCTAAAATCCTGAATTTACATCTTCCATCTTTTCGGCTTTCGTCTTTTTTCGCACAAAATATTTGTCTAAATACTTTGGTTTTCGAAATCTAATCTTAGCTTCTGTTTTTCTTTGCGACTAAGTAACCAATTTGTAATTCATACAAATCCGTTGTCATATTTTAGGTAAATATTTATATTTATTCACTTCGATATTAGTAGTGACAATAGAACAAGCATTTTTCACATTTAATATACTTTTTGTTTCCTAGCTGACTATGCTCTTCTTCGTTATCACAGGACTACTATAAATGGTACGTCAGATTTCAGAACATATATAATTTCCTACAGTATTACACATACAATAATGATTAGTACTAGAAAAGAAGCGGAAACTCTTGCAGTTTTCATCAAACAATAGAAATGTTCTGAGTGTGTCTCCCTGATTACACGACACACGCCCAAGTCGTACTCGAGTTTCGAAACGTATGTTTTATTGTATTTTCCTGTTACTATCGCCACAGCAGTAGTGGTGCTCTCCCTAAGCTCTTCTAGTATCGTTGCGAATGAGGGTACGTAAATATGTTGCTTAACATATCTCTAAAAGAAGTCACATGGTATTAGATCAGGAGATTTGGCTGGCTACGCGGACAAAGCTAAGTCATTCTCGGCAGCACGTCTAATCAGTGGTGTGAACGTTTATCGCTTAGGTACCGACGAACATTGAGGTTTCAATAGGGTATTGCCTGTCTTGTTGCTCTACTGACCGGGAATTCTTTCTGATGTTCTCATCTGAATGCACGTTGCACTCCAATAACAAATTTGAACATATCACCCCCTTCCCACCCACAAAAAGTTTTTTTCTGTATTGCCGACATTTTGTAGCTGGACTGCATTCGTGCTACCTTGTATGTCAGATCAAAACTTGGTATTTCCGCTTCATGCGTGACTCATTACTGTATATGTAATACTTTGAAAAATAAACGTTTTGAAATTCAATTAATTATTTATAGCAGTACTGTATTTAAATTTGCTCACTTCCTGTAAATTATTATTTGATAATGATTACTATGTTTTCATTAACACCGTTAATATTCATCATTATGTACACTCATGTCCAAAATGATTGTCGCATATCTATAACTGCCTTCTTGTAAGAACATAAATTGATATTGATTTTGCGGGGTCTTCTAATACTGATACTATGTGTATAA
This sequence comes from Thermobia domestica, assembly GCF_964235325.1. NCBI lineage: Eukaryota > Metazoa > Arthropoda > Insecta > Zygentoma > Lepismatidae > Thermobia > Thermobia domestica. Next base: position 25,711,665 of record NC_137468.1, on the reverse strand, counting down.
TCGATAAATTTATATTTGTGGTGGATTTCGTAGGAAAACAATTATAAATACGAAAATTAGAATGAATAAAACAAAATGTTGCTAAATGGACAAGAACATTTTATTTTCGTTTTATTGTTTTTATTTACTACTCTTTTGCCACATTCATGTCTTTGTCGATTATACACACACTAACATTGTAAGAAATACCGGGCGAATTCGTTACCAAATTATATTCCTACAACAACATATTTATACACATGCGACAATAATTTTGGACATGAGTGTACCCTCTTATCTATCTTCACTGCGTCAGAAAGAACTTTGGGTTTTTATTGCATTGACTCTGTATTGTACATTATTAAGATGTCATCGATCACGCACGCAAGAAACTTGTCCAGATCATTCAATGTTAAACTTCTATTACTACTTTAATAGTGCTATTCGCAACATATGCACAACTTATTTTACTAAGACACTTTTTCGGCAATCTTACCACCTTCTTGGGAACTCCGAATTCTATCCAGATAATGTACAGCTTATCGCTTTCAACCAAATTATATACTTTCTAGTATTATAAACATTTTGCGACTCCTATTATTATATTCGCATTATTCTTTTGAGTATCAGTTCATTAGAAGTAAAAACGTTTCAATTTTCAAATCACGCCTCAAAAAGTTTTAACTAGATAATAAAGCCATTCTAATTTAAAAAAAAAAAAAAAAAAAAAGAGAAAAAGAAAAAGGAACAAACATTAATTTGCCCTTCGTATGTAGTAGATATGCGTTCCATTCAATCGGACGATGCCTACGAGGAGAATTGAATTCATTTTAGTACCACATTAAGGGAACACATTATGGCACATTACAAAACCTTGCCACGCTTTCCACAAATCGCTAAGATTATAAAAACCTTCTTTCTATCTCGCTTTCTCTCCCTCTTTCATGAAACGCAAGCTATTAACCCTTTCACTGGTTGACGACTATATATAAAATGTTATTTCCAGTTCATGCAATGGGATTTCCACATAAAACAAGTCTGATAACGCTGTTAAATACGTCAGTATTATTATTGAAAGCAGTCATTAGTGAACGATGTGTCGTGGAAAAGATAGAAAGCGTAACCTTCATACAAGGACTTCCTTACAAATTAAACCCATTTCCATAGGCCGGTTTAAAAAATAGACTGTCAGATTTATTTGGGGAAAAAAAGGGGGAAGAAAAAAATGGATGAACGCAGAAAATTTCACAAAACTCGGGAACTTCACAGAACATTACCGCACAACATACGAACATTAAGATGACACGTCTAAAATCGGAGCGGACTCCCCGCTAGTCTAGTGCAGTGGTTCTCAACCTTTTTTGACTCACGACATAGTTTACTAAACGTCCAGGACATCGCCACAATAATAATAATAATAATAATAATAATAATAATAATAATAATAATAATAATAATAATAATAATAATAATAATAATAATATCTATTATAATATTGAAACTAATTAGTTTTTATAATGACTCTATATAGCACTAAGCATTACTGCTACCGCTGGGGGATGTTGACTGCTACAGTGTCTTGATTATAACTATTATTAAATCCTTTCTAAAATTTCGCATTAGGGGGACTCCGTGTCACACCAGTGTGTCGCGACACATCGGTTACGAACCACTGATCTAGTAGCTAGCCCGTAGTTAGCCTTTGGTTCCGGGTTTGATTCCCAATGAGAAAGCACAAAAAATTAATTCCATGGTCATTCATTATCATTAATTATCTGTCTCCTTTAGCATAAAGGGCATAACTGTGGGACGTTAAACTAAAGCAATTCATTTCATTTTTCATGTCTGGCCGCAGTCATTCGTTTGGAAAATAGACGTGGAGTATAGAGATCTACTGTAGGTTGGTAAGCGTATCATGAGACTCCGAAATGGAGATGCCAAACTCGCCACTGATGCAATACTACTGCAATTAACAAAATAAGACATACAGAGAGAAAATATAGGAAATTCTTAACACTGACTAACATGGCCTTTTTTTTTTTTTTTTCATCTCATAAGAATTTTTACTTTTCAGACATACTTTCTCCTTTTCTCCAAGTTTTCTGGCTATGGTCCTTATGAAAACAAATGTTCAGAAGCCTTCCGTTTAAATTTAATATTGCTCCAAATCATAAAATATAAGGCTTGATTGGTTGGTAGAGTTAGGGCTTAACTTTCCGTTCAACTCCGAGGCTTACCGTGTGATTCGAACCACAATAGCTCCCACCGGGAATGGAAACTGAGTTTCCCGTACCGAAGCCTCAATGTAGTCACGAGGGAGGTTCCTGTAAGATGTGAAAAGTGGAGTAAACGAACCCAGATACAATTGCGTGGGATCAGTGGCGTACACAGTTTTTTTTAAACCCCGCTTTGAAAAAGGTATGAAAAAATAAATATTAATATATTTATACATAAATTCTATAACAATATGAAGTTGCGACCTAGATTACGTTCTGATGAAATTCTGTTATGGTTACTGCGTGAGATAGTATCTGATGAACAGAGAATGATGGTCTCGAATTGCTGAAATCATTCAACTTACATTACCTAGTAACTAAAGTCTGTGACAAACATCTTGGCATTTCAGCTAAACGAATAAAGCGCAAGCTCTGACGCGACGCTGCCAAGTGGTAAAGGGGTGTGGCAATGGCTAAGCAGACAAACTATAGCGCAATTAGGTGACAGGAGATACACGTGGTTGTGTACAAAGTAAACGTGGCAATACCGCTGGCCTCTCATTTGCTAGCAGCATTTAAAGGGAACTTGGAGCGCCGCCTTCAAATGCCAAGATGTTTTTCACGCCGTTTACATTACTCAAAATGTCTCCGGAAATTAGAACAATATTTTGAATTTGAAATCTAATTCTTTCAGTTTAACGTCCCATGATTATGCCCTTTAGACTAAGGGAGACGGATGATTAAGGCAAGTGAATGATAATGGAAGAATAGGTGGAATGAAAATGTGAGAGGAAACGGGAGTACACCGAGAAAACCTCTACCAATGAGTCACTGTGCCCCCCAAAGAACAATATTTTGAGTTGAGTTGATGTTGAGTTTAACGTCCCTTTCAGCAGCGAGGCTATATGAGACGTGGACCTACTGATTAACGTGGAATCCGGACCACATGCACTCCCGCCAGAAATCGAACCCAGGCCTCCCACGCCGAAGGCGCGTACGCTAACCGCTTAGCCACGTAGGAACTCGAACAATATTTTGAGTTTCAATATGTACTCTACGTATTAAACCATTACTAAAATATTTAACGCCCCACAATTAAACATTTTAGGCTAAAGAAGACACATGGTTAATTAAAGTTAATTATAATGGTTGGGAAAATAAGAATGTGAAAGGAAATCGGAGAACACCGAGGAAGCATATACAAACTCACTTGCTTGGAATCGAACCAAAGATCCCTGACACCAGCTGTGAGCGCTAACCTATAAACCTCTCTTCTATTCTATTTTTTACGCATTAATGAAATACACTATCATACTGATTTGACTTTTGAATTACACCTAATGTATCATAAAATTGAATTGATATAAAACAATCGCCTTGAACTTCAGATTTTATATTTTCTTATTATTTCGAAAAACAGTGGTTATTATTTCGACTAAATAATTTGAAACATCTAAGAAGGTGTCTTTCCTAATGCTTACAAGATTCACTATGTGTAGCAAATGTTTCAATGATTCATATTTCACAGCTTTCTTTATGAAATTACTCAAATCAGAAACATCACTCTGACTCCTCTACCCCAACTACAATGGAAACGAAACAGAACATTTTATTTCTTACAAAGCGTTAAGGAAGCCTAGGAATATTTGTAAGTGTTTACTAGTTGTAATTTTTCTGGAAACCTTTGGGGTAAGTCCTTTTTAGATAACAGTGTTGCTCGTAAGTCAATGGAAATACAGAGTTGCTAATAAAAAATCCACCAAATTGTACGGTTTATAACAAAAATATTAGTTTTACGTCTCACGGTTATGCCAGCTAGGCTAAAGGAGATGGTGAAACTGAAATAAGAATGAAATGGTGGAATAAAGAGTGGTAGGAAACGTTAGAACCCCGAGAAAACTCACGCACAGGGTGTTTGTCTACCACAAAGTTAACTTGGCGCGAGCTGGACCGAACCAAGGACCCCAGGCACCAGAGGTGATCGCTCTACTACTGAGCCACCGCGGCCCCGTTTGTAATAAGAAGTCCAAGTTGTGTATGGTATCGTTAGCACTATCATTTGCTAAAGTATTCACACAGAAACAAAGATTACGATATTTTATTCAAGCCGAACACTTTCGAGATAAAATATAGCAAGGTATACCTCTTTAAGCTCTTCGAGGGCCACGGTAGCTCAGTGGTAGAGCACTAAACTCTGATGCGTGTGGTCCCTGGTTCGATCCCCCGGCCAAGTAAGTTTGTGGTGGGCAACATCGTGTTCGTGGGGTTTTCTCGGAGTACTCCCGTTTCCTCCCACATTTTCGTTCCACTGAATCTTCCGTTATCATTCACTTGCTTTCATCACCGTCTCCTTTAGCCAAAAAAGCACAATCGTGGGACGTTAAACTGAAAGATTTCATTTTATTATGTGACATATTCTTTTTTACATGTTTCTACTGAAACTAAGCATTTAAATTTATTCACTTTTTCTATAATAATAATAATAATAATAATAATAATAATAATAATAATAATAATAATAATAATAATAATAATAATAATAATAATAATGATGATGATGATGATGTTTCCGTGGCTTGTCACAATGTATGTCGTATTTCCTTCATATATTTTGACACCGATTTCACACTAAAGTAGTAGAAGAATAAAATACGTGATTTCAAAGTATCATGTCCTTGCCCTATATCTTTATCAGAAGACAGCTGTACGATTTGACAAAGCCATAACTAAGAATTGTTTTTGTTTTGTAGTATCTTATGTGGTGTGGGAAAAGGGTTTCTAAAGAGTGTGAATTTTCGGAGTGTTTCTCAGAACAAAGGACGCTGTTTTGAAATGACATCTTAGCAGTGGCGGCCGGTGGATTGTGGTTTCGGGTGTTGCAGTAGGAACGATAAGAGACAGAAGATATAAAGTTGACTCATTGACTAATCAGCATAACTTTAGATGCAAATGCTATGTGACATGTGAAATTAAATAAAATTCTGTCTTTAAAAAATAAAAAATGCAGAACATTTTATCCGATTAATCACCTTAATTAATTAGTAAGTTCATTCTTCTCTCTTTGATTGGAGCAAATCTGTCTAATATATGCTGGTCAAACTCTGGTATTCTTATTGTCAGGTCTTTTTCGATGGAAAGCATAACCAATGGTGATAACCTTTCTTAGGACATTCAATTCCTTGAAAGTGTCAATTCTTTCTCATGTGGAAAAAAAGCTTTTCGTCTTTTGCTGACGCCATAAGTACAGTTAATATTAATTTCAGAAGCTTTGTAGATTCACTAAATATTTTTTCTAGATTATTGCGAACGATTCATTCTAGTAAACTCAGTCCCTGACAGTGATCCGAATTCCTCTTCAGCGTTGACTGAAGAGAGTTCGTAGCAGAGATTAGTGTTATAAAAAATGTACATTGAACACACTTTATTCACAGTTTATCCAAGAAAATTTAAAATAAATTGAGGAAATGTATCTGGTGCAAACAACCCTACTGCCATAAGATATCCTCTAAATTTAAACTGGATTTTGTTTTCGAACACTCTCCTGAATTGCCCTTTGCTTGTTTTGTCTAAGCCTTAATTGCAAATTTTTCCTCAGTTGAAAGCTGGTCAATGTTTTTTGTAAGTTATTTACAGAAGTCATGGTATACATTTCATTCAGAATTTGTAGGTTATTTACAGAATTAAAGCACACACAATAAAATTAAACCTAATAATTAAAAACCAAAACAGCTGATACAAAAGACGTACTGGTATATAAATTCTGAATGTCACATATTCATACATCAACACACACACATGTGCGTAAAAGAAAAAAACTATTCCAAATCATCCGTCTTGGTTGTTACGCAATACACGATGAACACAATATACTTCCACATGACGCGAAACAATGCTTACCAATGTGGTATTTTCTGGAAAGGAAACCTCGAAACCCGACAGATGAAGGATCAGCATATAACGGAAGCCAAAAATCAAAGAACATCAAAACAAACAGCACTGCCAGTTCTATACCCAGAAATGTTAACTGGGAGGGGTCCAAAGTATTTGAGGTTGGTCCAATACGTCTACATAATATGGAACCTGTCATATACTGCACCCGAAAAGACGATAAGTAATTCTTACTCACTGTCACCTATATTTTTAGAAAAAATAATAGAACGATTATTTTTATAAGAAAAGAAAGAGTACATGATGAGGCGTAAAATAAAATATTTAGCCTACATCAATCGTTTCTCTGTTAAACAAGTATAGTTCGTTAGGAAAGTCTACAAATGTTAGTCAAGTTTATGTGGAAATTATCAAGAGTATAAAATATACTTATTTTATAAAAGAAATGTGTTTATACTAAAATATTATCCACACAGGGGGGGGGGGGGGGAGCGATTCTACATATTGACTTATTAATATTTGATTCACAAATTACTGTAGAAGAAGCCTTCGTTATCAATATAAGCTAAGAATTAACTTGTAAATGCGGATCTACTTTCATTTGTTTTCTCCTCTACCAGATATTTTCTTTCTTATTTTGTAGTTCTGCAATCACTTTTTTAAATTATTATATTGATTTGCTTCAGTATGGTACCGTAATTTAAAAATATGAATGCATAAAAACAAATTCCATTTGTTAATTGCTAGTGAAATAAAATTCAGAAATCTTATTTAGCGCGAAAAACCTTCTCGTTCACTGGAAACCGTGCTGTGTTGCAGAAGCACTGCAACGACCAGTCCCTTTAACTTCTGAGATAGGAGAAAGGAGACTTAACATTTGCTCCAATTGCCGCGCTGAAGGAATCTGGTTGTTGCATGCTCGCTGCAACACAATATAAATGAGAGACTGTGACGGATTATTTTTCGCTTTTTAAAACGGATTAACGGAACGGACAGTTACAGAAGAAAAAAAATATGTTATTTAAAGTGTATATATGCTAGTATTAAAAAGTATTTTTTCTGTTCTTTACTACTATTGATGATAATATTTTTTTCTTGAAATACTTTGGTCGTTGCGCAACGCTGCAACACTAACAATAGCCGCCACTGCATCTTACCGTTTGAAATGAATTTTAGAACATAGCGCTTGACTCTTTAACATGAGTTCTTATCTATATGGGTTCTCTGTCGTTTTATCAAAATAAGTTATCTTAAGCGGAACCTACAATATGCCAAAAATTAAGTATTTCGCGAGTCCCTCAAGTTAGTTAGGTGAAACTTGGTATATAAATTCGGTATGAAATATAAGCTGACACGTGCTCCGGCGTCTGTGCTTCTTAAAGGAAGACAGAGAGAAATTTCTATAATGTTTTAATTTCCCATACTAGAAAAGTGAAAAAAAAAACTATTTTATAATAGGTATCACAAAATCGTGAGGCAAGGAAAAGAAATAAATGCAAAGTAGCTACGTGCTGTAAAATATTTGAGTATATTGATTTAAGAAAAACGTATCATACTTTCATTTAGTTTATATACACGCATAGTAACTCTACTACTTGTATTTTTAACTCAAAAATGAAATCTTTTACGTTGTAGGTCCCATGGTTATGGCGGCTACACTAAAGGAGATGATGAACAAAATGGTGGAATGAAGAAAGTAGGAGGAAACGAGAGAACGCTGAGAAAACCCCCACACACGGTATTTGTCCTCCACAAAGCTCACTTGGCGCGAGCTGGGATCGAACCAAAGACTCCATGCACCACAGGTGAACGCTCTACCACTGAGCCACCGCACCACCTATTTTTAATTCAAATTATTCTGGACAATATGTAATACTATAGTGGGTTTCTGGTGGCTTTCAACATTTAAAGATACAATAAACTAAATTTTATTAGTACTTTTCTTATTATTTCTTTGAGTTTCCCACAGATGTCCCTTGAATAATAAAGTCTAGAATTAAATATATATGAGGTTCAAAGTAAAAATTGGAAACTTTGAACTTCACAAGGAATGAATTATATTTTTTGTTTTTAATCACCCAAACATTAATTATCAGAACTACTGGTAGGTAGAAATGAAATAAAATCTTGGAGTTTTACGTCCCACGTTTATGGCGGTTAGGCTAAAGGAGACGGTGATGATGAGAAATGAATGAAAATGGTAGAATGAAGAAAGTGGGAGGAAACAGGAGAATCCCGAGGAAGCCCACGCACGTGGTGTTTGTCCACCACAAAGTTCACTTGGAAGAAGCAGGGTTTGAACCCGGGACCCAATGCACAAGAAGTGAACGCTCTACTACTGAGCCACCGCGGCCCCTACTGGCAGGTAGAACTTGGGAACACTAACATTAAAATAAATAAATAAATTAATTAATTAAATGGTGCCAGACTCATATATCTAGTCGACAAGTCGGCCTAGGATATATATAGAAAGGAAGAAAGAAAGGAAAGAGAATGATAACCAAAAAAAAAAAATGCATGAGTTGATGTATTCTAACAAAAAATGCACTATATTTTATTTATTTATTTTTCTGAATTTTTACACGTGTTAATTTCAATTGTTTTCCATTAGTCATGAGGAAGATTAGACGGAATGTAATTGTAGCAGCATAACTCATATATATAACTATATAATTCATATATAGTTATTTGTGGTTGGTTGTTAAATTGAAAACTTTTTTTTTTTTTAAATGACACGTCAGGACCACCAAGTTTTAAGAAAAATGAGAAAAACTATACTACACACTATAGTTTCTCCAAAAACGTCTATTTATTTATAATATACCAATTGTAGGCAACAGTTTGACAGGTACAGATATCTCATAAAATGTATATCTACGCGTAGCAAACACAATACTGTTGTTAACTTCGTGTCTGACAAAACTTGACATGTGTCTTTATAATAATAATAATAATAATAATAATAATAATAATAATAATAATAATAATAATAATAATAATAATAAACTATGTAATTACAGGAAGGCGACACTACTGGAATTATTTATAGTGCAAAAGAGAATACAATTACTCATTAATTTATTTTTTTTTTTTTTCAGATAATCCAGAATATGAATGACGTTCCCCAATGGCATTGCTTGAGATATCGACGACTAGACCTTGTACGACGTTGCAGGAATCAACGAGGGCGGGACAGACAAGTTTAGGTAAGTAATCTAACAGTGCTAATTTTATGCTTTGACGTATTAAAAATATTACCAAATGTTCCATCTATTCACTAATATCATTTCTTCCTTAAAAAAAAAAAAAAAAAAAAAAAAAAATCAACAAAAGGTCTTTCCTTTCTGTCTTTTTGTACCCCTTGTTAAACCTTTACAAAATCTGTGCGCCCTATTTTGATATTCTTTTCCTTTAACATTTACCCTGCACATAATAACACCCTAAGTTTTAAAACACTTCGAGTACGGAACAGGAATTAATGTTTGGAAAGGGATTAATGCCAACTATGAACCATATCAATTCTAATTTTATTTAACTTCCTCATTCACCAATTTCAAGGCAGAATATAGTATTCATATAGTAGTTACACAGTAAGGAAAAGTTACTATTATCTGCTATTACTAATAATATGCCCCGAGCCCATGATTGATCCAGAGCATTGGGTACCGTTGTTCTAAAACAAAAACAATTGCCTCAATGCACATTGTTAACGAGATGGATGAGACAAGAAGTGCAATAATTAATGTTCTATGTTTTATACTGTCCTCAACAGCCAATATTCCTGTAAATGCTGATTCTTATATTATATATATATAGGGTGTTTCAAAACAACAGCGACAACGTTTGGGAGGTGATTCCTGACACCAAGATAAGACAAAAAGTATAGACCAACTTGGGTGCACAAATGCTTCCTTTCAGAGTTATAGGCTGCCGAAAACTTAAAAAAAAAATAATAATAATAATAATAAAATAATAATAATAATAATAATAATAATAATAATAATAATAATAATAATAATAATAATAATAATAATAATAATAATAATAATAATAAATTTAAAGGAACGTAGCTCCGAACCTATGGGACTTACTGTAGTCAGGCCAAGACTTTACGTAGGAACTAGTATGTGCGCTATTCAAATATCCATGTTTCAGAATCCTACGGTACTTCCGCAACAATTTTTATAGAGGTAGTTGGTGAATATTTCAAATTATATGCCCGTAGCCAAACTCAGTCTACAAAAAATGTTGCGTGAGTACCTTAGGATTCTGAAACATGGATTTTTGGATAGGGTACATATTAGTTCCTAAGTGAAGTCTTGACCCCACTACAGTAGGTCCCATAGTATTGGAGCTATATACCTTTAAAGTTCATTTTTTCAAGTTTTCGGCAGCCTATAAAATTGGACTCGAAAGAAAACTATAGATTAAAAGAAATGAGAGTCTTAATTTAGTGTTGTACAAAGAACTTGAGTGTTGTAATAAGTTCGTAGTATTTATATCAATCTTATTTTTACTTTCAGCTGTTTTGATGAAGAAACAAACCATCACTGTGCATTTTTTCAATCATTCATCCACATATTCACGATCATCGTTCATCCGTGTCATTAAAGATTACAACATTTTCTATATCATGTGATATTTAATGAGCAAGTAAGACGCTGCTGAACGGAAAGATACAGAATTGTACTTATAGCTTTTGTACAATAATATTCAACAGTACAAATGTGTATTTTTCTCTTTCGTTATGTTTATGTATTATGAAATGATTTCTACACATCAAAAAGAAAGAAAAAAAAACTAGACAGATCTAGTAAGACAATTTTTAGTAAACTATAAAATATTTTGTAAAAACTATTATTTTTATGACTTTTCTGTGAATTATTATTATGAGCTTAGTCTGATTCGGTTTTAAAAAATACCGTTTTGGTCTAATTTCACCAATTTCTTGTAGATATTTGTAGCAAAATATTATATAGTATAAATATTTATTGTTTTTCTTTTTCTTTTTTAAAAAAGAATATTTGTGTACATAAGCAAAGCACACATAAAATCCTGTACATTATTGGTATAATACTTCATTTACCACAATACCAGTATGTACATCATAATATTAGGGGGGAAAATTCTGATCGTTCATCTGGTGGAGATTGGGGTCTTCTGCACCAGTTGTTTATTTCCCGAGCCGCATCTAATTATTTTCAGCACTTATTTTCTAGAGACAAACTATTATTCTCATACCCACTGCTCTTCCGGAATGGCAGGGTATCTCCACTTCATTGTCATCAATCCATCAAAATTATATTTTGGAGTTCTTTTATCCGTAATTCTAATACTTATCCATACCTGTTAATTAACTTCTCTTTAATCTAGCAGCGTTGCCTTCTGATAGGTCAACTTCTCTACGTTCCTTCTCCACAATTCTTCTACACTATATATTTCTTCATCCTAAATATCCAGTGGTACTACAATTGTAATCCAAAATTTATTTATCTTTTTCTTCACATCTGGTTTGTGTTCCTACTCAATTTGATGAATCTGACTTTACTATTCACCCCTTCTTCGTTTCTGTTACTAGTTTTATGTATTCTCGTGTCTCAATTTTTCCTTTTAACTTAATTTTTTAGTTATCATATTCACATGCACTTATTTTATTCGAATTATAATTTCTAAAGGTTCTTATAACAACAAACGACAATATGCATCATCATGAGTGATACGATTCATTTATCAAGACAGATTTCACTCAAGGTTGTACCAGAATGTTCATTATCTTGACATTTCAGTGCAAGCAAAACTATTACTGAATATATGCCATGGTTTCTATCTCAATAAAATTTGTAACGATTAACTCGATAAGTCACACGTCGAAGAAAATGTTAACAACTTTCAGATTTCCTTACATGTTCGATCCAAACCCTCTTGGGCATATCTAAATTCTTTAATGTCTGGTACATATGGTCACCCATCATGTTATTCGAAAGATCTTTTTGGGTCCGCGATGACTCAGTAGTAGAATATTTACCTCTGGTGCGTGGGATCCCTGGTTCGATCCCAGCTCCAGCCAAGTGGTGGGCAAACATCGTGTGCGCGGGTTTTCTCGGGTCTCTCCCGTTTCTTCCCACTCTCTTCATTCCACCATTTCATTCATTTCTCATTATCACAGTCTCTTTTAGCCCACACGGAATCGTGGGACTTAGAAAACAGAGACAGATTTTTTTTTTTTTTTTTTTGAAGTGTCCTTGATGTCATTTGAAACACACAATGTTTGTATAATTCACAGAATAACACTGTGTCCCCGATTTATTATTGAAACACTCAAAACAAAAAGCGGAAAAATTCTGTGCTATCATGAATTCACATAGACCCATTGCCAAAATAACTGTTAAATCAACACGTATCAAGAATATGGCTAACACATTAAAAAGCTAAATAACAACCCTTAATCGTGTCCTTCAGAACTCATTCATGGTTCTTTAATCTCATTGTACAATGCGTACACAACAAACTTCACCACAAAAATAAAACTAGTTGCCAGGAAAGTTCATAGTGAACAAGCAAAAGTTACTTCTTTCTTCTTTGCTCACACGCGTTAGTAAGAAATTTAAATATCTGAAATCTTAAAACCCAATACTTAAAGCCCAACAAATCACACACATGTGTAGTATCCATTACTACCAAGAAATTGCGACAGCATGAGGGGAGGGGGGGGGGGAGAGGCGAAGCAAAAATAAATGGGCATCCCTTGTTCTTTCTCCTTAGAGTTCAAATAACATTATACTTCTTTCATAGAAAACAATTCTTTAAAATTAAGATTAGGCTATTATACAGACGCGCCAATATGAGTAAACAGGTATTTATGCTTATACTAATTATACACGAAATGGTTGTCTTTAATTATAATAACAATTCAGTACAAGTTTTCTTAAATCACAAAAAAACTATTTGTGTGAACTGTTTGTTATTTTTATGAATATGGAAGTTACCAACTGAATATGGAAGATATTATAATCTGTACTGCAATCTGTATTTCTTTGCAATTAACATGTATAGACTTAAAATATATTTTTATATTGTATATTTATTACTTATCTGTATCGCTCGCATAATGGCTAGATCATTTTTCATGGTATTATTACTGTACGTGTATTTACTGTGTAATAATTTATAAATCTGAACTGGAAATGTATTTTAATATTCATGAATCCTTATGCAATATTAATAAATAATATTGAATGAATTTGATTATTTATTTTGTGTTTATCTTTCCATGAATTTGTGAAGTCATGAACTAAGGAAAAGAGTATATTTTATATTCAGATTATATATGAAACGAGTTCTCATCTTTTGTCGATGACTATATAACTGGGTACTTTAAAGCAAATGACTTTGGATTGTTTGTTTCGTTTGCCAATGGTTCGCCGTGTAATAACATTATGCATTTAACTTTCAAAATGAAATGAAATCTTTAAGTTTTACGTCACAGGTTATGCCGGCTAGACTAAAGGAGACGGTGATGATGAGAAATGAATGCAATGGTGGACTGAATGTAGTGAGAAGAAACGGGAGAAAGCTGAGAAAACCCACGAACACGGTGTTTGTTCAGCACAAAGCCCATTTGGCGAGAGCTGGGATCGAACTAGGGACCTCACGTACCAGAGGTGACCGTTCTACCACTGAGCCAAAGTGCCCCCACATTTAACTTCAATGGAATAACACACAAAAAAAAGTCCGACAAGAAAAGAGTTGAACCTGATCTCCCGATATGTTACGTTGTAATTGAACATGATTGCTTCTGTTGCAGGCATTGACAGATACAGTCTGTCTCAACTAGGTTTTAAGCTTATTATGAAACGTGTCATGGTAAAAATAAAATGTATCGCGTAACAGAGTTTACACTGAAATTTTCATATTGGAGCTCTTGATTTTGTGCAGTAAAAAAAAAATGATTGTAAGGTTTAGTGGTAATGATCTGCAGTATTCTTATGTTACAAGTTTGGACCACAGGTCATATAGATATTATTATCAGTTAGGTGGTTCGTTAAGGTTAATTATATATAAATGTACTATACTACAAGCATGTACTATATACATTATATAAATAAAGAAAATTGGGTGTATATACGAGGGTCGTTCAATATGCAAGTTTCCCTAAGCTGGGAGGCGCGGTGGCTCTGTGGTAGTGTTCACCTCCGGTGCTTCGGGTCCCTGGTTCGATCCCAGCTCGCGCCATGTGGACTTTGTGGTGGACAAATATCGTGCTCGTGGGTTTTCTCGGGGTTCTCCCGTTTCCTCCCACTTTCTTCATTCCACCATTTCCTTCATTTCTCATACTCACCGTCTCCTTTAGCCTAACCGGAATAGCCGTGGGACGTAAAACTTCAAGATTTCATTTTTTCCCCTAAGCTGTAAAATACAGTATTTACTTTTTCAGATAAATTTGTAATCTAATACTTACGTGAGTAGGTGGGTCGTTCCTTACCTCTCCACATAATCCCCATTGAGATTCATCCATTTGTCTCAACGTTGCACCAATTTGCCCAAACCTTTTGCAAATATTCAGGGCTCGGTCTATTTAGCAACTTTCCTCACATTATGTTTCACTTCTTTATCTGTTTCGAAACGTTCACCTTGCAATGCAGAATTCAATACCAGAAAGATGGAACCCATCCTAATTCTTCAATTTTGTCTCTTATTTGAGTGCTGAGTGGGGATGGGATGGGAGTTATTGTCAAGAAGAAGAGACCAGGTCGCTTATGTCGATTTGCATTTTCCCTGAAGAAGAATTCAGGTTCGACATAAGCCACCTGGTCTCCTGTCAACTGGTGATGACTAACTGAATGTGAGGAGAGTGTTAAATAGCCAGAGCCCAGATTTTCTGCAAATAAGTTAAGATAAATTGGTGAAACGGTGAGACAAATGCATGAATCTCAATGAGGATTATGTGGAGAGGTGAGAAAGGACCCGTCTATACATATATGTATAGTTTACAAATGTATTTTAAAAAATAAATATTTTACAGCTTAGGAAAATTATATATTGAACGACCCACGCATATTCAGGCTTTGTGATTTGTTATCCTTGGTTCGATATGCCCGTTATGTTATGTATTCTTTATCAACTTTTCCAGAATTAGGTTTTCTTTTTCTTTTATTTTTAACTCGCGCCTACGACTAAATACATGAGTGTATTAATTACTTTGACGATGCAATAATTAACTTAAAATGTTCAGTGAAAGTACAGGGTGTCTACTAAAATTCCAAAATGAAATTTCGTGACTTTTTCGTGACCTTTTTCTTTACCAAACCATAAAATTTCGTATCATTTTCGACAGCAAATTTGGGTGCGAATTAGGCCCAATTTTCATGCAAGCGATAGAAAAATGCTTTGCTTGCGATTTGGTAGCACACATTTTTGGTGGTGAACTTTGATGTTTTATAGAACAAAATTTTCCAGCCTCTACTTATATTTGTACAGATTAAAAAAAAAAAAAAAAAAAAAAAGACCCAAAAGCTAAATTTCGGACTTTTTCTTGACTTTCATGACCGTTTTTTGATTTCGTGACTTTTTCGTGACTTTCGTGACCGATAGACACCCTGAAGTATTTTAGAGTCAATTGGAAACGATTTCCATATGAGTTAGTGTACATGATTATATGTATTGGAAAGTGAGTATTAACAAGAAAGGACTGTTCAAGAAAATTATTACGAACTATATGCAAAGCAAGAAAGAAAGAAAGACAAACAGACAGACAGACAAAGAAAGAAAGAAAGAAAGACAGACAGACAGAGAGAGAAAGAAAGAAAGAAAGAAAGAAAGACAGACACACACACACAGAGAGAGAGAGAGAGACAGAGAGAGAGAGAGAGAGAGAGAGAGAGAGAGAGAGAGAGAGAGAGAGAGAGAAAACACTTTTTAACATCTCACGATTTATGATTGAGATTGCTGGGCTCTCGGCATCTTTGGCCATGTGAACCCGTCACGTATGAAGGATGACGTCCCTCGGCGATCACACTATCCGATGAAAAGGAAGGAAGGAAGCGGCCTGGGATCTGTCTGTTAGGTACTGTCCCGGCATTTGCCTGATGTGAATGAGGAAAACCCAGGAAAACCTCACTCAGAATGGCTGGCCTGAAAAAGCTTTTACCCTTTCTCGACCAAATGTTCCGACCGGAAATCGAACTCGGGACCGCTCGCACCAAAAGCGACAGCGTTAGCCACTACACTACACGGAGCCACTTAACATCCCACAATTATGCACCAAGGCTAAGAAAGACGGTGATAATGATGATAATGAAGTCAATGGTGAAATGAAGAAAGTGGGAGAAAACGGGAGAACCCACGAAAACACAAACATGGTGTTTGTCCATCACAAAGCCAACTTGACGCACACTGGAATTGAAGAACCAAGGACCTCACACACAGAAGTGAGCGCTCTATCACTGTGCCATTGCGGCCCTAATTAATAGTTACATTACTTTTTTACTACAGGGCTCATAGTGGTCTGGTCTCTTGTAAATAGTTGAAAAGTGACCAACAGTACACGAAAAAGTGACCAAGAAGTGACCAAAAGCACACGAAAAAGTGACCAAAAACTCATCATGCCTCTTTTTTCCTTTGTCAATTTCTGCATCACCTCTCTCTTTGTTGTTTTGTTTCATTTTTTTTTTCTTTACTTTTTCTTTTTGAGTTTCCTCCTTAGGTTTTCTAAGTATGCTTTGTAGTTACGGTAAGCAAAGAGCAGACTTAGTAGATGTAAGAAGCTTCTGAGTAAGTAGAACCAGGCCTGGCCTATTTCCAAATTTCTTCATCCCAGACATTATATTTAACTTAGCATTGAGAGTTCTCAAAGCCATGAAATATTCAAATTCATCACCTACTCTTAAGAAGAACATACAAAATGCATAACACAAGACGAACATGATGAACCATACAAACATACACACACAACGTTGAGCGGAGCGTTAACTATTACGAGAGACAACTAAAAGACTATTATGATAGAAGAAAGAATAGACACAGAAGGGTTCTCAACCCCACCTTGAGAGCTTAAGCATCCAACAACCATCCACTGTGCTTTAGAAAGAATAAAAATTGAAGTGAGAATAAAGCTGACTGTTTCACATGTGGCAGCAAGTATTCAAGCTTTCAGAAGAGTAATGAGTACCGGTAACAAGTTTCTGCCTTTTTCCATTTATTTTTACAATATTTTTCTTAGAAACTGCCAATGCAAAACATAAATCACACACGAAAAAGTCACTTTACCTCCCCAAAAAGTAAATTTTAGTGACAAATTTGAAGAAAGAAAAAAAAAAAAAAAAAAACCGTAACTTTTAGTGACCAACTTGAAAAAAGTAACTTTTAGTTGAAACAGTGACTCGCTATGAGCCCTGTTACTATAGTACAATTTTACGATTTTTCTCTTTAGAAAAAATTCAATACTCTTTTTAACATATAATTTATTCAACTGTACTCTCAGATAAAGTTTAATTATTATGTTCCTAAATACCTATCACTGGGTTACTTAATATCACTAAGTGGTTCTTAGGAGGTAATTCTGCTTATTCAGTAGGTAGCAAGTTCGTTCCGTTTGTATACATTGGATTTTGGGGATAGAGCATGGATTTGGTTTCAATGCTTAACGTATAAAACATTTCTCGAATATGTGTGAATATCAAATCAAATAATATTTTTCATTAAAAAAAAAAAAAAAATGTTAATTACTTCCATTTTAACTTTTTCGACAAATTTTCCATCTTTAAAATCATGCAGTATAATTTCAGTGAATATTATTGGAAGATTTGCTCGGAAACATTGCAATCACTACTTGGCACAAACTACAACAACATTGGGTCTGTGCGGCCATGGCATTTTTTCTTTCTTGGCACGTTTTATAGTATAAGAAAGATTTTTTGTCACAGCAAAAACGTAAAAAAATATCACTAAAACCTACCTTTTTAATGGACTCTCTACCGGGAATTCCTAGTTGAAGATGCGGTGAGGAACTAGCTGGAACAACACTTGACCCTGATTTTTCCGCTAACATTGCACTATATAACGTCTTCGGCAGCTTTTCCTCCTCAACAGTGGGACGGTCCTCTTTCTCATCATCTTTGTTTTTAAGGGTCAAAAACTCCTATATTAAAAGTAAAATCAGAACTTGAATGATGGAAGAAAGGAAAGCAATTTACATTATTGAATTGAAAATGCAATTGATTGAAGAGCCTGACTACCAAAAAAATACATCAGATACCTATCTTTATATGTTCTATGTTGTTTGAACAAGTACATTTCTAAAGTATCTCACGTTTCATTCTCATGAGAAATATATATCTTTAGTTATTGAGAAGTGGCAATCGCATTTTGTCTAATTTGCTCGTAGTCCAAGGTTCAATGCCGCGTTCACAAAAGCTTTCCACTGACTTCTATCCTCAGCCAACTGGATTCAGGTTCTACTTTTTACTCCTATTTCTGCAGGAGCTGCGGTGGCTCAGTGGTAGAGCGTTCACCTCTGGTGCATGGGGTTCCTGGTTCGATCCCAACTCGCGCCAAGTGAACTTTTGGTGGACAAACACCGTGTGCGTGGGTTTCCTCGGGGTTCTCTCGTTTCCTCACACTTCCTTCGTTACACCATTTCATTCATTTCTCATTATTACTGTCTCCTTTAGCCTAACCGGCATACGTATGGGACATAAAGCTCAAAGATTTCATTTCCTTCTTTCCTATTTTTGCAAGATCCATCTTAATATTGTCCTCCCATTTGCGCCTAGGTCTTCCTAATGGTCGTTTTCCGATTGGTCTTTGAGACAAGACTTTGAAAGCGTTTCTACTTTCTTCCATTCTAGCTACATGACCTGCCCACCTAAGCCTCCTAGACTTGATGACCCTAACAATGTTTGGTAAACGGTATAAATTATGCAGTTCCTCGTTATGAAGTTTCCGCCATTCTCGTTCCTCTTGGGTTCGAATATTCGTCTCAGGATCGTGTTCTCAAAATACTTTCAGTCTAGTTCTTTTCTCAGAGTAAGCGACGATGTTTCGCAACCATACAGAACAATAGGTATTAATATTCATTAATATTAGTATTTAATAAATACTTATACTAAAAGTATGAAAAGGAGATTTCTCTTATGTTTCTTACAATTCACATTAGATGAAATTTACGAGTCAGGGGAGGGGGGCTAAAAAATCAATGAACAAACACAAATTAGTATTTAATATAGGTTCTTGTGAATCACCTGTGTGCCCGTACAAAACTGCAAATGAGATAATGATCGGAGCTATTACTATTATCGATTCCTATTTTTGACATTATTAGATAATTTTATGCCATAATCTAATTAGGCTTCATAGGTTTGACTCCAAAAACGGACTACGCAGTAGTTGTTTCAAATTCTATTCAACTGGAGAGGGTATGTTGTCCGTAACAAATCATTATATTTCTCTCCACTATATTTGCCCAATGCGGCATAAATACCGGGCGTTGAATGTTTAAGCTTGGAACCTCCTCCCAGCAATTGCACTGGTAAACTTTCTAACACGACTCTCAGCGCTAGCTGAAGTTGCTGCATTGGTGGCACGTGTTCTTTCCAATCTGAAGATCATCGGTTCAAATGTTTCGAAGGTAAGTTTTAATTTACTTAATTAAGAAAAAGTACTTAAATTTGTATACCATTCCTTGTGTTAGAATATTTTGTCCGACAGTTGTTTCGTTAAGTGGCCAAATCGAGATATTCATTCAAGGATTCACTGTGTAACATCTAGTACAAGTTTAACTTCCAAACTACCAGATTTAGCGGAGACAGCCCAAATGTACATAGACTGTCCCTAGAAATTGTTTAGAACTCCAAATATCTCAGATTTTCTCCAAAACATAAGTTAATATCGTTCATGCAATATTTAAACAATTTCGTTTCACAGTATGAAACCACGGTAGACTTCCAAACTATAGGAATTCAATACTCAAACTTGAAGTAGTATATCTATAACTTCTGGTTGCAACAGATCAACAAAATTAAAGATAAAATCTTTAAAAAGCCATTACTCGCTTCCCT
This sequence comes from Thermobia domestica, assembly GCF_964235325.1. Classification (NCBI taxonomy): domain Eukaryota; kingdom Metazoa; phylum Arthropoda; class Insecta; order Zygentoma; family Lepismatidae; genus Thermobia; species Thermobia domestica. The sequence continues at coordinate 25,691,528 of NC_137468.1, read as the reverse complement.
TACTGTTTTTATTCTATGGCGGTACAGGCTGAAACTTGAAATCCTTAATGTGAGCCATTTCTGGTGTGAATACAGGGTTACGGGAGGAGATAGAACCTATTACTGGAACGTTAAATCGACTGCAAAAAAATCACATCTCGATATCTCTTACAATTTTTGCTCTATGGATATCAGTATTGAGACTGTAAGCACTAGTAAACTCAATCACTTCTGGTTTTGATAGAGTACTGCGGGTTGTAATGACATATATAGGGTGGACTATTTATCTTGATCATCCACTATAACGGACAAACCAAGAGAAACAGAAAAGCGAAACTTTGTACGAAGCACCTATAAGGAGGGGGACATCTTTGTATGTATTAAACAGAAAGACCCAATAAACAATGTTGCCAACCCAATATAAAGTTATATTTTTTCAAACGGCACTACATCAGTTTTACATATTTCAAAGCAACTTGTCAAACGTAAACTTAAAATACCAGTTTTATTATTCAGTGTTTCAAACTACGGATGTAGTAGTATCACAAATATTCAAAGTTCGGAAGTCTCTAAAGCACATTCAGCACAAATAAGATGCACAGGATCATGCACATCAAAAGTACTTTAGTGTTGGATACCGTGGTTATAGATGACTTGTTTCGAATGACTAGGAAAGAAGTTACCAGGAATTGAAAATTTTCATTTTGTTGAAAGCCTTTATTTCGAAGAAATGATAAGATAAGTATCATATCTAGTTACTTGTATGGTTTGTAATGAATATGTAAATTATTTTGCCGTTTGTAGCACTTCGACATCTCAAACCCTTCCGCAGATATATATTTTTTCTTGAAACGCTATATCGGTTGCAGAATACAATATGTCATTCTCTATTACCGTTTCTGTTCTATGATGATAACTTTTGAAACCGGAAACTGTTTAATTTGAACCACTTCCGGTTTGGGTAGAGCGTTAATGAAGGAAACGAAACCTATTCTTCGGACGCTGAATCGATTGCAAAAAAGCCGAATCTCGGTATCTCTTACCGTTTTTGCTCTATGGAAATCAGTACTGAAATCGGAAGTAGCTGTAAATTCCAAACACCTTCGAACTGTATCAAATGTTGCTGGCTGTAATTATACGTTCTCTTGAGACCCTAAATCGATTGCAGAAAACCGCTTGTCGCCATCTATTACCATTTTTGTACTACGGCGACAAGTGTTTAATCCGGTAATTGTTAATTTGAACCACTTCCGGTTTGAATAGAGGGTTAATGGAGGAGATAGTATCTAGTCTTGACTCTAAATCATTGCAAACAACCGAATCTCGACATCTCTTACTTTTTCCTCTTTTAGAAATCAGTATTGAAACCGGAAGTTGTAGTAAATTTCAACTACTTCTTGTTCTGGTAAAGTATTGCGGTTTATGATGAAATGTTCTCTTGAAAGCCTGAATCGTTTGCAGAAAACCGCTTATCGCTATCTAATACCACTTTGTTCTATGGAGATAAATGTTGAAACCGGAAATGGTTTATTTTAACCACTTCCGGTCTGAATAGAGGATTAATGGGGGAGAAGGAATTTATCCTTGCGAAGCCGAATCGATTGAAAAAAAAAACGCACCTCGATATCTTTTACTATTCTTGCTCTGATACCTGTTAATAGATAGATGGACGGTGAAAGCAGTTCTATAATACTTCCGATATTTACGCACAGCATAGTTTGCAGAGCTCCTTCATGGCTAAACGGTTAGGATATGCGCCATTGGCGTGAGAGATCCGGGTTCGATTCCCGGCGGGAGCTCATGTGGTTCGGATTCCACGTTAATCAGTAGGTCCACGTCTCATATAGCCTCGCTACTGAACGGGACGGGACGGGAGTTAAACTCAAAGTCAACTCAACTTAGCATTGTCTGGAAGTCTAATACATTGAAAGTATTAATTTACAAAGTACATTTATGAAGCAAATATAGATCAGTCATACTTACTTGATATTCCGTTATAAAATAGAGTTGCGAATCCATTTGCCAAAACATTCTATCCTGACTTTGATCACTGTGAGGAACAAATATGGCTGCAACTACTCTATGTTTTGACACGTTTCTTTTCACATAGGCAGGTCTTCTTTCCGAAGGTTTGAAAACAAACACTGTGAATAAGGAATAAAATAAGCATAATTAATATAAACCATCTACTTAAAAACACATGTTAATTATTTTCTCATATATATAAAGTTATGAAGCAATGAACAGTCTAAGTACTTTTTTTTAGTATCTAGCATTATGATCAGGATATGACGGATTTCAAATAAATACGCACAAAGTTACAAAGGATTGAAAATTGCATTACTTTGATAACCATCTTTATATATAATATAAACTCGAAGTAAATTTATTTTAAGAGATTACATGTAAGTAGACAGTACTACCTGATCTGATCGCTATAGTACACTGCGTTCATTCTTAACAACAATCACCAGTTTTTCAACGTTTAGTTAAACCGCAATAACACATACAAATGAATTCAGTTTTCATGCTGATTAAATTAACTAATGATTAAGTATACAAACAAAACGAAATCACATTTTTTATTTTAAATATTAACTTAAACGTTTATTCTTGTTAGGTAAATAAGATAGGTTAATAACTGCAAGTGAAAGAAGATATGAAAATTTTATAGTGAAAACGGGAGAAAACGGAACAACTCCGATGTAAATATTTCAGTTTTACGTCTGACGGTCATGCCGTGTAGGATAAAGGGAACGGTGATGAGGAGAAATGAATGAAATGATGGAATGAAGAAAATGGGAAGAAATGGAGGAACCCCGAGAAAACTCAAGCACATAATGTTTGTTCGCCACCAAGTCCCCTTGGAGCGAGCTGGGATCGAACTAGGGACCCCACACACCAGAGTTAGACGCTCTACTACTGAGCCATCGCGGCCCCAACAACCCGATAAAATCAACGGACAGAATGCTGGTCATCACAAACACGTATGACTTAGGATCGAACATTACTACCTTCTGTACCAGAGGTGATCCTTTTACCACTGAGCCACCGTAAATCTGAAGCAATGAACTGAACGTGTGCTACATTAGCTACATTTCCGATTTCCTTCTTACACGCACTGGTGAACCGAGTTTAACAAAGAATTATCTAATTTGACAAAATTAAAATACTGATTTCGTATGTAATATAATATCAAATTATACTTACGGTCATTCTGTTTACTAAAAATGGCCATATAACCAGATACAGGATCACAAGCTAAGCATGATGACTCAATTGGAACAGTATAAAGTAACATCAAATTCAGGAGATTCCACACACCTATGTTACTGTTAGTGATGCATACTACTAAGTGACAACATTCTCCACCTTGTCCGAAGTGTACTTTCCTATTAAAAAAAGAAAAAAAGAATAGAATTACCTTTGTATTTAAAAACATATCTGAAACATATTTCCGTACTTTCTGAATAGTCCTTTAATTAAGTTGGTTAATTAACTGACACGAAATATATTTAAATGAACAATACTACTCAATGATATAAAAATTCAAAATTTTACTTGGTATTCACCTGGCTGAAATGATCGTTCTTTAAACGGAAAGAATAGATAATGAAAGTATTTTAAAGGTCTATTTGAAACTCCTTCTTTCCTTAGGATACACGTTTTAATATCAGTATAATTACAAAAACCGAATTTTCAACCCTATAGTCCAGAATGTATAACGTCGTTGGCTTCCCGCGAAAAGTTGTAGTGACGTTTATGCGGAGTTGCCAGCGTGGTTACTCGTGGCTCGCTGAGTGCAGTAGACGGTTGAAGTTGAGTGGCCTTGCGATGAATAAGTTAGGCAAATCTGAAGAGTGGTGATTGGCTATCTTCTTACCACACCCCCAGTGACGAGCAGGTCTAAGCGCGGGAAGCCAACGACGTTATACCTTTTGGACTATAGTACAATTTTCAAAAATTCATTCATTCATGTCTACCACACAGCATTACGGGGAGGGGGGGGGGAATTGCATAAACAAAATACTACCAATATTGTATCCGTAAAAAAAGGTAATTCAGCTACAAATATATATAATGAGCGTAAATTAGCGAATACAAAATAGCATAGCTACAACCTTATAGACACATAAAATAACAATCTCTCGTTGCTCCTCGTACCCTTTACAAAAATAACCAAACATTCAGAAAGTTGATTTCCTTCTTTATATACTAGTTTAGAAATACCTTGACATTTTTGAGACTTTTTGAAATAGTGACACATAATTTTCATATTCAAAGTAACATGAAATAGTGTTACGATACTCAAACATACGTTATATTATCTCTACAGCAGGGGTCTCTTTTGGCAAACTTGTTACCTTTCTCGTCTTCGAAACTTTGAAAAAATCAACGAAAAAATTTTTAAAAAAGTTTTGTTTTTAATATAAACTTCACTTTTAAAGAAAAAACACCTCATTGTGTAACCATTAAATACACTTATTGGCCGAATCCGAAATACATCATATTTGTATTCGCCTGCTGGGATTAAAAAAAGCTCTCAGCTGTGGGATTCAAATGATCTGGTACAGACCCAAATGAACTCGTAGTTAAGCACACAAGTCTTTGGTGCGATTGGTCTCGTGTTCGATTTCCAGTAGGAAAACACTGAAAACAATACGGTTTGGTTCGATTTCACCTTAAACGAGCCTCATATAGCCTCGGTGCTGAAAAGGAGCGTTAAACTTCGAACATACAAACAAACGAATCTGATACATTTTCAATACGGCTCACAGTGTGCTGAAATCCCAAAAAGCTGGTCAAAAGTCAATAAACAAAGTTTCGATTTGCGAATATTTAAGTTTTGGGTCATATAGTAGAATGTTTGAAGTATAAAATTGTCATTGAAACATTCGTTTCTTTGTTATATCTACGGAGCAAGCAGTCATTTTAAAAATGACGGATGTAATGAATGTGCAAGTAAAAAAAAAAAAAAAAATTGATTTAAAGGATCACAATTTTGTTAATTTTCAACGTTTTTAAATTTTATTTTCAAAATAGATAAAATAGATGAAGGTATGTAGAACTGACAATTAAATAATTTAAGCTGAGAAAGCAATTGAAGTTATCACAAATTATCACTAAAGTTAGCGAAAAATAAAGTACGAAAAAAAGTAGATAAATACAGAGAAACAGCTATGAATTCCGCATAATTCTATCGACATATTGATTTTACGGTACATACAATACTATAATCTAACGGAATTCACAGAAAACAGTTATCCATAGATACCCTTGCAAACTTTATGTACATATTTCCCAATAGATGTCCACAACACCAATTTTTAACAATTATTAGTAATTTGAAACTATAGCAATAATAAATACATATGTTATTTTGTTATATTGCATTTTGAATGTTGACATTCTGACTTTATAATCATTATCAGTGACCTCGAAAATATAAAACTTGTTTTCAGCTTATTTGGAGACGTTTTAAAACATTTTGCCTGCTATACTGGATCCGTCATGTTGAATTTTAACTTCATAATCGTTATCAGCGACCTCGAATACTACATACAGTATTCATATAATGTAAATTGAACATTTCCATATATTGACCAGCTTTTTTGAAATTTCGACCTACTGTGCGGCCGCTCGATTCCATTTTTTTATTTTTTCCTCACGTAACTTCGTTCCTTCACTTACCGTATTTTATTCTGTAGATGCTGGTGACTTAATGAACACTTAATCTCACTCGTTTCAGGTACCCAAACAGTTAGGATGGTTTCGAATGCTACCGCTAACAGTGAACCATCAGACGAAAAACAAAGATCGCCTGCCGACATATTCTTATAAAATCCTATACTTTCACATATCCAACTCGTCTTGTTTGTTTCTGAAAATAATAACAGTAATAAATAATACCAACATTTTAAAGGGAAAAAATATTTAACACTTGAAAATGTATTTTCTTCAACTATACACAAAATCTTTAGTCAAACAAAATAGCTTTGAACATACTCCCTAGATATCAAAGAAATCTGGTGCAATGCGTATCCGAAGTACCGTAATGTCAATACTATGATTCTGATATGACGGATTTTGAATGAATAAAAAAAAGATAAAAGAGATTGAAAATTTAACTCTTTTCAAAACATTTATTTCGAAAAACTGCTTCGATGTCATCATCCAATTCCATATCTCAAATCTTCCGGAGAAATGGTAAATTCTTGCAAAGTTTGCAACAGTAGTAAAAAAATTATGTAATTCGGATAACTCGTTGAATTACACCTACCAAAAAATAATGCTTAATGTTATAGAAGCAAATTAAATCAAAAATTGTTTTGAAAAATTTTCCCACGAAAACGACATTTTACGCAATACACCAAAATTTAACAATTTCTTTCATATCTCCGAAACAGTTTGAGATATCAAATTGCCGTGAACGCATTATGAACTTTATGCCTATTGAAAACAACCTACATAATTGGATATTATACTTATTTAAACACTTTTTTGAAATAAAGTACATTTAAAAAAAGGAAATATTTTTTCAATGCTTGTAATTTAGTGTCTACTTATTCGAAATACGTCATCTGATGGCCCCTAGTTTTCAATATTACTGTACTTTTGACGTGCACCACCCCATCCGTGTGACTTGCGTTATTTTTATTGTTGAATCCTCCAAAATTTGGTCGGTTTTCGATGTTTGTGATACTGTAACGTTCTTAGTTTGCAACATTGCAAAATAAGTGTAATATTGTAAGTTTTCGTTTCACTTGTAGATTTGAAATATGTACTACCCAATGTAGTGTCATTTGAAAAAAAAAATGTTGGGCTAGAAACAGTTAATTTGGTTGTATTGCAGAGTATGTCAAACAACGTTTTCCTGTCGATATTTACATCATGAGAAATCTAAGCGGTATTTATTAGTTTAAAAGTTACAAGGGCATGATCAAGATAAAAATGAAATGAAATCTTTGAGTTTTACGTCCCACGGTTATGCCGGTTAGGCTAAAGGAGACGGTGAAGATGAGTGAAAGGGTGGAATGAAGAAAGTGGGAGGAAAAGGGAGAACCCTGAGAAAACCCACGAGCACGGTGTTTGTCCACCACAAAGTTCACTTGGCTGGGGCTGGGATCGAACCCGGGACCCCAAGCACCAGAGGTGAACGCTCTACCACTGAGCCACCGCGCCCCCATAATCAAGATAAATGGCCCCTATATATATATATATATATATACAGGGTGTTACAAAAATTTTGGCACAAAATTTGAGAACAGATTCGTCACAGCAAACTAAGAAAGACAGTTTATGTGGACCTGTGCTCAAAAGTGGATAGTTTCGGAGTTATAGGGTGCCGAAAACGTGAAACAAGTGAACTTTAAAAGTTCATACTCCCACTTACTAAAGGATCTATCGTAGTCGAGTTAAGACATCATTGAGGAACTGATATGTGAACTATCCAAATACCCATGTTTAAGAATGCTCCAGTACTTGCACACTAGTTTTTAGAGAGGTAGGTGGAGAGTGATCAAATACTCCCAAAAGACTCTCTAAAAATGATTGTGCAAGTACCGGAGGTTCTGAAAGATGGATATTTGGATACTTCACACACTAGTTCTTCAGTGATGTCTTGACCCCACTACGATCGGTCCTGCAACTATGGACCTTTAAAGTTAATTTTTTTTTCACGTTTACGGCACCCTTTAACATTGAAACTATGCACTTCCGACCACAGGTCCATATGAACTTTTTTCTTATTTTGATGTGATCAATCTAATCCCAAAAATTTGTATGAGTGTGTGTTTTCCTTAAGAGTGATTTTAAGAATTAAAGCTTTTTCTGGTTTTTAGGCTGTTTCGTCCAACTGTTACGATCAGTCTTGTGCTTGTGTATGGTTGTGTTGTGTTATGGTGATGGGGGCCCTTCGAACAATTCGATTCACCCAAGGGGGCACTAGGTTAGAAAAAGGTTGAGAACCACCGGTGTACACTGCGACACTACTACTTATTTTATCGTTGTTCAGCCTGTATATTTCATAAATCTAGAAATATTTGGTATATTTCTAACCTGTGGTATATTTCTAACCTGTTACCTGCAAATAATTTTTTCTGTATTTTTATAGATATAATACAAGAAAACTTTCATAAACTTAATACATTCTTACAACTCTACTAAACTATGTATTATAGATGATGAATTACGGTACTTTCAGGTAACAATATACGATTCAGATCACAGATACTACATTTTACATGATTAACGTAAGTACTATATGTATTACCATTAACCAAGCTCCACATTTTAAATTTCTTATCAGCTCCAGATGTCACAACTAACAATTGGTCCGTACTTTCTCGGAAAGGTTGGAATTGAACAGAAAATATGTCTTCTTCGTGTGGAGTTTCAACACATGTGTTTAGAGTGTAGCTGGAAAGAATTTTAAAGATGAAATATCAGTTAATGTGAAAATAAATAACGGTACACAAGAACATAAAGGCACAAGAAAAAAATAAAATAAAAGAATGTTTAAAATTTATTATAGCCTTCCCTTCCACATTTAACCGAAATCTTAAATTACATTCATTTGAAGTACCACAACTGTATTTTTTAAAGGACTTTCATTTCTCAAAATATGACCGAGTTAACCAGATTTTGTTGAATCATTCGATAATCGAAGTAGATTCAACTTCTAATTCACTCACTCTATGGCCTATGGAACCCGGAGGTTCAATGTCACGTTCACAAAATATTGTCTCGTATCCTTAGCCAACTGGACCCAGTTTCTGTTTTCTATTCCTATCTCTGAGAGATCCATCTTAAAATTGGCCTCCCATCTGCGCCTAGATCTTCCTAATGGTCGTTTTCCGATTGGATTTCCAGATAAAACAATGGAAACGTTCCTACCTTTTTCCATCCTGGCTACATTGTAACGAGAACTATTATTATTATTAAATAAATATTATGAACAGCAAGACCTTGTATAATATATTAACAGCTTACACTCCTTTTATTCTAAAAGATGACTGCTGTAAACCAATACATCACACACATTTTTCAAATATATTTCTTCTTGACATCCACTATTCTTTACATAACAACCATATCAACAAAATCTAGCGACAAAACCTTTTATTTTTCAAAATGCATATTTCTGCTCAATTATTGCGCCTCTGATCATTACATAAAACAGGTACAGATTGATAATATTATTTTACATAGATTGATAATATTATTTTACATCGTTATATAATTTGTCGCTCGAACGGGAATTACGTAACAGTAATACTGTGAAGGAAAGAACCCTGGATAAAAAAAAAGTTTCCAAATATTGATATTTTGAATAGCCCTCGTATGAATTTAAAAATTGCATTAATACAATTATTTTTCTTCTCTTATCCTTATATATTCATATTACAATATTATATTCTTTTATATGTAGTATTAATTATATCATCATATATCTATATATTAATAACGTCGATTCAAAATTAAAAAAAATATATCGTCAATGGGACTATTCAAAAAGAATGAAAACTATCTAATGGTATTTGCAAGGGTACTACTTACATATTCCTTCCCGTATTAAATAATGTGACATTTTTATCTATATTAAACATAGTCATCCATGTTCTAGCAACATTATTTATAAATAACGACTATCGTCCTATTAGATGTTAACAAAATCAGAAGGCAATATAATATGCAAAGATCTTAGCAATCACAATACATAAAACAGGTACAGATTGTATAATAGCGAATTATGATCTGCAATTAATATAAAATTGAAACAAATATTTAAGATTAATGTCATGAACTTCAACTAAACCTAATTGAACCTTTTTTGGAGCAAACAAATAAATGAAGATAAACATAGCGCTTTAGAATTATCATAATGACATACAAATTAACAACAGAAAAAAATATTTAAGACAATAGATACACTACATAAATATTTCATAATGAATCAATTATAGATGAGCTGTTAAAGAAACAAATAAATTATCTATAATTGTTACCCAACATCACGTAACATGTTCCTCTTGGCCTGCTGCGTAATGGACAATGGAATAGGTTTCTTTGCCTTTGGTAGCGTTTTAGGATCTAGTCTTCCGAGTAAGATAATCAGCTGACAGTGTGTAAGTTCAATAATCAACTTCTGATGAAGCCCAGCTCTCGGTGGATCTACAATAACAAGTATCTTCTTTTCAGCTACATTCTCTACTAAGGTGGGCAAAATATCTTCAGTCCGTCCAACAAAATATTCCCCGTTTGTGATGTCGTTCTTTACAGCATTGGCTCTTGCATCTTCAATTGCATGGTTCGACCTTTCTATGCCAAGAATTTGAGCACATTTCTTAGCAAGAGTAAGTCCAATCTCTCTAGTGGTACAATACACATCTATCAAGGAAGTTTCTTCATCAACCTCAACCATTTCCGCGATCGAAGTATAAAGCTGCTCGGCTCCCGAAGTATTCACTTGAAAATAAGAATCTGGAGATACTCGGAAATTCATGTCACATATAGTTTCTTCCACGTATTCTTTTCCGAACAATAGTTGCAGTGGTGAGGGTTTCTCACCTTCTTCCTTTTCAGTGAAGATCTGGAAATAGAACGATGTTATATTCAAGCTATTTCCTTCTCTGTTTTGGAAGTAATCTTTCAAATCATCCTTAACCTTCCCTATTTCCTCCTCATTTAGAGTTTGTGGATGCATAACTGCCAACAGTATCAAATCGCCAGTATTCGATATTCGGACAGTCAATTGTCTCCAGTAACCTTCATGAGTCTCTGGAACAAATGGCTTATCTGACTCTCGTATGTATTGTTGGAAGACCTTTACTGCCTCTTTCATTCTGTCAGGTAAATGTCTCAGAAAGTCTGCCGATCCAATCTTCATTGAGCCTTCTTTGAAGCTAGCCAGTCGAAAACCCACAGTTTGCTCTTGCATCTCAGGGTTTATGCCCACACTAAATTCACACTTGTTACGGTAACCATCAACAACAGTTGGTGGTTTAATTTCAACAAGTTCACAAGCAAGTCCTTCATTCTTCTCTTTTCTTTCTTCTGCCCAACCTGCCAAATCCAGATTCCTTCTCAGCATCAAATCCGTCCGTCGCGTGAGCGAAGGTTTTGTTTCTTCAGTCTTTTTCTTCAACTGTTCTTCATAAGGAACATCCCACAAAGGTATTGTAGCCTGTTTCATTCTATCTTCTACACGTAACACAACTTTCGCCTTTTTAAAATCCTTATCATCAGACTCTTCCAATTTTTGCTTACGTTGATCAGTAAATTCAACTTTTGCATTGAACTGTTCATTCCTTAAGTCCAACTCAGAACCAATTTGCTGAGTCATTTGTGGAGTGATTTCTTGGGACATCAGCTGTATTTGTTGTCTTATATTTAATTTCATTTCATCGAATTTCGTTGTAATTTGTTGACTCGTATTGAGTTTAATTTCTTCGAATGTCGTTGTAAGTTGTTGCTTCAATTGCATAAACATATCCAAGATTTGTTTAGCATCTAACATTTGCGATACGGCTTCTTCTGTATTATCAGCCGTTGACCTACCAGTATTATGTACATTGGCCATATTGGTCTTGCGCTCAATTTTTCTTCCACTACGTAAATAAGTATAATTTAAGTTCATAAGTCCGAACCCTGTCTTTACTAATCTTCAAGACCTTCACAGGGTCCCGGGTTCCGGCACCATATGTAACGAGAACTATTATTATTATTAAATAAATATTATGAACAGCAAGACCTTGTATAATATATTAACAGCTTACACTCCTTTTATTCTAAAAGATGACTGCTGTAAACCAATACATCACACACATTTTTCAAATATATTTCTTCTTGACATCCACTATTCTTTACATAACAACCATATCAACAAAATCTAGCGACAAAACCTTTTATTTTTCAAAATGCATATTTCTGCTCAATTATTGCGCCTCTGATCATTACATAAAACAGGTACAGATTGATAATATTATTTTACATAGATTGATAATATTATTTTACATCGTTATAACATGACCTGCCAACCTGAGCCTCCTACAGTTCATGACCCATAATGTTTGGTAAACGGTATAAATTATGCAGTTCCTCGTTATGCTCATATATGAAGTTTCCGCCATTCACTATTTCCCTTTCTTTTGGGTCCGAATGCTCGTCTTAGAATCTTGTTCGCTAATACTTTCAACCTACGTTCTTCTCTCAAAGTAAGCAACCATACTCGCACCCATACAGGAAAGGCATAATTATCATTTTACATACTTTAAGCTTCCAATACCTCGACAGAATTCGAGACGACAAAAGGTTTTGAACTGAATAATAACACGAATTCCCTCGACATTTAACATTTTCATGAATATGGTTTTAGTCTGCCTCAGCCTCTGAAGAAGTGAAAAAACGAAGTCTGCTCTTAATTATATCAGGAGACAGGATGGAAGGTTATACAAGAAATTTCATTTGATTTTGTGTTTATCGTCCCTTTCAACAGCGATGTGGACCTACAGCTTAACGTGGGATCTAAACCACATGAGCTTCCGCCGGGAATCGAACCCAGGTCTCCCACGCAAAAGACGCATACGGTAACTGCTTAGCCAAGAGGGAGCTCTACACAAAAATTCTTCAAAATTAATATCATATACGGGGGAAAAAATCAGTGAAGATGGCAAATAAATCAATCAACAGATCTCACTGAGCTGAAAAACTGATACAAGTGAATATATACAGAGTATAACAAAAAGGTACGGCAAAATTTCAGGGATGGATTCCTTATGGGTAGACTAGCAAAAAAGTTCATATGAGTATACGTCGGGAAATGCATCGTTACTGAGTTACGGCCATTGAGCCGCCTGACGGTGTAATATAGTCTCATTCTAGTCGCTCTTTAAAGTGACTCAATTTAAACCTCCATACCTCAGCCCCTAATTAAGATAGGAACGTAATTTTGGTATCTATGTATTCCTGAAGGACGACGCTTTCCATCGATATGTATTTTATGTATGTGCGGTGTACCATGGCGGACGGAAGAGGGTAATTACGTGCTTTTATTTTTTGCATCAGGATTTTGGGGATGGAATTTCTCCTCCTTGGGGGTACACTAATAAAATTCATATCGACGGAAAGCTTCAGCCTTCAGGAACACATTGCTATCAAAATTATCTTCAACCTTAATTAGGGATTGAGTTATTGAGATTAAAATTGAGTCATATTAAGGAGCAACCAGAATGTGACTATTTCACACCATCAGGCGGCTCAATGGCCATAACTCCGTAACGATGCATTTCCCGACATATGGTCATATGAACTTTTTTGCTTGTCTACTCATAAGGAATCCACCCCTAAAATTTTGCCGTACCTTTTTTGTTACACCCTGTATAATAAATTCTCATGCGTAGCTTTCGCATAAACTTGTGCGAAAAAGAGAGAGAAACTTTTCTTTTTTCGTAAACCTAAAAATTAATGCCGTAGAATGACTACGCTACCAATCAACATGAAACAGATACTGAAATAAAAACACTCATCAAGCTTTTCAATATAGTCCTTGCAAGATGACAGTGCATGTTGTGTTTAATGATATATAGCCCAAAATGATCATTAACTCAAATTTTCAAACGATGGGTCATATCAAGCTCAACAAATGACATTCTTCAAGGTAAATTTGATGCGTAATGTTTGAAAAATCGAGAAAAATCAAATTTATGGCGCTAAAATGTATGCCGCTCGATGCCATTATTAAGTGATAACTTTTTTTTATGCTGTTGCAACAGATTCTTTACTTATTTATAGAAAATACAGTGTTAAGGTGCAGATTGTATCTATTTCTTATCTTCTTTTAATGTGACACACATTACTCGAAACAGTCACCCACGTATTCCTAACAGTAACATACTAGTAGCTTATAACACACGTGATATTGCTTGTAATCTTATTTTTTATAGACAGTTTAACGTTCTGTTAAAATTTTTATATTTAATACAATAGCTGTCGCATCGTCTGGTACTATTTTATACAAGAGTTAATTAAATTAATTTTCAGTTGAGTTGATTTTGAGTTTAATGTCCATTTCAGCAGCGAAGCTATGAGACCGGACCTACTGATTAACGTGGAATCCGAACCACATGAGCTCTCGCCAGGAATCGAACCCCAAGAAAACCCATGAACACGGTGTTTGTCCACCACAAAGTTCACTCAATGAAATCCGGGATCGAATCCGGGAAAACTGAAGTCAACTCAATGAGGTAGTATTGTAAAACGTCCAATACAATAAAAATCTAAACCAACGGAAACTTGTTGAACGAAGGCATGAATTTATGAATAGACATTTCAAAAATAAACGCAGTTTTAATTGTACACTCCTTACTTGCTAAGGAACAAACACATATTGACCCACAATTTTTGTTTACACAGCTCTGTGTCTGCGTATTGTTGTATATAGTGCTTAGTAAACCGTTGCACCCATTACTAGAAGCAAGTGTGCTCTGTGAACGTCGTTATCAGGAGTAATCGAGCGCTTACCTGTGGTGCGTGGTGTCTTTAGTTCGAGCTCCGCCCAAATAAGTTTCTGGTGGACGACATCGTGTCCATGGGTTTTCTCGGGGTACTCCCGTTTCCTCTCACTTTTCATCCCACTAATTCTTTGCTTTAATCATCGTCTCCGTCAGACTAAAAGGGCATAATCGTGGGACGTTAAACTGAAATACTTCATTTCTATTCATTTTTCTATATTTAATACCGATCGCTTTATTTCAATCACCGTTTCGCTGCTTTTGTCTTTCTAACGTTAATTTTCACCTCATTTTTCGCAGCTTTTCCCCAAACTTTTTTTTTCAGATTCCGCAACAAGTGTTATTTCTCCTGCAGTCTGTACACTAACTATTTTAGCTTCTACCGAGATATTGTTCTCATTATGTAACTTTTTTTTTCATCTTTCAGTTTAACGTCCCACAATTATGCCTGTTAGGCTAGAGATAGATGATTAAAGCAAGAATTGGTGGAATGAATTATGGTAGGAAACGGGAGTACCTCGAGAAAACCCACGGACATGATGTTGACCACCACAAACTTACTTGGCCAGGTATCGAACCAGTGACCCAACGCACTAGAGGTACACATTCTACCACTGAGCCACCATGTTCCCCTATGTAACTTCTTTTTCACTACCTCTGCTAGATATTAAAAAAAATGGGGAGATACAACATTCCTATTGAACTCCCCTTCAAACTGCATTATCCTCTGTCATTTCTTCATCTATTCTACCAATTACTTCTTGATTCACACATATTCATTATGTGTCTTCGCTTAAGTTTTAATTTAATTAAGAATTAAGTTTTAAATTAAATGCTACTTAAGTAAATATTAGGGCATATGAATGAAAAAGGACACAATGCAAGCGAGAAAATGTAACAATGAAAATAAAATTTTAAAATCTCTACTACGGGTACTACTAGTTTCATACTTAAACCCATAACAAGCACACTATTGTTTTACTTACTTTTGTTTGACTTCGTCAAACATCCAAAATTTCAACCTCAACTCTACGTTGTTTTCTCCGTCTTCCCGCTTCTCGACAGTTGACAACCACAGCCCGTCACTTGAAACAGCTACTTTTATTACATCTGTATTTACAATACTTATTCCTCGTTCCTGAGTCCGGTAATTCTGTCCAACAATATCCACCTATTTATGAATGAATAATAATACGAACATTAATTTTGTAACATTAATACGAACTTCTTTTCAGTCATTTAAAGTAGTTAATACACGGTATATAGAGGAATTTTAAGTTAAAAATGATTACTAGCTCTACATAAAAATCTTATGAAACTGTGTACGTTTTGTACATTGTAAAACTACTTTGTAAAGTAGACACATGGATTCGGTTTTCTCCCTCAAACTTTTATTATGGGAGTTTCTGTTATAAAACAATATAACACAGAATCACTATAAATGTAGTTCTAAGATCAATGCATAATATAATGCAAAGTTGTTAAAGTAAATAGGTGTCCCAAGGCCTAAGTAGCCAAGGGAAGGGTTCCCACAAGCTCCAGGTAAGCTGAGTGGAGGTGGGTTAGGATTCTGTGTTCCAGAAAAGCAAAGAGAGATTGGAGTCCCGCAAAGCTCCACGCAAGCTAGGTGGTTGCGGTTAGGAATCTCTCAGAACTCCACGCAAGCTACGAGAGTAGTTAAGTTTCCACAAAGCTCCAGGCAACCTAAGAGAGGCGAGTTGACCTACCGAGACGGATATCGATTGTGGCAATGCATGGAGTTTTATAGCCTCTTCTGAGCGGTGGTGGCGCTGATGTTCCACTTCTATCACATGACCAAGTAGTGACAAGGATTCCTGTAGTCTGCTTCATACAATAACTTGGAGTAGAAAAGCACGTGGTTTTGTTTATAAATAAAATACATGTTGAAGTTTACAAATATAAAACACGTGTAGGATATTACAATATAATTAGAACGAAACGTTCTATAATTATGCTCTGTACGCTAGAAATTTAAGTGTATCTGTAACCAAAATTATTTTCAATTAGGAAACTACTGAAAAGTATAGAAAGAGTAAGGAAACTAGAATATTCCAATAAAAGCCACAGATATGATGCCCGACTCGAAAACAAAAGCACAATTGACTAAATGGAAGTATTCAAATTCGCCAATGGCAGAAAATGCTCGCCAGTTGTATAATAAAATTAAAGTAACGCTGATTATGTTTTTCGATTGCTGGGGGGACTGTGAATCATGAGCACACAGAAGACAATTAGAAACGACTATTCTTCGGACATTCTGCGTTGTCTACGTGACGTTCTTCGTCGAAAACAACCAGACTTGTGGAACTGGAAGAACAAGCTCCTGCATCAGAATAGTGTCCCGGACAAGTGGCTCATGTGACTGTCTTTTTCAGTACAAGAAAATATCAATGGTTTGTCAAGTTCGCTACTCTCCACATAAAGGCCGTGCGACTTTTGGTTATTCCTGAAAACCGAAAGGCGCTTGAAAGGAACGCGCTTTCACGCCCGGGAGAATATTTAGCGCAAGGCGGCGACTGCTCTAACAGCACTTCCCAATGAGGTTCATATCTGTTTCGAGCAGTGGAAAGACTACCAAACTTGTGTATGGAAGCAGGAGGCGATCAGTTTGAAAAAGATTAGGACGATGAAAACCACTAGGTGGCCATGGGATAATTTGTTTCTTCGAACCATGGTCGGATAGTTTACAGACAGGTCTTGTACAATCCTTGACATTGAGGAACTTATCAACAACCCAAGACTATTCTATTAAGAAATATTTCGTAACTACTAAACAATTTCACAGAGGATTTTTTACAAAATTTTTTGATTTGAATATCTTCAAAAACGTGAAAAAAGGGGGGATGGGGTAATGAGCAATCTGCATTGAAAGTACTTGAAATACGTACGGGTCCCTGACCTCTTGCTTAGAAAATTCGACGCGTGTTCGAATTTACATCCCTCTAAGTTACCCTAAACAGATTTTCTCAAAGTGGATTTCTGGTTAAATCGATTTTTTGTACTCAAAATCATAAACTAAATAGCTAATCGAAAGCCTTAAATGAAAAGAAATTATTTGATTCCTCACGTTTTGACGTTCTTATCAGTTTCATGAATTCTAGGTGTGATCTAGATGTAATTACATGTAGCGTCTAATTATCTTGAGATTCCAATGAAAAGATAAGTTGCAACTGTACCAATGATTTTAAATTAGTGTTGATGAATTCTTGCGCCATCTCTGATTTTGGCCTATTGACTTTATTTTTATTTTTGCTTTTGATTTTAGTTTTGCTTTTTTTTTCTTTCTTTAGATAAAAAGGAACCTCACGATTTTATTCTACTGACTATTTCTTCAAAATATATTTAGATGTTCCTTATCTCGTGAAAATTAAATTTTATAATATCGTCGCATGAGAACCAGAGGAACTTAACTCCAAAAAATAGGTTTTCATTTTCTTCATGTTTGGACATAATTTTGAAAGCCCCACTTGATGGAAATGGAACGTAATGCCATCTGTTCTCCTTGTCAATCATCTGTTGTAATGTAGCTCAATTACCAACTTATTAAAAACACATCTTTATAAGAAAATAATGTTTTTGTTCTCTCTACTGTAAACCTACGAAAATGGAGTTACGTTACTCTGGTTCTCAAGCGACGATATATAGTTTTAATATTCAATAACATAATTTGATTTAGGTAATACTAAATTTATATACGACGGATATTTTTCTCAACCTCCGTTGAAACACCAAAGGCGAATCACGTGAGATGAGGAAACGAGGATAAGGTAACTTGTTCATTGGACATCGCCCACCACATCACCGAAAGACAGAGTTCGTCGTTCAATCATTGTGAAGTAGCGAGCGTGAAACACATCAAGTGCAATCACAGCGCCTGTCAAGTGTGAACTACGCGAGGTAATTCGATTTCTCTAGGTGGCTGCTGAGTTCCCTAAATTCCCAAGATCAAACAGTTTAGATATTGCTGCAACCGAAGTGCCCTCCAAGTGATCAGATAGTTCAGAAATCATAATCTACGTCTTTTATGAAAACATAATTCACTCTTCTCTGCTGCCACAGACTTCCAAGCCTTGGTTATTCTTGTTGTACACGTTCTTAAATCATTATTTATTAAACTCTCCGCAGCACTCGTGCACACATGCATCACTTATAAAGTTCCCTCCGTAAAAATGACTCATGCGACGATGAACTGCATCTGTATTATATGCTTTCGCCTGGAGAAACGAAATTATATCACAGTTTACACTTCGCGTGCTTTGATTGCGATCGGTCTGCTTTCCCGCTCGGTACTCCACAATAACTGAACGACAGAATCTGGATGCGGGATGGGCGCTGCCCAATGAGCAACAATCTGTCTTATTCCCATTTAGTCTCCTCAGGAGGGTTAACGGAGGTTGAAAAAAAAAGTATCCTCCGTATAGTGCAAATTCATTTAAGAGAAACTTAACTAAACTTGCAGAAGAAATCAGTAACATCACAAAATTCCGGTTCATTTCAAAGAAAACAAAAATATTCCGCATAGATATCAATCAGCTAAAAGTGTATGTGCCATCATACTGAACACCATTAAATAAATATAAATGCATACATATATCCATCACCGTTTCTAGTCACACTCCATAGTGTAGATGATGTATAGGTGTTGTTTCCAATAAATTTCTACTACTTCCTTAATTGTTGGACTGCTACATACGATCTTCTTTATTCTTGTCAAAGTAATTCTTAAATTACAAATTATATTATTTAACTGTTACATGGAGAGATCAAAAACAACACATTCTACAACAAATACTCAAATGAAACTTACGTTGTACATCATTTTTTTCTCCTTCATTGAGACAAATTGAATATGGCCTGGTCTTCCATTCAAGACAACAGACTTTGTTCGAGGATCTAATACTAGGCCAACGGACAACAGCTTGCTTTTACTCTTTGCTTCTTGCAATCGACCTTCAGAAGACTTGTGTCGCGGTTCCTCTTGAGGCTCAGGAGACGCTGTACTTAATCGAGGATCGCCTGGGACATGAAGTGTAATGCCTCCTATAATTCTCACAATATTCCGGTGAGCATCCAACAAATGAATTGCTATAAAACGAAAAAGAACAAACAAGCTTTATCAAACAATTTTTCATATATTAGATTACGAAATTGAATACACTGAAGCCAGAATAATCTTATTTTCCAAGAAAACAATATTTTACAAGTATTATGTGCGTTACCGGACTATCTGTGTCACGGTTAGCAGAAGAGATCAACAATAGATACAATCTGTTATTTATAAGTTGTTGTTCTATCTTATATTGAGTTTGCTATATTTTCTTTCAATAACGTTAAAACGTGGCGTGCTACAAAAAGTAAGAGAAAGAGAAAAAGAGAGAGAGACAGAGAGAAAAGAATCTTCGACAAGCCAATTATCTATATGCATTTAGTCATTTGTACCAAATATTGTACAATTCAAAAATATTATTAAATATATTTCGTGAAAACAAATTATTTCCTGTTTTTTTTTTTTTTTTTTTTTTTTTTTTTTTTTTTTTTAACAAATCTCTCTCTCTCTTTCTCAATAAAATACTTGACTAGGTGAAAAAAAAAAAATCTTACCATTGTCTTCTGTAGCAACTGCTACATATACATTGTCAGGACCAACTGCTATGTGTTTGATTGGTAAACCTATTCTTGGTAAGAAGGTTTTACTATATGTCTCCGTTTGCCACTTTACAAGTACACACTCGCCACCTCCGCTGTAAAAGTAACTGCCTACAACAGAAAGATTTCACAGAAAATTATTTTAAAATTGTAAATACAAATAATACTTAGAATAAATATTCAATACACAAACACACCGTGGATAGGTCTCATAGTATCTAATTTTCCATTTTAGTGGTAGATAACAATTCCTTGACAATTAAATGTTAGCATTCCCTCTTTTAATGTGGAACTAGCTGAACCTGCGCATTCTACACAGCGCATCATTCACATATGAGCATGAATCTCCTTGGCATTCCTCACAACATACGTACATCTCCCTTTACAGTCACAAGTGAAAGACGTCTTGATAAAAATCGGTAAGGACTGCAATAAAGGGGAGACTTTTTCGATTATTTTTTTCAATATCTAGCACTGTTTGCAGGATTTGAGCCTACTTGCAGTTGACGTTTCTAATTCATGTATGATCAGTGTTTTCTTTCTTCTTGCATACAGTAGTAATAAGCAAATACATTCCACTTAATTAATTATTACAATTAATTAAATATAATGTTAGTGATATATGATGTTGATTGGGCAAATCACTCCAAATAAAGATTCATCTTAGACTACGTTAAGACTGCAAAGTTAAAGAATTTGAGTGCAATCATTTTCGGAAAGTGGAATTGCTAGATGTAAGTAAATTAAATAAACAGATGTACACCAAACGTGACACACAATTTAATCAATTAAGGAAGATCTCTTAACATTTCTGCTGTATGAAAATTAAAAATCGGTTGTATCCTCCTTGCATTAATATATCACAACCGTAAAAAAAAAAGTGTTCTCAATATATGTATATTGGATTGTCCAAGCACAGGAACTAGTCTGTGGTACAAGCCACATTAGTCTGAGTAGAGAGAACCGACATCACAAGTAAGAGAGTATGTGGCTGTTCTGAGAAGCAGACTGAGTAGCGTAATGGTTAACGCATCGGTATGGTATGCCGAAGATCCCGGGTTCGAGTCCCGGTCCGGACGTTCACCTTTTCACTCTTTGCGTGTTGCTGGTTTCGTATCTGTTTCTTGTATACAAAATTGTATGAATGGGGATGGGGTTCAAGGTATTGAGTTCAGTTTTTTTCTACACACATCTAAATATGGTAAATGTTATATTTTCACACTTTGTTGAGAAGGGGAAAGAGCCAAAACCCAGTAACTCCCTTGTGTACAACTTTCAGGCACTTGATAAGATAGTTAGGCAACCAAACTGACACTAGTGTTCAGTGGTAACTTATACTTGCTGTAACAAAGAAAATGTCAGTTTGAAAGAAAGAAAGAAAAAAAAAATCAAGACAACCAGTCCCGCACTGAATGAAGGACTTACAAGTATTAAATCACGTGATTTAAGTACCTTTTAATTGCAGAAACTACTACAGAAAAAACAAAGAGATGATTGAATAAGAAAGTCACAAAAAGCCCAAAAGCGAAAATTTCTTTTTACTTTTCTTTCAAAAAAAGGTTTTTTTTTTTTTTTTTTTTTTTAAATCTCTATACGACAGGAAGCCAAATAAGCTGCCCTTTCACTACATGCCGTCCCCGGGCTCCAGTTTACTCTGTTTAGGCGCTAACCTGGGCCTATCTGTCCTAAACGAGGCTACGTAACATAGATAAAGATACGTAAAAATAAAAAGTGAGGACTGCTCACCTGGTCATATGTTTTTGTTTTCTCTTATTAACAACAATAATACTTCTATCTAGGTTTTGCCTATTCTTTACTTAATACTTTACTTGCCTTTTAGCCGGAAAGGATGTTGCAATGCGCATGCATATTCTATGAGTTTAAACAGCGGAATTGAGAAGTTGTGATTATATTTGCTATACTGCATACTACAGGATGCCCGGGAAGTCCCGCATCATAGTCATTTTTGCAAATTATTGAGCCCACGAGAGACATAGTGTGGGCCAATCGTTTCGCACACGTCCTTGATTCTTTTGATTATTATGCACACACAACAGTATTATATCTATGTGTTTGTCCTTCAACAGCATCATTCACTACAACAAATGAAAGAAAAAACAAAAAGTATATATATTACCATATTGCCTATAGTGCGGGACTTTACAGACACCCTGTACAACTACTACCAAATTAAAAACCAAATCAGTTTTCATTTCTTACCTTCGTAAGAAAATACAACATCATCAACAGGAAGTGTATGCCAATGATATGCAGTTCTGATACAATTTATTTTGTGGAATTCTCTAAAAATCAATACTCTTCCTGTATTGTCTCCAGCTGCGATTAAGTTTTCTCTCTGATGACACGCTACGCAAGTAAAAGAACGTCCTTCACCAATCTTGTGGCTTTAAAAATAGAATATATCTCATTAACAAGAAGGAATTTAAAAAAGCAGGATCATTAATAAGAGCAGTGATAACTAGAGACCGAATGTTTAGGCATCAAAAAAAACCTGGAAAATAGGCACCAAAAATTTAAAAAAAAAAAAAAAAGGCACTAAAATGTAACTCGAAATAATGAAGATGGATACTGAATACAATTTAAAAAATAAATTCAAATTATAGATAATGTTCAAAGAATACAGAAATATACCTCTTTGTTAATATCTTCTTCTACTGTATTAAAACGAAGCTTGACATGAATTCTATGTATATTTGGTAAATACATTCTAAACAACACTTTATCGCTACACATAACAGTCCAGGTTTTAATCACTTTATCAGTACACATAGCAGTCCAAACTTTTACGGCATTTTATCACTACAAACAATGGTTCGTAATTGAGTTCACTATACTGAAATGTGGACTTCAAGAACGTTAATTATTTTGCGCAAATGTGGAATGCAATGCTGTGGGAAATAAGAGGAAGATGGAGGGGAGAATGTGGATCATACTGTGTCATTGCTTTCGGCGACATTCTTTTATTGTAGCGAAGTGAAGCTTGACTTTGGCCTGCCCATAAATTAGTATCCCTTAATGTTATATTTCTCGAAAAAAGGCAGAATTCCTTCTTGAAATACGAAATTACGTATATATGTTTCCCAATGAAGTCTTATTTTGAAGAAAATGCATAGAATAGCAACATTAGACACCAAAGCAATTATTTAGGCAGTAAGGAGCGAAATAAGAAAAAATTAAATTGAATTAAATTTAAACTATAATCCCCATATAAACTTTAAATCGTTATTTTTTATCATATCTTTAATATTAAAGAATAGGCATTTTGCCTAACACCCGGTCTCTAGTGATGACCAATTTGTAACGCACACTGGGGTAGGACAAGATACGAACCATACCTAGAGGCCATTTCTCATATTCCTTTCTTTGCTGGCGATTCGTAGAATGTGCGAAAACTATACATTTTGTTCTGTTCTGCGCATCTTGTTTCTCGTTTTAATTAGGAACTGACGTATGCCAACAGTTGGAAGCTATATAAAATCTGAATTTTATAAAAATTGAACTGATACCAACGACCTTACCTTGCACAATGAGCTTGGAACATCAGGTTAAGAAAACTGATGGCCAGCTAAATTCTTCGTTACATATACTTTAAAAAAATGAACAATCATACATTTTTCATTTTTATTTGCTGACTGGATGAAACATCATTGCGGGTCGAGTCGGGCGAACCACCATTTGACCATCACTGATACAGATTTTGTAAGACTATCCTACTGGCTTTCCATACTTGGTTTGTAGAGAGGAATTTTCGAGATAGAGATGAAAACGCAACAGGAAAGGAATTAAGAATTATATTACTTGTAAAATAAGGACCTGTCCGTAACAAAGGTTTTGTCCTATACAAATGCCTTTTACGTAGAATACGCCATAAGGTTGTGAGTGGAACTTCAAGCTCCCTGGATACAGCATGAATCGATTTCTTTGGATTCCGGTATGTAGACTGAACGAACTTGCTCTACACATCTTCAGATAGTAAAGGTCTACCACTACTTTTGCCCTTGAAAATGCAACATCTTTCCTTGAACTGTGCGTACAACCTTCTAATGGGATTGTCAGATGGTGCATCTTTCGCATAACGCGTACCTAAATCTCATCACAAAACTGTAATGAATCTTGTGAGCCTTTTCATTAAAAATACCAGCCATATTGCGCAACTGGAAAACTAGCGCTTAGCGGCGGAATCTGGAAACAAAGATATCGAAATAAACAAACAAAAACCTGTTCAGTTACGCTACACTTACACGCGTTTCGGTTAACTGAGTCAATCATTCAGATCTAATGCAACAACGGTCGACGAAACCTCGACAATCTTATTGAAAAGCTCTGTATTTGGTAAATTATCCTGACTATTTATATACTTGCCTGACCTTACATGACCAAATATTACTTTCCTGACTTTCTACGTCCATAGAAACCCTGAATAAGCAATAGTCTCAGTTTCTTCTTGTAATGAGAAAATTCGGTCACGCTATGGTACCGATACTGCTTTCAATATTGACCTCCCTTAAATTTCTCTCTCATGGACAACATATCACACTTCAATCTTGATTCTTTTAACATGACGTGCCTTGAATTTGCTGCTCTAGGCCCGGCCCTCGTATGTAAATACGAATCTAGACATAATGACAAAATATGAATTGGAAAGGATCGTCATATCAAATTTATGAATACTCCATTTCGAAGGGGAGAAATTTTACTATGATGGGGACCCGAGTTTGGATATAAAGCCATGAAATTTGCTTTATGAGGATTTTTGCTTCATCAAATACGATTAAATAACTTATTTGCACGAATTCAATACTTAAGACACAAAATACTATCCACGCTAACATTATGGAGCATTGGTAATATGATTTGAATATGTACAAATGTATACAATTTCCTTTTCTGTAAAAGCTTTTATTTATATCTAATCCCTATAACTTTTTATCTGCGATAACAGCACGGTTCATGGTCTTGAGGTCGAAAATCTATCCTTACAAACCAAGTTTGAAGAGTCAGTGCAGTACCATACAGTTTGAATGAATTCCTTTACTGTACCGAATCAAAACTACAGATTATAATGGTTCAATGAGACACCTTAGGAAGAAAATTAAATAATGTCACTAAGTCGGTAAGAAAGACAAAAGCCATGTTAATCGGTACGAAGCGGTTGGCATCAAATATAGAAGTAGGAGGGAAGAAAATGGGAGTTTCCAATACCTGAATAGTATTATTAGTGAAGGCGTAAAGTGCGAATGTGAAATAAAAGCGAAGATAGAAATGGCGAATGAGGCATTTAGAGGGGGGGGGGGGAAGTATGTTTTGTGGAACTTTGAATAGAATTAAGAAAACGATTCATGAAATATTTCCTGTGGAGTATAGTTCTATGGAAGGGAAACATGGACAATATTCAAAAGCGATGAAACAAAAGATTGGATGTTTTCAAAATGAGTGTGGAACAGAAGGCAGAAAATTGGCTGAGTCGAACGGATAACAAATGAGGAAGTGTTAGAAATAGTAGAGAAGTAAGGAACAATTTTAGATGTCATTGCAAAGAGGAAGAGAAACTAGTTGGGTAATTCAATAAGAAATAACTGTATTATGAAAGACGTGCTAGAAGGTACGGCGGCAGGAAAAAGAGGAAGGCGCGGGTCAGGTTACAATTAACAGACGATATTAAAACAGAAAAAATGTACATGAAGACGAGGAAGTTAGTTGGAAAACCGTGGTGCATGGAAACATTTCATTTGCAGCAAGCGCTCTACCAATAATGGTACAATACCTATGGTGATGATAATGAAGATGGTGATAATAATATAAAACCGGGCATGAAAACTCTTAAACAGTAAGATCTGAGCTATAAAACTAAAATGTAAGTGAGTAAGATTTCAATTGTTTTCCAATATTTTGATATTATTGCGGTAGCTTTCCAACGCCGTTAATCGGTTAAACCTATCAGAATTTTAACTTAAAAAAAGAAAGAAATGAACCTAATTCTATCAGAATACTGGGTCTTACCTCAATATTTTGTCAGATTCATACTGAACATTCAAAACAGCTTCGCTTATTCCAGCCCAAAATCGATCATCGTAACGACAAACGAAGTTGTGGGGTCTTACGGCCAGTTTCACTTTTAATTTACGGCCTTGAGACTGCAACGAGTTAAAACATATCACGTACGATGTCTTTCGCTGCTGTCCTGCTATAATCGTTAAATAGATTTTCGTTTTCGTAACGAAGAAACCCATGACCACTGCATCGACTGCCATTACTGTCAATTTCTGAAAAGAACATGGCATCACAAAATCAATTAATTTAAACTATGAAGATAGATATTGAAAAATAAGCGAGAAATCGGCCATTGTAAAACAATGGGGAAACAAGACACCAGTTTAATGCGTGAGCTAGTCATGCGTCATTTGATTACGTGTGATCAAGACCCTGTAGAAGGCGTTACAGAAATGCAAGCAGAAAATTCAGACGACTGGTTCATTCAATACCTGGCAATCATGGAAGCTGGAACAATCAAACTTAGAAGTATTATCAGATACTGACACGACTGAAGTGTGTTATTCAAAGGAAACACCATGGTTTTTTGACATCTACCGTTTTTCTTTCGGAGGACGACGTGAGACATTAAGCGGCGGCAACGCAAAACTATTTTGTCACAATCGGGCGGGAGCAACTTTCCTATCCTTCGTACAGTTTTAGCATCGCGCCCAGACACTTCCATCTCTTTTTGACATTGACAAAGGCTCACAGCCTCTGTCCATAGCCACCAAGGGGAAATTTATTTCGACTTACTCGTAAAAATGTATTATATACATTACCATAACGTATGTTTACAAAATGTAAAAGGACAAAGGAGACAATTCACATAAAAAAAAATCTATACAACCAAATAAGTAAATAAATAAAATCCTTTTCTTTTTGCTTTGGTTCGTACGAAACAGATTTAATGTATGCAGTTCATTGTTATTACAATTCTCATACGCATTCGTGGGACCTAACCAATGAGGAAAATCAACTCAGAGTACTTTTGCCCATTCCTTGCTCAGATTCCAACATCCTCGGCTTGCAGTTCGCTACGTATAAGTTAATCGTGCAAAAATACATAAGATTACGCATCTAGCTGATTACATACCTAATATCATATCCTCCAAAATTCAAAGAAAATAATTAGGGAACTATTAATTTTGCCTGCTCGCTTGTTCAACATATTCTAGTACCGTTCATTTCAATACATGCAATATTCAGAGGTCGTGTTTTCTTTTACATCAGATCTCATCGTGCTAATCAATATACATTTCGTTTTACCGTCCACCTTTACACTTTATTTTGTACTTCTTCACTTTGAAGGACGACCATTTTTATTTTAATGTGTCGAGTGCTGTCTCACCTTGAAAATGTAGCACTAGTTGTTCAACATACTTCTTTCTATTCTGTATACACAACACAAGTATGAATTTACACACGAATGCAGTTTCACATTTACGAATATATTGAAACTTAAGCTAACTCACTATCTATCTATCTACCCATACGGGGAAACACCTTGAAATAGAAACACTTTTACCATACTTTATAGACAGACTGAAATGAGAGAGTTTTCGTAAAATGCCTGAAGTCATGATTGAGTTGGGACTGAATCGAGCTACAGCACAATAACCATATTGAAGCTAAGAAAAGAACTTTCCAAAACTTTCCTCAAACATAAAACCACAATTTTCTTGCCGGCACTGTGTTCACGGCCATTTTATTTTTTAATTTTTATTATTATTATTATTATTTTGGTTTAACGGCAGACTTTTCGAAACTCTAATAACTCGAAATGTTACCTCGCCGCAAATTCTAGAAAAAATATATTCTAAAGTATCAATATGCAAATGTGTCTGCCCGTCGTCGAAACAGTTCCCTCTGCTAATAAGTTCCAAAAGGGAGTCACCTAAATATGCCTGTAAATCTATTCCGTTAACGAAAAGAAAAACTATCATTCTCTCATTTCGATGCAGTCAATAACTTACGTTATCCCAACCCTCTGCGTTACCGTATTGCATTCGTGTTAGATAATAAATAATGTTCGTCATTTGAATCTTCCTGTTCCTGTATGTTTAAATTCCATCCACAACGTGTTCCTTTAAGTCCCTAATGCTGTAGCAACGTTCTGCACAGTACGCTCACACAATTGAGTATTTTAACATTTACGACTTATAACCGTCAGCGTACGCTGATCAACGAATGTCTTAATTACTACATTAAAACTAAATGAACTGTATATAGATACTATCACTCGATTTTTTTAATCTTAAAATGTTCACTACTTTTACTGGATATCACAATGAAATACTTACCTGTTCTTCGATTATTATCCCTTCCTTCAGATTCCAGACGATTACTTCTCCTTTCTCCGAACAAGACATAAAACGAGTAGGTAATTCCGGGCTGCATTGGAGTCCAATAATTTTATTCTCGTGTCCCCGAAATTCCTTTATTATCTGACCTGTGTCCACTCCATAACCCTTAACACTACGACCAGATGCTACCAGTAATGTACTGAAACAAGAAACTTGTATATAATCAAATACCATACAAGCAAGATGCTACAGTAATGTACCGAAACAAGAGATCTTTTAAATAATTACATAGTATAATGAAAAGTATAAATCATATTTTAAAAAGTTCAATCACCTTCTTGTATTACTATGTTAAGTTTTACTTCAATATTTGGAGTGCTTCACTCAGGGCATTCGTCCTCTGGAACACACACATGCTTAAGTATTTTTTCAATAAGCTCTTAATATAAAAGCAGACTTCCCAATTATGCGAAATCAGTATTTAAATAGATCTATAAATTCCGGCTACAATAGAAGGATAGTGAGACACGAAACCTGTTAAGTAATAAATTCCTAACACTTTCGGTGTTATTAGAGAGATATAGGAAAAGGTGGAATCATTTTAAGATGCTGAATTCATTGAAAAAAAGAAAAATATCGCGATTCATTGCCGTTTTTGTTCCAGGGCGATAAAGGTTGAAACCAGAAATGGATAATATCTCCGTTTACGATCTGAATAGAGAATCAACGGAGAAGATGGAACCTATCCTTTGCACGCTGAATGCATTCCGAGGGCAGAGGTAAAATTGGCCATTTCTGTCCCACTGGGACACATCTTTCTTGCGCTCAAGAAAATGCTGCTATTGGTTGTGACGCGCAAAGCTTAAGAGTGACGAAAAAAGACGTTAAGAACGTTACTCCATTTTTTTTCTTTTTTTAAAGCTACATACCTGGCATTTCACTAAAGGATAGGAGCTCTAAAAAATAACGCTGATAGTTTCAATGGATTAGTTTGGAGAAATTAGCTCCACGGTAATTGAAAACGCAACGAGTATAATTGCAAAGAGGGTCTCAGACATTTTCCCGTAAAGAGACAAAGACGCGAAAAGGTAACCAAAAAACGAAAAAGCACAGACAAACATAACGCTAGACCTGATAACAATTTTAACTGCTGATCCTGCAACGGTAGGTAGAACATGAAGCAATGCATGTGTATGCTAATATTAAAGAAACAAATCCAATAGCATAGGTTTAGTTGTTATCAAAATGAAATGAAATGAAATGAAATATTTGAGTTTTACGTCCCACGGTTATGCCGGTTAGGCTAAAGGAGACGGTGATGATGAGAGATGAATGAAATGGTGTAATGAAGAAAGTGGGAGGAAACGGGAGAACCCCGAGAAACCCCCCCCCACACGGTGTTTGTCCACCACAAAGTTCACTTGGCTGGAGCAGGGTTTGAACCCGAAACCCCTAGCACCAGAGGTGAACGCTCTACCACTGAGCCACCGCGGCCCCCATGTTATCAAAATGTTACAGGGTAACAATATATTGGCACTCTCCGTGATTTGTGCAAATGTAAATCAGTAAAGTGGAACAAATATTACATTCTAGGGATTTAATATGTACTATTTTACAAGTAGTGAAAAATACAATATAAGGGAACATCCCTTTTAATTCAAGTCAGGAACGCTTACGTAGACGCGGATTCTTTCCAACAACGTACAGTACTTAAGAAGAAGTGTACAATTTCACTACATATTTTTTCCCCCTCTCTTTACAACTCTAGTATGAACGCAATAAAAAAGTTTATCAACTAATCGTAATAATCTGACCACTGTTGCCACACTTGGTACAATTGTACCAAATTCAGCCCTTTTTGTCATTCACCGGCCCGTTGGTACCACGCTGGTACTTTCAGCCCCTTTTGTGAAAAAGTTGGTACAATTCTACCTAATTCAGCACCATTTAACAAATATTTGTCACATTTTCAAAAGTGTCAGTAAAACTTTTCATACATTTCTCGTTACTTGTGTCTTGGACTCTTAAAAAATGCTGTTGAGCAATCATTCTGTGATGTTGCATCCCATAACGCTACAAACTTTGTGTGTCTATTGTGCTCCTTCGGTCGTGAAATTCGCGAGAATAAGGTGCAATAATTTATATTTTCATATTTTATTATAACATAACTGTTTACACACAGAGCTGATTGATTTGTTCCTTGTTTTATATATTTTTCAGATATGGTCATAATACCGTTATGGTTTTTTGGTTACTTTGAAATAGAGACGCGTTTGGTTTCCTTACAATACATACCGAAGATGATAACTGTTTTTCCTTTTAATTTGTGGCCTTTATTATACTTCCTACGTGCAAGAAAAGTTTCATCTACTTCCACGATTGTTCGGGGTCCTCCTATTTGGATGTTTTTAAAAAGTAATTTTTAAAATGAGCACTTTCTTGATTTGGACTCTTGGAAGAAGGGGGGGTCTAGAACTTTACCTCTTTTAGTTTCGTGTTATAAAGCGATGTATTTCACTGGCTTAAAATAATGAATTCAGCCCTTTTTGTTTCAATTTGGTACTATTTTTCAGCCCACTCCAGAGCGAGGACTGTGGCAACAGTGAATCTGACGGAGAGTAGACTATTCCGGTTGAGTATCGATGACTATTAAAAGCGGGATCTTTTAAATCGTACGAATGACATTTTGGAGAAAAGTGCGTATGTATTGAGTTTTGAACAATTTTGAGAAGGGACAAATGATATAAATCCGAGACTGTTCCGGCTAAACCGTAACGTCTAAGATTGCACCATATATTATACAACGACTTGCGTACCCTTAAACGCTGATAAATGCTTTTCATTGAGATCGTACTAGAAAATGAATTGAAATCTTTCAGTTTAAAGTCCCACGATTAAATATCTGTTAGGCTAAGGGAGACGATAATTTAGGCATGTGAGTGATGATGGAAGAATTGGCGGAATGAAAAAGTGAGAGGAAAGGGGAGTATCCCGTGAAAACTCTGGACGCGATATTGTCTACTTGGCCAGGGATCGATCAAAAGATTCCACGCACTAAAGATAAGCGCTCTGCCACTGACCCACCGTTCGTACTAAGCTCGAAATAGGGAAGAAAGGTACTTTTTGTAAATAAACGCGTTTTTTGAGCTGGTTAAGATCAATGCTGAAACCAGAACTTATACATGTTACATAGACGAGTTTAATATGACAACAGGACCGCTGTGACTCATTCAGTCTTTTTTTCATAAGCTTTCTTTCTTGCATGTTCCACTGAAATTCCATTATTGCTACCAAATACGGTTGTGATTTTTCAACCATCACTTCTGATGACTCCTCGGACTTCACCTTTCAACAATTATTCCTTGTAGTGTACAAATTTGACCTGTACAATCCGCGGCAAAAAACCTGCAACATGAGCATATAAGTTTATTGTGAAATGACGAAGTCTTTTGCTTCAAAATAAGTGTGCACGGGAGGACACCGAGGTTTGTCCTGGCGTGATTCGTTCCACTTAGACGTTATGTTCATTCCCTGTGCTGTTAGGCGTAGTTTCACAATAAACTTACATCCTCATGTTGCAGGTTTTTTGCCGCGGATTGTACAAGGTGAGATGAGGTTAGTTTATGTTACACAAGATTCTCTTTGGTTTACAATAATAAAAGGAAGGATCATTGTGACGGGGACATATAGCCTCATTGCTGACTTCCCCATTAATTCCCCCTACTCATTCATTCATTCAAAAGGAAGGTGCAGTATTTCTTTTCTTTCACTTATCTTGTTTTAAATGATTCTCTCAGACGTTCTAGACAGTTACTATATTACCAGGGCCCACTACCAAATATTGATAATGTACGTGCACACTATGTTCTGGAAATTATTACGTAATATCCTACTATATGCACATATTCCATGGTGAAATTCACTCGTAGCGCTTTAGAAATCGTATCTTAGGGTAGATAACAGATAGTACTTGTAAACAGTATATAAGCACGACAGAACTGTTGATTGTTGTGGCCAGCTAGCACAAGTTGGTACGTGTTACGTTTCTGACATGAAAAATCACAATTTTACGTATACTTACCTTTCTTTTTCTCTTACATCCTACAATCACACTCCCAAGCTTCGTGGGCGTAGATTCTATTTACGCGGACTTACGGATATAAAAACGCGTCGTAACGTATGCCATATAATGACTGTGGAAAAACCACCAACTCGTGCTGGGTAACTACTACAAGCGAGAATCCCATCTAACCGAGTACGGGCATGGGCCGGTGCAGCAACGTGTCCGTACAGAGCATGTGCGACAGCGATGGAGAGCATGAATAGAAACGAGAACAGTGCATGAAACACTTGACATTGCATAAAATCACAGGCTAGAGCATTTGTTTGACATAAATTGTAGGTCACATATATCGTGCAGAAATATACTGCCAGCAGAAATTCGTTTCGGTTGATATGTAATATCTCCCCAATCTTGCACATAAAAGATCACCTCCTCACTTCACAAAATATAGCTGAGCGAGCGAAGAGGTTTAGAAGTCCCGCAGGGCCTTTTTTCTTCTATCTTTATAGACAGAAACAAGGTAGGTCGTTTTGGATGGCATTTAGTATCTCCCCTAACTCGTTTCATGGTCCCAGAACCGAGTACCTTGTTTTTGTTTAAATTGTGATAAAGGTAGGAGCGCAAGGCCCATGGGGGTTTCTAACTCCCTTCGCTAGCTGTCCCTAGCTCAGCTATATTTTGTAAAGTAACATACTGTAAATCTTATATGTGCAAGATTGGGGGGGATACTAAATATCAGCCATCATTTTAAGTACCATACCTTGTAATTCTAATGTTAATTACAGTAAGTACCGTATCTCGTACTTTTAATCCCATTCGCTCAGTTAAAAATCATACCTTCCATCGCTAGAAAATGCAGGCTTCACTCCAACAATAACACCAGAAACTTCTTCAACACTTAAATTGCCACTTCTAAATGATCCAACATTTTCTTCAGAATGTTTAACTTTCCTCATGTTTACTAGTAGCATGTATTTACTCTATGCTACTATCAACAACACACACACATGTACAGACGCACACGCACGTTGATGCTCAAGCTTAATTTTATATTTTACTACGAGGTGTCACCACTTATGATGATTACCGAATTCTTCGATCCTTCAGTGTTATCGAAAAAGTTCGAATGATCGATCTTTCGGACTTGAGAATGTTTTCGACCACAACCTGAAATCGGACCGTATTACGTTCGAACCTGATAAACTGTAGAGGGTAACACAACACAAAACCACGCTATACTTTGCGTATTAAGCATAACAGTTATGATTCGTTTTTGCATGTCTGTTGCATTACGCTTCGCCATTTTTGTAAACGCATATCGTACTAGTAACGGAATGGGATCGAGATACTTATTTTCGTCTTAGCAAAATTTGAATGTGGCAACGCAATGCAAGAAATACAAAGTTAATTTTGACTATTTGAGTCTGTAGAAAATTAGAACGCAAATCTCACATTGGGTTGACGCAAACCGTAAAATAGTAGTTCTCAGTCAAGTAAACTCCCCTTCACATGTATACTACTACTATCGAACGCATTCGATAACATATAATCGAATAATTCGATACTCGATAATAGTGCACTGTGTATCAATCGGTTGTTGGTGTTGCGTACATGTGGTTATTGGTGCAAAGCATAAATTGTGTGTGCATATAGAAATTTGGTTCTGTCAGGTGCTTGTTGAGACGGGAAAAACATTAACCGTCAGCATTGTTAAGACGTGCATATTAAGTACATGCGTACTTTAAACTCTCAATATTGAAACACATTTGTGAGTGCCGATGGCTGCTAATCAAGCAGGGACCTCGGAGCCTCAGTTGCAAATTCGTCTTTTTACCAAGCAAGAGAAGTAAGAAAGTTGGTTTGTGATATGTGTAATAGTGTATAGCAGACGATAACAGTCATTTTATATTTTTCTTTTATTTTGGTACAGAAGATATATGTCACCTTAAATCGTAGCAAGAACGTTCCGGTGCAGATATAGAATAGATGCACAGGAAGAAACAGTTACCAAGAATTGTTTCGTGCAGTTTTACAATAGTCAGATTCAAAATAATTTTTACTTCACTTTTCTTTCCAATAACTCCCTAAGGCATTCTTTTCGTGGCAAATATCCAAGTAATTCTGTTCCGATTAATAACATATATGTAAACTGATGTGTCATGAAATATTATTTATGACAATAACACGCTTCAACCTGCGTGCAGGTTTACTTTTGGCACACCAATGGAGAGAACTGTTGAAAATTTTCTTCTAGCTCTTTTACTAACTCTTTTACTTATTTCTTTCTCACTATCTCCTAAATGATTTGCAGGAGGCGATATGAAAAACTCACTTGGCATAGATTAAATCCAAGGGTGCCAAGAAATATTACAATTCTTTTACGATTCGCGTATATATACGGAGTTTGGATGTATGGCATAAAAACTAAAGTGCTAAAAACAAACCAACCTGTGCTAGGTGGCCATAAAAAGATCACGAATGCCATTTAACCGATTCAGAGGAGGGCGAAATTGGAAGGCACGGGTGGTAGCTAGGGGGTACGTCCGAAGAAAGCAGGCGCGTTTGCGACGGTAGGTAAACGCATAAGAGGGAGTGCTGAAAAGTGGGTGTTGGCGATGATACAAGTTGCAGTTGTAACTGTTATGGTTTCTTACTAGTAGCGCTCCGCTTGTAAACTTAAAATACAGCTTTTGTACATTGTGCAGAAATACTTCACCGGTGGAAGATGGTATCTTTACAGTCGTCTTTCATATACACTCATCGATTCCCGGCGGGAGCTCATGTGGTTCGGATTCCACGTTAATCAGTAGGTCCACGTCTCATATAGCCTCGCTGCTAAACGGGACGCTAAACTAAAATCAACTCAACAACTCATATACACTCAGTTATTTTAACTATTGTAAAGCATTTGAAATTGATTTTACACTTTAAACCAAAAATACAGGTGTATTAAAGTTCGTAATTTTAAGTAGATTTCTATTTTAAAAGGATAATTAACATAAGGTAATTCATGCATTTTCTTTTTTTTTTTTTAAGATATGCTGTGGCTGCAACACCATACTCTGTACCTGCTAAAATTGATGTCCGAGACTTGAATAAGTTGGTAAATGAATTACTGAAAGGTAAGTTTATAATAATGTTATTTATCATCATATTATCAAATTTCAATGTTTGAAGTAGCGGTATGTAAATATTTTTACATACACTAAAAGCAAAATTAGTAAGGTGAAAGAAATTATGAGCACTGTGTTGATATTCTTAACAAGGCTCCTTGTTACAAGCCTATTCGCTTCATGTTAGTTTAAAATTAAACAAGTGGTTTATAAAATCGCAAGATTATCAAACGAGAGAAAAAATTACAATTCACTTTTTACTTAAAAGAAAAAGTGTGTTAGGCTCAACGGTGTTACGATATTTTAACCTAAATCTAAAGTTTTCAGTTACCAATATATATATATATATATATATATATATATATATATATATATATATATATATATATATATATATATATATATATATATATAAGCTGGATTTCAATGTTAGATCGATTCATATCTTCCAGTTTTCAGGAATGTGTTTTTATCGATATTGGTTATCATATCATTAATGAAATGACGAAGATAATTTGAAAGAATTGAATCCCCAACGTGTTTCTGTACACACAAATAAGGTACCATGATAGTATAATAGAGTACATTTTAATTCTTTATCCTTCGGAATTTTTATTTCGGCTTCCGTAACATCAGAATTGTTTGAAATCGAGCGCATATTAAATTCAAAAATGTCAATTTTAAGTTTAGTTTCATGGTTGAGATGATGAGAAATGAATGGTAAAAGAACAATACATATCATCCATACCTTGGGCTGGACTCAAACTCGCTACAGACAAGTTTCGCAATCGTCAACCTACTGTATGACTGTGACCATGCTAGCTGCCCGGCATGTGAAAGACAGTTTCCTACGCGGACTTGAAATAGAGTAAGATTTCCCATCGCAAATTCCACAGTTTAATGAAGTTCATTTCATTTCCAAAATCTATCTATTTCAGAAAATCTTCCAAAGAACGAGAGGAAGGGTATTGAGTTTGATTTCCTGGTAAATGGAGAGTTCCTTCGAGTACCTCTCAAGGATCATCTTCAGGAACGAGAAATTTCACATGAAGTCGTTGTTGAAGTTGAATACTTAGAGAAACATCCAGCTCCCGAGCCAGAGAACTCCTTGATGCATGATGACTGGGTATCGGCCGTGGCTGCAAGGGAAACTTGGTAAGTAGCATGTAAATATTTTTGTAATTGTAGAATTTCGGGTAAATATTACGCGCTCGTTGATATTTTGCAATGAAAGTAATAGTAAAGAGCAAGTGGTTTCTGTACTTATTTACATGAATTTAATTCCAAGTTGTGCTACATACGGGTCATTGACATCGGATTAAAACTTGCAGATTGTTTCACATTTTTTTAAATGACATTCCCTCTGTATTGTTTTAACTATGTTATGTTGTTTGTGTTGTGTGTGCTACACTCAGAATGTTTATCAAATGTTAACGAAACTTTATAAACGAAATTGAATATTAAAAGCCGAATAGGGTTATTAGCCCATCCTATGTACAGGGTGCGTCCACAAAGTTTCAAGACTGTTGTCTGAGTAGGGGCGCACGCGCAGACCGTTCTACCGACAGGGTGCAGTAGAGAGGGGGGTTAGCTAAGCACCGCACAAGCGTCAGTTGCCTCCGAGACGCGAGAGTGAGTAGATCGCTAGTGGCGTGAGTGCGTGTCAGTGACCCCCGTCTAAACCTGAGTGAGTGCAAAATGCAGCGGCATTTGGAGCAGTGTTATGCCGCGAAGTTCTGTGCGAAACAATGAAAGAGCTACAGATTTTTCGTATGATTCAGGAAGCCTACAAAGAAGACGCTATGTCACGTACAATGCTTTGCATATGGCACAAGAGGTTCGAAGAGGACCACGAGGACGTTGAAGACGATAACCGCCTTGGGAGACCTGCAACAAGCTTAACTGAGGAAAATCTAGTGAAAGTGCGTAAACTCTTAAACATTGATCATCGCCTTAGTGTTAGAGTAAATGCCGATGAACTAGGATTGGGTCCGACTACTGTGTTCAGGTTAGTAACAGAAGATTTGAAAATGAGAAAAGTGAAGTTTTGGCGCAGTTCAACGTGGCAACTCTGCCGCATCCAGCCTACAGCCTCCCAGCGACTGTTTTGTTCTCCCAAATCAAGAAAGACCTGAAAGGGGAGAGATTCGGCACGATTCCAGCGTTCCAGGCGGCTTCGACGATGTCCCTTCATAACCTAGTGCGCGAACACTTTTAGGCTGGAGCCTATGAACAATGGAAAACCCGCTGGCAGCGATGTGTTGATGCCCAAGGGTCATATTTTGAAGACTTTTAGTTCGTTGTACGGAAATGTGTAAAGCGTTTGTTATTTTGAGACCAGCCTTGAAACTTTGTGAACGCACCCTGTATTAATAATGAAAACTTGACATTGTGGGGCGTAAAACTGAAAGATGTCATTTGATTTTTCATTTTGAAAACTAGTATACTTATAACTTCTGTGCTTGTACAAAATATTTTAAGTCCCTAGTATTCCTAGTATTTTAAGTCCCTATGCGACTTCTTCAGAGGATCCAAGGTGCTGTGAAAAGAATACAAGGTTCAGTGCGGGTAAAATTGTAACAGGTTGCGTAAAATAAAAAAAGCAACCTATGAAATTATTTAAACTATTACGGTAGCACCCCTCTTGGTATTTACAATATTCATGGAGTGCGCCTACGACTGATACCTTTTATAGGCCAATTCTTTTTCTTCTGGCTCTCCATTGCCAAGTGGAAACGTGCTTTACTAAATTATCCCATCTCTGATTTGAAAATTACACGATCTAAATTCAGTTGTGAAGTTTCGTACAGTATATGAGCTGGAATCAAGAAGTTTCGAAACTGTTTCTGTAACACGACAACAGATGCCAGCGCAAGGCTGCAGGCACAAATACAGGGCACCCTAAGTGGACAAACACCGTGCTCGTGGGTTTTCTCGGGATTCTCCCGTTTCCTCCCACTTTCTTCATTCCACCATTTCATTCATTTGTCATCATCACCGTCTCCTTTAGCCTAACCGGCATAACCGTGGGACGTAAAAGTAGAGTTTTCATTTCACAGGGCACCGTAACTTTCATAAGTCAGTGTACCAAGACACATCGTCCTGTGTACATCGGGGGCTGTGCACCTGGTGCTACTCTGATCACGTACATTACCACGTCTGCGTTTTCATCATGGACAGCAAATTAGAATAATGAGCAAACGTGAAATTCTGTGAAATTAGGCAAATCCGACAAGAGACGCTTAATCCGGTAAATGTATGGCGATGCTGCAGAGTCATTCGAGGAGTTTACAATGGTACGCGTGCTTCAAGAGCGTAAGAACATCACTGGAAGACACCACGAACGATCAGGAAGACCTTCAATAAGCACAACACTCGAAAATGTTGAAACCATTCGGCAACTTGTGCATGAGGATCGTAGGAAAACAATCCACAACATCGCTGCCATTGTCGATGTGTTGTACGGAACAATGCAGGCAATCCTCACGTGTGATTTGAACATGCGCCGTTTTGCTGCCAAGTTCGTCCCTAGCCGGCTGACCAAGAAGCAGAAGGAACACCGCTTCGAAGTCTGCCAAGAACTCCGTCAGCGTGCTGTGGGTGATTCATTCTTTATGTCGAGGATTAGTACCAGTGACGGAAATTGGGTGTATGGTGTATGGATACGACTCTTGAGACAAAGCAACAGTCTTCAAAGTGGAAGAGCTCATCGTCTCCACGACCAAAAAGAGCGAGCCAGGTCAGAGATTGATCAAGTGCATGCTCTTCGTCTGTTCTGAACATTCGCGGCATGGTGCATCACGATTTCATCCCGAGAGGCCAGACTATCAATAGCGGGACTGCCAGATTTTAAGGCATCTGAGAGAAGACATTCGGCGAAAGTGACAAGATTTATGACGCACGAAAAACTGGCTGCTGCACGACAATGCACCCTGTCACCGTGCTCTCCTCACTACTGAGTTTCTCAGCAAAAAGATGATCGCACTTCTTCACCCACCTTCTCGCCAGATTTCGCTCCTGTGGATCTCGCCATCTTCCCGAAGCGGAAGATCTAGCTCAAAGGTCGCCGTTTGGCCACCGTTGCGGAGATCCAGCGCGAATCGCAGAAGGTGCTTGGCATATTTATATATATATAAAAAAAAAAAAAAAAAAAAAAAAAAAAAAAAAAAAAAAAAAAAACCTTTGAAGGTGATGGTGTGTAAACGTGGATAAATAAGTACTTTCTTGTAAATAAAACTAGTCTCGAAACTTTTTGATATCACCTCGAACTGTTAAATTAAATATGTAGTATTTAATAAATCGTGTTTCCAGTTCATTGATAAAAAGAAAAAGTAGTAATATATTGACGGGAAGAGTGTCAGTCACGAGGCACGTTCCATGAACATTGTGATCAGCTTCCGTAAATAATCTTTAATAATTTTCTTAGTCTTTGGTATTCGTTATTATATGCAGCCTTCTACAATTTTATGTGGTAGAAACATGAAGTTTTTATCTATTTAAAGGAAAGTCGAGTACTTTTTACTGCATTTATATGTAAGTTCAAACATCTTGCTGCTTACGGATCAAAGTGAGAGTTTTGATTTGTAAAGTTTATGGTATGGTGTAATAAGACAGTACGGGATTTAAACCCTTCTCGTATTTATTATAAAAATAGATCTATATAATGAATTTACAATGTTTCTTTCTAATATACAATATCTTTCAAAGTCCAGTGAATCCTCAGCACCCAGTAGTGGTTTCGGAAATATATAGTTCAATTTGTCTAAATGGGAATCCCTTCGCTTATTCCAGCCTCCGAGGTAGGTAATTAAAAGGAGTCTCCTATGTCCACTGCGATTTCGGTAGACAGTTATAGGATTCCTCCGTCGCTCACTGCAACCTCGGGAGGAAGGTGGTTAGTAGGATATCTCTTTCACTCAGTGCAGCCTCCAGAGATAAGGTTTAGAGGGAATCTCCATACCCCATTGCGGCCCCCGGAGAGAGGTGTTACTAGATTAATGATTAGCTGTAGACTGATATTTCTGTCCACTTGTGGTCGTCTTTTATGGACGTCCTTCGAAGGGGTGGCTTGTGAAGGGAGAATTGTCCGTCTTCGGTTTCCTTCCGAACCAACTTCGTGATTTCCCAGTGTCCACTTTCCATCGTCTGCTGGTGACAAAGTTTGGACACAATGGCACGTGGTTGTGAATGAAGTATGATTTTATGGAGGTTGCTTACGCGTGAGGGTATGGAACCTTACAATAAGTATTTAGTTGTATGATTTATTTAAATTGCTTGGTAATGCATGGAGTACATTAACCTAGAAATGGTGAGTTGCAAAATCAATTTGTAAAATTTTAGTACTTCAGTTAACTAGAGTACTATTATATTTCTGTGCTGCTTAACTGTTATACTTTATTCATACCTCCGACAAAAAAGCTTTAAAGCAATTGAATGTAGAGAGAGACTTGAAATTTTGTAAAGAATTTAAAGAAGGAATTCCGTTGTGTACTTGCACGTATATATTGTAAGTTTCCGTACATTTACTTGTAAACAACTTTCATAAACACATGTTTCATTGACAACCACATGCTATTTCGTACAAACATTGTCACCAGCAGATGATGGAAGAAGAACACCAGAAAATCACGAAGTTAGTTCGGAAGGAAACCGAAGATGGACGACTTTTTCCTCACCTACTTCCCCTTCCGAGAACACCCGTAAAAGACGACCACAAATGGAGAGAAGTATCAGTTATCGGCTGATCATTCACCTACCAACACCTCTCTCCGGGGACTGCATTGTGCTATGGAGATATCCTTCTAAATCTTATCTCTGGAGTCTGCATTGGGCAAAACAGATATCTTACAACTACCTTCCTCCTGAGGCTGCATTGAGCTAAGGAGAAATCCCATCTCCCGAGGTCGCATTGGACAAAGGAGAATCCTTGTAATCACACACTCCTGAGGCTGCAATGAACGAAGGGATTCCCACTTTAACCTAAGACGATTGTACCTATATCTTCGAAGCCACTACTTGTGCTGTCGATTCTTTAAACACTGAGAAACATTTTACTGTATTACAAAGAAACTTTGTAAATTATATATATATATATATATATATATATATATATATATATATCCTAACTATATATAAATAGGTGAACTAGTTAAATCGCGCACTGTTTTATTAGACTCTACCGGAAACATTACAATATTGATACATTCAAGTAAGTTAGTTTTCAAGTCTTTGTTTAAAATAACTTCATCTCACTTTTTAATTTACATTCAGAGAATATATTAAGTATTATTGTTTTATTGTTGAATTAATTCCGTTCATGAAAATGTTGATGATGATTCAAGTGAAGAATGTTACGTGTTTTGTGTGTCCATTTCAGGATTCTTACTGGTTGTTATGATAACACGATACATATTTGGACAAGCAAAGGACAGCATTTGCTGACGATACCAGGACATACAGGACCAGTTAAAGACATTGCGTGGGTAGAGCTTGGAGACCCTGTATCTTCGTTTGTCAGGTAAGTTGATAGCAGAAGTTAAAAATTATATTTCGCCATATCTGAAAACTCCTGTTGTCGTAGTTCTTATGCAGAAAACCCTTCCTATCGTTTCAAGTACTTTTAATTTTACTAGCTTTCGAAATTGACAGATTTTGTTCTTTTGATGGGTGCATTCGGGATTTTGGAAATCCTTTGACCAAAACCTTATCCTACCTTTATGTATGTTTTATGAAAGACCAATATCTGCTTTATGGTAGTACAACCGCACCAAAATATTAAATTTGCTTCCT
Organism: Thermobia domestica; assembly: GCF_964235325.1. Classification (NCBI taxonomy): domain Eukaryota; kingdom Metazoa; phylum Arthropoda; class Insecta; order Zygentoma; family Lepismatidae; genus Thermobia; species Thermobia domestica. The sequence goes on along the minus strand of NC_137468.1, from coordinate 25,649,050 downwards.
TCCATCTCTTTTGTATTTCGCTTTTTTGAATACTTAAATTATAGTGTCTGACTCAATATGGTACCGATTTACTGTTTCTTTTATATGTTGCTGGTTTAGGTTATCTTGGTCAGGTGATTTATTATTCTTTAAAGTAGACAGGGTATCTATCGGTCACGAAAGTCATGAAATCAGAAGACGGTCATGAAAGTCAAGAAATTTAGCTTTTGGGTCACGAATTTTTTATCTGTACAAATATAAGTAAAGACTGGGAAAGTTTTGCTCTGTAAAACGTCAAGATTCACCGCCAAAAATGTCTATGGTCGACTTTAGACGCTACCAAATCGCAAGGAAAGCATGATTCTATCGTATGCATGAGAATTCTTCCTAATTCGCACCCAAATTCATTCTTGAGATTGTCCTTCTGCTGGCATCATTGAGCAGTAGCGTAGCGATGCAAATGGCATCGCATTGCCGAAACTACGTACGCATCTAACCAGTTTATTCAACTGTGAGAGGGCACCAAGTTTTCATCGCTCCAGGAAACAGGATAGAGATAACATAGATAGGTGCTAAAGAATATAGGTACTGTTATTAGTTTTTGAATGTTTCAAAATTTTATGGTTTGGTAAAGAAAAAGTCACGAAATTTCATTTTGGAATTTTAGTAGACACCCTGGTAGAGGGTGCGTAGGGTTTCTACTTTGATTCCCGGCCAAATAATTTCGTGATGAAGAACATTGTGTCCGTGGGTTTTCTCGGGATACTTCCATTTCCTTCAGACTATCATTCCACTGATTCATCCATCATCATTCACTTGACCTAATCGACCGCCCCCCTTATCCTAAAGGATATGGGCGTAAACGTGGGATGTTAAACTGGAAGATATTATTTTTTTTAATATTCTAATGTACGTTTCCATTTCTTGAATAGTTAGTTTCTCTGTTTCTGGTTGGTCTATTGTGATATTTCTATTTCTCTTCTTAACTTGATTTATTTCTCACTGTCATTTTCTTCACTATCCCGAAGCAATAAGAATTCCATAAAGTATTTTGTGGTGTTGTTCATGCCTTCTGTATATCTCACTTTATTTATTTAGTAAATGTCAATAGCAGTGAATTTGGTTTCTGTATTTCTTGTTTACTGTTTTATATGGGTTTCCACTTGGGTTGAGATTTAGTTTTTCTGTTACATATGTTTTTTTACCTCGTTCATTTCATTTCGTATTTTACCTTTAAATACCTATAATTCCTAGTTTTATTGGTCTCAGGTTCTGGAATAGCACATTGAACGCAATAATCTACATTTGTTTTTAATCATCTTCGTTCCGAAATGTATTTCTGTTAATACTTCCATTTTTTATTATTATTATTTTAATATTTGTTGAATTCTTTATTGTTTCAAAGCTCTAGATAAGTAATATACACTAAGATTATACATTTAGTACCGATCCTCGTGCACGACCATTGTAAACTATCATAATATTCTGAACTATCATAATATTCAAGGCGTAAATTATGTTCCTTCCTTCGTTTTCAGTGTTTCACAAGACCAGACAGGTATGCTGTGGGAATGGAACAAATCAAAGAACGCTGTTGAGTGTATTCATGTGTGCAGAGGTCACGAAAGAAGTTTGGAGTGTGTTGGTGTTGATCCATCCTCATCATTTATGGCGACAGGTGGATGGGATGCTTTGCTTAAAATATGGTCAGCCAGTGAGTACTTTTCTTTTCTTTCTTTTAGAATTTTGCGATAGTGTTATAAGATCGTTTGATGTTCTTTTTTTTTCTGTTTCATACAACATATTTTTACTTGTAGGGCAGTGATTTGAATGTATGAACTTTCCTAAGTTGGGTTTTGATTTGTTTTTGTAGTTGATAATTTTGAAAGTTTCTTTCTTCACCAACCAACATAGTGCCTTTAGTACACATTGTGCCACAGGTTCGATTCCCGACAGGAGAGCTTTAAAGTTTCAACAAATTTACGGTGGTCCGGGCTTCATTGTAAACTGTAGGTCCACGTCTCATATAACCTTAATGCTGAATAGGGGCGCTAAACTAAGGCTACCATATTTTCAGAGCGTGAAATCAGAACATTTTTCTGAAACTATCGAACTGAGTGAAAGGAAGTTAAGAAATCATTCATTGGTAGTTTTCTTTAGCGTGAAACTAGGATTACAAGAACAAGGGTTAAAGTGGGTTGGAACGCAAAGGAACTTCGTTCTGCCACATCAGTGTTTTATCGAAACTCAGTTCCTGTTCGACATTTGTCTCTTAGCAACATTCGGACATTTGTGGAAATGCCACTCTTTCCACCGTTCACTGTGTTCCGGAAAATTAGTGTGTTAAGCGTTCCAGTTACTTTTTCAAGTCACTGTAAGTACTGTGTAAGAGGGAATACGTATTTAGGCTGCTAAAAATTGAAATGATTGCTCCTATGCCATTACGTTAAACTTTGTGGTATCTGCAATTATAGCAGTGGACTAATGCTTCCCGTCCTGAAACGCAGGTCTCATGCTAGGTCATGAATGCATTGAAGAAGCGTTCTGCATGGAAGTCTTCATTCTACTTTCATAAGTATTGTTTTGGTATATAAAAATAATAAACATTGCGTGTCTGTTTTGTTTGATTTTCTTTACCACCAACAGAGTAGGTATCGTTTTCTTTTTTTAGAAAAATGCTTTTGGATAAAATATGTATGTACGTTGAATTAAGTTATAGATTTTAGCAACGAATCGTATACATTTTGTAAGAAAAAGTAACAATGACTATGTGAAATAAGATAACTGACTGTTATTGAGAAAAATAGGGTCATTTTAGCGTACCGACATCAGTTGAAAAAAAAACCTGCAAGAAAGGATTGTCCGGACCAAATCAGGACATCTGGGAGCCTTACGCTAAACTTCAATAAACAAATCTTTTTTTTTACCATTTGGGAGACCCACGTTCGATTTCCGCCGGGGCTCTTGTGGTTCGGATGCCACGTTAATCAGTAGGTCTACGTCTCATATAGTCTCGCTGCTGAACGGGACATTAAACTCAGAATCAACTCAACTCAAGCTTTTTTTTTTTTTTTTCACCATTATGGTATGATATAGTTTTCACAATAATAGCTGTTTCATTACGAAAAATTGCTTGCAATAAACTCGAAACTACTCACGGGGGCCGCGGTGGCTCAGTGGTAGTGCGTTCACGTGTGGTGCTTGGGGTCCAGGGTTCGATCCCAGCCCCCTCCAAGTGAACTTTGTGGTGGACAGATACCGTATACGTGAGTTTCCTCGGGGTTCTCCCTTTTCCTCCCACTTTCTTCATTTCACCATTTCATTCGTTACTCATCATCACCGTCTCCTTTAGCCTAACCGGCATAATTGTGGAACGTAAAGCTCAAAAATTTCAGTTTTTCGAAATACTCACATTTACTCCTCCAAATTCTTGTAGGTCAATCGTTTCCAACTCCGAATGTATGGCGTAGGAGCTGGCTCTTTCCTTACAATCAGAAGCAGCAGAAAGAGAACAGACTGAGCAAAAAAGAGGGTTTAACCTCTTAACATATAGATTTTGAATAGAAAGGCATTTCGATTAATTGTGTGTGTTCAATTGAAATAATAACTTGAGAATATTAGGAATGTTAATGATAATATTGATTATTGGCAACTCAGCAATGAGATACAAGCATCTGAAAAGCCATTGAAATAAAATTCCGAATTCTGCTCGCAAAGGGACTAATATTACCTATGGAACTTGTGAAATAAGTGGGAAAATGAATTTGAATGATCAAAATAAAGACAAAACGCAAGAAGAATACCTTCAGGAAACACGAAGGAAAATGAAGGCGCCAGATTTTGCTTCATCACAACCACTACTGCAGACGAAACCTAGCCGGAATGCTGAATGGAGAAGGTTACAGTGACATAAACTGGAGAGAGACGTAAACAACAACTTCACCAGCAGTATCTAGCGGAAACGTACAGAAATATAGGAAAACGAGTGTAATCATTGTTTAAAAAATGTACAGGTAAACAGAAGTTAACACGAGTATATTCGGGATTTTATATTTTCAATAGAATTAAACATCCGAGTATTCTCGGTATGTTAAGAAGGTAATGATATAGCTGGAATGGAATAAAGCAAGGTAGCTAGTGTTCGATCAGTCATGAGCACTCCTTGTGTGCCTGAGCATTTGTACAAAATGTTTGTATAAAGTTATGCTTGGGTTCACGTAAGTGAGTAAATAATCCTGAAACCGCTTAATTTTTATGTTTTGTATTCCTTGATAATGGTATCGATGATTCTCTTCGTCATTCCTATGTAGGCGGGTCACAAGTACCTAGCACCTCGCACATAGCAGAATTTACTTGTAAGCGAAGAGACGTTTGAATAGACATTAAGAGATGGACTCGTTTTTTTCTGCGTATAATAAGTACTAGTTCAAGAACTAATCGAGTTATAACATGCTCATCAGTGATAAAGTCAACGAAATGTCACTATGCATCAATCAGGTAAACAAACTTTGACGTGAAAATCATATTTTGTTGAAAAGCATACCAGAATATTATATTTGTTAGTTTAATTTGTGAAGCATGGGCGCGAAAAGTGAAAGATCCTAATTCCAGTCCAACTACCACTTTTTTTTTCGGTATTAAGTACACAACTAAACACAAACACACACTGAGCAAGGCTGTGATAAAAAATATGTAAAAAAGTGTAACAGTTTTAACACACTAACTGTATGTCACCACACTTCCACTCTTTCTCTCTGAGGAAGATAGCAAGCATGTTGAAACTGTTACATGTTTGTGTTTTTATATATTTTTATAACATAGCCTTGTGTTGTGTTTCATTTGACAATATGGAAACAAAGCCTGATAGAATAGTTATTAAGCACAAATATAACTATTTAACAGTTTGTCAAATTTAATGATGTGATTCGTGAACAGGTATTTTGTTAGACCAGTAGAAGGTGGTATTTCATTGTAAGGTCCGAGGTATTGTGTGTCTGTAATTATATCGATACTTTGAATAAGTATTAAAATTAAACTACACCTACAGTTTGTTATTTATTGAAATCGAACACTTGACGTTTCTTGCAGCAACTGATTGTGACACGGGCGATGCTCAGTCCACGGGGAAGAAAATGAAAACAGCATTTGGAAACTCTCAGATACGAGTAAGTACAGTGTCAGTACGAATAGCTTAAATAATTTAATACTTCTTTTCTTTTGCTGTTTATTCTGTATTGGCTGAGATGACGTTCTTCACCCGGTAGCAGATAAAATGTCGGAGTTGTCTGAAATTGGTTTTCAACTGTTTGATTGGCGCGAATACGAATTTACCGTAGTTCTTCTCCACTCCAAAGTTGCTTCTGAATAACTTTTTCAAAGATGAGACTAAACTATCACTTTGCCGCTCGTGAAAATTATAGGTTTATCCTATGTCAGTAAAGGCAAAGAATTAAACGAAAATAAATTATATGTATAAATGCATGACAACCGAGAATCGAACCCAGGAATCTAGCTTATCGTACCGATGCATTAACCATTTCGTTACCAAGTTCGCTTCCTGAACGGTAAAGTAAACCGACTTTGTAGAGACCCAAATCGGCGATGGACAGAGAAAGAGATTTATCCTAGATAATACGAAGTGTGTTCGAGCTCTAATATTATTATTATTATTATTATTATTATTATTATTATTATTACTTCACGAACTACTTCCCTTAGAAAGTTGAAACTTGTCACTTGGCAACGTATTCTCATTTTAGACGTACACATTTTCACAGCGGTGCCATGATTTAATGGCCACCAAGAACGCTTCTTTAGGGTGTAATATGATCAGTGGAAAATCACTGATGCCAGAGCGGCCCTACTAGAAAATGAACGTTCACAAAGAGTTTTTTTCATTATCAGAAACAATCAAAAAGAAAAAAATCGTAAGGAGTGGTCGGATGAGTAGGAACCATGAGACACCATTTCAAAGTTGTCACGAGAAAATGTCATGACTTAGGAGTAGAGATGCAAAACAGTCAGCTTTTTTTTATACGAAGTTTTTTTTTTTCTCATAAAAAGACGGTTTTGTGGGGCGGAGACAAATTTTCGCTTTTTGACTTTTTATGATTTTCCTGTTCAAGTACCACTCTTGTTTCCCTGTAGTGAATTCTAAAATTAAGAAAGTGTGTTTAGATCAACTAGAACTTGTTAGTCCGATGTTCAGTTCGGGCTGACTATCTTGATTGATTTGTAAACTGGAATTGCATTGTTGCCAGCAAATCTACGTTATGCAACCACCATATCTCAAATATCGTTTTGGTTGCCTAACCATCGTATCAACTACCTGTAAGCTGTGTATCTTAATACATGTGTTTTATTGCTTGCCTAAATTCAGTGTGACAGGCAAGGAAAAAAGTGCTATAAACTAAGAAACAGGTAAAAGTCTTGGTTGGATCTCGTTGTGTTCGGGAAACATTTTATCCTGAGCGTCAGAGAAGTAAGTTTACAAAATTAAAGCTATAAACTGTTATTTTCGCTACGATGTTAATTTAACGTCATTATTCAAGTTTTTTAAACAAGAAATTTATGTATAGCGTCTTTAACGTTCTCTCCCTCGAATTTTAGGGGCGTCAATAAATGTTATATATAGTTATAATAAAGTTTTAGTTTAATTATAAATTTTAAATTATAATTTTGTCCCATGAAGAGTACTGCGTTTTTCAGAATAATTATTGCCAACAATCGGAAACTTTTTAATAAAACATTTTTGTCATTGAAATGTAATGTAAAATCAAAGGTGGAACGTACGGTTCTCTCGCTTTTATATATATATATATATATATATATATATATATATATATATATATATATATATATAAGCAGTTTTTTGAGCCCTCATATCTGTAGTTAGGAGTGATCTATGAGCAGGAGCGCCTTGTCTTGATGGAAAATACATGAGCATTCTTTGCGGGTCATTGTGCTTGCATTTGTTGAATGAGTTTAGTCTTAAAAACATGTTCATAACACGCAGCCATTACTGTCGTGCCATTTTCAACACAGTGAATGGGAATTACGCTCTAACTGTCCTAGAACGTAGCCACAACCACTTTCTGAGCACTGGCGGTAACACATTTCTACCTATACCTGTGGTCAACAATTAGCATTCGGGGGACCCAACTGGAATAAATAGTTCTCATTTTCAAGTCTCCGTACAAAATAGTCTCAGCACGTCCCATAGAAATTCCACATCTAGAGGCGATATCACGCTCATCTAATGAGCAATCCTCCATAACAGCTTTCTCTACTTACGCAATCACATTGTCGGTTATGTGGGTGCAGCTTGTTCGTGGTTGAGGCTTTTTGGATTTATCACACGGTGTTTGACCTTTAAATTTCCGCACCCTACGTTTTTCACATCCATTACACCTTCATCACAGTCTCACTGAGTATCGATGGATATGGATATAGCCCTTTCTGTTTTTAGCATCTCCTCTTTATATATACTTCATTTCTTCTATCTTCCGGCTATATGCCGCCCTACTTAGTCTTTTTCTACCATCCGTCGCAACTTTAACCAAAGAAGTAACAATAAACTCGTACTTTTCTCTTTTTCGTATCACAGTTCAGAGTGTATTATAAACTAGCATATAGACAAACTAGCATACAAAGCACTGGAAGTACACAAAAATGTGTCACTTTTCGGAATAATGCCGAGCAAACAATGGAGGGTTTGTTGTCACCGATACCGACCCACATGAAGTGGAACGGGAGCGACACCCGAGTCCACAGAGAAAGAGAGAGTGTAGCCTATTAGTAGAGGTCTGCTTGGATGCGGATATATCCGCGGATATCCGCATGAAAATCGGTATTTGCGGATATATATATCTTTTCTGTGCGGATAATGTTTCCTACATTTTTTCTACCTAAAAAAAGGCTGTGAATTTTCTGATAATGGTGGAAAGAGCACTAGAAACGTTCGTTTTGTATTAAAAGTTTTAAAACCAGTTGAAAAATACTAAAATCAAAATACAAGTGTGTTTGAAGCTTGTGACTCAGTGATAGCAAAAGGACAAAAAATGACACGAGAGAGTTGTCCTTTTATTGCTGTTTTCAATATTTTTAGCAGCCGTTTTGTAGGTGAATGACATCTCTGACCTAAACAGAAAGAAACGACAGGCCCCATCGCTACTGCTCAAGTACCGCTATTTGCTGTAAAAAAAAGAAAAATAATTGCCGCCAAAGCCCCTCTGATGAAGCTAAAAGTTTTCAGACCATTCGCCTTGAAGAGGAAAAATGTCTTCAAATAAAGTTTTTCTAGCCTTAGAGGTCAGGAACCAAAACCCTAATTTAAAACACCGCATCCCCTTCCATAAACTGAAAACTGGTCAGCAGATTATCTTTGCCTTTTGTGACAAACTGGAGAAGCGCATAAGTCACCGAAATAGTAAACAAATCACATCATACGCTCATCTTTCTCTCTCCCTCTTTAAAAAAAAGAAAAAAAAATCTTCTTCACTGTTTCCTTTGAAGTACAGCAGATACTGAATGCACATTTGCGACCCCACAGATTTCTCTCTTCGGAGAGGTGCCACGGACCTCAGTGAACATTCCGAGGGATTGGAGTTTTATAACAGGAATTGTTTCTCTCTCCCTCTTTCTTCTTGTGTGTATGTGTATATGTATGTATGTTCTGAGCCTCTGGTAAAGAAAGAAAGAACAACCAATGCGTTGTTTCTCCTACCCTAAATGTGTCCAACAATGAGTGGGGGCTGCAAAGAAAAGCGGTACATTCTAAACTTCCTCTGTTGCCTCTTCCCTAAACTAAAGGCATAGACTTCCCATTTGTATTCGAAGTTTCAGTAAATGCGTGGTCGTGAAAGCTTGAGTTGATTTTGAGTTTAACGTCCCGTTCAGCAGCGAGGCTATATGAGACGTGGACCTACTGATTAACGTGGAATCCGAACCACATGAGATCCCGCCGGAAATTGAACCCGGGTCTCCCACGGGAAAGGCACGTACGCTAACTGCTTAGCCACGAATGAGTTTGTTCGTGAAAGCATGCATTGTATTGCATTGTTAGTTTCGTCACTTATTTTTTAAATTTAGTGCACTTACGGGTGCTAATGCCAGTTCGGAATATGTGAATGTGTTTGCGGTCCTATGATTAATTTTTATTTCTTAATAACGATTATTTCTATTTTGCCCTTGTGTTTAGAACAAATGCCCTCTTTTTCTTATGAGTAATGAATTTTAAAAACTTAGTGACGTGCTCTAAAATTAGTCGATTGAGGGGATATTACCTACGTGGCATTATTTTAATCCGATACCTGCATTTGAAGATCTTGGGTAAGTACATAAGTCGTTCATTAATTTCTAATTTGTATCTGCAGGTTTATATTGCATTTTATTTATCGTACTTGATATTTGATCACGAGGAAACTGATATAATATATTGTTACGTTTGATTCAGAAAACTACATGTATTATAGAATATGTAAGTTGTATATATTTACTATCTCATAATCTGCGGATGCGGGTGCGGATAGAGATGCTGCGGATGCGATATTTTGTATCCGCGCAGACCTCTACCTATTAGAGATCTAATGGGGCGTGATTTTGAAGCTAGGATTGGCTGACATCCATTGGTGGACATCACTGTTAGACACCAATAATCATTGGTGATAACTGATAAGAAAAATATTTTTTTATATATATTATTCACCGTCAGTAACGGTTTAATAGCATCTGTATTAATAATTCAATAAGCTGGTGGGAGAGGATGACTTTTTAAAAATAATCAGATGAGATAGCTAATTTGTAACTACTGTAATTAGAGCGAGTTAAACACATTAATATATATCCTCGTGCTTGCACGGCACTCTGCTGGTTGCTAGTTTTAAATACTACTTTATTGTGATTTTTTTTAAAGCCACCCCCTAAGTGCTGGACCACAGAATAGCACTTACTTAAATATGGACCTAGATAAGGATAGGCACCATACGACGCAGAGAGAATGAAAGATCACATGATGTTCTTGCACACTGAATGTTTTAATTTCTAGTATGGTGCTCACTGTAACGGCAACTGTAGGAACTATGAGCGCTACACAGTGCTGGCTTCTATTTTACAAAGAGTTCTCTTGTATTTTAAAGGGGGGGGGGAGCGGTGACTCAGTGGTAGAGCGTTCACCTCCGGTACATGGGGTCTCTGGTTCGATCCCAGCTCGCGCCGTGTGGATTTTGTGGTGGACAAACACCGTGCTCGTGGGTTTTCTCGGGGTCTCCCGTTTCCTCCCACTTTCTTCATTCCACCATTTCATTCATTTCTCATAATCACCGTCTCCTTTAGCCTAACCGGCATACGGGATGTAAAACTTAAAAATTTCATTTCATTTTTCTCGTGTTATAAGATAATCTGTATCGTGAACACATCTCGTATCAACGTTACGATATTACAATCTAACTTATTGTGCTATTGTCTAGTATAAAGTAACCCATAGCAGTTATACTTACTTGCTATTGTGGCATCGCCATGGCATATATCACCACTGTAAATTTATATTTGATTTGAGTTTAGCGAACCTTTCAGCATCGAGGGTAGTCGTAGGCTGTATTTGAGGCGATATAATTTGGTGGGGAACGACCTATACAATAAGGGCTGGTCTTGCAAAGTCTATGCACTTGCCAATTGCATTCAAGTCTCGCTTCAAGTCCACGTTAAATAGATCGAGTCCGTCATAACCTTAGCGTTGTATAAGGTCACAACATACAAGAACTTAAAATTTTACCATTCACAGAATATGCGTAAATTTATATAATAATAGTTATATATACCCCTGTGAATGGTAAGTTTTAATTTCTCGTGTATTGCCTTATACAACACCGAGGTTATGAAGGACTCGATCTACTATTAACATGGGCTCTGAACCTGGATTTGAATGCGATGCATTTTGCAGGTGCACAGACCGTGCAAGACCAGCCCCCATAGCATAGGCCATTCCACGCCACCGGCCCTGGCTAATGGAAAGAAATTTATGTGTATCAATGCTGAGTTCTTAGTGATATGTAAAGACTGGAAGTTAAAATCAGAGTTTCCGACTTATCGTGCAGATGAGTTAACCTTTACGTTGTACATTCTTCCATCCAAGATGTCGGTGTTTAGGCATTCAGACCACGTGAACTGTATCTCAGCTCTTGTATGTGGACAGCTCAGTGTCTAGCTTAGATGACACCTCTGGTGGTTGAATATGTATTTTATTGAATGCGTATAATTGAATTCGCACCTTATAGAGTGGAGGGCGCTGTGGCTCAATGGTAGAGCGCTTACGTCTGATGCGTGGGGTCCCTGGTTTGATCTCAAACCAAGTAAGTTTGTGGGGGACATCGTGCACGTGGGTTTTCTCGTGGTTCTCCCATTTCCTTTCGCATTCTCATTCCACTAATTCTTGCACTTGCGTTAGTCATCCGTCTCCCTTGGCCTAACGGGCATAATTGTGCGACGTTAAACTGAAAGATTTCATTTAACTTTTCGCACCTTATAGAGGAATTGATGATTTTAAATCAGTTATATCTTCCTTTTATTAAATGTGCTGTTCGTGGCTAATTTTCTGGTTTTCAAAGCAAGACTAGAAGAAAGTGAGAAAGTAGTACAATGGGATATTGCCTTTAAGCTACTTATAGTGGCATCAGAGATAATAGGGATCCTTCGAAATAAGTAAACTAATTTCGGGATGGACCAATGGGAGCAAAATTTTCTGCAACTTGAAATTAATAATGAGAGTTCAATCGTAGAGTTTCATTCCTTGATGCTATCTTATGTCATGTGAGTTTGTGATTATTATTACCTTCTCATTTTTTTATTCTCTTTATTCCACCAACTTGTTTATGATTTATTTCCCTTGCACTTGTAACGACCTGACTTCGTTACAGTTTCTTTTCATTAATTTTGTTTGTGAATTTTCTTAAATTATTTCCTGAGTGAGTCACATATAGTTATAATTTATAATTTTACGATGTTACATAATTTTCAGAATGTTTGTATGTGCCATAATTTCTCTGTCTGTACCATATAATAAGAATTGGTCGCTATAGACTCCGAATTTAGTGCCAATTTTGTTCTTTTTCTTTAATTATGATTTTGTGTAAAAAGTAACACAACTTTTATTAAAGAGTAAGATTCTCTAAGGTATTTTGGTTGATAATAATTACAGTTGTTAGTTTTGATTATTTAGCACACAGAACATTGTAAAATAGTAATTAAGTATGCTTGGGTCGTTATTTGTTGAAATATATTGGAACTAAGTTTATTTTGTATTATTAGTTGACATGTACAGTAACATGAACACTTTCAAGCTAAGTTTCTTGGGGCCGTTTCAGGTGGTGAACTAGGTATTGTTAATTTCTTCAACAAGTCATGTTCAACTGAACATTCAAATGCCAGAGTAAAGTTTACGGATACTCAAACTGATGTATTGTGTACGACAGTAATATCAAAAGAGTTGTGAAGTGTGACACGAGTAAAGTTACAAGCCTAATTGTTGTTCTAGAGCAAATATAATAATGCAAATTGAATTCATAATGTGCACAGAACAAGCGTGAAGGTCTATTGAATTTGCTTGAGTATCTTAATATAATAATCTGAAGATTTTGGAGTATTCGAATGCTAAACAAATAACATCGATTACTGCCAGTTGTTGCTTCAACATTTCTCTTCTCACGTAGAAAGTTTTGTTATCTCTGTACCATGTCCTTTTATGTATTTTCGATCCGATGCCTTGTCCTACTGTAACGTAGCTGCAGATATGTAGCGATGTAACAGAACTTCGAGGAACGATATATTAAGAACATACCGTTTAATGGTAGATGTGGCGCATGACACACTTAACCATCACCTACACGCATACTCATGAGACATTAAATTGAAGTGTATATATATTTGAAACCAATGTGATTTTGTTTATTTGTAATCGAGGAACTATAACCTAATGACGAATTTATTTAAAAGATTTTAAGAGCAGACATTGTATCAGTTGAGAAATTGTTTCAAATGTGACTGTACTATAATATGTGATATGTTCTTGAAGGTTCCTCTGATGACATTGAAAGGACACAAGGAGGCTATCTCTTCTGTTACGTGGACGGAAGCCAATGAGTTATGCACGGCGTCATGGGACCACACATTGAAGCTCTGGGATGGAGAACTCGGGGGAATTAAGTCTGAAATAATTGGAAATAAGTCTTTCTTCGACATGTCATACTCGCCGCTAAATAAAACCATTATAACTGCTTCTGCCGATCGTCATATTCGACTTTATGATCCACGATCTACAGGTACGTTCATTAAACTTCTCGAATGAAAATGTGTCACTGTATTGTGTAAGCACTTAAATAAGTAGTATCAGTTTCATTCCTTTTCTTTTGAGCTGAAGATTAAGAAACGTACATTTTCGTAGGTTGCTAATTAATATTTTTAAGGCACGTATTCCATTCTGAGGTACTTACTTGATATAATCAAATGAGCAGTTGTATCACTTCACTTCCACTTACGCGGTTGGGCACTTAACTTGCTCGAGTCTGCCATAGTTACCTATAACCAATGTTGGTTTAGAAACTAAAGCTAAGAAAGATATATATATACCATAGATAACTTCCAAACAAAACATTAATTTCTTGAAAAATGTCAGTGTTTTCACGATAATTATTATATCATCACCATCAAAATAATTTTAAGAATGAACCATACAAAAACCGAAGAAATGAGAAGTATTTTTGTTTTGCACACAAATCCACATTTGTAGTACGATCATGCTAGCCAGATTCTTGAACGTGCTTGTTTACATGAAACACGGATATGTGTCAAAACCTTATTCTTACAGGTAAATTCTACAGGAAGCGGCGTGGACCTATAAATTAGATACCACCCCTCCATTTGCCTGGTGTGAATGAGGAAAACCCAGGGAAACCTTATTCAGGGTGGCTGGCCTGAAAGAGCGTGTTACACTTTTTCGACCCACCGGGAATCGAACCCGGGACCGCTCGCACCGAAGGCGAGAGCGTTAGCGACTACCTACGCGGGGCCATTTCCCTCAACACGAGTGCGCGGAAATCTTCTATTGGGAGTTCTTTATTGTACTTAAGGAAGAGATTATTTTGGCAAACGTAATACGAAAGAAAACAAATTTTAATACTCATAAGTATGTAATTATTAACTTTTTGGAAAAATACAAAAATCAATATGTTTTAATTAACATTAAGAAAATTGTTAACAGTTCGTCTGATTCCTTCATTTCCTAGCTTTCTTACATAATATAAAAATTAGATCAACATTAGATCAGAAGTACAAGAATCGTAAACAAGCGAAAAATCAACCAATGACTAGGTTAGGCAACAAATGCCACAAACGCATTAAACTATTTAATTTAGATGAATAAATAAGATAGATAAATGAGGTGAGATAAAGATAGAAGTGTAGGAAATGTGTATATCTTGATTCGCGCTTAGTTTTCAGTGCCTAGCTTACTTTATATGTCGTAAATTGTGATTTTTATTATGTACCTCGCGCCCAAACGTCTGGCACCGAAACGTCCAGCGCCCAAACGTCCGCGCCCAAATGGTGGCGCCGAAACGTCCTGTCTCGCCCCTTCCCTAGATTATCAGTTTTATGTCGTGTACTGTTTTATTTATTTCAGCCATACGGCTGTAAATAAAATTTCTATGCAGCGCTATAAAATCTGAACTTCTACTAATTTCTTACTGTTAACGAAAATAGTCTATCATTCATTATTTGTTATTTTACATATTTATTTTTCCATATAAACTTTAAAATATGCAGGTAAAATTAATATAAAATATGATTTTATTATATTATTATCATAATATAATGATATAATATTATAAAATATAATCTAGACAACATCTGACACATATTTCTTGAACAAACAAACAATCCAGTATGTCAGTAACCTATTTGGGAGGCATTGGTAAAGCACTCATCCCTAGCATCGATTCCAAACCAGGGGGGGCATGGTGCCTGTGGTAGAGTGCACCTCTGGTGCGTGGGATTCCATGTTCACGGTTCAACCCCAACTCGCCCCAAGTGAGCTTTGTGGTGGACAAACACCGTATTCGTGTTTTTTCTTCGGGTTCTCCCGTTTCCTTCCACTTTCTTCATTCCATCATTGCATTAATTTCTCATCATCTCCGTCTCCTTCAGCCTAGCCGTCATAATCGTGGGGCGTAAAACTTAAAGATTTCATTTTTTTTTTAGATCTCAGACCATGTGCTTGTGCTACATAACATCGTTTTCGTGGATTTTTTTTCATTGCTTTCCCATTTCTTCCCACATTCTCATTCTACCATTTTCTTTCATAATCGTTCACTTTTACTAGTCATCCGTCACCAACGTACAGGGCATAACATAGAATGCGAAATTCGTCTCATTTCACTTCATTTACTAACCAGTTTATGCTCCTATAATGCTTCTATGGACTTTAGTGTTGAACCTTTGTTCCATCTTCCCCAAGATTATAAAACAGTTCTAAATGTTCCACATTCGCATCTTTTTGTACGCAGATGATGTATCCAGAGATCATATTTTCGATTTTCGTCGATATAAAGCGTAAATGATAGCTACATGGATTTTGTGTTCTATTCTAAAACATACTTATTTCAATAATTATGATTGCTGAGGTAGTTTTAACATCAACAATCAACTGCAGCAAAACTAGCTTTGTATTTTTTTTTTTTTTTTTTTTTTTTTTTTTTGCTGCGAACAATCGTACTGGCAAGTCTGACAGATGGTCTTAGTGTATTTTATTTTAACCTTGATTAAAAATAATAATGTAATTTAAGAGGACTGAGAGAGAAATTGTAATTCTGCTTAATTACCTAAATCGTTTGCAGTAGTTGAATTCTGAGTTGTTCCGGTATAACGCTCATTTAATTTTTTGCTAATTCTTGTAATTCTTCAGGATATTTATTCACAGTATGAATTTTTGGTGTAAATTTGTCTGAGCACAGCACTTATGTATTATTTCACTACAGGGTGGATCTCAGAATCACTTTGTTTTCAGTATTAAACTAAACCAGAAAAATAGGAGATGGCTTTTATAATTGAGAATTCGAATTATTTTAAATGTGGCTGTTACACTATTTTGAAGGTGTTCGTTTATCAGCTTTTCCGTGTTCTCTTCCATTCACTAAATTCTTTATATTGGCAAAGCAACTCGTGCCGAATACAAGATAACTCAGTGCGAAAACTTCCTTGATTTGATGACAGCCAAAGAATGAAAATGTGACGAAAACAGGGATCAATCTTGAGTCTCCAGCTTACCACGCTGGTGCGTAACCTTTCCCCAAATCTCTCTGAGTTTGGTGATCAGGCATTTAAACGAAATAGATGTATCTCAGTTGTTGTGGTTCGAACTGTACATAGAAAAAAAATAGAGTAAAGAAGACGAAATCTTCTGTGTGTGTATAATCTATGGTTCAATGAAATGACAAAGTAGCATAGCGGTTTTGCGATCCAGTAAGCTGGAAGTCCGGGTTCGATTCCTGAATTTGTCAATCCCTGAATCTCATCAAATCTTCATCTAAAGAATTGGTTGGTATGATTAGAGCTTAATGTTCATTCGTTTCAGCACCAAAGCTATACACTTTTTTTGCTGGTTCTGATTTTTCTTTTCTTTTTAGATGCTTTCTAGGAAACAAGGGTAACAATAAATGTTAAGGCAAAATTTCATAGTAACGTCATAGAGAAGATATAGAAGTAGTACACCTAATACCCACATTTGCAACGAAACAGTGGAGTATTATTAAATCTATTATTTGTTTATTTCAGAGGGATCTTTAGTGAAGGCAACGTTTACCTCTCATAAACTCTGGGTTCAGACTGTACAGTGGTCAAAAATAGATGAATATAAGTTTATATCTGGTTCTTACGACCAAGAAGTTAAGCTTTGGGATTCTAGAAGGTAAGCATTCTTCTACTTGTTATGTGTAAAACTGACAAAAATGAAAAAGTTCGGTTTAATGTAAAGAATGTGGCCTATGTGTGTAACACTACTCAGTGAAAAACAGGCTATTTAGTATTCACTGTGGAAGTAGTTCAAATAATCCCCAGAAGAATGCGCGTGCCTATATGTCCCATCAGTTCTGAAGTAACACCTGGACTGGTTTCTCAATATTTTCGTTTTGACACTTAGCACAGATTTTATATTCAGTCCATATCGACGGTACTGTGCAGCTTACCTCGTATCTCAAAAACAAAAACTGCTTTACAGAAGAAAGAAAAGTTTGAAAAAGTTGGAGATTACTTGAAAGTCAGCGACTTTTAACTAATTTCCAATTTTTTTTTTCTTTTTTTTCTTCTCCTGTAGTGTTTTCCTGAGATACCAGGTAGCTGCACAGTACCGTCCATATGTTGAACTACATAAACGAATTAAAAATGACAGTGCAGTGAATTTTCTCAGATGCACCTTCTGATATGAAACCAAAACTAAATTCAACTTGTGTCAAATATTAAAAGCGGAACTACTGCTACTTTCTTTTAATATAACAATATTTTTTTTTTTTTTAGTTGATCGTCTCATGGTTATGCCCTTTACACTAAAGGAGACTGATGATTAATGAAAGTGAATGTATAATTATTTGTGTGTGTTCTCTTACTGGGAATCGAACGTAAGACCACATGCACCAAAGGCGCACGCGCTAGCGACTCGACCAGCGGAGAGTGCTTTACATATATAACAGTACCAGTTTGTGGCGGACAACATCGGGGCTGTGGTGCCTGCAGTAGAGCGGTCATTGCTGAGGTCTCTGGTTAGATTCCAGCGCCTCCCAAATGGGCTTTGTGATGGACAGTGTGCAAGGGTTCCCTTCCACATTCTCATTCCACTAATTCTTTCATACTCATTAATTTTATATTTTACATTGCACAAACTTTGCTTTTAGTACACTTAAATCCGATTTAAACTACTCACTGAGCAAAGCAAAGAGTCCCTACGCCCCTGGAAAATCCTGGAAAACCCTGGAAATTGAAATTACCCTGGAATGTCCTGGAATATCCTTGAATGTCTTTGCAGTCCTGGAAAAATCCTGGAAAAGTGAAAGTTTTTCAATTTCCTAACTAGTTGCAATTACATGCAATAGAATGCGAACGAAAGCAGTCCTGAGAATTAAAAATTGCGAGACCGAGGACATTTCCCTCTGTGCCGCATTCTAAGGCGGTTGAGTAAACGGAAACGCACAGTATACGCCATGTTCGGTGTAATACATTTCCGCTCTGTGGAGAGATGTGTTCATTAGAGATTCCTGTGCTTACTCTCGTATCATGTTTTTGACCTTTTTGTGTAGTCGAAGTAACAACTAAGCAACGTCACATCTTAATCTGCAATGACATTGTATAAAAGCGAGAGTGCATTAGACTGAACATTGTGTATACTATGCGTTTACTGTTCCTCAACCGCTCGTGTAAACTGCTCAAAGGCGTGCTACCGCCTTCAGAGCAATATCCATTACGAAGGAAGGAAGGAAAGAGAAATGTCCAGTTAGTTCACTGGCGATCATCGTTTGATAGATTGTGCTTTGTTCATGTGCTTGAATAATAGCGATACTTTTCTTGTTATTTTACTTAACGATTAGACAAAAAAAAAAATGCCTAAAGGTTAATCCACGTTCAGTGAAACTTGACTGAAGAAAAAAGAATATAAAGAGTGGCTGACTGTGGGTCCGGACAAGTACACTGCAAAATGTGTGCTTTGCTTAAAAGTGTTCGATGTTTGCAACATGGGTGAGGCTGCCATTCGAAGTCGTGCAGCGGGAAACATTTGGCTTTGACAAACAACCGAAACGGCACAGTGCAGATTTTTTTTTTCAGCCCAAAACTACTGTAGGTAATGAACGGAAAGCCGATTTGCCACCCACCAGTGCATCACCAACCATTCAGGTGACGCGCAACGATTGTTTGCGAGCTGAAGTACTTTGGGCAATGAAAGTCGTGACATCGCATTACTCGTATAATTCTTGTCAAAACATTTCGAGTCTTTTTACCTCTATGTTCCCCGACAGTGATGTGGCCAAACAGTTTTCATGTGGTGAAACTAAGTGTTCATATTTAAGTGTGTTTGGTTTGGCGCCATATTTAAAAAATCTCCTTCGAGATTACGTATCTGCGCAGCCAAGTTACGTTCTGCTTTTTCATGAAACTTTGAACTCAACGACAGCTATGAAACAGATGGATATCCACGTTCGCATTTGGGATATTAACAACAGGGTAAGTAGATGTTACTGAAAATTTTAGCTTTAGTTTTAAATACAAGAACCAATTTGTTCTTAAATACTCGCATCATTCTAAGTGTAATGATGTGTAGACTATTTTTAAAAGTAACTAAACTAGCTTTACTTAACCTAGAGTAAGCATACTTTTGGCTCACCTCTGCGAAATATTCGCCATTTTTGACGCTTTAAATGTAATACTTAAGATTATCTCCTCAACTTATACAGCTTTGTTGTAGTGGAAATCACCGTTATTTAGTTACGATGCTAAAGAAGTGGTACAGACACATTATGCCATATTATTAATTGCGAATTAGTTATTTGTAATCATAATTAAGCAAAGGAACTAATTGCAGAGGCACTTTAGACTCATAACACTTATACTTAATGTTCTGAGCTCTAACAGAAACATATAGAGGTATAACTAAGGTCCTAGCGAAGTTGGGGAAGATTGGTTTTGATTGAGATTGGAGGGGATTAGTTTCACGGATATCAGAACTTTGTTTTAGTCAAAGTTCCTGATTACTGGTCTCATGCCAAGATTTTAAAATAAAAGAAGCGAAATGAAGTATTCGATATGACGAAAATCACATTTCTCTGTTTTGAGTAAGATTTATATTAAAACTTGATATTGTGAGTTATCATGTCAGTGGTTACGAACTCGATGTTATTTTTTAAAACAAAATACAGAGGTTGTTTCCAATCTATGGTGACGATTTCAAACTACACTAACGTTAAGAGAAACCCTGTCGCCACTATCGAGAGTGCTCTATTTTGTGGCCCTGCATCTTGGCAATTGCCCTACAGCGAAGTTTCCACTCTTAAGAGGCTGGCACGCAGTTTGTACGTCAGAAAGGGCAGTTATGTAGCCCTCCCAAAAAGCACTTATTTACGGCGGCATTCGTCCAGATATGCACTTACCACATCTGTCACACACAGTCAATGGCCCAGGGTGCCCACACGACTGGTAATTTCCTTCTCTTCCCGCTTGGTGGTGCTGCACAGGGTGTTTCATTTCGTCATCATAGATCGGAAACAACCTCTGTATACGATCTCTGTATATCTGACCAAAGCACTGTTTTTCACTTACAGGTGGTAACCCGGTATTATGGTTCAGCATTCATGGGACATTCTACTGTTGAAGTGATGCTGGAAGATTTCCAGAACTGTGTTGAAAGACTGAACCTAAACAAAGTTCTTCAGGTATCCATGGATGGGCCGAATGTCAATTGGAAGTTTTATCGTTTGTTGCAGGAACAGTTGCTACAGACTTCAGGAGTGCATTTGTTAAATGTGGGAAGCTGTGGGCTCCACATTGTACATAATTCTGTAAAAGAAGGAATGAACAAAACATGGTGGCATTTGTTGGAACTTTTCCTTAGTTTGCACAGTTTTTTTTCAAGATTCCCCTGCTAGAAGGGAGGATTACATTAAAATGACTGGCTCACATGTGTTCCCACTGAAACACTGTGGGCACCGTTGGGTGGAAAATTTGCCCGTTGCCGAGAGAGTACCACAGATGCAGGAAGAGCTAAAACTATTTATTGATGAATGCAGTAAAACGTCAAATACCCCGAACTCAGTTTCTTTTAAAACCATCAAGTCCCACTTTCAGGATCCACTGACAACAGCAAAGCTCCATTTTTTCATATCAGTCACAAAGGACATCGGCAATTTCTTGACAGTGTATCAGGTGGACAAGCCAATGATTCCTTTCCGCTGTGATGATCTTTATAATTTAGTGCGAAATATAATAAGATGATTTATTCTGAATAATAAAGTTGAAAGCATTGGTAATATTCCACAGCTACTGAAATTAGACATACAAGATTCTGCAAATTACACTCATCCAAAAAACATTGATGTTGGATTTGCAGCTCAGCATGAGCTTGATCAGTTAGTGACCAGCAAGGCCATTAGTAAAAAACTTGTTCTACAATTCAAGATTCAATGCTGGTCTTTTCTTGTCTGCATTGCAAAAAAGATATTGGAAAAGTCACCTATCAAATACCCACTGGCACGTGCCATACAATGTCTGAATCCCAAATTAATGGGAACAGATAAACCGAGATGTCAGAAAATGATGACGAGCTTATTAAAGACATTGACAGACTTAAATAGAATTGAGGGTGGAATGTCTTCTTGCGATGATATGCCGAAGGAGTACAGAGATTTTCTTGATGCTATTGTCCTTCCAAACAACGGTGTATATAAGGAATTCGATCATATTTCAGGCAAAGAAAGTGTTGATGCTTTCCTGTATAGAGAAGTTGGTTGGATACAGGAAAATACAATAAGTTGTGGTTGCAGGTGATGAAGCCAGTTCTTCTCTTATCACATGAGCAAGCCACAGTTGAATGAGGATTGATTTTCTGTTAATAAGGAAATTGAAATCGAAAATCTTCAGCAGAAGTCATTCCAAGCGCAAAGAATAATATGTGACCACGTCAGTTATGTTGGTGGTGTAACAAAAATAGATATTTCGAAGGAACTCTTAGCTTCTGCATCAAGTGCTCGTAGTAAGTACAGTTATTCATAGAAGAACAGAAGAAGGAGAAGGCAAAGAAAGATTCATCACAAAAAAGAAAAGAAGTTGCTGATGCTGTTCAAGAGCTGAAGAACAAAAAGAAACTGTTACAAGATGACATAGATGAACTACAGAAATCTGCCGACAAATACGCCGAAAAAGCGGAACAGTGCGGCAGTTTCAGTTTTATTGCAAAATCAAACAGCATGAGAAGATCTGCAAAACAAAAAGAAGAGGAAGTGAAAAGTGTGGTGAAGGAGCTAAGTGAAAAGGAGATGGTGTTGAAACTCAGTTAATCTGCCATAGCGATGTGTTGGTCTAAAGATTAACAGTAAAGTAATGATATTCTGCTGAACTGCATATTATAACTTCAGAATAGGTATATTTTGTCAGAAATACCTTGGAATTTTTATGTGATATCCCTAGAAAATTTGCCTGGAAAACTTTTTTTTTTTTTTTTTTTTTTTTTTTTTTTTCAGTTGCGTAGGAACTCTGAAAGCAGTACATTTATTGTAAAAATTATTTACGTGTAACAGTTTCGCCAATTATCCACTTGACTTCACCAGACAGTATCATTACTTTTCCATCTGCTTTATCCTAAAAGGCATATCTGTGAGACGCAAAACATTTAATGCTTCATTTCATAAAACCTTGCCTTATCTGTGTGTGTGAACTACAACGGTAAGGGTTATATTTTTTGATTCGTGTATATCTGGCTTAAGGGCAAAATTGCCTCTGAATGTTACATCAATTGAGAGAGAAAGAAAAAGAAATAATGTAAAATGTTGCATTGATTAATGTTGATTTTGTGAACTTTCTATTTCAAGCTAATATCTTTCCTTTGTTCCTTGTAATAACGATTCGTTTATGTGTATGGTTGCTAGAAAACCGTATCGAAGGACTTGTTTATTGAATGTAGAGACATGAAAATATCTAGTTTTTGAACGAACAAATGTAGACTCATGTAAGTTTTAAGTAATCGTTCTAAAACGAATACATGCAATTCATAGTACTCTGGCTTGTTTTCTTCTACATGTATTGGTTAAGCAATTATTATAATGTAAGAAAAAAAAAACTAATTAGGTAAAATTAAATGGTACATTTTTTGTTATTAGTACTAATATTTTGTTGAAAGAATTAATGTTAAATGTTTATCTTACATTCTTTACAGTCCGAAAACTTCGTTGTACGATCTGAAGGGCCATGAAGATAAAGTGTTGTGCTGTGATTGGTCAAATCCAAAGCTGATACTATCGGGCGGAGCTGACAACACATTACATATCTTCAAAAGTAAAAGTGCAGTGAAGTGATAATGTGGTTGAATCAGTCAAAAAAGTTGTATAATTCGTTCCGAACTGCTCGTTTGTGACCTGAAGTGATAAATCGATGCATTTGTGTAGATACGGCAAAATAAAGAAACTTTTAGCTTTGAGCTATTTGTTGTTGTTAAGTTTATATGTGATGATAAACCTTCTGATGCGTGACCAGTTTAACTATACAGATATAACTGTCTGAACCAGATTTAAAATAAATGGTAAAGTGTATTTGTAGATGTTAGCTCATTTTCAGAAAAAAAAAACTGTCAATTATTGTTGAAGAAAAAGACTTTTTTTAAAAAAAATAAAGAACTCTGTGTTTTCTGCTTAATTATTCCGTTCATAGTATCATAGGAAGAAAAATTCCGTAAAAGCACAGTAAGAAAATATGACAGGAAAAACAAATACGAACAAATAAGGTTGGCAAGTACGAAAATATACAAGTTTCCTAGGGATTTTTTTTTTAATCATAAATTATACGAAATTAAATTACAATGTACTAACTTAAGGAAATATTCTGCTAATAAGCATTATCTATATATATAAAAGAGAACGTACAAATCCTTTGTCCGCTCATCACGCTAATACGGCTGAACCAATTTCTTTTATTTTTGGGGGGTTATTAGGATTTGGACCCTAGATGGTTTTTATCATATCACTTTAATTTTCAATTACCAGTGTCTTGAGATAATTGACCATTCAGGTGTCCATTACGTACAAATCCTTTGTTAGTTCATCATAGGTATAAAAATAAACGTATGTATATGCAACCCGCATGACCGTGTCACTCGGCGGGTTAACATAAATGACAGGCGTTATAATGGTTTTTATCATATCACTTGAAAGCGAAAAAGTAAAAATTATCTAAGTAACAAAGTTTATTGCGTTCGGGGGTGACCGCAGCGAAGCGGGGCGGGTTAACATAAATGACAGGCGATATAATGTTAACATTTACTGCAATCTTCTATGGTTTTTATCATATCACTTGAAAGCGAAAAAGTAAAAATTATCTAAGTAACAAAGTTTATTGCGTTCCGGGGTGACCGCAGCGAAGCGGGGTGAACGCTGCTAGTATCATATAGGTGAATGTTTGTCCACTATATAAAACCAGACCATTAGCCTTGCATATTTTTAGGTAACCGTAGGGAAGAAAAGCCTTAGACTATTTAGAATTTTAAAATGCATATTCAAGGAAAAGAGATGGTGTGAGTTCAAAATTTGTCAAAAGTAGATCAGTTCCATTCAAATCCATGTTGTTGGTCTCTCATCGTCACGGGAAAACAGCTAAGCAGTTTGACAATTTTTCAGCGTAGTTCATACTATCGCGAACAGGGTTTTATTATGTCATTTTTATCCAAGTTCATATCCCAAAGGGACTTCAAAATTATGCCAAAGTGTCTCAGGAGCGCTTCAAGTTAAAGAGATGAAACTCGTTAAAATAATTGAACACATCGCTGAGCATTTTCGAAATTTCTGCTTTTGAGGGGTATAAAGGTTGCCAATTTCTATATTTTTTCCGTCCACATTCAAATCTGCATTGTTTGTAATTTTTTATCGCATCACTGGAAAACGACTAAGCAGTTTTAAATGCATATTGCAACAGTGTATAAATATTAAATTTATTTATACTAATAGTCTGTATTTACCATTGTTATTTTTTAAAAGAAAACCTATGTGACATATTAATTTTTATACATACATTTTCGGAATGTAGAACGAATTAATGTTATCTCCATTATTGATACGAGAAAGCTCTATTCTGTTCATGACACCAGTAACACACTTAAGCTCTTGAGCGTCAGTCGCTCTGCCACTATATTAATATTTCAGTAGTAGTAATTAACACCATAACAGAAATAATTGTGACAAACAATTTTTCGCTTTTCCTTCATAGGCACTACTCGACAAAGAGGAGGCCCAGGAATCGAACTTCCGGATAGTTCCGTAACTGTGTCAAAGCAACGCAAAATTTGCGATAATCGGTACAGCAGTTATGATTTTCTGCGTTGCGTTTCTGTATCAGAGGTACGGAATGCTCCCTTCGACGGCGAATACTAAGAAAAGCGTCGTATGTTGCTTTCAGTATAAAGTACATATCGATTCGCCTTTAAAATAATAATAATAATAATAAAAGCAAATAACTGCTTTCAAGTTTATCCTACATAAGCTTTTGTTTATATCATCATAGATATTCAGCCAACCATCACTAAGACGATCACTTGCCAAACTGAGAAGCGTGTATGCACACAGTCCTTAGCTAACCTCTCTTCGCCTTCATGTAGCAATTTTATGTTGTAATACACTCCGTACCTGTAACCTCTTTCGTCCCCTCTCTTACCACTATCGTACACTCGATTATATCTCTCGTGAAAATTTCTTCTCAACGATTTTTTTTTCTCCTATTATTCCCAATACTTCCTTATCACTTTTTGTTCAACTTTTTTCGGTTGCTTGCTTGTTTGTTTGTTGCCATGTTCCGAATGCACCCAGTCTTTTTGTCATCACTTCCGCGAAGTTTCCATCCTTCTGTACCATAAGATACAATACTCCATACACACACACATTTATTTTGTCTTTTTCTTAACTCTTTACAAAGATTGAGTTAAACGTGTGTTAATACACGCACACACACACGAAGCGTAGATCAGTGCTAGAGCGCTTACCTGAAGTGCGTGGGGTCCCAGATTCGATCCCCAGCCAAGTTAGTTTGTGGTGGACAACATCGTGTCCGTGGGTTTTCTCAGAGTACTCCCGTTTCCTTCCATTTCCTCATTCCACCAATTCTTCTATCATCGTTCACTTGCTTTAATCATCTCTCTCAGCCTGAGGGGCATAATTGTGGGACGTTGAACTCATTTTCATGAAGCCTAGAAACAACATTCGAACACAGCATCTTGAGTTCAACTTTCCACAAATTTTTATTGAACTTTGAGAACATGATTTTCGTTAAATTTTGCATGCATTCTTTTTTCTGATCGTAATATTTCGTCAATTCCGAGACAGACTCTATGAGAGTCTGATCCGTTTCCATCGAAACAACTTGCAGACATACTTGTCAAGCCGGGTTTCACAAGGCAACAAATCAATACGCACATTTTACCAATAATCTTCCAGCTATTCCGTAGCAGAGTGGAAGAATTGTAGTGGGCAAAATTCCGCCGAAAGATGTCGCTTTTTCGTGCAAATTATAGCATGTTCTGCATGGTGAACAATGGCCAGTGGTACAGTTAAACGTCATGCACAACTCCTATTACCAATGAAACTGCATCCAAAAAGGCCATCAGTGAAACTAACGAGACTTGTACTCAAGATCCAAGATATGGCGACTTATGAGAATCCATTTCTGTAGTGTTATGGCGAAACTATTATTTGTGGCCCAATCAACAGTGAATCGTGCAATCCTTGCCCTAGATGGTGACTGCTGGAAATTTGTTGTGACAATGAATGAAGCATTTATCTACCTAAGTGACTGTAGAGTAATTCGGGCCATTACCTACAAGTGTGTTCACGAAGACAGATGTAACTTTGTAGCTCAAAGGAAGTTCGTCGAAATGTTTTATGATTGTTACTGGTTTTCGCTATAGAGAGATGCTCAAGATTCTTACGGTTGGAAAAACTATCACAAACAATGGTGCTTATTACCAAGAACATGTTTTATAGCCACTTTACACAGATGAAATATCAGCATTGTATGGCGTTAACACCCATCGTGTGGAACCTATCGACGCATGGCAGCTGCAATTGATATCCGTGCTATTCCCTTCGAGGATATTCTCATTAGATTCTATAGCACGGCCAACAAAAGATGGTCTCTGACGTTTCTTACCACATGCGGTGGGACATTGCAGCCCCTACTTTGAATCCAGTGTTACCAACCACGATCACTCTGTCTTATACCATTACTTAAATTGCCACTACAATTGCACCAAAAAAAAAAAAAAAAAAAAAACCTTGACACGCGCGTAGTGGCAATGTCACTGCGAGCTGTCAGAGACGTTTTCTTACTGGACGCACTATAGTATCTTTTGGACTTCTCAAACGTCGCCTTTCATTACACCGGGTTAGCAGGGTGAACAGCCTCTGGAAAGCCTGCAAATAGGAGTGGGACAAGTACAGTTGCAATGTCATGCAGTGGTCCATACCGATGACTATCGTCCTAGGTAAGCAACAAGTTCAATTGGTTCTGATGCAAACCGATCAGTCGCTGTATTGTTAATTACATATGCAAACAACTGCAAACTCAGATCGTTCTCGAATGATTCTTACGCAAACTAGTAGTTGCGCTCAAGACATCGCCCCACTGTATACAATAGGTTAAAATCGTGCCGCGTAAAGCTTTGTTTATATTTAACAAATTATTGAGTTTGCTCACCAATTACCCCAAACCCCACATATTTTGCATCTATTCAAGAACTTTGCTATCCACAGAAATCCCATAAGTAGTGACATTACTGTTGAAGTATCTGCCAAGCAGGCAAGTGATAGCATGTTGCGCAATCTATTAGTGTGACGCAATGTGCGTTTGTCGTTTATTATAAGGAAGTCTTATTGTACCCTTTATCTTTGTACAGTTAACACTACAGGTAAGGTTGTATAACTCCCATAGGATAATCCTTACGACTATAGCATGTATATGTTACATGTACTTGCAGAAATTACTTGTTGCTTCGATCAAAGGAGAAACTGCAAGCAATAGAGTAAATTTTTAGTATAAAGTACCTTATTTTCCTGTCTTGTGTGTGAATCAAATTTGCTGCACTTTCTATCACTTTCGTGTTAGTTCAGTAATAGAATATTCTACATCACCACTGCAGTCTGATGACAACTTTGTGCGAAAATCTCTCTCCTGCTATTAAAGAAATTCAATACAAAAGTTGTAAATACATTTATACGCTTTCATATCTCACTCATAACCGCACCCCAAACAAACCTTGCAGTGACTCACGTGATACAAATAAATCCTGAGAAGCAAGCGATGGTTGACTTGCCTGTTCCTGTTTTTGTATGCCTTATAATGTCTATGCGTCAACACAGCTATCATTTCTTGCTGCAACCATATTTTTTCCCTATCGACAAAACAGGAAACGAATTGCAAACGTTATCAGTGAGAATTATGCATTGCATATTTTCGTGACGAAATGGACACGTCTCTTCAACACTAGATGGAAGGTGGCCTGTGTACAACACAATTACTTGACTTCAACTTCATGGACTTCCCACATACCAACAGTGAGTACTTGCGTGTTTAGAATTCAAAGAAACATTTCAGTAAACTATTGAGACTGATGGCGGGTATAAAACATTTTGTATTAAAGTGCTATGCTGTAAACCAGTTCTCTCCCAGTTCATAACCTTTTGGTCATCCTCTAGGGCCGCTTCACCATAGTTCAAAAATTAAGTACACCTTGAATAAACTTTTGGCTTTAAAGCTTAAGATTTCCAACGTTGTGCGTTCGTTTTTAATGTATTTATCTGTGAAAGCATTTCACCATAGAGATGCTTAATAAAGATTGTCTATACATCATGAAAAATGTTTGGGGGGACTACCCTTGCTGAATACGCTGTGCATGCTGAATTTAGGGAGCAACTTAAGATTTTCCAAAGCCCGGAAGCTCAAATTGTGAAACCACTGCAGCAAACATTGTTCTTGTCCAGGTCCTGGTCATCAAGGACGGAAGGCTAACTGTTGATGGTATTTGTGTTTTTACAAGATTCTCTCAATACATCGTAGAAGTGGTCTGTCAAAATTCTTTTCAGTCGAACAAGGTCGCTTCAAGTTTAGCCCCTCGATAGCTCGATGATGAAAAGATGCTCTTTTTACAGAATACAAACATCAAAGTAGTCTCTAATCCATTCTGCTTCCAAGAACTAACCCCTTGTAGGCACTTTCAAAGCTGAAGGATTCATTGCGAGGCGGACGTTTTGAGTCCAAAACTGCCCTCGGAAGTGTAATTTTTCAGTTTCCAAAACATCCCCGAAAAACACTTTCGATAGTAGGGTACAAAGATTACAATGGTGTATACACGTGGACACGAATTGTGTTGAAAAGTAACCAATATATAACTCGAAAATTAAAAACTGCGAGAGTTATGAGAAAACAGCACATACTTTTGGCGTGCATCTCACATATCTTCATGGATTGGGGAAAACTGGAACCTGTCCTTTTCATGCTGTAACAGTGTTCCAAGTAGCCATTTATATGCAGGTTTTGACCACGGACCTGTTTCACAAGACGTACAATTTTCCATATTTTTTTTCCTTTTCTTTTACAAGTCGTAATACTACAATAGCGTTATGAATATTACAACCATCACATTTTTATATACTGTATATATTGCAACATATCTGTTCTACACTAGAGGATCAGTGCCTTTGGTAAAATAGGATCAAAATAAGCTCGGTGAGAAGTCTATGCACGAGTTCTAATACAAGAATGAATGTAGACCAGCGTCCATAATGAAACATGGAATACAGAAGCTGGATCAATAAGTAATAAATTTGCTAATGATGGATATTTTTTTTCTTGCCTCTTTCCGGAACGGATGAAAAAGCAAGAATTTTGAGATTGGCCACGAACATCTGCTGTTGAATTAATGTACTGCATGGCAGCAAGAACTCGGAATGCATATAGATATTCTGGGTTACTCAGGGATCTCTACGCCCTGGTAATTGTATGGCAACAACATTTTTTTCTTCAAAAGAAACTGCTCTGTTAAAGGATACATTAAAGTGTTCGTCCTGATTATACATGCCTCGTAACTTTATTTTTGTACCTGCTTTCCCCTAATGAATTGTTCAAACTTTGCATCATCTTTGTCGATCTATCATAAATATCTTAAATCTCACGCGTGATTTCCGATTAAATATATTGGATAATTTCCTAATTTAGTAGCCTGGGTTTTTATGCAGATCTCTAAAGTGGAAAACACTATTAAACCGAACCGAATCTATAATTCGTTCACATCAAGAAGATAGCTACTATACTCACTTCACATGATGTTATTCTTACTATTTCCGACCACTTTTGTCCATATGGTATACATTGACAATATTTGCTTTCTCTGTAAAAACGAAGAGTCAATAACTAAATAGGATCTCACATGTGCATGTACAGCACCACATATCTTGAGTTAGTACTTCTAGAGCGTGCTGTCTCTGCCTGGGTCCCAGGCCATAAGCATTTGTGATGGACAAAATCGTGTCTATGCTTAGTCCGGGTTTTCTAGTTACTTCTCATACTCTCATCCCACGAAGTTTCTCATCATTCGTCCCCTTTAGCCTAAAGGGTATAACCATGGATTATTTTTTCTTCTTCTTTTTCTGTAAGCTAGTACCGTTTGCACTGGTTCTTGTGTAGTAAGCGAATATGACGTTAGTAATGCAAAATGCAAGACCCCTCACATCTTCAAACAGAACTATGGGTGCGTCGTTAGCTGGAGCCAGTGTATACACGACTGTTAATGCTTCATGTGCATCAAAAGGAACTGCCTAAGATACCGGGAACTTTGGGATTAGGAATTACATTTCTGGGCTTTCGCATCTATGGCCATGTTAGCCTGTCACGTATGAGGGATGAAGTCCCTCGGCGAGCCCAATATCCGAGGAAAGGGGAGGAAGGAAGCGGCCTGGGACCTATGTTAGGTACCATCCCAGCATTTGCCTGGTGTGAATGAGGAAAACCTCACTCAGTATGGCTGCCCCGCAAAAGCTTTTACACTTTTTCGACCAAGTGTCCCCACCGGGAATCGAACCTGGGACAATTCGCACCAAAGACAGCGTTAGCGATTTACGCTACGCGGGGCCACCCGAGAACTCGTGGCAGCAAATCTTCAGACAAGGGGAATATTGGACGGAAATCAAGCCTGGGTGACAGGGTTCACTAAACATTGAGCTTGATAGGCAATTGTGTCGCGTGACAATCCTCGTCAATCAGCATCTAGAACAACCTGTTTCTATTATTATACCCGACGAGAGTTGCATGATCTCCACATCAACGGTAAGAAAGAAAGACAAAAAGTGAATCTAAAACATCGATCACTGGAAGAAAGTAATAAGGTGCGGTGACTCTGATTCCAGTAACAGGTTGGGTATGCTCCAGGTTTCGTATCTCCTAAAGAATTACGGTAGCTCTGTAATGGTGTGATCCGCAATCTCATGGCATTCTCTTGGTCCTATTTCACTCTCAAAGAGTGCAAATTATTGTGAGTGATGATAATATGGACAGTTCAAGTGACCATGTGCATTATATGCTACAGATTGGTCCTTAACAATGATTCAGCCTTCCAAAATGAAAATGCACTAATACACACTGACACACATTTGTTGAGGCGTGGTTTGACTTGAGTAACATTTCGCCAGCCCGTAATTAAGAATATTATTGGCCATCTAAAGACAGTTTTTGTACAACGAATCCGGTCATATATCCTCCATCATGCCTGATGCAACTAAATGCACTACATCATAAATAGCCTATACAACAGTACTAATGGCTAAAGATGTTCCAACTAGAGATGAAAGAACTTGGGGGGAAAAATTGTTTACGGCTTTTTCGCTTTTTTTTTTTTTTTTTTTTTTTTTTTTAACATTTCAACTTCAATGAAGGTAACATTTCTCTTTTTTTCTCTCATTATAACACGAAAAACATTTAATTACAATATTCTGCAGATAAAATATAAAGTTCAATAATGGAGAAAAAAATTGATCACTCAATAGGAAAGAAAAGGACAAATCGGTGAGCATAACGAGTTTTCTAGCTCAAACGAATTGTTTGTAAAGCTAATAATGTTCTACGAAAAAATGTTTTAATGAAAATTTAATAATGTTAGCAATAACTGTTCTGAAAACGTAGTAGTTAGACTTACTGGAACAATATCATGGTTTAGAGTTTATGCATAAATTAAATCGTCAATTAGTAACGTTTTATGAACTAAAGACATATTGTATGTAGACGTGGAATAAGTTTATCTATTCATATACGTAACATATATTGAAGCAATTAAAATCCGAAGAAGGGAAGGTTCTATTTCAGATATACTGGCAGGATATAATCAGGGTTCCCACTCTCTTTCCCCCCAAAATTTCCAGGATGTTTCCAGCACAAATCACCAATTTTCTAGGACTTCGACACAGAAAGGTATAACAGGAGTGCAACTAAGTTCAAAACTCACAACAGTGAAATGCAAAATACAGTAGCTTATGCAGTGAATATTAATGCAAGTACAGTATTAATACACAAAACGGAACGTAATGTGCTTTTTTTTGTGTGCGCGCCCTCCCAACTCCCTTTATAGAGAAACCCGATCCACCCACATCCAGCACATGTATTTTCATTTTTTCTACATGGCATTTTAATTGTGCACCGAACAACTTTACAAACAACAAAAATCTATTTTTCGTACATGGCAACATTGCGTGACAATGTGGTTATATATATATATATATATATATATATATATATATATATATATATATATATATATATATATATATTACAAGAGTTTCAACTGAGTATGGAGTTGTGTGATTTCCTCATCTATAGACATAATCTTTCTTCTTTAGCGAAGCTGCTCTACGGATAACACTTGACTTTGTCCAAGTAAAGCAAGACTTTTGCTCTGCTTCATGTGCAAGCTAGTTTTCAGTACTTCTGTAAATTTCAAGGACATTTTCAGGATATTTCCAGGACAAAATCAATTCAAGGACATTTCCAGGACGAATGGGAACCGTGTATAATACTAAACACGGAACAAATTATATAAATAATGAACCTCCACTACTGCTAAACTATCATCATACCTAAAATGTCTGTTCATGGATTCAATTTTGTAAACTGAAGTTATATTAGTTTTAATTAAATATCTGAAGTTGCAATAATGTGTTATAACTGAGAGCAATATGTAAGCAAAATTCTGCATCAAAACAAAAAGTTTGTATGTTTTTTGGTTTGATAGTTTTCGTCTGCCAGTTTGAATTTTGGGAACCCATAGAACACACACATGACAAGATGCATGGGCGTCTCTGGCGAGGGGACGCGTCCCCCAATATTTTGAAATACGAAATATTCAATATTTTAATTTAATTTATTTAGATACTCACTAGCAGTTAGATCATTTCCTTTGATGTCTCCCCCAAATTTTACATGCCAGAGACGCCAATGACAAGATTTGTAACTTTCAAGAACTTGATAAAATGGTACGCAATTAAAATGACCCTTGTGGTATGTTGGACTACTTATAAGCAGTGAACGTTATTAAAATACTTTTTTAAATTGTAGAATCAACTACCCGAAAACTTAAATGGTATTTAAATAAGATCTTAAAAAGGAAAAGAAAAATTAATGCCATTTTGCGTATCTAGGTCGAACGCCGTATTAATCAAATAAGTTGTATTTTGTTTAAGTATTTCCATTAATTTGTTACCTGCAACATCTATATACACAGCGAATGTTCGAGTACCTCACAGCGCCAGTTATATGCAATCTTAAACAGTGTCAGATGTGTAACACTTGGCATTATCATGCAAAATAATTAAGGTTATCAGCAAGTGCTATCGCTTTCTCTTGAGCGCGGGATGAAAGCAATGTTGCAAGAAATTATAGTAGTAGGCCTTAACAAAAGACCTTAACAAAATAAAGGAAAGACCTTAACAAAATCCAACTTACCTGATTAATATGGCGTTGGATCAACGTGTATTCGTCGCACAACTGAGGCATGTAACTTGTGAATTGCTTCTATGGCTGATCCTTAATACAGTGCACTCGCTGCTCGAAAACTGACCACAAATGTTCAATAAGTTAGAGATTGAGAGATGCAGGGGTGGTACTGGAAGTTTATTCTGATGACGACCTACCTCGCCTGAGCAGGTATAATTATATATATTGGTGTTAGTGAAGACTGCGTCGATGTTCGGGAATACAATATTTCTCATCACCTCACCTATCCACATGATCATTGGCAGGATTCATCCTTCGAGTATGGACCACACACACACACTATGAAATTGTGGAACATATAAGCAGAGCTGCTGCAGTGTGTAGCATTAGGAAGTTGGAAATCCGGAGCATACACCTATTTGGGCATCCGCCATACGTAAACCCAACCTGTTGTTGAAAAGAATATGACTCATCGGACCACATTAGTCTCTTCCCATTATTGTGTCATGTTATGCTTTGTTCTCGACACTTCTTTTTTTTTTTTCCTCCGCGGAACTGCATTGATCGTGATGATGTGAGATTTTTTCGCAACCTGGAGAGCAAATCAACTTAGCCATTCCGGTAAGAGCTACATAACTTTAACATCCACAGCTAAGTTCTGCAGTCAGTTGTGCCATATTAGCTCTTTGATTGGTTGTCAGAATTTCTATCACCTAGGCTTTATCTTCGTCCACTAACCCGCTTGTCTGACGAATGTCTTGCCGTGAGTCTTATATATCACCATGAGCTTGGTAAATGTTGCTCTCGGTACAACTTCTGAATATATTTGCTGCAAGTAACCGTGCACTCACAATTTGCCCTCTGCCTATCTATAGGTCACCAATTTTGCACCACCAACGGCTATCACAGCATATACATACTCACATAATGATACATATATTAATAAATCAGGCCAAAGCGCAAATGTTGAGGTATTTTGAAAAACAAATGACAAAGTCAAGTATTTCTGCTTTCAAACATGGATCTTTATTCATCTGAAGAGACTTTCAACAAAACAAGAAGTTTCGGTTGTGGAGTCAAACGTGACTCACATTAGCACATCCTGTTTTCTTTTTTTTTTTAATCCCACATCGCGCCCCCACCCACAAAATCCCCAACCTCTCATCTACTTACAATCAAAAACTACCCACAATTCTATGGGTACAAGCATCCAACAGATTCACACAGCCCCAACACAAGTCAGTGGGCAGAGTTTCTTGTTGGTTTCAACCTAATGTTTCAGGATTTATACAATACATTCATGAAATATTTTCTTCACTTAGAAAAAACAAAATATCACAAGTTGCAAGGAGAGAGAAAGAGAGAGAAAAGTATGAAAAACATAATTATGTTACGTTATTTGTACATTTAAACTAGAATATATCGTCCCATACGACAAAAGGACTAAATTCTTTGGGATCTTCATATTAAAAGAGTCCTGCTCCTTGATAACACTAAATCTATGTAATTAAATCAGTTCTTTGTCATATAATATATTTATATATATATATGGCTACCGATGAGCAAATATGATACTGCTCAACCAACCTGGCCCCGAACTTTTATTTTTTTTAATCCCCCTGTACTCCTCTTTCAAGCCCTCCATTCCTATCAAACTAGCTAGCTAAATCATGTTTCAACTTCTCTCCCTGCATATCCAGTCTTATTGGACAGACATACAATTTACACCTAAAAAATAGGCAGTGCCCTAATTTCAACATATCTTGTGAATAACACTTAAGCTCACCAGATACAACTAGACTTATTTTATTATTTTTTTTACAACTACCACTGCCACATGATGACAAATAACTTAATTTGTTAATATCATTGCACCTGAGCTTTGTATATAATTCATGTCAGAAGTAACAACGAACTTTTTTTTAAAACTTGGAAGAACAAGGTATGAAGATCAACAGGAGGTTCTGTTATTTGGGTTATAATAACTCTCCTGTTGGGAAAAAATGCGTTTATGCTTGTATGCGTGTGTGTGAGCATATTTACACAGAACGATGTCTACCCATCACACACACATACAAACATACACCCATACATACATACATAGTTTCAAGATTTGTTTTTAAAAAACCCATTGAACTACGGAATACTCAGTCAAAATAATGGGTTATGCTATTATCTGTCTGAAAAAATGTCAACACCAAAAAACTACAGAATACATTTGCTTATATAAGTTTTTTTCGTTTTTAAATATCTTTGTCACACACCACAAACTTATGCAATTATCAGGAAATGGAAAACCCCACAAACTGGAATGAAAACTATAATAATTTTTTCCCCTTAAATATATCTTGCTTGCTTACGTTTTTAAATGTAAAAACACATACAGCATTCACAACCAAGTCACACGACTTGTACCATTATATATATATGATTATATATATATATGTGGATAAGGCAAACTTAGGCGAACATGATGTTTTTTATTATTTTTTTTTCAGGTTTGATGAAATATAGTTACCTGACATCACAGCGGTGCCAGACCGCAAACATTCCTACGACTAACTCATACAAATAACACCTCTATTATATTCATGATGAAATCACTAATACTGGCAAAATGTTCGTCTATAAAACAAAATTGGCAGTATCACAATGCTAAAAAAATATGTTGATAATAACAGTCATCAGTCTGCATTGATGATTTTTTTTCTTTCTTTTCTTCAAGATTCAGGCATAAAAATATGTCTATTATTACAAGACAGATAGGAGAAAAAAAAAGGAATTTAAAAAATTCTTGAAGGAAGTATAAGTTAACAACAAGAAACTCTGTACACATTTATCCATTACAATTAACTCACAGTGCTGCTACGTTCACTGTTTATGTAATAAAGATCCTTACTTCCTCTTCACTATCCGATCACTTTTGTTCTTTTTTTTTCTTTTCTTTTCTTTCTTTTTCTTTTTTTTAAAGTTCTTTGTCACTGTACAAATCTGCATCACTTTCTCCCTAGTATGGGAAGACTGGAATGCACAGAACATTTAACAACCCTAAAACTGTGTGACGAAAAGTCCACTTCAGGCAAGCTGTACAATGTTCATTACTTATTTTTTTTTGGAACTTTTTAAAAACTTTTTTAATAGTTTTTTCCTATTTTTGTTTTTTTTTTTTCCTACAGAGGCTGAAGCATAGCATTCTTTTTTTCACTGTTATTTACAAGGAACTTGGCAATATTCACAAATGTCATCAATAATGCAAAAAACTTGTCACATTGACCCTAAATGACTTCACACAGAAAAAAAAAAATACGGATGACGTCATCATTGCATAGGATCGATGTGTTTCAAGAATTCCCTTTATTTTTTTCCCTGGAAAACTACATCTATAAAACTCACAACAAGAACGTCTCACAAAAGTTTTTAACAAAATAAACTTCTCTTTATGTAAGTATTATTTATTCTTCTTTCACTCTTTGCTAAAGCTCCCTAAATCAGAGTAAATTCTCATTCAAATATATATATATGCAGTTTCAAAAAACGTGGGGAAATCAAACCTACTCCTCAAATAGCTGAGACTAGAGGGAAGAGTTAGAGAAAACTAAGGGCACTTAACTGGCCAATGCCCTGGGCAAAAATCTTTCACACCTAAAGAAACTGTAGTTTCTTGAAAATAAAATTTTTTCTCATTTGTTGTTATTATTCTTATTCTTCATTGCTGCTATGGATCAGCCTCTAATATCTACAAACTACACGCCTACAATGCTAAATTCTTAAAGACATAAGACCTACAAACTACACTTTTTTTTTTCACATACAAATTGTCACAAAGGACTCCACAGGGTGACAACACAGACGTGGGTACATACACATATAAGAAAAAACTCAGAAAAAAAGAGAAAAACAACAGAAAAAGGGAAAAAACACCGTGACTTAGCTCTAAATCATGCTCCTTCCCAACTTGAGCATCGTGTGGAACCTGGACACTCACACACAACAGTTTTTATTTTTTAAGTTTTTTTGTGTTTTTTTCGCTACTACAACTACTACCTAAGAAAAAGGGAGGGTAAAAAACGAGGGACTTGGAAAGTTACAACTACTCCTATAAAGCTACCGCACTAACTTTTTTTTTTTTAATAACTGCCTGTTGAATCCAAGTTTCACTTGAAAAAGTTGAGAATAACACCTATTCTACATCGTTTTTTCAACACTACGACTGTCCAACAACGGACAATATTTCAATAAAGCTGTTTTTTTCATTTCGCACTCATTTTTTCTTTCTTTTTTTTTGTAATGTTCACAATAAGCAACACCAAATCTTGCACAGCACAGCAGTCTCACACTGAATTCTTCAAAATTGGAACACTTGAGGCTGTATTCAGCTCATGATGTCTTGACAGTAGTCAAATCCTAAAACGCATAATTCTTTTTACACGTACATATATATATATATTAGACTGTTTATTATTAGTGTTTTCTTTTAAAAATAGTACCATTTCCCATCAAATTTAGATGTACCAAAATAAACTTAATTTTCTTCAGTTAACAGTAAAATCTTGATTTCAATAGTGGAGCTCAACTACTGACGGAGGAAACAATATATAAAGTTACGTTGCTTCCAAAGACCAGAAAAATCATCTCTTAGCAAAAAATGACAAAAATTCACTTCACTGTACACGCGCAGGGTTGGTTTATAAAGTAAACACTACTTCACACAGAGATTGTTCCTTTCAATCAGCTACTGCTGGCGAATAAGTCTGCATCCAAAGCCAATACTCTGAAAACTCGTGTTTCATTTCTTCCTTTTATTCTGTAAGTTAAATCACCATTTTCTAGCTACTCCGTTTACCTTATTTATTCTTTTTTAGAGTATCCTATCTACAAAATGTCTTACCTACAATTTAAAAACCGATTTTTAACCCAAACTGTTTTTTATAAATGTCCAGAATGGGTTCTTAATTTATTTCTTTTCCTTTTTAGAACATCGTGCTCTTTTTTCTTTTTTTAAGACAGATTCCGTACACCTGACGCTAGGTCAACACTTGCTACATGGGCTGGTTTTTGCATGCTCTACAACTAGTCAACTTAATTCTTTTTTGTTTTTCAACAACTACAACACAGAAACAATGAACTAGAAGGTAATTTGGCTTGGTTTTCAATAAATCCCTGTCTTGGATTCTGAAAGGCACATATCTAAAAACTTTTTTTTTTTTCCTTACAAAAATTTGAAAAATTTTTTAAACCTGATTTTTCTTTCTTCTTTCTCTTAAAAATGTCAACACAGAAAATTTCCGCCAAATCCGGCACAATTGTACAAGAAAAAAAAATGTAAACAAAAATAAGCTCTAGGCAACAAAGTGATACTGGAATGTGAGGATTACATTTAAAACAATGGAAACAAATTAGAAAAGCGGATAAATTTTTATCTGTGACGAAGAAAAAAAGACAAAAAAAAAAAAAAAGCCTTGAAAGAAACCCTCAGTGAGCCAGCTCTGGAAGGTACTGGAAGAATTCGATGAGCAGCAAGAGGATCTCAAATGCTTACATCATAATGAACTAAGCATGACTTAGTAAGTAAAACCACATATGAAAAATGTCTCAACCTTCCTAGGTACATGTTCTGGTGTAAAAAAGTTTTCACACACAAAAAATGCTTTTACGACTGACAGTTACTAGCCCCTTTGTCTGGTTGAATGGGACCTCCTGGAACTTTCTTCAGTCGATCACAAATTCAGTTCAACTGTTACGAATCTTCTCATTGCTCAAATTACTCCTGAAACGAAACAATAATGTGTTACCAAGGTCTGAAGTTTATTTTCTCAGCACATGATATCTACCAGGCACAGAAAAGAAAACAATCTAGTTAGTTCTACAATTTGACGAAATCAATTTAAAATTTATACCAGATAATTTCATAAGTAATCTTGACGTTACTCAGTTAAGAGTTGAAAAAAAAAAAAAAAAAGCAATGAAATTCCACTGTCTACGTTTAAATGCCACAGGAAGGAGTTTTTCAATACTACTAACAAACGGTATTCGCGTGCAGGAGTTAACAGCAGGGAGCAATCGAAAGCTACACATACGAACTCAATGGTCGATCAGGTTATAATATGCACAAATGAACACAAAACCACAAAGTACAAACTAGAGTACGGTAGAAATTAAGCAAACAGAGCAAACAGCAAATACCCTTCTCAAGAGTCATCCACGGCATCCACACATCTTTGCCAATGAGAAAAAAGACGTTGAAATCGTCGGCTCAGAGAGATCCGTCAGTATGTACCACTTGTCAAGGCTTCTATATCACTGGCAATGTGTGTGGCTTTGTATTAGAGCATGATCGAGCAATGAATTCGTAGCACGTATTTTTCGATTTGCTCCTGCATCCGGACACTTAACTGTTGCGGCGTTGGAAAGCACGTTCCTGTGACTTTACAACGCATATACAGAATTTGCATTGCTGTAGCTCTTTTGGTGGTTGTAGGATACTTGAAATTACAACAAAATCAGAGATACGAGTTCACTGGTTGTTTTCAGAAATAACATTAAGAAATTATTATTAGACATATCCTTAGAGCCATAAAATGAATTGAAATCCTTAGAGTAATGTGTCTCACGCTAACGAAGAAGAACGACAGAATGAAATTGAGATAATACAAGTTGGAAAAATTATCGGACACGACTATTCGAATAAGAAGTAAGAGCTTAACCATTGAAGCTGCTGTGTCCTCTTTACTATTTTTTTATTTTGCGTGTAAATTCGCACGAAGTTCCCCTCACAGACACTAAGAGAATTCCTTTTTTAAGTAACATCTAGATAGAGGGTCAATTTTGGGTGGCTGATTAGATTGTGGTCGTTTCCATTTCAGCACTGGAGATACGAGGCGTGGATCTACAGTGTAACGTAGAACCAGAACTCCGCATGATCTCTTGCAGAAAATTGAGCCCGGGTCTTCCGCGCCGAAGACGTGTATGCTAACCATATAACGATGACGAAGTTCGAAAGAGCCATTTTACATCAATTTATCAAATTATATTAAAATAGGCACATCTATTTTTAAATGAACTATACAAGCACTACCGCTTTCTGTGACATTTGCCAATTGAGCGGCCCAGATTATTTTTTTTTTTGTAGAGGGCGGGAAACTTTTCTTGTTCTACCCGCCTC
This sequence comes from Thermobia domestica, assembly GCF_964235325.1. NCBI lineage: Eukaryota > Metazoa > Arthropoda > Insecta > Zygentoma > Lepismatidae > Thermobia > Thermobia domestica. The sequence continues at coordinate 25,608,159 of NC_137468.1, read as the reverse complement.
TTAGGTTCATCCAGAATCTTGAAATATATACCTAGAGTAACCTGGGGAAGTAAAGAGGTCGGAGCGTAGTATACATCACCTCCATGTGTATCAAATAAGTAACATACAGCCCTTAGGCTTTCCTACCCTGTTCCGAGAGGAGCTGGCAGCCTTTACCTTTACTGATGACAATTTTACACCTCTCAAACTCAATTTAAAAAATTAAATACCTACATAGGAGTACAATTTTCTTAATGACTGTATCAGTTCGTAGAAGTTTTCAAAGCAAATACAAACATGTATTTCTTAATGTTTACAAACATAATTTTCATTCTATTCATTTCATAGTTTATGATCTCGTTCTAAACTCCATATTAAATACGCCAAGACTTCCCGATCGTTAAAGACAGAAACTGCTTAAATTGGAATCGCCAATGCTAAATGAAAACAGGCAGAATTACGGTTGAACTTGATGGGAATGAAGTTAAATCTTTCAGTTTTACGTCCCACAATTATGCCGTGTAGGCTACAGGAGACGGTGATGAAAGTGAATGAAATAAAGGGAGGAAACGAGAAAACTCACGAACACGGTGTTAGTCCACCACACAGCCCATGTGGTGCGAGCCGGGATGGAACCAGAGGTGAATGATCTATCACTGAGTCACCGCAATCCCTTGAATATGATAGACTACAAATGAAATAGTAAGTTTAAATGCAATAGAGTATCTTCTAATATCTCCAATACTATGCTTTCATTATAAGCTGTCTGAATATACAAAGAAAAATAGTATCCCTATTTATCATTGACGCAAGGTGTACAAATGTGTTAATCTTCGGTCGGTTGCGTTCTTACCTCAAGTCATAGGACGCAGCAGACACTACGTGCTGTTTCACTGATTTCACGCATTTCTGACTATTTCTTAATATCATTATGAAAAATAATTATCAATATCACTATAATTACTTTTTTAAAAAAGTAGGGCTTAAACTAATTATTTTGAAATTCCATGATCTTCCTTGGAAAGATCATCTGTCGCTCTTTTTTCGAAATTCCAAATCGTATGGTGTCCAGTAGGTGTGTTACTGTCCTTTCTCTTCCCATCAAATTTCACATACTCCTGGACTCTTTATCCCTAATCACACGACTCTCTCAGGTTGGACTGTCTTTATATTAGTATTTTGTTGTTGGTTTCGTGTAGTTTTACTTGTTGTTATACTCATTAGTGTTGTAGTTCCTAATTCTGCTGAACAACGTCAACTGTACAGTTTCATTCAAAGAACCTTGCCACCCACTTTCTTCAAAAAGGCTTGTATTCTAACCCACAGTTGAAACTCAATCAAAAATTCGGGTTTTCCTTGGCTACCTGGGACTTCGATTTTTTCGAACAAGACTGTATACGTACTAGTCATGCGACTTTTTCTTTCTTCAAAAATGTACTTTTGGGTTGGCACTTATGAAATGTCACTCCGACCGACCCTCACGAGGCACGTGGTGGTTGTGGCATGAAATCGACATGACACGGTATGCCAATGTAGTCATGTGGCCAAAGGAGGTGTGAGCGATTAACTTGCGCCCGTTCAGTGAGCACTGGCATTCCTTGTCTTTTTTTTTTTTTTTTTTTTTGTTTGTTTGTTTGTTTCACGTCCCATGGTTATGCCGGTTAGGCTAAAGGAGACGGTGATGATGAGATGAATGAAATGGTGGACTGAAGAAAGTGAAAAGAAATGGGAGAACCCCGAGAAAACCCACGCACACGGTGTTTGTCCACCACAAAGTTCACTTGGCGGGAGCAGGGTTTGAACCCGGGACCCCAAACACCAGAGGTGAACGCTCACCACTGAGCCACCGCGGCCCACATCATAGAAAGATGTTACTATATCTCTCTCTAAAATTCAAAAACAACCATTTAACCGCGAATTTCGGTTCAAAACATCAACAGGATTGGGGAAGAACATAACTAACGGAAGAATCATTTGACGTTGGTCTACGAAATTTTGTCATGTCCTTGAACTCCATGCAAATGTACATCCATGAAACAAGCTTTCCGAAGACCTGACATAAGGTGTCTGGCTAATCCTCAATGTGTGTACGCTTGCGGAGACCTTGCATCTGTACGACAGCAATGTGGTTAGTGGGTTTTCTGGAATTATGGAAGAAAGATGTTGAGCTGGACCCCCACAAGCTCACGGAGGTTCGTACGGCTCGCCGATTTCAGCTTTGAATTTCCCCTGCATTGTATTGTCACCAATGACGAAGTAGATCTGCTACGATGATAATCCTAGATTCAATGGATGTAAAGGAATAGCCATAAAAATGTCAGATTCTTCGCCATTTTTTTAAAACCTGCTTGTATAGGTATAGGGCATCATCTATTGTGCTTTCATCAACCAGAAATTAAAAAACTTTTGGCTGAGAAATTGACATTTTCTCTCTGCAATTTCAATTTGACTGAAGAAGCAACATTTTACTTCGTTTTCCTTTCATTCTTTCTTGTCATAACACAAAATCAACTTAGATACTGTATTTAAGGAAATAATAATAATAAGCAACGCCACTTTGGGAACTAAGAGAGATGGTATTGGATTGAACCTAGATCTCGAGAGGTATTACTATATACTATGAAGGCTCTGGAATTATAGAATCTACCACAGAAAAGATCATAGTTTGTCTGAAAGAATCTGTATGTGACTACGAAAATGACATATCCCAGCCCCTTTGATTGCCAAGTCCCTGAAGTACCTGCATATATAACAATACTACAGAAATAAACGTGTACAGAAATGTTACATGTACTTTGCTTAATATATTATCATCAATTTATGATTATAAGACATCTTGCGAATACTGCTTATTAACTTTTCAAATTTGGGTGTAGGAATAGACACTAATTTAAAACACATTTCTCGACGTTCCATCATCATAGTTCTCTAGATTAATGTCATTGCAGAAAATCCTGAAAAATCCATCTAAGTACAATGACGCAATAAGAATGATATCGTCTACTGTTACCTGCTACACCAAAACTAGTAACAAATTTCACTTTCCATTTACTAATAACACATTTACGTTACATCAGCATGCAATTGATAGAAATGAACTGAAATGAAATCTGTCAGTTTAACGTTCCACGATTATATCATTTCGGGTAAGGGAGATGAATGATTAAGTCAAGTGAATGATGGAAGAATTAGTCGAATGAGAATGTGGGGGATCCCCCGAAGAAAAGACATTATGTTGTCCACCACAAACTTGACCGGGGATCGAACCAGGGACCCCACGCACCAGAGGTAAGCATTCTACCACTGAGCCACTGTGACCCTAGAATTGAGTAGAGAGAGATTTCAATTCGACCATGATTTTGGGATTCTTACAAGAAAATTTAATTTCCACCTACTACTTGAAATATGTTTGTAGTACCTTGTAATATCTTAGCATTCAAATTCGTTAACTGTGTCCTTCACATACTCCGTCCGAATCATAGAATTTTTACTTTCGACGTTAAACTGAAGAGTAGAACCAAAACTGCAGTAACAGTATGCCTGATAGGTATACAGTATTTTCAACCAATTTAGTAGACCTTGAACAGACTACTGATGACCTGTACGCCGACTTCACATCTAGTTTATTCCATTCCGGCGTTACTTTTCCGATTTTCCCACCTCTCATTCCCCCAACTGAACCCACTTACTAACTGCGATTCCATAATCGCTGAAAAAACTGCAAATAACTGCTCCAGAATGTTGGCAAAATTGATTTGCCGATCTAACATTACAGAAAAAACAGATCCTTTCAAATGTTGATAGTGCTATAAAATAATTTTGAATATGTTTTATTGAGACGGTTGAAAATCCATCATGATTATCACTATTAATATTACGGAAGTAATACAACTTGAAACCTAACATGAAGGGGGGGGGGGGGATCAGCTGATACCGAGACAAGGATTGATCTTTTTCGGCTAACGTAAGTGTTGATTCCTCTGATTTTATCTATGAAGAAATTATATACAGAGAATGGACAAAAATATGGAAACGCCTGAAAAACTGCACATTACCTTTATTAATAGCGAGCAGGACCACCTTTGGTACGCAGAACGACCTGCAATCGTTGGGGAATGGAGAAATACAGGTCGCGTATGGTTGTCAGTACCATTCTTCTATCAAAGCAGCGTCAAAGTTCTTGTAGAGACGACGGTGGTGGGTAGCAGGCTAGCATCTTGGTCTCCAAAACTGACCACAAGGACTCAATATTATTGAGGTCTACGACTGTGGAGGTCATGACATGTGACATTTCATCTTCGTGCTCATTAAACCAGTCCTGGACGATGGTAACTGTATGAACACGGCATTATCATCTGGGAATAAAGTTTGCACCATGAGATGCATATAGTCACTCAAAATGGTTAGTCCTTGGCAGTGATATGTCCATGCAGAAAATGATAGGTCCGGCAGAATATGGTTGCCCAAATCATCACTGAACCACGGTCATGCTTCACTCTTTGTAACAGACAGTCTGTATCGTACGCTTGTGCTTGAGTTCTCCACATGTAAACTCGGCCAACAATGTAAAGGAAGACTCATCCTACCAGATGTCAATCTTCCATTACGCAATTGTCCAGTTTTTATGGGCGCTGCATAACTGTCTCCGTATAGCAGCATGGTCAACAGTTACGAGTGATTTGGGAATTGCAGATCTGTCATAAATATCCTGCTTGTGGAGTTCTCCACTGACTATTTTGACGCCAAAAGGGTTTCTAAGCACTGTATTCAGTTCAGCTGCGACTTTTAGTGCTGTGATGATCTGCTTGGTCACAATCCTACCCAATGTGGGTCTGTCTCCGTCACTTGTGTCCATGCTGATGCTTCGCTGTTGCTGTTTTCATAAGCAGTCATGATCTTCGAGACTGCCTCTTGATACACCAAACATTTCCGCTACTTTCATCACGGAAGCTCCTACCACATGCGTACTCACAATTTGCCCTATTTGAAACTCTTGCTAACTCAGACATGATTCACGAATACCTGCACGGACCAGTCGCTGAACTGTAACTGGACATCTGTTCGATTGGCCAGGTTGTATATCTCACAAGATGTACCGTTAACTACAGCGACACCTACCATTCACAAGCAAATCGTGTTTGAAATGGCTACCTGTTTTATACCAGTTGTTTTCATATTTTTGCCCACCCCTTATCTTGCGTCTATACAAGGTACACCATTTATCTTGAAATGCCCTTGTAACTTTAAAACTAACGGATAAAAACACTGAAATACTGTGCGACACGAACATTGACAGGGGCAAAATTGTTCGACATACTCCGCAATGCCAAATTAACATTGTTGCCAATCCAAGGATTTTTTTAAAAAACGAAACAACGTGGTTATTGCATATTTCAAATCTACATGTAAAACAAAAACTTACTATGTATCACATTTATCTTATATTGTTGACAACGAAGAACGCTACAGACTCATACATACCCACAACTTGGAGACCTCTACAACAGTAATAATGCATGTGAGACAAACTGGCCAATGCATATCTGAAGTACTTTAGTGTAGAATATTATGCAATATTTAACGCACTTAAAAGTAGCAGCAACAAAGCTGCAATGGGCAGATTTTTTTCTTTTTTCAAAAAGCTTTATTAAAAAATCTATTTACGTAAATATCACATCCAATCATGCAGATGGTCTTCAATACATATCACGTCATAATGACGTTTGCAATAATTTGATACTTCCAGGAATATGAAAAACAAGGATGGAGATTGCTACACTGCTAAAAATTATGTACTTGTTGGGAAATGTTTATTGCATTCCTCTGCTTCTATTCCATTACAGTAATAGTTTTTGGTAGTGATAATTACAACCATTTCTCGCAAGTACACTCTTTTTAACAGTGTTGCAACCTTTATCAATGTTAATTATATCTCCGGGATGATAGGAAATTGCTGCAAACGGCATTATGATCCTTACCTATTGTAGGAAATCAATTACGAGATTGGATTACGCTTAACTAACAGTTTCCAAAATTAAACTAAAATAAATCAACTTTCAATCCCTTGTACCTTTGTTCTTATTTATTAAAAATACGTCATATTACAGTCATAATACTCAACACCAAGGTCTTTGGATGTGCACTGACACATCCGTTTCACTTGCATTATCCTAACTATATATAAAACTACATGAACTGATAAAATAAAAGGGGTGCTTCCTGTTCACGTGAAAAGTTGAAACTTGGCATGATTGCAGCTTTTCGGAACTAACTCACAGGGAAATTGACAAAAGTGAATATTTTTAATTTTTAAGAGGCCTAAAGAGAGATGAAGAAATTCCCATGTTACTTAAATGGGCTTTTTGTTGGGATAAAAATAGATCTACATAGTTGACATAGGAAGAGAAACTAAATTTCGTAGAATTGTGAGTTTAAAGAGGTACGAGGTCGTAGGCCAAGCAAACGCGTGAGTCTTTCGGGGGTGGGCGGGTGGAGCGCCCACCTAGCCGAAGGCTAGTTACCGTTATGAAGACCCTTAAGATTTAGAGGTTTGGTGACCTATACGGCAGTAATAACGCAAGTGAACCAGACGGGGTAATGTATATCTGAAGTACGTTTTAGTGCCTGATACTGTGGATTTCGAATGAACATGAATAAAGTTACATGGGATTGAAAATGACCTCTTTTAAAACCTTTATTTCGAAAAACTGCTTAGATAAGTACTTTATTCAATTCGGTATATGTTAAGATCACGATGTCGTTTACAGCAACCTGGTATCTAAAACCGTTCTGGATGTATGGTAAAAACAAAGTTTGCAACGCATTTTAAAATTATGCAATTCTGAGAACTTGTTGTAATTACACCTGCCAAGAAGTTGTTGGGATGTTACAGAAGCAAAAGAAAGCAACGAGTTTTAAAAAGGTTCCACAAATACCCCATTTTAAGCAATATAGAAAATTTTACCATTTTTTCGTATCTTAGAACGGTTTGAAATTTCAAATTGTTGTAAATGGCATTGCGATATTTGTGTCTATTCAAAACCATCCAGTAATTAGATGTAATACTTATCCAAGCACTTTTTCAAAATAATCTGCTTTGAAGAAAGTCAATTCCTTCTAACTTGGTTTGTACTTGTTCGAAATACGTCATATGATGACCATAGTATTCCTAGAAACAATAATAGCACTAATGAACTTTGAATTTGCATTCCCTAGCCCCTCATTTGCCTTATTACGGCTGTAGAAGCCTGCAAAATTTTGTTAATTTTTGGTGTTTATTATACTGTAGCGTTTTTTGTTTGCAGCACTGCGTAACCAGTGTACTATTGTAAGTTTTTATTTAATACAAAGATTTGAAATTTGTAACAACTTGACGTAATGTCATTTGAAAAAAAAAAAAAAATGTTAATCTGGCTGTATTGAAATCTATATCAAATGTCTCCATGTCGGTACCTGCAGAGTACCAAATTTCAGCTTTTTCACAAATTAGTTTAAAAGTTACAATTGCATACCAACAGAGATGGTCAACCACATGTCTTCTTCGTAGTTTTATAGTAGTAGCAGTATAAGTAAATCAAATTAATTTTAAAGCTCTCAACGAATAAAGAAAAATAAATTTTAAGATGTAGACACGAAACGTAGGGCTTCACCGTATAAAAACGTGGCTAATCTGCTTAGAACGATTTTTTTGGAACTGAGACATATGCCGAAGATTGGTATACAGCTATCTTCTTTCTAGAATAAGCTGTACTCACTATAGGTTTGTTTTACTGCAATATATTGACAATGGAAAGCTAGCTGTTCTGTTCTGCTGTTTGGTCCACTGTATATATATATATATATATATATATACTGTACGTCTCTTTCCGGCACCGAGGTCATACGACATTGGATCTACTACTCAACAGGATCAAAATTACTACTTAGGAATGCATCCGTAACCCACATGTACATAAGTACGGGACCACATGTACATAAAACAGGTGTGTTAACCTCTTAGCCAGTAAGGAGCATAACTGATTAAGAGTATTGGTTTCTTCTCACTATCAGATGAATCACCCCTCTCAGATGATCTTTATGACGACTCACTTTCAGATGATTTGTAATTGGAATTTTCTAATTACTTTGATCTCGAATTATTTCAGTCTGAATTTCTACGTATATCTAATGTTCTTTTCATTAAAATACTTAGAAAAATAGCACGCACACAATTAGTTTTATCTCACTCATTTCCAGTATAGACTTTCTCAATCCATCATGTGTCTTTGAATGTTACATAATACGTAACTTGCCCTATACAGACTAAAACAGCAGCAATTTGGGCAATCTCATAACTCAAAATTAGGGTCCACTCTATGTTACTTTTCTTCCAGAAATGGCCTCAATTTCAGTACCCCTCAAATATGATACATTCACTTCTGGATCCAAACTTCTACTCCTATGGGGCAAGATATAATACTAAAATTACTATTATTTCTTTTCTCTGTAAACCTTGAACATGAATATTTTAGGAATTTATACATTCCAAATGGCTTTTTCATTCACATTGCCCTCACTTTTTGTCTTTGCAGAAAATGTTCTTATTAGTAATCTTTCCCACTCCTGAGATTTTCCTTCCTTTAAATTCTGCTAAATATCTTGATGCTTTTGTCCAATATCTTTCTACATTCTCACTACAAGTTCTGAATTATTTACTTTTTGAGACATTCAGTTATTTATCTGATAGGATATATATATATATATATATATTACAGTATGGAGAATTCATTAAATAGAAGTATTTAAAGGAATTCTTTGTATTTGGTCTATATTGACGTACGTAAAACAATAATAAAACCAACTCTCATTTACCAACACTGAGATAAAGCTTGGAAAATATATATAATTCATTTATGCTAACGTCTGATATCTTCCAAACTTCATCAGCAAAAGGACAAAAATTAACGAATTATGTAAATCTAGCAGCAATTATTAGAATGTACTACAGCAACTCTATTTTTAGTCTATTATTTACCTCGGATTTTTATCGTAATCTTTAAATTAGTCCTTTGCTGATGAAGTATGGAATTTGCTAAACAAAACTACGTTATTTATTTGGACATTCCAGTTACAGTAAATAATACAGTTTTAATTTTCTCATCCTTCAAAGCGCTGGTGTTAAGCATATCGAACATTTCTCTGTGGTCACGTTCCATACATAGTTCTATTCATAATTCAATGCAGATACAGTATAGTCAAACTACTACTGTATATACATATCTATTTCTGTCATTAACAATAATGTTCCCGTTTCTATTGCGTATCTCTTACACCAAACCTGCACATGCTTTCCATACTCATATACATTGCTTCCTCTTGCAATGATATCTATTACAGGATGTCTTCCAATGCTTTCTGTTGCATCCTGAGTCACCAAAAGAGAAAAGCGATATATATGGACATACACACGGATAGTTACCATAATAATGGAATACCTTAACAAAATGCAACTTACCTTATTAATATGGTGTTCGATCCCTTTAGCCTATAATACAACTTATATTTGCAGTGGAACTGACGTAAGTAGTTTCCATACAGTGCAGCACCCGTTTGCGTCAGTGTTGACGAAGGAGAAAATTGCGTCAGATTCGCTTCTCTAAAACTGACAATAGGGGTTCAATAATCTTCAAATCGAGTGCCTAAGCAGGCTACGGGAGGTATCGAATTTAATCCTTTTGTTCTTCAAACTACGTCTCAACAGGTATGACTGTGTGTGTTGAAGTATTATCATCTAAAGGCTGCGTCTTGTTAGAGAACATCTGTATCATAGGATACTAGATCATCTTAGATGTCCACATAATCATTCGAAAAACTGTCCTTTGAGTAATAGGACCAACAGAAAACCACGAAATTCAGAACCACATCAGCATAAAGCCATTGCTGCATTTAACCAGTAGCAACTACGAACTTCAAAGCACAAGTCTTTGGACGCCCGCTCTACATAAACCTAGTTTGTTGCTGGAAACAAAGAAACAGATGACTCATGGATCACGTTACAAACTTCCAATTATGGACAGTCCATGTTTTACTTCCTTGGCACCATCTACATACTTGCACTACCCCGCGTTGACGACTCCCAATTTGAAATCGCAACCCCACAACATATGTTGCGATTGTGCAACTGGCAAAAGATTATGATTGTAAAAACAGGTCGCTGCACATGATAACTGAATTCTGCACTTAGTTGGATTGCATAAGCCGTATGGTCCTTTGTAACAATCCACTTCAATGTTTGGCGATTCCTTTCAGCTAGGTTTGGTTGCTGTCCCACTATTCCTCCAAAGCGCTAACACAAGACACCATCAATACACGAATGTTTCTATTATTTTAGTGTATATTATATACATAAGGTGTATCGGAAGTCCGGGGCAATAGCCAACTCCGTTGTGAATAAAGATTATATATATAAGCGAAGTTGTTGAAAATAAGTAGTTTACAAATTTATATATATATATATATATATATATATATATATATATATATATATATATATATATATATATATATATATATATATATATATATATATATATATATATATCGACAGCCATTTGGGCTCTATACTAGTAAGGCGTCCTACTTTAAATGAAGAAACAATGTTTCTAGTTTAACAGGCTTTCGAACAGAACCGTAAAGCAAGGCAAAAATGACATAGGGAATGAGCACATTGTTATGTGAGAGAATCTAAAACACCTCAAATCCCTTTCAGTAACAATGCTGTACTGTTGTTACGATAAGGGACCAAGAGAACAGTTTCCTAAACTAGCACCTATTTCCAACAATTTTAAAATCAGGAATTAAACAAATAGTAATGTCTTCTAGAGTAATGTTTACTCAGTATAGAAAACTGAAATGATGGATTTCTACCATTTTCAGCTTTAAAAAGATTGGAGTAGAGATGGAATATATTCATGGGACGCTGAACTCACTCGCTTTCGGTTTTTACTTCCTAGTGATTTATGTTAAAACTGGAAGTGGTTGATTTATGTTATTTCCAGTTTCAATAGAGAGTTAGAGAGAAGATTTTACCTATTCTTAGAGCACTAAATTGATTCGAAGGAAAGTTTCTTGCTATATCTTAACGTTATTGCTCTAGACAGATAAATATTGCAACCGGTAGATTTGTAGTAGATTTTACACTTCCAGTTTTTGTAGAAAGTTCACGATGGAGATGAAATTTCAAAACAGCTCAATTATAAAGGAAACTTTTGAATGAAGTATTTTTTACATTACTGTACTTTGCACGTAACTATACATTGTTATTAGGATTTCGCCAGCATTTCTATTGAAACAGAAAAAAGATTATGTCCCAATCATTTACGTTTACTACAGATAATAGCGATATCACGCGGTGCTGCGTAAACATTTGCTTCCACTGGAGACAACGGTGTTAACCTGAGTGTTGAGGAGATACGAAATATTTTCTGGGAACAAAACTGGTGTTAGTTTCACAATTGTACTGAAGAAATTACAGTATTTAAAGTATATTCTGAATTTAGTCAACATTGTTAGAAAGCCATACGTACAAAATCGAGATTGATAACTAAAAGAACGGAAAACTACTCAGGGTAATGGGATTCCATTATATAATACACAGGTCGACAGCAGAAAAATAAGTCATCTCATATGTTCTATATACTAGTCATTTCAGTTTTACCGGTAAGGGGGCAAGATTTTCCACCGAGTTTTATCTTTTCATTGTGTATAGTTTATTAAAAAAGGAGTGCATCTCAAACTCAGGGAGGGTGCTGCTCTCCCCAAATGACGCCCCTGGACGTATATCGGGTGAATACACAATTTTACCCACGATTGTACAATTTTCAGAAAAAGCTCAAGTGATTAATGTAAAGCGTCTCTGCCGCAACGCTATTATTTCTGCTTTTCTGATCAAATTCTCTAACTCAAGAAGCTTCTTAATTGCTCAGGAAACACCAAAAATTGTTCTACCAGAAATCAGATCCAGGAGCGTACGTGCCTCAAACGTAGAAAATAATGCACTTATTTTTATTAGCTCCATGCACAGATAGCTCCAACAGAAAGGTACACGACAAATACACCACACTGTGTAAGTCTATCTAGGATTAAAGATACAGACATTCTAATAAATTGTGGGTGGTAGTGTAAATATATATATATTTTCTTTTCCATTCTTTTTCACCACAACACTTCCTGATATAAACTTAATAAATAATAATAAAAAAAGAAATAAGAAATAAACTTGGATTCTTCGGGGAAAGAGGAGACAGCAGACAATTTTCACCATACGTTTCGAAGACGTATAACAACCTTACTCATTGAAATGAGTTCTGAAATTACCAGAATTTATGATGTTATGTAACGCCTCCAAGTAAAACAATACTATCCTTTATAGTTGATAACTTCACCGCCAAGTAATGAACCAACACCGCACACATTAGCAACTGTTTGTTCCATTTTCTTTTGAATTTTCCATTTAAGTGTTGTATTTCTCCCTACTGTAGTTCCTTCACAGTTACTTGGACTAAAGTGATTACCTTAATTAAAGAAAGCAAATTCAATAGTTGAAGTTCAATGACAGTTCAGCTGGGCAGTTTTACAAACCGATACCGTAAGTTACCTCTTACTAAGCCAAATTTGGGTTCTTGTAAGTTTGTATGTGTATTTGCTCATGTCGATTAATTTAAAGAAAACGAAGAAAAAGAAAGAAAGAAAGATTTAATACCGAATTCTGTATAGCATTGTTTCAACCCTATTAATCTACGACGTACAGAAGTGATTGATTCATTGCATGTGTTTTAAATGTATCATCTACGCTTTTGCTTTATATGCTTGAAAAGAAAATCTTAAAAGATCGGTCGGGATAATCAGTATACATTGGGTGATACTATCTAGATTTCAAACGGAAACAGAAGAATAATTGCAGGAAAAAAACATCGTTAGAATTCAGTCAAACTGTATTTTTTAGAGAACGAAATTCAGAAACCGAACAACATGTAAGCCCTAATGGCTACAGAGTTTATTGCACAATTCTGGCATGTAACCATACCATTTTCTTAGAAAAACTTAAAAGAATGAATGCTAGTAACAAAAATTTAGGAATATAAACTATAAATTCTGTTTGAAATATATTATCTCCAAATTTTTAACGTAACACTCAAATATCCTTATTATTAATAGTAATCTTTTAAATAAATAATTATTTCTTTCTAAAACTTTGTAGTCTACAATTAATAGTGTAGGTTTAATTATATTCTTAACGAAACAGATCTCAAAAAATCTTATTCGTCTTATCTTCGGGAAGGCGTTTAAAAAATTAGCTACTTGATTTTTCCTAATTACAGTAACATTTCTTTTTAAATTTTAAATGTCTAAAGCAAGTCACATTAAGTTTTTGTTTGTATTGCTATTACCTGGAATTACTTGGCAGGCTGGTTCTGGTAAGGCTGGTATGGCTCTTCTGGTGAAGCTGCATTTGAAGTCTGCTCTGAATCGGCAATAGGAACAGCATGGATAATAGGTCCTGGACCGGGGTAAAACGGATATGGATGAGGCCCAGCAGCAATGTACTGGAACAGAACGGAACAAGTAGTAAGAACAACGCGATTTAACAATTCCTCTAACTTTTCATTATAAATAAATAAACAATAAAAAATAATAATAAAAGCGGTAACTAAGAACCCACTTCAAAAGCATGCTAGTTCCTACTCTAGTAATACGGTAATTTACAGCTGAAAATCTAAGTCGGATTTAAACATAGTTCGTTCAAAACTTCTGTGGCAGAAGCATATTGAAACAGAATACAAAAGATTTGCTAAAAGAAACAAAGGTTTTCAATCGCGATGTATAAATCGATCAAGTTTTTATTTTAACAACAAGATACATTTTGGTTTCAACTTGCCATCGATTATCCCACTACCCTACTATGACAAACTACGCAAATATGTAAAATACCGCAGGTATCAGACTTGCTATAAGAAAAAAAAAAATATTCCTTGTATATTGGGTAACAGTTAACTCGTGCTTCCACCCACTTAAAAATCTACATCTTACAGTACATCTGGTAGTAGAACAATGGTAAAGGGATACACTTTATTAAGAATTGAGCACTTGATCTCAAAAGCAATATCGTTTATTACTTATTTGATGGATTTTAAATAAAATGGATAACACCGTGGCAACATGATCCATTTCACTCAACAGCAGTTTGTAAATTCTAGAGAGACCTTTAGTCTTTGAAAAAGCTTTCGGTGGAATTTCAGATGAAACCTACGAGGCAATTTACAATGAAATTAACCATCCTATATAAAAACAATGAAAAAGGACCTCAACCAAGTCTTAATTTAGAGAGGACGAACTTCAGTTAGATTAGCCTGCCACCTGATTCGAACCAAATACCTTCTGACTGGGCGGGAAGAAAAGGAACTCGAACTTCTTGCACATTATCGCTTAGTAAAAAAATGCGCTGTAGTTTCAACATACAAACTGTGTGTGTATATGGGATACGATATTTTAAAAGAAAAAAGAAAGAATACATTATCGTCAAAATATTGTTTCTTTTAAGTAACCGTACACTCACAGAAGTTACAGCTTCTAATACTTCCAGTCTAAAATACTCCCACAATTTAAAAATAATAGGTTCTCATTGTCATAATATTTTTTCCGCTACATTTTCATCTTGACAGAGAAAAAAATATCACTTTTAAGAACTCAGAATGTTTCTCCTTGAAAATTCATACACAATTAAGCCTTAAGTGAATTTACATCTTTTGCCTGTAACTTCGGAAATATTTACTTTTTTTAAAAAAAAATATAAAGAAGTTCTTTTCGTTAGTTTACTGAAACCCGTACTAAAATAGATCAATTTGTACCGGTTAAAGACTAAAAGTGTAAGGTGTTAATACACATATGAGCTTGATTCTACAATTTATTTATTTATTTACTTTGTAAATAATTGAATATCTTCTGAAGTGGATAGGGCATAATATTAAAAAAATATAAAGTACGAAGGACTTGGGGTACATGTGTTTAAACTGAAAAATTTACGAATATTTGTTAATAATTAGTAACGATAAGTTTATGCACTTACCGTTATCGCGTTTAGTGAAGCTCTATATGTACAGTTTCGGTAGATTTTGGTACAAATTTTTCCAACACAACTGCTTACTCACAAGTACATCTTACTATTTTCTAGAAAATATCATTTCCGGTTTTGAAATCGCCTCCATAAACTAATTCTACTCCTAATTTTTTACCTACACTGACCGAATTCGGTGCTGATTCATCAATTAGTATTTTTGTTTTGTTTTGTTTGTTTCCCTAATGGCCAAGATAAATGTAGAACGCAGGCTTGGTAAGCCAAACTCCTAAATTGGCTGATTCTGAATATCAACATTTCTTGTGGTTTGAAGTAAATCGATTTCATTCGTTTTTTTAAAGAACAGGTCTCGTTAGTTGCAGATGAAACTGTCAGTTTCGTGGGTCACCGCTCAGTATTTCATCTGAAATCAATTAGAACTAACAACGAAAAACAGAATATAGAGGCTCCCATTGAAAATTTCGGCATTAATAAATATTTAGATGCAGTCCTGAGTGTAAGTTGAGAAAATAAATTGATTTACTTCAAATTAGAATGAATCTTTTACGTTCAAACTAAAACAAATTATTTATTTATTTATTTTTTTCCTTGCAGTTTCATAACTCAAAAGTGTGACATTAACGTAATTGAAATCCAGAAATTTATGCAAAGAAGTGTTCCTTCCAAGACAAGAAGTCTGTCGTTTCCAGTGTTACATAGACAATTTTCCGCTTGGTTTTTCAAGTCCCTTGGATTCATCATTATGCAGCCATACACATGTAAGTGGAATATATGTATCTTTCTTAGAAAAGCAAGAAGTGCTTGTGAGTAATAAAGTTCTGCTGGGAAAGATAGTACTGCTGAAACTGTATATATTTAACTTCACTAGATGCAAATTATTAACATGACGTTTTGCAAGTTACTTGAACTATACCCAAAACCACCCTTTCACTACTACCTTATTCACGAAACAAATGCAAACGCTAACCAATTTTAACAGTTGTACAGCAAAGTTTAAAAATAAATAAGATTATAATAGCTTTCAAAAGTTTTACATCTTTTAACGTAAATAAGATTACAGCCATTAATGGTATGTATTCTTCCTAAGTCATTCATTTTGACAAGGCTATGTAACAGCACGTGGTAGTTAAGTGAAAACGGACCACACACAAAAAAAAAATAAATAAATAAAATAAATAAATAAAAGTCCATACACACTTCTAAAATAGGATTGTACAATTCTTAATTTTCCTTTTCAAGTATTACTGAAATATATGCACAAGCACCACAAAAAATGATTATGTTCTACCATATTCTTATCGATTTCGAAATGGTCTGACCAATTTCGTTACATTTGTACATTTTCTTAGAAGTAGAGATAACGTACTTCTCTGTAAGGTTTCGCAAACTGTTGAAATTAGTCAAATTCGTGCCACTCTCCTTGATGAACGAACAACTACTCGAAACTTAACATTCTTACGATCGCCAGTAAAAATGTGAAAATATACGTGACCAAGTATATATATATTAAATTAACAATATTAGTATAAAACACCTAAGAATACTATTTTCTTGCTTAACTCGTAAATATGGTGATATATTCTTATCGCAGACCTAGCAGCATGCATATACGTGTTTTCATTTAAAAAAAAAAAAAATTAAGAATAGATTCGTCTCAATTTACAGATGTTTATACCATTTTATACTTAGCAGTCTTGTCTGACAAAAATACTGAACAATATAGCTAATTGCAATATTCGATTTACAGTTTATAAATGAACAACTATATAAAATAGGGAATACACAATATTTATGTAAAATGTTCGCTACAAAATACTCTTCTAATGTAATACCAACAGTATTTGTCACAGATTTTTGAATAACTGAATATTGGTTTAGTTTCTCTTCTTTAAGGTACAGTTCATATTAGTCACAATACAACAGAAGTACAAACATTGAAAAACATATCTTTCACTCACTCCATTAAATCAAGTTAGTCTGATGTTGACACAATAAATCCAATATTCCAAAAAGTGACAAATACTTTATTCCTTTTTCGTACTGAAAATTGGCTAAGTTCTACGAATACGCTTTATTTTACATTTTAAAAGAAATGAAAATACATGAAAAATATTGACGTTCTCTTTCTCCTTCGCCAGATTTCAATTATTAATTGATTTTGTAATTTTCGTTGCCACATTGTTAGCATTCTCAATACTAGCTTTTTTTTTTTTAAAGTTAGTGAGAGAAAAAAAGAAAGAAAATGGAATTATTTAATTGAATATAAAACATAAAAACATAACAGATTGTAGATTGTAATAGATGATTTGCTGCTCATAAGAAACTTCACTGGAAAGAACCTAAATTAAATACAGTCATGGGTACTCTGGATACAATATTTACACTGTGAAACCATCACAAGAACGATCATCTTAATATCTTAGATTACGTGATTTCAGTTCGTCTTTCTCGTTAACTTACTTTCTTACCTTTTAGTTTCAAAAACTCTGTAACGGTAAGCAACAAAAATTCAATATTTAATTCATAATTGAAATCTAAGCCACAAAAAGAAATCGCACGGTTATACCGGCTAGGCTAAAGGAGACAGTGATGAGAAATGAATGAATTCATGGAGTGAATAAAGTGGGAGGAAACGGGAGAACCCCAAGAAAACCCACGCACACGGTGTTTGTTCACCACAAAGGCCACTTGGCGCGAGCTGGATAGAGCCAGAGACCAGAGGTGAATGCTCTACCACTGAACTACCGCGGCAGAAATTTAACAGTGTTTGTTCTTATTTACAATTCTGCTTTTCCAACGCTTGCACGTCCCCACAGCAGGGTTATAAAATATAGAACTAAACAAAATAATCGGTGCTTTCCAGCAACTAATTATTATTCAGTAATTTTTAATCCTGGCCTTATAGTGTTCTGACTGACTAGCTGACAATCTTGAAAACACTGACCACTTTTTGTTTCATAGTTTTCCACAGATTGTTGTATATCTCGAATTTTGAAATTAATTTGATTTTGTTATCCTTTATTCTTTTGGAAATAGCCACTGCAATAGTATGACTTCGATTTAACTTCAACGTTACAAATTATGAATGACTGACAACCGTCATGGTTAACAGTTTAAGCCGATTCAATCTCTCTTTTCATTATAAGACGTACAATCTGCGAATAATTGCTATCTTGTGTAGTACGCGAAACTATTCATACTTAGTAAACCTTTGAACTCCTTATTATACCATACTTATTCGAATATAAGCGCCCCTAAAATTTTCTGTTTATTTTGAGAATCCTGTCAAACACTTCCTATACGATCACTGGGACTTTAAGAGCCCCTCGAGGACATCCTGGAAAGAAAGGATGAAAAAAATGACGCTAAAGTAAATCAGGAAAACTGACTCAAACTAACGAAACGAATAACTAAAGGTGATAAACGAAAATTACAAGATGAATCGATGCCGCAATTATATACCTACTATTACCCTACTCCCGTGTAAGCAGAGTATATAAGTATTTCGGACGGATCAGGAATTTCTACTCAATGCATGTTACCCGATTCTTAAACATATCCCGGAAAAAGAGCCATTTCTAAGACATTTCTTGGAACAAACGGAGCTACGATCAGTGCGTAAAACTGCATTTATTTGTAACTAAACCAGATTTCACGTAATATTTATTTCACTGAAATGCAATTATAGAACTTTTTATCAATTACGAATTAACGCTATCTGATAAAATTTATATTAAATCTTTCTTTTCTCACTATGAAATGTATGCAGATCAGGTCTTCTGTGTCAACTAGTTATGAAATGCATGCAGATCGAAACTGCTGCATCATTAACCAGTATTTCAAGTTACTGATCATAAAGTATTAGGTGTGAATCTTTGTCAGTTACATGCAGTTTTGTCATACTTCGAACACTAATAATGGTAGATTAATAATACAATTACACCTGAATTAAATTTACATTTGTAAGGCTGAACTGTGTCAAATTTCAAACTTTGAGATCGTTTTTAATATATTCACTGGGGAAAAAAAGATATCAACTGAAGATCTAGCGAGATCCGGAAGCTCAATTCGTACAGCCACCTCAGAGAACTTCGATTATGCTGAGGCCCTAGCTACGGAGGACAAAAGACTAACCGTTGCAGATATCTGTAACCTTACAGAATTCTCTCATTGCATTCTGGAAAGAATTTTGACAGATCACTTAAGAATTTTGACAGATCACTTAAAAGTTCGGTCACGTTGATCCCTCGACAGTCAGATAAGGCGGTGGTTTTTTACAGGGTAAGAATATCAAAGTGGTCTCTTATTCATTCTGCTTTTAAGAAATATCCCACAGTGGCACTTGTTCATTTTTTAAGTGAAGGATTCATTGGACACGCTTTCAGTACAGATCTGTCCTCGGAAGTGATTTTCCAGCCTAAAATATAACCCAGAAAGACTTCTGAGACACTTTTGACAGTGAGATACAAAGATTCCAATGGTTCTAGAAGAGAGTGGAAATTGTGTTGGAAAATGACAGAAATATAGGACAACTATTCACCACGAAAGGAGTTATATGTAGACAGCATGTACATTTGGTACGCACCTTGTAAGTTAGCACTGATGAAAAACAGTCCATTTCTGAATGTACATATTGCTATAGTATCTTTTATTTCAAAGTAAATTGCGTTTTCTTAAGTTAGAGAAAATTTCACCGTCTATTAGAATGTTTTATTAGAAAAGAAAAATATATAGATTGAATCCAAATAAACTTCCAGTTAAGGGGAAAAAAATTATTGTAAAAAAGAAAAGAGTAATAAATTAACGAATTCGAGTCTGTTCTGTTTAACGAGGATAATGATAAAACTTCAAATGGCAGTTTTACGCAACAACGTATGATGCATATACCCACCTGAATTTTGTTTTTAAGCTTCCTATTCTTATCTAAATCCACTTTTGAGGAAGAAAGAAAAAGAAACTTCTCATTTCTCTAGGCTTAAAGACAACACTTTTGTACTGTAAACCACGAACACTAATTATTATGATTCTCAGATGCCAAAATCGGCTACATGTTCTCATAATTTTCACAACTACTCCATTCGTAAGAGGTGAGTGTCTGACTTCTATCGAAGGAACAATCCCTTATGTATACATGAATATTCTGTGTAATGCAGCCATAGTTACTTAATCCTTTTTACATATGCGATGATTAATCTTAATCCCTATCTTTATTCCAGGTGCATCTATTTTCCGCAGTTGCTTTTGAAACCCAAACGAAAGAACTTCATTATTCTGCCCCTCCTACATTGGCTTAGAGGCCTTGCATTGCAGACTTACATAAGGAAAATGGGTCCGAATCCGTCTTTATCTACATGAAAGTATGTAAGTCACTAGTTTCCACACCGAATTAAGCAAAAGTGCAAGTTCAAGCAGCAATTACATACATGCATTAGGCTAGCTTTGAGATTCTGAATTCAAGATATGAATACTATAACAACACATTCAATTGCACACTCAATGACACGCTCAATTGCACGCTCATTCAACATATTGCACACTCAATGACAGTCGATCAGCGATAAATCATCTTCCGTCATTTGAGGCATATGCTTGAAGAAAGAAAGAAAAACAAAAGTTAGCATTGCAAATCAGAACACAGAACCTTCGTACAGTGGATTTTTGTTTTCGCGATTTAATGCTATATTTCACTTATCAAATAAGACTTTCGTTTATCCTCAGCACTTTTTACAGGCAACTTGCTCCGATTATTATGGAAGCATACTCACGATATGACCATTGCACGCTGTTCCTTTATTGCTATTTTATATATATTTTACAGAGAAAATTATGGGAAAAGAAGCATTATAAAATACTACTCATCCTCCATCAGGCAAATATGGGAATAACCTAGTTTTCCCAAGTCGAAAACTAACTACCAGCTTTTGCCTTGAACACTAAAAGTGTAGTTGCCTATCGTATAGATTATTATCCTTAATTCGTAAAGGGGAAACCAAGGTCAATTTTTTCTATGTAGATTGATGTAATCATCCGGTGTACTTTTCAAAGGAATAATTTCAATACATATTTTACCGAAAACTAAACTAATTCAGTGCAAATCGCAAAACTGAATACTTTTAATCAATACGTGAATGAATTAAGTCCATATAGTTATGTCCTCGAACATGGAATTGAATTGTATATCTAATTGTTGTTTTACGTGTTAATTAGTTGCATGCAATGTCTCAGTTTTTATTATTATTATTATTATTTAAAACTTACTAATCAAGTTTTAGGCACAGTCCTGCGAAGCTTTTTACACCGAGAATACATACATTGGAACACGCATTAGTGCCTACTAAAAAGGTGATGCAATGGAGCCGGTTGACTATCAGAAAACCCCTATTGACATGACGCGAGATTTAGTTAGTACCTACTGATAACGATGCAATAACGTTAAACATTTACTTTCTTTATGTGGTACATATTCTATTCCTGAGATTTTAAAGAGCCAGAGAAAGGACGCGGGCACTTGTCTCACGATTCAGAGTGATGTTTAGCTGGTAAAATCATTGGAAAATTCATTCAGGTTGAAACTAAGTATATTCTTAGAGATAAGTTAATAAAATTGACTCAGCGAATTCACTGACCTCTGCCATTTTTAAGAAATTTGCTTTTCAATTTTGATCTCATTACACACACTTCATGAAACACTTCACTCACTTCATATGTTTGAACACAATTATAAGCGAAAAGGAAGGAAAAATTAAAATCTCGAACACAAACTTAATTCTCTTTGCCTTTAATGATAATGCAAAAAAATACCTTTTACAAACAACCTCTTCCCATAGTTGATTGCAACATTTCTTAAATATTAACATACAAGTAATACATAATAACCAAATTGGAGCAAGACAGAGCTCACACATTTATATATGTATGTATATTGTCTAAAATTGCGCACAAACACGTGATTTTTTACTACTTATAGACAAGCACAATATTGACTTTTTTATTTAAAAAAAAGAAAAAGAAAAATAGTGAAAATTCTGCTTACTACATGATCAAGCGAGGAAAAAAACATTGGATACATTATATATATATTTAAGAAAGAACATGTTTTATTTACATAATACGCAATCTGCTTCTTTCCCGCTGGAACTTCGACACACAGTTCACACGATCAAGAGGAAAATTTTCGTAATAGGAGAAAATAATCATACACTCGAACTTCAGCATCACTGAAACATTTTTGTGCTGCTAATAACGGCAGCTCCACTTTTCATTATCAACACTAATAATCACTACTCTCATCAATCAAAATGGAAAGGTACTAGGAGAAATCCTTTCCTTATGCATCAAATTGACAAAAGCACCTCACTAGTATTCAAATAGTAAAAGTTTCTTTATTGATTTAACTTTTATATTAACATATTGTTCAAGAACTGTAATCACGAAATCATTATTTCACACGAAGCTTTATTTATTTTTTTTAAAGTAGGAATATCCTTTTTTTTTCTTGCACTGATAAAATATATCTTCTTACTGTGTGAAACATCAATGTGGTAAATAACTATCCTCTCCAAAACATTTTCTGCCTTACCAATACTCCAAAAACAAAGTATACAAGGTTTTAACACTTATTAACTCACCGATCCGGTAGTTCCAAGTTGCAGTGCGGACATATGAGTAGTTAACTGAGGAATCATCGAACCATACTGAACAGATGGATCTGAAGGCATCACCTAAGGAGATAAAATCTCAAAGTCAAAAGCATCGAATTTTTAAACTTTTATCATTACTGTCGTATTATTAGTATATTCATTATGACAGGGATCAGACAGTAAATACCGCTAACCTTAAAAAATTGTAATTGCAAGTCCAGATTTTTCTTCACTTATTTTTTGCAGTACTATTACCATATGTTTATCCGTAATTTGTTTCGAGTTTAACCTCCTTTTCCAGCAACAATTCAATGACAAGTGGACTTGCAATTCCAGCAGGAATCTGCCTTTCAGAAGCAAATCTAAATCCCTCGCATCATATGTAAGCGCCAATATTTTTACACCGAGCTCAAATACTACTATAGAAATGTTACAGCAGTTAAAACTGCAGGTTATATTATTTAACATGTATAGTCACCCACAAAAGTACCTGGACCCCAGGGGTCCAGGTACTTATGTGCGTGAATGTATTATAGGGAGCTAGCTTTAATGCGAGGCTGAGGAATTCAAAGTTGATTGGCAGGTTCCCCACCCTGTCGCCAAGAAACGGTCCTGGGCAGGGTTGCCAGTGCGTTGTCAAAAAATTCAGCTGATACTCACTTAATTCAAAGAGTTTATGCAATTATGCAATCCCTATCGAAGATCCCTGTATACGTGGACACACGCAAATTAGGCTGTGATAACAAATGCTTCATTTTTTTTTCTCCCTCGCTTCTTCGTCGCACTGCATTATGGCCTTCCTTATTACTTCTCTAGCTTCGCTGTGTATAGTTTGCCCTCTCTTACGCTGTGAAGCTATTGTCAAATGAATAATAAGCAACAAAACCGCAACCACAACAGCACACAACAAATAACCAACTCACACTAACTCTTCAGAATGACATTCATGTGACAAATTTTTAACCCTGGCAACGCTGACATATAGAAGGGGGAAAGAGAGTATTGCAAGAGACAGGCAGAAAAATTGTTGAAATTCTTCCCCCTTTACCTCAGCCCCCGCTGGTAAACAAGCTAGCTCCCTATAATACATCTTTCACACTCTCATCTTGAAGAGAGAGCGAGAGAGAAATTCAAAATCCTGTTAATTTTCTAACCAAATCCCTGTTTCTTCGGTGTAACAACCATCTTGAAACATTTCTTTCATGCAATGTTTGAATTTCTGTTTTGCATTTCCCAGTATAATGAAACAATTCTTACTACAATGTGTACTACGAGTTTTATATTTCGTACTGTGTGTAAGTAATAACTTTCATGATATTCGTAGCTTCTACTGTTAATGCCAATTAGCTCCAACACTACTTTTATTTGAGAAGTGAAAGTCAGTATAGTCTATATATATCGGAACAAGATATGAAAATTAGGTAATGAGGAGGGTCTGTTATTGATCCTATCCTTAAAGCGATCATATGCAAGAAAAGATAGTCAAAATTACAACAAAATGATTTTCTGAGATAGCTTCGTGCACACAGAAATTTCTCTCTTCCTCATTTCATTATGAAAGCTTATTTAAGGGTAATTCAACACGTACAGTTTGTGAAGTGCATATCACCTCACCAAAGCAATTTAAGTAATCGAAGATGTTAGCTAACAAGTTAGAATGGTGGACAGTGGTATGCTGTACTCTGAAATGTTCAGTGTTGCGTTTCGTGTATGATTTGAATGCCGCCAGATGAACGTGAAATGAAGTCTATTCTGGAACTTTTCATTACAAGTACGAACAGGACTATAGCGCTAGGAAAGCAACTTGAAACCTTCATTGTGCGAAAGGTGAAGCAACAATTGATCACAGCAAAGCGATCAGATTGTTCAAGAAATTTCGCTTGGGTTGCAAGAAGCTCGCCAATCACCCAAGGTCAGGCAGGCTGAAACCCACGGATTATGTGGATTCTGAGGTCGCGCGCCAAGCAAGAGGTAACTGCAATCATTAGTACTCGGACGTTATTAGGTGAGCTCGCTACTTAAGCCCGGTGTAGCTGATCTTCACGACCCCGTCAAAAGCACTCCGAAGGGCCGAATTGAACCGAGCGCAGGCACAGAGAGTGTACAAATATGCCAGAAACTGAAAAATCCGCATGATTTGCATTTTCTAAAGGGAATAATAATGTGTGGCGAAAAGTGATATTTTCCGAAATCCTAACGTGAATAGCTAGTGGTTAAACATGCGCCAGGTTCCGGAATCTGTAGCCAAACACGGGCATTTCGAATACAAGGCAATGCTCTGCAACTGGCGGGTTATAAGAAGATAATTTACTAAGAGCATTGTGTGCCAAAAATACCCTCTATCGCTGAACAGTAGGCAATCTATTTTGCAGCAAGGTACCGCAAAAACTCACAAATGGCCAAAATAGACTCCAATAAGTCACCAAAATATTGCAAAACTTTTTACTCTGTCTTGCACTTTGTTTGTAGATCCAATTCGGGAACAAATGTTATAAATCCTAATTCTCCATAGCATGATTATTATTTTAACTCACGTTATTAACGATTAAGTTCAATACATGTAAGAAAATATATTTTAGAAGAGGAATAACTAACTTTATAATCTAATCTTTTTCCGGCATTCTTTTCACCAGTTCAGCGATCGACTTTTTCGTGTCCCTCCCATATGAACACGACGGTTATACATAAAAAGTAAATTATAATAATTAATGCATTTCTGCTGTTAGCCTAGATGGGAACAAAGCTGGTTTAAGCCAATGTCAATTAAAGAAAAAATATTATAGTATATCAAATAGTATGATTAATCATGTTCTTTTATATATTATATGCTGATATACATTAACTTACCACTTATTTCCTGCTAACCTGACCTTGCATATACGAGATGTATTATCGAACCTTATTTCTTTTTCCACGTGAATGATATGTACGTCCTCTGTCGGTGGAAATGTATAATGAACATTCATGTACGTGTGAATTTTTGCTCGCTCGCAGATAGCGAAAGTCACGATCAGAAAGCCACTGAGTGCGAACGTGTAGTGAACACTGGTTGGATTTGCAAATTGTGTAAAAGGGCGGAACGACTTGAGCAGTGGATGTGCATCACTTTTTGCCGAAAACTTAACAACATCCAAATGAAGACTATTTGCATGATTCAATAGGCGTTTGGGGACGATACCATTAACATTTCACGAATCACGGAGCGGCACAACAGATTTAAACTTTATTGGTTAAACACGGTATTTCCATGGTTCATCGGACTCCCTAACCACTGATATGGCGCTATATATATGACTTTTGATTCTTCCCGAAGTTGAAAATACCGCTGTGAACCGATTTAATTCAAAAGAAGACATTATGCGGAATATGACCACCCAGAATTTCATTCCAAAAGATGTGTTCTCTGTTTCCAACAAAGGCACGACCTCTGGGTTAAGTGTGTACATTTTCAAGGGAACTACATTGAAGGAGATTAGATTTTTTTAAAGTTTAACTTCCCATAATTATACCCTTTCAGGTAAAGACAACGAATGATTAATAGGAGTGACTTTTTTGTGCTGTACCACTGGGAACAGAACTCGGGACCATGTAATCCAAAGGTGCGCGCGCTTATCAATAGATAAGTGGGAAAGGAGATTAGAGTCACTGCATATAATATGAATAAATGTATTTTTGCCGACCAAAGATTTAATATTTTTAACGCACTGTATATAATTAAAACGTCAATGATTAATCTCTCGGAATTCAACCGTAAAAAGTAAGGAGAAAATACTGTAAGTGTAACAATAATACAGTTTGTGTGACGCGTGCTTCGTAAACAAAACATTCTCAATGCTAAGTCCTATACCAATAACCTTGGATTTGGACAAGCTTTTCCTCACATTGCTAATGAATAACAAGTTAATATATTTAACGAATACCGTTTAACTTCAATTATTACTGTTGTTCAAGATCGTGTATTCATGGTGGAATTCAGAAGACCTATAGAAAAGAAAAAGAAGGTACTTACGAAAACCATTATGGGTGTTAATATTTTAAACATAAAATAATGATTACTTTATTTGTCAATGGAATTTTTTTAATCAAAAAATATCCACAGGAAATAGAAATCCATTGCTATCCTAATATTGACGGTTTATTTCCTTTCCTATACCCTAATGATTATGCACTTAATATTTTACTTTCTTTATTATAAAGATCATTGTACTTTTTAAATCTACACGTTATTTAAACACTATTTCATAATAAAAGTATCTGACCATCAAACAAACCAGTCAAAAAATTCTGATACAACGACTTTCGAGAACAGCGAAAGACAAACAAGAATATGAACCTTACCATATTACACCAGGATATACAATGACAGTATATGATGGTTGTAGTAACAACTAATAAGGCATATTACTGTCTGATTACTACATAAGAGCAATACTGTTCATTCTGGGTTTGGTCTTTGCAACGTA
This sequence comes from Thermobia domestica, assembly GCF_964235325.1. Taxonomy (NCBI): domain Eukaryota; kingdom Metazoa; phylum Arthropoda; class Insecta; order Zygentoma; family Lepismatidae; genus Thermobia; species Thermobia domestica. The sequence goes on along the minus strand of NC_137468.1, from coordinate 25,580,965 downwards.
ACTTTCCCTCAAATTAACTTTACAATAACAGTTATGTAAAGTTAATGTGCTGCTTTTCTTTTCAAACATACATACATGTGATTCATGAAGGTTAGTACATAGCTCATGCTATTATGAGGATGATTTCTACTGGAGGATACAGTTTTCTCTATTTCTATTTTCAAAATAACCACAAGCACATACTCACTTGACATTTAGTAAAGCAAACCTGTTAATAGTAAGCTTACTTTTTTTTTTTAATACCTTTCCCGTAAATTGTCAGTAGGGATTTTACGCGAGTTTGTCATACCTTCAAAAGCATTAGCACTACTAAATATATAATTTAATCCACCAGTGTGAGTATTAAAAGGATCGATGATCAGGTATTTACAAGGTTAAAGATAGAAAAATCGGTACGCCCCTTGGCTTTTTTTAAAAACGAATTCCCAGATATTGAAGTATATTTTTTAATTCATCCAGCAGATGCTGCATTATTGAGGTGATTATGAAAGAAGTTACTTTTAACATACACACTCAATGTTCTACAAGAACCTAATTTCTTTTATATATATACCCTCCCTAGAGTCCTCATACGGTGCATATTTTGGATTTACAATTCTAGTGTTTATCCCTTTTTACAAGAGACTACACAGACTGCAAGAGATGAAAGATCGTTAAATAACTTGATGCCTAAGAAAGAAATACGACAAGAGGTAGGAAGACTTGGAAATTGCACACAATAAAATTTATTCTTGCTTGAATAGTCAATTCCACGAACAAGTCTGAATAGTTTACGTTTACCAATTAAACCCTTTCGCAACTACAACTAAATACGCGACTTCAACTAGAACTGAAGACTGCCTTCTGATATATACAGTATGAGCTGCGCAGTGCCATGGTACTTGGCACTTGCAATTTATTTTATTCATTTATGGCAACATAGTTCAATGGTATATCAAGAAACAATTACGAAAATAGAATTGCACTTGACCCTAAATTAAAGGGGGGGAAAACACGTGCAATATGTTTATCACCAATTTATCATAAAGAAAGATTGAGTACATTTTTTTTCTCGGCAGTGTATGTGTTAAAAACTAAAATCGAAAAATTAACATGTAATATAAATCTTTATATAAACTCTCTCTTCGAATTCCTACATAACAAGAAGAATTATAAAAATGATTATGTATTGTGTTCTATGCATAAGAAGCAGAAAACCTACCAAATAATAATAAAATAATCTTGCTTCCATCACATTCTCTAAATTATCAAAGCCATGAAATTTGCTACTTAAATAGTAATACGATTTAAGTGCTTCATGGGTTTATCTGAACTACTATCGAGGTTCCTGCATTGCTGTGACCTACAATTTTTTTTTTTTATGACGAATATTGAAAGATAAAGGCTACACATGTTTTTTTTAAAGTTACGTTCATTAAGAAGTACTTAAACTAATTAACTCAATATCATACCTCTACTTGTTGCACGTGGGGAGCTTGCATAACATACTGTGCAGGTAACCAAGGATTTCCAGGAAGTGAATAACTCTGAACTTGAGTACTGTAATGGCGTCCATATTGATTCATGGTGGGAAGCATCTGGGTAGCAACTCCGTTCTGGGGCATGGCATTGGGATCGTAGGAAACAGGGGCTCCCTGCGGAATGTTAGAAAGTGAGCTTTACACTCCGGTGAGCTCGAATATGAAGCACAAATCTAGCAAGCACCAACACACTTGTTATAAATGCAAAAATAAAAATAAAACGAGTGTTAATAACAGCTACACACTTCATATGCACAAATAATGTTCTAGTCATGTGTTTCAAAACGTGTATAGGAAAAAAGCTTAAATTATAAAATAAATGCAGACAAGATTAATAATAACGTGTAACAGTTCGTATCTAGATCATAGAACAGTTTTTAAATCCTTAAAAGAAGCAGAACAACTTGTTCTGCAATATATTTAATCTTTATATAAGAACACTATTTAGTCTTTAGGTACCATGTGGTAACTTAATAGTTCGTTTTAGAAGGATTAAATTACATCGGACACATTTATGTTAAGCTATAGATTTTATGAAAAAATAATAATTAACCAATGATACCTAACAACATAGTAGTCTATGAATGTTATTACTACTTGCTACAGAAAGAATATACAAAAAGGAAACGCAGGCACTACTGTATCAGACAAAAAATGGATTCGATATGGCAGACTTTCCAGACAAAGAAAATTGTGAGAGTTATTTAATTTGGTTCCAATATGTCTCCAAACTAATTTCCAATTAATGACGATTATGTTAAAGTTAAACCGGCAAAAATTCTGCTATGCTATTTAATGGAGAAATTAGTAACTTAATATAACACTCTTTAATTGCTGGATGAAATGGATAAATGTTACAAACTTTCTCCGTTTAATATCCAAAAGCTAATACTTTACAAGTTCAATCACAAGAAACTTTTAACGCATGTATTTTCCTTCTACTTACTACCAAAGCCAACATGGTAGGTTTATTTCATGTTGGTTTCCAAAAGCCCATTTATTTCCAAATGAATCAGACAATACAGGTTTTCAAGTCAAATCGTACATTATCGTATTTTTGACATGGTATTTTACATTATTGGGAAAAATATTAAATACTTCCATAGATGTAAAGATACCAAATTTTGCAAAATATAGCGAATTACATTTTTTTTAATACATTAAAACAACTTTATTAATTCTGACGATTTTTAATTTAACAGTGCAAGTTTTGCCTCTTGTATTAATTAGACTTGACGTATCTTTTATATTTGAGTGTTACATTTTTCGATTTCTAATACCACCCTTCACAGAATAACTGTCAAGTCATTTTTTGTTGTTCAATTCTATGTTCTGCTCATTTCAAAGCAAACGCAGCCGTTTGATAGTCCCCCCAAGCAGCTATACCACATAGAAATAAATTACTGTCGCTTACTGCCCAGAAATTTAACAATGTGTGAGCTTCTATTTTTACCTACTGTACAGAGTAACTATATACTCTAGAGGTACATGAACGACTGTATCCCATCGATGTTTGCTGCTTAAATAACATGCACGTAAATACAGACAATTGACACATACTTCTCCTTCCCTCCACATCCTTTGATCTGGGCTTTTGTACTGGTTCCTCTTCTTGTTGCCTCCATCCGCAAATTTTACTAACAAAGGTTCCTTCGATCCCGTTAGAGAGGTTCCATTAAATATTTGAATTATGTGTTCACATTTTTCCTTCGACTCCATCCTGCAAAAAGATCAACATTTATTATTTGCACACTGCACAAATGTGTCCGATTTATTACTTTTTTTTTTAATCTATCTTTGATATTATATAATTTCCCCTATTTTTTTTCTTAAAGGAAGAATCCCAACGCACCAAGATTTTGGACTTATTCACGACATAATTAGATTTTCGATAAAACTACAAGGTACCCAAATAAATTCTTGCCGTTTTTGATGTCCCATTATTCATGCGCTCACACAGAAGAAACGAAATGATGCACGTGCCTGCTAAGCGATCGAAAGTTAGTCTGACAATCGACCTTCAGTAATACAGGCTCGTTGTGCACATACAATAGTCACAGCTCGTCCGGTATGGAAAAGAAATGGACGTATCGAAGCAGCCTGTTCGCATGTATTTGTTGTAGGACTTTTAAGTAGACCTGTCACCTGCCGCATCAGGTCGCCACATATGCCAGGCACTTGGGAAGTATGCCGTGAACAAACGCACCGCCACGCATTGGTTCCTGGGATTCCGTTTGGAAGACGCACTCTTTCAAATGAACCTCGCAATGGACGATCACATGTACTAGATGAGGAGGCCCTGAAGGCAGCCATTGAGGAGGACAATGGTCTAACGTAACCTTTCTGCATATTCATCACACATGTTTTCACTGCACCTGCATGGGATAGGGAAGTCATACAAGTTAAGCACGGCAGCCAACAAGGAACAACGGGTAACAGCCTGTTTATCCTTGCTCACTTGGCACATGAACATATCCATCTTTAGTCGCCTCCTTACTGCTGACAAAAAGTGGGTCCTCTATGACACTTCTAAGCGTACCAGACATTGGTTGTCACCACGTGACCTTGTTCTTCACACCTCACGAATACCTTTGCATCCACGAAAGGTTATGCTCTCTGTATGGTGGAATTGTCGGCAAGTGGAGCATTACGAGCTCCTTCCAACTGACCATACCTTCACTGCTGACCTCTACTCTCAACAGTTACAAAAGGTGCAAATGTGCATTGGGACACAAGGAGCCGGCATCGCTGAATCGCAAGAATGTGCTGTTCTTGCACGTCAATGCCAAGCCACATGGCACAGAGGACTTGGCAGACACTGCCATGCACCATTCACCAGACCTTGCACCAACAGATAACAACCTGTTTCATTCCCTCGACAACCACCTCCGCGGAAAGATCCTTTGCAAATAAGGGAGACCTGCAGAATGCAGTCACTGACTTCTCTGCATCCACGACCGCCGAGTTTTATCAACAGGGTACTGTAAAGCTGCAGGAACGTTGGCAAAAAGTGATGAACTCTGATTGGAGCTTACTTCGAAATCTAAAGATACGTACCGTCCACTGTATTGCTCTCTGTTTATCACTGTTCTAGGACGGCAAGAACTATTTTTTGGATACCTTGCACTTTCCTGTACAACAACAGTTTTGTAACAAAAGGTATTACATTTTCCTGATAGCTATAGAATTTCACCTTAATGTGCAGTTATTTGAAATGGTGGTATTCCTTATCCTTTTCTTCCTTTATGATAAAGGAAAAGTTCCTCTTTTATACGAAAGGGAAAAAATAAAGAAAAATAATGAACTTTAACTACATAACAAAATGTGATTTTCGACTGTTTCTCGCCCTCCTTTCGTTTGAAATAATAAAAGAACTGAGTAGGAACAAAGTACCTACTAGAGATGTTCACTGTCAATATGCACATATACTTATCATTTATTTGGTTTGAAATTCAACGAATATTCTATAGTTGCCACGCAAAAACATGTCTACTCCATGCATGTTCTTTCGTCAGTAATTTCCGATCGAATGGATGAATGAAATACCGTTTTCTTTGACGTAAAGAGAGAGAAAAGAGGAAGTATATTCACTTTATGCTATCGAAAACTGATCTCTCAGTTGATGCATTTGTATAAAAGAAAACTAATTAGACGATAATTTACTTTTACTGCTAACTACACCTGCTGATGTTCTAAAATCTGAAGTTTATTACAAAGAAAGAGAAATTAAAAAGAGGTTGTATTTACTTAAAGTCAACAGAAGCGGATAAAAAAAAAAAAAAACTTACCGTGCAAAACCAACTCCTTTACTCTGTCCATTTGTATCCCTAAGAATTCTTGTCGATATAACTTGCCCATATTTAGCTAACAAATTGTCTAAATCATTTTCCTTATAGTGGAAAGGGAGGTTAGCTATATAGAGATTTGTTGGGTCTTGCTCTTGTTGCTGTAAGACAATAAAAACGTTTACATGAATTCTATTCGCTTACAATTTTACTACTTTTCACACACATTTAATTCCTATACATAAAAAACATATTCACTAATTTTGCGTGACATCAACTATCACTCAAGTGGTAACAGTTATTGAACAGTTTAATACAATAAAGTGAAAGGTCATGCAGTGTTATTTACACTGAACTGGAACATTAGCTACCACAATAAACACGAAACACTACGAAACAATAGAAAATTGTTACAATTTCCAACATTCTACGTTACATAACCTAGAAGATAACCCCAAATTATTAAAGCAGATACGCAGAGTAATAATTGTTTTTGTACAGTTGGCTTTAAAAGTTGAACTACGTTTGAACGCGTTTTACTGTCCAGTCAGTTTGGAGAAAAATTAGTAGTATGCAAAATATCATACACTAAAATGTTCATCTTGATTATAACATTAATTTTTGTTTACTGGTTAAGAAAACTATTTTATTGGTCTGATTATTTTAATCTACTATTGTACAGCCAATTTATTATTCTTCCTGCTGGTCTAGTAGCTAGCGCGTGGACGTAGTCCCGGATTCGATTCCCTGTGGGAATTTTTAAAAAATTATCGCATTGTGGCGGCTACAATTCCACTTTAAACTGTAGGCCCATGTTTCACAAGGCCTCGATGCTGAAAAGGGACTCTAAATTTCCCCGTCATACAACCCAACCGAAATGGTCCCGAAAGTATGTATTTTTTAAACAGTCTGTAAAGAAAATGTTTAAAAAAAATAGTTCTGATAATTGTACGATACGAATATCATCCTTCATTCAATTTTCATGCTTGTGAGGCGTTTGTATGCATTTTTATTACCGTGAACACATAATTTATTAATTTTTTGTGAAAAATCACCCTTCACGGCATTTTTAGACTGCCAAAAGGAGCGTAATTATATTGGAGCCGGTATTGAGTGTTATAAAATTAACCTACATGTGCAATCCCGATATTTTTGAACGACTGCTGGTATTCTGGAGTTTTGTGATTGAATTTATCGTTAAGGCTTTATTTTATAACGAAGTTTTGAATAAAGAAAGTTCAAGAGGTAAAAAAATAAATAAATAAAATTTACACAGTAAAAGATTAATTTAAGAGAGTACCCTTCCTTTAAGGTCTAAGGAAGCACCCAACAATAAGAATCAGAAATATATATATATATATATATATATATATATATATATATATATATATATATATATATATATATATATATATATATATATATATATATATATATATATATATATATATATATATATATATATATATATATATATATAGCGTGATTCAAAATGATGTGAACGATTACAACTCCTTATAACTTTTTTATTAATCATCCAAATAGCTTCAAATATTAGTTAAATGCTAAACTCTCCAAGTTTTTGTGATAAAAAAATGAAAATAGTACATCACAAATGTTCTATGTGGGCCCCCTTTGTTACCCTGCATACATCTATTCGGTATTCCAATTCCGCCCAGACCCATTTCAACGTTTGCATCAACAGTTTGCACTGCAGCAGTGATGCGCTCTTTCAGTTCATTCACATCTTGGGGTAGAAGAGGTTCGTAGACAATGTCTTTTACATGTCCCCACAGAAAAAAATCGCAGGGGGTTAAGTCCGATGATCTTGGTGGCCAACGTAGAAGCTGATTATCATTTTTACCTAACCGCCCAATCCAGCGGTGTGGCAGTCTGTTGTTGAGGAAATTTCTGACATTGTGATAAAAGTGACATGGAGTTCCATCCAATTGATAGATGAAGTTTGCACTGTCATGTTCGAGCTGTGACATAAGCCACATAGTAAGCATTTGTAGAAATGTTTGTCCAGTCACAGTTCCTTCGTCAAAGTACGGACCATAAACTTTTGAAGATGAAATTGCACAAAACACATTCGTCTTCGGTGAATCACGCACAATTTTACAGATTTGGTGAGGCTTCTCAGTTCCCCAAATGCGAACATTTTGTTTATTCACTCTTCCTGTCACATGGAACGTAGCCTCACCATTGAAACGAAGTTTGCCCAAAAAATCATCATCAACACTGCACAACTCTTGAAATGACTCACAAAAAGTCTTACGACACTTTTAATTAGGTGTTAAGTGTTATAACAACTGCACTCGATACGGATACATCTTAAAATTAAATGTTTACGTACTACATGCCAAACAGTTGTTTGAGGCATTTGACGCTCTTTGCTAAATGTCCTTGTTGACTTTTGTGGACTGCGTTGAAAACTGGTTCGAACCCTTTCGACATCTGCCCCAGAAGTGGAGGGCCTACCGGGCGATTTTTCTTTACAAATGCATCTCATTCTGTTGAATTTGTCATACCACTTATGTATGGAGTTCTTTGATGGTGGATCTTTATGATATTTTGTGCGGAACTCGCGTTGAACACTAACAACAGACCGACAAACGTGAAACTGTAAAACGAAAATGCTCTCTTTGCACCACAGGCAGCCATCTTGGAACTAATCACTCTGCCACCTAGCGGATGAATTTTGAACTACTAAGGTTGTTCCACACAAAACTTGAGGATAATATTGAAAGTATTTCCATAGATATTTCATTGTTGATAGAGTATTATCACTTATAGAGCGTTTCCTTATCGTTCACATCATTTTGAATCACGCTGTATATTATTATATATATATATATATATATATATATATATATATAGTAAAATTCGAGATTTTACTCATATAATACGTAGCATGTACCCCGTGCATAGACTTAGTAATTTAGAAAACGAATTTATTTTTAAAAACAAATTACACATAAACGTTTACATGCACAACCAGAATTGATTTCCCATCCGTGTAAGCTGTAAAAACGAATGTAACAGTACTCGTATATAAAAACGTACGAAAGTGAACACAATTACAATTCACTACCAGTATCATGCACGAAACTGAAATAGGAGCACTTTTTACGACAAGTAATGTAACTGACACTCAAGGTATTGAGTTAACGTGCTTTCATCTCCGAAGCCTGGAGACATGAATCTATAAAGCAACGTGGAATTTGAGGTACGGTGTTCCCAACTGAAATCAAACTACGAACCACACATGCACGAAATATTCGAAAGCCCTCTACGTGAGTAGGATTACGAACAACAGAGGAGTTTTTTTTTTTTTCGTAAGAAGTTATTACGAGTTACTTGACGAACTGAAACAGCATCATATAGAAGTTTTAATATTACACATAAGCATGTTTAACAAACGAACGTTAAAAGTATGACGTAACAGGTAAGAAAATTAAAATGAAATACCAAATAAAAAACAATCATAAGACACAAAAATGCAATTAACCAGTTCCAGAAATAAACTTAAAAGTGCTAAAATGTTAATATCCTACGGTTACACGGGAACATCAACCCTTACAGTCTAAAAAACAATCTATCCATCCACTACTGATTTCCCCTTTAATTGTAAAAAGAAATAATTTTACTTCACAGCAGTTACTGAAAGAACATATTATGGTTTATGGCAAGTTAGAAGAAAAAGAACATACAGTATATATGATATCAGAGAGTAGTCTCAGTAGCAGAAGTCGGTTATGTGCAAAGTATGAAGAGAAGTCAAGGATTTCTAGAAATATTTTGACAGCAGAGAAATATCTCAAGAATGATGTATAAGAATACAATATAGTAGTTGTACGGAGGAATCTTGTATAGAGTGAAAATTGTACGCCTATAATAGAGAGAAGTGTTGAGTTGGCATATTATACATATATACAGATAGATAGATATTAATACATGTCATAAATTTATCATTTTACATCCAACCACTTACTTCATAAACTATGAGGGAGTTTTAAAACGTTTTCCAATCAACTACTATTTGAAATAGGTATTGCGGCAGAGGATTTAAAAAGTTCGTAACTTGGTAGTGCTCATATCATCACAAGGTTGAAGCCATTTCAATATCCAGAAGACTAATATAACTCGATTGACTAATATAAAAAATGTATGTAAGTATATGGAAAGAACTTCAATCGCATGATTTCTCATCATGTTTGTGTACAAGCTAAGAATTTTGTATGCACTAATCATGAAACTGAACTCTGAAGTCGTATCTCACAAACATATATACATACACCCATATATATATATATATATATATATATCGCTACATAATCATCTTACAAGTAACAACAGGACATTACAAAAGGACAAATCTGATTGCTATGTTACTGTTATATTATCTAGGAATATAAGCAGTTGTAATACTTAATAGTTTCAATCAAAATGCAGGTACAATTGTTTCGTTGATGTTTCATAAATATTTTAGGAAGTTAACATATCTGGGCATTCAGCATCTATGGTCTTTTAAGGCAGTCACGTACGACGGATGACATTCCCTCAGTAATCACAATACCTGGGGAAGTGGGAAAGAAGGCAAGCAGCATAATATGGATGGGGAAAACCTAACAAACAAACAAACAAACAAACAAACAAAACCTTACTCAAGATGCTGGGCTAAAAATACTTTTACACCTTTCCGAGCGTCCCTACCAGAAATCGAACCTAGACTATTCGCACTACGAAAGGCGAGAGGGTTAAGAGACTACGCTACGCGAGGGGCTTATAAATATTCTTTTTAAGATCGAAAAGGTGCTGGTTAATTGTTAACATTTTCACTTGCCAATACAAGTTTCCGGGTCCAAACTCAAGAGGTCGGACATTTTGATTCAGGATTTTCCCGTCCTTTTTCCGTTACTCCAGCGAATGCTGGAATTGTACCTTTAAAATAGACCTTGGTAAATTTCATCTTGCATTTGTTATTATTGATCGTTAATGATTCCCGTGTAAACTAGCTTAGGATGTTTATATGCAAGTCAGTTAAATATGCAAATTATATTAATTATAGATATATTATTGTTACAGTGTAAGTTCAATTTTTATGTAGATACACTATTTGGTCACGCATTGTTTTTTATTTTACCACATGCAATATACGTAAGTGGTTAATGTTTCTTACGCACTATAATTAATTTAGCAATTATATATTGCGTTCTGCAACGTTATTTCACAAACTTTGCATACAGATTTTTATGTCATAAGTTGAAAATTCACGTCTTAAGAAGCATCGTTGAATTATGGTAGTGGGAAAACTGTACACAAAAACTGACCAATTTGACTTGTTCGTGTTTCTAACACATGGTGACTTAAACATTTTAAATGATACAATTTCCTTTGAAGGTGAGAATTTTTCAATGTACTTCGGAATTATGTCAATATCAATTTACAAATAATTTTAGCAGCGATCAATAAAATGGCTACTACTGTTTCTTTTGATGTGAAGTAACTATATTTCTGTCTATAGGTGCAAAATATAATTTTGTCTTATAATAATGCGAAAAAGGAAGAAAAAAGTATGCCTGGGAAGTTTGTGAAATATATCACGGAACACAATGAATTTGGAAAGAGGTAGTACGAAGTGTAATGCAACTCATGCATCTTATGTACCAATTTATACATATAAACAGCTTCTTGAATGAAGAACCTACATTGACTCACTACATAGCACAACCAGTATTAAATAGTACAAGAGTACAATCTACAACAGCGCCAAGAACGCTAACAGTAGATCACATTAACTTACGTTCGGAGTACAGACAAGGAAATAACTTGTATTTTTGAGACGAGGCAATACTATAAGGGATAAAGCACATCATTAATGCTATAGTTACATTATACTTCACTAAGACAAGAGGCTACTCTCCAACGCTTGCATGCAACGTACACTTTGTCTACGATGGATTACTGAGATACCCACTTTGGCCATCTGCGCTTGGATTCCCTTTGCCTGGAGAGCCTTAACTGCAGCTTCCGCAGATACAGGAGATTCGAAGTCCACAAAACCATATCCTGAAATAAACAACATTCTTTTCATTCTGTGACCTAAGTATAGAAATACACGAGGATGTTTACATTTGAACTGGATTTTTCTTTAACAGTGCCTATTATTATTATTATTATTATTATTATTATTATTAAGTTTGGTAATACTGGAATTTTACGCCAATCGAACGTCCTTTTTTGTTTATCGTTGTTAATAACATAAGACTCGTATTTCAAAACTACAATATCAAGCGGTGTATGTAGGCCTCTATGAACTGCAAAACTCCATCTCATTTTTAGAACGCGACGATGCCACTAACAGTTGTTACACTGGTAGAAAGAGTATAGATAATAGCAGTGGGGACTCCATGTCCATGTAACTGATTAGTTTTCAGCATTGTATTAGGTAATTTTAGGAACTGCCTTTTCTCGTTTTGCTCTCTGTCAATCATCAAAATGCACAACAAACTTCGCTGGATTCTTCACACAGGTCAATAAATAGCACCTAATCCTGCCGAATAAAAGTGGCAATAACTAATTTATGTTGCTAAACTTACCCTATGACAGGAAATTTTATCCAGAAACGAGATTGCCATTTTCTAGGTTATTATAACAACCATCCCTAACTTTCATTCTCACCTACTGCAAAAGTAACTATTTATTTAAGATTTTTCAATGCACTTTTATTTCAGTAGGGTAAATCTGACTATCTTGTATCATGCTTCTTCTCTTGTTGACTGCAGTTAAGATAGCAAGTACTTACTTGAATATATTGGGCTACACAGACTATAAATTTATTTACGTAAAAATGTTTATAAATAACTACATAAAGTGAATTATACCATTGACTCTCCATTTGTTCTGCGAACAGACGCAATAGTCACATTTTAAAGAATGCTCTATTATATGCACACGTGTAACTGGCATAAATAGCTTTGGCAGAAAAGCGCACCATTTGCAACACGCTACGCTACTATGACGTATCTTGCGAACTTCTATTTTAAGATCTAAAAAATTGAGACTAATAATTTTTAAATTCTTATGCGCGGAAGGCGTAAATGGCAATCAAAAATGCTTGAAACATGAAGTTTGTGGTGGTGGTCGAGTTTTCACACTCATTACTACATGGTGTTAAAAGTTTATTCTGGGCAGGACCGTAACAGGAAAGAAAAGCAACAGCTGTAAAACCTATAGGAAATTACAATTAATTTTAGTAAATCAGACAGACGATTTTCTTGAAGAAAAAAGGAAAAAGAAAAAAAGACGGGAAGAACTATATAACCCTATAATTTCAGGAATAAATTTATATGCCATTTCAAAACCGACTACGGAAAATTACGCGTTAATGTCAACATCATTATGTTACACACTTAAGCAAATTACCCATAGCAGCATATATACTGTCAACTTTTGGGGCATGCTGTACACTATGTGGACAAAAGCAGTAGCTCCCTGCAGAGCACAGAAAGATATGACTCACTGTTGATTCAGGTGCACAAGTGAAAAAGATTTCAGTAAACAGCAGTCATGGAATGGGGCGAATACGAAAACCCTGTTGCTATCCAGACTACTAAAAACAGTTTTCAAACTTCTCCAGAAGTTGATAACCTCGAGGAGGTTCGTCTATAGCACAGTCCAGCGATATCATGAAACTGGAATGGTGAAAGACTATATTAGGCAAGGACGGCCACATATAGTGCTGACTCCCGAGTTCGTGAATGCAGTGATAGCAAATGTGCGAAGAAATCCGGCACAAACGCTATCAGTGATGACTCGAACTGCACAGGTCTATACTGAATATAAGGTGTGACCTACGAGTGCAAGCTTACCAACGATGTACTGGACAAATCTTCACTAATGAGTTCAAGTTATCAGAGGGTCTTAAACCCTCTTAAAAGCAAAACACTTGCTGAAGTATTACGCAGCAAACCAGCACAAACGAATCCTCTACAAGAACGGAAAACTTTTCATTGCTGAGGCGACGTTCGATCCCTCCAAATGATATGATTTATGTACGCCGCAAGTTCACAAGATGGAAAAAAGCTCGACGTGTTCAGAGGGGTCATCGTTACCCTGCTTCAGTTATGGTGTGATTAGGGATCAGTTATGAGGGCACTGCGGAGTTCCATTTTTGTGAGAAAAGGGTCAAAACAGCTAGAGTGTATCAGCAGACTCTTAAAGAGACTAGTGAAAGATTTCAATATACTATTCTCAAGCCCAGGTCTGCAGCTTCCAGCTAGATACGCTCCACTCATGGCTAAGAGCAGTCACGAGTGATTGAAGAGGAAACGTACCAAACCCTGTCTGCAAGAAATGATACAATATTGCCAGTTTGAAGAGCTCTCTTACGCATGCAATACCTTGATTTTTCTTTAAAAATAGCACGTAATGCAATTGATGTATGACCACAAACATAAAAGTTTCGTCTGAGTGCAAAACGTGGTCATTTTGAGTAATAATTGGTGTTTCCTATTCACAATGCACTGCTGCATGTCATAGTATTCAGATATTATATCACCATATTTGGTCAACTTATTAATCACCGTACTTTTTGTGACAGTTTATGGTTAGTACACTGTCCAAACTAATAACTAAATTTACTACATATTAAATTAACGTGAACGACTTATTATTAAAGAATCAATATTATTAGTATTATTAAAGAATCAATATTACAGGCCTTTATACGAGGGCTGCTGGGAAAGTTCCTCTAAACTACTTCTTACAACGGAGTGTTCAGCCACTATAGAGTTCGGAAGAACAGAAATTTTAATTTACATTATTTTCGATTGTTTGTTGAAACCTATTCCTTCATTTTTCACAACAATTTGTAGTACGTAGTAATTTTGTATGAGAATGGAAATTTCTCATGAACCCTTTTGGATTTTTTTTATTTATTTATTTATTTATTTACTTTAAATGAAAGTTAACACCAAACAATGCATCGAGTGACTTAATTTGGCTTTTGGGGATGAAATAATATCAAATAGAACTGTGTGCAGTTGGTTTCCAAATTCGAGCGTGGTCGCACATTCTCTCTGTGATAGTCTATACAAGTTTGTTTTTGCCAGTAATGTTAATGGTGTGTGTGTGAATCACGGCATGTGATATACCGTGAAATTCACAGAGTGCTTGCACAGACATGAAAGCAATACTACGATTTTATATGGTTACCTGAACGTATGGTAACTTTCAAACCGTTGCCTATCGTAAAACTTCACCGAACTTCAAAAAGTTCAACCGAGGTAAGTCACATTTGGTGTACTACATCGTTACAGGGGGCTAAATTTCGATTTATTCATGTAAGTCCGAAACTAAACAGCAATCCACTGTTTGTGTTCAAAGTGAGCCGAAATCAACAAAAGTTGTTCGACGAGTGCTGTCAAGCAAATGATTGCTTGTTTCTTCGGTTTCACCAGACATGTGGCAACAACAACTTTTTAGGAGATCGAAGGAACTCTAAATGTTGACTGATAGACAATCATTTGTTTGCCACGTCATCAATGAATTGTGTCAACCCAAACTGTCCCATTATTATTTTTCCACCACACTGTTAATTTTTTCAGTAAAAATGTTTAATTAATTACTACCCGTACGTACTTACTTGACGTAACAACTAATTACTTTATTATTTTTTTTTCACACATGAAGGCGATGAAATCACGCATGTGGTGAGTTACTTGTGTCACGTGAAACGCAGCTGGTTGATTTACGGTCAACAGAGGTTTCTGATACACTTCTTCAAACTTCTGTAAACAATAACCGAATAGGTTTAAACAAAGATACTTTAAATACAGGTCTATTCTTCTGAATTTTATAATATCGAAACATTAACGCCATTGTAAGTAGTAGTTTCTACAAACTTTTCCAGCAGACCTTGTATATGTATTATATTAAAAAAATAAGCTTGAATCACTTTATAATACATATGAAGCATTCCTTACCTTTACATTTATTAGTATTTTTGTCTAATATTGCCTTTGTAGATATGATAGTGCCATACCTGAAATTAAAATAAAACACACTATACTACACATTTCAAGTAATTTTAAATTTTATTATTATGAGCTCAATAAATATCCCAATACATTCAGCACATATGATGACAAGGGATTCCTTACGATGAAGGACACATAGCGTTTACTAATCAAGTCACATCTTTAAATCAATATTTTACTACTCGAAAAGAAACATCTGCACTTGTATGTTTGCTGTGTGCTTCTTTTCTGCGACGAGCTTATGTCTGTCTGATTGGTCCTGTTTTCGTCTTTTACAATATTCGATTGCTGTTTCAACAAGGGTTAAGAATATTTTAATTCTCTGTTGTGACACTGGAAATTGCCACGGAAAATGAACTGCAAAATTAGCTTTGCTAGTGATTTTATCGATTTAATAGTGTAAAGCCTACGTTTGTCAGTAAATAATAATTTCATACGGCATTTATGAGATTCAGAAGTATTTCAGTATTCTGTTAAGGAATGTAATGTATTCTGTATAGTGGTATGCGACCCTTCGACAAATTTATTCTATTAGATAGCAAGGGAAAGGAAAAGTGGAAAATGCTAGTCTCTTCTTACATTTTCAATGAGTTAAAGCTAACGAAGAGCATGAGAGTTGACTAGTAAGAAAATTGAAATAAAATATTCTACAGCAGGGTTTCTCAACCTGAGGGTCGCGAAAGGTTTCATAGGAGTCGCGAAGATAAACGGAAGATGAATGAACTGACCAAATTTGGATTTAATCTATTTGCTTTTAGGGAAGTTACTGTATCCACTACATACAAGAAACGGATTCTACTATTATAAAAATAGATGGAAATCGTGAGGTCTCCACAATAAGTATATTAAAAATTCTACACAAGCTTATTACAAACCAGAAATTATATGGGGATCGCTGGCACGAGAGAGTGTTAAAATGGGGTTGTGATATGAATTAGGCTGAGAAACAAAAAGAACTATTTTTTTTAACGTCCCACCATTGTAATTTAAGATTTACGGTCAAATGATGAAGAGAAGAAAGAAGAAAAACACAACGAAAACCTACGCAACGGTGTATGTCCACCACACAGCACACTTGAAATCTTTGGCACCAAAGGTGAGCGCTCTACACCTCCCCCCCCCCCAAAAAAAAAACTAATAAAAAGAGAGTTAACTAAAATAACGATGTAATGGAAGAATTCGTCATATTTATAAATATATATATATTAAGTCAAGATAAATGGGAAGTTCGACTGACATCGCACTGTTAGCAAGAAAGGGAGAAAATCTGGAAGAGGCACTAACTGATCTGAATGAACAACTACTGAGAAGAAACAGAAAAGAAAGCAGAAGAAGGGAAGTAAGGACTTTCCTCGACGGAGAAATTATGAACAAATAATGGCATCTAAATATTTGGACAGTAAGATATTCTCTGATGGAGGAATTGCAGAAGACATGGGAAACAGACAAAGCAAGCATTCTACAAAATCGAAAGACTGACATCAAAAAGCACACCAAGAACAGTATGGAAAAGATTATTTAAGAGTTGTGTGTGGAGCTTTCGTCCGTATGGTTTAAAAATAAGGAACATTTCGGAAATTAGGAAAAAGGACATTGGAGAAGAATGATGCGTGTTGGTTGGAATGATGGACAGAAAGAAGAACCAGATGAAAACCAATGCATGTACTTTGACCACGATAAAGAAAAAGGGACAGACGGATGTGAAAGACTACGAAGAGAGTATTTAGATAATAAAAACAGCAAACAAAGTTAAGTAAAACTGCTACTACGGAATTGGTATGCAATCCACCAGCTCTTGGTTGAGAAGAGAAATAAAATACATATTTCACTTTCTTCAAATTGTACGAATACATGAGCACAAAGGCGTTCAGCATTACACCCCTGCCCACGAATACAAATATATTTCAAATGGGTGAAATACCAAAACAAAGGCGTGGTAAATTTCTTACTGTAGTTCTCTGGATACTACACATGGAGTGGTTGAGTGATACAGCTTAACATCCCCTCTGTGTACCGAGACAACATGAGTTGTGTTGCCCTTTTAAGCACCTCCGTTGTGTAAAGGAAGGTAAGTAAAGCATAATGTACTGGGTACTTAACATGAACACATTATAATCATGTAAGCAATCGCCTATATAAATATACATTCTGTAAATTTAATCCGTAAATATACCCTTGGAACTACTATAATTAATTGTGATTTTGTTTAATTTATTAGTACAGCATTTTGACTACACATAAAGTTTATATAGTGTGGGCGAAAAACTTGAATTAAATGTAACAAGAAAGAAGAAAAGAAAAGATGTTATAAATAAAAGTACATTGAATTGTTATGATTTGTCACAGTATGTATCAACCGGAAATGCAAATAAATAAGTGCTTACAAACCCAACTTATGCAGCAGTATTTCATACATGGTGTAACCGTTCTTAAGTAAGTTTAACACATTTGTAGGTGGCGCAACTTTTGCCAGGCTATCTTTGAATCTTTGTACATTTTGTGGCCGAATGGTGTGAAATATGACAATGTTTTCCTGACTGATGGTGCTCCTTGTGTGAGGCAAGCTGGTGAAGCTCTTTCTGTATGCTATCGTAATATGATTCACGTCGTAACGTGTTTGTACACCCCCTACATCTATCGTGTGAAAAATCCCTTTATCCTAAAGTAGACAAGTTAATGTCAATTTTTTTTTTTTTTTTTTTTTTTAAATACCTTTTCGTAAAATCGCCAACTAGAATTCAACTTTTCAAAGAAAGAAATCCCGGTCAACACCCGTAATCACGCAGTGGGGTACCTGGCTTAATGCAGTACTATTTTATACGGAGAATTTTGAATCATTTGTATCTGTAGTAACTAAACTAAACCCATACGATGCTTCATCCATTGAAATTGTTCAAAATTTAGTAAGTGACAATGGCTTGAAATGTGACATAGCTTTCATATCTGCCAATTTCGGTTTCTTGACTCACTCTATAAAGAAACTAGAAATTACAGGTGATTTATTAAGTACTTCGGTTAAAGAAGTACAATGCCTTGAAAGAAAGCTGAATGTTTTTTGTGCTTCGAAAGCTGAATTATTTTTTTTAAAGGATTTGTTTGAGAAAAAACATAGGCTATAAAACCCTATGTAAAATATCTAATGTATTGGAAGGCCAAAACAAGTGAAGTTGATTGGGTGAATATTCGTGATGTTCCCCTTTTCAAACGCGAGGTTAACATCGCGTAATGTAGAACGTTTCTTTTCTCAATATAAGGTATTATTCGTGACAATAGGCATGGCTGTACAATGGGCAATTTGTAAGTGACGTTAGTTATTCACTGAAATACTCATGCAATGTTGACCTGATGACTAGGAGCCATTGGTGAGCACCAGTATTTATTTTCCTTATGTTGGGCGTTTTTCCATACTTTTCCTTGTTATTTTTTGTTAAATATTTTTTTTAATTTTTAGCATTTTTTCATTTTTAGCACACAAAAATCCAGGCCTTGCTAATGATAGTGCCGCATTAACAACTAATTGCAATATAAAAATAGTAGTTAAAAGCTATTTGTACTTCAGCAAAACCTACTATTTCAACAACAGACCCATTTAGATTTATCAAATTTCCTTCCATGTCAAAATCATCTTATGGCTAAACCATTTCTGAAAATGTGCTTTATTGACGGCCGATACTACCGCTCCAGTGTCTAAGACAAACATGTTGATTCTCGCATGAAACATATAAAGAATACTCCTGTATAAAGTGGTTTTCCAAGCATTTATTACTTCCAATTCAAGTTATTATATACTGCTACGAGCTATAACAATTTAATATACTTTTATTTACAGCATGATTATTTCTTGTTATGTGGTATGTTGCATTTAATTCTCTTTTCGAGTAACAAAGTACTTATTTTGTAATTTGTACAGTAATTTTAAAGAAAATACATAAAAGCAAATATAAAACGGAAATTCTTGCTTTAATTTAATGCCTTAAGACTTCAGTACTCTACAATTTTGTCATCGCTCATGGAATATGCTGTATTCATTACATTAGTACACATGAATGAGGTATAGAGCAAAAATTAGTATTATGTATATTATATTATATTTTGAATTTTGAATGTGTAAATGGTACTCCAAATATTTGTTTCTGAATATGCCATACTCAATTTATCCCTATCCCAGAAGAGTTAATTAATAGTTCACCTTACACTGTTTTTATGCTAAGTTACATCAAGTAAAATCACGATGTCATCAAATCGTATTTTAAAAAAATGAACACACAATATTAAAAAAGAATCATTGATAAAATTAAATAATAGGAAAATCACAAAGAAAAGAAATAATTTTATACACACACGTAAGATAACGTTAGAAATTAATCCTTACTGTGAACACATGTTGACCAAGTCCTTGTCTGTGGTGTTCTGCATAAGACCACGAATATACAGATTGGTTTTGGACAGCTGCTCCCCTGTGTTGTTACTCAAGTTAGCACTTATTGTGCCACTTTGCGATCCTGTATTCGAACTACTACTGCTAGTGGTAGAGGGCGATGTCGCTGTTGGCACCCGCTGGGAGAAGGAAGAAGTCTGAAAATTAATACATACATACAATGCTTCCAACTGTTACAATTTTAAAACTTACTAACGCAAATTTTGACAATTCATGTGTGACGTCGTGAGTTGCCATGGCAACGATCACGTTAAGAAAGTACTAACATGACACAGTCACGTTGACGACACATGAGATTGCAAAGCAACATTCGCTAAAGGAAAACTACGTTCATTGAAATTATTATTACCCGAAAAATAGTAATATAACTTATTACGGATAGATTCATATATTGTTCTAGACCTTTATAAACAGTAAGATGAGAACAATTAAGAGGCCTCATCGCGGCGAAATTAAAATACCGCTAATTCTGTAGTAATTATCTTATATCTTTAAATAGATAAAAGATAATCGAAATGTGGAACAAGAGCGCCCTCGACAATATCATTTAACATGAGATACCCAATGTTGCTATTCAGTCGGTTCGCACCGGTTCGCTAGAACCGGTTGTTAACATAGTGGTGCTATTCAGCCGGTTCGCAAGAACAGATTGTTAAAATATTTCGAGTTCGTAGAACCGTTTGTTACACCCAGATCTACATATACATACATAACGAATGGCCCAGCCAAGAATGAAAGAAAGAAGCCAAACAAATTAGTGAAAACAACTCTGTACTTTTACCGCTCGCTTGTATTGTTGTGAAAACAAACAACTTTTAATTGTTTCAATTCAATGGGCAGACAGATATTTGAATGAGCAGATGGAAATTTGAGTATGAATTCCGGGATTTTGTCCGGGATACTGAGTTCTGTAAGTGTAATGAATGTGATACGTATCTAAGGATTCGTCCATATATTACGTAATGTGGCAGAGGAGAAGAGAGAGTTCGGACTTGCGTTACAAAGTATGACATGAGGGAGGAGGCGGTTAACGTCTTCGTTACGTAACGTGATTTTTTTCTGTATTTTTTTTTTTTTTATTCTTAGGTTTATATGCAATTTTATTCAGTTCTTTTCATTTTTGTAAATAAATATTTATATTGTTTTGGAAAATTGAGAACATACAGCCTGTATAAATTGAATCATGCAGAAGGGATTTGAAGACGATACTATACACCAGCATGACTGGTGACGAACCCTGAGTGTATTACAATACAATAAAGCTCTGTTTTGTGGCTATCGCCGCAATGAATTTACGGTACACGCTTTTCTGGAGTTAGTTATTAGCGATCATAACTACAGCTTAAAAATGCCCTCGCATTCCCACTCGTATCGCTATTTGAGAATAGCTTTAAAACTTTTGATCTGAATCATTACCCACTCTATTCATCCAAGGGGTTTTACATGTGAAACAGAAGAAACTCTTTTTTCGTAAAATAATATTTTCTGCGACAGAACTATCCAAGCAAAATAAGATATTAAAAACCGAATTCGTCGGATATTCATCTTATACTGATTTTTTAATCTTGAGATTTGAATTTTCCACGAGAAATCGAGTTTATTCGCATTCTGGAACTGATTCAGGACAAGAATAATTTGAAAAGGGGTAAACTGAAGCAAAAAAAAAAAGCCGAAAGCTTGTTCACAAACGAGATGTCCCTGCTCCTTCACGTGTGCAGCCACGTCAAATCTGTGACCTACGAGGAAGAGAACTTCTTTGTATTGTCGAAATTGGGAAACTTCAATTTCAGGAAGCATCCTGGATTTCAGAAAAATAAGAGGTCAATGTCAATTCTCTAGATCCTGTTTCACCTGCATCTTTCTGCAGCGCTTCCTTCTTGCTAATCATCGGTGACCTAAGAGATTGGGTGCGATCTCCCTGGAAAAATGACAGTATGGAATTTCGAAAAATTAAGACTGGTTAACTATTCAACCTTGGGGTTTAAATATTATTACGGTATTACCATTTTTTAATACTTTGATTTATTGACGAAAAAAAAAACTACAAATATATTCAAAATACAAGCATTTTGTAATGAAAAGTTCTGCTATTATTTTTTTTTATTGTGATAACCTCCAAAATAAGCAAAATTGGTGAAAAAAAATCAAAGAGCATTACGTAATAAAGGGGGGGTTCAGCATTGCATTATGAAGTGTGACAAGGGAGGGAGGGGGTAAAATTGATCAAAAATAGCGTTACGTAATATGTGAACGGCCCCTAATGTTTATTAAGTGTGCTACCTATCTGCAACACATTTTTTAATGACTCCAATGTCTTCATTAGTTCTCGAGATATGTACCTTTGAAACAATGTGTTGAAATGAAGTAGTCTTTTCATCGATATCTCGATCGATTGCTTGTGTTGACCAATACTACCATTCCTCTAAATAGGGTCTATGGCACTTTCCTGATGGGACTCCCTTTACATATTATTTTCGCGTTTCTAAACGGCTGAAAACTGTAAGCCACTAGGTGACTTGTGATAACGGTACCTCACACAAAAAATATTGTCTAGGGCGCTCTTGTTCCACATTTCAATTATCTTTTATCTATTTGAAGATATCATATAATTAATGTAAAATTAGCGGTATTTTAATTTCGCCGGGATGAGGCCTCTTAAGGGAAAAAATTACAACTTACAGTCACACTGTTAACAATGTAATATCGCTTTCAATAGCTTTGCTTTGCTGTCTTTGTACAATCCGTAGCAAAAAACCTGCAACATGAGCATGTAAATTTATTGTGAAACGACGAAGTCCTTTGCTCCAAAATAAGTGTGCAGGGGGGGGGGAGGCCGACGTTTCTCTGGCGTGATTCGTGCCACTTAGACGTTATGCTGATTCCCTGCGTTGTTAGGCGTAGTTTCACAATAAACTTACATGCTCATGTTGCAGGTTTTTTGCTGCGGACTGTACACTACAAATACAATCCGGTGAAACGAAATATGTAAAGGAATAGAATATAACAAAGACCATTTAAGAAGAATAAGTGATCATCAAGAAAAGGAAGAATATTAATGGTACACTGCTTCCCACATACTTCAACCCTCCCTTTCATGATACAAAACATATGGCTCTTGGTTTCTATTGGTCATATACATGCATATTTGAACCATCTCTATATTCACGTAATGCTCAGAAAAATATCTGTCAGTACTGGCAGCAAGAAAAGTCATTCAGTGGACCTATGGGGGGCATGGGAGGGCAGTGCCAACCCAACTTTTTGACAAAAATCAAAATACCACCTATAAGATGGCCATCAACCAAGACCTACCTACCAACATTCCACAGGTCCGAGACCGAGCAAAAGGTCTGTCCCCCAACAGGTAATTCCTTACTCCGCCCATGCTCTTATGGGATCAACAATGTGTTGTGGTCTATGCATCAAGGCCATATTTATTCAGACAAAATTATTTTGTATATTTCTTAAGAAATTGCTATTAGGAACTTATTAAAAATTTAAATTTACATGAATTTTTATTGAGACTATCTACTTTTTGTGAATCATTCAATCATATTCTAGGGCATATTTCTGTCATTTGGGGGGGGGGGGAGAAATAAGTGCATGTATATTTTCAAAGTTTTTAAGACTATACAAATCTGAATCTTACTGATGTCAAACACTAGGGACAAAGTTTCTGCGATAGCTGAACTGGTTTTAACTCCCTGCAGAGAGGATGATCGGGAAGCCTCAAAGTTAATGTCCTACGCTAAAATCGAACACTTAGTAACGAAAATTATAGTAGCACAAATTTTTGAAATAAAGGGCGGGAGTAAATTCACAATTTCATTCTTGGTAGATCTTAACCCGAAGTTGTGGTGGGGGGGTATTCACAATATCATGAAGAAAATATACACTAAGTTTTGAAATAATCGAAAAATGTATGCGTGGTTTATTTTGGAAAATTGTCGTGCATGTTCATGTGTAAACTTGCAACACTGGGTGGATTTTACCCCTTTTACCCTCCTTACATTTGATATATTGCAACTCCAAACAATAGGGTTACTTCTGCAAATGGAAAGTACATACTAAGTTTCATAAAAATCGGATAAGTTTTACGAGAGTTCTCGTGGAACAGATGGACGGATAGATGGGCACACGTACTAATGCTAATCGAGTCGAATAGTAGAAGCTTCGCCAACGCTTCCTTAATTACAGTTTTCCGGATGATCCTCAACTGTGAAACATCATTCACAATGTCGCAGGCACGGATAATAAACAGATTTAACAATACAATAGGATCAATAAATATTATTCTACTAATCAGTACTTTAAAAATATCAGTCAATTATATTGCAAAAGTGTATTTAATAAGAACACGTATTTACAACTGCGTGTACCTACAGGAATGTGCCTTGCACTTCGGATCCTTATGGAGTTCTTTCTTCTGAGGATACAATGGGAATTAAAGGGAATAAAAGGAAAAGAGATGTAAAAGTGTAAATTGACCACATAATGAAAACTAACAACGAACCAATTGATTAAGATTATTTACAGTATTCTTAATTTTCTTGCAATTCATGAAAAGTGGCACGAGGCCTCACAGCAAGTAGCCCCAGTGGTATAGTGCTCACCTCTGATGCGAGTTGTGGTGAACAATAGTGTACGTGAGTCCTCCCATCTCCTCCAACATTATATTTACTCCGGTTCTTTCGCAATCCTCACTTTCATTACTCATCTATCTCCTGTAGCCTAAATGGCGTACTCGTGGGATGTACAAGATTTTATTTACTTTCTACAGCAACTAGTTTGTTTCGTTACTTTTCATAAAGTATCTCGGTTATTTTACTAATTATGCAGCCTTCTACTCTTTATTTGGCTGTTGTATTATTTACTGCACCTTTGATAAAAAAAATGTAAGGACATAAGAATCGAAAAAAATTCAGATTTTTTTTAAACGTTCAACAATTAAATACCGAGGATAACGGAGACCATGATGGGATGAATGATAAGGGAAAACTGAAAGAAGCCGATAACATTGAGTAAATCCAAGCACACGGTATTTGTCCACCACAAAGCCCATTTGACGGGATCTGGGATCGAATTAGGGATCGAATTGAACGAATCAAAAATGAGTGTTCTAACACTGAACCACCACAGTCCCCAGCACACAGGGTGAATAGTTTGTTTTTATTGTATATATATTTAAAAGAGCGTCAGTGCAACTTCTTTAAAATGCTCTTTTCAATTTCTTTTCTGAAAAATGAAAATGGAATCATAATGACAACATTTAGGTAAAATTCCTTCAACGAAAAGCCACTGCCTCCAATTTCGTTGTAGTACAAAAATGTCTTCCTACATCTTTTGCCCTGCTTCCTAAAGCTTTCCAGCACCTTGATTCCCGATTCCGAAATCTGAACAATGAAAATCCGATATTCGAGCTCCTTCATGGCTAAGCGGTTAGTGTACGCGCCTTTGGCGTGGGAGACCCGGGTTCGATTCCCGGCGGAAGCTCATGTGGTTTGGATTCCACATTAATCAGTAGTCCTGTCTCATACAGCCTCGCTGCTGAAAGGGACGTTAAACTCAAAATCAACTCAACTCAAATCCGACATTCATTTCTCATGTCGATGTATTAGTGAAATCACATAAACGATCAACTGAAGTTCAAAACTTTTAAATAAACTTTTAACATATTCAGTACCTACAGGGATTTAAAAAATAAATAAATCTTAAGACCTTTACGTTGACGGCCCTAGTACTCCTAATTGTCACAGAGACATGGACGATACCTCGTTGTAAAGCTTATGGAACACTGAATGTAATGAGCTAACTTTTGTGACCCCCGTACCCGACGAGTTTAACGTCTCTTTCAGCAGCTATACGAGACGGACCTACTGATTAATGTGGAATTCGAACCACATGAGCTCTCGCCGGGAATACTTAAGGTATGATCCCAACCACATGAACTCTTACCGGAATCGAACCTGAGTGTCTCGCGCCAAAGCGCATCGTTAACTATATAGCTACAAGAAAGCTTTCTACAGATGTTCTTGTTTACTTCTCTACTGGATATGTTTCCTTTATCAAGATTTTCTCATTACACTACTCTCAATTTTGGTATACTGAATTTCCATTTTACTATATTATACATTAATTTTACTGATACTTCGTGTACTACTACGTTATGATCACTGCATGTTTTAAATTCCGTGAATAAGTAAGTGGCCAACAAGTAGGGTTGGCAACTCTGGAAAATAAAAAAACGGCACCCCCTCAAAATTACCTATGATATAGATCTAAGTGTGAAGTATCTCTGTCCGGACCTATCCATGGAAAGAAAATGTACTATCCTGAACAAAAACGCTTTAGCACCTGTATTCTGCATATCCTTAGTACATTCAATAATAAGCTTAATAGATACGTTGTGTTATAAATGAGAAACTGACATCGGCATTGATCATTTTATTGCATTTACCAGCAACTACCACTTCCTTAAAATTATCGAAACAGATGAACAAAAGTATATTAATCTTTACGTGACAATTTTGGATTTGGAAAATTAAATTTATTCTTTAAACTTATATTTCAACTACAGGAAATTGCTTTAAGAAGTCCTTTTTCACTCTCAATAAATATAAATTTTTTTACAAGTAAATTTCAAATTTTCCTTGATACAGTACCTATCATCTCATTAGATTATCTAAACAGATTATGGTGAAAAATGATAGTGTCTTGGATTTCCAGAATTAAAGTTACTTCTTAAATCTATACTTCGAACTAGATGAAACTGCTTCGAATAGATACAAATTTGAAAAAAAAAAAAAACTGGTCATAAAGGAACTGGCAAGAAAGTTTGTTCGGTCACCGGCTTTAATCAAAATAACAGCAATATTTCCGGCCAGTTGGCAACCTTACCAAAGAGAATTGTTACAATAATAATGTGTAACCATTTGCCTTTGCAATTACACTGTAGATTAAAGAAAGAAAAAAATGAAGCATAAACATTTCAAGATCCTTGGAAAAACTAGAACATATATCAAATGTTATAACGTTTAAAGTTTTCTATCGACTTTTGACGTTAAAAAACAACTTTCTGTGTTAAAACACATCGTATTAAAAATTATCAAATGGTTGATATACGCAGAAAGTGATGTTAATAATTCATGGATCAGAAAGGAAATCTGTAATCTCGCAACTTTAACGATTTGCAAATGATGGTCATTTGATGATTTCTTCTCTATATTTAGTAGTGTTAATTCAAATGTACTCGTAGGGGGCGCGGTGGCTCAGTGGTAGAGCGTTCACCTCTGGTGCTTGGGGTCCCTGGTTCGATCCCAGCCGACGCCGTGTGGACAAACACCGTGCTCGTGGGTTTTCTCGGGGTTCTCCCGTTTCCTCCCTCTTTCATCATTCCACCATTTCACTCATCTCTCATCATTACCGTCTCCTTTAGCCTTTAGATAAGCGTGGGACGTAAAACTTAGATTTCATTTCATTTTCAAATGTACTCGTGACTTGTTGAAAATTATAGATATATCTGTGTATACACAGGCGTCTCAAAATTCCCCTGACATAGGGTAACTGAATCAGAGCTACAACAAAATATAAGAGGGGAAATAGGAGAAATATGTTGTTTTCAATCTAAAATTAAGTTTTTGCTCAATGTTAAATGAAAATTAAACGTTGCCATTTACCTGGATCCACAACGTAAGTGAATGAAGTTACTGTCTGTTATGCAAACGTGTCGATGGCCACCCCCATTTCAAACATGCCCCATTCACCATACTCTTACAAAATTCGGCAACCTCCCGTCCCGTCCTTCCTAGCCCCAGGTAAATGGCAACGTTGCATTTTCATTCAACATTGGGCACATAAAGAGTGTACAGCCCAAACGGCTCGTCCGATTAAAAAATTCCTTCACTTCAGATTGAAAACAATATATTTGGAGACTGTTTCCCCTCTTACATTTTATTGTAACTGATAACAGTTACCCTATATCAGGGGACTTTTGGGACACCCTGTATTTCTTTTATAAATACTTATCGATTAAACATTTCTTTCAAATTCATCTCCCACCTCTATCCCTATCCTATAAATAAGAGAAGATATAATATCACGCATTAATGATTAATTTTAATGTGAACACAAATATATTGAATGAATGCATACTTAATTCTCAAAATAACCATAATAATAACAATACAAACCAGAAGAAATCCATTTTTGAAACAAAAGTATAAAACTGATCAAGTCTGCTCATGAAAGCACACTATTTTGAACATCCGACTGATTAAAACTTAAAAGAAAAAGCGAATGATGATGAAAGAAAGGGAACTTACCGTGGGAGGCTGCGCATAAGCAGTTGTGTAGGCTGCGGTGGCTTGGATAGGATAGCGCATGGAAGGATACGGGCCCCAATTGCTCTGCGGTCGATACGAGGGTGTTGTTGTTGCCGCCGACGTCGGCGTCATATTGGACGGCCGTGGGCCTTTTTGACACCCGCCACCATACGCTGGCCTCGGCGGATTGGTCCCCTGAAACAAAAACTATTCATTAGTATTAATTTTATCCATAGAAAAAACTGCAAGGTATTGACATTTTACTTAAGTGTAGGAAGAAGGATGCGAATGTCATCAAGACCCTTCTTCACGCCCACACAATTTTTATAACATACAAAACAACACACTAGTGGAATGAACTTAATTGCTGACAGAATGGGAGCAATAAACAACGCAGTACATCTTGTTCAAGCGTTTATATTACATAAATGCTACAGAATAAACGGGTGATATTATTATTAATCAAAATTTACATAAACCCATTAAGACTCATTGCTAAATGTATCTTACAAGACACTAACTTTTTTTTAATACAACACACAGAACGTTTAATGATGAAGTCTCATGTAATGTACTAACCACATATCACACAATTAAAATGGAGGGCACGGTGGCTCAGTGGTAAAGCCTCACCTCTAGGCTCTTTTTCGTCAGAATAAATATCAAAATTACCATCTGCGGGTGCGAGTAAAGAACATAAAATAAAAACACAGGTTTTTCAATTTTTCTTTCTTTTTTAATTTATTGGCCTGATTAGCAGAATTGCTACCGTACGCAATTTCGTAGCGTGTTCCTGGTTCTACTGCCAATTGGACCACTAACAATTTCTGGTGTTTCCCCATTATCATGAAGGGCTGCGGTAGGCCAGTAGCAGAGTGCTCTTTTCTGGTGTGTAGGGCCCCTTGTTTGATTTCAGCTCACGCCATGTGGGCCTTGTGGACAACCACCGTAAGTTTTATCGAGTTTCCCCATATCCTTCCATTTTTTATTTCGTTTATCATCTCCTTTAGCTTCCAAAGCATATTCGTGGGTCTTAAAATAAAATTTCATTTCATTTTTTCATCATCATGAGACATTTGGGGAACTGCGTGAATTAAGAATTAGTGAACTCAGGTTTAGAAAGTCAGGAATAATGACACCTGAGGCCTAATGCACTGACCACGCATTACCACACTGAATATGTTACATCCTGGCTAGCCATGGCTCTTCGTATTACAAATAAGGTATTTGAAGCTTAAGTCATTTTATGGTTGATATTATATATATATCTAGGTACCGATATATATATATTTTTTTTAGCACGCGAAATTCTTCTTTTGTTATCTGTTGTAATGTTCTACCACGATGAGGTGCTGGAACGAAGTGCGGAACGAAAGTTGATTTGACGAAGTACGAACTATGTAGTGTGTACTCCAATTGGACAATTTAAGCTTGCAAACTCGAAGTATGCACTATTGGAACTATTGGAAACGACTTCGATTGTCAGAACACCTCAAAAACGTCGGCCTCAGCCAACCGAAATATGCAAACAATTGGGAAAATAACATCTTCACAATTGAAACTAAACCGGCCGTCTAGAAGATCATGCATGTCCCATCGCAGTTCTTTTTCGCCTGAGTGATATCTTCTTACTGTCATTTATTATTATTATTATTATTATTCGAATAGTTCCCCAGTTGCCTCACAGTGTTTCTTGAACACCAAAACTTTTTACTCCTAGAAGGTTTGGAACCTAGGCATTCCCATTGCATGTTTTTTCTCCACTTTTCTACTCGTGACCCCCAACCTCTCTAGCGATAAATCAGTTAAACACAATATCAGATTAACACAATCAGTTAAAAAATATTTTTGAAACTTTTTTATTGAACCATTTAACTATATAAAAACGAACTTCAAAATGAGAACTACAGTGTATAAACCATATTTCACATGAAGTACTGTCATGAGAGAAAAATGAAGTAAATTAATATTCGTATGGGCCAAATACCGAGCATTCGTTGACATTTTCCACTTTAGTCAATTATTTTTCGGTTATGTTCTCTATCCTGTACTCTCTAGCAACACTTTTTCAGTTTTCAATAGCCTACCTAGGTATGCATTAAAAGCATACGAGTGGCACGGTGAAAGCTTTTGGATACTGAAATTCAAATAGTGTTGCTGCACCGAAACGTATCACGTTTAAAAGCGCACGCCCTCTACTGGTGAAAAGTATAACTATAAGGCTGCAAGTTGGTTTCCGAAATGGAACTTCACCCTCGGAAGTTAAACGAGCACGGAGTGTGAATAAAGTGGTCGTGACATCTATTTTCTCTAAGATCGGCCATGTACGATGATAGTTCAATAAGTAACTGCAATATCTTTCTATTCATTTTCAGTTTGGCTCTACGGCATTATGTGCTCACCAGACACTAAGTGGCATCGTTGGCTTCGCCTGTGGTAGGTTGCAGCGTTATCACATAATTCCGTAGCGAAGTAAAGATGGTCGTCCATTCTGTATGTGAACCAAAGAAAATCAACGTTCTGTCATTCAGTTTTTGTAGTCTGAAGGTGTACCCGGAACGGAAATTCATAGAAGTCTTTCAGCACAATGCGGGAACAATGTGTTGCCATAGCGAAGCGTTTACCAGTAGATTGAACTGTTCAAAGTGGTCGAACGAGAGTGAAGGATGAGGACAGAGCAGGGCGTCCGTGCCTTGATTCTGAATAACAGAAGAGCGACTTATTAGTTTTCATAAATTAACACACTGAATTAGCAACTCTGCTTCCTTTCCAGGTCTTGAATAGTTCGGGAATTGTTCTTGTATACCTCTTGCTTTAAGTAGCCCCTATAAATGAATAGCAGTGTTGCCGGGTGCGTGTAAGTAAAAATTTTATCATAATAATTTCAAAGTTCGTTTTTCATTGTTTTCAGGAATTGCATAATGTAGACAGATTCTAAACATACCTTTTGATGCACTGAAATATCAGCAAAGTTGCCAATTCAGATCGTTAATTTATGAAAACTACGATTTCCCTAGCTCCCCCTTACAGACGGCTCTTCCGATTAGTTATCGCTGGAAACTATTTTTTTTTTCTCCATATTTTGCAAGCTACTCCAACTAAGCAAACTGAAAATTAATGACAGAACATCCATACGTATGAATTATGAGTCAATTTACATGTTTTGCAAAAAAAAAAAAAAAAAAAAAAAAAAAAAAAAAAAAACCTTCGGTTACATCTGGAAACACTGTGTGGTTCCTAGTGTACTTCAATCGTTGCTTCCTAGTTTAAAAATATATCCATGAACAAGGCTTCAATTTGGTATAACCATTATTTGAGTATCACTTCATCACTTCAGGTTCAGAAGTTCTACTATCCCAAACTCCGGGTTGCATTGTATATTGGACACCCTGTATTTTGAATGTGTGTTACTCATATCATTTATAAAATAAAAAAAAAAAAAAAGGAAATGTAGGAAATTTTTACTGTACGCTATGTAGAGCATTATTCATCTAAATTTCTTTGGAGTAGTTTTAAGAATTTCTACAATCATATGAAAACTACAAATAACCATTACGATTCATACGGTAATTCCTATGAGTGCCGTTTTTAAATGGAAGAGGAAATGAGTTGAATGATATAGAGTGCTACGTCGCTACCACACCATCCAGACAATTATGACGGACCTGTGAAAACAGTTTCATCCCTATGTTGGAGATAAACAAGGGGAGACTAAGATACATGGGAAAGATAAAGAACGTGTAATGTTGGACAGTTTTGATATGAGTATTTCGTATCTTGAGAACTGAAATATTTCTAGTATTCTTTTCATTGCATGATGTAGGGTCTTTTTTCTACACATTTTTCTATCAATTCATCTTAACTACGTGTATACCCATAATTTATTAATCAAGTTTTGAAATAAATATTTACTCAACTTTTGAAAAAAAGTTCTCTACTTGTATACACGAAGTCAATATTTTCTTAACGGCAACAGATGGCAGCACGTATCCTTACTTTTTTTAATGTACAGTATTTGTAGGCAGTGACAATATTCACAATAATTCAAATTCAGAGACCAATATTCAAACTTTCTCAAAGCTCAATAATTAGAAAATAATCCATGTCGTTATTTTATATTCTGTTTCACTCATTGTTGAGAGCTATTTATTCTAATTCTACGAAACATGTTCCTAATAATAAAACCTTTTTTAACACGACAAACACAACATATGAGGAGTGATCGGCAAGTAAGGTAACAGTCTGAAATGAAACGTGTATGTATTATTTCATACAACCAATATAGCTAACAGATAGTGCATGCATTAGGTTATCATTCGACAGTTTCCATATCGGTAGAGGTACCTGTTCAACCGTGGAATGAGTTTGACGATTCTTTCTTGGTAAAAGTCCTGTTCTTGCATGTTCAGTTATGTTGTCACGAAGTGGTCCACCTCCTACGTGCCCCTTCAAGTACGGGAACAGGTGAAAGCAGCTTGGTGCGATGTCTCGGCTGTAGGGAGGGTGTTGATGATATTCCAGCGAGATTGCTTCAACAGCGTGGTGGTCTTTTGGGCTGTATGAGGACGCGCGTTGTCATGAAGAAAGATGAAGCCCCAGGCGAGAAATCCTGGGACATTACACCAGCCTAATCGTCTACGTAAACCTCTACTAGCTGCCAGCGCATTTCAGCCGCGGTTAATATGTTCGCCCACAGAAATCGATTAACTGAGCGGACTTTTTTTGCGAGACCAGTTTTCCAAACGAGTCGCCGTTTGTTTACCTACACTAGCACCGCTGGTGGCTGAAACTGCACAGTTGCCAACTTCATGTATTAAAATTACCAAACTCTCCTCATTCTTCTATATGAGACGGAACTCCAGAAATTTCGGCCTTGAAACCTTAGTTTCTGATCCTGCTTCGTATCATAAAAGTTGCATAAATTATTCTGACTGTCCACGGTCACGTTGCGAAAACAAGTTCGAATATGCATATGTTGGATCTGATTGAATCATTTTGATATTGTTGCTGCCTACTCAATATATTGGAAAGATACGGAGCACGTGCTGCCATCTGTTGATTATTTGCACTCCTACTACTGATCTCTTGTTTTCACTTCTTGTATGTTCTACTAAAAGGTAAATTCTAGTCCATTTACACTAAGGTAGCTACTACAAAGGGCCATTAAAGCCAGTTAGTCAAGGGTTGGGTAGACCAATTCATTTTTTTCTGTGATTTAAAAGGGTATGACAAAATGGTAATTACGGGAGAGGTGGGCCTATTTCTCAGAAGTACTTGTCTTGTGATACTAGTGTGAACTTTTCAAAATCAAACGTTTTAGAATTGCTAATATCAAAAAATCATGACAAATGAGAGGTATCATCATTAGTATTTACAAATTACTTTTATTCTCTAGTTATCGCGAGGAGTCGTGAAGCTTGACCTAGATTTACCAATTTTACCATCCAAAAGAACATGGGGAGGGGTCCCGGTCGTCACCACTATCCATGAAATTCTACCAGTGTCACGGTATACGGAGAACAGCTCCCGAGTGTGCAGTGTTGTCTGATTGCCACTACGTTTGGTTTCGTTGTTACTGCTTTTGTCGTAGCTTCTTTAAGTCCTATTTTTTGTCGCTCGACTGACATGTCTTCTAAGTTTGGCTACGTTGTTGGTGCATTCACTATGGTTCTGCTGTTTCACTATCTCTCAAAGTGTGCGTTTGGAAGGCAGCTCCACGAATTGTACCGAATTCTTCCGAGGCATCACACGTGACGAAAAGCAGTTCTATCACTCGTGTAGCGCCCAGGCCTCATGACTCGTCGTGGTCACTATAGTGTTTGTTTCAAAATATTTTACGACATAAAAAAAAAACATATTACAGAATTAATAACGCTGAGAAATAGGCCCCTGAAGTAGATCTGGTTGAGAATTAGGAATACCACGTATGCAAGACACTTGTCATTATGGCTTCAGTATATAGGTAGTCACGGTAATCACTTGTACACCTCAATTAATATTGTTCTGATATAAACCACTGTGCCTTCCAACAACGTCAAGAAGTCAGAACAATAACCTTCACAGACAATAACCTTCGCATTAACAAAATCTACTGAACTCTTTATTTACTTTAATTTGTATCTAATAGCACATAAGTTAGAATACCTAAGGGAAGTCACTGCTACATAAATATGATTTCCAACTCCTGGCGCTACAAACCCACCAAGTCGCCTTTTAAATTGACTCATGACTGATATATTGTTCAACGATATTTCTGGCTTTATAATTTCCTACATCTCAATGACGACGTCAAGGTTTACTTTCTTAGAGGACGAAAAATGGATAGAACAGAGAGGTTTGAGGTCAGTTATTGTATATCGAAAAGCAGTGGTTCCAAACGGGACGCGCCCCTTACACAAGAGAACAAGGGGACGCAAACTACAAATGTAACAAAGAGGCCTTAAATTAAATACCATTAAGTACATAAAATAAGCTTTGAGTAAGAACTATGGTGCCATTAAGAAAAACTGGTAGAAGATAATAGTGTATTACAGTGGTATGCAATCTTCCTGGAAATAAATATAAATTGGTGAGATTATTATTATTATTATTATTATTATCAAAGATTTGAGAATTCCGTTCTTCATCTGAAATCGCAAAAGAGGTCAGACCAACGAGCGGCAAGGAGAGGGAGGCGTAACGTAAGTAGTGTTCACAAAAGAGGTGCAAGGAAGAATAGGTTGGGAACCGCTGCCGGAAAGAATAGTTTAATATTACATGACCTACACATGTCTGGCTTAGGTGATCGCTCACTCCGTCCTCCGGCGTAATTACTGCTACGACTTATTCGAGTAAACTCCCCAAATTGCCTCACGATGCTCAATTAATATGGAAACAACATGGATTGAAGACAGGACCACACGCGATAAATATTCGGGAAGGCGGAACGTCTTTTCTTCTTAATACTACTCAACTTTAACCTAAATTCGAAACCCTTAAAAAGCAAGAAGAAAAATCTTTACAAGGTTTCCTTCCTACCAACTAATCATCACAAAATAATAGTACTGGTGTCACACCAAGAAAATCGTAAAAGATTATCAAGTTATTAACGTTAATTATTCGGTTACGTAAAATTAAACAAAAAAAAAATAAAAGTGTTTTTAAGCACTTTTTGCTACCAAAGCTCAGCTCACGAAAATCATGGATAAAATCAGTGAATGTACTTTCATATTTAAGGTAACAGTTCTGCATTGTTAAGATTTATTGCGAGTTGAGTTTGTTGAATAAGATTCCAAGCTCGTCTGCAACAGCGCAAAGCACACCGCAAGCTCAGCATACCGGCGCTGCATTAGCCCTTGAGGCTGCGGCAACCAGAGGCACAGGAACAGGCCATCTTCGCGGTCAAGAACAGAAGGAAGCCCACCTGGACATCTGCCAACATAGACACGTGACCTCATTCACAGCCAGCCTTATCCAGCAGTGTTGCCACCATATACGTCGCTAAGGTCAAGAGCTTTCACTTTCTACCTGTCCAGGGATGGGACATTTAACTTCATCAACACATCCTGTCACTATTTCTTATTTATTTATTCATTTATCCTTTGCTAGACTCGATAATACCTTCCACCTATATATTGCACTTATCCATTTTCACAATATTTCTAGTTTTTTTTTACACTGTACTGATATTACAATGCTATATCATACAAAATATTTTATCTGGAATGCAATAACATAAGGCACTGTAAAATGACCATGTCATAAGTAAATCTTCCCAATGAAAGCATCGTAAACATCTCTCTCTCTCTCTCTACAACGAAAGAAGGTACAAAGTCAAGCCTCAAATACCTTGCAAATCCAGTAACATGTAATGATGGATGTTGTACAGAAAAAATAAGTAGAATAGCAAAGTGAAAGAGAACTTTTGAAAAAGTAAAAATATTGCGTGTAACAAGAAAAATACCTAGGGATATAAAGAAATTTGCTAAATATTTTGTTTGGAGTGTAATTTTGTATGGTTGAGAGTTATGGGTAATCACAACAGAAAGAAGAAAATAAAGTATTTTGTGATGTGGCTGTGATGAAAGATCCTCGAACTGCAATGGACTGAGAAAATTTTAAAAAAATAAAAATAATAATAATACCTAGGAGAAAAAAAAAGTAAAATGGTTGAGGCACATACTGCGTCAAAACTGTCTCCAGGAGACAGTAATAGAAGAAGAGGACGAGGAAGAAAAATCGAGCGTGTTCGATGCCGTGAGAAACTGAAAAATAGACAGATGAAAGAGGCACAGAGGACACTACAAAGAGGACATTCAGTTAAAACTTGCCATATGACAAATCCACTGAGAACAAATAAATACCTTTCTTGGCTAAGAATAAATCATTTATCTCGCAGTTGAACTCAAATTGGTTGGTTGGTTAGTGTTCGCGCCTTTGGCGTGGGAGAGCCGTGTTCAATTCTAGGAGGGAGCCCAGGTGGTTCGGGTCCCACATTAAGCTATGGGTCCACTAGCCTCGTTGCTGATGGGATGCTAAAAAAAAAATCACAGTAAATCTCGCTCAACAATTTTCATTCTATTTTGTAGTGTATATCAGAGCAAAACAATGAAAAATAACTACAAGATCTGTCAGAGTATAAGAATCACAGGAAAGAAAAGCTACATGTCCTTGTGATGGGTAGTCAAAATTTGATGGAGCGACCCTGTAAAATGTAAGAGACCTCGCTGAGGCCAAACAGTGATTTTCCATTGTAGGAAACCGAATAAACATGAAATTATGTCTGAAATAATTAAGACATGGTACCTTAAGAAATGTTACGTCCGGAATCGAACACGTGAATACTGGAGCTCGGGTAGTAAACATAACTAACGCACTATAAAAGTATGCAGTAATAATGCAGAGCTAATATTTTCTTTGCTTCCGGGTCACTGGGTCTAGCCGGATCACCGGGTATGGGGAGTGAGACTGACGGGGGGGCGGACAGAAGTTGTGGCCCACGCCAAACCGCACACGGAATCCTACATACCAGCGCGACATTCAATATAATGAATGAAAGAAAATTTCAAATTGAATTGGTTTTGATTTATTGGAAATCTTAGATAAGTTGTATAATCTTAAGTGATCTCCTAATAATTTGGGCCACTAAATCTCATGGATATAAATTTAACGTGGCAATAAAAAGTAAGTTGAGAAATACGTAAATGTTTTATTTAAGATGCTCACGATCAAACGTTTAATATCCTATTTTGATTACAAATTAATATGTACAAATTAATATTATATTTTACTGCAATGTGTGATACATTTTTAATAATCAGACATTTTCCGAAGATTACACGTTAGATTAGTAATAAAGGATTCTTAAAAAGCATCTGTATATCTATCTCTCTGAAAAGCCATGCACTCTTATCTAACTATTAACTATTTTGATTGGCTAATTACGGTTTTTTCAGGCCAAAGTACTGAAATGTCCTCCATATGGTAATAAAGTGGCTTTTAAAAAATTTATAAACGAGGTGTACATCAAAAGTACGTTGTTCTGAAGTCCACATTTTTGTCATTTCAGGAAAGCAACTGCGGCGTCGGAGACCTCTTCATCTCTCAGCACTGCAGATTTTGTCTACTACTGTCTAATAAAGTTACAATGCCTGAACTTATCGACCCCTCCCAAAACAAATTCTTGCATACGTGCCTCTCTGAAGCCATTTACTGGAAACATTTATCAATATGATACGGGCATGCACTTTTAATGGACGTTAACCAGGGGCCTAAATATTAAAGATTAAAGATTCAGTCCTAACTCTCTGAAGAAAGAAAAAAAAAAAAAACTGGAAATGAAATTGTTTTATTTCTGAGAACGAATTCAGGGTGTATCATATTCTTCAGCCTACTAGTTTACTTGTAGTTATTTCTGGAAGACTGTATTCATTTACTCTCTCGTAATGAAATCATCTGCAGGTACTTAGCTCATGTAATTCGATTAGATACTTGTCAAAGAGCTTTTTGACCTCAAAGTACTTTTCTCATTAGTAACAATTTAAGTAGGAACGTATAGCTCTTTTCTTAGTAGGC
The DNA here is from genome assembly GCF_964235325.1 of Thermobia domestica. Lineage (NCBI taxonomy): Eukaryota > Metazoa > Arthropoda > Insecta > Zygentoma > Lepismatidae > Thermobia > Thermobia domestica. The sequence continues at coordinate 25,542,805 of NC_137468.1, read as the reverse complement.
AACATAAACTGGTTGTTGGCACACAGACATATTCACCCATATTATTTATATGTATGTATATGAACACTACTGAAATTTGTGAGTATTGCAATAAAGTATTCCATTAAGACGAATTGCTGTCCGAATTGTATTATCGAAGAATTTATTTGCATGTACGGCAACATGCATCCTTTTCAAACAACTTTTATATTATTATTATTGTTATTAAGCATCGGGCTTCTGCATTCTATAACAGTAAGTTTTAATTTTGCGTACATAGAAAAGCAAATTCTCTTCCACTTAAATATCCGTCCGATCCGTCTAGTTACGCGACTCATTGTAAGTTTAGATCTTTTCGCCTATTCATATTTATGTGGGTAACCATGTGTGACCAGTTTTATGAGGTTGCTCACCTATGATGGAAACTGAAAACTTCTTATTTATCTCCAAAACATTCCTTGTGACTTCAATATTACATCTCAGAGTTATGATAAAGTAAATTGAAAGAAACGTGAATATAGCAATATTATTGAGTGTTGACAATACATGTTTATCCAATGAGAAATCTTCAACTTGTTTGATCCAGAAAGGGGGGAGAAAAAAAGCCTCATTGAAATCATGCAACCATGCTTTACACCTGTTACTACAATGAAAAATAAGACTAAGTTCACCCACGAATAGAATTATTTCCCTAAGTCTAACTTATTGGGAAACGGCATACGGAACAAGAGTTACTAATAAATTCGGTCTTATCAAACCTGAGGCAAATAGCAACAAAGTGACCTTGAATAATATGTATAAAGTAAACAGCTGCCTTTTACTTCGGCACTAAATGACCCAGTTCTTCTTTCGGGGTGAACGAACAACTCTCAAGGCTGATAGGTAAGGAAGAAAGAAAAAAGTCATTGGCCTGTGTGGCATGTCCTACAATGACGTCAAAACGGCTGCAGAAGTAGTGGTCCTAAGTAGTACATAGGCAGTTTCAACATTATCATGAATGACTTCACACTACAAATAAAATGCTTTCTACTTGAAAACGGAACTCCTTTCCGTCCGGCTCGTATGAGGAGGGCCGGTCTACTTGACCATCTCTACAACATTCACTCCAGAAAGTTTCAAGTGAGACGGACATCTCAATTCATTCCAGAAACTAAACTAGTACTTCTGTTAACTATATGGCAAAATAGATTAATAACCATCAAATACATGGTATACTTTTTGTAAGTGTTCATCTCTACCACACCTCACCTACATACACTTTCACGTTTACTGAAAATAATTATCGTTAAGTATTATGTCCCTTCATTGATACGACATTTTCCGCGAATTAAGAGGCATACATGCACAAGGTTCTCCGTTCACCTTACGGATTAACCTCTATTGTCCATCAATTGCGCCCATCACATCCGTAATATGACTAGTTCTACGTAATGTTCTAATTCTTATTTTAATACTTCTCATTCAGGTTTTCTTACAGAAATATCTATTCGGATACGGGGGAGTCAATGTGAGAAGGTTGACCTGGGGCACTATGGATGAGTCAAGTGATTTCGACACTTACGCTCTCAACCTAAATGCAAGGATCTTAAAATACATTTTCAGTTCCAAACAATATGTCTGTTTAATGAAGAAAGTATGGGCGAGTGTATTTCGGCTTATTTTCATGTAAATAAGTTTTCCTCCATTACTTACCCTTGATATATTTGCTCTATAAAGTTCTCTCTCTTATAGGAACTTAAATTGCAATTCTCTCTTTCATTATAAGTCAATGGAAAACTACTATTTTAAAATCCATACGCAGCTCATAATTTTGGAACCCAGCGAAACCAAATGAACAACAAAGACTGGCGGAAATACGTCATACTTAACCCGTCCATTTGCTAAAGGACGGTGCTGTGCACAAGTATGACATATAAGCGGAACTTATCTTTTAGCTCGAGAGGAAGCGAGGGTTGGTCAAGTCTGGGAGAAATACTGATCTCATTAATTTTTTGTTTCATCCATTTATTTCGATTTTTCTCTTATAAGTAACATTTTGTCCTACGTCCCTAGCTCATTGAATCGTCAGTACATACTTCCCAGCATATTTTAAAAATATATCAATCAAATGCGTTATTATATTATGTCTGTATCAGAACCTGTTCTCAGCACAAACATATGCTTAATAGAAACATTTTACGACCCAGTAAATTTTCAAATCTACAGTTAAACATGTATTAAGCGGAATCGGAAACAGTAATCTAGATTCTGAATAATGGAAATTAATATAGAAGTACATTTCTATTTATCAGTATTTTTTTTAAAGTATTTAATAAAACAGATGTTAGTAACTATGTAGAAAAAAAACGTAAGATTACTGTTCACTGATAAATGAATTTATAAATGTGAAAAACTAGGTCTAAAGTCAAAATTTACGGTTTCTAATTTTTGGAAAAGTTCTTGATAATCTCTGTATCTTCCTGTTGAAGTCGCGTTTTTATAAAACCATTAGGAGCACAAACTGAGTAGATAGTAGATAAAGAAATCTTAATTTTATTATAGTTTTTTTTTTTAAACTAAAGTATAGCACAGAGATAGGATAGTAGACTATCGACTCCGGGTTGCAGGAAAATCAGATTTTTAAAAACATAGCAAGTATACAAAAAATAGTCATATGACATGTTCATTTGCAAATATCACTATTTCTCCCACAAGTTTTAAAAATTGAAATACACAATATATGTGGCACAAATAGCATGTGTCCACTCCCTTCAGTTTGTTGGTAATTCGGATTAATTGGTTGACTGTAATTAAGCATCCTTTTTCAGCATCGAAATTATATGAGAAGTGGACCTACAATTTATGGTGGTATCTAAATCATCGTAATGCGTTGAAATTCCAATGAACTCAAACTGGAAATCGAAGCAGGGACTCCCGCGCATAAAAGAGGCGTGCTAGCCAATAGACAAGCTAGGAGGCGTAATTTGCATTAGTGTATGTTAAGCAGGAGACATATATAGAGTGTTTCAAAACAATACCGACAACATTTGGGAAGTGATTCCTGGCACAGAGATGACACAAAAAGTACAGACCAACCTGGGTGCACAAATGCTTCCTTTCAGTGTTACACGCTGCCGAAAGCATAAAAACGTGAAATTTAAAGGTCCGTAGCTCAAAAATAGGACCTACCGCAGTTTCGTCAAGACTTCATTTAAGAACTAGTATGTGTTCTATCCAAATATTCATGTTTCTGAATTCTGCGATACTTCCGCAACAATTTTTACAAAGGTAATTGATGACTACTTCAAATTGTATGCCCGTAGACAAACTCCCTCTATAAATATTGTTGCGTGAGTACCTTAGGATTCAGAAACATTTATTTTCGGATGGGATACGTATCAGTTCCTAAGTGGAGTCTTGACTCGACTACGGTAGGCCCCATAGTATTGGAGCTATGGACCTTTAAAGTTCATTTTTTCCTGTTTTCGGGAGCCTATAACTCCGAAAGGAAGCACATGTGCACACAAGTTGGTCTATACTTTTTGCCTTATCTTGGTGTTAGGAATCACATCCCAAAACGTTGTTTTGCTTTGAAACACTCTGTATAAGTTTCTTAAAGCGCTATCGCATAGCAGTTGTCAATGCAAAAACATGGAAATGCGATACAAATTTAAAAATGTATCGCAAATTGCTATGTGTCTTTGCACCTTTCATTATTACCACGGAAGCTAAAATAAGGAGCAAGTTGAAAAAATATTACATCAAGAAACTTTTCTTTGAATGGTCGGTTGCTGCAAGAAAAAATACATCGACTTTGGGTTACAGAACAGTTTTCCTCTCTGTCTTTCCTTCCTTTTGTTGGGTTCATGCTCCAGACCTCAGGTTTCGGGTCATCCTTCTTGTTTCTGAGTGGGTAATAAAACAAATGTCCCTTGAAAAAAGGTGCACTGGTAGCAGAGGAAATAAAAGTTTGAACAATATTGGACCTAGCCGATATATGGTGTAGCATGAATAGGGCTTGGATATGGTTAGTAAAATGCAAGAGCGGCATTCTTCCGCGCAGAAAATAGAAAAATTCACTTGTCTATCTCTCTCTTTTTCCTTTCGCTTTTCATTTGAAGTACTGATATACCGGATGCCCATTTATAACCTTTGTAAATCAACATACAATATTTGTAAGATTTCTCCTCGCGAGATGCCACGACCCTAACTCAAAAAAAAAAAAAAAAAAAAATCCCGACCAAAGAGAGACTGTGTATGTGGGGGGGGGGGTCTGAAGAAAGCAGCAAATGCGCTGTTCATCTGGGCCTAATTGTTAAATCTGCCGCTGTGGTAAAACCCTCATTTCGCTAAACTTGACAAATACTATAATAAAACTTGTCCAGTAATTCACAATTCTATTCATAATGAATGGAATTATGAAATACTTTCGTATATATCGGACTTCTCTTACGAATCTGTAATTGCTCATTATATAGTACAGAAATCGCGATACAAAATTTAGAAATTGCGATACTAATTGAAATTTGTATCACAAATTGCTACACAAAATATAAATTGCAAATAAAAACAACAAAACGTATATTATATATATATATCCGCATCTTTTTCTTCATACAATCATTCCTGTATTTTCCATTTTCTCTTGTGATGTTAAGAGAATGGTGCTAAAATTTCTTCCCAAAAAACTTTATTTTCTGAGAGGCTGAACAGTAAGCAATGTGAAGAAGAACGAAGAGATAGAAGGTATGAGTGTTTGTGTGGTACATTTGTGATTTCAGTGTAATGCTTGGGATATTTACATTTTTATATTGGAGTTTCTTGAAGTACACGGAACTTATTTAGTTTAACGCCTTACGCTTATGCAAAAAGGATAAGACAGATTGAATGATAATAGTGGAAGGCGAAAGTGGGAGGAAACGAGGAAACCCACGAAAATCCACGCATGCGGTGTTTGTCGACTATAAAGCCCACTTGACGGACGCTGGAAGTGAAATGGGGACCCCCATACACCAGCTGTAAGCGCTTTATGGAGGTTTTTGCCATTAGACCAGTGACACCTAAGAGCAATTTCCAAATTTTGACCCTCCTTTAACAAGATTTTTTTTTCGAATTCACTTATTATATTGATATATATATATACGAACATACAAACCGCCCTGACTGAATTTGTGCACGCCACTGTACTAGATAATTGTAGTGCTCTTTGTTCAGTATGTAGGTTGTTTACAAGATATACCTTTCCAGAAAGTTCAGATGGTACGTTAATGTCGAAAGGTTTCACAAATTGGATAACATTAGAGGTAAAATTCTAGAAGATAAACTCTTAACATGAACAACGCTAATCTCACAAAACAGTTCTCGGAAGAGATTGCAACGCAACGGGAATGTAGCTATATATTCAATTTTTCACAAAGTTTACAAAAAAAAAAAAAAAAAATCTTAATTGTAAGTAATCTGTTAAGACAGCGCACTTCATGTTCAAGAATGAAATTTCCCTTACGACGAAGTATGAACTTTTCATTTAACCTTGCTGCACAGCTGAATCAATGATCAAGTAGTGAGTTTATCATCCAGTCGCCACGAAACGCAACATATAAAAGTATTAACACAGTCATCGAGTTTTTAAAAGCAAGAAATCAGTGGTTATCAAATGAAATATTACAATATATAAAAGCAAGTCATGTTGTGTGCTGGCCAGTGAACCGGTAGCTATCGAGGGACTAGAGTACGTTTGTTTTATCTTGACACGCTTCCCGCCAGCGCGCTTGGTTGACTTTTACAGTATTTTCTGCTAGCACTCACGTGAACATTTTAATCCAATAAACATCTTATTGGCTTTATCGTGTAGGTGACGTTAGTTGTCAGCCAGCCCATCAAATGAGGTCATTGCTGTTTGGCGGGTATTTGAAGTGCTTAGTTGCCACACGCGAACAAGTGCTACAGTGACTTGTAAATAATGTGGCGTTTAGGTTTGTTTCCTAACGTATTGAACTCGCAATTTAACGGCGGAGTGGCAAGAACGCGTTGCAGACAGATCCATCATTTAGGTGGGAAGAGTGCCAAGATACTACGAACATACACTAGGTAGACGCGCATAATCTACGAGTAGCATAAGATACACGAATACTTTCCATTAGTAATCCATTTCTTTCTGGTTGCTTAACCTTATAACTGCAGCAAAATGGAAGTAGCAATGGATTATGTCTCTCCATAGATCTTTGGATTTCCCCCTTCCAGAAATTGAGGAGACTGGATAACCTCAGAAAGAAGGATCACGTTACGGCATCTGATGGCAGAATTGGGAATGTCGTTCGGAATCGGTGTCAAGAGCAGGATTTTTACCAGAAGGGAATTTTTAAACTCATCCAACGATGCGAGAAGTGTCCCAACCGATATAGTAACTATGTCGAAAAATAACAATGTAGGTACTATCTGTTAAATATATTGGTTATATGAAAGAATATATAGACGTTGCACTGCAGGCTTTGTAACTTTACTTTCTGATCATTCCTTGTAATTTAGCATTTCAATAAATCCTCGACCAACAAAGACATTACGGAACACCTACTGTGAGTAGAGTGGAGGGTTTGAAAACTGTCCTTTATGTTGATCACGATTGAAATAGTGACGTAACCATTTACGATTGTTACAGAAGATCCATTTCCTGGCTCAGAAGCGAGGGCACTTTCCTGGCAATTCTGTAGTCTTACGAGAACATCTGTACATCTCCAAATGGCAAGTCTTATTACCCGATGTCAACTTGTCCAACTTTTTCACCTAACCGATTACGCGATGCCGCCAAACGACTGCAGTATGGCGTATACATATCTAACTCGTCTGCACTTGGACGAACGCTTTTCCGAGAGTTGTTTCCACGGTGTTCTCATGAGCTAATCAGAAAACGTGCTTGATCGATGACAAGAGGCTCACTCTTCAATATTACGTCAACGATATGAAAATTCACAAAGAATGAACACAGAGTTCACTCACCACTTCCGGCTCAAATACTGTTTCTCGGGTAGTGCAGAATGTTCCAAGTTTGAATTCGTAAAGGAAAATCTCTCCATTTTGTGTTTTCCACGGTCCAGATTCACAGGACCCTGTTCACTACCTCCTGACAGACTGGGTACCCTAAACGGTTTTCTGTACTTGAACGAAGTATGTGATGTAAGTACGACGTCAGCTCATCCCTTAATCCGTTACAGAGAGTACTTTCCCAACCGACGCTTTAATTCCAACACGAGTCTCCCATCCCAATACCAACGAACTACGAAGTTCTTTTAAATATTCCTTTTACAGCATACCTACTGACCAAGTGATAAATCAAGACCCTCTTATCAAGAGATCCAGCGATGGATAGAAGATGACAATGAGATGTTAAATGCAAGAAATATTACAGACTACCGAAAAAATCCAGTAGCACTCATATCAAATGTTTCGTGTGAAGTATTGACATCTACGAACCTGAAACATGACACTACAGAAAACAGTCGAAAAACTGAAGTTACTTAAAATATGAATGTGAAGAATGGAGAAAAAGAAGACTGAACGTAAGAGAAGGCAGGATGGAATCAGTGACGACGATGACTAATTTCTGGGGGGGAGTCAAATGTAAGGGTAGACAAAATTTGGGAGCAGCTATTTTCTTACATCGAAAATAATATGATTTGATACCTTATAATATGTCTTAGGGGTAGACGATGCCATCAGAACGCGTCTTTCCTCCCGTATGGCGTAATCAGTGAGTGGAATGAAAAGATTTTAAGAAAATGTTTTGAGTTATTGTGTTTCGCATTCTTACGCAACATTTGGTTATGAAGGATGGGACCTACCATTAGCATGGGTTCGGAAACACAAACAGAAGTTTGTCTAAATCTGATAAATATTGGCGGGTGCACTGACCAATGCAAGATCAACTCACGTTATACGCCATTTCCCACCAAACTACCACGCCTCAAAGAGGGCAGGATTATAGGACCACACCATCGGCCCCGGCACAATAGAGAAAGGATACAACTCGAGGCTATTAAAAGGGATACTTGCTAAGTAGGGCCGTAGTACATGAGAGAGTCTGCTAACATGGGTGGCAGATTACTAATTATACTATTTAACGTTACCTTGAAATGGCCGTTTTCTTATACATATTTTGTCTTTCCTCTTCCCTTCTGTATCGCCACCGAAAAATTACAGGAAATAAAAGAATGACGGTACTTTACATACGTTATTTTGTAAATCCGTGACCACTGGTATACTGCCATCATTTGATTTACGTACCCCATTTTCCTTTCGCCCCGTGCATCACCGAGTAGTATTGAAATTATTTGTTAGTTGGAGCTTAGCATCTTTTAACAACATCAAGGCTATTTAAATGTGGGCTTACAGTTTAAGATAAATCCGAATCACTGTAATGCACCCGAATTTCAATGCTTTCCCCACTGTGGATCGAACTCGGAACTTCGTGAACGAAAGGCACTAGCCACTACACCAGCAGAGAGCGATGTTATTATTCGTGTATTTAAACTAACCTTCGAAAACTAGATTAGGCTATATATAAGAACCCGTAGTTGCCGGGTCTTGATTCAGAAATCTGAATAAAGAGAAAGTAGTTCCTTATTCCACTGCCCGGTATTTATCATCTTCTGTTATGTAAGCCCGCATAAGCAATATGTAATGTTGGTTGCGTACTGGCAAGACATTCTTAGAAACTACCAGAAACGTGCATGCATTCTCGCATACGTTTTAACCACCATTGCAAATTCCCACGGAGTTAAAAATCGAACAAGTCAGCTTGGTGTGCAACTAGATTTGGTGAAGATTATCTATGTACAAAATTTGGCGGCTCGAGGTGACCCTTTTCTATGCGAAAATTAAATGACGAATATACATGTTATTTTACTATTAAAGATATGCTATTCATTTATGTCGATAACTACATAACATCAGTCAAATTATGACAAAATGAATACATACTAGACCTATCCACTGTATTATACAGTTTCTTCTGTTCCTTATAGAGACCAAATGTTTACGCATTAAAAACCTGGAAAATAGGCACTTAAAATTAAAAAAAAAAAAAAAGGCACTAAAATGTAACTAGAAATAATGAAGATAAATACTCAATACAATAAAAAAAACGTAGATTCAAAAAATTAAAACTTTTTAAGTTTTACGTCCCACGTTTATGCCGGTTGGGCTAAAGGAGATGGTGATGAGTGAAATGGTAGAATGAAAGTGGGAGGAAACGGGAGAATACCGAAATGAAATCTTTGAGTTTTACGTCCCACGGTTATGCCGGTTAGGCTAAAGGAGACGGTGATAATGAGAGATGAGTGAAATGGTGGAATGAAGAAAGTGGGAGGAAACGGGAGTACCCCGAGAAAACCCACGAGCACGGTGTTTGGGAGAATACCGAAAAAACCGACAAGCACGATGTTTGTTCACCACAAAGACCACACGGCGCGAGCTGGGATTGAACCAGGGACCCCAAGCACCGGAGGTGAACGCTCTACCACTGAGCCATCGCGCCCCCAAACGTAGATTCAAGTCATAGATAATGTTCAAAGAATATAGAAATATATTTGTTAATATTTTCTTTTACTATATATCAGGGTGCAGAACTTCCGGTCGCCACCAGTGTTCAATATGTCACTGAATCATTTGCTGACAATTTTCATCAAGCCCTTCACTTAAGGACTTTGATTTGAAAACTGCAATCGACAACTGGTACGCAGAGAGCGTTACACAAATGTGATTTCTTAAGGTAGGATAATGTATACGAGGTCTTTAACATGTATATGAACTGTTTAATTCTAAATTGATTATCCTGAATCTAATTTTCTGGTTTTGAAATTTTATGCCCTAATGTAATCTCTTTCTTTGTCAAAGCAAAGGCCGTGGGGTATATATATGTACCACGTGCTTGTGTTTACAAACACCTACTATGTGTGTGTGTGTGTGTGTTCTATTTATATCATATAAATTATATAATTTTACAATGAAGGCTTATTTTGAAGAAAATGCACAGAACAGACAAAATAAAAGTGCCTTAAATCGAAACTATACCCTTATATAAACTTTAAAATGTTATTTTTGATCATACCTTTAATACTGAAGAATAGGCATTTTGCGTAACATCCGGTCTTTACTTATAAAATAATTTCTATACAAGAAAGTATGTACAGAGCGCCAGGTGAATATATTTAGCAGCATGTATCAACTAACAGGATAAGACTTAAATGATGTATAGTCATGAACGGAAATTCCGTCCTAATGGAAGTAACTTGCCTAGAATAATTTACCATGAATTAATTCCAGGTTTGCTCCTTGATTTTATAAAAGCAACACATCTTGAACAAATTCGCCGTTGCAAAGTAGAATTGCAGACAAAGTACATTTAGTGTACAACAAAATAACCTTTGCAATGACCATACCATGTATCATTTCTGCTATCTAGAAGGAATTCCACGATTCAGCATGTGTTAACGACAAACATAAAAGCCTACATGTCAGGAACCTTGGAATATAGTTTCAAGCGAACTATAAGCTTCTTAACGACCGCGGTGACTCATGAAGTCTGTAGCATGGGAACTCTACCAATTTTCCTTGTGCCAACATTTGCTTTGTGTTAGCTTAGTTACAATTCACTCTGATTTTAGTAGTACGTCATTACTAGTGTACAGTAGAAATGAACGAAAGACTTTTAAATTCGGGTGATGGTAAAGATTCACTACCGCCATTGAACAATTACAATGGCAAGCAGTATGGCTCAAATGAAACATATACTATATTTAATTAAAATTGGCAATTTTACCGAACTTATCATTGACCTTTCTCAATATCTTTAAGAGGAATTATTCTTCTTGTCCTTGATGTATTTTAACACCAAACAACAGGGTAATTCTTAAGTTTTTCGCTCACTCAATTTGTTTGTTCTTTGAACTTTAGTGAATAATTTAAGCAGAATGAAAATTGTCAAAAAGATTTGATAGTACGAGAGATGATCGAAACAAGGTTACAAAACTAAAACTTCTACATTATTCACTGTAACTTAATGAAAATATATTTGTAGATTAATAACATGTGTCTTGCTACAGGTTTCAATACTTCGAACTCTGATCATGTATATCCGAGAAGTGGACATTAAAAATGACTCGTCTGAAAAATTGGTGGAGTAGAAATGAAGTAGTCAATGGTATGGTTTCTATGGGCCAAAAACACCACACCTGCTGACATTCATGGGCAGATTCTAGAGACGTATGGGAGGGCTAAATTTCAAAGCAACATGTAGGGAAGTGGTGTCGTGCCTTTAAAGAAAGATGGTTGTTAATGACAACCCTGGACACAGCGGTAGACCCAGCACTTCAACTACTCATGATACGCTTGTAACGAAATGAAAATGAAATCTTTAAGTTTTACGTCCCACGGTTATGCCGGTTAGGCTAAAGGAGACGGTGATAATGAGAGATGAGTGAAATGGTGGAATGAAGAAAGTGGGAGGAAACGGGAGAACCCCGAGAAAACCCACGAGTACGGTGTTTGTCCACGCTTGTAACGACTAGAGGATCCCCTCTACAGCCCTGACCTAGCCCCAGTTACGTTCACCTTTTCCTTGTCCTAAACCAAAAAAATGGCTGGCCGCCATTATCTGCCATGTGATTACGTCAAATCCGCTGCCTCATGGTGGCTACCAGAGCTTGTCGCGGATTTCTAAGCAAATAGTATAGAAAACTATCTGCCGTTGTGATTTGCGGTTGAAAAAGAACTGTGATACATCGAAGCCTATTGTTGAGTGCTCTCTATCATCACGTATGTTTATCTCCCAGCTATATCACACGTAAGCCGTAATAGACTTTGTATCTTAAGGGACGCTAAACTAAAAATCAAATCAACCCAACATTCCTCGTATCTCCAAAATCCTATTTTATGAACTACTAATAATTGTTTTCAAGACTTTTCGTATATTCTACAAATTTGGGTATCAAGAACTATGACGTCATGAATTGCGAAAAATGAAATTTCAGGTCGGTAAGAAAACGTCTGAAACGGTTATTAGTTCATTTAATAACATTTTGTAGACTAACTACATTTTTAAATTCATTATTTTAAAGTTATTCATTACAATTTTAAAAAAGTAGGGGTGAGCTTAGCGAATATTAACCCTTAAAACAAGTTTTATATACTCTAGGCAAATTGGAGATTTTTTTAAAAGAGAAATTTATCCTGGACTAGCAGCGTTCACCCCGCTTCGCTGCGGTCACCCCGGAACGCAATAAACTTTGTTACTTAGATAATTTTTACTTTTTCGCTTTCAAGTGATATGATAAAAACCATAGAAGATTGCAGTAAATGTTAACATTATATCGCCTGTCATTTATGTTAACCCGCCCCGCTTCGCTGCGGTCACCCCGGAACGCAATAAACTTTGTTACTTAGATAATTTTTACTTTTTCGCTTTCAAGTGATATGATAAAAACCATAGAAGATTGCAGTAAATGTTAACATTATATCGCCTGTCATTTATGTTAACCCGCCCCGCTTCGCTGCGGTCACCCCGGAACGCAATAAACTTTGTTACTTAGATAATTTTTACTTTTTCGCTATTGCAGTAAATGTTAACATTATATCGCCTGTCATTTATGTTAACCCGCCGAGTGACACGGTCATGCGGGTTGCATATAAATACGTTTATTTTTACCTATGATGAATAACTAACAAAGGATTTGTACGTTATGGACACTTGAATGGTCAATTATCTCAAGACACTGGTAATTAAAAATTAAAGTGATATGATAAAAACCATCTAGGGTCCAAATCCTAATAACCCCCCAAAAATAAAAGAAATTGGTTCAGCCGTATTAGCGTGATGAGGGAACAAAGGATTTTGTACGTTCTCTTTTATATATAAGATTGTTTTTTCTTATTCTTTATTCCCGTTATTCTCAACTGACTTCCAACACGTCCAATATGTCTGTATGCAAACCATTGAAGGAAGTCGATGTGCCATTAAAATCTGATTTCACCAATTATTACTTAAAAAAAAAAAGGCCTAAAGAGACAAGCCCACAAATAGTGTGTGCCAAAAGGTTGACTCTCTCCTCCATTATATACGAATGAACATTATAAACAACAGAATTAACATTGTGGAGATGGATATATTCTACATTTCGTAGGGCCTAATAAGAATTCCACCGTGAGGTCCAGCACTCGTAAAATAGAAATCATATCTCCACCATAAACACGTTCACCCCAACCCTCTTGTTGTATTCAAAAAACAGGAACACTGACATAGCAAAAAATTAAATATTTTACTTCGTGTTATGTATTCCACCGAAAAGAAAAATATGTATTACGTAGAACTACGACTTTACACAACAGGGTGTATGTGTAGTGTCAATTAAAAAAAAAAAAAAAAAAAAAAAAAAAAAACAAACAAACAATGAGAAAGTGTTAGTTAGGCACAGAACGGAAGAAATTAACACAGTGGACGTAAAAAGTGTGGGGAAGAAAGTTGTTACAACATTAAGAAGAAACCATTGAAATCCCAAGAAATGACAGAAAACACGATAGAATGAAAAAAAAGGAGAAAATTAAAGAATTGATGGACCGTCTTCACAATTTGAAAATCACGTTTTATCTGAGGAAATTCTCAACTTTCCTCAGCTGCATCCTACCCTAATATCCCTATACGAAGGCTGATTTTAAGGTAGAGGAACGAGGCAGTAGCGCAATTTGGGAGGGCAGGGAACAGGGTTTGAAAAAACCCGGGCTTTTTTGAAAAAGCCCAACCCACCTGGGCCCATATGGGTTTTTTCGGGTATTTTCGGGTTTAATTGGGTTTTTTCGGGTTTAATCGGGTTTTTTCGAAATAATTCAATGTCTTTGGGATAAAAATGTTAAAATGTGATTTATATTTCAAGACTGTCATTGTCACAACCTGCAACAATTTTCTACTTACTGCTGTTTTGAAATAAATGGCCGCTATTTTGAAATTTTACATTCGATCGTCGAGAAAATCTATACAGCAAATTTGGCAGATCTCGTGCTTTCACCGTCAAAACTTCAACTTAAAAGACTGGAAATTTCGCTTTGTAGCGTGGATACTCGCTGTTTTGAAGGAAAAAAAAATCCGCCATTTTGAAAGTTTACGTTGGTATGCCGCCAAAATCTCTACAGGAAATTTAGTGTCTCGTGCTTGTATTCTGAAAATTTTAACTTAAAAGGCCAAAAGTTGTACCCAGTAGTGTGTGTGGTAGAGGCAGACAAACGAGTTGAGTTGATTTTGTGTTTAACCTTTAGTTTACCATTGACAGTACACTGTCAAAAGTGTACATCCGTTCGTCCCGCTGCCACTGTACTGACAGAGGCGAAAGGTCTACTTTTACCAGCGACACACCGGTTGAGAACCAACCTTTTTGGTTTCTTTCAGTATGGACTATCTCTTCATACAATAAGGCACATCATTTTAAAAAATAAGTGTGCTGTTCCTACTTTTTTCTAGCTTTTAACAGCAATAAAAATTTAGGTTTGTGATTTTTAAAAAGAATGGCTTTTAAATTTTAAAAACTCTACGTTTCACAGGATTTTATAAATGTTTCGCAGGGAATGTCATGGTGATTCAACGTATAGTACAGTCCGCATTGGAAGAAGGCGAAGAAAACTCTTCTTTTTTTTTTACCACAGCTAGGAGTGCGGGGGGGAAGAGTGAAATTGAGAAATCGTGTTTTCCTCCCTGTGTAGACTAAACATATCTCGACGGAAATAATTTATGAGCCACGAGCAGGAAGCTATGTTATCTCCAATTCGTTTTAACAAGTGGGCTATATACACAATTTGCCCTCTAACCCCCCACCCCTCACACCCACGAGCTCAAACTGCGCTGTTTGTTCCTCGTGTACAAATCCATGTGGTTCATTTTCCGGTGTGTGTGTGTGGATGGAATTCTTTTACGCAGAAGAGAGTAGAATCAAGAGTAGTAGGTTCGCTTACATTTCGAGATGGCAGCAACAAGCCTTTCCAAAGAAGAAATTCAAGAAGCCCTCTGGGAGGAGACCGACACAGAAGATGTAGATGATTTGGACGTTAGTGACAATGACGAACCAGACATCGAACCCGAGACATTGAGTGAAGACGATTCCGACAGCGACGACGAAACACGTCCAGACTACAGGCAGTGGATTCGACGGGACAGATCTAAACCTTCCCCTACACCTTTCCCTTTCACTTTGCAAGCTGGACCAAAGACCGACAGACTGACTGCATCCTCAAACCCCATTGACGCTTTTTGTCTATTTTGTGATGGTGATTTCTTCAACATGTTGTTGACAGAATCGAATAGGTATTATCAACAACATGTTGCAAGACACAAGCCATCCAAAATAGAGCCACCCATTACGCTGGAGGAACTGTATCGTTTTTTTGCTATCCACCTTAGTATGGGACACAACAGACGAGACAGGTACTCAGACTATTGGAATCGGTCCGGCATCATGTTCTCTCCTTGGTACGGCGAAAATCTTTCCAGAAATCGTTTCTTTCACATTTTACGCTTTCTTCACTTCTCTGACAATAGCAGACCACCTAACGTGAACGACCAGTCCTATGACCGCTTCTGGAAACTGAGGGACGTTTTCGAATATCTACGTGACAAATATGATAAACTGTACCAACCGACAGAAAACTTATCGCTTGACGAAGCCATGATTCTGTACAAAGGTAAAGTGATTTTCAAGCAATATATCCCGAAGAAACGCAAACGATTTGGGGTGAAACTCTACATGCTTTGTGATTCTAAGGGGTATGTTGTCGATCAGATCGTTTACCTTGGCAAAGATAAGACCAGACAGACAACAGAAATGACTTCAACACACGCATTGGTCATTGAACTGACACAGAAAGTTCAAGGAGTTGGCCATAAAATTTTTATGGACAACTTCTTTTCCTCTCCTGATCTTTTTGACGATCTTGCAACAAAGCGTACGCAATGTTGCGGGACCGTCAACAAGAACAGACGTTCGATGCCTGACGACTTCAAAGACCGCTTTTTCAAAACAACACGAGGGGACATACATGTACGGACCAGGGATGACTTATGTGCGGTTTGTTGGAGAGATAAACGAGACGTTTTTCTTCTGACAAACTTTCACAACTTTCCTGTCGACGGTAACTTCCTTGACGAACATAAAAACGCGATCAAGCCGCACATTGTTCTGGAATACAATAAACACATGGGTTACGTTGACAATGCTGACAAGATGACGAACACGTATAACGTGCGAAGACGGACAATGAAATGGACAAAGAAGGTTTTCTTCTACCTTCTTGACCAAACTATTTTAAACTCTTTCATTCTGTTACGTTTCTTTCGACCTTCCCCTGCCTTACGAGACTATAGACTACAACTGATTTACGAACTGGTGGCTCTGGGGACACCACCAGTTCCAGGACCGTCGCACATAATAAGTCGACCTCCACCTCTAAAAATACAAAGGTTGGAAGCTGCCAATTCTAAACATTGGCCCAAGAAAGTTCACGAATGCAAGGACTGTGTGGTGTGCTCCAATAGTAAAAAAAGGAAGAGATCAAATTATGTGTGCTCGGAGTGTAAGGTTCACCTGTGCGTTGATCCATGCTTCGGGGTGTACCACACGCGACAGTGACCCACGTGACCCTAAGGGACCTGAGTGCATTGTACACAAGCTGTGACCAGGCTGTTGGTAAGTACAAGTACTAACTTTCATTTATATTGCATAATTTTACTTCTTTGTCAATGTCTATAATAAAAAAAAGGCATTGGATTGTTACTGGAGATATGTGCAATGTTTCAGAAGAAATATTTATAGTGAAAATACTATTTGATTTTAAGACCTAAACCAAAAAGATTTCGCATTCGGAAGGATGTACGTACATTTTCAATACAATTCTTTACAAACAATATTGAAAAGAAGGGGGTTGGGGGTGTTTTCACCCCCAAATTTAGCATTTTTTTTAGATTTTTTTATCTTTGGCGCCCCGTGGCGCCCCCTGAGTTTCTACCAAGTATGTCAAAGGACTCAAACATTATACCAGGGACCTTCCTTAAGAATACAAAAGTGATTTCATAACTTAGTCGCATTTCGTAACGTCAGAAAAAAATGTTTTCTGGTACACTGCAATGACATAAATTTTACACATTTTTTTCGCATTTGCAAGGTGTCAGAAAATAATTTATAGAAACATTACTATTTCATTCTAAGACCTCAACCAAAAAGATTTCGCATTCGGAAGGATGTACGTACATTTTCAATGCAATTCTTTACAAACAAAATTGAAAAGAAGGGGGTTGGGGGTGTTTTCACCCCCAAATTTAGCATTTTTTTTAGATTTTTTTATCTTTGGCGCCCCGTGGCGCCCCCTGAGTTTCTACCAAGTATGTCAAAGGACTCAAACATTATACCAGGGACCTTCCTTAAGAATACAAAAGTGATTTCATAACTTAGTCGCATTTCGTAACGTCAGAAAAAAATGTTTTCTGGTACACTGCAATGACATAAATTTTACACATTTTTTTCGCATTTGCAAGGTGTCAGAAAATAATTTATAGAAACATTACTATTTCATTCTAAGACCTCAACCAAAAAGATTTCGCATTCGGAAGGATGTACGTACATTTTCAATGCAATTCGTTACAAACAAAATTGAAAAGAAGGGGGTTGGGGGTGTTTTCACCCCCAAATTTAGCATTTTTTCTAGATTTTTTTATCTTTGGCGCCCCGTGGCGCCCCCTGAGTCTCTACCAAGTATGTCAAAGGACTCAAACATTATACCAGGGACCTTCCTTATGAATACAAAAGTAATTTCATAACTTAGTCGCATTTCGTAACGTCAGAAAAAAATGTTTTCTGGTACACTGCAATGACATAAATTTTACACATTTTTTTCGCATTTGCAAGGTGTCAGAAAATAATTTATAGAAACATTACTATTTCATTCTAAGACCTCAACCAAAAAGATTTCGCATTCGGAAGGATGTACGTACATTTTCAATACAATTCTTTACAAACAAAATTGAAACGAAGGGAGTTGGGGGTGTTTTCACCCCAAATTTAGCATTTTTTCTAGATTTTTTGATCTTTGGCGCCCCGTGGCGCTGCTCGGTTTGTACCAAGTATCTCAAATGACCCCCAAAATTATAGCAGAGACCTTTGGCAACAAAATGCTTTTTACTTTATGTCTCTATACGCAATAGTAGTTATTTTAGAAGCTTTTCTTTCATACACTACAAACTGTTAAAAATCATTTAAATTTCCCGCGGTACGGAGAAGCGTACACCCTGCTGGCCGGCGGTAAAGTAAAGGTTAACGTCCCTTTCAGCAGCGAGGCTATATGAGGGATCTACTGATTAACGTGTAATCCAAACCATATGAGCTCCCTCCGGGATGCAAACCCGGGTCCCAGGCTGAAAATGCGTACACTAACCGCATAGCCATGAAGGAGCTCGGCAGACAACGAACAAATGTAAATCAAGTCATCCAGAAGCCTGACTGACGTTCGCCAAATATGAATACCAAAAGGGGTCTATTAATTTAAAACAAAGATACAATTCATGTTGTATGAAATAAATACATGTTTTAAAATGTCTTATATGAAATTAACATCTTCCAGCGTAAATAAACCTGCCATATTTTTTCCATGAGAATACGGGACACTTCAGATCCCCCCCCCCCTTCCTCAACTTTCCAACACAATGCAATGAACTGTAGTCTGGTTATGAACAAAAGTATAATAGGCCGCGGTGGCTCAGTGATAGAGCGTTCACTTCTAGTGCATGGGGTTCCTAGTTCGATCCTAGCTCGCGCCAAGTGAGCTTTGTGGTGGACAAACACCTTTGCGTGGGTTTTCTCGAGATTCTCACGTTTCCTCCCACTTTCTTCATTCTGTCATTTCATTCATTTCTCATCATCACCGTCACCTTGAGCATAGCAGGTATAACTGTGAGACTAAAAGTAAAAGATTTCATTTTATTTAATTTTAATTTTTTTTTTTTCAAGAATATAATTGGCAAAAGTTCACTAAGAAGCAGCTGCTTTTCTCATTTCGTACCCTGCAATTAATTGTATAGACTAAAGATGCCTATGGCTGTATCTGTCAAAATTACGTTCGTCAGTTTAATCTGATGAAAAGTTGATTTTTCTCCTTGTGTCGTGTGTAATTATCAGGACCAGATTCACATTTTTCTAAGACCTGGACCAAAGCACAATTCTGTGCCCCTAGCCTCTGAAAAAGATTATGATTCTTGTTAACTTATCTAATGTGTTGTTAAGAAAAGGCTAGTCATCTGCCCTATGTTTGTAAATGTAGAAACACTCAAAGCCATTTTTTTAATGCTCCGGAGAGTATCCGAGTTTCCATCAAGTGCAACGGAAAAAGTAGCATTGCAAATTTAGCTCGCTATCAAGTCGAACAGGGTGGTGTTATAACTTCCTCGAAACTGTTATATGCAACAGCGTACTGTTCATACACGAATTACGGGATTCCCAGCCAATGTCAGAATTTTTTGTTTTTCACTTTTCGAATAAGCTGATATTGATAGCAGAAATGGAACGTAGTTAAAATATGGGACATTTCCCTGTCCCGACTAAATTTACGGGGACGCGGGACACTCGGGCCCAAAAACGGGACACTCCCGTTTTTTCCACGGGACGTATGGCAGGCTTAAGCGTAAAATAAATAGTTTTATTGTTGAAGTATTCATTTCCGATCCTTCTGCGTTTAATTCGGGATTTTCCCGAGCACTTCTTTCACAGCGTGTACATCAAAACTTCCACTAGTACGGAAATTTGAACTCAGCACTTGAAACAGTAAGCGTTACGTAGTCTTCGAAACCCCGAGCATTAAGCGTCTTAAATTTGACAAGAATTTTTGCGCTATTGCTGGTGTTGATTCTACAGAATGCTTACTTGAAGAGTAGCAACAAATGACTGAACTAAACTGTTATTGTTGGAAAACCAAATTTTAGTTGAAGAACCTTGTGTTTTACATCAAAGGTAAGAAATAATATTAATAGTGTTACTAATGTATTTATATATGTACTATTAGTACCGGCACCTATGACCTTAAACCCGTCAAACGTATGAGTGATAATGTCCCTCGGTGTCGCCAAGTCGACGAGCATACTATTCACGGGAAATATTTTCTAAAGTACAGAATTGCTTATTTTACTTCAAATAGGCTATAAGCATAATCCACACATTAATTTGTTCTATAACTATCTCAAGCTAAGGTAATTTTTTAAAAATTCATTTAGTGCATTCAGAACTTTATAAAGGTCTTATGTTGAATGTTGTTATATACCTTAACGTGAAAGTATTTAATTCGCCCAAGGAAAGTCTGAAATCTGATAAAAATCACTTACAATGTGATCACCTTAGTTGTATCAATAATATACTAACAAATAGGTCAAAAACCCAGGTGGGTTTTAAAGTGGGTTTTTTCAGGTGGGTCCAACCCGAAAAAACCCACCGGTTTTTTTCGGGCTGGGCCCACTTGGGCAAACCCTGGCAGGGAAGCAATTCTCCTTCCTGAGTTGGAGACCTCTCAATGCTTTTTAAGGGTCTTCACTACAGCGAAATTAAACTATCGCTAATTTTAGAGTTTTTCTGTAATATCTACAAAACAAATAAAAATATTCGAAAAGCAGAAACGTAGTGAACTAGACAACATGATTTTACATGTGATACCATTATCGCAACTCATCGATCTGCTTTCGATTTGTAACTCTAGATAGATTTAGCATTTTTTGCGGGTTCTGTAAATAGCGGCATACCAAAAGCAGATAGGTGAATTCTAGTAAAGGTGTCACATGCAAAATCGTATTGTCTAGTTCACTACGTTTCTGCTTTCCGAATATTTTTATTTGTTGTCAATATATTACAGAAAAACTCTAAAATTAGCGGTAATTTAATATCGCTGTAGTGAACACCCTTAATAAATTGTATACTAATAAAAAACGTGAAAAATCTTGTCAGTGGGCAACTTTGCACCTCTGGAAAAATCTGAAACGGTGGAACTGGAACGAGAGGGAGGGAGGATAAAGAAAGAGTAAAAGTGCTTTCATATGTAAATGGTAGCCCACAACCTCGTGCGTAAGACGGTTTATATAACACACAGGTATAATGTAACTAGACACACACACAAACCAGTCGAATGACACCACCTTAAAGGAGACGGTGATAAGACATGAATGAAATTGTGGAATGAAAGCAGGTAGAAATGGGAGAACCCAGACAAAACTCACGCACACGGTGTTTGTCCGCCACAGGGGCCACTTGGTGCTAGCTGGGAACGAACAAAGAACCCCACGCATAAGAGGTGAACGCTCTACCACTGAGCCACCGTGACCCCCTGTCATCTATGAAATCAAAGCTTTAAAAGTTGACCGTGATGTAAACAAAACCAAGTGTACAGAGAAACATATTGTTTCCTGAATCCTACTGTTCCCTTACATCCTGTGTCGTAGAAAATATAGTTCATCTTAATACAATTTTACAGTATTTCGACATAATGACGAGGAGTAAGTGTTGACGAAGTAAACTATAAGTAATTCCAGATGGTTGAGAACCATGAACGCCCGAAGGGGAGGGAAAAGTGGGATCTGAGCCCCCCTGGCTCACGAAAATGTATACGTGATATAGCATATTAAATACCAGAAATACCAGACGGAATAGGAATATAACTATCCTAGAGAATTTTCTTCGGACGCCCCTGCTGAGAACCACAAAACCGCTAACTCCTAATAATACAAAGTCAAGCTAACAGTTGTCAGTACTGCCGCTAGCCTCAGTATTGCCTGCCTCATGTCAGTAGGTGCCGCTAGCAAGCAGGCAATTTGAACATTTAAACTCACTTTGACGATTCAATAGCAACGTAAGAACTGCATTGTTTCAATGTAATTATTTCGTAACAGGACAGAGGTTGTATAATCATATCAGGAAGTATTTTTTAAAGCGGTATCACATCGCAGTTTGCGACGCAAAAACATGGAAATGTGATTCAAATTGAAAAGTATACCGCAAAGTGCGATGCATTTTTATCACCAGGGATGGCCAAAACCATGGTTTTTATTGAGAAAAAAAAACTTTGCTTTTTGTTTAAACCATTTTTTTTAACCCTTTTAAATTATGGCTTTCTTGAGGTATTTTGTACTTTCACTCAATCATCTATTGCGTGAAGACTATTTATCGTAGGATCATGGTTCAACCCCGTTTTGTTTCTAGTAAAGCAGTGTTTCCAACTGCATCCGTAAAATTTCCCTAAAGTGTACCATATGCGGGAAATTTCCGCTCAAAGTGAGGAAAAAGGGATTTTCTTTTTAAAAAATCCTTTTTTATCGCGAATATCTCCCCTTTGGTATAGGATACAATCATGCGAATGCTACTTTAAAAAACTTTGCTTTATGGTGAAGAGAATGAGATACAAGGAGTGGCCCTGGGATGAATAGTTTTGATGCTACAGCCGATTTACATATTTTCCCTTGGTAATACCTTTTTAGTGAATTTCTATACTATCATCATCATCATCATCATCACCACCAAGATTGTTCATTATGGAATATGAATTGTAGCTCGGTTTCTTTGCCATGAACCAGTCTTTCAAACAGTACCACTCGCATCTCTCTAGCATGTACCATAGTGGAGAAAATTTGCGAAAAAGGAAAAGTCAAAAAATTCCTTTTTTCCCTGTTTTGGGTCCCTCTAGCCGGCCCCCGTGTCAACCCACAGAACCCCCCAAAAATCTCAAACATACTACATACTATGTGTAATAACTGTACGAAGTTTCAATGTTATATCTTGATAAATAAGAGGAAAAAAAAATATTGCCCCATGTGCAAACAGTATCAACTTTCCCCTATGTGAGCAATGGAAACCCATTTTTATATATAAAAAAAAATCCTGACTCATCCCTAATTATCGTAGAGACATGATTGATACACCGTTTTGTTTGGCCAAAAATAGTCTTTCAAAACGGTACCACACGCATGTCTCTAGCAAGTACCATAGGAGAAAATTCGCGAAAAAGGGAAATTTGTCAAAAAATCCCTTTTCCCCAATTTCCCTTTTTTGCTAATTTTCTCCACTATGGTACATGCTAAACACATGCGAGTGGTTCCGTTTGAAAGACTGGTTCATGCCAAACAAAACGAGGTACGTATCATGACTTTAGAATAAATAGTGATAACACTGTAGATTCTTTACTAAAGTAATTGACTAAAAATGTGTGAAAAATGAAAAAAAAAAAAGAAAAGAAAAGAAATCGAGATTTTCTGGACGCACGTCTGTTGATTCTAGCAACATGAGTCATACCTCATTTTCTTCAGCGTAAGGCAGCCTTTCAAATGGTACCACTCAAATTTCGCTATAGTGTACCTGTGAACAGAAAAATGGGGAAAATGGAAATTTTTCTTTAAAAAATTCCCTTTTTCCATTTTGGACGAGATTTTCCCGCTTCTGGTACACGATAGGGAAATTGGAGTGGTACATTTCGAAAGCCTGTCTCATAACGAAACCAAGGAGGTACAAACCATGATTCTAGGGTAAATAGTAATGTATCAGGGATTTTTAGAAAAAAAAAAAGTTCTCACCCATCGTCAATGTTTGTGACGTCACAGCCTTCAGACAGAGCTCGCGAGGCTGCAAAATGCCCATAAAATATGTTCTATGATGCTTCCATATTTGAATGAATTAAAAAAAAAAAAAGGTCTAAAAGGCTTTACTAGGGACATAAAGCAAATTCCGAAGGTCGACGCCATGGCACAGGCGTTGGGCCATCATAATTTAAAAGGGTTAAATAATTTGCTCTATGTATTTATATCACATATAAATATCATTTATATTTATATCACATTTATATAAGGTTATTTCGCCTTTGTGTTATTATGCAACAACCGGGTTATGCTGGAAAGGGTACATAAGCTTCAAGTTGAATCCAAACCGCTTCTCGGCTTACATCCGAGAGAAATTGTCCTCCATTTAAACTCGATATCGGGACTGGTTTAGGACCCCTGATAAAAATACGTTGTACTGATCTTCACATACTTGTTAATATAATTGTCAAGAGTCATTTCAGAAAGACAAAAAGATAAACAATTGCGCAAGTGAAACCATTATACAGAATTACATACGGACAATTTCAAAGTACTGCAGAGTACAAAAGAACTAATTCAGTCCAAATTAGTTTGCTACGACTTTTATTAGTCCAAGTTAAAGAAATACAACGACTTACCTTGCATATCAGTATGAAAAGTGAATAAAGATACGAATTGTTTGAGTCCACTTTGGCTCTGACTCATTTATACATAAATAGATAACAAAGATACTTCTAATTTCAATAAATGCCTCTCATGGGATTTGTATGACCCCCCCCCCCTCCCAAAAAAAGTACGGCATTTCGATGTATTTTATCAATAATAAACATTATTGCAACGAAACAATATTTAGAATTTTCCTTTGATTGCAATTGCATAACAATAACAACAAACTGCATTTGTAGAATAATCTCTGAGTAATGAAGAGGGAATTTAGGTCTGAATATAATACGAATAATATACGGGAATGAAACGTGATAACCCACAAATGTGTTCATTAAGATTTTAGGAATAGTTACACTTTTATGAACATTTTTTTTTTTTTTGGGGGGGGACCAGTTAGTTTAAATCAGCCAACCCTGTTTATTAAGAAGCTAAAATAAGAAGCAAGCTGAAAATATATTACAATTATTTCAAGAAACTTTTCTTTGAAGGGTCGGTTCGGCAAGTGAAAAAAGGAATCCACTTTGGGTTACAGAAGTTTTCCTTTCTGTCTTTCCTTCCCTTTGTCGGTTTGTTGCTAGTGGGTCATCCTCCAGACATTCTCAGATTTCGGGCCATCCTTTACTTGTTTATGAGGGTGTAATAAACAAAAATGTCCTCTTTTTTTTTTTAAGAAATGGTACATTGCAAGCAGAGAAAACAAGTTCAAAACTATATTGGACCTAGTCGATATATTGTGTAGCATCAATGGGGCTTGGATGTGGTTAGTAAAACGCAGAAGTGCGCACAATAGATCACTGAAGTCCCGAAAATATAGAAAAATACACTCATCTCTCTCTTTTTTTTTTCCGCTTTTCATTTGAAGTACTGATATACTGGATGCTCATTTATTCCCCTTATAAAAGCCAACATTCATTATTTGCAAGATTTCACCTCGCAAGACACCACGAACCTAACTCAAAAAACATCCCGACCAAATAAAATAATAGTAATAATAATAGATTTATAAAAGAAATCCAACAAATAAAGAAGTTAATTCACAATTCCATTCATAATCCATTCATATTTATTTGACTTCTTTTATGAACCTATAATTACCCATTATAGTACACAAAATGCAATACAAAATTCACAAGTTGAGATACAAATTGAAACATGTATCGCAGTTTGATACACAAAATGTAAATTGAAACCACACACACACACATATTATATATATATATATATATATATATATATATATATATATATATATATATATATATATATATATATATATATATATATATATATATATATATATATATATATATATATATATATATATATATATATATATTATATATATATATATTATATATATATATATTATATATTATATATATACAGGGTGGTTCAGTAATGTTGGACAGCCCTGAATAAATCGAAAACCAGAAGAGATATTAGCAAGAGTTTGGTGGATCCAGATACTTGTGGAAGGGGGACGATTTTTCATTCCAACCCTGTCTTCTTTAGAACTTCCAACAACAATTCCCAATTCACAAAGCCATTTCTAAATCAAATATGTAAATGTATAACTTTTCGTACGGTATTTTGTTGAAAGGTGGTTTCACCTCCTCCCTGCACGTTTGCCATTGTATCTGCTAATGTTGACACGTATTAAAAGTGTATTTGACTACGACAAGAACGAGACAAGACAACATAAATATCTTGATACGGTAATTACAGTAGCAGCTAACCTTCCCTCTATAATCTTCCTTAATTTAAACCGAATTTAAGAGGTGACGTCATCCCATGAGAGCTAGGCTGAAGTCGTATTCACAGATAGATTTTGTTTACGACTGAGATTTTCAACCTGCTTTCATAGTTCACGATTTAAATATTCGAAAATATTTCTCAGAGGCTTTGAATGAATGATTACGATTGATTTTTCTAATTATGGATTAGTCGTTAAAATCCCATGAATATAGTGCTCTAGACGAAATGACTGCTGGACCAAGGAAATATTGTTTCTATCAGAAATAGCTTAAACCTACCATGTAAATAACATGGAATACAATAACGAATTACACAAAATTGCGAAGGAAAAATATTTGCTTAGCAATTACTTTGTTTACGAACATACACGCTAGTTTATCGGTCTATGGAACTGGAAATTTTAGTAGTTAAAAGCATAAACGGATGCTGTATGTACAACTTGTTCATAATGTAGTCCAAATAATCACAGCACACCATATTCAGTCACCATCCCTGATATACGAAATTATATAATGGAATTAGAATTTTTAATCATCTCTGCTATCCTTCTGTTTCACCTTCCCCACCCCGAAAAAAAATACATGAAAGTCTTTTCAGCATTATTTGCAATAACTACTGCCCAGCTGTTACTACCGATATTTTGGAAATATACTCGTGCTCCCCCCCCCCCCACATGCCAAAACTCGAAAGTGTAATCCGTTGACATTGATTTTGCTCCAGTTTGAAAATAAATCTCTAAGCTTTACGTCCCACGCCTATGCTGTGTAGGAAAAAGGGGACGATGATGAGAATGAAAGAAATGGTGGAACGAATAAAGTGGAAGGAAACGGGATAACAACGCTGCACACTTTTTATTCCCTTACAGGGATTAACGAACATAGCTTTGATGTAAGAGATTCTAGGTTTGATTCTCAGTGAGGTACAGAATTCTTTACGTTAAACCAACAACGTAAGTTAATTAGAAGCTATCGCCTTTGTAATTACGAAGGACAAATCCTGTGAAATCGGGTCAGAAAGTGTTAAATTTAAAGAAAAAAATCAATAACAATATAGGTTTCACCATAATTTAAAAAACAAGAAACGCGTAGAAACAGTGTTCATATATCAAAATTTGTTAATGAAATAAAAATATGTTGATAATGTCACACAGAAGTCGACAAGAATTCATTTTATTTTAACTGAAATCCACCACGCACTGTAGAAAATTAATATTTGTAATTTGCATATAGAAAAATTTCCACAATAAACTTTAACGAACTAGGAGCGAAATAACGTCTCACACAGTAATACATTTCAGAGTACAACTTAATAGGGGAAATAACCCTCCCTATCGTCGTCTTCATAATGACATTCCAAAGCAAACGTCAAGACTCATACTAGGAACTACACAAACGCCGCCACACGGCAAAATTCTCTACTGCTTTGCTTCATCATTGTCCGTCGGCTACTTTTCGTAAAATCATTACATGTCACTGAATACTTTATACTGTTACTATTATAAGGAATTATGACCCATGCTTCCACTGTTTGTCAATAAAACATACACATTACTCATGTCAATATATTATTGATCGTCGGCGCACCTCACCCAGCAGAAGAAACAAATTTAATAATCACAATTTTATTTTTATAATTTTGTAATCAACTATATTTTTCTACTATTAAATATTTAAATATCTAAATTTAACAATTTTATTATTTGCCGGTGCACCAACATTTCTTAAAAGTCATTTACCACGATTTTTAAAATGACAACCGTGTTGCTGCATGTCGAAATCAAATTGGAAATACGGTGCATCTATACATTTTAAGCTAATCAATTTCTGGGAAGTATTCAACAAATATTAAATAACGTATTCATACATGTTGTAATCTTATTTGCACTTTCTGAACTGGGTGGGGTCACCCCAAAAAAAATCTGAAAAAAAAAAATTGGCACGATCATTCAGAATCAAATACTCACAAACGTCTATTGAAACCTTATTATTCGGGGACCTATTCGATTATCACATATGTAAAATATATTATGATGACAATGACACATACCATCATTTTGTAGTTAACCTTCCGACCCGTCGAGTTTTCCATTCGCACTGCCATCTTTCAAGGTTATATCAAGGGGTGTGCCGCACAGTGTATGAGAACTTGATACCACAAAATGCAGGAATTCAACTTCACCATCACCAGCTCACTCAACACACAGCATATATTTAACAAAATAAGGTAGTGAAAAACACAAATCAAAACATTTAAAAAAAACTTATAAAAAAGATTTGTTTAAGCAGTATGTTTTAAGTCGAAGGAACCACTCCCCAGGCTTCCCACCATTTTGCTGCACCAGTTGCCAGTTCCCACTAAGCAACTGCGGCGGAGCCACAATCGCCTTCCACTTCGTGGGGCTCAGGAATAAGCAGTACATCGCCAAGGACGACTTCGGACGAAAATAAAAGGCATTTCATTTGTTTTAAATTCCTCGAAACAATTTTATTAAAGATTACAATACAAATTTAATTGAAAACACGATATTCACTTCACATATTTTATTTTTTAATTACCGTTCAATAAATTTAACGTTAATGTTGGTCGTTTCTAATACTGTAAATGTAAATGATACACTTATGATTCACATTGCAAGATCATAGAAAAAAATGCGAAGTCTAGAACTCACGTCCCATATTTTATTATACGTTAATAAATTATCGGATTGGATAATAAACAAATAAATATAATCATTCATCTGTCTAGATTCAGACTTTGACCTCCAGTAAACCAGGTTCGCATCTAGACTGTAGCGCCAACTGCCTGCCGACTAGATGAGCTGCGGCGGCGCATTACAGGGAGGGAGTATGTGGGGCAAATGCCATCTCACGAGGGATTTTAATCCGTCCGAGCTGCTTCCCCGTTTTGATTTATTTGCTACGTTATTTCCTAGTTCACTTAACCTAATGCAGACAAAGATAAATGACCATGAATGTTAATTCTTTATAATTAAATTTGATCTAACGCCTCACACTTTCCCTTTCATCTGCACGTCAAAGGATCAATGATAAGCGTGTTTTCTGTATGATAAATGTAATTTTGAATGGATCTCAGAAATCCTCCTTTTTACTGAAGTTCAATGTAGTTTTTTTAAAAAAAAAATCCAAATCTCTGTAAGAGTCCTATAATTTTTATCAAAAAATAAATAAATGAATGAATGAATTTGAACAACTCTTTTTTAGACTCTAACATTAATGAATGTGGCTGCTCAAGACCTTTATTTAAAATCGAAACACTGACACTGCTACGTAGGGTTGCGAGAAAGTAAGCCTTTTAAAAAATGTGGGTGGCCACTTTTTTTTTTTCGGCAAGTCTGCACCTTTTCAACGCTCACCCATAAACATTAAACATCTTCCAGTTGTAAGCTCCCTTCCGGCTATAGGTTAGCACAGTGGTTCTCAAGCAATGTCTCGCGACAGACTCGTATGTCACATAATTCCCGAGAGTGTGTCGCGAAAATTTAGAATTTAAAAATCATGAAGAATTTAATGATAATTAGTTAAAATCGAGGAAGACTGTATCAGTCAACACCTCCAACGGTAGCAATAATGCTCAGTGCTATATAGAGTTATTATAAAAACTAATTAGTTTCAATATTATAATAGATATTATTATTATTATTATTCTTTATAATAAAAATATCAAACAAGTGTGTCGCGATGTCCTGCACGTTCAGTAAAGGGTGTCAAAAAAGGTTGAGAACCACTGGATACGTGTGGAAAATCTGGGTTCGATTCCCTGGGGGAGCTCATGTGGTTTGGATTCAACATTAAGGTTGGTTTAAAGAGACATGTTTTGCCGATAGATGTCACTATAGTATTCGTATCTTTCTCATGTATTTTTTCACCTTTTACGAAAATTCACGATTTCTCTTACAAATTTCAACCTAGAAACTTCAAATTTTTAGAGAAGGAACTTCATAACATATTGAAGGCAAGAATCCGTGCCAATTTTTTATTTAGAATTTTCTTCATTGTTGAAATGGCTTGATTGTTGAGATGGATATCCAAACCTTTAACAATATAACTGGTTCAAGATTGAAGAAAATTCTAAATAAAAAATCGGCACGGATTGTTGCTTTCGATAGGTTATGAAGTTCATTCTCTTCTCTAAACATTTGGGGTCTGTAGGTTGAAATTTTAAGATAAATCGTGAATTTTCCTGAAAGATAAAAAATAGATGGGAGAGATACGAAGACTGTGGTGACATCTAACAGCAAAACTTGTCCCTTTAAACCATCCTTAAGCTGTAGGTTCAAGACTCATAGCCTCACAGCTGAAAGGGATGCCGAACGTCAATCCAAAAAGTCCTCCACTTGTATCAAGCCCTAGGGTATATGGTCCTAACGCAAATCAAAATGGAGACTGCTTTTCCGTACTAATAATTCCACAACTAAATATCAATATGGTTTCTGTTGGGTCAGAGATCATCGCTAGATTTTTCTCAAAGAAGAGGGCACAAACGATCATCACAAAAGTGCAGTCGCGAATAGTATACGCCTTGATACACGTGTGAAAAATGCTACTTTATGTAAAACAAGTATTTACCACAATGTGTAACTTAGTATAGCACATGCGAAGGAAGTTGAATATGTTTCGACATGTATTTCGAAGAACTGAGTCACTTCTAAAATCCAGGATTGGTTAATTGTGCTTCTTGCGCCACTCTGCGCAAATACTCATTTCTAAAAACAAAATTTCCTCCATTTCTTAGGTCCCCACACAAGTTTTAACGTCAGCACTGCCAAGTGTCGTAAGAACTCTTACGGAAACAGTCAAATCATAATTCAGAAGTCACTCAAGTCTTCCAATACCAATGGAATAAACTTTATTCTAGCACCAAAAAATGTTTACAGAGTCGCTAAATCTGTATTTTTCTAATTTTATTTTACGTTACATTATGATTTAGATTTCTGGGCTGTCGGCATCTATGCCAAGTTAGCTTGTCACGTATGAAGGATGACGTCCCTCGGCGATCACACTATCTGAAGAAAAGGAAGGAAGAGGACTGGGATCTGTATGTACAGTACTATCCCGGCATTTGCCTGGGGTGAATGAGGAAAACCCAAGAATACTTCACTCAGAATGGCTGGTCTGAAAAAGCTTTTTACACTTTTTCCGAGTGTCCCCAATGGGAATCGAAACTCGGACCGCTAATTTTATTTTATTTAATTTCTACGAATGTTATGATTATATTGTAAAATTGTTGATTTCAAGCGTGAAGAAATCGCAATAGTACACATATTCATGTCTCCCTACACATATATTAGTTGGGGTGCGGTGGAGTTAAATTAAAAACCATTATTTGTAGATAAACAGTTACAGTTCTACATGGAAACTGGGAAGCACTGGGTTCGAATCTGCTGCCCTTTATGCCAAGCAAGGACTTTTGGATATTTTCCTCAATTTTAACCTGAGAAATGGCGCGACTGTACCTAGCCAAAAGGGCGATTTTATTGTGATTTATTCAACTGCATTTATATTTATGTTAAGAAATAAAAGCTGTTAATACTATTAAATATTGCAGAACTTTTTCTTTCTTTTAACGCCAGACACGGTTGAAAAGTTATTTAAACTGGAAGCTATTTTTGTACTGAGACTGGAGAAAATATTATGGAAATGCTTGTACTTATAGGTGTCATCCCATCATTCGCTTGGTAGGATCGAAAAAAAAAAAATCTTTAATGGCCTGCCAGGAAGGCTTTCCGCGGGGTTCAAACTTAGCATAAATAATTAATCTATATCCGCTTGGATATCAATTCAATACTGACGGAGCAAAGGAAATGAATTTCAGCTGGAGATCACATCATGAGAATGAAGCTTAGGACCAATGCTAATTATCTACTGATTTTTTTTTTTTTTTTTTTTTAACTAACAGTTTACCTACTCAACATGTGCCAATGTTACAGTGTACACAACATGAAATTGCAGTTTGAATTTTTGCATTTCCCCTCACCCTCCTTTCGCAACTCAAAAACGTTCATAAGATACGTTAATTAATATCTGAAAATAGAAAACTGAAAAATTCGACAGATTTGTCAAGTAGAAAGTCACTTAGTTTTCATTTTAGCGTTGTATTCCACGGCGATATTACTATTTTGCACCCTGAACACTATGCTAATCCGCTAAACTAAACAGCCCTGCGGGTAGTATACCATGTAAGATACTTCCTTATGTGTACATGGCGAAACTATTTTGACTCTTCGTACCTTGTTAACTCGAAGAATCACCTCCAACAAGGAATCAGATTCCTGGTTTTTGAAACTCTATATCCTGGCCAAAATTGAGGTAATCCATAAAATAGTTTGTGCTTTCCCCAGTCACCACCCCAATTATGATTATTCATCCGAGATTTACGAAGGTCATTTTAAAAGTCTTGCGCGCGCGGCCGTTAGAGTGGTGTGACAAATTCAATTGTTTGTCAGTTGTGAGTCAGAGTTTGGGCTTGATGGTTGTGTCTGTTTGCTGGTTCAGGTGACTGTGCTGTAAGAAATTCAGAGTTAAAATGGAAGGTGGATCCGACTCAGGCCCGAGTACACATAGTGACCAGCGTTCCTATATCAAAATCGAAATTCTACGTGGGAAGAATCCAATTGAAACTTACAATGCTTTACGAGAAGTCTGTAGAAATAGTATAGTGCAGCGTTTCCCAACCGGTGTGCCGCGAATAGGTCGCTGGTGTGCCGCGAGGAAATCGAAACAAAATTGTCAATTCTATAGGTATCAAATTGCAAGACAGGGAAAACTGTATATTTGTATTTCACATTACTATGAACCTCTACTATGAATGTATAAAGGTTTTATACTGTGTTACTTTTCTGTACATTTTTAACGTTGAGAAAAGTTTTTGTTATCACTGTCATGACCATTATTGCTTCATTGTTGTTGCACTTTATTTCGTAACTTGAAATTTTAAAATATCATTCAATCTTTTTGACAAAGCAAACATGCGTAAAAATTACCTACATTTGTGTGTTAAAAGTACAAGAGGTTTGTTTATTCGTTCGTTATTTAGTGATCATCCTTTTTAGTGAAAGGTTGGACACAGTTTTCGAAAGATAAAGTGTTTTTTTAAAAAAACCGTGTCCTATATTTCACTACAATTGTTTACTATTTTTATATTAGAATGAGCAATAAGCATAATGATTTACCACAAAGGAGAACCAGTCATCGAGCTTTCTTCTCTGTGAGAAGATCAGTAGGCCTAATCACAGAAAAAAAATCACAGTATTTCATATATACAGATAATAATAATAATAATAATAATAGCTATATATATATATATATATATATATATATATATATATATATATATATATGTGTGTGTGTGTGTGTGTGTGTGTGTATGTGCCGCGAGAATTCAAGTTACACTTGTAGTGTGCCGCAAGTTGAAAAAGGTTGGGAAACTCTGGTATAGTGGATCGTAGCACTGTATCATGATGGTCAGCTTGTTTTCGTGAAGGTCGTGTAAGCACTGCGGACAACCCAAAAATTGGAAGACCGTCAACTGCAACGGACTATACTTCTGAGATTATTGTACATGACGTTTTGAGAGAGGATCGATGAAAAACATGAGGAAATTGCATATGAGGCCAGAACGTCTGTCACTTCAGTTCACAGAATCATTACTGAAAAAGTGTGAGAGAGAAAAATCGCTGCCAGATTGGTTGCGCATGATCTGAGTGAAGAGAAGAAAGCATGTAGCAAAATAATCCTTCCCCACCCACCATATAGTCCTGATTTGAACCCATCACTTTGATTTGTTTCCCAAATTGAAGGAACCACTTCGTGGGAAGCGTTTCAATAGAATTTACGAAGCCTCCAATTAGGTGATTCGACTGACCAGACAGCTCAACAATGAGTGGTGGGAGAGCACTAAAATCTGAACGCCTTACAATGGTTCGAATTCGTGCTGAAAACGGATGCCAAACTTCATCACAAAACACTGCACAATCTTAATGCACCAAGCGAGTGCTAGTGAATGATCACCGTTCTTGCTTTGAACTGAGGTGGTTCTCTGTTAGAATTCCGCGGTCGATATTCAGACTAAAGATTTGATTTACTTTAACTTCATTTTCAGTTTAGCGTCCCTTTCGGCAGCGAGGCTATATGACACGTGAACCTACAGTTTAACGTGGGATCCGAACCGCATGAGCTCCCGCCTGGAATCGAACCCGGGTCTTCCACGCAAAAGGCGCGTACGCTAGCCGCTTAGTCACGACGGAGTTCTCTAGACTAAAGAGTTTCCAGTTTTTGTCTTACCATATGACTGCAGAGAAAACATCTATGAACTTAGCCCAAACCGATTTCCTTCAAAGCTTGAAATGAAAATGAAATCTTTTTAGTTTTACGTCCCAGGTTATGCTGGCTAGGCTAAAGGAGGCGGTGATGATGACAAATGAATGCAATGGTGGAATGAATAGAGTGGGAGGAAACGGGAGAACCTCGAGAAAATCCACGGACAAGGTGTTTATCCACCAGAGCCCACTTGGCCAAAGCTGGGATCGAACCAGGGACACAGGCACCAGAGGTGAACACTCTATCACTGAGCTACCGAAGCTTCCATTCCTGTAATAAAGTTTGTGCTGTGTGTGAGTAAATGATATTTGCCCAAGGCAAGTACAACAGTGTCAGGAGAGAAAATATTTAATTGTAGTATTCTCGCTTTATTGTAGCTACTGCGTGTAAAATTATCTTTGTGTCAGCCTCTTCATGTGTACTACTCACTTGTCAGAGATGCGTATGCAATCGTTCCTTTAGCAGTTTGTCTCCAAGCTATGACCACATTCAAATTCATGGTTGTCGATAATTGCAAAAGCTAGAAAATAGACAATTCGTGCTTTGTTTCCTCATGGGAAAGAAGCTTCTGCTTTAGTAGAGAGTATATCAGCTTGCAGGTTCAGTTCGGTAATAGGCATATTGCAGGTTCAACTTTTCCAGACGTTTCGACCCTATAAGTTGTTTCAGATAATCATCAGTGTATACATCAAATGGAGACACCTGTATCTACCATATTTGTTAATTACGAATATACAGCTGATGAAATTGTCCGCTAAATCAGACTGTGTCCTGATACTTCGTTGTTTGTAATGACATTACCAAGGATCTTTGTATCTGTAATCACATTTATCGGGATACTTTCATACTGAGACTTATCTAGTAATGCCTCAAGTAATTCCAAGGAGCAAACATTAAAATGAGGTATTACAGAAAATTCGTAACTGTTTACTGTATCACCGATGTCTATCAGAGGGCGCGATCTTGACACTATCAGCATTCTTGAAAATAGCTCTCAGTCTTCTCTTAGTTCTAAACTGCTACCTTTCTGTTTATTTTAGTTCTCTGAACTGACTGCTTACAGGTACTCACATTTATCTTCCTCATGAGATCCCACATGTTGACTTGTCCAGTCACTGCATTTCTGTGTGAATTCAATGAAATTTTTCCCTCCAATTATTGACATTTTACAGGGACGCGGTGGCTCAGTGGTAGAGCGTTGATCTCTGATGCTTGGGGTCCCGGGTTCGATCCCAGCCCTATCAAGTTAACTTTGTGGTGGACAAACACCGTGTGCATGGGTTTCCTTGGGGTTCTCCCGTTTCATCCCACTTTCTTCATTCCACCATTTCCTTCATTACTCATCATCACCGTCTCCTTTAGCCTAACCGGCATAACCGTTGGACGTAAAACTCAAAAATTTCATTTTATTTTTTACATTTTACACAAGTGGTTCTTCGTCTTTTGTGACACAATGCACTTTGTGTTAATGATTACAAGTTCATTTCTAGCACAGATGAATGGGTTTCCTGCTCTCCAAAATGCTTCTACAAGTGAATGTATAAATTTACTTTATCTGTTAGATTTACTTACTGACAATTCATGATGTTTCTTCTTGCAATTTTGTTAAAATTTAGCCAGTTTTTATTATTATTATTATTATTATTATTATTATTATTATTATTATTTACAAACCGAAAATGCACAGGAATTCAAGAAGAAACGTGTACTTTAATTCTCATGCAATGTAATTCTAACTATTCCTCCGATTACTTTCATAGCTCTATTTTCGTATTCTAAAGTATTCTGCATATTCTGTGCCTAACTGCAAAATGAAATTATGACTTGTTTAAAACCCAGTTTCCTTTTTCATTTTTTTTTTAATATCTGGTCTAAGATTTTTTATCTCATTCAAGTACAAAGCAATTAGCCTGAGTAATTTAACAGATATAAAGCAAAAAAAAAAAAAAAAAAAGTCATGCAATGAAGGAAGATGCAGTTCCCAATTCCTTGTTCGCACAGATGAAACAAATGCTAGTAAGAATCCTGACTTTTATATACTGCCGCACTACTACCGGATGTCAAAAATATTGAGAACGAATATTTTTAGACTTATTTACCATTAAAAATCAGATCAAAATTGGAGCAGAGGGACTCGAGATACCTCACATTTTTTGAACTCTCAAGCCGCCATTTTTAAATGCACGCTATTTTGAAATGATACCATTATGAAAGTGACACCAAAGTATTCTGATATCCTGACACATCTAGAAATTACGTTAAAAGTAGTCCCTTGCCTTCTTCACGTAGGAGCATACGGAATACTCGTATGGTCCCTGACTAAAACTAATTCGCAATACTTGCTTCGATCAGTTTGCTCCCTCAGTGTGCCACCAGCCTTACGGAACAAAAGAGGAACAAAGAACTATATTACTGAGATCTTGGAATTCCACTACCACTGAGCCGTAGTGTCCCAATAGCAAACACAAATATCTTGTCATAAACAGAGTATCTCAAACTGTGATCGCGGGCCACAATTTGGTCCTAAAGATTTGCCCTTCTAGTCCTTAGATTGAACCTTAGACTAGAAAAGATGAAATTTAGGTAAACTGTGTGTCACACACTATAGTTGGGAACCTTAAATATGTACAGACTATACAAATGATAAAATACAATTTAATAAGAAAATATTAAATTATCTTGATAGTCTTTACGCATTTAAAAAATAATATGCGTTTCCTTCTATTAGTACAAATATAAATTTCATGGTATTTTAACTAATACTATTATAAAAATATAACTAGTTTATACTGGTATTACCATATGATCAAAACACTTTTAAAAAAAGTTTTGAAGGAGACATAGGTACGGTAATAAATAGAATATTCTGACTATAAAAGTGACCCCACTTGAATCAACGTTTGAGAAACACTCCCACAAAGGATCTCAGATTACGATATCCACAAAAAAGTAGTTGATTTTTCTTTAAAACCATGATTATAAAAGGGAAAACTGACAATTTGTTACACTATCCTGGAACGTAAAACAACATTGCTTAAGAGATATGTAATACTGGTTGCAAGGCAGGGGGTACAGTAAGAATTCCACGTAATAAACAATAAAAACCTCAGTGCATCACGCTAATTCTCAATCATGTTAATGAATATCACTACATACGCTATCACTTGTCTATATGATCCTAATAGATGTCGCTACATGCGGAATTACTCTGTATAACGTAGCCCTTGAATAATTATATAAAAAGTATGATATGAGTTTGGGGTGGTTGCTGTGGAAATTTTAACCCGCAGCATACAGTGAGAACAAAACTTGTACGCAACAACCTGTATATATATTGACCATTTCCACAACAAGATTGAGAAAAGGTTGTTACATGCTAACATAATAATAACAGAACCTTTGTCCTACTCTGCTAGCACGAGTGAGTAGACTGAAATATTCCTTGGAAGCTGTTTTACTGTTACCGGTCTCTCACTTCCGACATTATTTTACGTTCTATTTGACGAAATAAAAATAATTAGCCTCAACCCTCTTATGCCTTCAAGGATTCTCATCAACTGCTGGTATTACCTGTTCAGCGCTGTACTACAAAACACATGGATAAAAACGGCTGCTAATAAAGAAGGTCTGTCAGCTTCATACAACAGATGAGTAGAGTGTCCATGGCCTCAGCAAACTTGCAATGACATTACAATCCTTTGCGGCCTTGAATTACAACGGTGTTGCCTAAGCCAGTCAGCGATGTGCATATTCTGCCTCATAAAATATTTACTTTACAGCCAGAGACTAATCTGAGGAAAATCATAAGCAAAGTCAATAACGAGAAAAAAAAAAGTGGGAAAGCAAATGAAGTCTCAAAGTAGCAGCTTAACAACACTCAATACAATATTGAATAATATTTAGTATACAGGGAGTTAAGCAAGGGTAATCAACAAATATTTTAGACTGAATTCTTCTCACAGTAAGATTTTATTGATTGCGTTTTTCAACGCGTAGCTGGGTGTTCTACAGGGTGACCAAAATGTTGCGTACATCAAACGAAAGAGGTAAATTTTGCAGGTTTAAAGTAGTGATGTGAGCCGGGTAAATACTCACTGGGTAGGTCACGAGCGTCTCTGGCGGGGGGACGAGGGGGACACGCCCCCCAATATTTTGAAGTACAAACTACTCAATATTTTATTATAAATTTATTATTTACTATCGATAGAATAACATATAAATAATAATAATTTTATTTGGAATATAATATTCAGGCTGTGGAACGATTATAACAGAGTTCTTGATATACCTCAGGGAATCCGTGAAGATAAGCAGAAGATAAAAATGGAATCGAAGATAATAAACAGCTTGGACTAGGAAGTGCCATTTAAATCAATGTCTTTGATGCCCCCCCCCCCAAATTTTACATGCCAGAGTCGCCAGTGGGGTAGGTATATATAAAACAGGTATTTATCAACAGAAACCATCAAGCATCGCTGTTACAATACCGGTGGGTACAAAATTTTCGGTATAGAATTGTAAAGTGTAAATTCTATTGCTATTATTACAATTACAAATATCAATATCCAAAAGTATCTGACGTTCTTTCTTCACTTAGATATATTCATCTCATGTAAGTAAATAGAAACAAATGAAAAAGAAAAATGGAGGCCTTCAAAGTAAAACGTAGACAAATTCACCAGTGCTCACAAGATGCTGTCTACAATACACTGAGCAGCGTAACTCGGTGGGTCAGAATGAGTCATGGTAGGTGGTGGGTCACAGTGAGTCACGTCCTGTTGACTTAAGACCCACTGATTCACTCCATCTCTGCAAACAGCAGCGTTATTTTAGACTTTGCTTGTAGGAGAAACAATATACTCAGCCTCACACAAGAGTATCACATTTTTTTTATTAGTATATTATTATATCTGATTAAAATATGAGTATTTCTAAAGCTCAGGGAGAGCAATTGCCCCCTGCCCTACACAAATGACGCTTCTGATATCAAACTGTGTATGTAAATGTTCGTAAACCAAATATTGGTTTGGTTCCCTGTTGATACCCTAGCGAGTAGTTAGTTGGACGCAGTTAAGAGCACACTTAGAAACGAATTAAAAGAAAATGAAATGAAATGAAATCTCTTGAGTTTTACGTCCCACAATATGCCGGCTAAACTAACGGAGACGGTGATGATGAGAAATAACTGGAATGGTGGAATGAATACAGTGGGAGGAAACGGAAGAACCCCGAGAAAACCTACGAACACGGTGTTTGTCCACCACAAAGCCCACTTGGGATCGAACCAAAGACCCCATACACCAGAGGTGAAAGCTCTACCACTGAGCCACCGTGCCCCACAAGAATTAAAAGAGTAGAGGGGATCGTTTCATTCCGCTAGGGGTAATAGAGGGAATGTACAGTAAGGTTAGTGGAAAAGCAGGTGATAGTGAATATTGGTAACCACCAATCAATACTGCTTTACTTAATATGTATCAAATAAATTTTGGTAATTAGCAATCAATACTGCTTCATTTAATATGTATCACATTCAATCATAAATTGCTACTAGCTAAACCTCCGCCCTCTACACAGCGCATCATTCATATGTGAGCATGAATCTCCTTGTCATTCCTTACAACATCTGTACATGTCACTTTACAGACACCAGTGAAATACGTCTTGATAAAAATCGGCAATGAGTACCATAAACGGGAGATTTTCTTTCGATTATTTCTTGAACATCTCGCACCGTTTGCAAGATTTGAGCCTACTTCCGGTTGGAATTTCTAATTCATGTATAAACAATGTTTTCTTTCTTCTTGCATGCAGTATGTAATAAGCAAATACACTACACACACAATTAATTATAATGTCAGTGATATATAGTGTTCATTGGGCAAAATGCTTCAAGCAATAAAGGTTCATGTTTGACTGGAGAAATGGTTATCCTTCGTTTTTCATTATCATTTGAGCATGAAACACACGCCTGAGATATATACTACTCCTGTATACAATTATATGGTGTTCGAATGTATAACTCATAGGATATGTTTTTTTTTTTTTTTTAAATTTCAACACTTCCAGTATACTTCTAAAATTGTAATAAACAACGGCCAT
This sequence comes from Thermobia domestica, assembly GCF_964235325.1. Taxonomy (NCBI): domain Eukaryota; kingdom Metazoa; phylum Arthropoda; class Insecta; order Zygentoma; family Lepismatidae; genus Thermobia; species Thermobia domestica. Next base: position 25,502,371 of record NC_137468.1, on the reverse strand, counting down.
GTATTTTAAATGTTCAATTAGAACTGGATAACCTACACAAAATTTGGAATCAGACAGTGAAAATGGCACGTTTCTAGCATTTGTGGTTTTCGAGCATTTGCAGTTTTCGAGAGAACTCATTGTCGAAAGGTTGGAGACAAACATATAAACTTTTCTTTGGAGACAAACATATACACCTAGCATTTTAATATACAGACAGATAGATTTTCGTCGACAATTACTGCTCCTAATTGAGGTGATTCAAATAAGCAAGGAAGAAACTCAACCGAAACCAAAATACCCATTTGAGTAAATAATCAGGTATTTGTTTCAATAGATGAATACCCAACTATTTTACGTCACTAGTTTAAAGTAGTTGTGGGCACGAAAGCCGGTTTTATTTTTTGCAATCGAAACGGGTTTTTGAAACTTTCAAAAGAACGGTTCGGTCTTTTATCAAACTGATTTCAATTTCAAACCCAGTTCGATTTCCTAATAAACTTTTTGGTTCCTCATTAACATGTTTGGAAATGAGTACTACAAGAACGAAAAAGGATACCGGCTTCAGCAAAATTACAGTAGTTTCGGCAAATACCCAAAACTATTTTCGAGAAAACAGAAATGCCAGTTCCTTTTTAGAAACCAGTTATGCCCATCCCTAGTTTGAAGCACAAACTACAAGACATACAATATGTTTTAATATTGTCTATTGTTCTCGTTGTCTCTATATTGGAACCACGCTTCGTCAATGAAGGAAACCTAATTAAGCTCTTCAATTCAAAGGACAGCAATCAGTAAACGCTAAGCGTTTTTCTTTATCCAGGCACCTTCAGTTTCTGCACACAAAGAACATGATATGCACGAATGCATATAATCCTTATCGCTTTATGAGCACTTCCGTATATTTCTGATTGTACTGATAAACTTCGCAGGTTTTTTGAAAGCGAACGCTGTATCATTTCCTTAACTTCTGCCAGTTTAGGCTCAATAAATTGATCGATCTACCTGATCTCTTCCTGGCCGCAACCAAACTGCATCCTGAAAACGGACTAAGAGCACTGCCACATGCGGATATTTCTACCTAAACTCATCTTTAACACACGTGAGATAAACTGGTGAAATAATGTTGAATTCAAAAATTTGTCGCCCTTAGAAAAGACAACACAATCTTAGCTCTACTTAAGATGTCATAAGGTATTCTAAAATATTTCCGAACTCACTTAAAATCTGTACAGTGGATCAAGAAGCTTAGAAAAAATTGGAACACGAAAAGTTGACTGTGTACCATTTATCCAGACTCAGAATACGATAGCTTATATATTTGTACGAGTCGTATGTTCGTAAAAACTGATCCATTTTGTATGATATACCATTTATCTAGACTCAGAATACGATAGCTTATATATTTGTACGAGTCGTATGTTCGTAAAAACTGATCCATTTTGTATGAAAGATGTCACAATCTCATTGCTTGGTCTCTCTTCAAAAACTTACAAACCAATTGCCTAGGGACGTACTCACCTCAGACTACATACGTAAAAGATAAACATTTCCCCAGATTAGTATACACGGTTTCCGATGGGAGCTTATCTAATTTGGGTCCCGCGTTAAATTGTGCGTCTAGTATAGCCTGGATGCAAATGAGACGATGAACTTCAATTAACAAAACAACCAGAATACACGGACAATTAATTGACTGAGCCTGTGTTCCCTGGACACTCATTCGCGTGTTATCGACAGAGGAGCACTTTTTGTCTTGTCTGTTATGATAACAAGTAAATGATTAAAACGGGTAGACTTTAACAATCTTACCTTTACACTGAGAGACAAGCGGCTCTCCAATGTAGGCACGAAGTCCCGTCCCTCCCCAATAATTACGAAAAATATTGATTAAAAATAATTATGGATATTTATTCCTCTTCAGGAATGAGAAACGATCGAACAAAACCTTTGTTTTACTATAGATTTTGCCACCGTGATTAATGTCCAAGAGAGATTTGGCAATAGAGTAAATCACGATGATTTGATGTTATCCTCTGCACAAGTATGAAGGCTTGACACTCGCATTAGCCTGTCTCACAGAGCAGCCCTTCAAATGCCTTACATTACGTCCCTTTCTACCTACCCTCTTGCGGCGGGCGGAAGGGTCAAGTCTCTTGGTTCCGTGCTGCTTTTGCGCGCTTCACACATTGATGGTGGGAGGGAATACCCCGAGAAAAGAAAGACTCATATTGTTTCAAAGGCGAAAGGACTAAGCAGAGCACTTTCGAAGTATTCTTTGCAACGTTTATATATTAATACAAATTACTATAAGGAAAAAATAATATATTTTCTTAATGCAATTTACAATTTCGGAATTTAGTACGACTAGATATATGATAACGTTTTCTTCGCAAGCACTTAAGAACGAACAAAATATTCTTGGACTGCATTTTAGATAAATATATTTTCAAATAAATCATTATAAAAACCAGTAAGTAGAGACAAATCAATACTAGGGCAGAGTACTATCAAGGCATGTATAGTAGGTTAATGTGGGCAATACTCAACAGGGGCTGAGTAAATTTGGTTCCCGCTAAATTCCCAAGACGTCATGCTAATTTTGGAACTTCCCTGTGAATATATGTTTAGCAAGTCTTCTGTATGGAATTCGCGGAAGAAGCAGGGATGATTCTGATTCTACATTCAACAGTAGGTATCCCTTGGTGTTGACAATGAATGGTAGAATGAAATAATATATGATAGTGCTCTGAAGCTGTCAGTACTCAGAGATACAACCACAGACAATTTATATTTTACACTATGAACCTGGGTTATATTCGGATCAAAATTAAGAACGAGTGTAAATTTGAGCTAAAAAAAAAAAAAAAAAAACTACGTCACGGGGCTATTAACAACACAGAGAGGGGCAAATCATAAACGTCGTGATGGTAGTAACAAGTGGGGGGTTTCTGTAGAAAGGGAAAAAACCATTACCATGTTGCCACCTGTAGCATCTTTAGAAGTACTTGTCAACCGAAGTGGAGGACGAACAACGAAAGCCTCAGCGGAGTACGACGAGGTAGCAGGGAAACAAATGTTCCCCAAATGTCAATTCGTTTATTTTGATCAAAAAACAGTAGTAACAGAGTCGATTTATGTTTCGACTTCCGGTTCCGGAATCTAAATAAACGTTTTAATTCGACGAATCTGCATACACATAAAGGAAGTTTGCTTGTAAAACTAGGACATTACCACAAGTCTGAAATGAATTCTTAAAATTATTCTCGGAGGAAACAATGTTTATCCAGAGAAATACTAAAATGCTCAAATAAAATGAGTAACATTCCCGCTTTGTAAACGGAATAAAGCCTCTACCAAATCATCCAAATCATGTGGAAGAAATTGCAAGTAAGGTCTTGCAAAGTCTATTACGAACTCATTCATTTAAGGAGCAGCTTGGCTCAAACGAAATTCGAGTGAGCAGTAATTTATTAATTGAGCCGCATCACGAAACAAAAAGATTCTTTAGAGAAAAGTAGTTTCGTGATGAAGAGGATACTTCTTCAACCAAATGATGAGGAGAACAGTCTGTAGCGGAAGTCGACAAATGGAATTATGACGCAACTAGACAAAAAAATTAAAAACATGCACTTCAAAGGAACGGACACTGGACACCACTAGTTGTAGATATACTTTCTTGCAAATGAAATACATGAAATCATCTGTCTTCCTGTTACGACATATAGAAATTGTATAGTATGTGGTAGTGCTATTCAGACGGTGTACAGTGCTGGTAATTAAAAGATCTAACAATTTATTTTTTTTCTTTTCCCTTTTTCGCCTTAACCCAGAATCTCCTTTTTCTAGCCAGGGGAATTGAAGGGAAAGATTAATAATGATTACTGTAATACAGACCACTGCTACGTTCTATTACAGAGATATTGTTTGTTGTGAAGTTTAACATCTCTTTTTGGCACTGAGGCTATATAGGACATTAACCTACAGTTTGATGTGGAATCCGAACCGTCGAAATGCCTCAGTGCTCTCTGACAGTAAATCGAGCCCGGGTTTACGCGCGCTAGCTACTAGTTCAGCGGGGAGAGTTTCCATTTAGAAAGAGTATCCTCACACATACACAAAAAAGTAATACTAGGATATTAGTTGGAAATGCGCTGAATCACTGGAAATTTTGGTTTATGTCAAACGAATACGTATAACCCCGTAGTAACAAAATGCATCAACACTTTCCGTGGGAATCAAATGAAGCTAAAGTAACTTATCTTATACAAAAACGGTCATAAGGAGGGGAGCCAAAATGCATTCATTCACGAGTAATAAGGTATAAAATTAATGTACGGGGAAGGGTCAGAAACTAAGTTACAAGGCCAATATTTCTGGAGTTTCGTTCGTTATAGAGGAATGAGGTGTGAGGTAATTTTAATACATGGAGTTAGCAACTGTGCAGAGTTTTAACCAACTATGTAAACAAACTGCTCTCGCGAAGAAATCCGCTGTTATTCGGCGAAACATGTAACCGCGGCTGAAATTCACCGGCAGCTGGTACAGGTTTACGGAGAGACTGTAATGTCTCGTCAGCATATCGCAGAATGGTGTCGAAAGTTTGCGTCTGGTAGAGAAAACGTCACCGACGAGCAGCACAATGGCCGACCTGTTCAAGCAGTTTCGCTGATACGTCATCGATCAACCTCCCTATAGCTCGGACCTCGCACGAAGCAACTTTCACCTGTTCCCGCACTTGAAGGAGCACCTAGGAGGCCGTTACTTCTCTTCATATAAGGAGATGAAACACTTCGTGACAACGTGGCTAAAGACGGAAGAACAGGATTTTTACCAGGAGGGAATCTTCAAACTCATCCCACGATACCACAAGTGCCTCAACCGATATGAAGACTGTCGAAAAGTAAACTAATGTCTATCTGTATTATCTGTTGGCTGTATTGGTTGTATGAAATAATATACATACGTTTCCTGCAGGCTTTGTAAACTTGCTTTCTGATCACACCTCGTACTAGGTACTAGATATATTACTCTGTAGGCAAAAGGGTATACTCCAAAATTTAATTCAATCAACCAATTCGCTTTTGATGTTTCTTCCAGCAACAAGATCTATGAGACGTTGACCTACAGCTTCACGTAGGATACAACCAGTTGACCTCCCCAGGAATCGACCCTAGGCTCCTACAACAAAGGGCGACCACTCTAATCAAGCAATATGGGAGCTTTCAAAAATCTTTAACTACTAAGCCACCATGAGTCAAAATGACCGGTGAAAATAAATATAATTCTGAGTTGCACACCACAAAGCAAATATGTAATAAAATCTTGCCGAAGGTAGAACAAGCTTCACGAAATATCGCAAATATATTACCAGACCCGCGTGAACCTCAGCTCTGTTTAATTAATACCTTAACTCAATCCCCACTAATATCATAAGAAGAATGAAGATGTTCATACTTTGTTGACAGGTGCTATACGGCAGTGTAGTACTGTAACGCCTTCTTTGTCATCACAGCAGTAGTATGTAGTGAAAAAATTCCATACAAGTCATGCACAATCGTCAAAGAATTTGAAATCATTCCGAGGTGGTGTATGGTCAGTGACAGAAGTTCTTTCCGTTTGATGAAAAAACATCAGATTCGAACAACAATTTGAGTATAGTTTTCAGTAAATGAAATATTTCAGTTTTACGTCCCACGATTATGCCGGCTGGGCTAAAGGAGACTGCGATGTTGAGAAATGAATGGAATGATGGAACAAAGTGGGAGGAAACGGGAGAATCCCAAGAAAAACCACGCACACGGTGTTTGTCCACCACAAAGTTTACGTGGCGCGAACTGGGATAGAAATAGGGATCCCATGCACCAGAGGTATGATTCACTCCAGCGTTGAAACTCGGTGAAACTCTACGTTCCACCCGTTATTCTCAAAATAAATTTTACCAAACGAAAAGAACTTATGTCGCTAACTGTGCATAGATTCGTATTTGCTCCACATATTCAACAACAACAAAAATAATAAGCAATATGTATCACATTAAAAAAAAAAACTATCCAGTAATCAAAAGCAGTATGAAACAAAAGTAATCAATCAGTTCACTGAAGTTTCAACATACAATTTAGTAAGGAATCCAAATTATACACGTGTACGTTTCTTTCTGTACGTGTGGTCTAGGGTTTGACACCAGTGAGGGTGCTCGTCCCATACAGCATTGATGCTGCAATGGGCCGCTGAAGGTGCAATCAACCGAATCACAAGAGCTGTTATGTAGCATCAAATCCGGTTTCGTGGTTGTTTGTTGTTAAGTTTGGCGTTCCTTTTCGCACCGAGTAGTACTGTTGCCCACACCACAAGTTGGGACAGAACTTTTGTCACAATATATGAAACAGAGATCTTCCAACAAGAATTTTAGGAATTATCCCCTCCCCCCGAAAAAAATCAAAAGAATGCGATCTTGGTCAATATTCTAATTAGTTTCTGGATCAGGGGCTACACATTTTTTTAACGGCCTGTATTTTTTTTTTTTTTTAACGGAATAAGCACGTCATACTGAATAAAGTGATAGTTTGGGTTTGGCTATACTATATGAACTTCTTCAGATATAAAGGTCTATAAGAATATTTTTTGATTAAAATATATTGGATTTTTTGAATCAGGGGCCACAAAATTTTTGAACGGCCCCCAAATCTAGTTCTCGTTTTTTTTTTTTTTTTATGAAATAAGCACATCATACTGAGTTAAGTGATAGTTTGGGTTTGGCTACACTATATGTAGTTCTCCAGATATAAGGCCTAGAAGAAAATTTATGACTGAACTATATGGGATCTTTTGATTCAATAAAACAAAAACAGAGCGCGCACGAGAGAGAGAGAAAGAGCGAGACTGACTTTTTGAGACGAGAACGAACTTTCACAATGTATTTTCGATACGAGACAGTTCCAAATCTACTCTCGTGGACATTACCGAATAGGACCCAGACAAATGTGAGCTTCTGTAGAAGAATATCGTATTATTAGAGATCCCCGTTTGTTCGTACTATTCCCGTATAACTACAGTTATCCTCTATTTGCAATAGACATTTTATAGCTAATTTGTACGCATACAAATATGCCTTTTTCACTTTTCTTTTTTAAAGAAGAAATATTAAATATAAAAACAAGATTGAAATGTTAACATTTATTTAAAATGAGTCTGAGAGCTCCATGTGGCTAAGCGGTTACCGTACGCACGTTGGCGAGGGAGATCCGGGTTCAATTCCCGGAGGGAGTTCATGTGATTCGGATGCTACGTTAAACTGTAAGTGAATGTTTCATATAGCCTTCCTGCTGAACGGAACGCTGAACCGAAAATCAAATAAAATCAAAATAAGTTTAATAAAGTATTGGCTGTCTACTACAATTTGCTTGCATTTATTGAAATGAAATCGTTGTTTTAGGTCCCACGATTATGCCAGTTAAGCTAAAGGAGACGTGATGATGAGAAATGAATGAAAATGGTGGAATGAATGGAAATCCCGAGAAAAACCCATGCACACGGTGTTTGTTCACCACAAAGTTCACTTGGCGCAAGCTGGGATCGAACCAGGACCCCATGTACCAGAGGTGAACGCTCTACCACTGAGCCCCGCGGCTCCCGCTTGCATTTACTGTCCACCTTTTTCTTGTCTACACAGAAAACATGATAGCACAAGATTATTTTCCCCTGCAGCCAGGAAATACTCCCGTAATGTTAACGAGCAACCTGACAAAGTGAGACTATAAAATTCTAGAATACTTAACAGGAAATCCACGTCCGATTCGAACAGGAACGTTTCACTTTTTTTTTAACATAAAAAAGAAAAGTACAAAACGCCTTTGACACCATAAAAGAAAAGAAGAACATCAATATTCTTTAATATGTGCATAACTAATGCACGTCAATCACACTTGAATAGACTTATTAACAACGGTTTCTAAAACAAACTTTCCATCAATCACCTAAATAGGAAAAATACACAATGAACCTACAAAACTAAACGCATTATTTAGTAAATAATTAATGCTGTCTAAGACGACTCACGTCAAGTTTGATAAGCGAAGAGAGTAAGTCAATACTAAGATAAAGTTTAACCATCTCATTCTTTACAACTAAACGAATTAAACGAAAAAAAAAAAAAGTACTTACTTCGTAAAAGGTTTCTAAGATTTATTCGCAGGCACTTTCTCCTATTTTCATCGTTTTTTTTTTTTTTTTTTTTTTTCAGAAGGAAATTTTCCTTTTGTTTTTCCTATTCCACAGAAATAGAATAAGGATTTTTTATATCATAATTTATTTCAGCACTTTCAAGTACTCCCTCTCCACATAGGCCTACTACGAAAACGCTGATCTCCTTCGTAGTTTGACTGATTTGTGTTTACTGGTGCTGATAAAATTCGAAATATTCATTATTCAAAATTCATAACTCAAATACTTGTTCGGGGAAGGGGGCACGGGAGCGCTTACCTCTGGTTCGTAGGGTCCTTAGTTCGATTCCCGGCCAAGTATTGTATCCGTGGGTTTTTCCGGGATACCTAACAAAGCTGGAGATACTGGAGAGATACGACTCCTCAATGGACATACCTTCAAAGATTCGAGAAGGGAAAACAACCACTTATGGTGCGGAATTTGGGTACTGCTAGCTTTCAAACGAAGTTATCCTTATCGCGGAATATTAGAAACATCTTTTTTAAAATATAACACGCATTGTTCTCAAATATGTACAGTCCGCAGAAAAAAAAAACCTGCAACATGAGCATGTAAGTTTATTGTGAAACTACGCCTAACAGCCAAGGAATAACACGTCTAAGTGGCACAAATCACGCCAGGGGCAACTTCGGCATCCTTCCTTGCACACTTATTTTGGAGCAAAAGACTCCGACGTTTCACAATAAACTTACATGCTCATGTTGCAGGTTTTTAGCTGCGGACTGTACAATGAAGCTAAAGATTCCTTTACAATGTTTCATCAAGATGGTGTCTCTCCTCATTACAGCTTTGTATACTGTAAAGATTGGAAGTCCAGTTCTTTGACGCATGGATCGGTCCCCGTGGCTGCATAACTGGTCACTGCTATCTACAGACCTGTCGCCAATTCTTTTCTACTTTGGGTTAATTTAATGGCGGTAGTCTATTCAGTTAAGATTCAGAATAGCCAACATCTGAAGAAATAAACTGTGCAACAATTATACTGAACGTTCTGTCACAGGTTGTAGAGAACTGGAAACTTGCTTATACATACATTTAAGGTGAAAGTGCATTCACTGGGTAACTTCTGACCCACCCTACAGAACTGGTACTCAATACACATAATAATAATAATAATAATAATAATAATAATAATAATAATAATAATAATAATAATAATAATAATTGTTCAAGAAGTACTTTGTTAAATGCTTGCTGTAGGCGATAGCAGGTGTATATTGGCTGGTTGACATTTAACATTTTTTTTTTTTCAGCATAGAAGCTGCATGACACGGGATCTATTGTTTGAAGTGGAACCTGAATCACTACTAGGGTCTAGATCTGTCCTTTATAATCTTGGTATTGCATAACATGAAACAAAAACTAACAAAATGTGAAATCGAGCATGGGACCACACGCACAGAAAACAAGCTCTTTTTCACTTGGTCAAGAAGAAGTACAGTTTTCGATAAATACAAGATTAAAATAAGTGCATGTGAAGTAGCTATTATAACTCGTATTACACACGTAGTTTTTGAATGTTTGTTGTCTTCGTTGAAAGCTTCATGGTGTATGAGAAATCCGTATTCTACCTGCCACCTCTCTTCCACGTGTCAGCATTTCGTAATTACGATTTTACCATTGATATCGGAATCTTGAATGCAACGTCAGCAAATGATCTTCAGGGTCAGAGAGAATATTTGCATACAAAAAGAACTTCTGTCCACACAGTAGCTGTACAATTCGATTATTTATGAGCTAATAATAAACTAAATTCTCTGTTGCAACAATCTACAATGAAGACTGCGGTTGGCCAAATGGGTCCTAATTACTTTATCAACTTATTGAATGTAAAGGAATCACCTGAATCATTTTCATTATCATTTCTATGATGAATTAACCTTTTTACATAGTAAGGCATTGAGTAAAATGGGCGACATTTTTCATTTACAAAGAACGCAAATTGTTGGTGTCCATTTATGTGATATTGGCTTGGCAAAAGAGCCAAATGTGTTGAGTGTGTCGTAAGGCAAGCAGATGACGACCCACAAAACTCACGGCAAAACCACAGCGGTGAAGAGGAATAGTGGTCGAAAGACAATCTTCAGTGACATCCCGGCGAACATTAAAAGCAATTCGAAAAAAAAAATCAGTTTGTTATCAACGACATACACTTGTAGTTACCTTTTATTATGCACATTACAAGGACATTACATTACTTTTCAACATATCCACCAATCAAACTGAGGCTTGTCATAACATTGTACAAGATTACATATCCCTTCTGCAAAACACTCTCCCGCCCAGGAGTGAAGCCACCCGCTAACAGCACTGTAAAGTACATTGTCATTCTCGAAGCGGTGCGATGTACGCCACTGTTCCATGTGCCTGAAGGGTGGTAATCGCTCGGGACCAAATCTTGGCTATAGGGAGGATAATCAAAAACATCCCAGTGGAAATGCTTCAAACGTTTTTGAGTACATCCAGCGGTGAGCGGGCGAGCATTATCGTGAACCAACACCGCACCGGAAGTAAGCATGCACTGACGCTTATTCTGGATAGCTCGTCTGAGCTGTAACGTTTCACCTCTTAAAAATTACCTTGTCCCAGTCTCCCCGTCGGTATTCTGACTAAGGATCTGGCATTCAGCGTATTTAATCTATGGTGTGCGTTTAATATCTTGGAGGAAGATGCTACATGGAAATATAAGGCGAGGTGGACGAGAAAAGGCATAAATATGAATATATCTAGAGACACTGCGAACATTGCCGACCTCACGCAATTCCCGACGAAGTGCGACCGACTATGACCGAACGTGTGCCTTACTGAGAGTAGCGAGCCTGGGTACTTAGACAACTCAGACAATTAGATTAGTGAACAAGAGCCTCATTGAACATAGCAACTCTAAACCTGAGATTTATGAGTTCAAGCCCTGATTAGAAAATGGTCGTCTCTGTGACACACATCAGTGAATATTATTGGAAAATTGATCACGAAGCTAAATCTGGCAATGGCAACATCGAACCAGTACAACTGTCGTCTCCGCGACCACCAAACTTGATTCCTACCACTATTATAATAAAATACAAAGTGTAAATGGAAGAATACCAGAATTTTAATTTGTTTTAATGTTTCTTCGATTAAGTATACGATCTTCATTCATAACCAGAATCGAAGAGAAAATATGAGAGCATGCGCACACTTCCCTTGTCATTCAGTTTGACAACAGTATTGAAATGTTATAACTTCCATTAATCCAGACATGATGGTGGTAAGAACTCGCCTATCAGTTGGACCGTGTTCCGCGTGATAAAACGTACTCATACTACAAACTTGTAAGGAAAACAGTACGTATGTATGATTCAATCAGAAATATTACACAACTTTAAAAAAAAAAACATGTTTTTTTACGCACATCCTGTACAGCTGGTCTTCTATACTCCATGATTTTACGTGTTTATACCTATATTTTATATCAAGGTCAGCTAGTATTATAATTAAAAAGCTTGATAGTTTACAATTACTTAAACAATGGCCGAATAGCGATTAGATACAATAAATAAGCATGTATTCAGTAAACTGCTAACTTCTTCAATACTTTCATTTCTATCTGCTACATCAATTATAAACGCTCTTCACAATGACTCTGCTATTCAGTACGTGCAGGAACTACCATGGCAGAGACTGCGAACACATCACTATACGATCATAAAATCACTGAGAATGTACATAACCTAATACACTTCACAGAATGTGATAATAATACGATGTCTTCTTACCTTATTTGTTAACAAGAATTCTCTCTCCTGCTAAATGCAAGGTATTTTGCGAGTGAAACGAGAGAGAGAGACCATTTTCAGTGAAGTAAAGGATTTCCCCCACAATTCAAATGACCCGATGCGGAGGAGTTGAGAGTCAAAAGATGGCATCCACATTTTCCTTTACTTGCTTTTCCTTTTCCACGCCCAAATTCGTAAAGTACGATCCCGTGATAATCAGCAAGCATAACTGTATACTAGGGCTGGCCAAAATTTTTCGGAATCGGAAATTTCACTTTCCGGATTTCAGAAAAATTCCGGATTTTTTAAATTTTACTTTTAGGATTCCGGAAAGTAAAAATTCCGGAATTGGCCATCCCTACCATATACACATGCTTACACCGGTATTCAAATACAGGCATAAAAATGTGTAGCCTAGCTCTACGTTATATGAATAAGCCCATTAGACAAGAAACGAATGATCCATGAAAGGGAATGATTCTGAAATACTTGGTTGAATAAGGATGTTGGATGAAACAGGAGTTTCACCATTGAGCTCAGCGACCCCGAAAACTATGGATTTGACATTAATATCGGTCATTTTGAATTAATTCTAGAACATTCAGGAATATTCGACCAATAATGATTTGTGTAGAAAGAAAAGCAATATGGAAATTGAACATAAAGAAATGCACGCATTGTCGTTAAAATTTAACCCATTTTTTAGCACAGTAACGCCGTTGCTAGGGCGTTTTCTCCCTCTAGAACCCCTGCTGATCCAAACCAAAACCTTCATGGGATGGGAGATACAGGGCTATAATACCATATAACTCCCATGGGGCTCTCGGTTTTGGTTTCAGAGCCTTTGTGACAAACCACATTTTTATATTATATATATAGGGTATACCACGGGGATCCAATGGGTCTAGACTTCCTTTAAAAAAAAAAAAAAACTTCCTAACATACATTTGTATTAATAAAATATATCTGTTTAACTGGAAAATAGTTGGTGAAGCATGAAAATTTGATCTTACATTTCATCTGTACTCTTCCTATTGGGCGATTCTCTGGCAAGTGGTCCATTGTCAGTAAATTTTCAAAATTAATTTGAAACCATGATGTTTATGTTTTTCTATTACGAAAGAGTGTAATTATATACTGAGATATTTAAAATCTTTTTGTAAAATATATTTACTAAGTTTTGACCATATAAACTTTATCTGTTCTACACAATGCTCAATGCTGTTCACATATCCCAATTTTCAAATAATTTTCAAACTAAATTCTAAATCTGTAATTATATGAACAATAGCAAAAAATATGAAGTGGACCTTTGGCAAAAATTTGACAATTTTGTTTTAATTAATGTTTTATTCTGGTAGGCAAAAATCGTAGTTTTCTCATGTCATGTTTTGCTGTCCCGTGCGTCACGGAAAACATGTATTTTTCGTGTTTCCTTTGTAATTATAGAAGATAAAGTATTGAAACTTTTGCTCCAAAGTAGAATTATTATTAGCTTGTTAGTGGTACTTATTAAATTTGTTTATCCTCCTCCTTATTTATTTCATGAGGTATAGAAATGTTGTCCCGTGCGTAACGTTACGCACGGGACATTTACAGATTTATGCAAGGAAGTGAATAAAATTAAGTTATTAAGATTTCAATACCTGTTTATTGTTATTGAGGTTAAACAATGAACAATAAACTCTTATATTAACTCAGAGAAACATGAATTTGCTGAGAGAAACTAAACCAAACATAACTAACAAAAACGTCTACGTTAAGTTACATAGAAACATTTACCACGAGGCTTAAAAACAAATTATCATGATAAATCATTTTTTCTTTTTATTAGAAAGGTAGGTATCTAAGTTGGTTTGACAGTCTTGTAGGGGGCAAATGGATTCGCTTCAAAACTCTTTAGTTCTTTACAAAAACGGGTATTGGTCCTGGAACTTTATAGTATATTCTTTCACCCATTATCAGCAAATTAGGTGCTTGAAGTATATTTAAAACTTGATCGAATGAGACATAAGATCTGTTCTTTTCATCAAAACAAAATATTGTACAACTGTTGTCCATGTATTTCAGATTTGTTACTCTATAGTGTCCCCATCTTCTACGTCACTTTCAGACACACATACATACCGATATTTAATCCTATTTCTGGAAGAACCACAATCAAATTTCACTAGGAGAAGTAAACCTGCTCTAATATTATCCATTCTGAGCTCGACAGTTGGAGGGTTGGAATATCATTATGAACATCGTCTTCAAAATTGTATTCTAATTAATGTCGCTCTCATCACTTGATGAATATATCATTCTGTACACTGCACTCTTTTTGTTTTTGTTGAACCAATTTAACGTGAATAACCTTGTTCTTCACATTTTAGTGTGTTTTCCTCTTCTAAATGGTCAACAACGAAACAATGCGGAATGAGTTTCGCAAAAGGAACGTGAGAGGAAAAGAGTTAATCCTTTAACTTGCCTATAACGCTGCATCCTCACTTTATTTTTCAGTCTCACTTTGTTCCTATGTTTAACTCTATATTTTCTAGTCCTTTCAGCGTCACTCATTGTTTTTGTTGATCGATTCAGTTCATTTCTGACAATATTACTTGGAACAGAGTTACTTGGCTGTGAATCCATATTAGTTACTTAAAAAACTCACACTAAAGCAAATCTTCACTATGAAGTAACAATCAATAATACCAAATAACCAAAAACTAACTGTCTCCGTTCAATTCACTTTCCTGCATTTCATCTGACAATGACAGTGTTCAAATGACTTAACGTATGGTAGGTACCACAGAGGATCGAGCAGCACAACAGTTGAACAACATTATATAGTTTAAACGCCACCAATCAGCACTCAGACAAATACCCCAAAGACATGGTAATAACACTAAGCAAGTTGCCTAGCAAAGTTCGACTTTGATACTTTGGAATGTAATTTAATTAATTTAAATTAAATTATGGATGCAAATTTTTAATGCTTGTTAATATCCAAATGTTAATCTTAAAATATCAATCTCTTTAGTAAGGATATTGCATAATAACAGTCTTAGAACAACCAAAAAATGCATGTTTACTTTTCTGTCCCGTGCGTAACGGTGAGTCGAAAAAGAAAACATAATGTGAAGCTAATTAAATTATATTTTCCAATTTAAAAAATATAATGCACAGTAAGGAGAATGAATGTAGAACATAAGTGATGTCATATAAAATGAAAATGCTACCATAAATCGCAGAGAATATCCAATGAAACTGAGATTGTCAAAAGAGCTTTTTGTCTGAGTCCCGTGCGTAACGCTTAATTTTGGCTTATAACTTTAATTTGCAATTGTTTTGAGAGTTTCATTTTATTTGACTATGCACTAATAATTCCCTCCCTAATTTTGACATACTTTTTATTTTATTTGAAAATACATTTTTGTTTAAAAAAGCAGTTTTTGTGTACAAATGTCCCGTGCGTAACGCTGAGAATCGCCCTATTACTGTATTTAAAAAAATAGCTCTATTTTTTTCTGAAAATATAGGTCGAATTATTTAATTTTACAATTATCGTGTTCTCGGGTGCAGAATAATACCTGTTCAATACTACATACACCTAATGGCTTGTAGTGCTGGACCCCCTCCCAACGAAAATTTATATGAGTGGGCGCCAGGGGCTAGGGCCTACCAGCCGACCTGTAGGACTCATGCTTTTGAAATGGTGTGTGATCGGATTCATCAGTATGAACGGTCGTCAATTTTCCCTCTGACCAAACCTGGCACTGCTTCACTTTGCTTAACTAGTGCTGCTAGAGCGCTGATTAATATTAAATACATCCCTTCAAACATCAGGAAGTAGTGATGTCCACGAGACTTGATTTAAGTCGTGAGTGTCACCTTGAAAAGTATATTTAATTTCCATTGGAATGTCTTGACTCGTTTCGTAAGAAATACGCAGCATAGTGTGTTAAGCTTACACTGTGGATATAGAATATGAACATTAATATAATCTGCAGACATATAATTAGAAAAAGAATTAAGTTGTTCTGATTTGCCCCTGATTTTGTCTGGAAGTGAATTAATTAGAAATCTACACCCTGAGCGACCACGACCTTCGCCACATCATCCCTCGAAAGACTGTCCCTCACAGCAGCAGAGACGCTGGAGATTTAAGAGGCCTGCGAAACACCTGCGGAATCGTTACTGTGCTGCTGATACACAGGCTTACAGCATTTCTCAGTAACAATGATTCGGGAACCTTCGAGTATTTCCGCATATACGTTGTGACGCGTCGGTTGTTCGGCCCAAGATACAAGTCACCGTCCTGACACGTGCTTCCAAACACTTCCAATGCCATGAAGCACCGTTGTTCGCGATACAAATATATGTATATATATTTCCAGTGACATTTTTTGAAATATTTCGAGTTTCTAACCTTGACTCATGCCACATACACAGAAGAAATTATCTTTGTATAACTGCAGTGATTACACTAACTTTGAAACTAAGTTTATTTCTAAAATACAAATATGTGAAATACACTAGATTCGACACACACTACCATTACAATAGTATCGTAACTAATCCGGACGGATCTGAGTAGTGCCATCAATAAACTCCTTTTCGAGCAGGTTTACGACCCCCTGCCAGTAAATCTAAAGTTTCTCTAATCACCAGTAACATATATTATTATTATTATTATTATTATTATTATTATTGATCTAAGCAACATAAAATGGAGAATGTTATTTGCAATTGTTAATGTTAATTATACTGCACAATAAGACTTACAGACCAAAATTTCTTAGTTAAAATCACGTAGAATGTGATATGGTACACTACACAAAGAATATTCAATCTACGTTCACTGTATGTTATTAATCATGTACCGAAATTAGATTTAAATTGATTTGTAGGCCCCCAACTATACATTCGAGGGTCTCCAGAGGTCCGAGAACCACAGTCTAAGAATCGTTGGCCTATACTATGAGGATGGCATTGCATATTGGTCTGTGCATCCGTCAATACAGACCACTACTCACAACTAAAAAGTGCATTTCCGTCGTGTCGAGAGTTCCAGATTTGATCTATGATTGGGAAAATGTATTTCATATCCCACCTGTATGTCATATATATAGCCTCGATGCTAAAAATGGACATTATACTCCAAACAAACTGAAAGTAATATTCGATATAGTATGTTTACAAATTCAAGTTGCATTAGTTCCGCACATCATAATTCAATGCATCTTAAAACGTATGAATTATCTGTGAAAGAAAAGGAAATTTTTAGTTTGGGCTTTTAAAGCTAAAGACAACGGAAGAATACACGAAAGTGACTGTAAACTTATTTGACCGAGTATCGAACTAGAGACCCCTCGCATTAGACTTGAGCACTCTACCACTATTTTAGGAACTGTGTGCCTAAAATATGAATGCAGGATCGTTGTACGGTATACTTTGCCTTGGTTGCTTGATCTGTTTTATATATATATATATATATATATATATATATATATATATATGGATTATTTCATCCGCCTTCGAGGACAAATATTCGGGGTCTAGTCAAGAGTTTTGTCTAAAACATACAAAACATGCCAGTAATTAGAAATGATGTATGAAAATAATCTATCGCTGGTTTGAAATGCTATGTTGGTTGAACTTACAGCACGATTATTGTCCTCTGTTTCTTGAAGAGTAAAGATCGAGAGGGGGAAGAAAGAGGACTGTGTTGCTGTTTTGGTCCTACACAAGTGCAGACACTCTCCGACAACCAACTTTAAGTTAATACAGTAACTGAACATTATACAGAAATTCGTTTGTCGCACCATACAACGATATATTGAAACCAACTCTCGAGGATACGCCTCGCACAGATATTATTAAGGCAGCAAAGGCAAGAAACGCTCGAAATTCGGTCCGTACGCAGAAAATCATGGCCCTGCAAATAAATATGTCGCGATCATCAATGAAAAGGTATCAATGAAGACCTAGAACTGCATGTCTATCGCAGAATGATAGGCCAGCGGTTAAATTAGCGCTTGATGAGAATGCGACACAATATGCTACAACCAGTGCTGTAGCATGTAAACAAGTTCCCCGAGTCCAACGAGGTCATCACTCTGCACCATTGATAGTTTGGCTGGGTGTGTCGTATCTGGGTCCCACTGACGTCTATTTTTTGGCAAAAAGGTGTGAAAACAAGTCCACCTGAAGAACATTCTTGACTGGTGGTGAAACAAATTGGCACGACTATGTTCGAAAATGTCTTGGGTGTTCCAATAGGACTCAACACCAGCTCACAAGGCGAAGACGGCGCAGGAGTGGTTTCGTCGCAACAACACTGTGTTCATCACCACCGAAGAGTGGTCCTCGTCCAGTCCAGACTTAAATCATCCTGACAAGATCTGGTCCTATTTGAAGGAAAAGATAAGTGCTCATTCTCACATAACTGTGGACTGCTTGAAATTTGCTATAGTGTAAAAAGTCGTTGATATAGACATGAATATGGTGCGTGTTGTCATTGATGACTCGTTGCGTCGTTTATGAGCCTTTGTCCAGGAAGAGAGACAACATTTTGAAACTGCTATACTAACTGATTTGTTACGTACTCTTGTATTCTTTCTCTCCATACTTTATTTTTATGGTCAGCTAACCATCAGACAAAACTTTTGATCAGACTATGAATAAAGTCCTATAAGGTTAGCTGACCATAAAAATAAAGTATGGAGAGAAAGAAATGTGTAATGCAATGTATACAAGAGTATGTAACAAATCAGTTAGTATAGCAGTTTCAAAATGTTGTCTCTCTTCCTGGACAAAGGCTCATAAACGACGCAACGAGTTATCAATGGCAGCACGCGCCATATTCATATCTATCAACGACTTTTTTTCACTATAGCAGACTTCAAGCGGTCCACAGTTATATATACAGTGGCCCAAAAGTAGGTAGATAGACCAACACCGATCAAATATGATATTTTAATTTACTAAGATAATGCATTTATTTGCTTCGGTCTGTTCGAAGATTTAGGTATAAGTGAAAAGGTATTAAGAACAAACAATAAAGAAATTACGTTAATACGTGTGTGGGTAATGAGTAAATGATATAAAATGAAATGAGACGATCAGTACGGGACTATATACCTACTTTTGGGCCACCTTGTATATAATGGGGCGGAATTGGTACAAATTTTCAAGTACCGATACTGTCATCTAATTTCCCAAATCATCTCATTTGTCTAATCTGAAACGATGGTATGGTCTATAATACTGAATCCATAATTTGCTTATTTTGCAAATACAGTTGTATACAGGAACTTTCCACATACCAGTACTTTATACTCCTTCATGAAAAATATTTTCATACCGGTACTGGTAAACTGGATAATCTGATGAAAGAATAGGCATACTATCAAGGTCTATTACGAGACGAATAACACTGTGATGGTGTTCCCCCTTTAAAAGACTGCAATAGCTGATAAATTATCGAGTTCGAGCAATTGTAGTCTTATCGGTTATTAGATCAAAGGCAAATACTAATTAATCCTTCAATGAGACTACAGGAAATGAATATGACTCATTTCCATGTAAGTTTCATTATCACCTCCATCCGCCCCCAAGTCCAATAACATCGCTGCTAAGCATTTGGATCACTTCCGCTCACGTTGAGAACAATATTATTCTTCTATTCAACGCATACTTTATATAATACTTGTTTTATAAATTATTTCCCGATTGTAAAAACAATTTTTAATATGTTTAAAAATGTTTCTATTTACAGCACATACACCAGTGAAGTTAAATTGCTGTGCTGCTAGTGATACATCACGAGCCTCGCCGTGTCCATTACATCATTCTGACGTTTCACGGTTCAGCCAATCACAAACGCTCAGGGCGTGGTTTGCAAGTCGTCTGCTACGAGTTGCCAGAATGAATGAGTGAAGGCGAAAACAACTGGACTGGCGGAAGCGACATGGAGAGCAGGCAGGCAGCGAACTGACTTTGCAACCCAATTCCATTTCTTGACGGTAACTCGTTTGTTTCTAGCGCACACAGTATTGCTTTCACAGATTCACACACTATTGATTTTTATTGAGAGCTGTCAAAGAAATCGAAATATTCTTACTACTTATCTTCGAAATTTGTACAGTAACTATCCATCATGTAATTCCTCTGTTACACCACCTTCGAAGTGCAGAAGTACAGTTAATCAAAAAAAAAGTCTCGAGATTTGTGTAATATTCTTGTTGTACGCCCATATATAGTCTGTTTGGATCTTTTATTTTTCGGATTGAACGATCAATCAAATTATGTTTCACCTACATATGTCTAAAACTTACGGTCACGCCGATCCCCATCATCAGATAGTGTGATAGCAGTGGCTCAAACTTCGTTACTTCGAAGACTCATTTCATATGATGTGCATTTTGCCGGGTCTCTAACAATCTATCTATTAAAATGCTACAAAACGAATAAAAACGCCAGAGCTCCAATCTCTAAGTTTTGCTTTCAAACCTTTGATATACGGTTATTTGTGATTTCACGTTTAACATGGACAAATATTTTAAACTTTGTGTACTTTTAAATAAATAATTTAAATAGATTTTTTGATAAAGTTTATATAATAAAATTATTGTTCAAAACCTTTGTATTTTAATAAGCCTTCTACAAAATTAATGCAAATGAATTGTGCTGCCATCTTTGTTCTTTTACACTATACGTATGTGGACGTTTATATGATTGTGGCCAATCCTTTCGTCAATGAGATATCGGAAACTACAGGCTCTAGAAAGACGACGTTTTCACTGATCGACTGCAAATTTTATGTAGATTGTCCAGATCTAATTGAATATTTAAAAAACATGGCCAATATTTCCTATTACATTTTTACGGGCACGCTGCAAGTGTTGAATCCGTCTCCTTTAGCCTAACCGGCATAACCGTGGGACGTTAAACTTAAAGATTTCATTTCATTTCATTTTGCAAGTGTTGAAATTTAAAAAAAAAACTAAAGCATCATATCCTACGCATTATACATTCCAACATTACATAATTATATACGGGGTTTTTATATGTCTCAGGCGTTTGTTTCATGGGCAAATGATAATGAAAAATGAAGGATAACTATATCTCCACTCTAAGTTGAATCTTTATTGTTTGGAGTGTTTTGCTCAATGAACACCATATATCACTGACATTATAATTAATTGTGTGTGTAATGTATTTGCTTATTACATACTGCATGCAAGAAGAAAGAAAACACTGACCATACGCGAATTAAGGCTCAAATTTTGCAAACGGTGCGAGATATTGAAAAAGTAATCGAAAAAAACTCCCCTTTATGGTATCTCTTGCCAATTTTTATCAAGACGTCTTTCACTTGTGTTTGTAAAGTGTCATGTACAGATGTGAGAAATAACAAGGAGATTCATGCTCATATGTGAATGATGCGCTGTGTACAGAACGGAGGTTCAGCTAGTCTATCTATTAAAATGCTAGGTATATGTTGGTCAAGGAAAGTTTGTGTGTTTGTGACCAATTCCTTTCAACAATGAGAACTCGAAAACCACAACCTCTAGAAACGTTTTCGCTGGTCGACTCCAAATGTTCTGTAAATTTGCGTTCTAAATCAAATTTTCAAAACAACAAAAAAAACTGTCTTTATTTTTCTATTTCACATTTTAGGCGTCGTTTCTGATCCTGTTAGTTTAATATTACCACTTGGATGTTAAGGTTTATACCCTTGTGAAAGGCAACCAGTACAGGAGCTACGTATAGCGTGTTGACGGACATGTCAGGCGCATTGCTTTAATCTGAATGACAAAACCTATTGCAAGCTAGCAACTTTGAAGGCTTGTGGACCCACAATGGGTAGTACTCGGATATGGAATTGGAGGGGGACTGCATTTGGTACCATCTATCACTTATCCAAGTTTGCCAAAAACTCACCCCAACATTCTTAGTGTGTAACAATTCACTCCCTTTGATAGTCTTCTTGTATTTTATTTATGTCTGTATCGTATATGAACTTCTCCATATATAGTGAGAAACAAGCGGAGATTCACATTCATATTAGAACGGTGCGCTGTGGAAACGGCGCAGGTTCAGCTAGTTTCTTCTTAAATAGTACTAGAATATTTTCATACATACGATTTATTTCCCACTATACAAAATATTACAATCGTAAGTTTAATGCTTAAATTATGAACACTGCCAAACCTAGCTCTATATATATATACAAACTCAGAACTGTTTAATTTCTATGAATAGATTAAACGTAACAAATAACATCGAAATCACAAACTAAGAACAGTGTATACAAAATATTAAATTTACGAAAGATTATTTCCAACATTTTTCTTCTTGATTTGAGTTTAACGTTTCTTTCAGCAGTGAGGTCATATGATACGGGACCTACTGATTAACGTGGGATCCGAACATGAGCTCCCTCCGGATATTGAACCCGTGTCTCCCACGCCAAAGGCGCGCACGCTAACCGCTTAGCCACGAATGAGCTATATTTTAATTTTTATTGGGAAGAAATCTGGGAGAGCAGTTTCAAACGTAAGTACCACACTCAAATTTCTGCAATCTTCTGAAAGGCCTTTATTAGCGTTTTGTAAGTATTAAGTTGTCTACTTTTCGAAAGTGTCATTGTTTCTAGTGTTGTTAAAATTATTTGAATTTTAACAGCTCTAATTGTTGATTATTATTATTATTGTTTACATATTTTTTTTAAAAAAAATACGAGAAGCGTAATGAAGATTCTTCGGTCGGCTTTACGTCAATATGTAAAGCAAAACTGAGCTAATCGTGAAATCAGCTTTCTGCCACGCTTCAAAAATTGTATCAAACTTACATTCGATCTAAACTCGAATACGCGACGCTTGTATGGAACCCAGACACAAAAATTAACTCACTAATTTTTTAAAAAAAATCCAGTCCAATTTTTTTAGATATCTTGTATATAAGGAAACAAACATTATCCCAAGAACTGAAAACTCTAATTCATTAAATAGGAATTTTGAAACTCTCACCCTCAAACAAAAAACGTTATATGACCTGACAAGATACTTAATAATAAGCTAGACTCCAACGAATTGTTTTCGGACTTTGAAATAAACGCACCAGGTAGAGAAACACGTCCAAAAAACTATAACTTCTTTTATTGTGCAAAAGCAAGGACGAATATCCTAAATAAGTCGGCAACATGGAGGATTAGTGCACTACGGCAGACTTTAAAATGGCAAATAATATATTTATGCTGATTGTCTCACAAGGGTTAAAAGGAAAATTGTAAATATATTATTTCATGAAAGATGAACACTGTAACTGGGTATAATACGTTGTGTTCTGTTCCAATAAATAAAATAAATAACAGTATGGCTGTGGAACTATAGATGTCAAATGTATAGGTTTTAGTTGCATATGTACTCTGCCACAACTGTCTAAATATAATAATATTTTATCATTATTTGATACCCTTACGTTGTTATGCAATCCAGCAATAGCGATGTGCGGCGTAGTTGCTTATACGTCGAATTTCAATGCAGTTTTCACTGATGAAGTAAAGAGGGTTGTTGAGTTGATTTAGAATTTAATGTTCCGTTCAGCAGCTAGGCTATATGAGACGTGGACCTACTGATTAACGTTGAATCCGAACATGAGCTTCCGACGGGAATCGAACCCGGGACTCCCACGCCAAAGGCGTGTACGCTAACCGCTTAGCCACTAAAGAGCTCTGAAGTGAAGAGGGAATTTGGCAATAACGCAAGAATACCTTGATCAGAGACGTCTTCATTGCTAAATCATGTAACAATGTCCACTGAACAACTGTAAAATTTTGGTACTCAGATATTCGGTTATCGAGTTATAGTAAAGGTTCAGATCGTATGCCAAGTACATATATTATTTCTATACGTGCAATACGTAAGCAGGAAAATGAAAAATATATATATATATATTTCTACTCAGTACTACACGGACGAAATGGATTTCGTCTGCTTTGTGCTCTGATGATCCTTCCATATAACAGGAGAAAATTTTTCAATTAAACGTTCTCTATATCAGTCACGCACAAAGTTGACCAGATCGCATCCATATTTTGCACGTAAGATTTTTAAAAGGATTTTTTTTTCAATACGGAAATATATATTTACGGAAAACGTCTGAAAATAATTTTGTTCATTTCATCGATAATTCTACAACATTATTTTTCTCTGTGCAAAATCCAGACAAGGTACCTTATCAACGAGTGCAGCTACGCCGAACAAATTAATGAGTAGAAATTGTACCCTTATTTTTACTTCGAAGTATTTAATTAAGCACAGTACAACCAGAATCAAAAAATGAGTAATGAATGAAATGGTGGAATGAAGAAAGTGGGAAGAAACGGTAGAACCCCGACGAAACCCACGCACACGGGGTTTGTCCAGCACAAAGTTCACTTAGCGGGGGCTGGGATCGAAACCGGGACCCCAAGCACCAGAGATGATCCCGCTCTACCACTGAGCCACCGCGGCCTCCAACCAGAATCCAGTACATCTTACCAAGGAGTGAACATGTAAAGGCAAGAACTCTTTGGTTGGACTCACTCGCTGTCAAATTCAAAAGCTGAAGATAAATAAGGTTGTTTATTGTTCCTGAAAAAAGACAGTGTAAATAGCTAGGTATGCTGCAGGTCTATTCTGATATCACATTTTCTTTTGATGGTTAACATGAAAATATTAAACCTTGTCAATTTTGTCATAATTTATGTTAATGTTTAAAGAACAAAAATGTTTTATTATTATGTATACAATAAATACTGCATTCTTCAATAATTTTTATTATAAATCTGTGCCATATGCACTCTTTAAACATAACTCATCTTTATGTTCCATAGCTATTACATGTTTACTGTCCACAGTGGCGTATTTAGGGGGGTGGCTTCCGGGCTTAAGCCCCCCCCCCCGAAATCTTACTTAGTATAGTAAAGTAAATGAAATATCTTGCTGAATTTTCACATTTGCAGGCAAAGCCCCCCCGAAAGTTAGCAAAGCCCCTCCCGAAACAAAATCGTAAATACGCCACTGACTGTCCACAATATATTCATAATAACTCATATCGTAAACATCCACTTACTACATCCATCGTAATTCTGTATCTTACTTGGACAGACTTTGTCCCCTTAACTATATATCGGACATTCTCATATTTGTAAGCACTTCTATCCCAATCCTATTTCCAACAATTTTCTGCATACGTTGACTAGAAGTGAGCCCGAGGTGTTTCAAATTAGAGTACCCATTCAGTAAAGTACCCATCCTCCAACGAATACAAAGATATGAATCCTGAAATTCGATTTTAATTTGATTTGATTCTGTTTGACTGATTTTGCCTTTTTTTTTTTTGTAGCGAGGCTATATGAGAAGTGAAACTACAGCCTAACGTGGGATCTGAACCACATCATTTCCGCTGGAAATCGATCCTGGGTCTCCTGCGCCAAAGGAGCATACGCTATCCACACAGCCACGAAGGAAGTGAAATCTCACGCTTTAAATATACGCTCAATTCCAACTCAATTGTAACAGCAAACTTTTTCGATATTTTAAATCTGTGTTCCGCAATCACATGTCCTGCTACTACTCACTTAGCAGCATAACGTACTTCCATGACCATCTCCAGTATCTGGTGCATAGGTCCTGCGTTCGATTCCCGTTGCGAGCGCATTAAAGGCCTGAACGCATTGTGGTGGTTCGAATTCCACTTTAATTGTAGGCTCATGTCCCATACAGCCCTGATGCTAAAAAGAGATGCTACGAGTAACAACTGAAATTGTGTTCTCATGTACAAATCACACATTGAAGAAAATAAAACGTCCAGATTCAGCTTCTCAAAACGCCGCGAGAGTGTTACAGCAATAGATGACATTATCCGGAACCATCAAATAATTTAAATCCTGTTGAAGATTAATTCTGTCAAGTGATTTAGTTAGTAGCGTTGTCATGTAAGAATACCGCAAGTTTTCTCAAGGTATTTAGCAACCAGATCAATAATGCAGTGCACGTCATTAATCATGAATGCTATCGATTCACCTTTCTCTGCGCTGAAGAGTTATTCGAGATTATAGATATATGAACATCATAAGAACTGACATAGGCTTCTTATGGTCGAATTTGTTCATAAACTTATTACAAAGCGACTTCAGATTCACAATCCTGAAGTTCATTCATTCCGAAAGGCTTGTACATTTGCCTCTACATGTACTTCAATGAAAACATTTACTGTTGATGAACTGACTTACCATCATGCAACGTTATGCAATAATGAATTCCGCACGCACTCCAATTAAAAATGTTATTTATTAGCTATATTACTTTTAGTGTTATTATTATATTAGTTTAGACGAGAAATTGCTAGTCTCTCGTGTGGACAACACTAGTTTACTCAAGTCTTAGACTTCAAATACTCTTTCAGTGTTACGCATTTTACAATACAAAACTATAAAGTGAATGTACGAACATGATGGAAAACGTTTATTAACGTTTAAAGATATGCAAATCATTTCACGATATACCCCAATAATAAACTTGGTATAAATGATGTTATATCATGCCCTTTGTGGACCTCTCGTAACATGGAAGAATTTTAATACCTGCTACATGAAATATATTTTTTAAAAATACGGGCATAAGTTTTGTATAGAAAATATCTTCGAGAATCCAGATGAGACGAGAAAGAATTCTTCGAGAGACGAGACGAGTGGGCAACACTAATTATTTTTAAGTTCACTGCGCTATTAGATTCTGGTACTGTGTTTAACCGCTATTCAAATTTGGAGTGTTATCACTTGATACAGTAATTCTAACAAGAATTTTAGGAGTGATCGAAAAAAAATAGATCAAAAGATTGCGATTTTGGCCAATAATTAGTTTTTGGATCAGGGGCCACAAAATTTTTGAACGGACCCTAAATCGAGTTTTCGTATTTTTTAAGGAATAAGCACATCATACTAAGTTAACTTATAGTTTGGGTTTGGGTACACTATATGTAGTTCTCCAGATATAAGGCCTACAAGACAATTTTTGATTGAAATATATTGGATCTTTTCATCCAGAAATACAAAAAAGGGAGAAGAAGAAGTGAAACAGAGAAAATGAGAAATCTCCGGGTGAATCTCCCGTGGCAATTGTTCTTATTGCTTCGTGGTGCTTCACGGTAGTCCACAATCATGTTGAATGTTATTGGCGTATGACTTGGAGGAGCAGGTCTAGGGCATGCTGTTCGGCAAACCTCGTGGCCAGAAGATGGCCGATGATTGCCCGAGAGACGCGGTTCTGTACCCTCCGTAGTTCGCGGTGATTGGAAGTTACTGCGTATTGCCACGCCGGGTATGCATATTACATGATTGGCCGGATTCATTGGGCATAGACTTTTCGTTAGAGTTCTTGTGTGAAGTTGCTGCTTAGGAGGAATGATTGCAGGGCCTGGAAGTGCTATTTTACTCTTCGCTGATGTTTTGCCAAGAGTTATGTACGCTGTCATCCACTTGGGCACTGTTCCTCTTAACATACCTAACATACTGACCACCTTAGATACACTTGAGACAACTAACTGCGCGCCCACAATTTAACCCCAGAGTATCCTATTTTGCATCACTGCCGTTTGCCCGCTTCAATAGATGCCTCTGATCTACACCACTTGACGTACTACAAACGATCACCTAACATGCTATAATAACGGCCAGTCGTTGCACATGCACCCTCAGTGTTACCAGCTTACGCATATTAAGTTTTTCCATTGTTCTGATAACCATCTGTATTTATTAACAAACTTCTATATATAACTCTTAACAATAGTTCTTAAATTTGATGTAACAAGGATATGTGAGAATAATTTGAAAGTAAGTTGGTATTACCAGGGATCTATATGTGAAATAAAATACCATTCCAACATCAATGCCTGGTGTGGCTGCGAAATCTGTCATGATGACCAACAACTGGACCTGAATACGATTACGAAGTGAAATCACTAACTACTCACACGCATATCAGATCCATTCACTGAATAAATCGTTAATTTATAATAGATTTATCGTGTAAGTTTTCACTGTTTTCTTAAACCGACTATTTTGATTATTTTCACTAAATCTTCCCTCTGAGTTCATCAGCCGAAAGTGAAGGTCAGGATGTTCATATTATTTCTATGTAGAAATAAATCAGTAAAAACGTACATTTTTGTGTCAATTTATTATTAATACTTTTTTTTAAAACTTCACGTCTTGATGTCAACGCAACTGACATTCGAAAATTGAAGAGTTTTGTTATGTCTACTTTTGGTAACCTTCCTTTTTGCTCTATTCTTAGAAGCCACCCTTCAAGACAGACACTAAAAACCACAAAGCTTGTAGGTCTTCCTCCATCTCTTGTATGGCTGCTACGGTAATCGTCCGGTTTATACATTCTACAATAATTGGACGAGCCCGCGCTCCAATCAGGTGCATCAGGTTAGAGATACCAAATTTACTGAAGGTATTCCCGCCTTTATAACTAACCTAGCAATAACTATATTGCTGATCATATTTGCTTAGCTTCCTCAGCAATCAGTATCATCTACCTCTCAATATTTTGTAGGATCTGATCTTTCTTAATTTCCTATTGACTATTAGTGCCCTGAGAATGAGTGCCAGGTTACCAACCATGTAGGCAAACTTAGGAAAGGGTGAATCAAGTTCAGGTTTATTGGTTGTAAGGTTTTCCACCGCATTCCTAATTTCTTTCCTTCCTTTTAATAACTCAATAACGAAACGTAACAACTTCGAAAAGTAGCACGATATAATTAAATGAACTGATAGTTGTTTTTAAACCTTTCATACGAAAGCAGGAATACCAGTGTCCGCTCCACATATAGCAAGATTAATCCACGCATTTCGAATCTGAAAGAAAGGATCTGGAAACAATTCATTTAATAACACTCTTTAAAAAGCAAAACTGAAAAACTAAATTTTTCAGTTATGCTTCGTATGATTATGCCCGTAGACTAAAGGAGATGGATGAAGAATGGAACTCAGTGACAATGGGTTAAAGTAGTAGTGCCAATTTATAACGCATTGCAGGCCAAGATAAAATAATAAACATGCTTGAGGCTAATTTTGTGTTATCCTTGCCTTCTACGAAGCGACGTTTCACTCAATGTGCATAACGGCCGTGTGCACCAACGAATGGGCTTTCGAAATCTATAGTCACTTTAGCCAAGGCCTGAGATGGAACCAAGGAATTCCCACATTAGAGATGAGCGCTACACCTGAGCTACTGTTCCATAAAGAAAAGTTGGCTTGCTTTCTAGAAGTCTGACTTTGTTAACTGATTTTTATTTATTCATTAAATTCAAAATGTAGAGGAAGTAAAATGGAGAGTCTTAAAATTGCTACTTCTAAGGAAGGTCCAGTTCTCGCCCGTCTTGCAAGGCTAAATGTGATTTCGATCAGTGAATTCCCTCTTGAAGATCTTCTGATGCACAATTACATTATTCTCAACGAAGATTTACGCACTTTCTAATCTTCCTAAGATAGAGGAATATTTCTGAGAACGTGAAAGTTCAAAGGATTAGCGGGAGGGTAGATAGATTATAACTATACGATAGTAGCGTCCTTGGGCTCTATTAAATAACGATACGTACTGACAAAATTCAAATTTCCCATTGCCCATCCCCTGCTTTTCTTCCTTAAATCCTTAAGTAGACATTTCCCACCCAATAATGTAGCCTAGCAATGAACGTACTAATATTTCATCATATATCTTGGGAAAGGAAGATTCTCCATGTAAAATGCAAGTATTCTTTTATTAAGATTCTTTTTAACTTATCCTTTCTTCTGGGGAAAAATTCTGCTATTTTCTTTCATTCATTTCAACAAATACAGTTTCCTTAAAGTTATTATTATTATTATTATTTTACACACTTTGGTCGGCCTATTTTCTTCTAGTTCTACAACCCGGAATAATACAAACGCGAGCTTTCTAACCATTACGGTTAAGTTTAATATATTTAAACAATCCCTATAGTATTTGACAAGAACAAAAAGAATGAACGCTGGCTCAACGCAACAGCACCCATCTTGGGTATAAGGGGTTTCTGGTTCGATGCCAGATCATGTGGCTGTGGTGAACAACATCGTGTATATTGGTTTTCTTCCGTTTCGACCTACATTTTCATTTTACCAATGCTTTCACACTTACCCACGTTTACTTATCATTTATCTCCTTTTACCTGCAGGCCGCAACTGTGGAACGACAAAAGTTCGTTTTAAATTGGGAAAAGAGTAACTTAAATGGTAAGTGTAGTTTCGGTTGGGCAGAGAAATTCTCTCTTCAGGTACAATTGATACTGGAAATTGGTGATTGGCGGAGATGTACTGTCTACGTATTAACAAACAAACTAAAAATTACATTACTTACCTGGGTTACAATTTCTTTAATATATCACTGCAGACAACAGATAATGTTTCTAATGAAGGGAATTATCATCGACATATCCCCCCCCCTTAAAAAAGACTGACGAAATCATATTCATGGAGTGTGGCGTTGTATGGATATGAGGCATTCACTCAAACAGGAAATACGGACATGTGATACTACAGAAGGGTGTTGAAACTTAGATGGGCGGATATAGTTCTAAATGATGGTGTATTGAAAATGGAAGGAGATAAAAGGAGTACACTAGAGAACATTCCGAAAAGACGAGAGCTAGAATGATGGGACACATTATGATACCCCGTTTGCACACACACGGGAGGTAAACTGGTAAGTAACCCCCTCCCAAACTCCGTAATTTAACATACATTTTTAAACTTTCTTAATGAAACTTTACTTCTTTAGCTGAGAAGTAATTGATGTAGACTAAAGATTTGACCTTACTCATTACCTGTACTACTTCTTTTCTGATAAAACCAATCTAGTTTTGTCTTTATATATAAAGTAGCAGTACTTAAAAATTACCTATTGTTCTTTTCGGCTGAAGAATAATACCTATTCGGTATTGTACCCAACCCCCCACAAAGAGAAATTTCTGGGTGAGCGCCTGTATGAGATATGGAGGAATAAGTATTAGCTATGGAAGGAATGCTATGCTCTTAATATTTAGCAGGAAAACTAAACGGCGTGACAAACATCTTGGCATTTGAAGGCGGCGTTGCAAGTTCCTATTAAATGCTGCTAGCAAATGAGAGGCCAGCGGTATTGCCACGTTTATTTTGTACACATCCTCGTCTGTCCCCTGTTACCCGGTCGCGCTGACTTCATCTGCTTAGCCATAGCCACACCCCTTTACTACTCGGCAACGTCGCGTCAGAGCTTGCGTTTTATTCGTTTAGCTGAAATGCCAAGATATTTGTCACAGGCTTTAGTTCGAGGAAGGTCGCGGTTGAAATAGATTGACCAAATAGCACAAGATGTAGGGAAGGAATAATTGATACCGAAATGAAGTCTGGCTCGGGATAGGAAAGGGTGGAAAGTTGCGTCAAATCGACTGAAAGACTGCTGACCTCAGACGAAGATGATGCCGAAACTAGATCACAGATTAATAATAAAATGAAATGAAATCTTTAAGTTTTAAGTCCCACGGTTATGCCGGTTAGGCTAAAGGAGACGGTGATGATGAGAGATGCGTGAAATGAAATGGTGGAATGAAGAAATTGGGAGGAAACGGGAGAACCCCGAGAAAACCCACGAGCACGATGTTTGTCCACCACAAGGTCCACATGGCGCGAGCTGGAATCGAACCAGGGACCCCAAGCACCGGAGGTGAACGCTCTACCACTGAGCCCCCCCCCCCAGATTAGTAATAATAATACGAATTTGATTTGGTCAAATATTATGTGTTATACGAAGTTCCAAAGCTCGAATGAGCAGCATTATCTCTGACGTAATATCCACACAAATCTCAAATTTCGATATTCATGTTATACCACGCCAGAAAACAGAAAATATTCCAGTTAAGTGTCCACTTCAAAGAAGAAAAGTAGTGATAATACGTGCCATTGTGAATGCTTTCATGGTCAACTAAATATGACCTTGGAGGTCAGTTGTAAAGGAACGAATTGAATACAAGGTGAAAATTCAGTATGATCGACGAATACTACGGCATACACTTTCCTCATACAATGATACATTCTTAGTAGCAAACACAAGGGGAAGTGACTACTTTGTAATTATTACAACTCCAGTCTTTATTTTACAAAGACTGCACACGGAATCGCCTCCATAACAGCATTAACTTCCACTTGTTAGTAATGGACGGATTCCTCGCATACAATTTGCCTCCAATCACTAAGCGCATACCATCACGTGACAACCTACTTCCGGAAGAATGAAGAAAAAGAAAAAAGACACCTTAGGAATTTATCAGCTGACCCGGCGAACAGAAGTATTCTGTTACCTTAGGCAAGCACTGTGTATTACATCTTCTGTCTCGATTGGCTGTCGTCTCATCCTCTTCCTCTTCATTTTGTAGGCCATGTTGAAGTGAAGTACACGATAAAGGAATCGTGGACAAAATGGACAGTGTGACGTTTATGACCTCTGGACAAACTCATATTCGTTTCACAGCTGATCGAAACGTGTCAACACTCGTAGGTCAAACTCGCCTACACGGGGTTACATATACACATGTCACAATAGTAAGGTGGTTTAGAAATCCTCGTATCTGAAGAGTTCTTCTCACCTAAGAATTGTCATTATTAGGCCAAAAACTATATACTTCTTTTATCCACTACCTATCAATGAAAGGAACTTCAAAAATTAATTTAAAACGAAAATATCCCGACTGTTGTTGACTCATTTATTATAGTAGCTAGTTGTTGGCCCAAGCCTTGGGTTCGCTATACATTAGAGGTTAATATCATAGACTAATTAAAAGCTATAATAGTTGGAAAAGGTGGAAGGAAAGCGAGGAGCAGGAAGAATACAACTGATCGATGATTTAAAAATTATAAGAAAATATTGGAAACATTTTTAGGTCTGAATTTAATATATATATATATATATAATGTTAAACCTGCATGATCTCAATAATACAGAAAATCCTTTTAAACATATAAAAATAGTTAAAAAAAATATGTATTTCTTCAATTGTAAATGAAAAATGAAAATCCATTTTTCCATCTCCGTAGGTTAAAGAAGATTGATTTTAATGAAAGTGAAGAATTATGAAAGAAACTGATAGAATGAGGATGTGGGACAAAGCGGGCCAGAGGGGCCCAAAATTTGGAAAGGATTTTCTCAAAAAAAAAATCCCCTTTTTAGGTAATTTTCTCTCCTGGGGTACATGGTACCGACATGCGAGTGGTACCGTTCGAAAGGCTGATTCATTCCGAAGAAAACGAGGTACAATTTGTGTTCCTACAATGAATAATCTTTACGCTGAAGCTGATTGAATAAAAATTCACTGAAAATGTATCCAGGGGAAATTGGTAAATCGGCTAGAGCATTAAGATTATTTTTCCTCGGACCATTCTTCACAATGAATCAAAGTTTCTTTGGGTACCATTCGCATGTTCGCGTCATGTCCTGAGGGGAGAAATTCGCAATAAATGGGTACTTTAAAAAAATCCTTTTCCCACTTTGGGCGGGAATTTCCCGCCTTAGGTACAAAATAGGGAAATTTGACACAGTTGGAAACATTGCTTCATTTCAAACAAACAAGATATGAGCCACGCTCGTACGATAAATAGTCTTGACGCAATAGCTGATTGAGTGAAAATCTGCAAAATGCCTCAAAAACTCCCAAAATTTGAAAGGAATGAATATACTGAAAGGAATGAATATATATATGAATGAATAAGTTCTTCCCAATTTTAGGTAAAGCATTGAATATTTTATTTGCCATAATGTCTGCGGTCCTGTTGTACCACTGATAATCTACTAAAGTAAGACTTTTTGTTTTGATGTTTAGCATTGTAATGATGATTTTTCGCCTAATTTCCATGTTGGGTTAGACTGAAAACGGATGCTTCATATATGTAAATAAAACAAAAATATTAATATAATTGATTCTTTAAAAAAAGGGGGGGGGGGAATTTTGGAGTCTGTAAATCGGTAATTTCGGTCTCATTCACAAATTGTTCGAACTGGCGTTAAGACAAACGTTCTCACCTTATCATCTAAAAGCCCCCTGGTCGACTTCCGGAAATGACTGTAGCCACGTAACATATTGCCTCCTGTGTGTTTTGCTTATTTCACAAGCAAATGTATTCTTTAAAAAATATAGGGAATGCGTGTGTGTGTGTTGTTGCAATGAATGAACGTGGGAAGTTAAATGCTCTACCGTCCTTACAATGCGGAAATTACTCCCGTCCTCTCATATTTCACACCATAATGTACATACAACAATAAAAGTTCTGTATCTTCAACGAAAATCCGACTGGTAAAATCCTCATTTGACCAAGAATAATGCAACTCATTTTTTTTTCTCATTTAGATTACATACTAGAACTTTTAATATTGAAAAAAGAAAGTACTTTTACTGCGTTGGGAAAGTTTTCTTCTCCCTTATTTTAATCATAGAAATAAATTTTAACAATAATCGTAATAATAATGACATATTTTTCTACAAATAATAGAAGCACATGAAAACAAATTTTTGATTTTCGTAACACTGTTAAAATTTCAGAGCTTCACTTCACAAATGTTAGCACGCTGTGATGTATTAATATCAGGGCTCCAATGGAGGATACGCCTGGGTTTACGACAGATTCACTTCTTTTGCAGGCTATCACTGTACATTCACTACAAATCTCCTCAGGATTTGAGATCAGTTCTTCCAAAGGAAACACATTGCACACAAGGGGATATTAACGAAAATAACCACTAGTGTTATCATCATTATAGGTATTCTGCTATTGTTGGCGTGTCACTTGCTGCAACTGAGAAGCTTCCATGCTTCACGGTCCTCTGCTATCCTCTTCGTCTTCACGTGCGATTTCTGTTTTGAAAATTCTCCATTAATTGTAGTCTCCTTCGCCCTCTCCTTCTGTTTCCTGCCACCATACCTTCTAGCACGTTCCTCACGATACAATTCCCTCTTATCCAATGTCCCAACCAGTTTCTCTTCCTCTTCTTAATAATATCTAAAATTGTTCTTTTCCTTTTCCACCATTTCTAACATCATCTCACTTGTTTTTCGCTCCACCCACTAGTGTAAAATAAACTCAAAAAGTTTGACTTGATTTAAGCGATGTGCTATTTAAAAAAATACTTATAACTTGTGATTTAAAAAACAAATTTATGTAATTTTTCAACCAATGGACATAAAGGCACGAAACTGGGTATATCGCAATTTGTTGCTTCACAGAATTTAATACAACAAATGAAATGGAGGCAACTGTTGAAGTAGCCGCAAGGGAACAGACACGCAGCTTGCCCTTGCTATGGTTCTTGCTTGACGCACTAAATACTACAATTTCATTCAGCTAAACGAATTTCGAATATTCCACCCGTATGGTGAGAAATATGGAAGACTGCACTGTACGCTAATCTTCAAAGCATGTCTGGACAGAGAGAATTACTATACGAACGAAATATTACAAGAATTCATAACTAAATTATTTACACTGGTTGAACAGTTTCACAGATGATCTTGAAAACAAACGCATTCTTCCTAACAACTGAGTCAGCTGGAGGTTGACAGTCATTTCAAGAAAACTATATCGTAAAATAAAAATAAATAAGAAAATAATGAGAAGTTGCTTGCTTCATTGTTTACGTACTGATCAGATTCCTGGAATCTCAGCATAATCTTACTACTTTTATTTATGCTCCGTCTTCAGTGCTCGTCAAAAAATAGTGTGGAAACTCACTCACACAGTTATTATTTTTACATTTACTTGTTACTCCGGTCACGATCGTTGTTAGAATTGTGTGCGTCATTGTTAGGAGTGTGTATCACTGTTACCAGAAATCAAACATTCCATACAATAATCTGATAATCTGTGTATTTTTCATATTTAGTACATAAACAATCTACCCCGGAACAATAAAAACTGACACTTGCATCTGATTGCAAACGTATGACGACATGCCTTTAACGTCGTAATAATAATAATAATAATAAAGTTTTCTCAACGACTGAATCCTACAACTGCTTTGCCTCACGTTTTGATGCATCGGTACGGCACGATTTGTGAAGCTGCCTTCCGAACGCACATTTAAGAAAACGTAAAACTGCAGAAGTACATCACCAATATCACCAAACTACAAAATATAGCAAAAAGCGACAAAAAAAAAAAACAGTTAAAGAGCTACAACAATTATTCCAATTAAACAGTTGTTAACAATAAAATACCAAAAATAAACAATACGAAACAGCGGCAATCCGACAACACTGACAAAATTTCATGAATGGGGGGGGGGGTTGACGACTGGAGCACATTCTCAACGTTCTATTAGGTGCTGGAATTGATAAATCTAGGTCAAGCTTCACGACTCCTAGCGATCACTATAAGCATGAAAATTCACCCTCAAGCTGTCATTTTGTTCAGCCGGATGTGCTCTATCGATTGACACAGATCTTGAAATGAAATGAAATTTTGAGTTTTACGTCCCACGGTTATGCCGGTTAGGCTAAAGGAGACGGTGATAATGAGTAATTAATGAAATGGTGGAATGAAGAAAGTGGGAGGAAACGGGAGAACCCCGAAAAAACCCACGCACACGGTGTTTGTCCACCACAAAGTTCACTTGGCGGGAGCAGGGTTTGAACCCGAGACCCCTAGCACCAGAGGTGAACGCTCTACCACTGAGCCACCGCGGCCCCTAGATCTTGAAAACTATACACTATACTACCTCACGTGTAAGAACGAAGCTTAGAATCTTTATTCCCTTGTTAAAACTCACAATTCAATTAAGACTAACTCTTCAACTTTCATTTTTATTCAAGTACAATAATGTCCAAGGATAAGAGATGTATCAATCAATC
This sequence comes from Thermobia domestica, assembly GCF_964235325.1. Classification (NCBI taxonomy): domain Eukaryota; kingdom Metazoa; phylum Arthropoda; class Insecta; order Zygentoma; family Lepismatidae; genus Thermobia; species Thermobia domestica. The sequence continues at coordinate 25,465,481 of NC_137468.1, read as the reverse complement.
GAGCTGAACAAATGAGAGCTTGATGCCGTAGTTTTCTCTCTCAAGTTCCACTACACACTTGCTGATTACTGCATAAAATTTCTACTACTTATACAGTTTGTTCCCCCATTTTTTTCTTTTACTTATTCTTTTCTTAAACCTGACGATTCAATTTTATGCTATGTAAGGCATGTGCAAGTTGGAAGAAGATATCAGACAATTACAGAAGACATACTGGCGTTGAGAACCATATGAAACAATGTGCAACATTTTCACAAGTTTTACGTCCCACGTTATGCCGGCTAGGCTAAAGAAGACAGTGATGATGAGAAACGAAGAAATGGTGGAATGAAGAATGGGGGAAGAAACTGGAAAGCCCCTATAAAACCCACGTACACAGTGTTTGCCCAATGCACCAGAGGTGAATGCTCTACAACTGAGTCACCGCGTCCCCACATTTTCACAAGAACTGAATAGCTATATTCAATAGAGAAACTAGTTCATCGTACACTAACTTAAAAGGAATAAAAAAAATAAAAAAAACTGTTTTACCAGTAACCAAAATTCTTATTTACTACACAAAAGCAGGAAAAAAATCTATTTGCCATTTTAATGGGAAACGGCCGAACGTACTTACGCAACAATTTTTATAGATGGAGTTTGGCTACAGGCATATATACGATACGAAGTACTTATCAACTATCTCCATAAAATTTGTTACAGGCGTACCGTAGGATTCTGAAACATGGATATTTGGATAGGGCACATATTAGTTCCTAAGTGAAGTCTTGACCCGACTACGGTAGGTCCCATTGTTTCAGAGCTATGGACCTTTAAAGTTCATTTTTTCATGTTTTCGGCAACTAGGGATGCGCACGAGACGAGTCAAGACAGGATTTTCCTGACAAAATTCGAGTCGAGACATCACTTCTACAGTACATTTTCGAGACGAGACAGCCACAAATCTTGTCTCGTGCGCATCCCTATCGGCAACCTGTAACTCTGAAAGGAAGCATTTGTGGACCCAGGTTGGTCTACACTTTTTGTCTTATCTTGGCGTCAGAAATCACCTCCCAAACGTTGTCGGTGTTGTTTCGAAACATCCTGTATATGTTTTTCAAAGCATTTGCTGCAGATTTTTTGTACTCGTTTTGAGACATTTTGTTATGTTTTTTCATCAGGACTTCTGCCTAGCAACACAAAATTTACCTGTTTGGGGATCTGTGTATACCCCGCGCGAGTACTTAAGGGTTAGGAGATTACGTTAAAAAATGCACATTTTCAAGAATGGGTTAGGCGGACCAGATGAAAGGGTTTAGTCAGGCTGGGACTCCCTGTTGCACATGCCTGGCTATTTCGCACTATTAACCATTGGTGCAAATCCTAGAGGGGATGAGGGCGACGTCCCCCCAATCTTGGACTGGGGGATTGTTCCCCAATATTCCGATTTGAAATGTTTTTTGGGGGATGAATGGGACGATTTGTGTCCGACTACCACAAAGAAAAGTGAGACAAAATTGATGTCCCTTGCTGTATAATCTACAACAGATTCACCTCAGAAATCAGATTCATTTACCGTAATATGAGTCTCACCTCCCCCTTCCCCAGAACAAGCCTCAAATCTGCCCGCCTCCTAGTAATGAAGGTAACTCTGCTCCCCCGATCCCTTACAGCGTTGGTTTTCAACTTTATAAATGTTTTGAACATCGCTTTAAAAAAATATATATGGGAACGGTCTTACCCCGCCCTCACTCCCAAATGCGGAAGACATTTGCACCAATGCTATTAACCATACTGGATACTGTCAACTTGTTGGTATCATAGTGGAAAATCTAATTAATGTGTACCTCAGTATCAGTTACAGCTTAAAAGGCAATCGTACACATTAATTTTTAGTTCATGAAAAAGACGTTTTCCTGGAGAACTGCACTACTAGTAGAGGATTTACACAAACCCATATCACTTAGTTTAAATCAATGAAAGCTATCAACTGGTATACGTAGGCGGGGTGAAAAGTTCATGGCCTGACACAGAGATGGCACTCCAATCAGCAAAATTTTATTGTTCTTGCCTGAGGGCGCTTTTCAGTTGTTCGTATAACAAGTGTCAACTTGTTCTCTCAAGTAGTTTGTGTACAGGCATTGTTGCAGTTAGACGTCTTGCGTGTTAGTTGTGAAAATGGATAAACTTGAATATCGTGCGGTAACCAAACTTTTCATTTTGGATGGATTAACCCCGGACTATGCTCCTTCCATGTCAACCGTTAAAAAGTGGGCAGCTGAATTTAAACGTGGTCGCACATCCCTCGAAGATGACTCACGTAAAGGAAGGTCGAAAACTACAACCACACCGGAAACAATCGAAAAATTGGATGATATCGTGTTGGACCACACGCGAGTGAAGGTGAGTGAGATAGTTGACAGTGTGGGGATAACGGAGGAACGGGTGCGAAACATCTTGCACAAAGAACTACGGATGCGAAAGCTCTACGCAAGATGGGTGCCGCATTTGCTAACTGCGGACCAAAAGCAAATGCGAAAACGATTTTCGCAGCAATCTTTGGACCAATTCTAAAGAGATCCGACCGATTTTGTGCGGCGATTTGCGACAATGGATGAGACGGGTTCACCACTACACGCCAGAAATGAAACAGCAGTCCAAGCAGTGGGTGGAAGACGATGGTGCAGCGCCGAAGAAAGCGAAGACGATTGTATCGGCCAGAAAGGTCATTGCCAGTGTGTTTTGGGATGCGAAAGGGATCCTGTAATTGATTACCTTGCAAAAGGGAGAACAAATGCAGGCGAATATTACTTCAACCTTCTTGACAAGCTGGATCTCAAAATTCGCGAGAAGAGCCCTGGCTTGAAGACGAAAATCATCTTTCACCAGGACAACGCACCTGTGCACAAGGGTGCGATGGGAAAACTGCGGGATTTGGGGTGCGATTTGCTCGGCCATCCCCCATATTCTCCTGATTTGGCACCATTTGACTTCTATCTGTTCCCAAACTTAAAGATTTTTTTTTCTGGGAAGAGCTTCACTTCTAATGAAGAAGTTGAGAGGGTCGTGGATGACTACTTTCACAGTCTTCCAAACTCTCACTTCCGGAAGGGAATACTGATATTGGAGAAACGCTGGACCACGTGTATTGAAGTTAGAGAAATTGTGTCGAAAAATCATTTTTGAACTGAAATTCGCAGTCTTTCATTGTCAAGCCGAGAACTTTTCACCCCGCCCTCGTATGTCTCATCTCAGGACTTTTTTTGTTATGCACTAATAATACTAGGCTTTTTTTAAAAAAAAATTTCCTGGTAATTAATTAGTAAATCATTTTGAGATTCCAATGAAGGTTTTGGGAAAGATTTTTTTTAAAATCGATTCTGTAGTTTGAAAAAATACAGCCCATCATTTTATGTATGACATATCCCACCTATTATAATTTTACTACATTATATTAGATTCAATAATTATAAGCCATGATTTCTAATGAATGACGTCATATGCATAACACTGTTGCTGACGATTCAGAGGGCCAGCAACTTTTAATGCCTTTAATTAAAAACTGGTTCCAAACAGTTTCTCTACTATGTAGCGCAACATAATGGAAGTAACTGACAACTTTACTTGTCTTACCTGGCCTTGAAGCTGTTATTTCTGGCACGGCCACCTAGAGACATTCATATTATGACAGAGGCAATCAATGGCCATCTCTTATCATCAAACGTATGGCCTCCAAGCATCACATACATAGCCTTAGCGTTGTTAGGAAATATTTCTATCATCAAACGTCCACAAATTCATACAGTTTTTCTTTGCCTATAAACAACACATGAAGCTCTTATCCCATAAAAACGCTGACAATGCGAGTCTATGAAACAATTCCACAGTAGCGAATCATATGCAATGGACTGGCTCGTTTAGTTTTCTTCTGCTGCCTTCGTATTATTATACAGGTACTAAATATTGCATGATGATTGAGGGCAGACTGATACGAAGCAAAGTAAAGGATTTATCAAGAACGTCAGAATCATAAAATGAGCTAAAATGAAAATATTATATATATATATATAGTGTGTCTCAAAAGTCCCCTGACAGGGTAACTCTGTTATTATCAGTTACAACAAAATGTAAGAGGGAAAACCGCCTCCAAATATGATGTTTTCAATCTAAAGTGAAGGATTTTTTTTTTTTTTTTTAATCGGACGAGCCGTTTGTGCTGCACACACTTTCTGCGCCCGATGTTAAATGAAAATGCAACGTTGTCATTACGTCGACCCATAACATGAGTGAATGAAGTTGCTGTTTGAAATGGAGGCTGGCCATCGACATGTTAGCCTAAAAGAAAGTAACTTCGTCAGGGCGTCTACTAAAATTCCAAAATGAAATTTCGTGATTTTTTCGTGACCTTTTCTTTACCAAATTACAAAATTTCCTAACATTTTCAAGAGCGAATTTGGGTACGAATTAGGACGAATTTTCATCCATGTGATAGAAACTTACTTTGCTTGCGATTCAGTAGCGCCTAAAGCCGACCAAAGACATATTTAGTGGTGAATTTCAACGTTCTTCAGAACAAAATTTTCCAATCTGTACTTACATTTGTACAGTTAAAAAAATCGTGACCCAAAACCTAAATTTCGTGACTTTTTCTTGACTTTCATGACCGTTTTCTGATTTCGAGACTTTTTCGTGACATTCGTGACCGATAGACACCCTGTTCGTTCACTTATATTGTGGGTCCAGGTAAATGCCAACGTTGCATTTTCAATTAACATTGGGCAGATAAGAGATATTGTTCCTTTCCCTTCAGACAGCTAAATGCGGCAACTTACCAATAGTATAACAACACTATGAAAATAAGAGCTTGATCCTACTTCCTAAACGATTAAAGAAATCCCATATAAGGAAAAATCCGCTTTACCTATGCTTTAAAATTGCTCTCCTAAAAAGTTTAGAAATGTGACTTATAGTGTTTTTTCCACTGTACCCTTCATATATATAGATTTTCATTACGAAAAGCAATCAATGACATTGTTTTAACATAATGTCATTCAAATTCTCCTCTGCTTGATGGTTGAAATGGATTCTGAATGTCGAATTTTGCACCAGTTTTGCACACACATTGCGTGGTAAATTTGCAAATGGTGCGTTCAATATTCTTCAGTTCACGAATTGTCAACGCCTTATTCTTATAGAGTGAGCAAGCAGTTCACATCACCATCTGTAAAGGTCATTTCCAAAACTGCTAAGTCAATTTGAGCAAACATTAAAATAGCGTTTGTTCCAAGTTTTTTCACACTTCCCACTATCTTAAAAAAAGAGATGAAATGTGATTTTGTGTGTGTGTGTGTGTGTGTGTGTGTGTGTATGTGTGTGTGTGTGTGTGTGTGTGTGTGTGTGTGTGTGTGTGTGTGTGTGTGTGTGTGTGTGTGTGTGGTGGGGGGTCGCGGATATTCTCAACACATTTTATCTCGTTTCAAATAGAAGTGCTAAAAATCTTCGTGCAACACTATTTTAATGTTTGCTTAAAATAGACTTGGTAGATTTTGGAAATGGCCTTCACATTTCTCGACAGAATGCGCTCGGCGAATTTTCGTGCAGTAATCCATTACACATACCGACGCAGACGAGGACAGCTGAAGGATATTATCCGCTTAATGTCACTGATTTCTTTTCCCAATAATAATAATAATATACTATGATTTGTACTTTTCATTTTATCTCATTTCAAAGTCCTGACATTTTATTGATAAACCCTATAGTGTATCACTTTGAATGAGAGTTCAGTTCACCTTGCCCTATCAACAGTGGGTTTTGTGGTGGAGAAACACCACCTGGGTGGCGGACTTTTCCTCGAGATACTCCTCGCACTTTACATCGTTATTTAATTGCGTAATCATTCACCTGCATTTATCACTCGGCCTGAATTTTTCCAGTAGTAATTAAGAAGTAGTTCACGATCAGTTTCCTAAAATAAGCATACTCCAGAGCGTCAAAAGTATGTTACGCAAATTCCCAGCGTAAGCTATTTGTATGATAGAACTGGTCTCTACTTTTAAATGAAAAATGCTACTTTATACGTGTTTACAAAATTACAATCCACGCTCCACAACTACGGGATTTCTTTTAATTATTTTTTTTCTTAGAATAATATTTCTGTTTCAGTTAACGGATTATTTTACTTGACTAAAAAATTTGTACCACATGATTTATCACTCCACCTAACGAACACCTCACCGTCCGTGTCGAACTTTACCTGCTGAGAAAGAGAGAGAGAAAAAAATAACAAAAGGCTTCTTCAACAGGTAAGTCTGCAAACTTTTCTATAGCCTGAGAGCCTGCAGATGTGTTTGCAGCGCGACGTCTCTACTAGCATAGGGGTCTCGTAGTAGTAAACCAGATAACAGCTGCCCCAACGAGTTCAGACCAAAACAGTCTTCCTTTTTTTCTCCGTCGTTCCTGTACTTGTCTACTACGTTTGACAACAGAGACTGGGAGACCTGAAACAATGCCAAGTCTCGCTTTCTTGCGAAGTACCTCTGAACGATTTTTTTTTTTTTTTTTCTGAACCCAAGAAGCGTACCCTACACGTACAAATAATATACTGCCGCAAGGAGAGAGAAAAATATGGTTGGTATATTTGAAGTATTTATGTGTCGAACAATTTTCACTTATTCCTTCCACCAAAAAGAACATTACGGACTACAAAGAAGTCGATAACAAATCGATTCCAGAGTGAGGTTAACGTATTTTAAAATTATAAAATACAATAAGGTTCAGATAGATATATTTATGATTTTCCTTTTCAGAGCTGCAGTGCTGAACTACGATTAGTAGTAAAATTGGGCGTTTGGCGTCTCTTTTAGCATCGAAGCCATATGATACGTGGACATATAGCTTAACGCATCCGAACTACATGAGCTACCTGAAATCGAACCTGGGCGTGTCTCCGCCACCGGATGCTAACCATATAAAGTCATTTATTTTAACGCTATATTCCACGAATAATCATTATTCTGCATTCTGTGCATTATACTAATCCGCTACTCTCAACCGCACTATGAGTAATCTACCATGAGGGAGTTGTATGTTAAACCATGAGCTCATGGCGGTAATAATGCTTTATTACTGATCAACACTTCTACCAAGATCTCAAAATTTGTCCACGTTCTTTTTCGTAACAGTACAGACTGCGGTAACTGCGAATATATTTTCAATACATTGTGTCTATATTCCTCACACGAAGGAAAGCAGGTGCGACTCCAGAATGTGTTCCAGATTGGGGGGAGGGGAGTACATGTCCATATGTAATTCTGTTCATTGTTAAGTTAGAATCAAATACCGTAACTGTGACTTTTTATGTGTAAATTTATATCTGAAAAGTTAAACCCTAAATGCGCATCTGAAGGCGAAGTACAAAGGGTAATAGAAAATGTGGAAGCTTTTAAAAATAGTCTGAACAACGAATAACACCACACAGGAACTAGAATTATGCTAAAACTGTTCGAGACGTATTGTGCTTCAGCGAAGTTCCACTGCATCTCGTTAAATACATTGGAGCATGTCCCTTCCTGGAGCACAACTTGACAATATGTGCTTCTATTAATGTGAAGTTGAACCTTTCCTTTCAGCTTCAAGCTATTATGAGGTCAGTTTAATGCCTACACAGAAGACTGAAATAAGAATCACGCACAATGAAAGGAGAACTGCAAACTACTAAGCTTGTTGAGCCCTTGACAGATCATGCAAACGAACAAGTAGCAAGGTTAAAGTGTACACTACGTGAAAGATTATTTCTCAACGTATACACCGTGAAAACTGAAGTTAAAATTTTCACTTTTTTCCTGAACTAACATTTCCCATTTGAAAACTTTAGTAAGATAGATGATAGATTTGCTGAACAGAAAAACATCTATTTTAACGCTGTATTTCAAGACTTTGCATCCCGTGCACTTATACTAACTCGCTAATCTTAGCACTGCGGGCAGTATATCAAACAAGGATGATGTCCATTATTACTCCCATAGGAAAACATGGGGAACCGATTTTGATTGTCTGAATCTTCGGATCAACTTGATAGATCACTTCCATCAAAGGAACTCGAGTCCCAAATTTTGACCCTCTGCACCCTTACCAAATTTACTGATCCATTAACTTACACTAAAAGACAAATGCTGAGCAAAGCAAGTTTATTATAAAATAATAGTTTTGGATATCTAACATATCCTTCTTCAGACACTATCGAAAATAAATGAAAATGCATATATATGAATATATAGTCATTGTTATGACAAATTTTAAAATTCTTTAACAGACACACACACACACACACACACACACATATATATATATATATATATATATATATATATATATATATATATATATATATATATATAGTGGCGGATCTAGGATATGTTCAAGGGAGGGGCTAAACCATATTATGCCGTTTTATCCAGTGTAAAGCAGGATTGAAGTCCATTTTATCCAGTGTATACCTGAGCGTCAAGGGGGGGGGGGCTATAGCCCCTATAGCCCTCCCCTTGGATCCGCCACTGTATATATATATATATATATATATATATATATATATATATATATATATATATATATATATGTTAAAAGAAATTAAATATATAGTCATAAATATAGTCATTGTTAAGAAAAAATTTAAATTCTTTTAACAAACATACATAACGGAAACACGTAAATTCTGAACACTGATTGGCTGATCAATAAAGAATCGGCCAATCATAATAGAAGTTGATCAAAATTGAAACTAATCACCAACATCCTCCCTGGTCCAGTGAAAAACTAAGCTACAAATTAAGACTTTCCAATAATTTGCCCCACTGCTCGTCACTTTTAAGTTCTGTATTCCAATTCATAACACAGCTTTCCTCTTTTTCAATGAACCTGGCCTCCTCTCATTTTATTAACGTCCTTTGTTCCTTTGCTAACACTTCAATCTCGCACCAATGAATATTGTGCCCTGTGTCCCTTACATGTTTCTTTCTCTTTCCAATCTAACATCACCTTGATGTTGCTTTAATCGTTCTTTTAGTTTTTTTTTTTTTCCGTTTCACCTATATAACAGCTATTTACAATCACCACACCTTATCTTATATACCACTCCTCCTCTTTCCATCAGCTCCTCTCGGCTTTCCTCTTTCTCTTCTTTCTTCGTTTTTTTTTTTCATTCTTAACACATCGAATAGTCTTCTACTCCCTTTCCTGTATGTTGAAACGTTCCCTATTTTCTTAAGAACTCTCTTGATTATCTCAGCAGTTCCCCTATACTTTCTATTCCCCACCATGGCTTATTTTCTTCCTCTCCTTCTTTCGTATATTCCTTCTTCTTTCTTTCCTGGTTCTTTTTTCTTATCCTTTCCATTTTTAGCTTTCTTTTATCATAGCCGTTGGTCTCCAGTTGATTGTGAAATTTCTCTAAAAATTTCGATATTATAATTGAAAATAAAATTTCTCCTATTTCTCACAATTAACTCAATAAATACTTTTTTTTTTCCTTTCTGAGTGAGGTTGCTTTACGAATGTCTAAGGAGTCGTGAGCCAGCTTCAACCATGTTTAAAAGGGCTTGGTAGTGGTGCCGAAAAAGGTGTCCGTCTAAGTTCAGGTATTTTACTGTACACTCTTGAAACACGCCTGGCCACTCACCCCCCTCTTAAAGACTATATTCTCGTAACCGTAAAAATGTCAACTGTTTGATTTGATTAATACACAACTCCTCAAAGAGAGAAAAATGTTCAGTAGTTTTTGCACAAGACTGTACTTATCTAAGCACGCATAACTGCAAAAACATGAAAAGGTTTTTTATATGCTTTATCAACATTATATAGTACGTTCGTATAGCAAACACATTTAGCTACCCCGACAGCAAACTTTTAGGTTTATATTTTGAAGAGCCTCTAATAGATATATATGGTCCCAGTAAAATTACCTTAAAGGTAAAACTTCCATCACCTTACCTTATCTTAGCGCATCACTTCCTTTCGAATTATTTTGAAAAGCAGTGAAAGTTACTGAGACGCGAGATTGTCAAACGTAATTTTCTTTCCCTCCATTAAAAACTCATTTAGTTACAACACGTGCTGAGATCGTTACAAATTTGACAACATCGAATCGCATACTTAAACTGTTTAACTGCCACCAATAGGGGAACATAGAGTGGTATAGTGTGTTCAATTGCAAAACACTAATCTCTTCCTATCACTGATTTGGACTTTGCAAACAACGTTTTATTTATCTCTTCATTGGAATACTGTTGACAAAACCCATCACGATCCTAGTTTCTTCAGTGTTTCGAATTATATTTTAAAGTTTAGAAGTGTAATTTAGCCTGTGTCTCATTTTCTATGTTAATAATGATATGTAATATTGAGCGTCACACATTCCGGAATACATGTATTGTAGTAGTCTGACCAGTTGACGCGGAAAAGGGTGAGTCTGTATCACATGATAATGAAATTATTCAAAGAAATGTAATTCTTTACCTTGTCTGATTCCCGGAAGATTCAGACAAACATAAAGCCCAGACACGGAAATTTATTATCTTCTTTTTTCCTTCTACTATAAAACCAATTCGAAATATCAAACTGCCAATTTCATTCTAAATTTCAATAACTCCTGTTCTATTTGAAAATGATCCCGAATGTCTAATTAAAAATAAATTCAAAGCACGGTTTTCAACAATCATAGTCGCACTAGAAATTAGTTTGGATAGAAAGACGAAAACTAGAACAGAATATGACTAGAATCAAGAATTTTCTTCTCAGGTACGGAAAGATTTGAATACTTTGCTTTGAAGAGTTAACGAACTGTGCTATTTAAGGACCTCAATGATTCATCTCTGCAGAAAGAAACGAACAGCATTGGTTACTACGAGTATCCTACACGAAACAAATCTACTCAAGATATTCATATCCTACTATCCCCATCATCAATTTATCGTTTACATCAGCCATTTCCCCGCCAAGTGAACTTTGTGATGGACAAACACCGTGTGCGTGGGTTTTCTCGGGGTTCTCCCGTTTCCTCCCACTTTCTTCATTCCACCATTTCTTTCATCACTCATCATCACCGTCTCCTTTAGCCTAACCGGCATAACCGTGGGACGTAAAACTCAAATATTTCATTTCATCAGTCATTTCCAACTGACCGATGAATGACGCTGGAGCAAAAGAGGAGAACAGACTAAAAGAACTGTTAACAGTGTTCGACCTTGAAAAAAAAAGGTAGGTCATAAAAGATGGGATGTGGGCTAAACAGACGCGCTACAACGCGAGCACGCAGTCAGTTAACAGATACAACTCGTTCTCTGCCATGAATGTGCACTAAGATGTGGCAACATTGCACCTCTTTCATTTGGTAAAAGGGAATTTGGAGCGCCGTCTTCAAACGCCATAAACGCTGCACCTTACTGTAGTTCCGAATCCACATGTAGTACATCTGTAAAACCATCGACTAACTTTGTTTGCCTGTCTTCTATTAATGTTAAATTTTCTGACTACTCCTTGTTCCCTCTGTGCGGTTTATAAAGAATGTGAGTGACAAACTGTGACGTCAGAGACCATCCAGTTTAGAAATTACTACTATATGTAAACTCAAGATATCTTTTACCCAAAGTCATTTCAACTAGAGTTATACATCCTGCACCAACATTCTATACATATTTCGAGCTTGTTCATCTTAATATGCTAATATTTGTCAGTTAATGAGTAAATTAGCTATCCCAATCTGCATCTTTCCGACAGTTGAACGTAACAAATAAACAATATGAACAGAACACTTACACATATCCGAAAACAGGACTACCCCAACATATACATTTATGTATGTATATAGGAACAAATGTAAAGTTTGCTAATTAAACATTAAGTACATTCTACACTTACTGTGTACCGAACTTCCATTGTTTAGCTTTATTACGTTAAAATTAAGGTACCTTTGTGAAACCTACTGTATTTTTCCTTTCAAGACTGCATGGAACTAATTCTCTTTACATTTGTATGGTTAATACGTGAGAACAGCGGAAAGAAGGAACAAGAGAATCATCTTAAAAATAAAGTATGTTTTGACTGCAGTAACAGTTAGACTTTTACGATGAGAAACTAGTTTTCTCTCCCTTTACTTCATTATTCATTAAATGTAACAAATATGTTACAATACAAATACGAATTAATGTAACAAATATGTTAATTTGGCGGAAAACTTTGACGTTTGCCTTCTTGCGTAATCTCCCAGAATTAGCATTAAAGCAATAGAACTAACAAATATTCTTTACACATCCGCCATGAATAAAATGTAGATATCTGAAGTTATGGAAGTTATTATACAATTCCTGTATTCAAAAAAAAAAAAAAAAAAAAAAAGAAAAGAAAAGAAAGAAAAAAGAAAAAGAAAATAAAAGAAAAAAACTATTCTGTTTCAGTTTGCAATACTAAACTTTAAAAATACCTCAAGAACACAAACTCTCAAGCCTGAAACGACGATTTTATAACCTATACTAACTATAACTAACTCTATGGCTTATAAGAACCCGGAGGTTCAATGCCGCGTTCACAAAAGCTTTCCATTTGCTTAGCGTTATCCTTAGCAACTGGATTCAGTTTCTACCTTGTATTCCTATTTCTGCGAAATCTATCTTAATATTGCCCTCCTATCTGCGCCTTGGTATTCCTAATTGTCGTTTTCCGATTGAATTTCCACTTAAAACTTTTCAAGTTTTCATACTTTCTTCCATTCTGGCTACATGACCTGCCCACCTGAGCCTCCTGGATTTGATGACCCTAACAATATTTGGTAAACGGCATAAATTATGCAGTTCCTCGTTATAAAGTTTCTGTCATTCACCATTCCCGTTCCTCTTGGGTTCGAATATTAGTCTCAGGATCTTGTTCTCAAATACTTTCAGTCCCTCAGAGTAAGCGACCATGTTTCGCAATTATACAGCACAACAGGCATGATTATCATTTTATATATTTTAAGCGGAATTCGAACTACAGTAATATATTAAATTCTTTCCCGCTCGGAATCGAACCTAGGATTACATGAACCAAACTACCATGCATAGCTACTCGACCTGTCGAGAGGGCTCCTCCACTTCCAAAATTATCTTTTTTTTAAAAAAAAAAAAAACTTCACCCCTAATTAGGTAAAACGGGTTTGACTCAAGTCGGGGGCTTAAGATTTTTGGTGTTAAGTTAGCATTCTAAAGTAATTAAGAAAGGGACGCGAGTGATAATGCATTGTGAGCCAAAGTTGGTGTTTTATATTTTAATTTGCTTACTTGCCCCTATGATTCTGCCCTTAATGGTAAAGACGATGAGAAATGAGTGACAATATAAAGTGAATGGTGAAAGAACACGTTAACTCCCACCCTCCGAGCGAGATTCGAATTCGCGACAGACAAGTCTTGCGATTGTCAACCTTATCTCTTAAACAAATGATTCCTAACTTTTGACTGGCGACACATTTCACTGAACGTCCATATAGCGACGAACCTGCTTCATTTTTCTTAATAATAATAATAATAATAATAATAATAATAATAATAATAATAATAATAATAATAATAATAATAATAATAATAATAATAATATAGGTTATAATAGTGTAAGCCTATAAATTTCTATAGAATAGTGAGCACTGCTGCTCCCGCTGAAGGAGTTGGCTAATACAGTCTGTTCAAAATTGATTTTAACTAATTGTTAATTCATGATTTTTAAATTCTAAAATTTTGCGACCAATTCACTCTCTCCATTCCATCAACATTCACGTTTACTTGAACCAAGAAGGCACAAGTGTAGAAGTTTCATGTCTTCATTCTTACATTTTCAAAGATTACATTCAAAACAGAAGAAACAAATAAAGTTTCCTCGTGGCTAACAGGTAACGTACACGCCTTTAGCGTGGGAGACCCGGGTTCGATTCCCGGCGAGAGCTCATGTGGTCCAGATCCCACGTTAAACTGTAGGCCCACGTTTCATACATCTCGCTGCCGAAAGGGATGCTAAACTCAAAATCGAATCGAATTCATTTCACAAATAGACAGTTACTGCAGCCGGTCTTCTGGGTACATGTAGACGAAAAAAAAAGTTTATAATACATCTAGGTGGACCAGAGGAACTTCTTGCGAGAAGAATCCCAACCTACAGATCTCAGAAGAATCCGAACCCACTTGACCACCTCATTCTTAGACACGCACACGAACGTTAGCAACCAGAGTCCGCCGCGCCGGTTGGATTTACCGCCTGAATTGTCTACTACCAGTTAGCTTGATATGTTAATATCTTCTCATTCAACCACAGGAAAAACCAGTGTGCTGTCTTACAAAAATGTATCTTTCTTATGTGAGAACTCAGACAAGTTATTTTCTGGTTTCACTGAGTAATATTCCCGTATTCATAAACAATACATCTTCAAGAATGTAATAATTCTATTAGAGTGGTGAACTTGCATGCATTTATCATCACAACATGTTTTTGTCTTAGCCTTTGCAACATCTACACATATCTGCAATAATTATACATCGTAATAGTTGCGAAACTGGGCCCAAATCAGTCGTGGGAAAGGCACTTATCCAGTAGATTACTATCGAACGTCACTATTATATACTAGTTAGAAATAACACTCGCCCACATGAAGATGTTTTACCTTCAAGCAATTTCAAGCAACATCCATTGTTGACACTGTGCCAATACTCGCGGTTATTCTTTCCCGAATTCATTAACATACATTGCAGGAACGCTTAATAATAAGTAAATATCTGACAAATTCTTCAGACTACAGTGACCAGGTTGTTCGTGGTACACGTAGATGGTCTTCAAGTCTTGTGTGTAACTTATTGTACGTTCATTGGCTTCACAAATGTCCTTGCATATTAAATAAATGTCTCTGTCCTTGATTTTTTGCGCCATCTTCGCATGCTTCATCGTACAAGATAGTGCAGCAGAGTGAATCCTCGTAGTGAAAAGATCCTATGTTAGATTCACCATAACTGATTTTTTATCTTTGTCACAAAAAATAAATATCGGTCATTATAAATAAAGCCCAAGTATCTTTCCTACTGATTAAACGAAACAATAAGAGAGACAAATTACTTTAGTTTATGACTAATTATCGTGCACTCAAATTTCTACACTGGACCTTGAAAATTATTTTATTTAATACCATTTTTAAAGTATTACTTGAGTTATTAATAATAATAATAAAAACGTGTGTGGAGTATAGTGAAAATTCTCAATGAAGAAACAAATTTACCACTAAATTCATCTATACATATATTGGACCAATTTCAAACGAAATTTATCTGAAAAATGCTTATGATGGATAGACAGATGGTTACATGATAAAAAGCCTAGCTAGTGGTATGTACTAAAATTCACCTGAGTAACTGTTAAGTAATTTTCCCATGATGCAATCAGAAAAAAACATTCTAAGCTGTATGGCGAAAAATCAAATTACACAGAAATACAATCCCGCCTCCCTCTTAAAACGGGAATTTCAAAAACGCTGGAAACGCTTCTCCTTATTTTATATTTGAAATTTGACGAGCCCATGAGATATTCAATTTTTCGTATAAATTTTGACTCCTATACAAGCTCAGACTGAGTTTTAATCAAACTTACACGAATAAAACACAGTTCCAGGTAGGGGGTAACTATACTGAAAAATTTATTTCAAACGGTTCTGTCGTCTTCCTTTGATTCAATTCCACACAACAACACTTTCATTTTTTATAAGCCCATATTAGATACACTAACTGACGTAACAAGTAACACAAATAAAACTGAATCCAGCAAACACATGTCTGCATAAATAATCAAGCTGTTCAAACGATGACAAGGCCAGAGCGGTATTATAAAGGACACATCACCCACCACCTTACAACGTATACAGAAAATAGAACAGAATTATGAACCTATCTAAAAATAAGATCCAATTCTTTTTTTGTTGTATCCTCAAAATTTGAAATATTTAATTTGTGACATGTATGCGACGGAGCCCACCATCGCATGGCGTTCCTGTTGTGTGGATTGTGTAAGTGAGAGACGGAAAGCATGCACCGAGGTGAACGCACGCGGGGTCACGGGCAGAGGCTCACCGTGGGATTTAACTAGTCTCCCAAGATATGAGATCCACATCTTCATTAGAAAAGAATAAAAAAGAAAAAAAACATATGCACAACATTCTTCTCTTCAATCAATGAGCGAAAGCATCACAACGGAATATGGGATTGCGCAGTTATACCATGCTTCCACTCATTTATCACATACTTTCAACGTAAAAAAAAAAATGCATTCCATGTTCAGATAGATATAACTATACGGTGTATACACAGCTAGTCATACACGTAAAATTTCATTCATAACAGGCAACGGAAATTGAGGTTAAAAATATTTTTGTGTTTATGTTAACAGCAGATGAAAACAGCACACTTTATTTTATTTTAGGTCATTAAATACAGAGAATATGAAGGACAGCGTCTGTCATCCACACTGAGAACCGAACTTAGCGGATATACAATCATCACGCAAGATCACTTTACACAGAAAAGGCCCTTCCTCACTACACTAATTTGCCTCCAAGATAACTAGGTTACCACGTTGCCAATGTCCCAGGCTAAAGCATACTTTAGTTTGATGCAAAAGGAAGACCACTCAAGAGTGACGGAGGGGGAAAATCCATCCGGCTATTTTTTTTTTCTTCTGATAAGCTCAGTCGGTTTTGTGATACAGAGAGCCGAATGTCCCCACTCTCAACTAACGTTACTGCTGTTAAAGTAGTTCCTACCGATTGTACACACGTTGATAAAATGAAATGAAATGAAATCTTTCCGTTTAACGTCTCACAATTATGCCCTTTAGACTAAGGGGACGGACAATTAAAGGAAGTGAACGAAGATGGAAGTATTCGTGGAAAAAAATGAAATGAAATCTTTGAGTTTTACGTCCCACGGTTATGCCGGTTAGGGTAAAGGAGACGGTGATTATGAGAAATGAATGAAATGGTGGAATGAAGAAAGTGGGAGGAAACGGGAGAACCCCGAGAAAACCCACGCACACGGTGTTTGTCCACCACAAAGTTCACTTGGCAGGAGCAGGGTTTGAACCCGGGACCCCATGCACCAGAGGTGAACGCTCTACCACTGGAAGTATTCGTGGAATGAGAGTGTGGAAAGAAACGTAAGTACCCCGAGAAAATCCACGGACACGTTGTTGTCCACCACAGTTACTTGGATAGGGATCGACCAGGGAACTCACGAAGCAAAATTTGCGCCCTACCACTGAGCCACCGTGTCCCCTGTACACAGGTTGATGATTTGATGTCAACAACATATACCAGAACATCGAAATGGCGAAACGGTGCTCCCCTACTTTTCAATTACAGTTTGAATACTTTTTTTTTTTCAATCGTGAAAAACTACACCTTGGTATAAAAATGTAATACGAAATAGGGGAAACAGTCTACTTCATACGTCACGGATCTCGATTGGTTTGATGCAGCTTCCAACTGTTCCCTACAAGGAGATAGTCTTTTCATTGTTTTTCTTCTCTATCCCTCTTATTATTTGGTATGTATATTTCAATCTCCACCTTCCTTCCTTCCTTCTGCCATTCCCTCTAGACAAAAGCGGACAAATCCAAGTCTCATAATGTATCCTAGCATCCTATTCTTCACGACAATCTTCTATATAAATAAAAATGAATGTAACAATGCTTGAACACTAACTCCACCTAGACATGGCAATTTTGATGATTTGGTACAAGATCAGGGGAGCACCCACGGCAGATCCACCGGGTCTAGACCACCCAAAACTTCCGAACATAAATTTGTACACTTTCTCATTAAAACTGAAGGGTAAGGGGAAAAAAAGAAGGAATGTCACAAAACTGAATTTTCGAGGAAACGACGTTTTAATATTGAAAACCGAGTATAAAATGAATAGGGTTAGTCAAATCTCTTGCCCTTTTCCTTGGGCATTTCTACATCTACGCATACATGATATATGCAGTCAAATAGTATATACATGGACATTCCTTGTTTTTTCCCCTTACCCTTCAACTATACTTGTTTAACTGGAAAATGACTGATTTCGCATGAAAATTTGAACTTACATTTCATCTATACTCTTTCTCTTATAAGAACAATCTAGTTCTATTGTATTATTATTATTATTATTATTATTATTATTATTATTATTATTATTTGAAAATACAGGTAGATGTACTTTACAATTACTTGTAGTCTTTCCAGATGTAGAATAATACCCTTTTAATACTACGTAAACGTAATGGCTTGTAATATTGGACTTCCTCACAAATTTTGGACCCCTTCTAACAAACTGGATGCGCGCCTATACAGAGGAGAAACTGGCCTAACCAATTTTTTAGCACATTTTCAGCAAGGGATTCAGGACATGTACAATTAATCAAAAACGATTGATATTAGTGTCGAATCCGTAGTTTTCGGGATCGCTGAGATGAATAGTTACACGCAAGATACCGTTTAAGTCTAAATTCATCCTCCATCGAGAAGAGGGTGAGAGTGACATTTAAAAATGATCGAAAACGACCGACGTCAGCGTCCAATTCAGTTGTTTTCGAGTTCAGTGAGATGAATAGCTACAGTGTCGATGCCGTTGAAATACAAATTCATCCTCCGTATCTATCCTAAGAAGGGAGAGTTCATAAACCTATTCTCTGCATGAAAAAAAAAAAAAAACAAAAAAACGGGCATTTCAGATAGTATAAAATACTTTATAATCAATTTCCAGTACTAAGTTTATATACAATGCCGATATTATACAACAACTTCAAGCAAACTGCTTTCTTTTGCTTTTACATACGTCAACATCGTCATGTTCTATAAATAATATTAGGTCAAACTGGAAATCGAACCTGAAACCTTACACACAGAAAGACTAGCACCAGAGTATTATCTTAATCAACAGTCTTCTATAACCAAAAAAACGGGTAAATGGTCATTATTATTATTATTATTATTATTATTATTATTATTATTATTATTATTATTATTATTATTATTATCATTATTTTTATTATTTTCTCAACTGCATCAGACGTAAAACACTGCTAATTCTACACCCGTCTACCCCGAGAAGAAGTGAGTAATTCAATAAATGTTTCATCAAATAGCATCCAGTGTATTTACGTAATACTGAATTAGCAACAAGAAAGATAACTGGGTACATCGAAACTGTGATAAGGAAATCTACATTTAAAGGAAAAATGACGCTGTTGCACCACTGCTGTACAGATGAATAGCAGAAATAGTTGGCACCCATAGAACATTCAAATTACTTCGCTAAAGGAAAAGTGGATTTTTCTTTCTTTTTAGCTACCCAAATACGAATGTAACAAAAGTTGTTCCTACAAAACTTGAAGTGAATTTTGAGTGCAAAATTCAACGACGAAATAAATTATTTAATCTTGCCAAACTCTGTATACGACTAGCAGAGCACTTGGCCCTCACTAAGCCAAAGTTCTCAAATTTTCCTAATGTTTGGAATCAACTTATTGCATACGAAAAAAATATATAAAAGTTCTCTTCCGTCGCTCTCGGTTATGGTGTTACGACAAACACTTTCAAGGTGAGCCCAATATAATTAAGCCCAAATGATAATAGATGGAAAGATCCAAATGTTGAACATTGTTCATCTAACAGACCTACGAAGGACAGTTAAGATGTATCTGTCAATTCAATTCTATTTTCATGATATAAATTCCCTGACACTACAGCCGCAGACGGGTGTAGGTATGAGTTTAGTGATGTTCAATGAAGTGACGCGTTGTCAGCACACAAACAATATATTCCACTATTTCTCGCCACCTCTTCATTCTAGTAGTTTCCCAACTGTCCCAATTCTTACTGCAAACAGCTCTCGAACTGTCTCACGATGATGAGTCAACACCACTTTCTCTCTCCACCACGAATCAAACCCGCTCTAACTGTAATATAACTATAAAGAAATGAAATCTTTGAGCTTTACGTCCCACGGTTATGCCGGTTAGGCTAAAGGAGACGGTGATGATGAGTGATGAATGAAATGGTGGAATGAAGAAAGTGGAAGGAAACGGGAGAACCCCGAGAAAACCCACGCACACGGTGTTTGTCCACCACAAAGTTCACTTGGCGGGGGCTGGGATCGAACCCGGTACCCCAAGCACCAGAGGTGAACGCTCTACCACTGAGCCACCACGGCCCCTTTAACTATAAAGAATTACTGGAGATGTATACACCGGTAATTTCAATATAGGGCTCCGTATAAGCTGTAAACTTATAAATAAACGTGAAAATTATTAGGGAGGGGGAGGAAAATGGCCGAATACTTCGAAATGAATTTTGGAACATGGTTTGTAGGATTAGGATTTAGATTTCTGGGCTTTCGGCATCTAAGGCCATTTAGCCCTTCACGATTTAAGGGATGACGTCCCTCGGCGAGCACACAATCCTAGAAAAGGGAAGGAAGAAAGGATTGGGGAAGGAAGGAAGCGGCCTGGGACCTATAAGTTAGGTACCACCCCAGCATTTGCCTGGTGTGAATGAGGAAAAACCTAGGAAAACCTCATTCAGGGTGTCTGGCCTGAAAAGGCGTGTTACACTTTTTCGACCGAGTGACCCCACCGGGAATCGAACCCGAAGGTATGTATCTACTAAGCTTCCACTGTATCACTTCGATTAAAATGCGTATTATAAGGGGAAAGGGGGTCCAAATTTTAAATAAAAAAGACGATTTCCCGAGCCCTTCACGTTCAAAATACGAAACCGGAATAAAAACTCATTTAAAAAAACAAGTGGACACATGTCCCAGCGTTACCAAAAATTCCTCTTTTAATGAGGAGAAAGTGAGGAAAATTTCCATACTTTAATTGTCCAGTTCTTATTCGGAAACGATTGGAATGTTTAAAATGATTTTTTTGAACATAGTTGGCACTTGGATTGGAACATAGTTGGCACATAAAATTTTATCATTAAACTCTAGATTGAAATGTGTGTTCTAAGAAGGTGAAGGGGTTCAAAAATACATTCAAACCTATTTCATGAGCCTATTTTTCCCATGTGAAGGACAAGCATTTAAGCTACTGAATTAATATAATGTATTAAAAAAAAATATTTAAAAAATAAAATTATTAGTTGTGCTCAAGCGTTTGACTTGCTGTATACAGTAAGGTTAAAATCGCGCTTAACCCTTAACGCACCACGCCTAAATCGTCGACGTTGTTTACCAAGCTGGGGTCTTCTAGGGACCCCAAGCATTATTTTAATTTCTCGACTTTTTTTTTTTTTTTTTGCACTTTTTTAACGAACGTATCATTGATCTAATCATGTAGCAGATATCCCAAAAGGATGCAGGCCACATATAAAAATCGAGAATAAATTGGTTCTTATAGTGGCAGTAGTATCACCAATTATCACCCTCTGGGGCCCCTAGAGGACCCCGCTTGGTGTGTTAAGGATTAATTAAAAAGGTCTAATTGTTTACATCTGACTTTTTATTTTATTTATTGTTGTGCATCAACCAATCCAAAATCCATACTGTATTTTTTATTCGCAATTAATCAAGGACTCCATTAAACAAAACACTATCTCAGGTAGCGGCATCGATTAGTGTGACAGACAAGTGATAACGCACGTCGTGACATGAATTAACATGATTGTTGCCTATTACGAATTGCTGTCACGCACTGAGGTGATTACTGTTCATTATAAGGAATGCTCAATGTGCCCCTTGTCTTTCTACAACCAACATTACATATCTCTTAAGCAAGATTGAATTACGTTTCAGAATACCCTAACGCACAGATTGACATGTTTCCCTTTTAAAATTTCGATTTAGTAGCTACGAATAGTTTTATAATTCTGCACTGAGGTATAAAGTATACTATTTCTGATACTTGTTCTGCTATCTTCACTGCTGGCTAGGGCTCTAAAACAGCGTTTCCCAACCTTTTTCAACTTCCGGCACACTATGTGTGTAACTTGAATTCTCGCGGCACACTCAGATTTTACTATATTTAAATATAAAATACCATGGTATCTTTTTCTGTGATTACTGATCTCTCACAGAGACGAAAGATCTATCACTGGTTTTCCACCATGGTAAATCATTATGCTTATTTTTCATTCTAATTTAAAAATAGCAAAACAATTGCAATGAAATATTGGACTTAGGTATTTAAAAATACGCTTTCTTTTTCGAAAACTGCATCCAAACTTTCACTAACAAGGAAGATCACTAAATAATGAACGAACAAACAAATCTCTTTTACTTTTAGAACACAAATGTAGGTAACTCGTATGCATGTTTGTTTTGTCGAAAGGATTGAATATTTTAAAATTTGAAGTTACGAAATAGTCTGCAACAATAAAGAAGCAATAATGGTCATAACGTCATAACAATGATAACGAATACCTTTTTCAATATTAAAAATGTACAGAAAAGTAACGCGGTATGAAACTTAAAATTGTATATTCATATTAGAGGTTCATAGTAATGTGAAATACAAATATATATTTTCCCCTATGTCCTCAATTTAATTGCTATAGAATTAATAATTTTGTTTCGATATACTCGCGGCACACCAGCGGTCCATTCACGACACACCGGTTGGGAAACGCTGCTCTAGGATATAGATATGAGGCAATATGTATCAATGAAAAATGGTAGTGCGTTTATCCCACTGTCTCTCATACACATATATTATAACGACTTTATGTGCTTTTCTTGCTACTTAAAAAAAAAAAAAAAAAAAAAAAAGTATTTTTTTCAGTTCGAACTGAAAATGAAAGTCTAGTCTAGTTTATCTCGTGACTGTTCTTAGTAACGATTTAAGATAAGAATTTTAAAATAGTTAATTTCAATGCCATATAAGAACAAGCCTTATCATACTTTCGCCCATCTTATCTGTTGTTTTCATATATTGTGCAGTTGGAAGGTGAGGGGAAAAACGGCTGTTTCATTCTTGAAAACAATCAAATGGAATAACGGCAGAAAGTTACTGGCAAACTCTAGTTGATATTGAATCGTACAGACCAGATCAACATATCACCTAATGGAAAAATCAAAAGGAAAGATGAACAGACAGATTTAAGATACTAATGTTGACAATTGTTTACGCAGAAGTTCGTTAATGGGGAGTTAAGTTAAGCTCCGAACTTTCAGGCGTTTGTATGGATATATCAATATGGTAAATGCATATTATCTTGCTCAAAGTAGGGTTAAAACCCAGGATACCCTCTTGTGTACGCCAGATTGCTGAAAGACTAACTGGACCAATACCTAGAGGGTTTCCTGTTTACTTCATTATTATGCATACATATTTACGAATGTGTAATTGCTTTACCACTTCATTTAAAAAAAAAATAACCACATAAAAGCAGTACATAGCGTGTATACAAGTGTAGATGGAAATAATCTGGCTTGTAACATGACGATATTAACTGTAACTCAGTGGTAGAGCCCTCTTTGGCTGCTGAGAGAGCCACCTGGTTTGATCCCAGGCTACGTGAGTTGTTGGACAACTTCGTGTCCAGGAATTATCTTAAAATCTCGTTTCCTCCTACATGTTCATTCTATCAGTTCCTTTCATAATTATTCACTTTCACTAATAAGTCTCCTTTAGTCTAGTCTTTAGCGGACAACTATGGAATGTATCACTGATAGATTTGACTACTTTTATTTACAATCAACGTGTATTGCCATAGAACACAAACGGTAGCAGATAATCTCACAAGAAAATGTATCACCATTCGCAACACACTACTAAAGCCGGAAGTGGCTGGCATTTACTATAGTGCTGCAAAAATGTCTTGCGCCGTGGCAAAAATGTAAACTAAAGCTCACACCCGCTACACACCCACGCGTTGAACCAATAAGGTTTAGCTGTTGCTAAACGTGAGAGCCTTAGCGAAAGAGAGAAGAATTCGCTTAGCCAATAGCAGCGCTTGTAATGGAAGACTAAGTATCAAGTCAATGCAGTATATCTATAGTATTTCCAGTTTTAATATTGATTTCAATAGGGCAAAAATTGTAAAAAGTATGAGGAAGCTGTTTTCTGCAACTGATTCAGTGCCCCAAAAATAAGTTCGATCTCTTCCGTTAACCCTCTAATCAAACCGGAAGTGGAAGAAATCAACGATTTCTTGTTTCAACGCTTAATGGCAGAGAATGAAAACGATAATAGACACATGGTTCTGCAATTGACACAGCATCTCAAATATACCACCATCACCACCCGCAAAATTTACAAAATCCGAAGTATTTTAAATTTACTGCTACTTGTGGTTTCAATACTTAACTTATATAGAAAAAATTTCTGGCACAGAGTCAGCGTCCTAAGAATGAATTTTTACCTTGATTTTTATCTTTGTTCAAACCGGAGCTATTGAAAAAATTACAATTTCTAGTTACAACAATGATCGCATAATGGATAAAACGGAAACAGATATCGACAAGCGGTTGTATATACACAGAACTGCAAGAATACTTTTCCCCTGTGATTTCATTCTTCTATTGTACGCGTAAAGGATAAACATCAATTAGTAACTTCACATTTCAGTATTAACCTTCACAAAGCAAAAACAGTAAGATACAATGAGTAATGGCTTTTGATATGGATTGAGCGTCAGAGGATGATATTTACTACTTTGAGTATTGAATTCGCATAGTTTGGAAGTCTACCATAGTATCATACTGTGAAACGAAACTCACATGATCTCCTTTCTACACGTTTGAAAAGATCTTCTGTTTTATTTAGTTTGTTTTTATATTATTTTCAAGCATGTTTCTTCTTTTTTATGAATGCAATTTATACCCATTGTAAATAGGCCTCGTATACCGGTTTTGCATAGCTTGAACGTTTCTTGGAACCAATCAACCGCGTTATGCACGATATTATTCTGTATTCTTCATTCATTACTACGAGTTTAATAATTACTGGAGGCATGTTGGTAAGAATAGAAAGAAGTGCTCCGAAATATAGTGTTAATGAACTATACCGACAAATTGAAAGAGGTGATTCTCCGCATCAAAATAACAAACGTAGGTAGTGTTAGAACTTGGCCCGTTCAAAACTTTAGTAGAAAAGCTATATTTCATCGAGAAGGCGTGGAGTGGCAGTCTACACTTGCGAAAATAAAGTCACACATATACCATTAAAAAAATGCATTCTTCAGTAATACGCAATGGATTCCCTAGAGAGCATAATTCCTAGACTGATCCCAACAGAATTCAGATATGGTCTTACTTCAAGGTGGGTTCAAAGTAGGTAAAAGGTAAGTATTCAGGGCAGTGAATAAGGAATGATTCGGCAAACACGAAGGACCGTGGTACTGACGGTCCCTAATACTTCCGACTACCCGCCGAAGCATTCCGTGTTCACTGCTCCGAGGACTTGCCTTTTGCTTACTTTGAACCAACTTTGAAGTGAAGTCAAGAGTATATCTGACAATTCTGTTGAGTGCGTGTCTGGGAATTATGCCCTCTAAGTTTTTTTCTTCTTTTTCTTCCTTGCTTACTCACTCGACATCGCTGAAGCATACATTCTTGGATGTTGTATGTGATTTTCTTTACGTTGATTACCTCTCCATGCATTTCTCGAATTCGAAATAACTCGTGTTAAAATGTAGCTTTTCCAC
The DNA here is from genome assembly GCF_964235325.1 of Thermobia domestica. Lineage (NCBI taxonomy): Eukaryota > Metazoa > Arthropoda > Insecta > Zygentoma > Lepismatidae > Thermobia > Thermobia domestica. Next base: position 25,439,821 of record NC_137468.1, on the reverse strand, counting down.
GATTTTGGACGGCCTAGCTATGAAACGATACACTTTTCCCCCCTTATTTTGATGTGAAGAATCACCTCTGACAAATATATGCGAGCAGAAACAGTTCTCTGATTATTGACTCAAATGTTGATTGCCTGCTTTATAGTTTAGCATCCGTTTTGAAGAATCAAGGCTATAACCAGGGTCTGCGCAAGACCCATGCGAACGATGCGGTCGCATCGGGCGCCGACCAAACTGGCGCTCGCCACTCGCATCTTTATAGGGTTACTTGAGAAAATATTTTATTAAATACTTTATTTTTTATCGTAAATAATTCAAGCTTAAAATGTGTATTAACCACCTTTCCTGTAATAACCTCAGTAAATTAACCCCGTTTCACTACGTTAAGTATCAATATCTTTACTTTAAAAGTACGTAAAGCCAGCTCAACTTGAACTCCCCGAAGTCAACGGCAATGATGAGGCTATCCACCTTCCACCACTTCGCAAAACAAGTGACTCACCCCTCGCCCTAACCCGTCGTGGCATTCTAGTTATGATATGACTCACTCATTGTGCCGCTTTTATGTAGATGCAGTATCAGCTGCGTTCTGTCATTATTTACTCTCATATATTAGTGGCGGGCTATGTTAATTCTGGATCTCCTCTTATTTCCGTAATGGTTTAATTCTTTTGCGTTTTAAATGGAAACCAATTTTCAATAATGTCTCGAAGAAAGAAACAATCAGGTGCATTTTGTAGAAAACGCACGGCCGAATTAGAGTAGGAAAACACACACACAAATAATAATAAATAAAACAAAGTTAAGAAATTTCAACAGTTTTCCCTCTGACTGATAGAAATCAACCTATGCATAATGACAGTGAATGAAGACAAAGACAAGCCAATTTCCAAGAAATTCTTGGTAACTACGCCTATACGGAAATTTTGTAAGCAAAGAGTTTCAAAAGGGAACCCTGAATTTACAAACTGACTTAGCACTAATTGGAAGTATGCAAAATCCCTTGAAAGGTATGAGATCGGAGAAAGGTCTAAGCAATGTTATCTCATGCAAGGAAAGTGGCAGAGAAATTGAAGATCAATCTAGAATTCTCAGATGACTTAATCGGACCATGAAAAGTCGAGAATTCCATTTTTTCATACGAATGTGATGGTCAATCTTTAAAGTAGGGCTACAAAGGTTTTTTTCCTCAGTCTTCAAAAGTGAGAGAAGTGTTGTGTCGATCTCCAATCGTTTTGATCCTTGAAAACGAATGTGATATCGACAGAAATGAGATGTTGGAAGAGCACTCACTTATGAGCAATATCGCCTATTTCTAGACAATCTCAAATTCGTTTACTGACACTTTACCAAACATTTTTGTTGACTTAAGAATTTTACTCGCCATTCCAGTGTCAGTTGCTCGAAAGAAAAAAATTGTTTTTCCCAATTTAAACCAATAAAAATTTACCTAAAGTATTCCATTTCATAAGAATATCTGAGTGGATTATTACCGTTAGAAGTTTATAGAAGTTCCATTTAAATATCGTGGACAGGTGTTCAACCAATCAGCGATATGAACTTTTGGCCAATCACAACCAAGCCAGTCCCAAATCTGGGTCAAGTGTGAGGGGAATTTGAGTTAGTATTGAAAATCTTGTATTACAATATTTGCATTTCTTATGAACGTTATGGATTGGACAGATCGTGCAGTATCTCAGTAGTGATTTACAGTAGGGTCTATTTTAGTATTAAACAGTAGTTTATATTCAGAATTAACTCTTTTAGGTATGTTACTCCAGTAGTTTAATTTCAAACAGTAACTTTAGGTCTGTATTAATAGTGCAAGATTTAAATGCTTTAAGGCTTAATGTGATGTATTACAAAATGTAGCTATCTTATTCTCCTGTGATTTATTTTTTTAAAGTGATTCAGTTTCTGTGACTGAACTTTGCTCATACCAATTACTTTCGAGCAAAAGCCACAATTACAGTCTTCTTTCGGGCTAAAGCTACGAAATTGACGAATGGGGAAACAGTATGTCGCGCAAAACTATGGTTCGATATAAATGTCGGAAAACATCTTAATTCAGCACTATAGCACAAATATATTCATATTTAATAAATAAGACAGGGAAAAAAAAAAAGAGCAGTTCACATTCTCCAGCGGAAGCCATTTTGCAGATATGCAGGAATCTGGCACCTCATTTCTGTCATCATTGGCACATGGTGTTTGAGGTTTCTTCATTCAGTTCTTCGTAACGTGTCGCCATTTTAAAAATAAATGCATTCTGTGGATCAAGTCTGAAAGTAATTCCAAATACATAAATTTACAGGCACAACCTATTTTTTTAAAACCAAATGAATCGACCAAACTATTACGGTACTGCGATCAGCTGAAATTGTGAGTTGTTGAGTTGATTTTAGTTTAGCGTCCCTTTCAGCAGCGAGGCTATATGAGTCGTGGACCTACTGATTAACGTGGAATCCGAACCACATGAGCTCCCGCCGGGAATCGAACCCGGGTCTCCCACGCCGGCTGAAATTGTGAAATACTTAGGGAACACTGTACTGCTCATAAGGATTAGGATTTTAGATTTCTGGGCTTTCAGCATCTATGGTCTGCAAGTTTCAGGGATGACATCCCTCGGCGAGCACACTATACGATGAAAGAGAAGGAAGAAAGGATTGGGGAAGAAGGAAGCGGCCTGGGACCTATAAGTTAGGTACCACCCCGGCATTTGCCTGGTGTGAGTGAGGAAAACCCAGGAAAACCTCATTCAGGGTGGCTGGCCTGAAAAAGCGTTTTTTTCGACCGAGTGTCCCCACCGGGAATCGAACCCGGAACCACTCGTACCGAAGGCGAGAGCGTTAGCGACTACGATACGCGAGGCCAGTACTGCTCATAAATAAAATATCCTGTCATTTATTTTTTCTCAACAAGTCAGAATAAATTTTAAAGAATAGTAAAGTAACCTTTACCATAAAGTTCGACCTACTTATGTAGAAAATGAATATAAGCTAATGTCTTCCGAGATTACCTTTTCTTCTTTTTCTTTCTTTTCTTCGAGTAACAACTAAAACTACTTTTTAACGCTTATATTTCAACTAAAATTCAAAATTTAAAATTCTGAATCTACCTAGATATTATATACGTAACTTTAAATAATAATTACTCTATACATTTCCCTACATAGTAAATTATGAACGCTACTGGCACTGTTTAAAACTAAACGTTTCAGAAAAGAAAAACAAAAGATCTAATCGATACGGAGTATACATGAGGATCAATACGTTACTACACCGATTTTCGATAGTGGACATAAACAAGTAAACGTCAGTCCAACTCCTGTAAACAAAACAATCACACACACACATATTCATACTGTCGATAAAGCATGACGTCAACCTTCGGAATTTCCAAGAAATTATAAGTAATTAGCCTACAGACTCTAACGATGCTCTTCCACATGAAACGGTAAAGGGCTATTAAATTATCTACATCAAAATTATTGAAGGTCTATTGTTGTCATACCATAGCAGTTACTGTAGTAGGCAAGTAAGCTATCGTACCCACAAGCATTCAAAATCTTACCACTCCACTTTCTGTCTCCAACAAATAACGCAAACGACATACGTAGCTTCTTGAAGGATCTTAATATTTCCAAACCAAAGTGAAAGCAAGAGACCAGAAACATCATTACAGTATACTCATTTCCGAAAAATGAACACAAGCAAAGTGTACATAAAATTTTAAAATGACAGTATTAATGTAATAATGTAGAAATATGACGAAAGTTTGATATTAGAGAAAACGCATATTTTAGTTTCCGACATAATTCCCTCGAAGTTCAATGTCCTTGTCCCATCGTTTCTGCATTTTGCAATTCCTTCCTGGAAATGAGTTTCTTCGAGACTTTTCTCGTTTACTCGCTCTTCAACCCGTTCATTTAACTCAAACTTTCGTACCACTGAGTTTTGGGAATCAATGGCAGTTCAAGGGAGCTAGATCTGGTGAATAGAGAGGATGCAGAAGTTCAAATCACAGCTCGGCACATTTTTGCTCAGCGACACAGCTTTTTCTCTGCTCTGGAGTGAGAAAACGCAGCACTCATCCTGTGCAAAGTTCTTTTATGTGCAATTCACTATGTAAAATGAAGTGACCCACTCAACTGAGATGCAAGCCACACATTTTCACTTGTCTGTTAACTAAAACCAAATCATGGACATTACACATGATTTCGAGTGTCGCATTTGATTTCAGGGCTTCTGGATATGATGGATCTTCAATGCTTGTTCTGCCACGCTTAAATTAGTTTACTCGACGTCGAACAGTATCATACGACGGACATGAGTCAGCCAACGAACGTATGTAAAATCATCTCATGAATTTTCCTTTGTTGTTTCCCTGTCCGAAGAAAAGAACTGAATCACACCACAAATTGTCATTTTTATTAATCTTTCACTATTATTCAAGTCACTTCTGTTTAAGGAACTGTCGAACTACTATCAGAATGACTTGAGACAGATTATTTATTCACAGAAAGGAAACTTTATGCCTACATACACAGATGACGTTAGCACTATCTAATTAGTATGCGAACTAAGTTACTTCTCAAAGCCCCCTCGTATGCAGAAGTTTTCTTTCATCATAGACCCCTTTCTCATTGACTCGAAAGAATAAACATGAAGGTGATTTCTTGTAATATTATAAGTAGGGTTCGGAATTCTTTCTTGCCTAAAAATTTTGAAACCATGTATTCATCTATACGCTAAAAAAGCCAAATTATCATAGAATGACGCACAAAAAATAAATACATTTTCAATAAAATTTCCTGAGAAGGTTAAACCGTCCTCCACCTAGACTCGAACCCGGGATCCTTTGATTACAAAGGCGATGAGGCTACAACTTATCTACGGAAGATATCTGATAGAAATGCGCCGTAAGGATCTTACATACTTGAGACTATTTTAAGAGTCACTTTAAAACTACAAAGAGATACATACACAACTGCGTAAGTGAAATCACTGTACAGTGTTACACACATTGTTGAAATAAATGGGCAATTTTAAAAGACTACAAAGTATAGAAGATAATTGGATATAGATTGGACTAATTTAGTCCAAATTAGTTCACTGAGTCAGAAATATAATCTCGTAAGTTAATTTGCATATCAATAAAAGAAATGAATAAAGATTCGACTTATATGAATTCACTCTGACTCTCTAAACTATTCATCAATTTACGTATGTAGAAAATATTTATGATTTCAATAAATCCATATGTCCTGGGATTGTAATGTATGAGAAAAGATCTTCTAGATGATTTGAGACATGTGTAAATGTCACTATGAAGTTTACACGATTTGTTCTATTTTAAATTAATCTTTTTGGTCTAAACTAATTATTTCTGATGAAAAAGAACCTGCTTTAAAACCAACTAATTCTTATATTTAATTACACATACAAAAATATACCAGGATAAAAACATGACATCATAAAAATTCGTGCCTTCTTTACCAGTATAAAATAATACAAGGTCTGTATGATAAGTAATGAGACTCGCCGCGCCGCGGCGCGCGTGTCGCTGGAGCGGGTTTGTCGGTGATGGAGGATGTAGGGGGGGGGTCCGAGCAAAGCAACGCACCGCGCGTCAGTTGGCTCCGAGCCTTAGTGGAGCGCGGACAAGCCTTGGACAAAGCCCTTGTGAACATTCTTGTCACGGCGGAAAATCAACAAACATGGAGGGTTCCATCGAACAGCGTTATGCGATCAAATTTTGCGTTCGCCTGGGGAAAACGGCTACTCAGACGCTTTCTCTCATCACGGAGGCCTACAAAGAGGAAGCCCTATCCAAAGCCCAGGTGTTTCGTTGGCACAGTGCGTTCCGGAACGGCCGGGAAAGCGTTGAGGATCTGGAGAGGGCTGGACGCCCGACAACAGTGACTACGGACGAAACTGTGGCAAAAGTGAGGGATCTCCTGAACTCAGACCGTCGATTATCGTTGAGATTGATTGCTGATGAACTCGATATGAACCACACAACAGTGCACAAGATTGTGACGGAACAATTGGGAATGAGAAAAATCTGTGCGAAACTGGTGCCGCGAGTGTTGACTGACGAACAAAAGCAACGACGTGTTGATTGTTGTCAGGAACTGTTGAACCTCATGAACAGTGACCCTAACTTTGAAGATGACGTCATAACAGGTGACGAGTCGTGGGTGTTCCAGTACGACCCTGAAACGAAACGTCAAAGCGCGGAGTGGCACACTCCTGCGTCCCCGCGCCCCAAGAAGGCCAGAATGTCGAAGTCAAAGGTGAAAACAATGTTGATTGTTTTTTTTGACAATGTGGGGGTGGTCCACAAGGAGTTTGTACCCCAAGGACAAGCCGTCAACGCCGCCTTCTACAAACAAGTCCTTGAGAGACTGCACAGGAGCGTCAAGCGGAAAAGACCGGCGATCGCTAGCCGGTGGAAGTTGCATCACGACAATGCCCCTGCCCACACCGCCTTCTTAGTGACCTCCTTTTTGACCCGGATTGGGGTGGAAGTCCTTCCACAACCACCCTACAGCCCAGATGTGAGCCCGGCCGACTTCTTCCTCTTCCCGAAGCTGAAGCCACGCTTGAAAGGAACCCGTTTTGCAGACGTCACAGCCATCCAAGCAGCCGTGACCACATTTCTAAAGGACATGCCGGCTGCTGACTTCCAGGGGGCGTTTGCAGCGTGGAAACATCGATTGCAGAAGTGCATCGACGCAAGAGGAGAGTACTTCGAAAGCTTTTAAGTCCCTGTACAGATCAGATCAATAAAACAATGTTTCCAGACCTGGTCTCATTACTTATCATACAAACCCTGTATATGTGCAAATTATAATCAGGCTAATAGTTCAAAGCACTGAAACAGCAACCAATTACTACTAGAAGAATTGTCTCTAACTTCGTAAACAGTAATATTATCCCAAAGCAACACATGATCATTAAACATCACGCGGTTACTTTATTACATTTTGTTACAAGTCAAATAATGATTTCCTAAACGCCAATGAAGACTGAAACCCAACCAGAAAATGCATAGTTATAGAAGCATAGTTATTTAACGTGCAAGTTCTAACTTTTCGACTACTGTGAGGTCTCATTGTAAAGGCTGATGGATAGATGGGTTCAGTTATTGCCAATTCCTGTATCTACTAAAAATACAAGGCATATCTGAAGCTTATCATTTCTGTGATCACTTGATATCAATGAAGCACACTGTTCTAAAATCTTGTCCACATATACTGAATACATTATCAAGTCTTTTTGATGCAAAATTTTAAAATGGAAGGGAGCTGTCCAAATGTTGCAAAATATATCTTCGTACAAGAATTGCCGAGATATTTTTACTTTGTCGCGTAACAAAATATATACAAAACTACCATAGAGGTTATACAATAAACCCAAATAGGAGATAACAGCTGGTAGGAAGGAATAAAATCCCCGGAAGTTTGTGATATATTTGTCTCTCCTTGCCTCTCGAACCCTCAATTGGATACTAGCAACGAAATTATAGAGTTAGAAAATATTAATGTTTAACAATAATATAACTCTTTACATTGAAGAATGTAACTACTTTATAAGTTCCATACTTGGAAACGAAAAAATTGTCAAACTTTGGTCAAGTGTCCCCTGTTTACATAGTTTTCCAGTACTTTGAAGTAAAACGTGAGCTTAGTCAAATTATATAAGCACATACACAATTATATCCCGTGCAGATACTACAGCCATCGTAAACTGCAAAACTCTTTCTTGCTAAATGCTTTAGAACTGTAGGATCAACCTGAACTACATACGCACATACAGTGAAACTCTTGAATAACACACACCAACGGGATACGATTATTCAACAAAAGGTGTCCGTTGCAGAGAGGTTACACAACTCGTAGCATAATTATATGTACTATGCAGTAAATACATTCCTTATAAATGTAAGTATAGGCTAATATTCAAATACTGCACTTAAGAGTTAAAATCACTGAAAGAACTTTCGAAACACACACAGAAGCAGAAGTACGCCTTGTTGAAGTTTTATTGTAACCCACACGATATTTTTTCCTTCACACTTCAAGTTGCAAGAAAAGATGCACTCCCAAGGGAAACTGAAGCCAATTTGTCAGGGAAGGAAAGAAGTTCTGCATCGACTTCTTGATCATACGCCTGATTCTCCTCGATTATTCTAGCGCATTGAAGATTTATCAGAGGATTTACATCAAAGCAAAAAGCAACACAGAAAAAAAAAAAAAATATCTCAAGTTCAACTTCCAATTTTAGTGTTGTTTGCTGGTGGTCTAGGGAAGGACTAGTTACTGTAGTGGTTAATGCTCCAGCATGGTAAGACGACAAATCGGGTTCAATCTTCGGCCAATAGCAAGTTTTTCTCTGATTTGAATACAGTTTAAAGTACAAATATTATTATTATTATTCTACCCCCCCCCCCCCTCCAGTAAATGAAAGAAAAAGAACATATCAATAAACTAATTCTGCTATTCCAAATTCTTATAAATCGTTCAAAAAATTATATTACACGAACTTCCGCTCACAACTAGAAGCATCTTCAAAACTTTGGTAAAGAGCAATTTGGTAGTAATAGGGAGTATGAAAACTAAATGTTTACACTGTTTCATTGCGCCACAGGATACATACACTTCTTAAATCTTTCTACTTTTTCTTCAATGGTTGGTGGCGACGATGATGTGTAAATGATGTTATTCCAGTTTTTGTCTCCAGAGTGCCAATATCCTAATTTAATTTTGATCCAATGAAAATAGTTTCATATGCTTGTCTTTCTACGAATGATGACTTGATCCATTTCACCTTACTGATCTTATGTTTTGAGCCTCGAAAGGCGTTTCGAAAGGCACAAAGTTGGATTTACTTCACTATGTCCTCTCTGAATAAATGTATTTTATTGAATATTTCGGCTAAAAATCATCATTTCTTGATTGAGAAGATAGGATGAGGATGTTTTAAACTTTACCAACCATCAATTTAACGAACAGTGCAGTGTTAAACTTTCTATCCCCCCTTCCCCAAATCTTTTAAACACTTCACCCTATTTTCGTGACGTAAGATGTCAATTTTCAGTCAAAATACTGAAGAAATTAAATTCAGTCACATATAGTCACCTACACTTTCCCTAGAGTATTCTTCATTTTAAAGGGATATATTTTTCTCCTTTCAAGTTTTGGTAACAAGTTCACTATACATGAAGCACAATCAGAAACAAATTGAAAGTTCAAAGTTATGTGGAAATTTGTATTCTGAAGGGAGTCTACGTCACGGGGTTATAAAGTTCACCGAGAGGGCGGTCGGTCGGTCACAGACAGTGGGCTGGTAGTTACAAGTGGAACGTTTCTGCAGAAAGGGGCAATAACAGTAACAACACCCTTGTAACACATGTTTAGAAACGTTTGTTAATCTGAAGAAATATACCAGATGCGTGCTTCTCCAAATGTCAGCTTATCTCTTACTTTGCTCCAAGTATAAGAAATTAGAAATACAAAAGTTAAGAACTTATATATGATGCCAACTACTGTTTCTTTCAAAAATAGTCAACTCGAAGATAAGTGTATCTTGAAACGAACAACATACATATTGTCACTAACTCCAAAAACATTTGTATGGAGCTAAGCACTTCTTCCAGTACGAGGACTATATAAACGGAAATATCCAACGTTCTGATACGTATTATTGAGACTAAATGTAGGAGATGGTATTGTTATGCCACGAATAACCACGCTTAGCATTACAATTTTACCTGCTTCATCTAGCCTGATAATGTTAGAACGGCGTGTATTTCACCTTGTGTATCGTTATCGTACTGGAAGAAATACCTAACTCCCTTCGTATGTTTTTGGAATTTGCAACTTCTGCCTGAACGCCGACTAAACAATGAATTACTGTCCAGAAAATAGTGTTGACATAATCACACCGACCACAACTGTATACAGTAAGCACCTTCGCTAACACTTCATCAAATAGCGAGAAGGGGGGGGGGGGGTAGAAAAAAATTAAAAGAACAAGCAGCTGTGAAAAGTCTAAGTTGGTGGGAAGTTGAAATATATTGTAATACATATTTATATATTGTTATTGTGCATTTCTAATGCAATAAGTTCGACTATTACTTCCGAATTTTATCAGTAGAAATAAATTCTTCAATAAACACATAGCATTCATACATAATTATATCCTCAATTTGCCACTCGCACATTTTCATTATGGTTTTCCAAATGTAATATGCAAACTAAACAGTAATCGCTACTGCATATATTTCATTCAAAGACAACAGATGAACACACACATTTTTCAATATAAAGGCGTTCTTCAAGTTAGTATTCAGAAACAAGTGTCCCTCCACAAGAGAAACACTTTATAAAGAAAACATATAGCTTCGTAAATCCGTATAGTTTCCCTGTCTCCACTATATACTTATCGAGTATAAAAAAAAAAATAAATAAAGGACTATATATCATACTATATACCATAGGCATAAAAAAGAAATTGCACAACCACCTATTGTATTTTCGGACAATTCCATTGGTTTCCTTGCGACACATTGGAATAAAATGTCCCATGAAAAGTTCTCAAAAAAGATCACGTACACAGTCGCTGTTGAGCTCAGATGGTCAACAGCAACAAAATAAAAATTAACAACATTGACAGCACAGGGAATATATATATATACTTTTCTTTGTTTCTCCAGGATCAAAGTGGAGACGTAGATAAGTCAACACGTTTGTCTGTATAATATGCAGTAAAACTCTTGTAACAGTGATCCCAAAATCCCAAATCAGTGATAGAAAGAGGTGTTTCTCATAAATAACACGATTGCTCTACTAAAATTAATTATTGTTATTCTTTGCTCTCCTTCATGTTGTGAAATGAACCATAGGACTTAAACTCAAGAGATGTTAACGCAGTGTTGCCAAGTCTGTTATGACAAGCTTACCGCAACTCTCATTACTTCCTAATATTTGACTAAGAACGTCATTTCATACAGTACGCATTATATGTACTTCTATACGTGATAAAAATAATGTCAATGAATGAGTTCAACGGAAAGCCATATGAGACAAAATGATAAGATTGCAAAGCGGCGCTCAACTGTCACTGCTTTTCAAAAAAAAGTACTTATGGCAATGACGCGTATAAGATAATAAGATAATGTGACGCGATGAAAAAATATTATCTTTAAACAAATTATAGTGACATCACAGACAACAGGAAGTATTCAAAATTGGATAACTTACTTTCGGTTGGATCAGGATTTATGTAAGGTATTGAACATCACAAAATGAGATCAATAAAGAGTACACAGTGAACGGTACAGAGCCCATCTGTGATATTAAAGGATTTTGGCTCGATTTCAGGTCATGTGAATATGTGGTAGATACTATTCCTTGGTCGTCTCAAGGAACGGGCTTTCGTCCAGTCGCCTCCAAGTCTGTTCATTTCAGGAACTCATTCATCATTTTCCCTCTGTAACCTGTTATCCATCTCCTACAAGTTTATAAGCATGAATGGTAAACTAAAAATGTTATTTCTATTATTCATAGTATGCCTTCAATAATCGTCACGTCAGATCCTAAAATTAGACGTAGCTCCCTCGTAATTCAGTGGTTTGATTCCCAACGAGAGTTCATGTGGTCCGGATTCCACGTTAAGCTGAAGGTCGACGCATCATACAGATTCGCTGCTGAACGGGATGCTAAACACAAAATCAAATCAAATCAAACAAGTAGAATATGCCTCCCTGTTAGAAAACTAGCAACAACAGATGCAATCTACTTCCTAACAGCTTCTTTTTTCATATATAGTAGTATAGTAAACAAAAAATCTGTTCCAGCGGAATAAAAGCCAAGGCCATACTTTTGAGGTACAAAAATTTGTTTTTCTCAAAAACTGCGCATGAGAATTTACCTCAAGCATCTCATTTTGTTCAGCTCGATTTCATCTATCCATTGATATATATATATATATATATATATATATATATATATATATATATATATATATATATCCTTGAGTAAGATTATAGTTAAATAAAAATTAATCACGACTTTCGCCTTTTATCATTAACTATATTGTGTTTTACCGTATTACCAGTTTCATAGTAAAGAAAAAAAACTGTTAAAGATATTTTACTTCAATATCAATTTCATATTAATACGTGGCGCAGGGCTCATAGTGTCTGGTCTCTTGTAAATAGTTGAAAAATGACCAAAAGCACACGAAAAAGTGACCAAAATCTCATGCCCCTTTTTTCCTTTATCAATTTCTCCATCACCTATCTCTTTGTTTTTGTTGTTTTGTTTCTTCTTTACTTCTTTTTGAGCTTCCTCCTTTCTTAGGCTTTCTAAAAGTATGCTTTGTAGTTACGGTAAGCAGACTTAGCAGATGTAAGAAGCTTCTGAGTAAGTAGAAACAGTTCTGACCTATTTCCGAATTTCTTCATCTCAGACATTAAATTTAACTTAGCACTGATAGTTCTCAAACCCATGAAATATTCAAATTCATTACCTACTCTTAAGAAGAACATGCAAGAAGCATAACAAAAGACGAACATGATGAACCACACAAACACAACATTGAACGGAGCGTTAACTATTACAAGTGAAAACTAAAAGACTATCATAATAGAAGAAAGAATAGACACAGAAGGGTTCTAAACCCCACCTGAGAGCTTAAGCATCCACCAACCATCCATTGTGCTTTAGAAAGAATAAAAGCTGAAGTGAGAATAAAGCTGACTATTTCACATGTGGCAGCAAGTACGGAAGCTTTCAGAAGAGTAATGGGTAACAAGTTTCTGCCTTTTTCAATTTATTTTTATAATATTTTTCTTAGAAAACTGCCAATGCAAAACATAAATAACACGAAAAAGTCATTTTAACTCCCAAAAAAGTAACTTTTAGTGACCAACTTGAAAAAAAAATTAATTAGTTAACAAAAAAAAAAAAAAAAAAATGACTTGCTATGAGCCCTGTGTGGCGTGATTTTCATAAACAATAGATCTCTAGATTTACAAAGCAGCTGCATAGCTTCTCGCATGAGAATTTACACCTCCCATATCATTTGGTTGAAATCCATGACATCTATTGATTGGTAATGTGAACTTGTTTCTTAATAGTAGCATCCGTCACAAATTCTGTCAGCGGAATAAAGAAACATAAAAAGTTCACCTACATGGATACATGTGAAAACAATGCCACCCTTTTTCTCTTCGCCACAGTCGCTTATATACCGTATTAAAGTTACTCTCGAAGGAGCAGATTATTAAACGATTAAACCTGTTATAAAATTAAGATAGGAAGATACCGTAAAGGCACTGAAAATTTTAACATTGTCACATTTAAGGTTATATACAACATTTGTTATATCTGTAGCTTTTGGATACTTATCTCGCTCACAATGTATGTAATATTTCAATCTTGAAGTACTCCGAAATTCGTCACTTTACATTTCAGAACTGACGCAACTTCCAGATTTCAGTTTAAAAAAAAATAAATAAAATAAAAAAAAAAGCCTGAGACGTACGTGAGTACTACGCCTCCTTGTGTAACAGAAGTTATGGTGGACGTGGGCTTCCAAGGATGTTATAAAATAGAGAATCTACCCATGCGTATCTTCAACATATGAGCTCAATGAAGCCAAAAAACAACCGAGCATCGTCTGAGCCGGCACGTCTGATTGGCCACTCTCGTTTCCGCCATGATTGTTGACTCAAAACATTGCGATCTTAGTGGCGCGGAGTGAGCAGAGTAGGTGTGGCGAAGCTGTGACGTATGGTTTCACGATTTTGCTGTATGGGCAGATCCTCTATTTTATAACATCCTTGTGGGCTTCAACCACGATTGGGGCTTGAATCCAGAGCAGTTGGCAAGTGATAGACAACCATGCAACATGAACCTTTACAGCATTGGCCGTTCTCCACCACACTATGTCGCCTCAAGAGAGCTGGATTCACCGACCAGACACCCATACTCGAATACAACCTGGCGTCGCCAACACAGGAACATATTCCAAATAACAAATACTGTGAATGATATACTCTGTAGTATGAGAAGACGCTCTACCCTCTACATGAGTCGTAAGTGTATGTTAGAAGCATAAGAAATATGAATGAAAAATTACATACTGAAACAACGTGCACACTTCTACAATAGAGAAATTGAATTAAGTACTTACGTTGGCATAGCCTTGACCCATTGGCCGATTAGCCCTGGTACCACGGTAGTAATTGTTATTGTACATCAACCCAGCAGGTGCAGGGGTTGGGCGGGGTGCTTGGCTGGCTGGCTGCATGCTCTGCAAGGCAATCATAATACTCTCTGAAACCACAAAATAAGTAAATAAATAAATAAGTATCCTATAAGTTTTCTGATACAATAATAAAACACACACTCCAAATATAAGTACATAAATAGCAAGATCAAATAACTTTGTTATATGCATAGAGTAGAAATGGAAAAATAGCTTTTATTTGGGATTGAGGATTCTTTTTCACACAAATAGCAGGATTTTTGAAATAAAACATGGAAATTTTATTTAAAATATATATATATATATATATATATATATATATATATTTATTTTATTCCAGGATCACCTTGTCTTTCTTCAGTGGGTTTTACAACTTAAAAAGTGCCTTTACAACAGTCATTAGAATCCTCTGTTTAGTTCAGGATTGGTTGTCTTTACTGATTTTCAAATTGGCATTTCACTTATGGCCAGCAAATGTAAGATATGCAACCTACATGTCATTAGGGCCATACTGGCTGCCTACCCACCTTATCTGGTTCCTGCAAGTTACAAATCTTGTCATGTATGTTGTACATGTTGCCTAAATTCATGGTCAACATGAAAAAAAAAATAATAGTAATAAACCAAGCAACAGGTAGAAACATACTTGATTTAATACACACTTTCGATCATCACGTTCTTCATTTGGGAAACACTTTATTGTAAGCTTCAGATATTCTATATAGCTTAATATGAGTTTTGTTAACACCATAAATGGCCATTTTGGGTAGTAGAAGTTCGTTATTCACAGAATCTATTCTTCCTTTCTTTATACTACTATCAATATTTGACGACCTTTTCCCACTCGAGTATTAACGGCTATTACGCGTAACTTCCTACATAAAAGGTGTATTTAGCTTCAAAAAAAAGTCGAAGTAGTACTTTTGCACAAATTGTAAGTGATAATTTCGTTACACTAAGTTTACAATTATGCCTGAAGAGAAGCATTGGAGAGCAAAGGGCTTAGAATTAGTAAAACTATGACAGAACACTTACATTGTCCTTTCAGGAAAAATTTATTCGAGAATACAAGAATATTACTGAACGAAAAAGATGTGATAATGACGAAGAAATTCAAGTACTCAGTATAAGTTTTGCAGGAAAATGCAGGAATAGAAGCAGATGTAAATAGCAGAATTAGCAGCGGATGGGCGAAATGAAGAGAAGCGATAGGAGTGTTGTGTGACCGTAGGGTACCAATACGCCTTAAAGAACCTGTCTTACTATACGGAGCGGAGTGTTGGATGACGAAGTAAGAGAAACGAACAGAAAGTTGCATGCTGCGGAGATGAAGATGCTATGAGGCGGAAGGATAAAATTAAGAATGAAGTGATCCGGAGAGACCAGTAGAAGAAAAACAGCAAGAAAGCAGACTGAGATGGTTTGGGCATGTAAGAACTAGAATACCTAGTTCACCAAGTAGATGCTATAGAAGTCAGTGGGGAAGCCGACCAGAGAAGTGAGAGAGTGTGGTGTCACAGCGGATATGACACAAGATAGAAACAGGTGGAAGACAGCGATCCGAAATGCCGACCGCAGCTAACTGGGAAAAAGGCTTAGAAGAAGAAGGCGGCATTTTCCGAACTGTTATTCTTAACATTATTAAATTCTCAGTAAAACATTTTTGTCGTACAACAATGCTCTAATAGCTTTAAAAACAATTCGTCCCAACTAGAAAACACATTGCGTCCACCAATTTGCCCTTGTTCTTTTCGGAGAAACCGAATATCCTTGGTTATTGAACTTTTATGATGCATAAATTAAAGCCTGTTCACGTTATAATGGGAAAAGAACGCCCAAAAAGGCCCAAAATCTCCCAGTCAAAAAAAAGTCATGGAAAACAACTTGGGTATTTTTCCGAGCCCTACTAATTTAAAGTATTATCTACAATTGCAGGTTCTAAATTGCAAGGGGCTACACCGAGAATCCAACCCAGCAATCTGTACACCACAAAACACACGCGCTAACCAGCAGACCAACCGTCAAAGAGTAGAGAAGATTCCGCCAGCTGTTGAAGAATGAGTCAGTGATTCAATCTAGCGTCGTATATAATGCATATATCTGCTACTATTGTTGTGAACTGCAGAGCACATAGGCCACATCAAACAATACGAAGTTCAAGAGGAACAAATGTAAAGAAAGTTATCAAAATAAGCTAGGGATTCTACGGTTAATCCTCGGGAAAGGCTTTTATTTCTCTATTTTTTGCACAAGTTGGACAGTATTTAATTATCAATATGATTTGACTTAGCAAGTACCTGCTGTAGATGCTATAACACACATAAAAAATTATTTTCTTTTAAAAGTTTAACGTCCCACACTCTTGCTCTTTAGCCTAAAGGAGACGGATGAGTAATGAAAGCGAATGATTGTGGAAGTAAATTTTTAGTATTCTCCCACTGGTAAACGAAACTGGGTCTATGTGCTATTTACTAGACCAGCGTGAACAGCTATATAGAATACAGCTGTATATAGAATGCACTGTAAATAACTCAAAAACAGCCTTACCCTGTATCATTACCAAGTAGTTCAATTTCAGTCAAACAGATTCAGTGTGCGATGAGCACCGTCGTCGACGACACTTGAACACTGAAAATATACCTACAGTTCCCTGCCTTCTTGTGGAACCCTTCTAAAATAGAAGACACACTTTTCAAAATTCACGAATTCGGTTTCTTGAAAAAGTTACGATGTAGAGTCGATTGGCTTATCAGTAGGACTCGGATTTCTATGACATGTCATACATGTTTAATTGAGTATAAATACACTTC
Source organism: Thermobia domestica (assembly GCF_964235325.1). Classification (NCBI taxonomy): domain Eukaryota; kingdom Metazoa; phylum Arthropoda; class Insecta; order Zygentoma; family Lepismatidae; genus Thermobia; species Thermobia domestica. The sequence continues at coordinate 25,422,738 of NC_137468.1, read as the reverse complement.
TGGCTCTCCAAGAAAATACAGTCATTATTGGCCATATAAATGCATATCTTAAGCACACTTTATTACGAGTTTCAGTTATTGCAAAGGTAACAATAATAATTATTATTGGTAACTTGGAATGTCTTTCTTAGAAATACCTGGACCTTATGTAATGGGATTTGAAGGAATACGTACAGTGTAAGTATATATATATATATATATATATATATATATATATATATATATATATATATATAACGTAAAGATGGCATTTGTCTCCCACTTCTGGAGTCTAAAAACGCCTTTTAGGTTATGTTTTGCCACCTTTTAGGGGATAAATCAATGTATATCTTTAAAGCTTTTAGGCCAAAGAAATCTGAATCCAACTTATCAGTGATTTATTTTTGTTCTCCTTCCTGTGAGTTAAAAGTGTAATGTAATGAAATTTCTGATCACTGTGATTCACTGTTTGGCCCCAATTCAAAAGTGTACTGAACTCTGCTTCAAGGCCATAGACTTTTAATTTGTTGTCATCCGTTACACTATAGACTGGCCGAAATGAGAATCACAAAATTTATTTCATTTTATTTTATTCACAAATTAAGTTAGTGAGAAGCCAATAAACTGTGCATCGTAACTTTCTCAAGAAATTGAATTCGTTAAGGTTTTCAGAAGTGAGGCTCTTTGATTTTTTTCAGAAGGGCTCCATAGAGAAGGGGAGAACCTTCACATCTGCTTCCACTTAGCAACGTTCAATGTCGCACGCTGAAACTTTTTGATTAAAATACAATTACCTGTGATACGAGCTGAGAATGTTTTTAGTTGTTTTATGAATATATGCACATATTAAAAGTTTTCTGCGAAATTAAACAAACAGCAGACATGAGCAAAATACGAAGTCCCACAGATTTCGGAGAAATTGTCTATTATTCATAATAAATAAAAAAAACATAAAAAACGTGCTCACATTACTTCGTTTTTGGATACATTCTGGAAGAGATTTATAAAAACTAAATTTGAATATTTTTAAATTCGCCAACAATGAACATACTTCTCAATTGTCGCTAACTGGAGGAAAAAGTTAAAAATTCGGGACGAAATCAAACGTTATACGGCGAAAGTGGTAACTGAAGAAAACGAAATCGTGTCCTAATATGAACGCTGGAGGGGAAGCAGTACAGCACGAAATTAGTAATACTGCAGGTACTTAGGGGTCATTAGTGAAACGTACTATATCATGAATAGCGTGAACGAAGTTACGAGAGACATACCAAGTGTGTCGTGACGAGTGTTGTGTACACACCAAGCAGAAACGTTAACTTTACAAACGAGAGAACAAAATCCGACTGTAAGTATTCAAAATTAATGTCAAAAGTAATGAAGAAAAACTACATGAATGGAACGAAAAAGCAAACGACTAACGGTTAGCAGAAGCTGGGAAGAAAACAATACTAGAAGCATTAGGAAAAAAAAATAATGAACTGACAAAAATATTTAAAGGGGTATTTTAAAGCAAAACGAAGAACCTGAAAGCAGTGAATAAAGCTGCAGTGTGTTTTCGTATAAAAAGTCAGCCACTGATAAGGGTGAACTGTACCATGAGAATCTTGGTATCTCCTTATTTACAAATTTGAAATCTTGTGCCCTTAAAGCCTTAAGATTCGTCAGAAGATGTTAAGATGCTCATAGCAGTTTTAAATTGTGACAATTTTTCTTAGCCCAAGTATGTTTACCACCGAAGTGAAAATGGAATACAAGTAAAACAACTGAAACTTCAAAGCAGTGTTTAATTAATCATCAATCGCCAGCTTTAAAGGAGGCAGATTACTAATATGAGTGCACAAGCGATTGCATACAGAAGGGTTACTTACCAACAATGACGTGGTTCGGCTAGCACAATAGTTCTCAACCTAGAGAGCGCAAAATACTGATAATAGAACTACATTTGTAATTACAAATATTAAGAATGTTGTAAAAAGAAGCGTTAAATTAACATTGTACAAACACAAAATAACTATAGAGTTAAGAACTGTGGTCTCATTACGAACAAACGTGGCAAAATATAATACCGTAGTACAGAATATTTGCTGAAAATACAAATTTGCCATCGTAATAATTATAATCATTAATGATCTGAGAATTCAATGCTGCATTTGAAATCGCAAATGAGGTCAGTCTAACAAGTAGCGAGGGGCGTGAAATATGCAGTATTTATGAGTGGAGGGGGAGCAAGATAAACAAAATGAGAATTAATGACCTAGTAATATTAGTATTCTAAAAAGATTCGTGTTACGGATCACAATAACCTTGCACTGAAACGTTCCGGGTAGAATTGTATTCTAAGCGTTTTTGATAAGTAAAACTAAACCAAATCATCTACCTAATAATATTCCTTTGAACTTTTCCTCCAGTATTCGATGTAATATTCGGCCATTCATTCTCAGAGGCACTAGTATTTGGGAAAGACCCATAAGTATTAGTAAAATTTACGTAACAGTCTTACCACTGTTAAGCCAATGTGTGCCCCTGAGGATGAATGGCCGTATGCCATTCAAATTATTGGAGGAAGAATTGATTGGAACATTACTAAGTGACTAACTTTATGATATTACAATGTGTTCCATACGCTCGACACCTATAGTTATTGCACGGATAAGTGGGGAAAACAACTGATTTTTCTCACGCCACATCTCTGCAAGTGCGAATTCAAAGAAACTCCAAGAATGAAAAAGGCACGACTGAACTAGGACTCGAACGAAAGTAATTGTTATTATGATGACTTTTTTTGGGAGGGGGAGGTACAAGAATAGGAGTATATACATTAATGCAGGATGGAATAGGAGTATAATTGCAGGATGGTCATCTAATTCGGTTTATCATGCAGGTGCGTTAACCATTACAGCACTCAGTCTCGTGACCAGATGAACGGTAATGCACAGAGTCAAGAGAAGAATGTGATTTAAAGTACACGTCTTCGACGAAGATCAGAGTTCGATTCCCGGTGGAGGCTCATCTGATTCGAATCCCATGTTCAGCTGCAGGTTCACGTCTCACATAGCATCGGTGCTGAGGGACGCTACACTCTCTCCATCCCAAACCTACATAATCCAACTCGTCTACGAATAAAGCTCCGAAGCGGTCAACCAATTAGTCACACGAAAGGCAATAAATTAACATTAAAAATACTCAACTTCTAATCTGTCTGACGTCCGTTAGACAAAGGTTGGATTTATATCGACAACCCAATGGTGTGCAAATTTTTGAAAGAATCATGACTAAAATACGCTATGCTGCAAATATTGCGTTAATCTTCAATGGACCCAATTTAATTCAAACACCTATCATTCTGCGTTCGTCGCATAGCCTATAGCCCCTTGCAAATAAGTGCAACTCTCCCACATATTTCAATTCTGTACCTAGAATTCGTGTTTTAATTTTGTGAGAAAATATACATAACTGCCACTATTCCTATGTGCTCGTCAGTAGCGGTTATATTTTCATCATTTCCTCACAAAATTAAAGTAGAAATTGTAGGTACTACTGTACCGCAACGAAGATTAGCGCAATTATAAGGTAACAAAGCTTTTCAATTTATTTCGTATCAGTACAAGTTGCATAAAACTTAAAACACTTAACTCAAAACCAAGTATGAGCTCTCAGTACATAAACTTAAAGGACAATTTCATGTCAAAAGTATCGAAGGTGCAGATTTATTGTACACATGAATACATAAATTCATTGCATATAATTCTTTTCTAGTAATTCGAATTTTTATATCTTAATCATTCTGAGGGTACCGGCATTTCTCTGTACAGACTCACTTTACGGGGATTTCAGTGTACGTACACGATAAGAACTATTGCGCAAAATGCACTAAACAATTTGTGTTCGGTATGCACTAAAAAGCACGAATGTTAAACCAAGCGAGCCAGGGGAGGAGGGGAGCCCACGGGGCAACGAGGGAGTGCGTTCGTAGGGAGCAGGCGCGTCAGCAAAATTGAGGGATTAAGTTCCAAAGTTGGGCGTCCGTTTCCAGCAAAACTTTTAAAATTTACAGGAAAGATATGGATAATTTGATCGTTTGTGTGCTTGGTAATATATAAGTGTCGAAAAATCTGTTTATTTGTTATATATAAGCGGTTATAAACATGGGACTATACGACGAGCGGAGGGAACTACTTGGCGCAAGGTAATCGAACAGTTGCATTGTGGAAAAAAAACGAGCATTTGTGTTATCAAAATGGCGAATGTACAAAGGCAATGAACTGACAGTTTTAACATTTGTGAAGCAATACGTTGATAACGAGCAAAAAGTTTTAAAAGTTTGTGTAGAGCACGGATTAATGAACCTAATAACAAAATGCAGAAAGTGTGTAAAGGAGATAACAGCGAGAAAAAAAAAAAAAACGTGGCGAAAATGGACGCCCAACTTCGGAATAAATGCCAAATTGAGTATACAAAAAAATAATAATAATAATAATAATAAAATAAAAAAAAGATAGCGCAAAACAGTGTATATGGCACAAAAGTCTTTATCTTAGGTTTTAAATTATGCATTTGTTCATTACTAAAGACATTATTGGTAATATCCTGATATAATTTCATTGTTTGCATATTTGTGTTACAAAGTAACAACACATTACTAACGTTAATTTCACAACTATGTGGATCTCTTATCTCTCGGTCATTTCTTTAGTTGTGCATCATGAGTTAGTACATTGACTTCAGATTCTTCATTTCGTATACTGCGGTTACTAGTTACCTAATGAGTGAACATGTGCATAACATTTCTATTTCCATTAATGTATTTTTAAGTGTATATGTATCCCAGTCGTAAGAACACAACATATTCAGACTATCTACACATCAGCCTATGAAATAAATATTATTACAAAGATGCCCTGTAAATTTTACAAATCTGTGCATCCGTATGCTAAATCTGCACCGTATCATCTAATAGTGATTTCCATGTGTAATCAGACAGTTTATGAAAGTCAACCATCACAAACTTCTTGTCCAGTGTGAATGTTTCTCATTCCACATCAAAAAGCAAGTCCATGTTTCAAATACTGAAAAAGAACACTGAATTCCAAGCAACAATGTTGCAAAGATAATACGTACGTTCCATGCAGAACTCATTTTCTTTGTTCAGCAATATTCATTTATCCAAATTGAACAAAAACTTATAATATGATGCAGGCCCATACGTAATCCGTACATTGAATACCGGTTAAGATATAAGTAGCCTACCCAGAAATCACAGAAATAACAATAATACAACATACGACGTATTACTGTGCACTAATATACCTAAAGTCAATTGATTCAGTACTTGACTACCTCCAAGAATAAAGAAGCAATTTACCAATCCCTACAAAACAAAACTAATTATTGGTAAAATCTTTATTAAATAAGTTAGTTCATTTCGATAAATTCCTAACTGACTATGTGACTGTTTCATAGCTACATATTGGTTGTCGAAGTGAAGCCTACATTTTAAAACATCGTTAATTACTCCGGTTCCGTTGTATGAGACAAGTAAACTTTTTCCAGTTCCAATAATAGCGACTAATCACTCGGCTATTCTGCGCACTGCTATTGAATTAAATTTCAGTTGTGCAAGTACTCTCGCAGCATTGTGTTAAGCAAACATAATGGTTACAAGGTCTATGTTGCAAATCACAACTACTAACTTCCGTTATTTTAGCTGAATATTCAAGTAACTTAAACTATTTTAAACCTTTCAAACTTCTTTCCTTCAGATAGTATTAAAATCACGCATATTTGCTAAGAAATAAACTACAGATAATATATTTTCCGTTAATTGACAAAGGCACGCCTGTACATGGAAGGCAGGCTTATTGCATTCAGCCATCAATATACCACCGATGGTACTGCAGTTATCATGCTGCTTTTTGTGAACGAGTCGAAGGCATGCACGAGGTGCGACTTCATTTAGTTAAATTTAAAGAACATTTCACATTTTATTTACTAAAACTATCATTGCTTATTTAAATGTAATAATCCTAGCTAAATATAATTCTAAGCAATAAAACGTATCTATCAATAATCAACATAGGGCAGTGAACTTACCACCATAATCCTATCAAGAACACTAATTCACAACTAGTTGTTCAAACACATCTGACATCAAACATTCGATTCAAAGGCACCAGCATCAGTCTCTTAACGAATATACGTCAGTTACAGTCACCAGCATCCCTTATCATTGTCTCCCACACTTCTTTTCTGATTACCGCACCGGCGCCGCGAACTACCACATCTTACTATAAACAACGCCTTGGGCAGGCTCTGCATCACGAGACGAGATGCACATTAGATCCGAGAAAACTCACATTTTAACTCTCTCTTTCCGGAGTACGCGTTTACTCGGAAATAACTTTCTCATATTTAAACTAACTGAACCAGGCATCCCAATCCCTGACATTATATGAAAGTAACACAAATTTTAGTATTGTAGTTCGCGATAATAAATATAATATTCACTATTGCTTATACCACCTTTACCATTGCATTGCAGCCCGAAAACTTCGCAAACATTTGTAACACAGTAGGGATCTCATTTCATACGATTTTGCGACAACAAACCGAAATTGTGCGTTATATTTTGCACGCTGTTACAGTTTACTTAATTGTGGCTCCAGCGAGCTTGAAAATTTATTTTCTAATTTTTGACGAAACTATTTTGTTATAACTATTTGTCTAAACATTACCCTTATATTATTTTTCATATTGATGTTATGGGATAAAACATTAAAAAGCTCTTGGTTAGAATAGTAAGAAATTATGGCAACAAAATTACCATTCAAGAAATCGTAGAACTCCAGGTAATTATACGTACTATTTGCGTCAATTCAACACAAAATATGGGTCTCGTTTGCAATAATCATATACTACTCATAATTGTATAATCCAGCATTTACAACGTATTGATTCACAAACTTTAGCGAAGGCTAGTACCGAATAATCCCACATACATGAATGATTTGTGTAACGCAACACAATACAAAGTGTTTTAGTTGAGATAATAGCCAAAGCAGTTTTAATTCATTTCTGCTACCTTTGCACTGAGGACGCTATGCACTTTTTGCAAGAACTGGAACAAAAAGTTCTTGTTCATAATAATAAGAAAATAAAGTAATTGTTAATTTCACTGCCACTTCACAGTCTGTTCAGCGAAGCCAACTGATAGTGGAAGACGAAATTACACAATCATTAAACACTAATACATTATAAACGACTCATACCTGTTTGCGTCAACACAATCCAATATTTGTGTATTTTTTCCGATAGTAGATATATAAACTATAATTGCCATTATGAGTGCAGATATCATTATTGCATTTTTTGCGATGCGTTGCGATACGGGAAAGTGGCTAAGACAGATACACAATGAGACCAAAAAAAAAACATGTGAGAGCCTTGTAAGATTGGATATCAAGAACTATTAACTTCTGTTCCCCATGATGAGTGCATTTATACAGTGATGATAGTAAATCTGAGTTCGCTTCCACCCATCAGTACATTCATAAAGTAACGTCGGAATCGTGTTCTAATTACCTAAAAAGGTTTGGGTCAACGAAAAATTAGCATTTGAAATGCAACCATTGGCATAACACTTATAATAAATACTTTTACACTTTCTGTGTTGCATTTGATGTCCAAATTTGGCATTGACTGATTCTGAGTATCATTTAGTAACATATTGCGACAACGCAGCAAAAATTGCGTTTAATTTTGCGGTTAATAGCCATATAATAATAAAAACTTTTTGCAAAACGCAGATCTGCGAAAAAGAATTTATGCGTTTAAGAATAAAGTTTTATTTTAAAGATTTTCTATACAAAAATGTGAGTACTGTGAGTAATCCTTATAGTTTAAAATATATTTCTTACAAGCAGATTAAATATAACTATTGGTAAAGTGATTTTGGGGGATTTTAAATTGATTAGAGATAAAAAAAAAATAGTGGATACTATAACGCTACTAAGTTGTATCAGTGTAGTGGTAAGATGTTCAAATATTGGTTGGAAAATAACCAATGTACGAAATTAATAGAATACTGCGATGAAAGAAACATCACCAGAATTCCGGACTTCGCTCTATGTATCTATCAAAAGGAAGAGATAAAGAAACAACTACAGTCACATCTCTAACATGAATGTCTACGAAAATATTTCTAGCTATTGCTTGTAGAATAGCTCAAAACTTTTAAGATAACTATCATGAAAATATATATTATTTCATTCAAGATTTTAAGTAACATTAAAAAAATGAGTTATAATAAGAATAAAAGAGACCAATAATCAACGGAGAGATTGAAAATTCAAAATGACGAGATGAAAGAAATAGCAGCACCATACAATAATGACAGTTTTAAAAATTCTTGTCTTATCACACAAGAAGAAAAAACACGTGATGCATTTCCTTTTTGTGTTCTTAGATGTCAAAAAAATATATAAATCTCTTAATGAAGCATCAACTATCCATATTCCAAAGTATATACGAGAAGTTTGTAGATCTTAACAGTTTTAAGTTGTTCAATTAAATTAAGCAAGAGCTAGAAGTTTGTAAATATAAGGGTAATGAGTTTTGGACATCATTATCCGAAGTAGATTTGATTAAAGGTATTGATTGTTTATACGATTGGTTACAGTTTGGTTCAAATTTTTATGATTTTTTAAAAAATATATATCTTTTGTGGATAATATCATAGAAAGGTTTAGTTAAAAAATTAAACATTAAACAAAACATCTGTAGTACGATCCAATGCTAAATTTAAAATTTGTTAGGAATATTATGGTATTTTCTAATTATATCCCTCCAATCTAAATAGTGTATAAATAAGTTTATAAATTCCGAATAAAAGTCTTCATATTATTAAATGCAATAGCAATAAACCCTATATTTAAATTCTGCAATAAATGATTTAATAAAGCTTGGTCGAAATTAATATCCATTCTACTTTATTAATATAATTCATTATAAGGTATTCTAATAATTCTGTGCTGCGCGTAAACGTATAAGCATGTTTTCCTATAAAACTTTCTGAAAGTTTAATCACAAAATTTAAAAGCATGTTTTCCTATGAAACTTTCTGAAAGTTTACTTCTCTAAGATATACCACTAAAAATCAATTTGTCTATGTACTCATTAATAAATTTGTCAGACAAGTTTTAGTTTAATGATATTTCCTCCTAGTCAACTTTATCTGTGAATTCTCATAAAATCTGATAATTTTTGACTTTCGAAAATAATTTTCCAATCAACTTTATCTGCAAAATTCTGGAAGAAAGTCTTCTGATAACTTTGTCTGTGACATGAGTTTCTTGTTAACCTTATATTTATATTTACGAATGAAATCTTGCGTGATGTTTTCTAACATATCCGTCTTTATAATCATTATAACATATAGAAGACCATTGCTAATCAGGTAGAGTATTTAATACTATATCTGACAAGTTCATGACATAAAGAATGTTTTGTACAAGGCATTTGTCATTTTCTTTAATAGCTTTTTAAATAAACGACCTAACATATCAACAAAGATGCAAAAATTAACAAAATCTTTATTAATATAATCATCCTTAGTGTAGTCATCGCAAATATATTTAGATAGTTAAATAATTAAAAACGCGGTCAAGCACAAGTTAAGAGATAATATATTTTTAGTACATAACATACTCGATTACAATTTTTTAGTATAAATGTAATTAATTTCATTTTTAAAAATTTTCTCTAATAAATATAGAAAAATGTCCTGATTTATTGTATGAATATTTTAAACTTCTTCACAGTGATTTTAAAGTAATAGAAAAAATAATACTATTAACGGAACAGGAAATGTAATTAAAAGAGCGATAAATCCTGAAAGAACAAGAAAGTATACAACAGAATTAAACTGTGATAGTGACAAAGAAAATAGATCTGTAGAACTAGTGACAAAGAAAATGAACTTGAAAATGATAGTGATTGTGATCAAGTAGACTTAAAAATGAATTAGTTTCTAATAATATGTTTGTCACTTTAATAGGGCATTCCTATACAAGTCGACCTTCCAATACAACACGCTAATAATCGCAAACAATTTTCCAGGCTCATACGAATATTAACTGCTGTATTAGTAGTAATGTAAAAACAGTAGAAGGAAAGATTTAAATAAATATTAGTGGTAAAAAGAATGTCTCTATAGAAAACAAGGTGAAATATATAAGTAAATAGACCGTATTTGAATTTTAAAATCAAACAAGGAAAAGGGCATAACAAATTGAAGACTTTGGGGCAAAAACCCGTTAAGTTCAAAAAGTGAAGCGTAAAGGAGATAGCTTCACAAGAGTTTCTTCTCATCCGATTTTCTTCAAACTTGGCACCTATATACTAGACTCAAAATAAATCGACACGTATTTTTTGTTTCTTTCGAAAAATAGGTTAATCCGGGCAAAGTTCCCCTTTTCAAAAATGGGTCCCTTGATTAAAAGAGCCACATTAAAGAAAAAACTCTGCCGATGCAAAGATGACTTCAAAATAGGAGATTTGGTTTTTGTCGTTTTTGCAAGAAAAGGATTACAGGGGCAATACCCTCTTCGAAATGACAAAGGACCCCGCACCATCCTTACGGAAGTTGAATTTCGGTGGAATTGCTTGAACCTGTGATTTCTTTTAGATATGGTGTTCCTGAGAAAAAGTCTCAATGGGCATAACCACAAATCACTGACCATTTGGCCATTACAGGACCACTTTTTTGGAAACACCCTAAGAAAATGACATTCCGGATTTCGGTAAAAATGACTGAAACCGTGATATGTTGTAGATATTGTGATCTTGAGAAAAATTCTCAAAGGGCATAACCACCAATCACTCATCGTTTGGCCACTTCAGGGCCACTTTTCTGAAAGCAGTCGAAGATAGTGATAGTCTGGATTTCGATTAAAATATTGAAACTGTGATATGTTGTAGATGTTGAGATCCTGTGAAAAAGTCTCAATAAGCAAACCTGCCCACCACTGACCGTTTGGACACTACAGGGTAACATTTCTCAAAACAACAAATGGTAACGTTATTCTGAATTTCGGTAGAATTACTTGAAACCATGATATGTTATAATATTATGATCCTGAGAAAAAGTCTCAATTTGCAAAACCATCCATCACTGCCCGTTTGACCACTACAGGATCATTTTTTAAAAAAGAACAGAAGGTAACTGTAATATGTATTTCGATGGAATTACTAGTAAACGTGATATGTGGCAGATATTGTGATCCCGTGAAAAAGTCTCAAGAGGCAGAATCACTCATCACTGACGATTTGGCCACTATAGGGCCACTTTTTTAAACGAGCAGGAGGTAACGGTATTCTGGATTCTTGAGTAATTGCTTGAAACTGATATGTTGTACAGAGTGGTCCGGAAGTGGGTGTACCCCTAATTGGTGTTTTCTGATGGTTTTAGGTTTTACCCACATTTGTTTGGTAACATTGCTTGGTATTGTTTCGTAACATTGCTTGGCATGGAACACCAGGATGGAGCACCAGCGCACTTAGCGATTCATGTGCGCAATTACCTGAACCAGATGCTTTCATACCGCTGGATTGAAAGAGGTTGTGCATTTTCACCAGCTCCCTTTGCCTGGCCTCCAAGAAGTCCCGATCTAACGACATCAGACAATGCTCTCAGGGGTTTCATAAAGCAACAAGAAAGAAACACTCAATATCACACAACAGCAGGAATTACGAACAGCTGCAGAACACATCTTCATCCTCGTGACTCCGGAGAATCTCCGCAAAACAACTGCACCGAATTCAGCTGTTTATGACACAGATAGTGATAATATCGATGTTTATGACTCTTAAAACTCTTAAGACTTCAAGGTAACTGTGTATAGAAATTCTACCATAACTAACAATAAACTGTTGAAACCTAAATGTGGTACGCCCACTTCCGGATCCTGGGCAACATTTCTTAAAACAGCAGAATTTAAGGATACTCTGCAATTTTGATAGATTTGTATGAAACCCAGAAAAGTCCTATCCCATAACCCGGAATAGGGATGAGAGAGTAGCGGATAACATCATTTAAGCATAGACCGCATTCAGATGTTCATCTTGAAGAACAAAGGAAAGCCCTGGAAAGCCCTGGACAATATTTCTCAGGATCATGATACCTACAACATATCACAGTTTCATTCATTTACATCGAAATCACAAATATCGTTATACCCGCCTGTTTTTAAAAATCAGGACCTGCAGTGCCAAACGGTCATAATTCGTTGGTTGTGTCCATTACGACATTTTCTCATGATAAGATCTTCAATATATCTTAGCTTTACTCAACCTTACCGAAATCCAGAGCTTTATACTTGACTTTTTTCAAGAAAGTAGCCATGCAGTGACTGTAATATACCTTGTTTGTTACAGACAAGTTAATAGGCTCAATATAAATTTTGGATTATATTACTCATATTATTATTATATTTTAATAGCGCGATTCAAAGTTTTCTACTTTTATTGCTCTTTCGCAATTGTTGCGTTGTAGTGTGGCGGGTGCGTCACATAGTTTGCGTTTTTGCTGGTTTTTAATTATGTCATCAAGAGATAAACATAATATGTCTTTTTGTCAGTTTTGATGATTCACATCGTAATACAATATATTTGTAACTAAAACTAGAATAAATCGATAAGAATTGTCTTTGTATTTTCTTATTAAGGATACTACGTCTTGGACTGTTTTGTCTCTCAAAGTTCTTCTTTTTCTTCTTCGTATATCTTCTCTTGGAGTTGCACAGAATTGGAGTATATACAGGCATAAGGGCCTTACGGAATGAGGCCAGTCTGTAATGTTGATTTATAGTTCGAATTAATGTTGTAGTTTTCTTTCTTTTCTATATTTTGTTCATTAATATTTGTATTTAGTGTAAACTATCTTTGTTTCAGTCAACCAAGCGTTGCTAAAGACTTCACCGAAATTTCCTAGGAGTAACAATTGGTGTCGATTGGAGGTTATGGTGTTTGTAGAACAGCTTTAGAGTGTTCCTACATTAAAGTGAAGACAAGTTACGACATATTTTATAGAAAGAAGTGATAACGATAGTGTAATCTAAAACAATTAACAGTACAACAACTGAGATTGTATAATTATAATAAGTTATACTAATACATAGTATAAACTTTTATCATATCCTAAACATAGCACCCATCGTTTCTGAAACTTTCCTACAAAATTGGTGAGATCGTTCTTGTGTTATTTTTTAGTTAATAATAGTGTCCCTTTTCATTCATATTGTGTTGTTTTTAGTAAAGTGTTCATTTCAATTCAGTATTATGGAAAGAGACGATGCATATAAATAATAGTAAAACTTGATATCATAAAATAGGAAGTTCAGTCAATAACCAAAATGGCTGAGAGTCAAAATCTAGAAACTATGGATACCGACAACAGGGTTCCGGTATCGGAACATAATCTAGACAACATTAAAGTAGCACTAACGCTCTCGCCTTCGGTGCTAGCGGTCCCGGGTTCGATTCCCGGTGGGGTCACTCGGTCGAAAAAGTGTGACACGCTTTTTCAGGCCAGCCACCCTGAATGAGGTTTTCCTGGGTTTTCCTCATTCACACCAGGCAAATGCCGGGGTGGTACCTAACTTATAGTTCCCAGGCCGCCTCCTTCCCTCCCCAATCCTTTCTTCCTTCCCTTTCCTCGGATTGTGTGCTCGCCGAGGAACGTCATCCCTCAAATCGTGACGGGCTAAATGGTCTTAGATGCTGAAAGCCCAGAAATCTAAATCCTAAATCCCTAAACATTAAAGTAGGGGAATGCTCGGTAAATGCAAGTATAGAATCTCAACCTCATAAATCTAACAACAAAGGATCTTTCTACATTAATAACAACACGTACCAAATAGAAAAGGTTAAATATAAGACTCATCATCTTGTACCATGTGTTTCTAAAATCCAAAAAAGAAGATATTGGCCGTAAACACATTATGAGTATTAGCAGAAAATTAGTTTTTGCTGAAATTCCAGGTATTGAGAATATAGATATCATAGGTAAGAACTTGTTAAAGATTCAATTTCGTTCAGGGGAAGAAGCTAACAACTTCTTAGAACACGGAATCCTAAATCAACAAAAATGGGAATCATTTATACCATACCATGTAATATACTCAACCGGAGTCATAAAAGGGGGTGACCCAGAAATAGAAATTAGTGATTTATTAAATGACATAAAATGTGATGTCACAGTTACGTCTGCTCGCAAGATATACAGGAAATCTGACAAAGGTGACTTACAACCTACATATACGGTAATTTTAACCTTTGATGCACAATCTCTCCCATTAGATGTAAAACTGTACTATATGAAAAGAACGGTCTATACATACATCCCTACTATACGTCAATGTGTAAATGGCTGCAATAAATTCGCACATAGAAGAGCTAGTTGCAGGCTCAAAAAATCTCTTTGTGTTAAATGTGGAGGAGCCCACAAAAGAATCGTGTACCAATCCGTTACAATGTATTAACTGTGGAGACGAACATGCGGCGAACTATTCTCAATGCCCAGAGAGAATCTGACAGAGGAAAATTATGGAACTAATGGCAAAGGAAAGACTTTCCTTTAACGAAATCAATAAGTTATTAGGAAAGAAAAATCATCAGTTACCTAACATCATACGACCCCTAGTAAGAATTCACTCTATTCACTTCCTCTTCAAGGAAAATATGATTTTAACACGCCCAACAAATCGTATGCATCAGTGGTCTCATTTGAAGACATGCCACCTCTAGTCACACCTCAACAAGAGATTCTCGATATCCCGCCTGAGGAAAGAAGACGTAGTCAAACAGACTTCAAACCTAGAAAACCAAACTCAGAGATATATTCAATTAACAGTTATCCAGAGTCTCCACTCCGGAAAACCTTACCACGTGCAAATTCATTTCCTACAAGTTTTTCAAAAACCCAACCTCTCGAAAAAAAAACAGAAAGGAATCGCCAATTCCTGCACCCAATTAAAGAAGAATTGAACATTAAAAGATAAAGCCTGGCGAACCAAAACATACAAAAATTAAAAACAAATACATTTGATTTAACATTTCATGACTCAAAGGAGAAATCCACAATCCTTCCATTACGTCAGTCAATATGACAGACCTATGACCTCAAAATTTCCTGAACATGAGCAAAAATCAGACGGCAGATTTAAAGCTCACAAACAAAAAATAATGGAAGCTATTAAAAAATGCTTAATACCTTTGTTGATCCAAATATGGAAAACAGTAGTAACCCTCAATTAGAAACCATTCTCACTAACATTCAATCATGTTTAGAATTTAAAAAAATAATAATGGATAAGACAGAATATAATAGGTTAACAATTTTACAATGGAATATACAAATTGTTACGGAAAGGGATACTATCTTCAAATACTTATAAATATTTTCTCATCTGATATCATTTTCTTTCAGGAAACCAGGTGTAACTCCAAAATACCTCTAAATCTAAAAGATTATAATTGTGTTAATCAACTTAGATTTGACACATATGGAGGAATAGCAGTTTGTATTAAAAAGGATATCAATTACCAAACATTCTCTTTAGACTCAGTAACTACCATCCTCATATTCAAGCAATAGGAATAATAATACATAATATTAAAATGTTAAATATGTACATTCCTCCAAAAATACAACCGGAACTAAGGTTTTGGAATTCATTACTAAATCCAAATCACAAATTAGACTACATCATAGTGGACTATAATGCTAATTCTAAAATTTGGGGCTCAAATAGAAATGATAAATCTGGAAAAGCATTAATGAAAGCAATGATGAATTCGAACTTTATATATTTGAATGATGGTTCTCCCACTCGTATAAGTATTAATTCTTACAGTGCTCCTGATTTAACATTAACAAAATACACCCATTACATAGAGACGGAATGGTCCACCTGTTATCACCCATGCACCAGTGACCATCTTCCTATAATTTTTAAAACTAATTATTTTAAAAATTTGGACAAGTCTTCACAACAAATAATTAATAATTCAGGTTCTAAACTTCAACAAGTTCATTATAATTTCAGCCAGAAGGAATACCAGAAAATTATCGATGACAAAATCACTTTATCAACTAAAACGTCAGATATATTCAAAATTATAAAATCTACATCGACCCAAATAAACAATCAGAGGAAAAAAGAAAGTAACAAAACATTCAAAAATAATTCAAAAATCAACAGAAAACCCATATCGTGGAATAAAAATTGTCAACAAAGCGCTAACGTCTGTCAAGCAGCATTTAAGGCCTTTATTAACAACCAAAACCCAATATTATTTTTCGAATATCAAAAGAAAAAAGCAGAATTAAAAAAATAGTGAACCAAACTAAACGATCAAGCTGGCAAACCTTCTGCGATTCTCTAACGTTACGTACTTCTTCTTACAAGATTTGGTCATTTTGGAAGAAATTCAAAAACTATCCGTATAATCAGGAAACCCAATTACACTTAGAAGATTCAACTTGGATAGAAATATTTCATCTAAAATTATCTCCTTGTTCAGTGAATAATAATCGGATCTTAGTGAAAGACTTCCTATTCAGCAATAACTGTACAGAATTGAATTCAGACTTTAATATGAAAGAATTACAAATAGTTTTAAATAATATAAATCGAAACTCAACTCCTGGAATTGATGGCATTAGATATAAGCACTACAAAAACTTACCATTAAAAGGACTTCAGTTATTACTAAGTTATTACAATCAGATCTGGAACACTGGTAACATTCCGAAGGAATGGAAGAAGGTACTTATAATTCCAATTCCGAAATCAAAAAAAACATTAAATCCAGCTGAAAACTTCAGACCAACAGCATTGTTACCATGCGCATACAAAATCTTTGAGAATCTAATACTAAATCGACTGAATTTGTTTTTAGAATACCATCAAATTTTTCCATATAACATTACTGGATTCAGGAAAAAACAATCAACATACGATGCCTTAGGATTATTAACTTTGGACATATATAAAACTTTCATTACAAGGAATGTAATGTTATTAACTTCATTCGACACAAAAGGGGCATATGATAATGTAATTTTGGACATATTAATTAGAAAAATGGCTAATCTAAAAACTCCAGGAAAAATTATAAGAATTGTACACAATACATTAATTAATCGAAAGATATTCATAAAGATTAAAAATACATACACACAGGCTCGAGAAACATCTTCAGGATTACTACAAGGAAGTAAACTTAGCCCAGTATTATTTAATATATATATTCTTGACTTAATAAATATGACATGGAAGGACAGCTCAATAATATCATTCGCAGGTGATATTTTACTCAGTAATATTGCTTCTAACATAGAATAAGGAATTAAAATTGCAGAATACAATTTAAATTTACTGGTCTCCTGGATGCACAGCAATGGTTTTGAATTGAACTGGAACAAAACAAAATACATAATTTTCTCACGTAAAAAGCACATTCCTAAACATCAGCTAACGTATAATAATAGTAAACTACAACCGGAACCACATATTAAATACCTAGGCATTTATTTAGATAAGAAACTCAATTGGAATGAACAAATGCAAAATTTATTAAGGAGTACAGAAAATCATGCACAACTCTTAAGATGTCTAGCTGCAAAAAATGTGGGTTTCAACCCACTTACCTTAATTAAAATATTAAAACAAGTAAGGCAAGCAAAACTTTTATATGGCAGCATATTTTACAATATAAGCAACAAATATTATAACAAGATAGAACAAACTTTATACAAAATTGCCAAAATTATTTTTTTACAAGCTGAATTTTGTCCGAAAATAGCTTTATTATAAGAAGCCAAATGTCTACCAATTCAACTGGAAATCTCAAAGTTATCTAACAAGTTTATCTTAAATAGTTTTAGTAAAGCTAATTCAACTTTAATTACCAAACTACAAAAAATAACAAACTTATTAAAAGAAAAGAAAACTCCATATTCGAAAAATAAACCATGGATTGTGGAAGCTTTCATTAAATTAAATAAATACTATCAATATATACATAAATTACCATCCATTGCTTGTTATGCTTGGAAATATTCAGTTAATATGGTATAAATAAAAGCAATAATTCCTTCATATATTAATTTAAAAAACATAGGTTTGAAAAATCAATTATTTTAAAACATTTGGCAATATAACATAGAAAAATTTGCTCAAGATCATTCTCTAATATATACAGATGCATCAAAATATCCCAACCTCTATGTTGGGGCAGCTATCTACATAGCCGAAACAAACACCACTATCAAGTATCAATTACCAAAAAACATGTCTATTTTTGAGGGTGAAGCATTTGCAATAAGACAAGCTTTCTTATACATTAAAAAACGGGCAATAAAAAAGCATTAATATGTACAGACTCCTTAAGTGTAATCACTGCCTTATCAACCACGCATTGGAGCAACAAAGTTTCTTGGTTAATACTTAACATTAAATATCTCTATGCTACCATGAAGAAACAAAATTACTCAATTATACTGGGCTTTATGAGGGTTCATGTCAACATTAAAAATAGCGACATTATCGACGGAGCTGCAAAGAGTGCGTGTAAAGAAGGAAACAAAATTTTAATAAAATTGAATCCAAAAATTTTTACTCGGAACTATCAAAAATATTACAAATAGACCTAAATGATTGGAAAAATCATCAACCAAATCTGCCAGGCAAATTATACTGGAATATTCACACTAACAAAAATGAAAAAGAACAAATTCTTAAAACATGGAACAGGAGAGAGGTCATAACATACTATCGGATACTATTTGGAACAGCTTTAACACCCTACAAATTATATCAAATTGAAAAGAGGAAACGTATCATTGTTGGTGCGACAAAGGAGTCGGCAAAATCAACCATATACTATTCCAATGCGATGCATATCACGACTTAAGGATGGACTTACTAAAACAATTAATAAAAACTTATGGATACACCCCTTTATCATACAAATATATATTGGTCACTAACAATTGGACTTCGATAAGACTCATTATTCAATTTTTGATAGCTACTGGAATTAATTTTTGAGAAAAAATGTTCGAAAATACTTTAACGCACACAGAAGATCAATACTAACAGAGAGTAGAAAAAAATATATAATAATGATTAACTTAACACGCTACTTGCATATACTGCCTAATACAAATTTTTCATCAACATTCAAGAAGCTATATGATCAGGAAGACTCAAATATTCATAAAATAAATATATATATTTTAAAAAAATCAAATAGAAATATTATTGGCCTATATAGTTTCAAAAATGGTTACTTCATATAGCTTCAAAAATTGAATCAATAAAATAGACTTTGAGATACATCTACAAACGAAATAATCATTAACTAACATTAGAATCATATTTGGGTGAAAAAACCCGATGCAAAAAAACAGCACTATTAAGTGAAGAAGACAAGACAAGACATGAAATTTCCTACAGAGAGAATGAGAGAGAAGCGACGCGGTAAAATGACTGCTTTTATATATACTGTGTACTTCACCCACGCCGGATTGAACTTGTGTTTTGTGCTTTTTTTCTTTGGTGAAAGAAATTTAATTATTTGAAGTGTTAAAAGCTATTCCGTCGTTCTATTCTATTTAGCATGATTCTCGAAGGAGTCGGGCTGCTGAAGAGAATATTATTCGTCCAGTGTTATTGAGGAGAGACAGATAATTCTCATGTAAAGAGGGTAGGCCAGCTGAGCACATGGTGATTCTTTTGTACTTCGGAGTAATGCAGTGATAATAGCAATTCCCTTTATCTTGTAGCTGCATTCCAGGTAATGTGATTAACTTTAAGTCTATCTACGGTGACTGTTCTGCATTGGAAACATCGAAGTGAAGTGAACTTAACTCTCTTTATTGGAAATATTGAATCTTGAAATCAGAACCGTGGGAAGTTAATTGATATATTTAGTTCAGTTAAGTTATTACGGAACAAGATCGTACTAAATGAAACTATTATTCCTTCTTGACAGCTATAGTAGTTTATCAAAGTTGAGATAACGGTTTTCTCCAGATGTACAAAATAATATTTGTGGGTACTAAAATGTATAGCTTACGATCGTATTTCACACACGACATGATGTCCGAGTAAGGAGTTCCTATGGGGGGAACCTTTTCCCAAAGGGACCCGGCCAGTGCGCGGCCTCGAACAGTCCTAGTCAGCCCTCTCATCACGTAAGTCACACGTTGTGTTAATCTCTCTCTCTCTCTCTGTTGTGATGTCTTAAGTCTTGTGTTAACCCGAATTATCAGTTTATTAGTTTATTACATACTGTTAAAAGCTCTAGTTTAAGTAAAGTTTCGTATATCATAGATTGATGGTATTTACCAGTGCTCATCGCTGTTGGTTATAGGTTCAGATGGCTATATGAGTAAGGTTGCCACGTTACAGAGGTTGTTCTTAAATAGAGTCTACACGTTTTCCAGAAGTTTTGTCCACCCTTTGGGTTATTCCATGGTAAGAGTAAATAGGCTTAACGGTGATTTCTCAATGAATTCATAGACATTCTAAGCTACGTTAAGTCCGCTCGATATCTGTCAGTTAACTGTCTGTCTATCCAGTCCAATGTCTATCCAGTTAATACATAAATATTTCATCCAGTCGTTGTCTATTAAGTGTACTATATTTTATCTCGTCCATTGTCTACCAAATTCAGATTGTCCACCTGCTGTCTACGGTTTATACTGTCCGTCCAACTTATCCGCCCGGAAGGGAACATTATTATCAAAGTTCAAGTCACTAGTTGCTGTGTTGGCCCGGTTGAATGTTCGGCTGTACACATTATTATCCAAGCTGTTACGGCATATTGATCTATGTAAAGTGTGTGAACAGGAGTTCGATCATGCTGAAGTGGTGACTGAGATTTCAGGTGTATAATATTTGACTTCGTTAATATTATGACTTTAAAGTTAGTAGTAAAGTGCGCCCATGGTTGGAGCTGCCGAGCGGGGATGTTCCGTAAATATTTTTCTCCGTTCCTTCGTTGGTTGTTGACTTCGGCACCTGAACTGAGCCAGGAAGCGGTAACACTTCTTTCAGCTGGCGCTCGCTCAGGCGATAATTACTCTGTTCTTGTTATTGTGCCGTACATATGATAAGTGATGTGAAATTCTTAATGTTTATTCAATTTGCCTGTGACTAAAATACAAGTGTTTCTCTTAAGCGGCGTGACGAAGTGTCAAGTAACTGTTTTAACACTGAAAGTACAATCTACTCCAAACTATTGACTTACTGACAGTCCTGTTATGAAAATTGAATAATGGAAATCTGATAATGGTTTGTAACGTAAAACGAATTGATATGAAACTGACAGACAGAATCCTAGTTGTATTCTTTTGATCTTTTTTCTTTCTTTTCCGATGTCCATATGTTATGTTATATGTCAAGGCACCTTACTCCGATTCTAATATTTGGGTTTAACAACTGCGAGAGAGTAATTGAAGTATTGTTAATAAACCATATCTAGAAATGATTTAATTTTTCTTTTCTCAAGTACTTAAGACAAATCAAAGTAAAATTTAAGTATATACATATATTTAAGGTAAAGTTTTATTAAAAAGGGTGAACTAAATGGAGCTAGTACTCTTTCTTCTAAGCTGCATCCGCCGGAGGTAAGTTTCTGGTTCTTCGTTGTTTTCTTTTTTTTCCGTTGCGCAAAGATTTCCCTTCTCGGTTCCTTTCAAGGTTGCCAGGATGTCGAATCAGGGATCAAGAAGGTGAGTTCAAGGGAGGCGGTCGTTACGTATTGGCAATAGTCAAGCCTTCCCTTGGACTAGGTCTTAGATTGTAGTAGTCGTTACATGACCAAACGATTAGTGATTTGTGGTTATAACCATTGAGAGTTTATATCAGGATAACGATATAACAATATACGTATTTCGGTTTCTGTCATTCTGACCAAAATCCACAACATCACTATCTTCGGTTGCTTTCAAAAAAAGTGCCCTCGTAGTGGTCAAATGGTCAGTGATTGGCAGTTATGCTCATTAAGACTTTTTCTCAGGACCACAATATCTGCAACATATCACGGTCTTATTCATTTTTACTGATATCCAGAATGTTGCCACCTTCGGCTGTTTCCAAAAAAGTGGCCCTCTAGTGGCCAAACGGTCAGTGATTTGTGGTTATGCCCACTGAGACTTTTTTCTCAGGAACACCATGTCTACAACATATCACGGTTTCAAGCAATTCCACCGAAAACAAATTTCCGTAAGGATTGTGCAGTCCTTTGTCATTTCGAAGAGGGTATTGCCCCTGTAACCCTTTTCTTGCAAAAACAACAAAAACCAAATCTCCTATTTTGAAGTCATCTTTGCATCGGCAGAGTTTTTTCTTTAATGTGGCTCTTTTAATCAAGGGACCCATTTTTGAAAAGGGGAACTTTGCCCGGATTAACCTATTTTTCGAAAGAAACAAAAAATACGTGTCGATTTATTTTGGGTCTAGTATAAAGGTGCCAAGTTTGAAGAAAATCGGGTGAGAAGAAACCTTTGTGAAGCTATCTCCTTTACATTTTCACTTGTTGGACTTGACGGGTTTTTGTCCCAAAGTCTTCAATTATTCCCGATTAAGGGAATTAGAAGTGTTTGAACGTATTAAATAGTATGAAGACGAACAAACAGATTAAAAATTAACGAATGGTTTCAATTTTAAAAAGAAATCTTTAGAAAACGAAAAGTAAACACCAAACATTACAAGTAAATGTAAAACTTCAAAATTGAGCATTTGAATCAAGATCAGAAACTTTGATATTGAAAACAAATTATAATGCACATTATGCCCTAGAACAGTATATTATTTCAACATCAAAAACTTATAATACATAGAATGAAAATCAGCTTAAAGAAACATGACTTGTAAAGAGTCAGAAGAATGAGAATAAATTAATTCCAAGCTAGATATTCATGTTGGGATCTTATAATATTAACTTTTTAGGATTAGCACTTAATAAATATGAACCATACAGAAAATCATCATACATAGAGCTACCAAATAAATTAAAAAGGAAAAAACTGTTATTAATGTACAAATCAAATATATTAAAAGTTTCTTATACTCAAAATGTAGAGCATTATACCCTTCAGAATACCACAATGACCGAGTACCAAAAGAGATAAACTATTTAAAAACTTAGTAGGAAACTTAAAAAATATTAATCTTCGTATAAACGTAAGTGAGATTCCAAAAATTGAAAGAATATTCTATATATCCATTAATGTGTATAAGTAAAAAGAAAAATGTGTACATTTTATATCATATCCAAAATGAGAAATACAACCATGTAAATTTATTGTATGTAAAAGAAAAAAATATAATACATTACTGTTGGATTAAAGATTTAAATAGACTGTCCTCAATGAACTAAATGAAAAGTTCAAAAATATTTATGTGATAAAGTTAGTTGTACTTTTGTTTGCAAAATACATTGGATAAACAAGAAAAAGATTGTGCTGCTCATAAAAGTGTTGAAATAGAATTGCCAAAGGAAAGTACATATGTTTAAAAACTATCAATATATGATGCGAATGCCGTTTGTGATTTGTGATGATTTTGAATGTTTAGTGCACAAGGGTATGGCGTGTAAAGAGTGTTACACAGAAAACGAATGATATACGAAAAATATCAACAGCATAAGCAATATGGATTCTGTTATTACATTGTAAAAAGTGACGGAACTTTAAAAAGTCGTATAAAGAGGTAAATGTATGGCTAAGAATTTCATAGTAATGATAAAGAAGCTAAAAATTATTAAACAAAAATATCAAATATTATATAAACCAAATAACGACAAAAATAAAACGGAATCTTTCAGTTTTGCGTCCCACTGCTATGCCGGTTAGGGTAAAGGAGACTGTGATCATGAGAAATGAATGAAATGGTAGAATGAAGAAAGTGGGAGGAATTGGGAGAACTCCGAGAAAACCCAAAAGCAAGGTGTTTGTCACCTAATAACGAATTACCGTTATTCGAAGAACTACGAATTACACATAAACAGAAAAAAAATCAACAAATCTGAATGCTACATTTACTGTAAGTAGAATATACTGGAAAATCATTAAGTTAAACATGATAACCATTTAAGTGAAGAGTTTTTGGCTGCATTATGTAATAATTTTAATTTGAAAGTTAAAGCGTCTAAGTTTGCACCAAGTTTCTATATAACCGAATGTGAATCTCACTTGTTTATTAAAGAGCTTAGATGTAATAGATGTAATAAAGAAAA
The DNA here is from genome assembly GCF_964235325.1 of Thermobia domestica. Lineage (NCBI taxonomy): Eukaryota > Metazoa > Arthropoda > Insecta > Zygentoma > Lepismatidae > Thermobia > Thermobia domestica. Next base: position 25,398,450 of record NC_137468.1, on the reverse strand, counting down.
ATAGATGTAACACATGATTAAGTTATATATATATATATATATATATATATATATATATATATATATATATATATATATATATATATATATATATATATATGATTAAATTAAAAGTTGGAACTATCGAACTAAAACTCGTAAATTCACTTAGATTTATGCCATTTAATTTATCATCATTATTAATCATTATCATCATCACAAATTATCATCAAACCTAACAAGAGAACAAATTGTTCATACACAACTCTTCTATCTCGATGAAGAACAATTTAAACTTATAATAAGAAAATGTAAAATGTGTTATTCACACGATTCATTTCATGATTAGAGTAAGCTTAAGAAAAAGATAACCAAAAATGAAGCATTCTTCCAAAATATCAATAACATAGATATTAGTGAAAAACTTATGAACATCTTTAAACCGATTGGACAAGTATATTTAGACAGATATGTTGTTTTTAGCAGACATGTTTAAAAACTTTAGAGTAACATGTTTTATGTTTTCGGTTAAAGTTGATTAAAGAATTATATAGATTTAAAGACACAGATGAGAGCAAAAGGAACCTTTATGAAATCCTTCTATATATTAATGAGCTACCCGGTATTTGGGAAGACAATGGAAAATATTATAAAAAGATGTAAGCCTATAAAATAGAATGTAATATAAGAAGAGTAGAAAAATACATTCCTCCATCTAATTTTAAAAAAAAGATTTGTTTATACAGAGAAATTATGGGTAATAATAATGAATAAAACCAAATTAACTGTTAGTAAACCTATATGTGTTGGATAAGTACATTATGCGTATCAAAATATTTGATGTGTGTTTTCCATTAGAATATGATGAAACCAAATATGAAGACAATATACAAGTACGTTACAGAGACACAGAGTTATATTTATTATATTCAAAAAGATGAATAAATATGAAGAACTACATTGATTACTTCGACACTAGTGATTATCCTCAAAATAATAAATACAAATTACTCAAATAAACAAGAAAATACTTGCTAAAATGAAAGATGAAGTTAAAGGTGCAATCATACAAGAATTTGTTGGATTAAAGTGAAAATACAAAATTAAATTAAAGGACTACAGATCGATCTAAGAAATATGTAGACTTTTAATGAAAATTCGATAAAGAAAAATGTTGTAAAAAGCAAAAGATGTTAAAAAATGTTGTGTATTCGCATTTAAGGAATATAAAGACTGTTATATAAAAATATTGTAAGATGAATTTAGTTGGAAGTTACAAGCACGATATATATATATATATATATATATATGTGTGTGTGTGTGTGTGTGTGTGTGTGTGTGTGTGTTTAAAGCTAAACCAAGTTTTTTATCAGGACTAAAACTTTCAAAAGGTGTTTGCGGACACGTGCGGTTTGTCAATGAGTTGGATGTTGCCTGTATTACAAAAACTTAGCCAAACTCCCTATCGCCAGGGTAAATAATGAAGAGGAACTATTCTCAGTACTCAGTGTTGTAAACCAATAATCAGATAAATAAAACAAGAATAACCACAAGACATTCAAAGAATTACGTAATTTTCTCTCCTATTGATATAATAATAATAATAATAATAATAATAATAATAATAATAATAATAATAATAATAATAATAATAATAATAATAATAATAATAATAATAATGACTACTGATTCGGACTACTGTTCACTTTTATTAATGCTTGGAAAATAAAGTCGATCCTGGGCCGCCCGTTAAACCGATATTGCATTTTTACCCGAATGAATCGTTTTGGCTCGTTTGACGCTACGAATAGAATTGGCCTGATAACCCCGTTTATATGAAAACAAGCTTAGTTTGTCATTATTGAAAATAGTGTGTTGTTTCACTTTATTATCGTAACACAAATTGTTCTATTTATCATGTACGAACTCGTAACGAGTCTATCGAGTCAAAAGGTCCAAATAAGCCAAACGAGTCAAACGGGTTTATCAGGAATAACGGTCGAGTAAACCAAATGCAACAGGTATCGGACCGGTACCTGTTTACCGGAAAAGTTCAAGTACTGATTATAGGTTAACATCATAATTAAGAGCTCTAATTGTTTATATTTACTTTTTAGTTAGATAACTAATTTGCTGTAACATAAATGTAATTTATCAAATATAAATTATTATTATTATTATCATTATTCGATAGGCCATCTATCTATAATGACAATTTTAAATTTTCTAAAAAGAGATGGTTGAAAAGCATTCTGTTAAGTAAATAGATCCTCGTATTTATTAATGTATGCAGGTTGATATATGAGTAATAAAGCTTATTATTAATTTCCTGTGTGTAGTATCCTAATTTACAGCTTGTCCAGTTTTTATACACGCGATGAATCTCATTAGAAAGAAACTGACCAATTATTGACCTGCCTAACTATATCATAAAGTGAAAAATTATGTACTTACGAGCAGAGTAGAAAAACAGGCAGAATCTTTATTAAACCTACTGCTGATATTATTAGAAATAATAATAATAAATAAATAAATTTCTGCGTAATAGCCTTTAAAAGGCCTGGACTTATGGCACATTATTCCTGTTGGCTGGGGTGTTGTCAGCAGATCGGCTACCCTTGGCGTTAATGCTGGCTTCCTAGACTGCAGTTCGCTACTTTGTAGCAGCTTTTCGGATCTGCTCCTCTTGTCCAACCAATGTGTACTTTCAAAACTGGTGAACTTATCTGGTTAACACATTAAATAACATTTCCGAAAAGGAATTACAGAACTTTCCCGAATCGTTCCCAGGTCTCGATAATGAAAGGAGCATAAAGCACCGAAAGGTTGTGATGTCTCGTCTCGAAATCCTCATGGACATTCAGACAATCACTTAGACCGCGACACACGAAAATACGATTCACACATGAGACAAAAACACATTGGATAAAAGAATATTATACTTATTTATTAGGTGCATTATATGTATAAAAATAATTATGTAGAAGAAAATAATCACAACACGAAATACTGGTATGAAGGGGACAACTAAATACTTCAATAAACACAAAATTACAATTCACATTTCAAAATACGGTGGCCCTTTTAAATTTTTATCACATATATACACGAATGAAATATTATATTTTGGAAATCACCTTAAGCAATTTTCTCACACCACTAAGTGATGCACATTGGGATTAACACTGCAGGATAACACTGAAAGTAATTCTACGATGTAAGTTACTGGCTGCTGCGATAAGAATCCATAAAAATTTACAGATGTATTCTGTAGAACAAACACAGGCAGTCGCAATGTATAATCCGTTGAGTTGATAGGATCCGTTAACTAATTATACGCATGTGCTCAAAAGACCCTGAAATTAAATAAATCGGGCTAGTCGCTTAGAAGATCCTTGTGCAACTACTTAGTAACTTATGCCCCTTTGCATAATTGCATCACAAAACAAACTAGCGTGTTAACTCCGTCAACACACGGAGAGAACTCTTCGGGTCGAGGTACTCAGGGTTTGAACTGGGTTGACCAACTGGTCAATGTTGGTAGTTCATTTTAAAATGTAATCGGGTTAAACTTGCTTAATTCACAGTTCACTGGCTAGAATATAGAAGAAGAGGTGGTTAGTTTTATCCGTTTAGACGAAGGAGGAACCATCTGATTTCACAATTTGTGCTTGGATGTACAATAAAGTTTGTGGCAAATCAATATACGTATTCATCACTGCTACCACTCACCACAAATTCTATTGGTGAATTTTCAGCTATTGAACTAATTGGTTTGTAGCCAATAATACGATTGTCCAGAACACTGGTTTGCGTGGGTAATGTTGAAAACATGTCCAATTCCCTTTTTACACATTCACAGGATTGATTATGCAAGAAAGCCATCGTTGAATTAATCAAAAATATCTGGTGACGATGCCAATGATCTTTTCTTCTTCTTATGTGATAATTTACGTCTCTTCGTAGGATTGATGATGTTGTTGTTCGCTGGAAGGTCAACCTCAAACTGAGAGCAGTCGTCCCATTTTCGTTTATGATATCCACTTCCCAGCATAGTTTTCAATTTATTTTTAGCTTTTTCTTGTAAATGTGATTTTGCCTCTTGCATACGTTGATGAAACGATTCTTCCAGCGGTTGATTCGAGATCACAACATCATTAATCATATTGGCACCTGATTTTAATAATTCTTTTCCCACAGTTTTAGCTCCTTGCTTCACAAGTGGTAACACTGAACGAAATAAGCCACCAAGGAAAAATCCAACGCCATGTCCTGCTTGATAGGGACTTCCCACATAGACGTTGTCGATACCGGATAACGCTTCTTTTTAATAGTATTGCAAGTACGGATTAGTCATGACGACGACGACGGAAATGTAGTTTTGTACACACCGTTCCAAAGGTGAATGACATACGATGACCTGTGCTATCGTTTATATCGATTTCTATTTGCTCATAATTCATTTTTTCAATCGGAACATAATGTGCAGGATTAAAGATTTGTACTGCATGACTTCCAAAAGTATGATTCACAGGATCCATGTTGACAATTCGTAGCAAGGGTACCATTGTATCTCCAACAATGACAGATTCAATAATGTGACAGTAGACGTACATTTGTGATGGTAAACCTAATCGTACATCCGGTGTATATTGTGCCTTTTGCATATCTTTTACATCACTATTAGGTTCAAATCCAAGCATTGAACTAACACGTGGTGAGAATTGTACAGAAGTACGGATTTCCTTATTGGGGTGTCTTATAAGGCATATATTATTACTTGCATCATGGGATTAAATAAATTGATTTCTCTATGATGTGTATTAATTGAATGAATAAGATCCAGTATATTGTTATAATAGCATACAGGGATTGTTACAACCTTCCACGGTTCCTGATCATTGCTGCTTGATGATTTGTAATATATTTTATTGTTTTCACTGTTAATGTTCAATAAAGAATGTGGATAATGAATTTCTACAATTGCCACATCCTATTTCTGGCGAAACTCTACAAATTGTTGTAATTTCGTAATATATGAAGTCAATGTATTTTCTGGAAAATAATCCATGGAACTATTACTGGAAAGTGTAACGTAAAAATCTTGATCAGGTTCCATTCTTTTTCTTCTTCAATGAAGTTGCAGGGATCCACGAATTGAATGAGGAAGGATATCCTTTCCACTGGACGAGATACTCCTTTCTGCGACCTTTTGTTCTTGTACGTAATATTTTATCGATGAGGAACGTCGAAGGGAGCGGTACTGGTTGTAATTCTTCTCTGTAGAAAATACCATCGATGAGTTGATGATTTAAATCCTCTAGTCGATGCACTGGTGGGTTCCTTGGTACAATGTCTTTTACTCTAAATATTTCCCAAGTCCAGTTCTCGAGGTAACCCTTGTGAAAGATTCGTTTTGTTTTACTAATACGAACAGTATCACCAACAGATAAAATGTTTTGAACGTTGTAGTTTTTTGTCATATAAGTTATGCCACACCTCCAGTAAATTGTGCTTAGAAACGTTTGCAGGTGCCATTTTAATACTGGAGTGTCGACTTTCATTGTATGCTTTTACAAGTAAAGGCAATACTTTGATGTAATTGTATGTTTGATATTTGGTAAAGTATTTCAACATACGATGCTTCAATGTCTGATTAAATCTTTCTGTGATGCTGGCTTTAATATCTGGATCCTTTGTTGTAACATGTTGCACGTTGTGTTTCCTGAGAAACTTTTGTACTTTCTTGTTGGTAAATTCAGTTCCTTGATCACTACGTAGCACAATTGGTTTCGAGTCCTGGAAAATCATTTCAAATGCATTCACTATATCCTCAGCAGTTTTTGATTTTAGTGGTACAGCCCACCCGACTAAACACATCAATCACTGTAAGAATATAATGGTAATTGTCATTATAGTTTTCAAGTGATTGTAAATCATTTAAATCACATTCCCATTGATCATCAATATTGTCGACAAGATAAAATCTATACGGAAACGACGACGTACAGGACGATGTAACGTGTAGATAGGTTGTTTGTTTAACCAAAGTTTTATTTTGACTAGAGGTATAGATTTCCCTGTGGCTTGCCATAATTTCTTTGCACTAGAAAATGATGCAGGATGTACTGGATTGTAATAAATAAATTTCAACTTTTTGTTCATGGTTTGTACGTTAACCATTGCGGAATGATACGTTTTCTTTTTGGTCGGACTTCTAAAACATCATCATCATCTTCTTCTTCTTCTCCGGCAGAAAAAAATTCAGGTGAAGGTTTTGGTGGTGCAGATCCTTCAGATGCTGTTGTACTATTATGCTTGACAATATAGTTTAACTTTCGTTGATTACCAATCAATTCTTGAGGTTGTTTGACGATGCAAGGTAGATGCAAAACAATTCCCAGCCTTGAGGATTAGAATGTTTCCTCGGTCGAGTCACATCACACATCAAATCTACAATATTGGATCCATGTAGTTTATTATCGTTGATGTACACTGTTTCTTTATGATCCGACGTAATTGCGTCATCTTGTTTTAAACGACGGAATAGTAGTTCGGGTTTCTTATGATACATTTGTGGTATTGTGGCTAAAATTTCTTGCTTCGTGTTATCATCAACATTCGGAACGTCACCAACAGGTTTCATTGATCTAATTGTAAGTGGTATTTGTTCTTCTTATATTGTATAACATAAAGATATTTCTGTAATATTCTATTGTATTGATTCCATTTTTCTTCATTGCTTGTATACGATGTATTCAATATAGATTGCATTTCACGATCGAGATTAGACTCTTGATTTTCACTCGCACGGGATGATGATGCATGCATTCGTTTAAGCATTTCTGGTGGCACTAAAACCATATTCTTGCTATGTTCCATGATGTTTATTGTTTAAACAAAATACTAGATAATACACTTCCTACAATAGGTGCAAGTAATGCAAGTAAGAATCCTTGTTGTACGGTTAACTGTTTCTTCTTTTTATCCAATGATTTTGTATTGTCCACGAAATAGCGGAGCGTGTCCTTGTAACGCTTTAATCTTGACTTCTGCGCACTTGTCAGTGGGACATTGCCTTTTAAGACATTATAACAACATTTACAAATACTATGAATTAATAAAGCGTCTGCATTGGCAATAATAGCTTTACGCAATCTCGGTTTAGCTTTGTGCAGAGCACGTAGCAGATCAGCGTGTTTCACTGTAGGAGACATCGTGACAGACTAAGTCATCCTTTTCACATGCACAATAATTTAAATATGTTTTGTTAGTACGTAAAAGTAATGATGCAAATCCTCGGGAAAAACATTTGTATGAAATCGCATTTCATCGGGTTTATCTTGTTTAAGAACCATCAGTAAATAGCCATGTTGATTTCTTGTTGCGTCTGCATAACTTTCTTGTAGAAACAGTGGATAACTCATATGCTTGATTTGTGACTTGTCACGAGGATTTTTAAACAACACCAAATACGAACAAATTAAACTCATATTTCTATTTGCTTTACTTTGATGAAATACATTTTGTGTTATAAAAATCACACTAATATTTCGATGATGCGATCCTTTCGTGAACATATCAACAATATCACTATTCTCTTCTCGGATATGGTCATCAATAATAATCAAATGTGGTCCATCTTGAGGCTGAAAATCTTTCATTCGTGGAAGTCCTTCGTGAAATTCTACTGGAATCGGCATTGTTCCATACACGTCCGGCCATTCTACATAATCTTACGAAATTTCGCATTGATCATGGTTGAGAGATGTGACAGTAATCGCTTCACAAAATACGTTTTTCCACACCCACTTAGGTCCTGCGAGAATACAGGTAAATGGATGTTTCCACTGTGTATCCATGATGAACACTAACACCTTGTTTCAAATATGATGCGTATTTAAAGTGACTTCAAATTTTTTGTTTTAGTTTGTAAATGTTGGAGAGAAACGGAAAAACCGTTTATCCGTTTATCGAATAGTTGAAAACCGTTTATTTGTTAATCGAATAGTTGAAAACCGTTTACTTGTTAATCGAATAGTTAAAAACCGGATAAAGTTTGACGCTTAACAGTGAAAGTTGATCAATGTTTGATTTTAAATTCTATTTGATTTTTTGTTTGAAATTTTTCAAATTTGTTTCAAAATTTTGTTTGAAATTTATTTGTTTCAAAATTTTGTTTTAAATTTTTCGTTTGAAAATTTTGCTTCAAATTTTTAGTTTGAAATATTTTTCGTTTTAAAAATCTTGTTTAAAATTTTTTTTCAAATTTTTGTTTGAAAGTTTTTGTTTTAAGTTTACTATTTTGAAAATTCTTTAGTATGAAATTTTTGAGTTTTTGTTTTAAATTTTTGTTTTGAAAATTTTTCGTTTCAGAATTTTTTGAATTTTTTCGTTTGAAATTTTTGTTTGATTTTTGTTTGAAAATATTGGTTTGAAATTGTTTGAAAATTTTTTTTGTTTCAAATTTTTTGTTTAAGATTTTATTAAGATTTTATTTTGATTTTTCAGTTTGAAAAGTTTTTAAAAGTTTTCGTTTCATTTTTTTTTGTTTTGAAAATCTTGGTTTGAATTTTTTTAGTTTGAAAGTTGAAAAAAGTTTTACATGCCATGAATCTTGTTCAAAATTTCCACCTAATTCCTAGATAACATTGACCAGGGACCCGTTGCCCATCAAAACCAAATCATCGATCACGTGACCGTACTAGCATTTGACTCCCTAAGTGTCCTACCAAATTGAAAGGGGATACCCGTCCATACCTTAAACCTTATCAAAGAGGATAAATTGAGTCAATTACCGAATACGTGGTTGTACTAAAAATTTGGCAACTTTGTACGCATGAAAGGGCCACCGAAATTTATCATGATACATATTGAGGTCCTGTAAATGCTTAAATTGGACAATTTACAAAATTGAATGGGTGGGTCAATGTACCCCTGACAAATTTTAAGAAGGGTGTATCAATATACCCATGTCTTGTGATAGGAAATTGACCCCTGTATACGCCCATATAATTATATAAGGCAATAGGACCTCATCAAATGGGATAACTTAGGTCAAAACCAAACACGTGGTACTACGTATTGCTTACGTTTATATTTTGGAAATTTTGTACCCCTAAAAGGGAACGAGGTGGACCACCCAAATTTATAGTAATATATATTAGGGTCCAGTACTATGATACCGAATGTTTAAATTTGGTAATTTCTAAAATTTAAGGGTGAGCCAAGGTACCCCTCCCAAAAATGTCAAGGGGTGTACAAATGCACAATTCTTATGAAAGAGAATGGACCCCTATACATGACCATATAACCATATAAGGTAATAGGACCTCATCCAAGGGGATAAATTGGGCCAAAAAACACGTGGTTGTACTAAAATTTGGCAAGTTTGCACCCATGAAAGGGAAAGAGGTGGACCACCCAAATTTATAGTGATACATACTAGGGTTCTATGCTATTATACCAAATGTTTAAATTAAATAATTTTCAAAATTTAAGGGGTGGGCCAAGGTACCCCTCCCAAAAATTTCAAGGGGTGCATTAATATACCCACATCTTATGGAAGGTAATGAACCCCTGTATACGCCCATATAACCATATAGGATAATAACACCTCATCAAAGGGGATAAATTAGGTCAAAAATCTCCGCAATTTGAATTTTTGGCAATTTTTACCCATAAAAGGGAACGACATAGACCACCAATACTACTAGATGTACATACTATGGTCCTAGGCTACCATACCAAATTTTTAGATTTGGCAATTTCCAAAATTTAAGGGGAATTGTCCTAGGTATCCCTGCCAAAATCTAGAGGCGGTGGTCCTAAGTACCCCTAGGTCATTGACCCCGGGCCAAGGTCATTGACCTTTGACCTATGACGTCACAAATATCGGGGTCAAAGTCCAAACTCGGGCGAACGTCGGAACATACTACTTTAGATCTTAACCTTCGTGGAAAAAATCGGTTATTTTCTGTCGTGTACTATATATATAGTATAGAAGTTAATAAACTCATCTAAATTGTGTAAACGATAAGAAATGAGTTTTAAAAGATGAAATAATCACCTTGCCATGGGTGCATTATAAGATAGAAGAAAAGTTTGAATTGAGAAATGTAATAAAATATGTGCGATTCATTTATACGACAAATACCTAAGCAAAACAATAAAATTAAATCGTCATTTGCGACAAGGAATAAGAGAGAATGTGATAGCTCTTCCTGTTTCGGCACTTGTAGTAGATATAAAACCTCAAGATGTATTTATATTTGTAAATGTGTGAAATAATTATAGAGTTGTAAATATAAGTTTTGTTTTAGTTAGAAAGAAGTTCTTTATAATTAACCTAAAAAGTTCTATGTTCATTAAAATTTTAACAAATGTAAGTTGGGAAATGTTTTTGTTTTGCTTAACTTGGCAAATCGTCGTCCGTGAACAAGAAGGAAAATAGAAATACATAAATAAACAGTAATTTGATAGAACTAAAAATAAGAAGAAAAACAAAGAAAGGTTTAAGGTTATTATTTTAAGACAATAGACACAAAGAAACATTAATTAATTGTGATTTAGCAATTAAATGGAATAGATACTTAGTATGTGGGTATGATGCATGTGGTGTTACTAGTACTATTGCTATTTTCTGCTAAGAAGGGATGAAACCGAAAGTTAATATACTTACTTGAATGTTGTTGATTCTACAAAAGAACAGGACTTTCATGTTCAACTTATGTCAATATCATCTCAATGAGCCAGTATAAAAGAAATAAAGATAATATTCAATTAACATAAATAAAAAAAATATACAAAGCTATAAAAAAATTTAACAAGCAAAAAATTTTAAATAGGCATAAACAAAATAAAATTACAAAGCTAAATTAAATATTAACATATTTTATAAACCATCTTTATCTACTACTAAAATACAAATAGTAAGGGGATTAAGTAATAGAGCCAAAATTTCAAAGTATGGTCTAAACTTATCTGTAAGAGTATATACTGCAGAAAACAACTCATAATGTGATTTGCTTCTGGACGTCAACGACTTACGCCAATTTGTAACGTACCGGTTTCCCGGTAACGACACATTGATTATTTTGTTGCCTATTCTATTGTCTGGTGGCCCCCGTATAGTTAAACTCACTCTTGTTTGTTCTATAACATTGGTGGCACTCGTATAGTTAATCTGTGCAGTGTTGATATAGTACATGGATTAGTTTGTTGTTGGTGCTATTGTTTTGTTAGCACCCATTTAGTTAATCTGTCACTTTTGATATAGTTAATGTTATAATAATGATATTTTGTTAGGTTGATTCTTCATTAATTTTCTCTTTAACTATGTTTTTTTTATATGCAACTGATAGATTATTTTTGTTTGGGTGAAGCTAAACAAGCTAATTTTGTCACTTTTGTAACTTCCCATATAACATTATTACCTTGAAACTACGGAACATTAGCCAATTATATTACAGTAAATATTAGAATAACGTAAATTATTAATCGGGAAAAACAGTATACATTCAAAACAATATTTTGAAATTAAAATGAATTCGTTCCGAGACGAAGTGAGTTGGTACTATCGTCCTTGAGATTAGTGACGTACTTTGTAGAAGAAGAAGAAGTAAAAAGATATAAACAACAGATTACCGGTGGCGGATCCTCCTGTAATTTGAAAGTCAACGTAGAAAATTTTCACTTTTGGACTTTAACCTTATCGAAAAAGTTTTCAGATCAAACCTTGATATTATAGGATTTAGTGTGGAACAGGAGGATCAATAAAAATTTAGTAAAATGCATTTTAGGATGCCACCCGATAAAGATTTGGTGTAATCCGCCATTTTCTGGAACAGGAGTAATATAGCGGCTGAAATCCAGTTATAAAGGGAATCGACAGCCGAGCTTGTGAACTTTCGGAGGTGGAAGCCCTTGGTACCTGAAACCTAGTCACTGTTTTTAAGAGAATTTGCTGCCATTCAGGTAACATACTTTAATAGCTTTATTCGTCCAAGATTGAAGCTGCCAACTTAAGATGGCGCCTCGTGGGCTGCAATCATAACATCGCCATAGCGACACATTAGTATGAACATTAACTGTTATGATAAAACCAGTTCGATTAAATATGGAAAGGTTTTGCATTACGATGTATAGTTAAATCAGTGTTGCGTCACGCATCTTACGCATTTCCTATACATCTCTCCACTAGAATGAAAGTTAACAATACTTGATTATAATAGTAGTCTGTCAACTTCAATCAAAATTTGTTTCGTTGTCCGTATTATCATTAGCTATGATCACTGCGAATAATATTACCGTTACATCTCGAAAACATTCTTCATCACGTAAAAATCTTGATCAATAGTGGCCTTATGTGTTTATTTAAAGGGGAGTTCAGCTTTGGGTTGCTGCTCTTCATGTATTAAGACTGACTCATAATTTAGATTAGGTCGATTAATGGTGCTGATCTGAATATAAATAATTGTTACTGTGAAAAGCAAGTTGCGATAAACATTTGCAAATGCGTTCTCTCGATGTCAGATATTTCATTTATTGGATTTTTTGTAGTTTCATGTCATTTGTAGATAGCTCATAACTCATCATCACGAAGTAGTTGTAGTGTATTTTAGTGTATGGCTGGATTAGTATATGCTCCTGCTCCTGCTTTGAAATGAATTGATAAAGATGGCAAGCAGTTTGTAGCAATGCGTACCGCTAATACACTTTATGCATACCTGGCTAGTGGTTAGGTTTGGTGGGATTCACTCATTGTTTTGAGACGCGTATTATAATGATTATAAAGTTATTGAATTGGATCAGCCCATATCAATTTGATGACGTACATGTATATGTAATGTGTTCAGTCAGTCTTAGTAATGTTCCGTAGATGGCTACTTATCATATTATAACCAACAAAACTCAAATATGTGTGATCTAGCTAAAGAAATGAAAGTAAAATATTGTAGCGTTTCTAAATTTATTGTCTTTGGAATATAACTGAGGGATACATTCAAAATGTGAACATTCTCAGAATTATCATGAGAATATGATCTTGTATAGACTGAAGTCGGTGATACGATCATAGTTAGTTTCTGCTGAAGCTATTATCAGTCCTCGTTGTATTTTTGGTTTGTATCATTGATATTGTCTGGAACAATAAAAAGTAATTTGTTCGAATTAACCTTATTTATCAAGTGAGCGTGTTTTTGCATTAATGCATATATACATATTTTTCCTCTTTATACATAACTAATATATATTTGCAAATCCAAAACTATAAACATAAGATAAATAATTTCTTTACAGATCTTACTGCTGGTGTACAATTCTAGAAAGAACCTATAATTACTTTATAAAGAAATTGCGTTCTGGGTTAAATAGTTATCAATATGGATTTTTTTTATTTTTTTTTCTTTCATGGACGGAAAGTAAGCGTTATAAAGTGGTTTCTTTATTCCTTCTGATATCGTGATTAATCATAATAAATAAATCGTCTTCTTTCTCCTATCTGTAAGGAGGAGAGGTACGTTTCAAAATTGGCGACCTTTCAGCTTTAGGATTAATAAGCTTTTATAACTAGAATATGTATTACTGGTGTAAGATCTTAGAGTTAGAACTAGTGGAGATTTCTATGGGAGATGTTGGAGATGCGTGACTCAAATAATATGTCGAGATGAGTGAAGTGGAAATCAGTCAACACGAACTAGAAAAATGTGGGTATTGTGGTGATAGAGATAACTCAAAAGACAGATTATTCATTAGCTGTGAACAATGTCGAAAATGTTTTCATGTAAATTGTATTGGACTAACTTCTAGTGAGTTAGATATTATGAAACAAACTGAGAAGGATTGGTATTGTGCGGAATGTCAGATCCCACGAGAAAAGGACTTAAGTAATGATGAATGTGCTGGTGATGTGGTTAGTTCCGGTGTGGATCAAAATGCTATTGGTAATAAAAACCCAAAGCCTGCACAATCGGTGCCGAGAATTGAGATAGATGGGGGACCTCTTTTGGAAACAATAAAATCTCTTATTACAGGATTAGAAACAAAAATAGACAATAAAATGTCTTCGTTAAGCACTGAGATTCGGAGTGATATGTCTTCGTTAAGAGCTGAAATTAATAATAACATGGCTCTAAGTATAGGTGATTTAAAATCTGATATGTCTAGGATGAGTAATGACATTGTATTTCTAAAAGAATCGTTTTCTTCTATGAAAGTTGAATTGAATAATGAAGTGTCACAACTTAAATTAGAGATTAATGAGACAAAAGCTAAATTTTCGGAGAGTATAGAAAATGTTCAGGATAAATTTTCCAAAGAAATAAGTGATATTGGTGAAAATATGGATAAGGTTAGGTTAGACTTAGATACTTTGAATATCGGCCTACAGCAATCGACTGAAAACATGGACGGTAAATTGAAGGCTGTTAATAAAGAAATATCAGAATTGAAAGTAGAAATTAGTAAAATTAGTATAAATACAGAAACTGAATTAAAGGGTGTAAAAGAGCAGCAAACTGAAGAGAACCGCAAATATCGTGAGTTGAACGAAAAAACGGTAAACAGAATAAAAGTGTTGGAAAGGGACGTGATTGACGCGTATAGACATGGAAGGGAACAATGCAAACAGAATACAGAAAACTTAAAACAACTATTGATAAAGCAAATGGATGAGGAGAAGGTTGACTACGAAAATTTGTCTCGCGAACCGTTCGAACAGGTAGGAAATAGACGAAATAATCAAGGAAGTAACGATATTCAAAATCCTGTAGGAGTGATGTCAGAAGCAAACGGAATTGAATGTAATATATTCAACGAGAGTAATGAGAATCAAGCATTTGAATTAGGTGAAACTCAAACGAGCCGCGAACGAGAATATGTGCAATTGAACCTTTCTTCGTCAGATACGGATGAAGGAAAGAACACCCCTCAGATTAAACATACGCGTAACAATGTTAAAAAGAGAACTTCGTGTCAAGAAACAGGTGTCCATCATTGTCGAAAGGTTGGAACGGTAGATGGTAGAGTAGGGATAGAAACCTCAGGTCAAAGTAAAGAAGATATGAATTGGCAAAACAGTCCATCACATAAAATGTGCGCCGGATCTTATTTGCGTGAATTACACCATTTCCCGCGATTCGATGGACAAATGACTCAAGGTGTTGCCCAGATTTTCCTTGATGATTTAATACATACCATGAATATGTATGTATTAACTGACCAAGATCGTATGTATATAATTGCTCGTTGTTTAGAGAAGTCAGCGAAGATTTGGTACAGAAGTGTGATAGGTCGGATTAAAACTTTCCAAGATTTTGTGAACTTGTTCAAACTGCAATACCTATCGGAACGCATGGAGAGGGCACAAAAGCGTCGGCTCTCTTCGTTACGATATGACAAAAACAAATATGCCTCTTTATTAGATTTTGTTCGGTATATTGTTGAATCATACAATTCCATATCTACATCGCCATCTGACCAAGAGTTGAAAGATTTAGTTTTAGATTGTCTTCCTAGCGAAGAATCAAAAATCCTCAAATTAGGATCTGTTAGCACTGTCCAGGACCTAATACTCAGAATAGCTGAGCTAGAATGCAACCCTAATAGTAATCAAGAAAATTTCAGTGGCGTGAAGTTTCAGAATAGGAAACCACAAATACGAAAAACTTTTATAGACCAATCTAAACAAACCCGGATTGATAATGCCGTTCAAACCGACCCTATGAACAAAGATAGTTCTGGGAAGGAGAATATGTTAAATAGTCAAAATTTTAGAAATTTTAACGGAAGACAACGTAGAAATTGGAGGAGAAGTAAGAATCAAAAATCTAATTGGGTAGTGAATGAAGATAATAGAATCAGACCTATGATAGAAGCTCAACACTTCCCTATTATGTATGGGAATGGACCAATCCCTTACCTGGTGCCTGGGATGTATAATCTGAAACCATTTGGGCAATATCCTCCAGTACCAGTAGTTAGTTCGCATTTCTCTCCT
The DNA here is from genome assembly GCF_964235325.1 of Thermobia domestica. Lineage (NCBI taxonomy): Eukaryota > Metazoa > Arthropoda > Insecta > Zygentoma > Lepismatidae > Thermobia > Thermobia domestica. The sequence continues at coordinate 25,382,474 of NC_137468.1, read as the reverse complement.
AACATGCCCGTTGTAACTTCAGTTACATCCACATTGAATCCACCCTATCCTTCAGTCACTGTAGAGTCAACAAATAATAATCGCAATTCTACGTTTACAGGTAATTCTTCTCTGGCTTCGGAAAACCTGTTGAGCAGTCGTCCTTAAGGGGAGACGATGACTGCTCTAGCCAACTTCTCTCCCCAAAACAAAATTTAGATGGAAATTATGAATTTGAATTTACAAATAAAAGCTTTGATGTTCGGAAAGCTATCGAACCACCTTCTTTAAAATTACTAACTTATTTTGTTCTCAAGGAAGAGGAAGAGGACGTAACGCAGCGAGATTTTGAAATATTTCCATCACCTTCGGTAAGCTGTCGAGTGGGAGAACTGCAAATAAAGTGTATCCTGGACACAGGAGCTGAGCTAAATTTGTTAAATTATAATATTTGGTTACAATTACAACATTCTTTCCGTAATGCCAAACTTAAACCTGTGCCCAGTGTTCACTTAAACGCGTTTGCTGGAAAAGATAGTTTCCCAGTAAAGGGATTACTAGAGTTGACCCTGAATATTCAGGACAATCTTTTCGATGTGCCTGTGTTCGTTGTAAAAGATATGAAAGCAGGGCTATTGTTAGGATCACCGTTTTTCGCAAAATTTCACGTAGTTTTAGATAGCTCTAATAGAAAATTAATTTTGAAAAACAATAATCAAGAAAAGGTGACTCTAGATATCTCGTATCCAAAAATATTATTAGTTCAGGTAGATAGTCCTCAATTGATTGGCAATCGATATGATGTTTTTTCCTCTTCTGATGAACAGAGTGTAGATTATGGTGAAATTTCAGAATTAGAAATTATAGAATATATTAATAAACGGGAAGATTTAGATATTGATACTAAATTACAATTACAGACATTACTACTCAAATACAAACATCTATTTTGTGAATACCCGAAACCTATCCGTTGTGCTCCTTATAGAATTGAGCTCATTGATCAGGAACCTGTGGTGGGAAAAATCTATCCCATTCCTCAGGCCATGCAACAAGAGTTCGAGAAAGAGTTAAACAAATGGATTAAGCTAGGTATAGCGAAAGAACACCCCAGTAGCTATAGAAACCCTATCCACTGTGTCAGAAAAACATCAGGAGGCGTTAGACCAGTGATCGATCTTCGCTTACTGAACGAAAAGGTAATTAGCCCTAAAATCCAAGTGGAACCTATTAGTGAGATACTGACACGAATTTCAGGTGCCAAAATCTTTAGTTCCATGGATGCTACTATGGGATACTACGGGGTAAAACTACATCCGGATTCATTTCAGTATACAAGTTTCATATACCTTGGTCGTCAATATGTACTATGTGTGTTACCGATGGGACTCAAGTCGAGCCCTAGTATTTTCCAAAATATTATGAATGCATACTTCGGATTAAACACTCGACATTTCGTAGTTGTGTATCTTGACGATTTGTTATGTTATAGTCCAAATTTAGTTGAACATTTTTGTCATTTAGAAGAATTATTCAAAATTTTAACTTTTGGGAATTTTGCTCTAAATTTTAAAAAATGTCAGTTTGTACAGACTGAAATTTTATTTTTAGGACATGTTGTGAGTGGAACGGAATTAAAACCGAATCCGAAGCAGAACGAAGCTATTAAGTATTTTCCAATCCCGAGAACCAAGAAGAAGTTGCGATCTTTCTTAGGAATTCTTTCGTGGAGAAGGAAATTCATTCCTCAATTCGCTGCATTAACTGCACCTTTCTTCGAACTTTTAAAAAAAGATCGAAAGTATTGTTTAACCGAGGAATTGTTAGAACGATTCGAACAATTAAGAAGGTTGTTGAGTGAACCTCCAGCCCTCAGTCAACCTGATTTCACTAAGACTTTTCATTTATTCTCGGACGCGTCTTTGGAAAATTTAGCAGGTTATCTTGGTCAATATGATGAAAATGGAGAGCTTTTTGTTATCGAATATGCTAGCCGTAAACTAAAATTACATGAAGTATCATATTCTGTGTTTCAATTAGAATTATTAGCAGTCCTATTTTTATGTGAACATTTTGCGTATTACATAATAGGAAGAGAAGTCATGGTGCATTGCGACAATAAGGCAGTGACTTATGCATTTACTCTGCAAAATCTCGACCCTAGAACGACTAAGATTTTGTTAAAATTACAGCGTTTCGATCTCCGATTCGAGCATATAAGAGGGATTGACAATAAAATAGCGGATATCTTGAGTAGAAATACTCCTGAAGTGCCAACCGAATCGGAGAAATATCACATAAATTTCATACACTACGATGCTAACACATGGTTTGAGGTTGAGGAGCTAGCATCCTTGCAAACCGTAGATGAGTATTGTTGTAAATTGAAAACGAAGTTAGATACTGGAACTATAAATGATCGCGTTCGAATAGTGAATGATTTAATATATATTCGAAATTCTAAACTAAAGCGTTGGCTGTTAGTAATTCCTGCGAAATTAACTGAACAAGTAATTAGACGTATTCATGAGACCGGGCATTTTGGTGTAAATAAATGTATTAAATTAGCTCGAGAGTTATTTTTTTGGAAATATCAGAAAAGAACATTTAGAAAATTTATAAATAATTGTGAAGCGTGTGCTCAAACCAAATTCTCGAATCGGATTATTGCTCGTGAAGACCTTCATATCACTGCAGAGAAGCCCCATCAAAAATTATGTATTGACCTTGTAGGAAAGCTCCCTCGTAGTTATGGCTTTTATTATGTTTTGTCCATTGTTGATGTATACACTCGTTTCATTTGCTACTTACCTTTAAAAACGGCAACCACTGCGGAAATCATCAGAACACTAGAAAAGGAATATTTCTACTTGTGTCCGTATCCGACTCACATTGTATCTGATAAAGGTCCACAGTTTGTTTCGCAACAGTGGAAAACCTTTTGTAATGAGCGTCGAATTCACCATATTCTAATCTCTCCATACAACCCGAGGGCGAACGGGATTGTAGAACGTTCTCATCGTGAGTTGAACCGAATCATAAGATTGATGTGTAAAAATAACCATACGAAGTGGAAAACCGTGTTAAAACCTGCGCAGGACTTACTTAATTATTCATACAGTAGCACTATTAAATGTACGCCTGCGGAGTTATTTATTTCTTTCTCAGCAGCTGATAGGTTTCGCGAAAATTTTCCTTGGCCCCAAGAATTACAGAGTGTGGAGAATTCGAGGCGTTATATACAAGTGGAACCTCGACTATTCTCAAAAAGAAAAAAGAAATTTACAAAAGAGTTCGAATCATCTGGTAGAGATTAAGGAAGGAAATTTGATAATGGTCCGAACACATTTCCTTTCTGATGCTTTCAAGAAGATTACACATAAGTATATGCCTGTTTATACTGGGCCTTATGTGGTAACAAAATTATACAATAACTCTGTTTGGTTGAAGGATCTAAAGGGGAGAGAAGTACCAGCACAAAATCTATGTAACATAAAACTTTTCGATTGCTCGATAGAAAAACGAGAAGAATTGCTTAAAGATTTCAAATAAAAAAAATAATAATTCTTCTTATTATTTTTTTTGGCCATCGGGGAAAAATGTAACGTACCGGTTTCCCGGTAACGACACATTGATTATTTTGTTGCCTATTCTATTGTCTGGTGGCCCCCGTATAGTTAAACTCACTCTTGTTTGTTCTATAACATTGGTGGCACTCGTATAGTTAATCTGTGCAGTGTTGATATAGTACATGGATTAGTTTGTTGTTGGTGCTATTGTTTTGTTAGCACCCATTTAGTTAATCTGTCACTTTTGATATAGTTAATGTTATAATAATGATATTTTGTTAGGTTGATTCTTCATTAATTTTCTCTTTAACTATGTTTTTTTTATATGCAACTGATAGATTATTTTTGTTTGGGTGAAGCTAAACAAGCTAATTTTGTCACTTTTGTAACTTCCCATATAACATTATTACCTTGAAACTACGGAACATTAGCCAATTATATTACAGTAAATATTAGAATAACGTAAATTATTAATCGGGAAAAACAGTATACATTCAAAACAATATTTTGAAATTAAAATGAATTCGTTCCGAGACGAAGTGAGTTGGTACTATCGTCCTTGAGATTAGTGACGTACTTTGTAGAAGAAGAAGAAGTAAAAAGATATAAACAACAGATTACCGGTGGCGGATCCTCCTGTAATTTGAAAGTCAACGTAGAAAATTTTCACTTTTGGACTTTAACCTTATCGAAAAAGTTTTCAGATCAAACCTTGATATTATAGGATTTAGTGTGGAACAGGAGGATCAATAAAAATTTAGTAAAATGCATTTTAGGATGCCACCCGATAAAGATTTGGTGTAATCCGCCATTTTCTGGAACAGGAGTAATATAGCGGCTGAAATCCAGTTATAAAGGGAATCGACAGCCGAGCTTGTGAACTTTCGGAGGTGGAAGCCCTTGGTACCTGAAACCTAGTCACTGTTTTTAAGAGAATTTGCTGCCATTCAGGTAACATACTTTAATAGCTTTATTCGTCCAAGATTGAAGCTGCCAACTTAAGATGGCGCCTCGTGGGCTGCAATCATAACATCGCCATAGCGACACATTAGTATGAACATTAACTGTTATGATAAAACCAGTTCGATTAAATATGGAAAGGTTTTGCATTACGATGTATAGTTAAATCAGTGTTGCGTCACGCATCTTACGCATTTCCTATACATCTCTCCACTAGAATGAAAGTTAACAATACTTGATTATAATAGTAGTCTGTCAACTTCAATCAAAATTTGTTTCGTTGTCCGTATTATCATTAGCTATGATCACTGCGAATAATATTACCGTTACATCTCGAAAACATTCTTCATCACGTAAAAATCTTGATCAATAGTGGCCTTATGTGTTTATTTAAAGGGGAGTTCAGCTTTGGGTTGCTGCTCTTCATGTATTAAGACTGACTCATAATTTAGATTAGGTCGATTAATGGTGCTGATCTGAATATAAATAATTGTTACTGTGAAAAGCAAGTTGCGATAAACATTTGCAAATGCGTTCTCTCGATGTCAGATATTTCATTTATTGGATTTTTTGTAGTTTCATGTCATTTGTAGATAGCTCATAACTCATCATCACGAAGTAGTTGTAGTGTATTTTAGTGTATGGCTGGATTAGTATATGCTCCTGCTCCTGCTTTGAAATGAATTGATAAAGATGGCAAGCAGTTTGTAGCAATGCGTACCGCTAATACACTTTATGCATACCTGGCTAGTGGTTAGGTTTGGTGGGATTCACTCATTGTTTTGAGACGCGTATTATAATGATTATAAAGTTATTGAATTGGATCAGCCCATATCAATTTGATGACGTACATGTATATGTAATGTGTTCAGTCAGTCTTAGTAATGTTCCGTAGATGGCTACTTATCATATTATAACCAACAAAACTCAAATATGTGTGATCTAGCTAAAGAAATGAAAGTAAAATATTGTAGCGTTTCTAAATTTATTGTCTTTGGAATATAACTGAGGGATACATTCAAAATGTGAACATTCTCAGAATTATCATGAGAATATGATCTTGTATAGACTGAAGTCGGTGATACGATCATAGTTAGTTTCTGCTGAAGCTATTATCAGTCCTCGTTGTATTTTTGGTTTGTATCATTGATATTGTCTGGAACAATAAAAAGTAATTTGTTCGAATTAACCTTATTTATCAAGTGAGCGTGTTTTTGCATTAATGCATATATACATATTTTTCCTCTTTATACATAACTAATATATATTTGCAAATCCAAAACTATAAACATAAGATAAATAATTTCTTTACAGATCTTACTGCTGGTGTACAATTCTAGAAAGAACCTATAATTACTTTATAAAGAAATTGCGTTCTGGGTTAAATAGTTATCAATATGGATTTTTTTATTTTTTTTTCTTTCATGGACGGAAAGTAAGCGTTATAAAGTGGTTTCTTTATTCCTTCTGATATCGTGATTAATCATAATAAATAAATCGTCTTCTTTCTCCTATCTGTAAGGAGGAGAGGTACGTTTCAAAATTCTTCAATCATGAATCCTGTCTGTCACTTTTGTTTACATCGTACTCTTAATATTTAACACTTTTAATTCTCTGAAATCATGCATGTTAAACTCCAACCCTTAACCCTTTCGCAATCCCATGGTACAATTTGTACCATACGGGTGTTTCATGGTACATTGCGTTATAACTCTCCTATTTGAGCTTTTTCGTCCGGGATTTTCTTTTTGTTGTTTTTCAAGTCCAGAGGCATTGTAGAAGACCGTACGTATGGTTTCACACCTTCCTGCGTCGAGACATAGCATATGATGACGTCATAATTCTAAAATATATATTTTCTTTTATTATTTTTTGGCGGGTCTATGTTCATTATTTTTTGGCTTGCTTATTTTTGCACGTAGAAGATTGAAATTGTGCACAAACATTCAGCCCACCTAGTCGTATTTATCAGATTTTTTCAGATCTCTGCGTTAAAACAGGGGGTCCAGAGGGGATAAAAGTTGAAAAAAAGGATATTTAGACCCAAAAAATCACTTTTTCGGGATATTCCCCACTTAGATACATGATGGAGACACGTGAATGGTACCGCCTGAAAGGCAGTTCTATTCTGAAGAGAATGATTGGCGGATTATAGTCCTAGGGTAAATAGAGATATCTCAAGAATCTTTTTACCTGAGATCATGGTGTTTTACGGTAATTTGGGGCATTGTGGGGATTCTTGATAAAATTTATCCCGCCCTTAGTATTCAAGATAGATACTTGAAATTTGGTACACACATTCAGTATACCAAGTACTATTTATCAGATTTTTTTACACAGGGCCGTTCCAGAGGGGCCCAAAATGTGAAAAAAATTCCCTCGAAATTTTCCGTTGACATCACTTTTCCCTCTCCTGGTATATGGTATGAGCATGCAAGTGGTACCATTTGAAAGACAGCTCCATTTTGAAGAGAATGGGGTATGAACCATGATCCTAGGATAAATAGTGACGATGCAGTAGCTGTTTGACTGAAAGTCTAAAAAATACCCCAAAAACCCCGGATCCGGAAGGACTCAAATTATCTATTGTACTCGTTTTATTTTCTCGCTTTCTTTTAACTTACGATATAGAAACGTATACTTCTCGAAATGGTTACAAAATTCATTCTCAAATGCAGATATTTACAGTGTTTATTCTGTTACCGCCACGGTGCATTTGAATTATAGATACATGAAATTGTGAGAAATGTTTTTGTATAATCTTACTACATCGTGCCAGAAACCAAACTTCCTTGGTTTGATGGCGTTTTGTCAGTGACAAACTGCTCAGTCCGCATTTTTTGCAATAGGACTGACAGGAAGACTGTGCTAGAAGAGTTACTTCATTCTTCGTTGCATTTTCGGATACTATCCTTTGTTTCAGATGTCTGTCTTTTCTTATGTATTGATTGCTGCATCTATCTGAAATGGGAGCCCGATGAATATCACAAGAACATGCATAACCAAGTACGTAACAACTAAGGATATATTTAAGTGACGACAATACTGATGAGGACAACCTGAAGTTCTGAACACACCTGCGCCAACAGGTCGACTGAATCGAAAACAGAGAGGTTCTCTGACAACGCCAGTTTAGTAAAAAAAAATTAGCTAGTTATACTCAGACGTTAGCTGTCATCTTTGTCTCACAGCCATTTATAATTCTTACATAATATGAGAGTAAACAAACACGGAAATGATTTCGTTCCTTTATGGTATGTGGACCGGGATACTGTACAGCAAAGACGCGAGCGCTAGCCTCTAGGTGAGCATGGAGAGCTACCAGTGATGTGCCCATCTACTAACACAAGATGTAGTACCCTACAGGAAAAAACAAAGAAACAAGGAAACACAACGAAGTTACAATGCTATTCATATCTGGCCGGGGACAGTTTGACTATAACAAACACTAGAAATGGCCACTTAAACACTCATTTTTTGTCTTGGTAATGAGATTGGCATATGTTGTTCGCAGTTGGTTCTTGGTGAACTCTCCAGTAGGCGAGGTTGTGTCTTGGAACTGTTGTAGGATTTGAGGATTGTTGTTATACTCTTTCTCTCTCAAAACACCTCATAACAAAAACAACACACTTTGAGATATAATGATCTAGGAGGAAAAAATCGAAGATTACTTGCATTGTTTCAGGTAGTGTGAACGTTGTTCCATTTTGTTGGAGAGACTCGTACAGCAACTCTTTGTTTTATAATTAATTAACAAATGACATAAAAAGTGATCTATATGCATCTATATTTTATAAATGCATTTTCCTCTCAAATGAATCGTAGCCATGACCTACATGCTCTCACGGATGTACGACTCGAAATCACTTCTCGCTTTTAGATTATGTACGTTCCTGAATAAATTCGGAACTTGAGATGAAAGAATGAATAAAAATTATTTGTCACCTTGCAGCTTCACTGATAGAAGGAGTATTAAGATAGTCTAATGATATTTTTATTTATTTCGTGTCGTGTTTAACAGCATATTTGGTGATAATTATATGTTGACTCTCTTTCGCTGTTATGTTCAGATCATTCACCTATTCTGGTGATTAGGAAATGTAATCCTACTTAAAAATATCAAGTGTGTGAAAGACTCCCAACTAAGATATAATTGGAATTGATGTACATGCTTACCTCATTTGCCTCAATCTTTGATCGTTTATGATTGTCATTCCCAAAAACCAAGTGGTCGGTTACCTTTGAGGTTCAAGAATTTGGTTCTAATAAATTATGCGTGAATATAGTTACGGATTTCATTGTTTGATTGTATTCCTCTACCACTCACTAACGTTTCTATCATTGCTGCCTATCTTTTCAATTTCTCGCTGATTTCTCTCTCTTCTTTTTCATAAACTTATTTGCACATAACTCATTACATTCATAATCTACTTAGAAGTAGTACTTATGCTGTTATGTATTTATTAAGTGAAGTTCGATACAACTCCTGCTTAAGTAATTCATTGTTATAATGCTGAGGAAGTCGTAAAGTAAAGCAGTAGAATGTTGTCCCGCATGATATCGTAACAAAAAAAAAACAATTAAAGAAAAGAGAATTGGCTCCTAATTGAGCTATATTGATCTGCTTGAATGGTATGATAGGAAACATCTACTCTTAGTGGTCAATATTATGAAAGAGTACATTTGTAGTGTAATGAAATCCATGTAGATGCGAATATAACAGGGGAATCGATTCAATGATAGTAGATTAATTGGTTCGGGAGGTGAGTAATGTAGTTAAAGATATTTCAAACTCGACCCTCAGCGGAAACAGATTATTTGAAAATTATGCAATGACAAAAGACTTTCTGTGCATTTTTTTCTTTTCTGTTTATTAATCTTTTCTTTTTGATTAAACCCAACAACTATAGAATGTCAAATATGTGATCGCTCACGTTATTTTTTTTATGTGTTCGTTTCTTGTACACAGTGTTGTTTGTTTTTCAAATATCTGAAATTGATAAATGTCTTTACTTAAAAAAATGATTTGTCATTAAATACTGAAACTTGATATTGCATTTTTAGATATTTTAATATAGAGAAACAAAAAATGCAAGAAAATTGTGAATATCCTTCTAAAAATCAAATTAAACCTTGGATAAAGCAGATGATGTCATGGTGAAACAACCAAGTAGCTTGTGGGTAATTGTTTCAGGTGTATTAGTACAAATATTGTTATATCTTAAATGAATATTGCTATAGCATACACACGTATATTCATCATTGCTGATAGCACTTAATATTAAATATAATTTCCTATAAACTTATTAACCTAATACTAGTTTCTCCCTTACTTTCTTCTCTTCCTCTCTTCTTCTTACTTTCTTCCTTAACTCTAAATTAAAATCATATACTAAGTTAAATCGGAATTAATTGTTGCATGTACATTATTATCACATATACACCGTGTCACATCAGCAATTATATCCGGTGAAGCGCCATTTATCAATTTTTGTATGGCAGATTTCACACGTGCTGCTTTATTAAATTTCTATTGAAGAATTCTCCACAGGTATTCCACGTAGCTCTCCGTAATACTTATAGTTAGTGATATTTGTGTTTATAGGTGATTATACAGCGTGTTTGAAAAATTTCTTGAACAATAAGAAATCATTCGATGAGTGCTGAAAGTCGGTCGATGATTAAAATTGTGAAATACAATCGACTACATTCTTGAGGTTTGTTTGGCACGGTTGAGATAGTTCGAAATTCGTAAACGATGTGACAGAATAATAAGTTTCAAGATGGTTGCCTGTAGTGGATTTACATCCTACAATTTCACGTTAGTCGATCTGTTTTGAGTGTTCAATGTGAGTTTCATACAAAATTTCGTAAAGAACGCAACCAAAGCACTCTATTTGCAATTGGTATAATCAATTCGGAACAATAAGATGCATTTGCATGAGAAATCGTCTGGTACGTCTTCCACTTCTGAGGCAGACGTTGAGAGAGTTTGAGTATTAACATAGCAAGAGCTAGTTTTGAATATATCATTATCTACATTATTTGGTGTTAAGTGATCACACGTTTTGTGTCATTTCATGAGTTTTGCAGTAACATTTTTTCCGACTTTCAATTGATGACCTTCCTTGCAGAACTCTGGGCTATTCGCACTGGCTTACGACATGCCATCGCGAACAATAATTAATGTTTTGGCATCTGCAATGATAGCCTTGGTGCCTTACAGAGTCTCCAAGACTCGATACGTTCGGCTTGGATTCATAGTTATATCAAACATCAACTTAACATTCTTCAGGATAAAGATCAACGAGTTTTAGCTCCTGAACGTTTTGGAATAGTTGACAACACTGCCGCCGACACTCGCTAAGTAGGAAACGCAACATAAAAGAATCATAAACATTCTTATCCCAACAGCGACACTACAGGTGCATCTCTGGAAACAACGACAACGAGAGTGGTATCGATACCAGGAGGAACCACGTCACAGCAAGGGCAAAGACTATTCGGTTCTTTTGCCGCAGCTTACAGCTCGCCGCTGGATCACCCTGCAGGTTGGTCGCGCAGGCATGTACTCTTTCCTTTGTATCTTGTTACTGCACAAACATCGTATAGACTGTATCAACAAGGTTATCGTACTACACCTCTGTGCTACTGTAGTCAAGACGAATTGAACTTATCTCATATTCTAGTGCCAGTTGGCAGCCGCATACCGATCAATCTTATCCGCAGTTATTCATCACTTTCAATATACGAGCCCTATTTCGGTTTCTCTTCTACTTTCCCAGAGAGTTCGCACTGTCATCTACCTCTGGGATACGTAATTAACAAGGCAAAAGCTGCCGCCTAAAGTTCCATTACAAATATGGGAAAGGTTCGAATGCTTGTCCATTGAAACATAATGTTTTCCTGTTCGTCCACTACTGCCAAAGAGGTAGGCGTGGCGTCAGAGAAAATTTTACGTAAGTATACATAGGCTCCCAACTGGGGACCGGACAAGAACATACATTATAACACACAACAAACAAATAAGCAAATAATTTACAATTCAACACAGCATAAGCTATGGGATATGACGACGAAGTAATTGGAGATACCCATACAATGTGTCATTCATTACTCATTATCACCGTCTCCTTTAGCCTAACCGGCATAATCGTGGGACGTAAAACTCAAAATTTCATTTCATTTCACCCATACAATGTATCCCGTCAGAATTTGTCTAACTCGTTTTGACTTTAGCAATAAAGTATCAAGGACAAGTAGAAACAATCTTTAAATTTCTGTTATCAATAGTAAGTTGGTTGTTGTCGAAATCAACGTGTATACCCAGAAAAAAAGACAGCGTGTAGGCTCCAAAACTGACTTAGTAACATTAATAACCCAAGTAGTTGAATAGAATGAATAGCTTGTGTTGCATCGGCTGGGAAACCAATCCTGGCCGCCCGCGTGGAAGCGAGCATTCTATCATCATCGTGAGCAACATTTTTTGGTAGCCCTGATATAAGTGTCCACGCAGTGTGAGAATATGCCTTCCACATCTTATTCGATTTGTAGTGAACTAATTTAATCTAAACATTCTCATCTGCTTGTTACTGAATTGCCGAGCAGCTTTCTGTACCGGAGCATCAATGTGTTCGTAGTTTGTGGGAACTGACCCTAATATAGGGAAATTTCGTATATAGATTTATAAAATGTGAAAATTAAATGAAATTGTTGCATTTGAGTGATTGACCAATATAAATGTTTAAATATGTCTTTGTTCTTCAGAAATAAACCAATAATATAGCAATAATCTGTGTATGTGTGTGTGTGTTGTGTCTGTTCAGAATTGCATAATTTGCGCTCATTTTTGGTTGGGTGTATTTTTTTGTGAAGGAAAAAGTAAAAAGAATAGAAGCAAAAGGCAAATGAATGAAACATATTTGGTTGGTAGTTTCTTTATTACTAAATGCAGCTAAATTAATCTTGTCACACAACTTCTTTTATAGTAATTGGACACTGAACAAAGTAGGGAAAATTTGATACGAAAAAAGAAAATGTTATGTCAGTCGAGGGAAATTTTCTTGAGGAAAACTAAGAAATATGGATCATTAGCTGAAGAAGAAGAAAAAGAATAACAATGGATGAATGTGTGGTGAAAATAAAATAGCGAAAAAAAAGGCTTTTATTTAGGAAGATCTGATTTAATATACAGTATGGAATGAAAACTTTACTGCAATATTTTAGGTACTTGGAAAAAAGCTGGCCACATTTCCTGAATGCCACTTCTTTAAATACTTTCTTGCCTTTAAGTGCAAGGGTTGAATGTTATAGTAGGATGTCTGACGAGTGTGAGCAGGATAAAACAGAAGTTTTCAGTACATCGAGACCTCAGTTTGGTAATAGATTCTTAAAAGACCCAAAAGATGTATTCCAACATAATGCTTGGTAAGTTGTTCGCTACTTTTCCTTTAGATAGCCTACTAACAAGTAACATTGAAAATAGCACTAAAATTGTCATTCGTATCAGCGATGATTTTAACCCTCTTTATTGTCTTGTACTTAGGTGGTCGAATACAGTTATATGAACCGATTAATTTGGCCAAATTAACGGGGTAGCGCCTGCTCTCTTCAGACACAGGCCCTCCTGCTTCGCCTCTGCCCTGATTCAGTTACATAACATTCTTTTTTTTTTTGTGAAACCTACCTATCAGTTTAAATTTTTAAGTTGGCCCATGTTTTATGCACTAGTTTTTAGAGTATATGTCCAAGCGCTGTATTTATATACAGCCCTCGTGAAGTGAATCTGCACTCAATAATGCAAATCATTCACGAAACATTTATAGAGGCAGTGCGAGGGTTAAAAAAAAGTTCGTAGTTCATGCCCATTATACTCTTAGACGGAAAAGTTCTAGAATACTGGAGCCCCCAGATAGGTTAAGGTGGGTTAGTAGTCATGTTGGTTCTCGCCTTATCAAAGGCTAATACTTAATTCACATAGTAATGCCGAGCGAGCGATAACGAGTGAGGTTGGGTTAGTAACCAGGTTGATTACTGTCTTTATTATGACTTAATGAATGTGGACCAGTGTCAGAATGGATAGATCCGTGACGGTTTACACTATTATAATTTATATCAAACAAGTATGTCACGATGTTGTGAGTGTTCAGTGAAATGTCGTCACACAAAATGTTGGGAACCACAGCTGTACTTAATCATTTAGTTAATTTGGATACATTCTAATTGCGGGGGGTCAGAAATTTATCTTAAGAACTCATACTGTTTTGTTACCTATAGCCTAATTTTGGTTTGGTTAGGTGAGGTTAGATTAAGATACATTACGTTGTATTTACCTTCATGGTTTGTATTGGGAATATAGTATACATGAAGCTGCATCAGTTCCCTAAGGAGCAGGACGCTCATACGTTTAGGGATTATTCATTGAGTATGTACGAACTTACAAAGGGGGTAACAAAGCGACTCATCGACTGATACGAAAATAAAAAAGAACGTACCTGTACTTTATATCTGCATGTGTAGTGCCTTTGTACTTTATCTATGACTATGTGTGTGTGAGGGGGGGGGGGATTTAACGCATATCGCATGTCTTGTGCACATGGATACTTGTTATTATTGCACTACGTAGAAAATTTATGGTATTTCATGTAGAAGTGGTAATAGAACACAGAAGAAACGCAGATCAGGGGGGTTCTCACGTATACTATTACCGTGTGAATGAGTCGTCGGTCTCTCCAGTTACCCCGATTTCTTTAAGTATTTTCAGAAATTTCGTCCAATTGACCCGGTCGAAAGCATTTTGCTAGTCGATGAAGCACAAACACAATTCTTGCTTTATATGAAGAACTCGTTCTGATATAACTCTCAATCCAGTAGCATCTCCGGTGCCTTTTTCTTTCCGTAATCCAAATTGATCTTCCTCCAACATCTCTTCTATCGTACTTCCCAGTCGCCTCTTCAGTGTGCGCGCAATGTCCTTTCTAGTGTGGGAAATCAGGCTAATAGTTCTGTGAAAGCTGCACTTTTTTCTTAGGAAATGCAATCATTATAACATCAAGAAAATCCTTTGGCCATTCTCCACTCAGGTAGATCTTGTTGATAAGTGAAGTCAGTATTTTCATTACATTGTCTACTAATCCCTTGAGCAAATCTGCCGGTGTGTTGTCGTCTTCAGTGGCCTTTCTCCTTCGCATGTCTTCGATTGCTTGTATTACTGCACTTTTCCATGTACTGTGTCCTTTTTCTTCACCATCTATCTGTTCCTGCTTCGATCGCAATATCTTTGAGTGGTTCTTCTAATCATATAGATCTTTTATGTATTCCTCCCAAATTCTAAGGATTCTTTGATACTCAGTAACTACATGATCTTGTTGATCTTCAATTCCAAAAGTTCGTATACTTTTGGTAGCTTTTCCTCCTGTGCTTTCTGATTCATAAGATCATATCTGCTGCGTCGTTGAAGTACGATTATTTCTTCACATAACTATTATATGTTTTTTCTTTAGCTTTATCCGTCTCTCTTCTCAGTTCATTATTCAGTCTTCTGTATTCTTTAATGTCCGTGTTTTTCGCCTTTCTGCATTCCTCCATCTTGTTAAGCTTCGCTTCGGTTACCTATGATTTTCTCACCGTTTTTTCCATCCTGCCAGTGTTATTGTTGAGTGTGTCAAGAAAAATCTGTTTATCTTTTCCCCAACTATTTTCTACATTGGCGTTCATATCGCCCATTGCACAGAATTTTTCTTCAGTCTCTTCTTTCAGATCACTGTCCATATTTCTTAGTCGCTCTAGTTCCATTTTCGATTTCTCCTCCCATTTTTCTTGATCGATTTTAACTGGTTTGCACTTCCGTCATTAGGAAATTGTGATCCAAATTAATGTCCGCTCCCGGTAGTGCTTTCACGTCTCGTACAGTATTCCTGAAACGTTACTTGACAAGAATGTAATCGATTTGTTAGCGTTTCTTATCTCCTGGATTTTTCCACGTATACAGCTTGGTTTTCCTTTTCTTAAGCCACGTGTTCATCACTATTATATCATGTTGTCTACAGAACTCGATAAACTTTTGACTCCATTCGTTTCTTCTACCTAGTCCAAATGGTCCCACTACCTTATTCGCAGCTCCTTCTCCTACTACGCTGTTGAAATCTCCCGTTATTATGGTGTTGATCTTACCTCTTCCCTCCTGAAGTAATATTTCACTAATCTAATCATATTGTAAAATTCTTTCTAGTTTATAAGGTAGAGCAAAATTCGGCATACGAGAGATTGGACTTTCACATCACCTTTTTATTACAAAATTCCTCTTAATACAAGTATCTTACAGTAAGCAAAGTTTCCTCTAATATGTAGGTAAATAAGTGAAAGGAATCCAATGACCAGGCGTCTTAGGGCTTTGTTGGTTAGGTTACTTTCAATGACCGGGCGTCTTAGAGAGGGAATGAGAATTTGTTGGTTAGATGCAGGGTTGACTGCTTTAAACCAAGGTTTATATATATATATAAATTTAAAAAAAAAACGAAAAATGCTTTAAATCGTATGAACTTCATGGTGACGTTTCCACATATCAAACCATCCGCATTACGTTTATCTACTTTTCACCTTTTAATCAAGGGGTCCCGTGTTCAATTCTCGGTCGAACCACAACCCATGTTTCAAGTGTAAACCAAGTAGCGATTCGAGGTGTCCCTTTAAGCGAAAGTCTTCTCCGTGATAACCTTGGTATTTCATAAGGATGTTAAGCCTAAACATACGAAATGAAACCAAATTATATATTTCTACTTGAATGAATGCCTGTTGTTTTATAAAGAAGCCAAGCTTGCTTAAATATATCGATAGAAATTGGCAAAATTTATAAACTGCCTACGTAGCTTCCAACATCAACTTGGATTTGACTTTGTTTTAATTTTATTGAATGATATCTACATACCAAATTTGTAATTTAATACCTCAGTTTTAGCGTACCGGTAGTGATTATGATACGTTGACCTTAAAATTTTACATACAAATACATTTAAAGTAATAACAGGATTTTCCCAATGGCTAAGGCGGGAGTTTCCCGATTTATATATAATTCTGTATAATGTTTTTACTTGTGTAACTATTTATCTTTTTGTCCTTCTGAAATGACTCTTGACAATTATATTAACAAGTAGGCCTATGTAAAGATCAGTACAACGTATTTTTATCAGGAGTCCTTCGTGAGTGAGTCGGCAATCGCATTTGTGACCAATTAGTTCCGGTTTAGTGTCCAAATGGACAATTTCTCTTGGATGTAAGTCGAGAAGCGGTTTGGATTCCGCTTTAAGCTTATGTGACCCTTTCCAGCATAACTTTGTTGTTGCATAATAACACCAAGGTGAAACAAATTAATTTATGTCCATATCTAATATAAATACATAGAGTAAATTATTTTTAAAAAAAAAAAAAAAAAAAAAAAAACTGGTTTAAACCAAAAAAACCGGGTTTAAACCAAAAAACCGGATTTTTGTTTTTTTCAATAAAAACCATGGTTTTTGCCAATCCAGGTTAGATGCCTCTCAATAACCGGACTCTTAGAGAGGGCAAGGAGCCCAATGACCAGGCGCAAATGGCTTTTAGTAGTTTGATCAACGGGGTACGATTGATACGTCTTAAGGTGTGCACTCCTCTTGTATACCAAAATGTTGCTGGCTGCTGGCCCCTGCGTCACATTTCAAATATTTGCGGTGATGGATAACGTCCTCTTCGTTGCTGTCGCCTGTAAAATGTTTGTTTACTGCAAGCACGTGTAGTAGACACATTGTTGCACCATGGTGTTGAGACATGTGACAACCTTACACTATATTACTTCTACACCATTGCCATCATGGTTGGTTTTTGGCATATACACTAGTATTATCACGATATCCACTGGTTTTGCACCTAACTTTACAAATATCAAGCGGTCAGTGCAGCATTCCATTTTGGTTACACTTCTTGCTTACTTCGTTCTTCATTGCTATCGTGACACCATTTTTGACCTTATCGCCACCCAATTAGAATATTCTGTAATTCCCCGATACTACCTCACCTTTTCCTGGCCATCTCACTTCATTCAAGCCCACGATGTCCACTTTACATTAGTCCATTAAATTTTAAATTTTCAAGTTTACCTGCACGTCGTACAGTTCGTACGTTCCAGCTTCCCATGCTGAAATGATCTCCTTTAATGATTCTTCCCGGAGTAATCCCCAGCCGGGGATCCGAGCGGGGGCTGTTTTAGCTCCGGAATGTTTTACCTCAGGAAGAGCCATCATTATATTTATTTATTCTCCTTCTTCGTCCTTACTGGGAAAAAGATAATGTGGTAGTATTCCCATTTCCTTTCCATATCTCCATGCCGTTAACCACCTTGTGGTTCATCCAACATTTAGGACAGTTTCTCCTCCTAAGGACAATAAGGTGCCCTGCTTCCTGCTCATCCGCCCTCCGAGAAGGCCGTTGGCACTTGATAGAGCCTGACTCCTTATCCCGGGAGTCGGTTGGTCCCTACCTACACGTTTGCCGCGCGGTTTCTCCCGCTAGGAAGTGTAGGTTGGGACTTCCCCTTCGTTTAGAATGAGAGACGAAGGCTTTCCTCAAACCTCTCCAGTACTTTTAGAAAGCAAAGAAATTATGTCTTATGTTTAAAAATCTGCAGTTATGGCAAAATAAATTGTTACAATGTCAGTTTATGTTATAAAAATGAATGTATTCGTTGTATTTTTATGTCGTTTATTTACCATAACTTACATTAAAAGCGTTGATTTGCATTGAGAATTGTAGTTGTGAAAGTATTAATAACCACATATCAAAACGATAAAAAAAAAAAAAAAAAAAAAAAAAAAAAAAAAAAAAAAGCAAGCAAGCTCAAATCGTAGAAATATCAGTATCGGAGAAAGTTCATATTAGAACTTGATAAGCATCATGCTATACAACACATAATTCACTTCTTGTTCCACAATATCACAAGTATTTTCTTGAGATTGTTTACACCTCTATATACACACATACATTTTACCGTCTGTTAGCATGCGTTTGAGGTTCTACAGGATTGGCAGAAACCATGGTTTTTATTTTTTATTTTTTTTTTTAAAGTTTTTTAAGTTTAAACTTTTTTTTTGTTTAAATAATTTGCTCTATGTATTTATTTCACATATGGGCAGAAATAAGTTTGTTTTGCCTTGATGTTATTATGCAACAACCGGGTTATGTTGGAAGGGGTCACATACACTTAAAGCGGAATCCAATCGCTTCTCGGCTTACATCCGAGGGAAACTGTCCTTCATTTGGACTCGAAACCGGGACTAAATGGCCACAACTGAGACAGGTCTGCCGACTCCTGATAAAAATACGTTGTACTGATCTTTACGTACTTGTTAATATAATTATCAAGAGTCATTTCAGAAGGACAAAAAGATAAATAGTTGCACAAGTGAAACCATTATACAGATTTACATATGGACAATTTCAAAATACTACAGTACAGAAGAACTAATTTAGCCCAAGTTAGTTCACTACGATTTTTATTATTCCAAGTTAAAGAAATACAACGACTTAATTTGCATATCAGTACGAAAAATGAATAAAGATACGAATTATTTGAGTCCACTTTGACCCATTTATATATAAATAGATACCAAAGATACTTCTGATTTCAATAGATTTCTCTCGTGCAGTTTGTATGACCCCCACCCCACCCCCAAAGTACGGCATTTCGATGTATTTTATCAAAAGTACACACAATTAGAACGAGACAATATTTTGAATTTTTCTTTGATTGCAACTGCATAATAATAATAACAAACTAGAAAAAAATCACATAAGAAACATTCATAAACTTATACAAAAAACTAAAGTTGCTTTTGTAGTATAATCCGATTGAGTAATGAATTAGGAATTTAGGTCTGAATATAATACAAATAATATACGGGAGTGAAACGTGATAACTCACAAATGTGTGTCCATCAAGATTTTACGAACACTTACACTTTTACGAACATTTTTCACTTTTTGGTTTAAACTTTTTTTTTTTTTTTTTTTTTTTTACTAGCTGGTTTAAACCAACCAACCCTGTTCTTCTATGAATGAAACAGGAGCAAATTTAAGCACTTTCCAACCTTGGGATTCATACACATCAACCATGCTTTCCGAGTATTTAGAGTATTTAGTTCGTCAACGGTGATTCATTGTTCGGTAGGGAGCATTAAATTCCACAATCCGCTGGTGATCTAGATTTCACTATAACGACAAATAATGTAACTTGTATTTCCAGTTGAAAGGTGAACTTATTAAGCAATCATAAAATAGCGCACGTGGCCAAAGATCACAATAAGTGGCATTTATTCATGGATTTCGTGTAAAAATGGCAAAATATGACATTTTGTCATTACCATCGGTCTTTTCTCATGATATACAAAGAGTGAAAAAATCCACGACAGGACCGAGAATCGAACGCAGCAACTACTCTCCGAGTTCGCTCCCTGAGAGGCAGTCAGAAGGTCCCCTGAATTTCGTTGTAAATATTTGTTATCACAATATAGGTATACATTTACTTAACCGTCTTAAAAGTGGGCTCCTTGAGAACACACATTTGTTCCACTGCTCTTGCCATTGCTGGAAACAACGCTGAAAGTCCTGTTTTGGTATGTTCTGAAGTCCAACCGTCGCGTTAGTTTGGATGTCTTCTACGGTGGCAAAATGCCTCACAGAAACGAACATTCCCCTTCTCTACCAGCCTTCCTACTATCTGATTAAGCACCAGTAAATTTCTTGTTCTTCCTTAGGATGAAAACGGGCCTGAAAGGTAACTGTTGTGACACCGGAAAACAGGACTTTCAACGTTGTTTTCAGCAATGCCAGGAGCGATGGAACAAGTGTGTGTGTGTTTTCAAGTAGACTATTTTGAAGGCGATTAAGTGAATGTGTACCTATATTGTGGTAATAAATAGTTCTCAAGAATCCTATTTTGAAGGAGATTAAGTGAATGTGTACCTATATTGTGGTAATAAATAGTTCTCAAGAATTCTATTTTGAAGGAGATTAAGTGAATGTGTACCTATATTGTGGTAATAAATAGTTCTCAAGAATCCTATTTTGAAGGCGATTAAGTGAATGTGTACCTATATTGTGGTAATAAATAGTTCTCAAGAATTCTATTTTGAAGGAGATTAAGTGAATGTGTACCTATATTGTGGTAATAAATAGTTCTCAAGAATCCTATTTTGAAGGCGAATAAGTGAATGTGTACCTATATTGTGGTAATAAATAGTTCTCAAGAATTCTATTTTGAAGGAGATTAAGTGAATGTGTACCTATATTGTGGTAATAAATAGTTCTCAAGAATTCTATTTTGAAGGCGATTAAGTGAATGTGTACCTATATTGTGGTAATAAATAGTTCTCAAGAATTCTATTTTGAAGGCGATTAAGTGAATGTGTACCTATATTGTGGTAATAAATAGTTCTCAAGAATCCTATTTTGAAGGCGATTAAGTGAATGTGTACCTATATTGTGGTAATAAATAGTTCTCAAGAATTCTATTTTGAAGGAGATTAAGTGAATGTGTACCTATATTGTAGTAATAAATAGTTCTCAAGAATCCTATTTTGAAGGCGATTAAGTGAATGTGTACCTATATTGTGGTAATAAATAGTTTTCAAGAATTCTATTTTGAAGGAGATTAAGTGAATGTGTACCTATATTGTAGTAATAAATAGTTCTCAAGAATCCTATTTTGAAGGCGATTAAGTGAATGTGTACCTATATTGTGGTAATAAATAGTTCTCAAGAATCCTATTTTGAAGGCGATTAAGTGAATGTGTACCTATATTGTGGTAATAAATAGTTCTCAAGAATCCTATTTTGAAGGCGATTAAGTGAATGTGTACCTATGTTGTAGTAATAAATAGTTCTCAAGAATCCTATTTTGAAGGCGATTAAGTGAATGTGTACCTATATTGTGGTAATAAATAGTTCTCAAGAATTCTATTTTGAAGGAGATTAAGTGAATGTGTACCTATATTGTGGTAATAAATAGTTCTCAAGAATCCTATTTTGAAGGCGAATAAGTGAATGTGTACCTATATTGTGGTAATAAATAGTTCTCAAGAATTCTATTTTGAAGGAGATTAAGTGAATGTGTACCTATATTGTGGTAATAAATAGTTCTCAAGAATTCTATTTTGAAGGCGATTAAGTGAATGTGTACCTATATTGTGGTAATAAATAGTTCTCAAGAATTCTATTTTGAAGGCGATTAAGTGAATGTGTACCTATATTGTGGTAATAAATAGTTCTCAAGAATTCTATTTTGAAGGCGAATAAGTGAATGTGTACCTATATTGTGGTAATAAATAGTTCTCAAGAATTCTATTTTGAAGGCGATTAAGTGAATGTGTACCTATATTGTGGTAATAAATAGTTCTCAAGAATTCTATTTTGAAGGAGATTAAGTGAATGTGTACCTATATTGTGGTAATAAATAGTTCTCAAGAATCCTATTTTGAAGGCGAATAAGTGAATGTGTACCTATATTGTGGTAATAAATAGTTCTCAAGAATTCTATTTTGAAGGAGATTAAGTGAATGTGTACCTATATTGTGGTAATAAATAGTTCTCAAGAATTCTATTTTGAAGGCGATTAAGTGAATGTGTACCTATATTGTGGTAATAAATAGTTCTCAAGAATTCTATTTTGAAGGCGATTAAGTGAATGTGTACCTATATTGTGGTAATAAATAGTTCTCAAGAATCCTATTTTGAAGGCGATTAAGTGAATGTGTACCTATATTGTGGTAATAAATAGTTCTCAAGAATCCTATTTTGAAGGCGAATAAGTGAATGTGTACCTATATTGTGGTAATAAATAGTTCTCAAGAATTCTATTTTGAAGGAGATTAAGTGAATGTGTACCTATATTGTGGTAATAAATAGTTCTCAAGAATTCTATTTTGAAGGAGATTAAGTGAATGTGTACCTATATTGTGGTAATAAATAGTTCTCAAGAATTCTATTTTGAAGGCGATTAAGTGAATGTGTACCTATATTGTGGTAATAAATAGTTCTCAAGAATCCTATTTTGAAGGCGATTAAGTGAATGTGTACCTATATTGTGGTAATAAATAGTTCTCAAGAATTCTATTTTGAAGGAGATTAAGTGAATGTGTACCTATATTGTGGTAATAAATAGTTCTCAAGAATCCTATTTTGAAGGAGATTAAGTGAATGTGTACCTATATTGTGGTAATAAATAGTTCTCAAGAATCCTATTTTGAAGGCGATTAAGTGAATGTGTACCTATATTGTGGTAATAAATAATTCTCAAGAATCCTATTTTGAAGGCGATTAAGTGAATGTGTACCTATATTGTGATAATAAATAGTTCTCAAGAATCCTATTTTGAAGGCGATTAAGTGAATGTGTACCTATATTGTGATAATAAATAGTTCTCAAGAATCCTATTTTGAAGGCGATTAAGTGAATGTGTACCTATATTGTAGTAATAAATAGTTCTCAAGAATCCTATTTTGAAGGCGATTAAGTGAATGTGTACCTATATTGTGGTAATAAATAATTCTCAAGAATCCTATTTTGAAGGCGATTAAGTGAATGTGTACCTATATTGTGATAATAAATAGTTCTCAAGAATCCTATTTTGAAGGCGATTAAGTGAATGTGTACCTATATTGTAGTAATAAATAGTTCTCAAGAATCCTATTTTGAAGGCGATTAAGTGAATGTGTACCTATATTGTGGTAATAAATAATTCTCAAGAATCCTATTTTGAAGGCGATTAAGTGAATGTGTACTTATATTGTGGTAATAAATAGTTCTCAAGAATCCTATTTTGAAGGCGATTAAGTGAATGTGTACCTATATTGTGGTAATAAATAGTTCTCAAGAATCCTATTTTGAAGGCGATTAAGTGAATGTGTACCTATATTGTGGTAATAAATAGTTCTCAAGAATCCTATTTTGAAGGCGATTAAGTGAATGTGTACCTATATTGTGGTAATAAATAGTTCTCAAGAATCCTATTTTGAAGGCGATTAAGTGAATGTGTACCTATATTGTGGTAATAAATAGTTACAACAAATCCTGGGAACTTCTTGACTGTCCTTGGTATATTGTATCACTCTTGAAGTCAGTGCGCAGGTACTCAGATCACTTAGTCTGCACTACAACTCTAATTCAACCCTTAGAGGTGTTCTATAATATAAACACTGGTTGTTCAAGCACAACAGGATCTGAATGGTTAAACACCAATGTGAAGAGCAATAGAGTGTATGGTTGTTCATGTAGCGTAGTGGTTAACGTGTCGGCATTTTAAGCCGGAGATCTGGATTCGATTCGTGGATAAGTCGTGCATTTTTTCACTTTTTGTATCTAGGGGAGGCCGGGGTAATCAGAGACAAAAAAGTATTCTTGCACTTGCATTCATTTCTTGAGGATCTAGAAAAAAATATATGTAATTGTACTAAAAAAATGAAACCTGCTGATGTATTAACACATTTTTCCAGTTGCTTTTTCACACCAAAAAAAAAAAAAAAAAAAAAAAATCGCGAAAAATTTTGTTCAAGTCAAAGTCAGTATCTCTTATTACCCTAAGCAGTAATAAGAAACAGGGCTCTCAGTACTCATACACATAGAATAGAAAATGAGTAATGGTTTAAAGAAAAATCTTAGACAATTCTGAACAACTTACTTTTTTCAGATCTGAAATATGTACATGTGTTCCCGAAATATCAAGATTTAAAAGATGAAATTCAATAGTTCGTTCGGAAAATGTATTTGCCTATGTACTAAATATCAAAAATCATTGAAACAAAGTATAGTTGCGTTTTACGGAATCTAGATACATCATGGATAAAACTCATACTACCAAATAAAAAAGAATGCTGACAAGAAATTTTCTAGAAAATGTCGAAAATCAACATAAAAAGTGCCTAAATTCTCAATGGAAAAAAAAAAATCACCGCATTTGAAAAGTAGTTTTAGCTAACTTAAATGGATTGAAAAAGCTATTTAATTGTAATCATATACGAATAGAACATTGAAAAATATTGTAAATCTATTGTTGTCCAAATTTTATGTAAAATGTAACCCTTGTAAAACTACATTTTCGAAAAATATGCAAGATGAATATTAAACCTTTTACGATGTACAGTCGAACGATCGTATGAAAAATATACAAAAGAGTTTGGACATGTCATGCTAGCCTGTGTAAAATCCAAGTTAATATTAGAAACCTCATAAATGTAATTTAAACTTTAGTGTTACATAATTATAGCAGGTAGGCCTTATTAATTATCTTAGGCTGGACCACTTAAACAAACATAGGAAAAATGTATAGGCCAAAAAGAGCTCTTGGCATATAGGCATGAGTTGAACAAATATTAAGAATAATCCTACAAACACCTAGGCCTACCAAAAGAAGAGGAGTCATATTTAATCTTTCTGCTTTGGTTTCAAAAGTCCTTTTTCACTTTGCTATAAACAGAACGAATTTTTTGGAGCTATCCTCTGGAAATCTGGAATGGCCCATTTTCATTTCCATCCAGTTTGATAGGTCCATAAAACACAAATTTGGATGTCACTGTTTGAATGTTATCATAGCCAGGCCAATAGAAACCACTTAGTCCTCTTTTCAAAAATTTAACCTTGCACGGTCCTTCATCTGGGAAAGCAATAACCCATCCATTATACCAGTCAAGATCGTAGTACACGGCTAATACATTTCTAAGCAAGATTCTGCTCTGGTTGGATCAATTTCTTTTGGCAAACTTTCACCAGTTGATGATGAAATTAGTTGATCCAAAGCATATTCTCCACTGTCACTATCTATGCACAGACTCTGACTGGATTGCCAGAGTAGGAATATTCCTATTTACTTTCTATATACAAAAACTAGCAGGTTATACTCGTCACATGCGCTAAATAATCATAAAGTTGAACTGGGGTAATAAGAGACAGCTGTCTCTTATTACTCCTTCAAAATTTCTAAAAGGGATAATAAGAGATGCCCTCAATTGACCTGAAATGCAATGTTTCAGCATTTTTCAAAATTTCACATCAATCTTCATAATCTTATTCCCAAAGTTGCATAGCAGTCATTTCCACATTTTTAACTCACTTTTCGCAATAAAATTTTATTTTAAAACAATTACGAACTTCTATGGTAAGTTCAAAGTGAAGGTAGTTTTTCATAGCGTGACAACAATATAAAAACTCATATTAGTTCATGAGTGTAAGTGGGGTAGGAAAGTAAAGGTATTGACGTTGCCATTACTTATTTTTGTAATAATGTTGGTTTGATATTTAGGGTATTTTTTGGCTCTCTTATAACTCCTGTCTCTTATTACCCCGGCCTTCCCTAATTAAAAAATAACAATTATAGAGGAATTCGTCTGATATAAAAACGGTTGTTTTTCCTGTTTATTATTAACGACGACTCAGTTTGGCCTGGTGGGTTAAAATTTGAAAATATATTATCGGACTTAATTAATAGTTTCCAAGACGTACTTTTGAAGGAATTAAAAGAATGTTTGTGGGCTTCCGTGCTTTGACAGCATTTAATAAAGCAAGTGAAGTTTTGTCAAGATAAGAAATACACAATATTTTGTATTACATGGTTTATACATGTTTAAAGTTAATATTCTCTTAACCAATTTCTTTTGATTTTATTTATTTATTTATTTGCCAATATAATTCCAGTTACAGCTGAATGCCAGTTTACACTGAAATATCTAACGAATATCTTTCTTTATCCTTGCACTCCAGAATACTAGCCGAAGAAGTTATGACTGACATCGTAATATAATTGGAATAAGTAGAGAAATTATTTTCTGTAGACGTAAAGTAATTATTTATACCTTGCAGGGATAATGTGCAATGGAATGCAGAGCAATTGAATTTAGCAGAAGCCAAAGTACGTGAGAACTCAGCTATTCTCCTTAGCAAAGAAGAGCAGGAAAATTATGAAAAAAACGCTGATAAATATTGGGATGAATTTTATGGAATTCATCAGAATCGGTGAGTCGACTTTCACTTTATTTGCTCATTTGTAACATTTGTAATGAAACTAGAGAGACAGAACATTCAGATTTCTGGAAGTAGGTTTTTAAGTTTTATTTTATTTCATAATAAAAACCTGTACGTATAACAACACAAATTTTCGGTTTTTGGTTCTTCATGATTCTCGAATTGAACTTACCTTTGTAGTATTTCCCTATAGAATACTCTATCAATATACAATCAATAAGTTTCTTTACAATATACAGCTTTGCGATGAGAGAAGATTCATATCTTAATGCATGTACATAGAAGTTTCAGCGATTACTCTTACTAGATTCGTCAAATCTTGATTATTTTATGATACTGTTGCAGTTATGAGAATAAATATAAGTAATGAAAAAGTGTACGTTGAAACTCTATGGTATGTGATAAAATTTTGCATGATAGGAAGTAAATTAGCACGCGTATGTTGTAAAAAAAAAAAAAAAAAAAAAAAAAAGTGTTAATGAGAATGATAAGGAGGTAATCCGTTGTTGAGGAAGCGCATGATGTATTGCATTAAGTTGTGGTATTGATTACTCGAATTATAGCATTGTAATCCACATTTCTCACGCATAATAAATGGTTTCTCGTTAGTAGCGAAGTAAACTATGTTTTGGAGTTACTTTTTTGGTGTTCTGATTTTCAAGTAAGTTACTGTTAAAATATCTTGTCTGAGTTGTGGAATCTAATTCACGTTTATACCGAGACTGCTGTTTTGCGAAGTCCGATAATACCAGGGTAATTGTTACCCAACACTTCAGAGGTTCACACAGATCTACATGCCGGTGCTAATCAACATCTTCAGAATATCTCTGTGAAGGATAACTAATCTGACATGCTGTATATCGTCATGGCATCGGAGAGAAGTTTCAAACTATAACCAAACTAATTTTATTATCTTGTCTGATAAGAATATTATATATATACAGATGGTGATCAGAAAAATGGAAACACCTGTAGTTGGCAACACGTCAAATGTATGGGTTGGCAGTGGTGTCGTGGCGCCGGACCGCTGGTGGTTGTGTGTTATGTTCGGTCTCCACACTACGTCAGGCGCAGTGGAACAGCAGTGTCTAGTGGCTGCAGCAGACGGAAGTAGTGTAAAATGGGAGACCTCTCAGATTTTCAAAGAGGGCAAATTGTTGGTGCGCAGTTATGTGGAGTGTGACGGCAGTGGCTACTGTGTTAGGTGTGTCGCCTGGAGCAGTGTCGAAGGTGATGACGGCCTACACAACACACGGGAAAAGCACATCGGGGAAGCGGAACAGTGGGCGGAAGAAAATCATGAGTGACAGGTCACGCCGGGTATTAAAGCGCATTGTCACGCAGAACCGTCGTGCCACTGCGGAGCAAGTGACGGAGGAACTCAATCAGCACCTCCCCACCCTGTTTCGACAGTCACAGTCGACAATCACAGGATAGATTAAGAATTACAATACAAGAATTCAGTTAACTATGGCTCCATTTCTCACATAACCACTTGCAAACATCTGTTTATATTTCTCTAATATAAGGTTGGCAGAGATTCTTCTAAGTGTATATGTTTATTATTTCATTCACTATCCACAATAACTTCATGTCCTCTCAGCCTGACTCTTGTCGACCTTAAGGGATCTCATGTTGAAAGACTTTGCACCCAAAGAATACTTTGCTATAATTTTTGTGCCGAGAGGTACAAGAATTTCAATATTTATGAGCGTGAGTGTGCATAATATTTTCTTCTTTAAGTTTAATTGTAAGACCTACATATCCATTTGCGTAGTAATAGCTAACTGAAAGCAGCAGCGAGTACATATAAGTCACGGAGAGACACTGTTCCATTCTCTTAGAAAATTAAAGAATCATACACTAATTGGACATAAATGTATATCATGTTCATTTTAATGCAAAAGTTAGAAAAAGTGTTACAATGAACATCTGTCGGCTGTAATTTGTATGGGTAGGGCATGTCCTCCAAAATTTGATTTCTGCAAATTTTTAAAAAAGCGTTCTTGAGAGAGACTATTTTAAGTACGTAACCAGCAATACCTTCCGAAGTATACCTTCACTTCAAGATTATCTTCATTATATTAAATGCTCTTAATCTGGTGCCTTAGTCATTTATGAAATCTACACCTGTTTACTGGAGCATTTTTCGACAACTATTCAAATTCTTTTCGTTAACAGATATAAACTCTTAACCGCAGTCACAAAGAGTGAAACCATGCAAGGAACCACCAGCATAACAAAATCATCATCTCTGAAAAATTCGTTTATACCTGTTTGAACCGTTTATTGTTCACAGAAATTCAAGTCTTGCGTCTTTTATTCCCTATATTTTCAACTTAGCTTATGTAATACTAAAACTGACGGACTAACGCAAAATGGACTTACGAAATCTCGGTTAGCTTATGTAATACTAAAACTGACAGACTAACGCAAAATGGACTTACGAAATCTCTGTTCTCTTTTTTTAAAAAAAAGATATAAAATAAATGAAATAGAATTTTAAAAAATTGGAGCAAAATCTAATCTATTATATAGATATTACTGTGTGAGACTACATACTAATTTGACGTTTTTCTCTTTTTCGTTTTTGTGATCTGTATTTATACGGGATCGAAAAGCTTAGTAATTTATTTTGTTAATTTTGTATTTGTATATATGGGTCAATCTATATAAAGTGATCCAATGAGAGTTGCTTGGCTATATATATATATATATATATATATATATATATATAGGCCGTGTCCAAAAGTGCATAGTGCACACTTCGAGGATACACACTCGAAGTCTACTAATGGAGTGCACACTAAATAGTGTACACTTCGTCAAATTAGCTTTTGATCCACACTTGTTTACAGTGCCTCATGGTGATGGTATATGGAACATTGATAACAAAAGAAGGGAGAATTTTGCGTACTAGATTCTTTATATATATAAATGACTTAAGAGTTTCATTTATGTATGCCAACAGCTTCAGCTTTGCCGTATCTGCAAATATTTATCAGCATAAAAACCACTAAACTCTTGGCGATCTTCTATTTTATTGGGCATGCTTGCGCGAGGGAATATTTATTAATCCCCCGGAAGAAAAGTAGTACTGGTGGCTAGGGCGCTGATGACACTGTTGCGAAGTAGCTTAGGAATTTTATTGCAGGTGAAAGTAGGCAATTTGCAAGAGCGTTAAGACACCGAAGGTACCAAGGGGAGGGCTATTTACAATAATGTGGCTCAAAACTACTTTGGGAGAGAGTTCATATTGAGTATAATTCCTTTATGTACGGTAGATACACAACAATGACACTATAATTGTCGTCGTTCTATTGCATTGTTTGAGTTACAGGCATACTGATTAGACTATTTCTACCATATTGTGCTAATGTTGAAGTTCTTTATATGTTACTTTTTCTTTGTGAATCTATAGATTTTACCCGTAAATCTTCAAGATAATGCCTCCATATTCTTAATCTACACTAAAAGTTAATACTTACAAGGATGGTAAGGAAAGAAGTGGTGGAGTTGAGCAACATGAGGACCAAAATTTACAGGAAAAAGCTATTATGTCAGAAATACCAATTTATAAGGATCACGTGTACTCAAGATGGATAACCCTAATTAAAGTAACATGTTAAAAAACTATTATGTCAGAAATACCAATTTATAAGGATCACGTGTACTCAAGATGGATAACCCTAATTAAAGTAACATGTTAAAATATATATAAGATTACTATCTTATAAGCCCGCTTAAATTTAGTTCTTTACATTGTATACCCTTCAACATTTGCGTGCACTGCACTATGCTTTCGGCGCCCTACATCTTTCTTGAAATATACCCGCTGTCTCTCCTACATACTTCCCACTACGAAAATGGTTACTCAGTAACGAAACAAATCCCCTCGTCCAAATATAACCATAAAAGCTACTATTAACCTAATAAGAATTTTATGAAAATTAAGAGACGGTTTTATGAAAAAATACAGTATGCAATGTAGTGGCTCTCATTGTTCAACTATACGGAAGGAATTATTTGTTCATAATCAATTCATAATGGGTACCGTAATGGGATTATATGAATTAAAAGGAACGCAAGTCTTTACTTTGGCCATTTCGTGCAATGAATGTTCAATGAACCGATTCGTAACTAAGACTGAAAAGAACGTGCCCTGCGAGCCTGTAGCCTGCCTTCACTCGCTCGGCAATAATGGGTGAATTAAATATTAAACTTTGGTACAGAAAGAAACCAACCTAGTTACTAACTTATATATATATATGAGCTAACTGGCAAGTTCTCAAAACCGGAACCGAAAGATCAAATCGCTGAATCGAAGAATCCAAAAAAATAATAAATAAATAAAAATAAAAGTTAAAAAAAAAATGAAATGGCCAAAGTAAAGACTTACCAAGAGGAATTTGTGAAATCTTTGATAAATGTGGAGAAAGAAATTTTTTGTCTGTATTTCACTTTTGGGCAGCTGTCAAAAATGCAAAATGTATGGTAATTGGTATATTACAGTCTCTCAAGTGCAAGGAAATATGGTAGCTTTGAAAGGAATTTGTTTAGAATCAAAACTACAAAATTAGGCCTATCTTCTTACGAATTAACATTTGCAGCTGCAGCTGTAGCTATAGAGAAATGAATAATCTGGGTATTCATTATTCTATGCTAGAGATTAACATTTTAATTCATACACCATTAAAATTTGTCATTTACGTGCAAATAGCTCCATTACCGATAGTGTTTTTTTTTTTTTTTTTTTTTTTAAATCACTTTGACATTATTGTTGTTCCAGAGCTCCGAGCTTAAGTACGCAAGTGTGCGAACGTAGTGTACATCCTCGCACACTACGTACTATGCACTCGCAGACTTGTGAACTTGGACCTTTTGAAGCACACTAGGTGACGTCAGTTCCGAAAATAAGCGTACTCCGAATGCACACTTGTATCTTTTGGACACGGCCATAGGGTGTTTCGAAACAACACCGACAACGTTTGAAAGGTGATTCCTGACACCAAGATAAGACAAAAAGTATAGACCCAGCTGGGTGCACAAATGCTTCCTTTCGGAGTTATAGGCTGCCGAAAACACGAAAAAATGAACTTAAAAGGTCCATAGCTCCCAAGCTATGGGACCTACCGTAGTCGGGTCAAGACTTCACTTGGGAACTAGTATGTGTCCTATCCAAATATCCATGTTTCAGAATCCTGCGCTACTTCCGCAACAACTTTTATAGAGGTAGTTGGCGAGTACTTCAAATTATATGCCTGTACCCAAACTCTCTCTTTAAAAATTGTTGCGTTAATACCTTAGGATTCTGAAACATGTATATTTGGATAGAACACACATTTGTTCCTAAGTGAAAATTTGACCTGACTCCGGTAGGTCCCATAATTTTGGGGCTGTGGACCTTTAAAGTTATTATTATTATTTATTTATTTATTTTTTTCGTGTTTTCGGTAGCCTATAACTCCGAAAGGAAGCATTTATGCACCCAGATTGGTCTATACATTTTGTCTTATCTTGTTGTCAGGAATCACCTTCCAAACGTTGTCGGTGTTGTTTTGAAACACCCTATATATATATATCATCATTATCATATCATCATCATAGGTATTCTGCCTTTATTGGCAGGTCACTTGCCGCAGCTGTGAAGCTTCCATGCTCCACGGTCCTCCGCTAACCTTTTCGTCTTCGCGTATGATCTTTCTGTTTTAATATCGTCCATTAATTGTAGTCTCCTTCGCTCCCTCCCTCTCTTTCCCGACACCATACCCTCTAGGACGTCCCTCATGATGCAATCTTTTCTTAGGCAATGTCCCAACCAGTTTCTCTTCCTCTTCCTAATAATATCTAAAAGTGTTCTTTTCTCACCCACCATTTCTAACACTCTCTCATTCGTTTTCCGCTCGACCCAACTAACTCTTTCCATTCTTCTCCACACCCACATTTCGAAGGCTTCCAGTCGATTTTCGTCACCCTTACGCAATGTCCACGTTTCCGCCCCATACAGCACAACACTCCATACGAAGCATTTTATGAGTCTTTTTCTCAACTCTTTGTTCAAGGTCCCACAAAACAGACTTTTCTTTCTTTTAAAGGCTTCTTTCGCCATTCCTATCCTTGCTTTTATTTCACGTTCGCATTTCATGTCATTACTAAGAACACTACCCAGGTATCGAAAACTATTCACTTGTTCTATTTTCTCCCCTCCTACTTTTATATTTGACACAGACCCCTTTGTTCCAATCACCATGGCTTTTGTCTTTCTAACATTTATTTTCATCCCATATTCTTCAAAGCCCCTTCTCATTTTTTCTAACATTTTATTGATTTTCTTTTCAGATTCTGCAACAAGGGCCATATCGTCTGCAAATCTTATGCATCTAATCATTCTACCTCCTACCGAAATGCCATCATCATCATGTAGGCTCTTTTTCACTATCTCTTCTAGATAGACATTAAATAGTGTTGGCGAGAGGCAGCATCCTTGTCGAACTCCCCTTCCAATTGCACTCTCTTCCGTCAGTTCTTCCCCTATTCTAACACTTACTTGTTGGTTCATGTATAAGTTTCTTATGAGTCTTCTATCTTTCCATTCCAACCCTATCTTTGTTAGAACTCCCAACAACAATTCCCAATTCACGCGGTCGAAAGCCTTTTCTAGATCAATAAATACAATATACACCTCTTTCCCTTTTTCTATAAATCTTTCACCGATCACCCTTAATAATCCAATAGCATCTCTTGTGCCCTTGCCTATATTATGTTGTTCACTGTTTTCTCCGATTATGTAACATTGTTTACATTACCGCTAATGATATGGTGCATTGCCCTTGTGCTGCAGTGCGTTACATGTATGTATGTATGAGTTATGCACTCTTATTGTTAATTTACATGGTGGTTCAGTTATTTGGGCGTCCGCCATAACTCGTCGGTGTGTTCGTGTGTTTATTGTTTACATTTGTATTTTTCAGTATCCTTCCATTGATGACAATAATATATCTACCTTAAGATAGCAAACCGGTAAGATTGAACAATAAGAGTAAATAAATAAATTTAAAAAAGGCAATTTTCTTTCAAAGATGCAATTTATTTGCAGGTTATAGAAATGATATCTATCTATCTGTCTGTATACTTCTTTTCTGTACATCGCAAAGAAAATTGATTTAATTTATCTTTTGTTATTGATTAAAAACTAACAACTGTAAAAGATCAAACATTTGATTGCCCATCTTATTTTTTTCTGTTTATACGTTTCTTGTTTCCATTGTCGTTTTTCCTCAAAAATCTGAAATTAATAAGTCTTTATTAAAAAAATGATTTTAAAAAAATATATATAATTATAAGTTGAAAAACTAAACTTTGATATTTACTTCTTCATATAAACTTCAGCTTGAAAAAGTGATTTCGATATTGAACGTAGAAAGTAATTTTCATCTATTAGATCAATTAAATCTTTTCGTGCTAAGAGACAGAAGTAAAGAACTGAAGAAAATGATGTTTGTTGCAATGGTTTTTAATAATCCAGTCCTAAGGTATACAAAGTTACACTAACCTCTACAAAGTTACTAATTGAAAAAATGAAATGAAATCTTTAAGTTTAACGTCCCACGCTTATGCCGGTTAGGCTAAAGGAGACGGGTGATAATGAGAAATGAATGAAATGGTGGAATGAAGAAAGTGGGAGGAAACGGGAGAACCCCGAGAAAACCCACGCACACGGTGTTTGTCCACCACAAAGTTCACTTGGCGGGGGCTGGGATCGAACATTACTAATTGACATGCGCTGTTCGTCAAAAATGGCCGTCACTCACAAACAGGCAGGGACTACATTTTTTTAAAACCAGTTTTGTGCTGGTAATACTATTTTAAAAAATTAACAACATTAAAAATGGGCAAGCTGGATTGACCCACATATGTATATCTGCGACTCAAGTTCCAACAAGCGTGTCTTAATGATTCAACGAGTAATAAAATACGAATAGAAAGAAATTTGTGTGGTTTGTCGGAATTTGTAACGGTTTGAAACAAAGGGACATCTTATTTCCGATTATTTTTTAAATTTCTCCTTAGAGTACACGATTTGAAAAATTAAAATGAGGCGTTAGATGGCTTAACAGCGATTTCTCGTGTAAGCAGACAATGTACACCGTAAATCTCGTAGAGGACAATGTGGAGTCAATTCATGATGTAAACATTTTTCTAATGGTATTCCAGGAAATCAGTCTGGAAGTTAATGCAGATAAGAAACAGTACATGCAGATCGTGTAAACCTGAACTTGTGAAACTAACAGAAATATTGTAATCAATAAAAATAAATGTAGGGTAGGTAAGTAAATAACTAGGCACTTTGTAACAAATCTGAATGAACACATCATGTTAATTGCGTCTGTAAGAGTTTCCCAGAACACTTTCAAACATTTGTTCGGTGGCGGTTTTTATCAGGTTAAGACAGTCACACAATAGTGCGTAGACAAGCAATGGGACAGAATCATAATAATTATAATTAATTAATTAAAAAATGTCCTTTATACATCAACATTAAGCTACACACAATTCACATATTTATTATTATTATTATTTTCACAGCGATTTCACCTTTCATATACGTTTCAGAGGCAAATATACAGAGTTTTATCAAAATTTGGTATTCAGTGTAGAGTTTGACCTAGCAAACAAAACACAAGAAAAATCGAACCTTTCCCGCTGGTCTAGTGGGTAGCGCGGCGCCTTTGGTGTAGTGCACGAGGTCCCGTATTCAATTTCTGGTGAGAGAGCAGAAAAAAATTTGAAAATTATTCATTTTTTATTAACCCCTTGCACTGAAATGACGAGTCTAGCTCGTCATGGCCTCCAGGTGACAAATCGCACAATGACGAGCTATTGTAGAATCACGTAGGGTTACTATATTGATGTTTTGAAAGTTATATAATGATAAACTATCGATAATACACTTTTATAACTTCAATTATTAGAATTCAGAAAATAAATCGTAGTAGAAGGGGTTAGTCATCCTTCTCCGTTAGCATAAAGGGCATAACCATGTAACAAACTAGAAAGTTTAATTTAATTTTATTTCATAAGTTTTTATTTATTTATTCACATATTTTAGAAAGTCAAAAAGCAGACACACATAACTTAAGTAAAATCTCAAATTGTAGTGTATTACAGCGTAATAGACTTGAAATTTGTTTTCATGCTTTTACCAGTCCAACGATGAATTTGTTCACATTTATCCGTACACACTGGTGTTGTGCGTAAATAAAGTAGTCTAAATGTACGTAAGGAAAATTTAATCGAGAATATGTTTGGATGTAAGTAATTGAGTTTTTCTTAGATCATTTCCCTTAATTTTCAGGTTTTTCAAGGACAGGCATTGGTTATTCACTGAATTCCCTGAGTTAGCCATGAACAGCCAGGAGATAGCGGCACATATCAGAAAATGTGAAGAATCCAGCACGAGTGAGTGTGAAACAGAAAACAGGACAGATAAATGTGCTAGTAGTGGAAGCGGAGACCAGTATTCACAATTTAAAGTGTCAGAAGAGTTCAGCAAACTAGTATTAAAAGATAATACAGGCAACGATTTACGTCAGAGTGTGGATAATTGTAAAAGTAGTCCCACAGCCAACGAACAGTATCCTGGAGAATCATCTAAAACGAAGATTTTGGAAGTAGGATGTGGGGTAGGAAACACAGTGTTCCCCATACTACAGACACGAAATGATCCAGACTTATTTGTCTATTGTTGTGATTTCTCTACAGCAGCTATTCAGCTTGTGAAAGACAACCCCGAGTATGATCCTAAAAGGTTTGTGAATTAACCAAGAGTATATGAGTGTATGAGTATATATTATAAAGTTCCGTTTGTGCAGGAGCAGGTAGAGCAAATTACAGTCCGGGGTCGTTTCCCACTACCGGCTTTAATTACAAAATCCATTGTAAACAGTATTTTACAGAAATACTGCAATAATGTAAATTCTCTAGTATAAGGTAGGAAGGGTAGGAATGGGTACCACTTCGACCTGACAGTCTCGGGAAAGATTCCTCAGTAGCGAACTGCGTGAGGAGGTATAGGATGCTCTTCCATTGCAAGCAGAGAGGGGTTAGAGATCCCGACAAAGCTCCACTGCAAGCAGAAAGAGAGAGAAAGTTTCCCACAAGGCTCCACTGTAAGCCAGGAGGAACAGGAACCCTTAGCTCGACTGAAAACTAAGGTTTTGGTTTTGGGTGAGGTACTTCCTTGGTTTCATTACAAGCGAAGGAAGCGGATTTGACCAGTCGAAACTGATGACCGTTTATGGAATATATCGGTTATATAGGCGCGGTAGCGTTGCTGTTCTCACGTTGTTATGTGACCAGTGATGTCGCTGTCATGTTCGGCGTCTGCAGCTATAGTACTCCGCAGTAAGATGCAAGTGGTTGCAGTTGGTAAATACAAGCACTGGGATATATATATATATATACAGTACGTTCCACGAAAAATACTAAGGCCCGTCTCCTGGAAAAACCAAGGTAGATAGAAACATGAACCTTTTCTAACCTTCCAGGCACATAAAGGACAACATTATGCTAATAAGAAGAACCCCTCATGAGGGGGGCCCAAAGGGGTTACGTGGGGTAACTTCAAAATTTTAAGGGGCGACCGTAGCTCAGTGGTAGAGCCTTCACCTCTGGTGCGTGGGGTCCCGGGTTCAAACCACGCATCCGCCAAGTGAACTTTGTAGTGGATAAACACCGTGTGCGGTGTTTCCTCGGGGTTCTCCCGTTTCCTCCCACTTTCTTCATTCCACCATTTCATTCATTTCTCATAATCATCATTGTCTTCTTTAGCCTAGCCGGCATACTCGTGGGACGTAAAACTCAGATTTCATTTTCATTTTTCCAAAATTTTAAATAGCAACCCCTATCATGTGGTACCTCGTTTAAAAGATAATTGCGTGTAGAGAACAGTTCTGGAAACTGCATGTCTCTAGTGTGACCCTAGCCAACATTGCGGCCATCCGTAATGTACGGTCGAAGAAACATTGCATGCTGTAAACAGAGAGAAACATGGTTCCGTTTGGAACATACCACATTAGTGCAGAAGATGTTCGAAGTGTGCACCGCCCACCTCCTGGCAGTAATGTAAACGTTTGGGTGAACTCCTCCTGAACATGGCTAATAGTCATTATTGATATGGAATGACAGGCATCAACTATGCGTTGATGCAACTCCGCAATGCTGTTGGACTGTGTGCGGAACAGCACATCAGTCTTCAAATAGCCCCAGAGAGAAAAAAAGTAGGGTGGAGCGAACGTGCTGACCATTCAATGGTGCCACGACGACCAATACCCATCGCGGAAACACACTATCTAAATAGTCACGCATAAGGCAGTGAAAATTGGCAGGACAGCCGTCATGCTGAAAAACAGGCGGGATCTCTAAATTCTTGCGGATTCTCTTCCACTGCCTCCACAATCAATGGTAAAATCAAGTCTTGCAGCATCGCCAGGTACTTCTTCCCTGTTAATATTCCATCGGTGAAGAGAGGCCCGATTATGTGATTACCAAAGATATCCGCTTAGACGTTCAGCGACTATGGGTTTTGCGTGTTGCCTTCATGAAATACATGAGGATTTGTGTCACACCAGTATCGGCAGTTACGCCTGTTGACCTTGCCATTTCAAGTAAAACGTACACTCATCGCTGAAACACACGTTTGTCAGCACATTGGTCCTACGCGCCAATGCCTCACACATGTGCACACAAAACTCGATTCGCATATCGGGATCATATTCACTTAACTCCTAAACCATACGTAGTTTGTATGGATGGGATGTATGTTTTTTCAAGATTCTGTGAATCGTTGTGCGTGACACATCGCACGTTTGAGCCACCGTTGTTATGGACTGTTGCGGATGCACAGTTCGCTCCGCCAACACTTGTATGTGTTTCGAGGTTTTGGGGCATTGGTCACACTGCCTGTCGTAAAGAATTTGAGTAATAAATGGCGTACAGAAGAAACACTAATCGAGTTGCGCACGTTTTGTTCATTAACCGTGCTGTTGCACTGTACGAACAATTCGTAGCACCAAAGAATAACACAATTTTAATTCTCTGTTCAAGAGGCCATATTATGTGTGCAATGTAGGAGGGTCAACACACCAGCACAAACACATGTGTACGGCCTTCAGACCTACTGCTCCGGGTTGTAATGTGGCGCACTGTTGGCGGGAAAACCACATCTTATAGTACCTCATGGAGGATTCTCCTTATCATTATAATGTTGTCTTTTTTTTATGTCCGTTGAAACGAATTATGATCGTGATAGCAAGTTTGTTACTGCTGCGATATGTTTTGTCTATTTCAAATTTTTACATGAATCTAGAATATCCTGAAATAAGCAAAATATGTGTCGGAAATAACAAAACTTACTATTCCCAACATGATTTATTAATAGATGGAAACAGAAAAGGCATTAAAAATCTCATATTAAATTCACATATATACCTCCTACGTTTTTCCGTAGACACTTATAGTTTCCAGACAACATGTCAAATTTAAGGGATGGCGGTAGAGCGCTTACTTTTCGAGCGAGGGATCTTCGATTTGATAACAATGCATGTGAGTTTATTTCAGACAACATTGTGTCTGTGGGTTTTCTCGTGGTTCCCCCATATTGTTATTCCACCAGTTGCTTCGTAATAATACGTATACTTTCATCAGTCATTCGTTTCCTTTGACCTAAAGGATGTAAGCGTAGGAAGTTAAACATAAAATTAAATTTAATTTTTAGAAGGCCAAATGTTACGATTAAACCTATACTGTGCTGTATCTTCTTTTCTAAACTACTTTAGACACAAGTTAAATGTATACATAAATACGCAAAATACACCCATCGTCCATCGAATGTTCATGTTTTAAATGTACTAATATTGAACAACTCATTTTGCTACATATGTAACTTTTATCCCATAGCAATTTCAAAGCTGGGTTCTCTTTTATTAAGCTTACTGTAATTAAAAATCATACTGAGATATAAATCGTGTATTATAATGTTATTGAAGTTTTATATGCTTCAAAGTTATTCCGCGCAGGAACAGAGTTTTTACATGTGAGCAGTCGAAATATGAGTAGACATAACGATGGGGAGAATATTCATTTGTATCTAGTCTTCCACTCATTATCTCTGTTCGTTGAACAATGAAATAATAATAATAATAATAATAATAATAGAAAAGAAAAGAAATATTCTTTTCTTTCTGTTCTCTACCAATATTATTATTATCTTATGTATATCAATGAATCTGTGATATTCTTCCAATTAAAGTTGTCTGAAATGCTGATACTGTTCCCCACAGATTTGGTAACTGAAGACTACAGGGAAAAAAGGAATGCAAGTCAGCTTTTTATAACTTTACACAATTGTCCTGGTTTCCACTGACGTACCTCCTTCTTTCCCTGTAGGCGAAATCTTTTAACATTAAATTTCTTAGTGACTAACCTTCGTCTTTAATAGACTGTGGGATTTAGTACATGTAAACTGTACCTTTCAATTTAAACAATTCTGCTGTTAACTTATTTTCGACCGTTTCTTGACCTACCTCCTTTTTTCCCCTGTGGTCTTCAACTAATAATCCTTCAGATTTCGTTGAAATGTCTAGGGATTTTTAAGTTCAAATATCTTTACAGTAAAGACAAGTGAGGTCTTTTAGGCTGAGAATTAATATTTTATTTACAACTTAAATTCCTCCGTATTAGGTTATGGGATTTCGGACTAGTACTAATCGAGAACTTAAGTTAGTTCTCGTCTAGGTAATAAATTGCTTACCTTCACCCATTTTTGATGGAGAAGGCAAGGAGACAGGTTCCGCTTATTTGTCCTGTACTTCCTCTTAACAATCTTCGCTTTAATTTCTGGGGCCCTGTGGATATATGGAAGCCAGCGTTCTCCCTTCTCTGACTCCGCATTCCTTCCTTGTAAGACGCTCCTTTGACCTCGGAAACAATCTGGCTTAACACTGTTTGACTCAGAGGGTTTCATCATCAGGAAACTAACTAGAATCAAGGATAAGTTAGTTATTAGGATTAGGTAAAATAGCATACTCTCTTGGCCTAGTTTATCAAAACATCTTGCACTCAAGGCTAAAGGATCATGGATAAAATCGTAACTCTCTCAAATTTCCTTTCATGGAAACTGCAGCGTGAAAATTCTAAATAGCCAATAAACCCACATCTAATCATGCAGACGGCCTATATGTAAGAATTGAATCCAATCGCAGCTGGATTCAAAAATCTTTCTTCTCTAAGAATAGATTCAAATAGCCTGGGTACAGCCCGAGTTCTCTCAGTTCCTGGCCGATCCTAGAAGCAGACCACTAACTGCTTTTCTAAACAGTAACTATATCCATTTGTCCTCAGAATAGACGTAGGATCTATAATGCTAAAATTTTCCTCTTATTTCCTAACACCTATCAAAGGATGTTTTCTAACTTATGGTTAGAGCTCTCTCTGCTCTTACGGGAAACTGAACATGCGTCCAAAGACGTTCCAGGAATATGCTAAGGAAGCACTCTTGTACCTAACTTCTCTAAAGTCATTGGTTACAAGAAACTGCCTGTTTCCCTAACCAAAGAGGCGACCAACTTCCTTCATCGGTCTCCCTCAACAGACAACGAAGCTTCCAAGACCTCTTTTTTATTTACTCTCGGACCTGCAAAAAAGAAATTAATAAATAAAAATAAAAATAAAATAAAATTAAAAAATCCTCTGTGCAGCAACTCTCAAAAAATACAGCAAGTTGAGAAGTGGAAAAACACGAATAGGGGACAAACTACAAAAGAATAGAAATTCCATTCCTAACCTCTATGCAGACCTAGAAAAAAACCTTAAAAATGAACAGTGAATAAAGCTGGAATCTAGAGCTAACGCAAAAGAGAAAATATATATTAAATGCTATTGTTAGAAATCCTCTAATTTATATACAAGATATTACATTTAATATATAATTTAAATTTCGTAAAACTAGAATAAATGTATAAATAACATACCGTAAATTATACATGTATCGTGCCCGGTTTTGAAAATATAGATGAAACAAATTTTCACACAGTTATATATATTTATACTAAATTAATTTGACCACTCACCTTTTCAGTTACCAATATGAGGGAAGATACCTTGCATGCAACCGTTCATTTCTCTTGTACTAACAAAATTACTGTAGACCTTCAGTAAGTTAAGTGATACAGAGGTGAACCAAAAAATATTCAGCCTTCCTCTCGTGTTTATGTTAAAACCACTGGTTTCCAGTGTTGCTTTTATGTTAATATGTTCTGAAAAAGGATGTGTTAGGCTGTGTGGTAGACAGTAAACGAAGAAGGGCAATTGATGATATTAAAAAAGGATAATTCTTAGGTAAAACAGATTTGCAGAGAACGTTAATGTATGGAACTTCAACTGAACTTCCTCGCGGCAAATGGATGCAGGAAATTTAGGACAATTACACTGTTCTAAGTGGTTTGGAGTTCGGTGCTTTTTAAGTGGTCTTGTAACGCCGGTTAATGATGTAATTTAATACATTTTATGAATCCCGCGTATCGCGTGACTATTAGTGTTGTTATGATTGATAGTCACACCTTAACAACTTAGGTACGAGACCTAAACCGTGCTAGCTTGAAACTTGAATATGAAATTATAAAAAGAATATGGGGGAAAATTGAGGTTGGTGATGTAATTTTTGCAGTGGTTATCTATTGAACGTAGATTGATCTCCTCTGGGCTTCAATAAAATCTAAATCCTGGTTACTATGAAAGTTTCTTATAAATCTTGTCAAATTGTTAAACAGTGCCTTTGGCATCTTAACCTTTCTGACAGCTAAATATGTGTGTGCAACAACGTTGTCAACAGGGACGTCATTTAGGGGGGCAGGAGGGGGAAATTGCCCACTCCCCCAAGAGTTTCAGGAATACATATACTTTAATCGATTGTCTACTAATATACTAGTACAAAACATGAAAATCTTGTGTCGGTGGTGCTCTTGTCCCCCTCAAGCGAAGTCTGAAATGACGCCCCTGATTGTCAATTCATTTATTCGCTAACCTCAAGCACTGTGCTTAAAATTAAAAAGAAGAAGAACAAAAGAAAAAGCGCTAGAACATACTTAGGGTTCTAGGGTGAAGGTTGCGAGATCGGTCGGGTAGTTCAACAGTTATGAAGTCACAAATATAGTCACTTTAATTTATATGTAATGATGTGGAGTTTATGTAATATATATATATATATTTAGGTACAACTTTCAAAATGTAAGACATATTTACCATTTGTGATCCTGTATCTGAAATGTTTATTTAAAAATAACAAGACAGTTCCTAATTTCAAAATAGTTTTAGGTTAAGAAAAGAAGAGCAAACTATAAACTTAAGAAAAAAAACAAGCAAGTTCTGTCCTAGAAATCAAGGATGTAAACGTGAAAGGAAGGGCCTATATAAATTTTCAAAAGAGGTATTGGAAGGGTTTTTTCAAAGGAGATTTACGGCAGATTGGCATTTACTGTACGCTAGGCCAAGATACTTCTATTCGGCGCATGAAAACCACAGAAACGTAACTCCATTTTCGTAGGTTTACAGACGAGAGAACAAATATATTATTTTCTGAGAAAGATGTGTTTTTTAATAAGATGGTAATTGATCTGCATTACAACAGATGATCGACAAGGAGAACAGATGGCGTTACGTTCCAATTACACGAAGTGGGGCTTTCAAAATTATGTCCAGACATGAAGAACACAAAAACCGCACTTTTGGAGTTACGTTCCTCTAGTTCTCATGCGACGAATTGTAAGTTTACCTATTATTGTCAGTAATACCTAACCTACCAGAGAAGAAACTCACATCGAAACAGATTGGCAGGTATTCTGCTAATTATCGTTTTGAAATTATAAAATAGATTATATTGTAATTTGTTTCATGATAAAGGTTATGTACAATTGATTTTCAATAGCTTAATAAATTTCATCTTGGTGATGGAAGTCATACATTTTCTT
The DNA here is from genome assembly GCF_964235325.1 of Thermobia domestica. Taxonomy (NCBI): domain Eukaryota; kingdom Metazoa; phylum Arthropoda; class Insecta; order Zygentoma; family Lepismatidae; genus Thermobia; species Thermobia domestica. The sequence goes on along the minus strand of NC_137468.1, from coordinate 25,338,904 downwards.
AAACAGCTCCTCTGAATTTGTATGAGAATTAAGAGAAGTAAAAGTAGTTAATGTACAATATAGTTTCATATTTTGGGACACTCTATACTTCCTTGGAATTTATCTCCTTTTTACTTTTAAACAATGACTACATACACTCTAACAAAAGTAATAGTCAGTTATCAAAAAATAATATTTCTAAGAGGGTTAAATTCTAAGATATTTTAAGAGGGACGAAACATACCTATATATATATATATACAGAGTGTTGATTAATTCGTGTGTCAATTTCATTTGTTCACTGTGCAAAAGTGGTATGAGGTAAAGCCGTGAAATTTGGTGTAACTTTACACGAAGGACATAAGTTTTCTTTCGTCATAGAAGCATGTCACTTGTACTGAAGATTGAAGAGATATAGGGTCAAAGATCAAATTTCGATTTTTTTCCTTGTGGGATTCCAATGTTAAATTCTGAAAAAGCCTGAAAAAACGTAAATCGAAGTGATAACAAAGAAAAAGCTGTATGGTATGATTCTATGTCGCAAGCCAACCAAATATGCGTCAATTAAGTGTCATGTTCAGAGGTCACTGTCGGATCAAGATCACAGGTCACCTTGAGAACTCATTTGACATGATGAGGTACGGACATTGCGTTGTTTTCAGTGTATTCAAGTGGGTTCTCAAGATGACCTGTGACCTTGATCTGACCGTGACCTCTGACCTTGACACTTGATTGACGTATATTTGGTCGGCTTGCGACATAGGATCATACCATACAGCTTTTTCTTTGTTATCACTTCGATTTAAGCTTTTTCAGGCTCTTTCAGAATTTAACATTGGAATCCCATAAGGAAAAAATCGAAATTTGATCTTTGACCCTATATCTCTTCAATCTTCAGTACAAGTGACATGCTTCTATGGCGAAACAAAACTTATGTCCTTCGTCTAAAGTTACACCAAATTCCACGGCTTTACCTCGTACCACATTTGCACAGTGAACAAATGGAATTGACACACGAATTAATCAACACTCTGTATATATGTATATATATATATGACGAAATAAGTACGATTTAGTCGAAAAATGTGGATGAATAGTCAAATTTTTTTAAAACTTTTTGTTAGGTCTTTAAATTAGCTAACATCACTATAATCACAATTTAAGATTACAAAGGATTGTACTACTCAATTTGTATTGTTGCACATATTAATTGTGTAATCTTTTCTGCAATGATAGTAAGACCAATTACGGTTTTCTTTCTTCCCAATAGATGTTGTGCATTTGTGTGTGATATCACTGCCGAAACATGGAATGCTCCATTCCCAGAGAATAGTCTTGATGTTGCTGTACTAATTTTTGTATTGTCAGCTATTCATCCTGAGAGGTAATTTACTTCTTGTTGTTTCAATAACCTGTAAGAAAATAGCAAGTAAATATGATGAAACAAAAACATTTTCTTCTTGGCAAAACATAGGAATCTAATATTTGTGAAGAAGAAAACCAGGCTTATGCTTCAAAAACATTAAGAGCTAGTTTTATCTAGTATTAGAAATATATTTGAATATGTTAGGCTTATTTATTATTATTTTATAAGATTTAATTAACATTTATCTATCATGTGTCCTGGGAATTTTAAAGGGATTGTTATATTCCTACTATGATTTCGGCAAATAGCCCTGTTTTTACATTTTATTCAACTTAGTTTATATATCAGCAATAAGTTATTGAAATGTTGGTTATCACTACACCACATACACTAACTCACAAGTTAGCTGTTTTACTGTCTCATGGCACTTGAGTAATTTTCTAGTTTTCAACAGCTAATTCATTTGTAATGTTTCTGTAAGTGATCTTGACATGTAATGTTGCCACGTTCATTGTGTGTTTACTGAGGGTCAAATTTTATTGTGTGTTACCTATAAGTTAAAACGTACAAGCGATTTTTTTTTTTTTTTTTTTTTTTTTTTTTTTTTTTTTTTTTAAAGCGTGTAGTACATTTTAATACAAAATCGAGATGATATACAAGCGATGTGGTATTTTCTTGGAACTGTCCCAGCGTAACTTCTTTCCCCGTACGGTACTGTTATCATTTGTCAAAGATGACCGGAGTGTTTTGGACATTCGTGCCATATGAACAGTAAAATTTTATTCATTTTCTGTAAAGGACAGATATCCACAGTATGGGGCAAGTGTTGAGCAGTGCGAAGTGTGCAGTGCTGGGGAAAGAAGTGTAAAAATGTACGAGAAAATGTTCAGGGCAATGAGCGATCGGGGCAACCTTGTTCCTCGCTGACACCGGACAACATTACGCGTATTGACGAAATGGTGAAAGCGGATTGACCTGTTCATGTGTAGGACATTGCCATGGAGCTTGATATTTCTTATTTTGGTGCAAGCGGTCCCGGGTTCGATTCCCGGTGGGGAAACTCAGTGGAAATAATAGAAAAGCTTTTTCAGGCTAGCCATTCTTAATGAGGCTTATCCTATTCATGTCAGGCAAATGCCGGGATGGTACCCAACATATAGGCTCCAGGCCGCTTCCTTCCTTCCCTTTTCTCAGATAGTGTGATTACCGAGTGACGTTATCCCTCTTACGTAACGAGCTAGTATGGTCATAGATGCCGAAAGCCCAGAAATCTAATTCCTAAATCCTAAATCCTTGACATGTCGTATGATAGTGTTTATGATATTGCGTATGATTCATTAGGATACCACAAAGTGTCATGTCGGTAGGTTCTTAAGCTTCTGAATGATGTCAACAAGAGCAAGCGAATAATCATGTCACTGAACCATTCACATCGTTACATTGAAGAGGGCGACAGTTTCCTAGACCTCGTTGTCACTGGTGACGAAACGTGGATACTGCATTTCATTCCCAAGTCAAAATAGTAAAGCATGATGTTGGAACATCTTTATCAACTGGTAAACTGATGTTCACAGTATTTTGGGACAGTCGGGGACCGCTTCTACTGAAGTTGTTGGCAACCATCAACGCAGAACGCTACTGTCGAACATTCTTCCATCACTTTTTACTTAGCGGTCATCGAGAAACTTGTGGTATGGTGGGACAAGCGCGTCAACAGATGCGGTGAACATGCGGAAAATAGACAAAGATTTTTAGAATATTATGTATATCTTGTTTGTCGTTTGTAATTTGACAATATACGTGTAGGCTTAAAGATTTTTCGATTTTTCTCGTATATAGCAGAATATAGACTGTTATGCCCGTGATGAATAAATACATAAGGTTTTCAGGATACATGCCAGCAATCTTGACATAGCTCTTACCTCAAGAAGTACCATGTCGCTCTAGTGGTGGTGTTTGATTGGGTCATCAGCATCGTGAACAGTAATCGTAATTTCCATTATAGAAGACATTACTGGAGGTTGAGCATTGGTATTCTCTTCCAATGCTCATTCTAAGCTTTCCACAGGCCACAAATAATTCCGGCTCAGTGATAATTTCTATATAAAAGGAACAAAGTGTCAGATTACTACAGAAAGGAGTTTAAAAAAAAAAATACATATATACGTTGTATATTTGTTTCCTTCAATTAAAAGCAGGACATTTGATATTTTGATAGGATTTCCCAAAGTATAAAGAGAGATACTGTCATAAACGTGCAAAGAAGCTTTTCAGTGCTCCAGATCCATCACATTAGTTGAGGTCCTCCGTGGCTTAGCGGTTAGCGTACGCGCCTTTGGTGTGGGGGACCCAGGTTCGATTCTCATGTGGTTCGGATTCCACGTTAATCAGTAGCTCCACGTCTCATATAGCCCCGCTGCTGAACGGGACGTTAAACTCAACTCAACAACAACAACCATCACATTAGTTGGATCTCAAATTTCTAAGAGGTCAGGATTTTTCGCCAAACTTTTTCAATTGTGAATTTTGCTGATCTCTGCAGACCACCTTTTGCAGCTTGAAGTGTGTTCCATTATTCCTGCTAGGAAACGCAATGTATCTCGAACATCATTATGCAGTAGACCAACATTTTGTAACCATGATCTTCCTGCATTTTCTCAATAGTGTCTTCTTCAGCAATAACTTTCTCAACATTGTTCACAAACTCTACCTCTGACGAATCAAGTTCTCCAAGCAAGTCCTTTATTTTGTCAAAATTTTCACAATAGAATACTACAACATACATCTAACTGCCCCACCTTGTGACAACTGGATCTGGAGGCAGTGATAATCCCCTTGTCTTCTTATACACTTACATGCGGTAAGAACACTTAAGTAAAACTTTTCCCACTTCAGCAACGAAACGATTAACTTTCAGTATTTCGATTGCATAAATTCACATACACGGCATGCTTTTACATGTAACATGACATTTTATGTCATGACATATTTTAAACAAAATCAGTGCATTAGGTAATACACGGACGCAATAAATCAACGTTGATACTGATGGGGAACGAGAAACAACTGAGACCCACATCGGTATAATATGTGGAGATAACGAATGAAAACTTTAAAAAAAATTGGTGAGAATTTCTTGATTGGTTAGAGAAGATTATTTTTGGTGGATAAAAATTTCGAATTTTGAATCTGAAAAGTCATGTGATAACTTGAAACAACCCCTCACCATATTCTACGTTTTGGTGGAACATCAGAAAGCCAAGCCATGTATTGCCATAATATTGAGTAGAGAAAATGGACCTACCAAAAATGCGTCTTGCTTTATTTAGACCCTAACATAGTTTCGATAGAAATTTCCACCTTTCTTGGTCCACAACAACAAAAAAAAAAAAAAAAAAAAAAAAAAAAAAAAAATCTTATTGCTGAATTTTCTTACTTGCCAAATTTGTTTGTTAACATCGTTATTTCAGTTTGTTGATTAAGAACACAAACTTCCATGTATCAGTTATGTACTTTAATATATTATACATTGGTTTACATATACTTTTGTATTCGGTTGTAGTTCTTTTGTTCATGAGCTGTGACTCACCGGAACATGAACTGTGTGATGGGCTAACATAAATCCCCACATTGTGTAAAAGCAAGCAGGAACGTGGTACGGTATGTCTGGCAGAGGACTTGTGAGACCATTCAGCTTTGAAGAAAAAGTGACAGGTAAAAGCTACCGTTCCTTGCTGCATGAAAGGACCGTGCATAAGTCCATTACTATCGATACATGCTAACATTTATGGATGAAACATTGTCTGGGATACGTCGACGACAAAGTGTCAAATACCAACCCAGATATACCGATTTAACATCGTTAGATTTTCGCTTGTAGAGAACTCTTGAAAACAGCGTGTATCTACAGTACACCGAACATTAGATTCTCTCTGCTTCCTCTACAACATTGTAGAGTATGTATGACTATCAGTAATAATCGTTTTGAACATTATAAGTTGAAGATATATGAAACCAAAAGAAGACTGTCTTTTCTTTATAAGTCCTATTATTAACGTTCAAACAGTGTAAATTGTTAACCTCCTTAAAACAACAAATTCTTTATTCAAGAAAAAATCTTTATACTTGCGTTCTCCAAGAAATATTTATTCTTAATCTGTGCCCAATGCACTCTTTAATTATCACAAGTAATCTATACAATTCTACTGCTAAACACATTGTCTATAGTCAATATCTTCCTTATAACTCATATCTTATATTCAACTTGAAACATCCATCATAATTCTGTATCTTATTTGCACATACTATTTCTCTAACTACGTACAGGACATTCTCGTATTTGTGAGCACTTTCATTTCGAACATAAATAATATTGTGAAATACTTTATGTAAATTATCCACCTATAGAACTTGCTGTGTTGTTCATATCAAATTGATTTCGGTATGTTGACTAGCTAAACAATTCGACATCTGCGTAATTTTCATTTCTTGGATAACACTATTAGAATATCCTTTACTTCTGTTGTTTCAGAAGCTTAAAGTTCGGTAGCGAGGGAAGAAGGGACGAAAGTAACATACAAAATCCACGAGGCAAGTTAGTGCTAGTTATTGGCTTTAATGTCCATATTGGTATATAATAAGAAAAGCGGCCCCTGTCCTTAATTTAGGTTTTCTCTCTAATTCTCTACAGTTACAAACATACTTTACCTAACAGTCCAATCCAGTCCAAGCTTATAGAACAATGGATTGTTTTTGTCTTCTTTTTATGTATTCAAAGCCTTCTCGTACTTCGAAATATTTAACAGCAGATTATTGATAAATTCTGCAATATTCTTAGCGTTTAGCGGGAATAAAAATGTCAAAAGATGATACATGTTCCAATCAGTACATGTCATCAAGTTGACAAAATTTTCATGCGTAGTTTTCGATTTTTTTTTTTTTTTTTCAAATTCCACAGTGGCGGCTAATGTTAGTGTTACAGCGTTGCGCAACGACCAAAGCATTTCAAGAAAAAAATTATTATTATCAATAGTAGTAAAGAACAGAAAAAATACTTTTTAATACTCGCATATATACACTTTAAATAACATATTTTTACTTCTGTAACTGTCTGTTCCGTTAATCCGTTTTAAAAAGCGTAAAATAATCCGTCACAGAGTCTCTAATTTATATTGTGTTGCAGCGAGCACACAACGACCAGATTCCTTCAGCGCGGCAATTGGAGCAAATGTTAAGTCTCCTTTCCCCTATCTCAGAAGTTAAAGGGACTGGTCGTTGCAGTGCTTCTGCAACACAGCACGGTTTCCAGTGAACGAGAAGGTTTTTCGCGCTAAATAAGATTTCTGAATTTTATTTCACTAGCAATTAACAAATGGAATGTGTTTTTATGCATTCATATTTTTAAATTATAGGACCATACTGAAGCAAATCGATATAATGACAATTAAAAAAAGTGATTGCAGAATTACAAAATAAGAAAGAAAATATCTAGTAGAGGAGAAAACAAATGAAAGTAGATCCGCATTTACAAGTTAATTCTTAGCTTATATTGATAATGCAGGCTTCTTCTACAGTAATTTGTGAATCAAATATTAATAAGTCAGTATGTAGAATCGCTCCCCCCCCCCTGTGAATAGTATTTTAGTATAAACATATTTCTTTTATAAAATAAGTATAAAATATACTCTTGATAATTTCCACATAAAACTGTATGATGGGGAACGCCACATTGAATTTGGGACTAGTTAGCAATGCTCAGAGGCGTAGCCACGAGGGAGGTCCACCGGGTCCGGCCCTCCCAAAAATTGCGAAACTTGACTAACTGTTGTAGACCTTCTTAACGAACTATACTTGTTTAACAGAGAAACGATTGATGTAGGCTATTTTTTTTTTTATTTTATGCCTCATCATGTACTCTTCTTTTCTTATAAAAATAATCGTTCTATCATTTTTTCTAAAAATATTGATGACAGTAAGTAAGAATTACTTATCGTCTTTTCGGGTGCAGTATAAGACAGGTTCCATATTATGTAGACGTATTGGACCTCTCTCAAATACTTTGAACTCCTCTCAATTAACATTTCTGGGTGTAGAACAGGCAGTGCTGTTTGTTTTGATGTTCTTTGAATTTTGGCTTCTGTTACATGCTGATCCTTCATCTGGCGGGTTTCGAGGTTTCCTTTCCAGAACATATCACATTAGTAAGCGTTGTTTCGCCTCATATGGAAGTATATTGTGTTCATCATGCATTGCGTAACAACCAAGACGGATGATTTGGAATGTAGTTTTTTTTCTTTTACTCACATGTATGTGTGTTGATGTATGAATATGTGACATTCGGAATTCATATACCATTACCTCTTTTGTATCAGCTGTTTTGGTTTGTATTTATTAGGTTTAATTTTATTGTGTGTACTTTAATTCTGTAAATAACCCACAAATTCTGAATGAATTGTATACCATGACTTCTGTAAATAACTTACAAAAAACATTAACCAGCTTTCGACTGAGGAAAAATTTGCAATTAAGGCTTAAACAAACAAGCAAAGGGTAATTCAGGAGAGTGTTTGAAAAAAATCCAGTTTAAATTTACAGAATATATTATGGCAGTAGTGTTGTTTGCACCAGATACATTTCCTCAATTTATTTTAAATTTTCCTGGATAAATTGTGAATAAAGTGTGTTCAATGTACATTTTTTTATAACACTAATCTCTGTTACGAACTCTCTTCAGTCAACGCTGAAGAGGAATTCGGATCACTGTCAGGGACTGAGTTTGCTAGAATGAGTTGAGTTGAATTGATTTTGAGTTTATCGTCCCGTTCAGCAGCGAGGCTATATGAGACGTGGACCTACTGATTAACGTGGAATCCGAACCACATAAGCTCCCGCCGGGAATCGAACTCGGGCCTCCCACGCCATAGGCGCGTACGCAGTTTGCTAGAATGAATCGTTCGCAATAATCTAGAAAAAATATTTAGTGAATCTACAAAGCTTCTGAAATTAATATTAACTGTACCTATGGCGTCAGCAAAAGACGAAAAGTTTTTTTCCACATGAGAAAGAATTGACATTTTCAAGGAATTGAATGTCCCAAGAAAGGTTATCACCATTGGTTATGCTTTCCATCGAAAAAGACCTGACAATAAAAATACCAGAGTTCAACCAGCATGTATTAGACAGATTTGCTCCAATCAAAGAGGAGAGGATAATGAACTTACTAATTAATTAAGGTGATTAATCGGATAAAATGTTCTGCATTTTTTATTTTTTAAAAACAGAATTTTATTTAATTTAACATGTCACATAGCATTTGCATCTAAAGTTATGCTGATTAGTCAATGAGTCAACTTTATATCTTCTGTCTCTTATCGTTCGTACTGCAACACCCGAAACCACAATCCATCGGCCGCCACTGAAACCCCACCTCCTCCAATCAAATCTCTCGTTTGATATTCACCTAAATCGAATTGTAAATGAGGATTACAGAAATCTCGAATTTGTAATGAGACTTGAAAGTAAAGTCAAGAACACTAATGTTCTTAAAATTCGATATGGTGCATATGTACGTACCAAACTGGAATACGCGTCCACAATATGGAATCCTAATGTACAAAAATATCCACACCAATTAGAAGCAATTCAATAAAAATTTGTTCGCTATTTAATATATAAAGACACGGGGATCTATCCTCGATACGAAAAATATCTTGAACTCTTACCAAGCTATTCAATGAAGCAAGAAGAGCTAATTTTCTTCTGTGTTTTCTGCATAAACTTATACATAATGGGATAGATTCGCCAATATTATTGGCCGAAATGACCCTTCATGTTTCGAACCCGAAAATGCGCTCGCGGCTACAAACATTTCATGAACCACCCCATCGTACGAATGCATTAAGTATATCGCCTATTAGGAGAATGTGCACAATATATAATAGTGTGCAAATAAAGTGCTCTACAATAGATATATTTGATGTACATATAAAAATACTTTGACTACATAGTTTAGCATGTAGAACAAATATTGTGTAATGTAATAATTTATGCTACTGAACACTGTCAATGGGTATACACCTGTTGTGTTCAATATACAATAAATAAATAACCATGCCACCTAATACTGAAGATTTTCATTAGGATAGTAGCAAGATGATAGTACATAGTATGATTAATGAAATATAATTCAATATTATGATTAACTCTTAAATTTAAATTTTTGTGTTACTGTAATAATGTCTGAAAATGAAACATATATGAGTCAATAGATCTTTAGTAAGATAAGCAAAATAAAATACGTAAGAGTAAATTCTCACGTGTGGTTTTCGCGACGTTTTATAGCCCCAAAAGAAGTGTCATTCGTTGCCAATAATAATTGATACTTTTTATTTTGCTGGTACAGATTCTTTATTTATTTAGTAGTGTATATGTAAAGGTTAAGTAGAAAATTGTATTTTATTTTTGTGTGCCGTCTCCTAAACATGCTTCTAACAGTGACAAAGATGCTCCTATCTGTGACAAACATACTACTAATAGCAATGTTCGAAGTGGGAAAAAAAAAAGCAGAGGTGGTATGTTTTATTTCTGTTTTGACTCTACATACCGGCCATCTAAATGTTGAAATACAGTAAGGGTATGTTGCCTAAAATATTGCATTTCTATTTATATAATGACTGAAAACCATTGGAGAGTTTCTCTGTAGTTACGGGAGGGAGGGACATGGAGAAACTTGATCCCCGCCAGCAACTCTGAAAAAAATAAAAAAAATATTTCCTTATGTTGCATTATAGAGAATTATTCACGAAAATGATCAAAACTCGAGTTTTTATAGGTCTATTAACAATTTCCTGCGGGAAAACTGCCGGAGCCTCCACTCGTCTGAGGGATATTTCAAACCCCCGGAAAATCCGTCCATGCTCAAAACACGACATTTATATGTATTAAGGCAAGAAGACACACACACTTCAATAAGAAAGAAACAATTCAATATGGCATATCAAAATATACACTAGATGAACTTCTTTGAAGTAGGAAAAAGATAACGAAAATGTCAGTGTTGTCAATTTAGATTTTTTTTTTTTTTTTTTTTTTTTACATAAGAAATAAAATCTTTTTACATGCAAAACTATTCGTCAATTACTATGTATAAAAATAGATTTGTTAAAGGTATTTAGCATCTACTTTCCAGTAACGGTACGTCTTGACTACTGAAAAACCAGAGGCGGTATGCCTTGATCACGAAAAAACCAGAGGCGGTATGGCATACCACCACATACCGTCTCACTTCGACCACTGCCTAACAGACATGTTTGTACATGCTGCTAACAGTGACAAAGGTACTCCTATCAATGACAAACATACTCCTAACAGTTATGTAATACACCTAGCAGTGACATACGCATTCCTAATAGTGACATATACTACTTGTAAGAAGTTACTCATTATGTAATAGCTATACGTAATAATCAAGTATAATAGTTTGTATTTCAAAATATACAGCTTAGTTTCTGTATGTAGACTGCGTTTCAAGGTAATCACTGGTATTCAACTAACTACACATAAATAGAATAAAACAAGTATCGTGTTTCCATCAACTATCGTGATATGCTATATAACTATCGCGTTTGGTTCCGGGTTTTATACTTTGTGGAGACATAACACTTTCCATGTTAATCCATCATCATGAGACGATTGGGGAACTAACTAACTCTATGGCTATGGAACCCGGAGATTCAATGTCGCGTTCACAAAAGCTCTCCACTGACTTCTATCCTTAGCTAACTGCATCCAGTTTCTACTCTGTATTCCAATCTCTGCGAGATCCATCTTAATATTGTCCTCCCATCTGCGCCTAGGTCTTCCTAATGGTCGTTTTCCGATTGGTCTTCCAGTCAAGACTTTGAAAGCGTCTCTACTTTCTTCCATTCTAGCTACATGACCCGCCCATCTAAGCCTCCTAGACTTGACGACCCTAACAATGTTGGGTAAACCATATAAATTATGTAGTTCCTCGTTATGAACTTTCCGCCATTCCCCATTCCCGTTCCTCTTGGATCCGAATATTCGTCTCAGAATCTTGTTCTCAAATACTTTCAGTCCATGTTCTTCCCTCAGAGTAAGTGACCATGTTTCGCAGCCATACAGAACTACAGGCATGATTATCGTTTTGTATATTTTAAGTTTCAAATTCCTCGACAGAATTCGCGACGACAAGAGATTTTGAACCGAATAGTAACACGAATTCCCTGCTTTTAGTCGACATTTAATTTCTCCGTGAATATGATTTTCCTCTGTTAATATTGATCCTAGATATTTGAAAGTATCCACTTTATCAAAAGTATTATTTAGTATTTTAACGCATCCATAATTTGCTGTATTCCGGTCCCGACGTACTTCCATGTATTTAGTTTTCTCTGCATTTACTTCTAAACCCATGTCCCTGCAAGCGTTTAATAAGATCTCTGCATTTCTTTCTATTGTTCTCCTATCATCTCCTATTAAATTTACATCATCAGCATATGCCATAACCTGGTGAATACCGTTCAACTGTAAGCCCTGGTTGCTATCTTTGGTTTTCCTTATAGCGTATTCCAGAACAAAGTTGAATAATAATGGCGACAACGCATCTCCTTGTTTCAGGCCATTTTCGACGTGAAAGCTCGTGGACAAAAAATTTCCTACCCGGACTTTACTTTGGGATTCATTTAAACATATCTTAATTAATCTAATTAGCTTTCTCGGTATTCCAAGTTCTGCAAGAACGTTGTATAATGTTTCTCTCCTAACCGAGTCGTACGCCTTTCTAAAATCAATAAATAGTTGATGTACCGGGGTATTGTATTCCCACTTTTTTTCGAGTATTTGGCGAATGGTAAATATTTGGTCGATAGTTGATCGATTTCGTCTAAATCCGCACTGATAATCTCCAATAATTAAATCTGCGTATGGGGTCAGTCTTGCTAACAGAATATTTGAAAGGATTTTATAGAATGTTGACAGAAGAGAAATGCCTCGATAATTATTACAGTCAGTTTCGTCGCCTTTCTTGTGGATTGGAACAATGATTGATTCTTTCCACTCTTGTGGCAATTCTTCCTTGTTCCAGATAAGGAGAATGAGTTTGTGTATCTTGTTACACAATTTTTCGCCTCCAGCTAAAATTAACTCAGCCGGAATTTCATCGACACCCGAAGATTTGTGTTTCTTTAATTTCTTTATAGCGGTTTCTACTTCTATTCGGTTGGGTTCTGGAATATACGGTTCTGCGGTGTGTATCTCCTTTTCTCTACGAACACTAGTTTTTGGTTGCGTGTTAAGCAAATCGTCAAAGAAATCTTTCCATCTATTTAAGATGCTATCCGTGTCAGTGAGAACTGTACCGTCAGATTTCTTTAATATATAAGCACGAGGTTGATAGCCTTTCTTAAATTCGTTGATTCCCTTATACATGTCCCGGATGTTTTTATTTTTACTATTATCTTCAAGTTCCTTAATTTTAGCTTTCAGAAAACCGCGTTTCTTTATTCTAAAAGTTTTGGAAGTTTTCCGCCTGATATTTGCGAAATTTTGTGTAGTCATTTCATTCGGATTTTCTAGCCAGCGTAATTTTGCCTGTTTTCTCTTCTCTGCTAGTTTTATGCATTCCTGGTCGAACCATGGTTTGTTCCTACGTATTTCCGCGTGTCCCAATTTTTCTTTTGCTGAAATTTTAATGCTATCTCTAATTTCAATCCAGGTATCCTCAACACTAGTGCACTCCGAATCTTCTAAAGCCGAAAATCTATTCGAAACTTCAATCTGGTATTCCTCTCTTACCTGGCTCTCTTCTAATTTCTTTAAATTGAATCTCTCCGTTTTCGGACAATGAATATTACCTTTATTCAACGATAACCTCTCTCGTATTGTCGCTGCTACCAGGTAGTGGTCAGTGTCACAGTCAGCCCCCCTAAACGACCGGACATCAATTATGCTAGATTGCCTTCTTGTATCTACTAAAACGTGGTCAATTTGATTATGTGTTTTTCCGTCTGGTGATGTCCAAGTGTATTTATGAACGTCGCGATGTGGGAATTTTGTACTCTTCACGATTAGGTTTTTGGATGTTGCAAAGTTCACAAGTCTAACACCGTTGTCATTACTTTCCTTATGCAGACTTTCGTTCCCTATAATCGGTTTGAAAATATCCTCTCGTCCTACCTTCGCATTGAAATCCCCTAATAGAATTTTCATATGGTATCGCGGGAGTTGGTCAAATATCCGTTCCACTTCTTCAAACTGTCTTTTATATCGTCATCCTTATCTTCCGTTGGGGCATGTACATTTAAAACAATAATATCACACCACCGTCCCTTAAGAGTAATAAAAGAAAGTCTGTCAGTAACAAATTCAACCCGTTTAATTGCTGGTAATATACGTTTATGAGCGAAAAACCCTGTTCCTAACTAGTGATTTTTATTTCCTTCCCCGTAAAAGAAAGTAAAATTTCCGGAATTCTCAGATCCATTTCCTTCCCACCTAACTTCCTGAACTCCTACTACGTCCATCCTGTATTTCTCTAACTCACTCGTTACGGATTTTAACGCGCCTGCCCTATAAAGACTCCTAATATTCCATGTTCCAAATCTCATGTCCATTTTCTTTTGCTGAGGTCGTGCCAAATTATCAGTCCTTGTCCGAGGCTTTTGTGAATTGGGGAACTACTTGAATTAATATGTAGCGAATTTCAGTCTTAAAAAACAGAAATAAGTACAATAATTTCAATCAAAGTTGATGTGCTGACCGCACATCACCCAGCCAAACACTCATGTAGCTCGTCATATCCCTTATTGATTGTAAAATCAGGAAATTTTATTATTATCATTATTTAACCAATTAATATGAAATAAAGTGAATTGCAGGTCTCATTTCATTTCAGAATGTTACATTGTGTCAGGAAGCTATTTACGTACTTGAAACCAGGTGGTTTACTGCTATTTCGAGATTACGGGCGATATGATATGGCACAGCTGAGGTTCAAGAAAGGCCGATGTTTATCGGATAATTTTTATGTACGAGGAGATGGAACTAAAGTGTATTTTTTCACAGAAGGTAGGATTTTGTACAATATCCGTTATCTACTTAATATAGTATCTATTATAGACTTAGTAATTATTTCTATATGTAGATGGTTCAATTGTTTCTGCAGAGATAAGATGAGAGTCTACGTAATAAGAAAAGGGTTAATCTGTTTTACTTCGCTAGGAGATCCTTTGTTTCAAAGTTAACCTATGAAGATACTGGTAGTAGAGACTACATTGGACAAATATTTCATAATTGTATTAGACAGATTTGTACCTAATCAAAGTAAAAGACTGCCGTTTCTGTTTTATTTAGGTTTTCATTTAATTTCGGCAAAATTACACTTGAAAAATCTCATGAAACGTTCGTAAAATTTTCGCGTTTCAAAGGGTTTTGCTGTAGTATTCAACTTTTTCGAATATTGGGAAAGTATAGAAAAAAATATGCTACACAATGTAAACAGCATTCTTAGAAGCAGTTATAACCACTACCATGCATTCAGACCAACTGCCAATGTGTAGTAAATTTATTGCTGTACTATACTTTATACAAGCGTTTAAATCTTTGCTGTTTTTACAAAACGTTCTGTCTGCATTAAACTTTCTGACGTACTACTGCTGGTTTTCGAGATTATTTTGTGATTTATGGTGATTTATCATCAAGGAATTAATATTATTTGTAATACACATATTTTACAAATTATTACTATGTTTTTGTAACAAGTACACTCAGAATTACTTCTATAAAAGTTGACAACATATAATCAATACGAACCTTGACATGAACACGATATGAATGCTTAGATCTTTTGTAACCACTGTGAATAATTTTGTTAGAAAAAAAAAAAAAAAAAAAGAATAAATCAGGGCAACCACAGTCCCTTCAGCAATAGTATTTATGTTTTTGTGTATGTCCTTCACTCAATTTCACTATCAGAATCTTCGGAAGTAACACAGACGTTGTTGGTATCACTGTTCTCGGTACCTCTCAGCACATCTTCATAGAATTTTGTGGCGTTCTCTGGAACATCAATGTATTGCATCAGCTTTTTAATGTCTGCACTTTTCTTGTTGCTGACGTGGTTTATGTGCTGCTTGATAATAGCTTCATCCAAAGCCTTAAATCATTTCTTCCTTGGATTCAGTACTTCAACCTCTGTTATCGGTCCTGAAAGTGTCACAATACCTGTCTTGTTTGCTTTGTTCTAATGTATAACTCGAGTGTTCAAAAGTTTGAATGGTAGTCTTGTTTTGAAAACCGAATTCGATTTCTCCTTCAGATCATACACATTCCAATTCTGTCCTAATATTGTCACAGTTCCATAACTGCTTATCATGTCATAATATCCACATGAGGAAAGATTTTTTTCTTTCTGTTTATAAATATATATATATATAATATAAAATTTCCAAATTACCAAACACATTATCTGGAAGTATAAAACTGTGCCCTCAAATGTGGAAATAGTGCTGAACGGTAGAACATATTCTAGATCTTTTCAATTATCGTGCTACGGTTTCCATCAATATGCTATTTTTATTCTGAGCCACGAAAGAATCGGAAAATAGTCGAAGAACCAAGTTTGTCTGTATCTCCTTCACTAACTTCCTTTCAATCTCCTAAGGCTGAAGCTACTTCATTACCACCTCGAGATGATTGAGTTTTCAACCAAGTGTAGAAAGATACCTCTGACTTATCTATAGGTGTCTTATTTCTCATTGTACAGAGATTATAAAGCCACGCCTATCTTGAATAGAATGCTTCATTAATGAATAACTTCGGGTAGGCTGATTTTGCTGCATATCAAAAATTACATCTATCTGTGACTCGGCACTTCCTTTCATTATTTGGAAAAAAATATTTGCTTTTAATTTGTGCACTCTGTATTTTATCACCACTTTTCTCTTAGCTTCGGAATCATTGGAACATCTTTTACCTATAAGTAACAGTGCTTTACATGTAGAACAGGTATCTGAATAAATATTCCCAAAGCCAAGATTGAATTTACTGTAAAATAATCTCTTGAATTTTGAAAGTGAACACCTCTCACGACCTTTTTTGTTTGTTTGTTCCTTACAAAAACGCTTAAACATAGCATTGATATTGGGAGGACCTTTAGCATTTTGTTCGGCGATAGTGAACTTGTCTGCACTTGTATCTTTTAATGTGTCTTATTAGGTCTTCTGTAATCTGTTCTTGTTCTTTCGTTTGTCGAGACCCACCACGATTCTTTGTAAGGGAACGTGAAGATAAGAAGCGTGTCGCGATAAGACCAAGCCTGATTCGAGACACACCCGTTATGTCTTAAAAATATTTCGTACACACACGAACAATACTGCGTTGTTTTCTTACGTAATATTTACAGATATTGTCTTTGGACACTTGGCTGCATTGGAATCAACAATAGTTCTCTTCGGCTGATGAATCTCCATGTATTTTAATAAAAATGCATCTTTCTGAATTTTACTTTTGTTCAGGTAGAGAAGCTTCATGAATTCGTCCATATCTTGATAAGAAAGTTCAGAGACAAAACATCGATTTTGCTTCCGCCTTGTCATATATTCTTCGGATAAGTGATCACAGGTGACATTCAGATCTTTCAGATTTTCTTCTGTATATCTGCTGCCTTTCTTTCTTCTTCTTTTCCTACCCATTCTACTCTTTCGTCCTAGTTGTGCTTTCATTTGTGCTGTGGGAACTACTACATAGCACTTGTGATGCAGTACAGTGACCTCTAAACAATGAAAGAATAAAAACAGTATGCCAAAAGTAGATTGCACAAACTAACTTTATATTGTTGCTTACGACACCTACAAGAAAAACGTTATAACTACAAAAATATCTTACTTAATTTAACAAAACAGATTATTTTATGTAGAAAGCAAGTTTTGGTAAAACAGTTGCGTGATGTAAAGGGCTTCTCACTGGTTAGCCCCAATGTAGAGGGCTCTCTCATGCTCAAATTTGGATTACTGTGGTTGAGTAGTCACCTAAAGTCACCACAATCAAGGTATTCTTAATTTTCTTGCACACGAGAGTTGGTGGAGGAAATATTGACACCTGTATTCTACTTAAAAGCTATTGTATAACTTGTTTAAACAATTAATAAAAAAACTATACGATTTGGTAAGAAGTTCGACACAAGATAAGTCAAAATGAATTTTCGAGGTAACTAATTTTAATCTCCTTCTTTTACAGAAATCAATATTCTCCTCCTATGTGAGTTCCGAGTTTATAGTCGCCTTACCATTTTGACGACTTTCCCTGGTTATGGCCTTTATATTATATTAATATATATATGTAAATTACGATATGTACATTTTAAGATGCAAATCACATTGGTGAGACTGGCCGCTTACAGTGGTAGGAAGCTGGTTTCGTAAAAACGCTTCGATTTTTGCGTTCTAGGAAACTAGAAAAATAGATTTTGTTCAAACAAACCACATCACCATGTAGCCATCTTTATTATGTAGGAAAATCGATTAAAAAAAAAAATGTATTTCAATTTTTCTGTAGAAAGCCAGTTTTGAAAAAACGGTCTTCTATATATGTATATGATGAATTTTGTTCATACTCATGAAGTAGTGCAATATTTATGATTATAAAGACAAAATAAAATTGAATTGAATTGAATGTCTTGCTTGCAACAAATATATTCATTGCATTATGTATGAAAGATAATGTCAGTCAAATGCCACCATTCTCAGTTGGCACGATGCTATTCTTCTTGTGAGATTTTGAGTGGATGTTTTCAATAATTACAACTTCGTCTCGACAATAATATGCCGAAATCCGTTTTACAGCTCGCATATAGTGATAAGCGTTGACTTGATTTTTCGTAACTCAAAGGAATAATGCATAAAACAACAAAACTGAGCAACTACAGACCGAGCACATAATGCAGTGATAACTTACTGTGATTGAAATTCAGGAAAGTTAATTAACCGTAAAAAGTAAGAAATACACTTCACTTATCTCTCGAAATAACTGCTGTCGTTACCAATATTCTCAATAACTGAAAAATTAATAAATTAATAAAATTAGGGAGAATCGTAGAGCATTCACCTGTGATGTATTTTTTTGTGTTTGTATACATACATACCCGGTCATGTAATTTTGTGAAAGGCACCTTGTCCGTGAGTTTTCTTGATACTCTCCAGTTTCCTCCCGCATTTTCATTCCACAGTGCCTTCATAATTCATTTTTCATTAATCATCCGTTTTCATTAGCCCACAGGGCCTAAGAATTTCATCTTCAACTGGAAAACTGATCTTTTTATCACCATCATATCTAGACTTTATGCCAACTAGAAATGTAATTCTTCAATCTGTATCGCAATGATGATATCTACTATCTGCCAAGACCATAAAACCCTTGGCTTATTGCCTTTAAAACTTCCTGAGAAGCCATTATCATATGTGAATTATTTCAAAAATCTCCGGGAAATACTAGTATCGTACCAACAGAGCCACGGATGGCTTATTTGGCCGATGTTATGTTCTGCACATAAAACACTATATAACCAGAAATGAATTGAATCAGAGGTTCTAAGCGATGCAGTTATCCTTTTCCTTTTTTGCTGCACACTTTTTGTTTTGTTTAATCTTCTTCAGTTGTTATATGTGAAGAAACGGAGTGTTCTTATGTATTTTTAACGTAAAATTAGTGAAATTTTAGTGTGTAAGGTAATATACTGAAAGAATTATAATTTTTTTCAGATGAAGTGCGTCAGCTATTTACCGCAGCTGGTTTCGAAGAGCTTCTCAACATGTCCGATCGTCGTTTGCAAGTCAACAGAGGGAAATTGCTTACTATGTATCGAGTGTGGATTCAGGCAAAGTACAGGAAACCTTTATCATGATACTTCTTATACTGTAGGTCAGTTTTTATATTAAATGTTTTGTACAGAAAAACGGAAATATATTGAATTTTTGCTTTTTAGAAAAAAAAATGAATTTATTTATTTTTCAAAACCTTGTTCTTTCGAATCTCGGTGCTAAAACTGTGTTCTAATATATACACTTTTCTTTCTTTAGTCGTGGATATTGTAGGATGCATATTTAGTATTTAAAAGACAAAGAATATTTACCGTACATACTTATTTAACACGTTGTTTCAAGGCATCTCTGGCCTCTTCTTTAGTGGGACTTCATCGGCTAAGCTGCTAAATGTGTGACATGCTGATGGGAATTTCTCATAACTCGAGTAAAATATCTTTTCGAATGAAAATCAATACAACTTCATTCCGATTCCAATGCCCCAGCTACACTGGAATACCCTTCTTGTGAGATCAGCGAACTCAGGCAGTGCCGGGTCTGGTTGAAGGAAAGATGTGTGGCCAGTCGTACTCACCAGATTATGTTGGCGTTGTGCGTTGGCTAAGCATCATGAGGACAATTCGGGTACTACTTCCAAGAAAGCGGTAGCCAACTCCAGTGTAGAAAACTAGCATTAGCGGCGAGGAGAGCCGATATGCTGACAACACTCAACCCCAAAAGCATGAGTGCCACAAGCCGGCTGGTAGGCGTTGGCCCCACAAAAGCTGCTGCGCCAGGAAAAAGAATATTATTTCATGTTTCTCTTTGAAAAACCGTTACAAGGATGAAAAGCGTTTCATATATATTTTCAGATAGTACTGAAAATATGTTCGAACTATGCTTGGTAATTATGAAGTGTATAAATTGTAGGATATTCTGTCTCAAACGAGATACCAAATGTAAAATATGTTGGACATTTTTAAAGTAGAAGTGAAAATCATAGCATTAACACACACATAGTTAGTTCAAATAACATTTCTTTGAAAATGAGGCTAAAGAAGCCTTGAAACAGTATGACTTAGAATATATCATAAGGATGTAAGGTAAAAAAAAAAAAAAAAAAAAGTTTTTTTTTCTTCTTTTAACGTTCGTATTACCCTCTTCTTTTGCATAAATGAAACAAGGACAATGAGAACATCACAGTTTCGAGAAATAAGTAATTCTCCATTCAGATAATTGTCCAAAATTAATTAGTGAGAACTCTTAAAGACTCATTGTTATGAAAAGTTTCGCCTGTATTTCCATGAAATGCTTTTCATATACACACCTCATCAATTTGCTTTATATATAGGGTGGTTCAAAAAATGTGTACAGTTTATGATATATATATAATAAAACTTGTAAAACAACCCGTGAAATAAGACTGTATTTACAGGAGAACCAGGATTTCGAGAGTCCAAACACCCAGAATATATTCCCTGTGTAGTCTCTGACTGACATCTTTGGTAAACAAATTGTCAATTGTTTTGAAGTTTTCTAAAAAATTATAAACATCCCCTCATATATGATTAAAATAATACGAACTTCAGCTTGTAAGGCACTTGAGCAAGGTCGCTGCAGTTTGAGGAACCAGTAAGTGGGCCACAACACTAGCCTTGATTTTACACATTAAAATATTTTTGCAGATAATTTTTTTTTTTTTTTAATATCTAACTTAAGCGTGAAACGGTGTGTCATTTTCTCTCTTAAATTTCACTATAGAGTGATAATCCGCACAAGAAATTGAGATTTTCTTCCTCCAAGCAAAACGTAATTTACAACACACAATGCCATACATCAGTGCGGTTGAAAGGGCAATGTATTTGCAGCACCAATTATGCCTCTAGTGTTTATAACTTTATGGCTATGATATATGGCTTCTTACAGAAAAGAAAGAAATAACAATAATATAATACTCTAAAAATATATTATCTTAAGAAATAATAAACAATGCAGAATGTTTGGTGAGTTACGTGATCTGAATTGCATAAGGCGACGCCACTGATCTGAATGCATCTCCCCCCCCCCCTTCCTTTCCGAGAAAAAGTTATATAGAAATTGATGCTGCTGGTTCCAAAGTGGAAAAGGTTGAGAAATCTTTATATATATATATTGAATTGTGAAATTAATGTAGGGTTTTGAAACGTACAGACGTGTTCAAATTATTGGACTCACGCTCGAAAAATGCAAAGTTGATGTTGCAGTCGTAATTTCGGAGTTTTAGAACATGTAATTTAACGGTTAAACCACTAATATAGGATCCTTAATTTGTTTACTGTACAGGTGAAGTGGTGATATCACCACTGAACAGCAGATGGCATTAGTAGAGTGGAGGGAGTCCTGAAAGTGGTATTTCAGTTCTAGACAGCTATTGTGGTTTCTATCAACAAGTTACAATCTGAAGTATTGTTGTTGCAGTTGTATGCAGTTACGACATTCAAAGCGTTCAACAGTTCGAATGAGCCAGTTTAAAATGATCGTGACGTGTTTTGTGTATTAATATTTTATTCCGTGAAGTCATGTAATCGCGGCATAATGGGAAAAGCCAGAGACCTTTCTCCGCGTAAAGTGGAAGTTGTTAAAACACTTCTGGCGGAAGGAAGATATACACAACGACAAATTGCTAGTAGACTTGGGGTACGGCACAAATCTGAGTAAAATCTCCGTTGCGATGAGCAAGAAGCAAATGTATCAGCAAAAACAATTGGGAAGTGAGGGCGAAAACCAAAAGCTACCGCTAAGAGGTATCAGAAAACTTAAAAGATTGGCTCTGGGAAACAGAAACGCAACTTCTAGAGACTTAAGCATAAAAATGGCTGAGTATGGTGTAGACATTTCACCTGAAAATGTACGAAGGATTCTTTGTGCTGAGGGATTAAAAGTACTCAGGCCAAGAAAGAAATCAAAAATTACTCCAACCATGGAAAAGAAACTCCTCGAATTGGCACGAGGCCTAGAACATTGGACTGCTGATGATTGGAGAATAGGTATTTCAGTGATGAATCAAGTGTCTTCGTGTCTGATGAATGTTCACAATATGTGCGACGTCGACCTGGGAAGGAATTAAAGTTGGAATGCCTCCAACAAACCGTGAAGCATCCTACTTCAGTCATGGTCTGGGGTGTGATGTCTGTCTTCGGGCCTGGAAAACTATATAAAAGAGGGAACAATGAATCACGACCAACACCTACAAGTTCTTCAAGAAGAACTGCTTCCCCAGACTGCTGTCTGGTTTGATGACGCACACTTCGTCTTCATGCATAATGGAGCCCCATGCCACCGGGGCAAAACTATGTCAAAATTCTTCGAGAACAATGAAATTAGTGTTCTTCCATGGCCGGCCAATAATCCTGATATGAACCCGATTGAAAACTCTTGGAGCTTCATGAAGGAAGAGCTAAAGAAGAAGCATATTAGAACCAAACATCAATTGGTCGAGGAGACCAACAATTTGTGGTATCATGATGCTGAATTGAAGTCAAAATGTGCTAAACTCCTACATAGCATCCCACAAAGGATAAAAGACTTAATAAAGAATAACGGATTTCATACGAAATATTGATCTTTGTGTGAGAGATCATTTTCTTGTAAGTATTCCATTTCATTTTTGTTTTACAATTTAGATACACACATTGTATAGTATTTATATTTGAATGTCACGTACGCATTGGTTTTATTGATATAGAAAAAAAAAAAATGCCATGGCCATAAGAAATTAGAGCAGAGTTACAGAACAATAATTTGGATTAAGTTCAAACGTGTTTTCTGACGTAGTCGTAATATTGTAAGATCAGTAAAATATTCAGAAAGTGAATGTTGAGTCTAATAATTTGAACACGTCTGTAAGTGTAAGCTGCCTTAAGTTGTTTGAAACTGAACGGAATTAAATGTAAACGATAACCAGTACAAGTCTGTCTACTACAGAATTCCATATTAAAACTATCAGTTTTACTAATAAAGTCTTCGAAGTTGCAGTGGTCGAAGTGAGACGGTATGCGGTGGTATGCCATACCGCCTCTGGTTTTTCAGTGATTAAAACATACCGTCACTGGAACGTAGATGCTAAATACCTTTAATAAATCCATTTTTATACAGGGTTTGTCCGGAAAGTAATAGGACTGAGTCGATTAAAAAAAATATTGAGCCAATCGTTACAGATCTTTAAAAACTTTCAAAATAGGCTTCTTCTGCGTCGATGCAGCGCTGCCAGCGCGATTTCCAAGCATTGAAGGCGTCACGGAAGTCATTCTCCAGAATAGCCTTGAGAGCCGCGGTGCAAGCTGCTTGGATCCCCTCTGTCGTCTCAAAATGCTTGCCTTTCATCGGGCGTTTCAGGCGGGGAAACAAAAAGAAGTCCGGGGGGCCACATCTGGGCTGTAGGGCGGCTGCGGAAGCGTTGGGATGCCGGCCTTGGTCAGGTAGCTGTTCACAAGAAAGGCGGTGTAAGCCGAGGCGTTGTCGTGGTGCAGCTTCCAGTCGGCTCCGATGTCTGGCCGGACCCGATTGACCCTTCGTTTGAGTCTCTTGAGCACTTCCACGTAAAACTTGGCGTTGACGGTTTGTCCAGGAGGAACAAATTCATGGTGGACGATGCCTTTGATGTCAAAAAAGACAATGAGCATCGTTTTCACTTTGGATTTGCTCATTCTTCCCTTTTTTGGGCGAGGAGACGCCGGCGTGTGCCACTCGGAAGATTGCCTCTTTGTCTCGGGATCATACTCAAAGATCCATGATTCGTCACCTGTGATTACGTTATTCAAAAATTGGGGGTCACTTTCACACATGTTCAAATTTTCTTGGCACAATTCCACTCGCCACAATTTCTGGTCGTCAGTGAGCACTTTTGGGACAATCTTCACGCACACCTTGCGCATGTTCAAATGCTCCGTCACAATTTCATGGACCACAGTTTTTGGTAAATTTAACATCTGGGCAATTAAACGAATACTTAGTCGACGGTCTGAGTTCAAAACTTCGCGCACACGAGTCACATTGTCGGTGTTTGTCGAAGTCGAAGGTCTTCCAGCACGGTCTTCATCGGCGACCTCTTCCCGGCCCTCCGAAAAGGCCTTGTGCCACCGAAACACACCACTTTTTGCTAAAGCATCATCTGGGTAAGCCTGCTTGATCATATCAAACGTCTCTGTCGCAGATTTACAGAGTTTAACACAGAATTTAATCGCGTACCTCTGCTCTAACGAACGCTGCATTTTCAGCTTGCACCACTCACAGAAACACGTCGCGCGAAAAAGCCTGTCCTGACTCTCCGTGTGCTCGGAGACAACTGACCAGCCGCTCGTTCGTTAGCTAGTAACGCCCTCTACCGGATCCAGTCGGTGCGCGCACGCTCCGAAGTACAGTCATGGCGGAATAAAATCAGTCTTATTACTTCCCGGACAAACCCTATACACAGTAATTGACGAATAGCTTTGCACGTAAAAGGTTTTATTTCTTATGTAGAAAAGTTGACAACACCGATATTTTTCTTACCTTTTTCCTACATTTTGTTTTTAAAATGATGTCTGCAAAGAAGTCACCTAGTTTATATTTCGATGTGCCATATTGAATTTTTTCTTTGTGTCTCTTCTTGCCGTAATGCATATAAATACCGTGTTTTTAGCATGGACAGGTTTAGGAGTTGTCTACTGTGGGAGCGGATCTTATGGGTTTTTCGAATACCCCACAGTCAAGTGGGAAACCGGGAGTTTTCCCGCAGAAAATTATTAATATCTTCATCCGGTTTTTCAGCATTTTCGTGTATAATTCTCTATCATATAACATAAGGGGATATTTTTTTCAGAAAGTTGGAGGGGATCAAAGTCTCTCCATGCCCCCCCCCCCCCCCGCGTTACTACAGAGAAGCTCTCCATTGGTTTTCAGTCATTATGTAAATAGAAATGCAATCTTTTAGGCAACATACCCTCACTGTATTTCAACATTTAGGTAGCCGGTATGTGAAGTCAAAATCGTAACAAAACATACCACCTATTTTTTTTTTTTTTTTTTTTTTTTTTTTTTTTTCACTTCGAACACTGCTTTGAAGGCATCGTGCCCTCTGTCTTGATTGTCAAAGTTGTCTCTACAAGAACACGTCCAGACGATAGAAAAGGTGGAAGGCAATGAGCAAGGTCTGACGAACGAGTCGTGGATAGGGCAGTGCTTCGTGTTGCAATGCATGTAATTTTTGGAATGCTGTATATTTATATTATTGTCATGTAACTTGATTATACTGTTGACCAATGCTTAATATATACATTGTAGCTTTTGCTACATTCCGTCTTTTTCCTGAATCATTAAATTTGCCTGGATTGAGTAAGCTCTAGTGGATTAATGTAGCCACGAAGCACATGAAGCACCTCCCAATCACTATATCTTCAAATGCAACGTCAGCACTGGAAATGATTCAGAAACAGAAGCACGATTCAACAACTGATAGAATGTGTCTGTTGCAAAACAAAATTAAGTTTTCCTTGCACATGCGAGTATGTGTAAAATAGATCACTTTTATATTGCAGGAGCAAAACAGTGTAGAGCAGAATGCAAAACACAGATATCTTTGATGCTCGTTCAATTCCATCTTTTCCAGTTTCTCCAAATGGTCGAATGATCAACGCTGAGTTCTTCTGTAAACTCTTGTGTCACTTTCCGCGAATCTTTTTCGGTAATCACCTTCAATTTGTAGAGACCAACAACAGAACGACGCCCGTGACCTCGGAACGATATTGTATTGTATATTCATTCACATTGTCTTAATTTACCTTGTGCATTAATTAATGTGTCAAGCTGTTTGGGTTCCTCTGCAAATGAATTTAAATACGTTGAAGTAGATTTTGCGAGAATCGTATTTCGGCATTTTATTGTTTCAGGTCTAAAAATAGACGAAACCACTGAGACATTTACAAACATGGAGTACATAAGCTTTCGAATGATACTAACAAGGTATTCCTGCATTAATTTCGAATTTCTGCATTAAATTTGTACAACCTAGCCCAAGGGCACGGCAATATCCTACTAATTATGAAGTCCATCAGAAAATGAAATCCTTGAAATCCTCAAGGAAAATGTCACGCTATTGTGCTGCATTTAGTCACGAGCTGCCACTGAAAATATAAAGAAAATCAATTGCAATAAGAGTAAACTACTCCATCTAAATTTCCCCCAGAGAAATGATATATCATTATAAAGGTTGTTATTGAAATGTTAATTTATGAAAAATAAACAAAATCGTTAGAGCCCTTTTCGAGAAAATAAGATTTTTATTTTATTTTTTCACCCTTCAGCAAACTTTGAAATAAGAAGGAAGTTTTTAGGCAAAACTGAAAATCTTATGAAAATTTTAAATTCAAAATTTGATCCAGATACGTTCAATAGAGTTCTAGAAATCCCAAGAATACTTAAACAAAATAATTTTTTTATTAGAATAGTAAAAGAGTAATTGCGGCGATAGCATGAAATATTCTATTTTAGTATAAAGGTAACCAAGAAAGGTCTGTCGCTTTTGTGGAGGTCTGTATTCAATTGGCCCTCACACCGTGAGTTGAATGCGAATGGAGATAAGGCGAAGGTCAGGTGTTGGTGTGGGTATATCCAACATACTACCTGGTTGTGGCAGTTGAGTTACACCGTGAACTTGCGTAAGAATAGAGTGAACCTGGGACATCCACAGAGTGTCATAAGGGCGTGTATGCTGTACGAGTTCAAACTGGGGTCAAACGTCGCTGCAGCGGGGCGGAAGATACGCCAGGCCTTTCGTGAGAGTATCGTGACTACGCGGACAGTGCAGCGGTGGTTTAACAAGGTTAAGGGCGTGACGAAACACTCGAAGACGCACCACGTGACGGAATACCAACACACGTACAAAATGAAGATCTTTAGGCAGCGATTGAGGCGAACAGTGGCCAAATATGTGAGGAATTGAGACTACAATTCAGCGTGAGTGAAGAAACCGTTCGGCAGCCTCCATCAATTGGGAAGCATTGCAAGTTGCGTCGATGGGTCCCACATGATTTGACTCCGGGCCAGAAGGCAACGCAAGCACACACCTGTGTTTCTTTGCTGTCTCGTCGGAGGAAGGAGCTATTTCTGGACAGGGTATTTGCATGTCATGAAAAGTGGGACCTGTACAAAGTCCACAGTGTCGTCATCATTGGTTAGCATCCCATGAACCGGTTCCAAAACAGCACTTCACCAGGGGAAGGTCTTCCTGTGTGTTTGGTGGACTGCCTGCGGCATCGTGTATCGGGAACTGCTACCAGCTGCTCAGAGCATCAATGCAACTGTGTACTGTCAGCAGTTGAGCCGTGTTCAAGAAAAGCTCAAATCTCTAGAGCCAGCACTTCTGTATCGCAAAGGGGTCTTCCTTTTACAGGACAACGTGGCTAGGATGACTCTGAGCACCATTCTACGCCTTGGATGGTAAACAGTATTGCATCCGCCATACTCCCCGGACATTTCACCGTCCAATTATCACATGTTCAATTCCTTGGGCAATCACCTTAGAGGACGCCAGTTCAAATCCCTAGTAGAGGTGCAAAATGCTCTTGATACCTTCTTTGCATCACGGCCCACCAAGTTTTACCGCGATGGAACTCATGGTTTTCCAGAACGTTGGCAGAAAGTCGTCGATACTGATGGGGTCTATTTTTGATCTTCCAGGTACGTCTTAGGTGATATAGCAATGTTCGAAGATTGTGGTTGAAAAAGCGAAAGAACTTTCTTGGTTACCTTTATAGATGAATTAGGCGGAAGCGTATTAGTAATAGAATCCACTTCTTAGACCATTTATAGACAGATAGATCACGCGATTTACACTAAATTGCCATGCAGTGTGCTGGCAATATTTAACAAGAGGCTTACAAAATAATAATAATAATAATAATAATTTTCGTAAATGAAAGCTTATTAGAAAACATTTAGTAATAATAATTATTAATCATTTTCATATTTAAGAGTAAATAGAAAAGTTTAATTATACAAGCAGAGCTGCTTTCTCTTGTTTCTGATATAGCATTATCAAAAATAATCTCTGATTTGTCTTTAAAAAAGAAATATGTTTTATAAACAAATAGGCACAAAGCTGTAGAGCAAATTTTAAAATATATGTCTGAGCATAAACTTCTACCTGCACAATTTTCACCTATATTCATTATACTCATCTTGAACACGACATACATCAAAACTCTGTCTTATCCAAGGATGTCATAAAATAGAGGACCTGCCCATACGTATCTAGTATGTTCATCCTATTAACTCAATAAAGCCAAAAAACAACCGAGCATCTGTCAGAGCGCCGAGTCTGATTGGCTACTCTCGTTTCCGCCATGAATGTTGACTCAAAACGTTGCGATCTTATTGGGTGGGGCGGGCAGAGTGAGGGTGGAGAAAAGTGTGACGTACGGCTTCAAGATTTTGTTTTATAAGCAGATCCTCTATTTTATAACATCCTTGGTCTTATCCTTTTAACATTATCGGAAACAAGGAGCAACCTGTGGATTTGTTTTTACAGGAACATCCAATGTCTGCAAACTGTTTATGCCAACGCCGAATCTTTGAGCAGTATACAGTGTAGTTCAATGTCAATCGAAAAAGAAAAAAAAATCATGCTGTACAATTGAAATGGAGTCGCATTTGTAACGGAGAATGCAGAAATTTGTTTACTGTTGGATAGCCATCTTGAGGCATCTACCAGCCACAGTAAAATGTTATATTTAGACATTTATTTTAAATTATACTCTACAATTTATGTTCATTCGTTTAAAGAATATACCCTTTTGAAATTGAACGATTCTTTTCGATTCATCCTGTTGATTTTTCAAAGAAGTGAAAAAGTAGAGACAGGAGTTCAACAGCCACATTTACAAAGGACTCAGAACAAATAAAAACATTCAACAATAGAATTGAAACACTACAAACATTCAGTCAAGAACACTGACCAAGTAGGCTATAAACTTTCAACAAAGGGATTGATATAGTATCAATATTTAACAAAGGGCATTATGCAAGACAAATATAAACGTTTTACTGGTCGAAACAAGTATAAACATTCAACAAAAGGTTCGTAACAAGTGCAAACCTTTTTTAAAAAAGAAAAAAATAAAGTCTCTTGGGAGTCATTGTGAGTTTAATTCAGTGCAGACCACAGATACATCAAGAATAACATTACATATAAACACAAAAGTGATTTATATATATATATATATATATATATATATATATATATATATATATATATATATATATATATATATCGACGATGGCTGCGTGAGATAGCGAAGTTTGTGGACAGTAACCAAATGCAAGGATCGATGGTCATTGTTTTCCGAAGCATATACCATAAAAACGTTTATGGAATTATGCCGAGAGCATTTGGAATGTGTGCTGATCAAGCTTGCAGCACACACACACACTCTCACAATCTATTGATCACTGAAGAGGACATGCATGAATTCCGTATATATATATAAAGCAGTAAAAAATTAATTTAATATCATATTGAAATATCTCATGCAATATTATAAGGTTAATGCCCTCTGGCAAATATAATCGAATTATCATAAACACGAATCTTTCTTTCTTTTGTCATGAAGATTGAAAGCTTAAGGCACGAATGTTCTCTTAAAAGAAACTTTGTGTTAAACTAGAACATTTAAGTAGACTTCCTAGTATTTCTCGCGATTTATTATTATTATTATTATTATTATTTTGTATGCCATTTCGATCCAAGCGTTGAAAGCGAACAACGAGCATGATTTGGTAGTAAAATTTATTTTTGACTTGATAGGACTGTTCCTTCAAATTTCTCTGAGATAGCTCGAGGTAGAATTCAGTAGATACTCGTCATGTCACTTTGTCAAAGCAGAATTAAAAGTCAATACATCTTGTGTATAAATCACTTAAGATGTAAATTGTAATATTCTTTGGTAGACTTGCGAATTATGTCCTCGCATTTTTTCTTTTGTAAAATTCTTCCTTTGCTTTGTCTGTTCCCTTCGTAAGTCATTGTTTAATTTCCTGTACATCTTTCTGCCCTCTTCTGTACAATAGCGCAATCAGGATTTTATTTCGGGAGCGGCCAAGACTACCTACTACAGTAGTCTGCAAATGACGTGCTGCACCATCCGATATGGACAAAATTGAAACTTTGAATTCTCGCTAATACAATAAATTTAGTTATCCCTATTATTAACATGTTAAAATGCCTTAAAATAAAAATTCAAATTCACAAATTATCTATTATTAACGATTACAATTTTTAAAATTTACACTGTAATTATTTGTACATCTTTATTTTTGTATATGATTATGCGCTTTTATTACTCTTAACATTTATTAATCTAAGAAATTAATTTAGGGTTTTCACTGTTTTCCTCTTTTTATACAGTCCTTTGACTTAATTCAATATTCATTTATACATTGATCTGTTTTTTCACTGGCGCAAATTGCGGGGGGAATGAGGGGGACATGTCACTCCAATCTTGGAATTGGTGGGAGTGTCCCCCAATAATCCGAGTTGAATCTTTTTTTTTTTAAAATTGATTTGTGTCCGATTGCCACAAAGGAAAGTGAGATGAAATTGTCCCCCCAGAATAAGCCTCAAATCTGCCCGCCTCCCAGTATTGAAGACAACTGTGCTCCCTGATCCTGCACAGGATTGTTTTTCAATTTTACAATTATTTTGAGCATCGGTTAACAAAAAAAAAAAAAAAAAAAAAAAAAAAAAAAAAAAGAAACGAAAGGAAAGGAAAGTCTTACTTGTCGCCCCAATGTTGAAGACAGATTTACGCTGATATATATATATATATATATATATATATATATATATATATATATATATATATATATATATATATATATATATATATATATATATATATATATATATAGGGTTCATTATGACAGTAATGAGCATTGCTTTAGAAAAACTGTTTTATTGTTCCGATTGTTACAAATCTTTAAAATTCCTCAAAATACGCTTCTTCTGCATCGATACACTTCTGCAGACGTTTTTTCCAGAAGTCTTGGAAAGCATCTTTAAAGTCCTTGGCTGGAATAGCTTTTAAAAACCTTGTAACATGGGCTTGAATGTTCTGCATGGAGTCCCAATGTTTTCCTTTGAGGCCTCCCTTCAAACGGGAAACAAAAAAAAAAAAAAAAAAAAAGTCGCTAGGAGCCAGGTCAGGAGTATAGGGGGTGGGGGACCACTGGGGTTCTGCTCCGGGCCAGGAAGTCGACGACGGTGAAGGCGGTGTGACTTGGTGCATTGTCGTGGTGGAGTTTCATTGAGTCTTTGATGTCACTTCGAACGCGGGCGACCCTGCGTTTCAGTCTCTTGAGCACTTCTAGATAAAATCCTGCGTTGACAGGTTGTCCTGATGGCACAAACTCGAAATGGATGATTCCTCGAACGTCGAAGAAGACAATGAGCATGGTTTTGATTCGGGATTTGCTCATGCGCACCTTTTTGGGCGGGGGGAGGATGAGGTGTGCCACTCCGCACTCTGCCTTTTGGATTCTGAATCGTATTCGAACATCCAGGATTCGTCTCCAGTTACGACCGAGTCTAAAAAGTCCGGATCACTTTCACACAATGCCAACAACTTGCAACGCAAAACTCGAAGTTTTTTTTTTTTTTTTTTTCGTTCGTCAACACCTTCGGCACAAGCTTCGCACAGACCTTTCTCATTTGCAGGTCCTTGGTCACTATCCCATGTACCGCAAATGTTGACATGTTTAGGGTGTCCGCGATTTGTTGAATGCTCACACGCCGGTCTGAGCGCAACACTTCACGCACACGGTTAACGTTGTCGTCGGTCCTGGCCGTTGTTGGGCGTCCAGAACGGGGCTCGTCGGCGACCTCCTCCTGACCCTCCTTGAACGACTTGTGCCATTTTCCGGCCTGGAATCTTGACAAACACTCTTGCTTGTAGGCCTCTTTCAGCATCTGGTAAGTTTCCGTAGCATTCTTACCCAACTTGACGCAAAATTTTATGGTGTAGCGTTGTTCGAGCGAACCCTCCACCGCGTCGTGTTACAAATTGTAAAAACGTGCTCCACGCGGATCGACATCCACACGCTGTCAAAGCTCGCAGCAGACTGACTCCGGGCGCCAGTGTTGCCAGACCAGTCAATTGGAAAAGCAGGAGATTCGAAGATTAAAAAAAAAAAAACAGGAGAAAGCAGTAGACACATACAGTGGTGGCGTTTGAATGTAAATCCGGGGGGGGGGCAATAAAATTTGCCATTATTACGGGCGCAGTAGTCAAAACAAGCAGTTCAGAATTCATTTCCGATGAACTACGTTGAGCAAATAAAAGGGAGAAGACCCGATTTATATCAATATTATTTGATACACACGTGTGTGAAGTAAAACGTAGTGAAAGAGCAAAGTGTAGTGGGAAAATGTCTTTTCATGCACGTAGCGATAACATAGCTATATGGTACAGTCACATGTGATCGTGGAGTAAGACGATTTCTTGCTGACGATCGTGGAGAAATGATCTAAGCCACTTTACAGTTGTATCCTTTGGATTCATATTATATACAGTAAAGCTCTATAACTATATGCTCTACAGAGCTTTGTGTATTATAACAGAGAAATTTCATCTTTTTATGCGAGGAAACATTGAAAATTCAATATTAATAATAATATATTTCTTTAACTTCTCGAAGTAAGGAAAAAGAAGGAGGTTGTTTCCTTTTCATTTTCTTTCGCAGTAGATCAGTAGAACGTAGAAAAATCAGGAGATCTCCTGCAAAATCAGTAGATCTGGCAACACTGCCGGGCGCGTTTGGAAGGACAGGCCACCCACTACTTTTTCCGCGCCGGCAGCGTGCGCTGCGGTGGATTGTTGAGTCAGGGTAGCATCATGTTCATTACTTTCATAATGAACCCTGTATATATATATTGGAAATTTCACCAAATTTGTCTGCAGTGCTACTGTATAAGATAGGTTAGGTTATTTTTAAAAGGGGCCTGGGCCCGCTAGCTCCTAGCTGATTGCGTCACTGCTTCTGTACCAAACCCGTTTCCTCATTTAAAAAAAAAAAAAAAAAAAAAACTTTCTGCAACATTTGTTCTGTAACCCATAGGAATCAATAATGAAACCAAAGTTATACCTCCTTTTACTACTTTCAGTTTCAAGAGAACAATAAAAACAGAACAAATTTATTCGTGGGATCCTGAATCCACAGAAGAAAGTTATTTATCCCCATTTCTTACCATTTTCTGCTCTACACTGAAAAGAAATATGTATGCGGCGTCTACGTAAAATCGTATGTTACATTTGTAAATCCTGTAGTTTTTGGTTTTAACGTACAGCAAATGTATAACTGAAAACGCATGTTTTATAATACTTTCTGTATAAGTGTTCCATCTATATGTACTTTCCGTATGAAACAATATAGGTGGTCACGATCTCACATACAAATGGACGTATATAACATATAGCTGACGAAGGCAACATACATAGGCTATATGTATATAATATAAGGAAGACTGTTAGATATCAGACATCCTGCAACGGCATGATGTAACATCTAAGAGCAGTGCCTATGTAGCATACGGATAACGTATGCTCCGTACTGATTTCTGTAGTTAACATAAGGATTCCGTATATTTATTCAATATACCGCTGTCCGGAGAACGGATTTTTTTCAGTGTGCATAGCATAGTTTGGAAATCTAAGCAGTAAATTATAACGAGATGTAATTTCTTGATATGCGTTCAGAATCTGAATAATAGCTTCCATCATTGCTTTTATTCCTCTATTATTGTTAGAAGCGGTAGAAATCTCCCGATATATATATATATATATATATATATAGAGAGAGAGAGAGTTTGTTTTTATAGTCGAAACACTTCTTCCTGGCTATGATTTCGTAATTTTTAAAGTTAGGTTTGTATTCTGGATACAAAATAAAGATTTTCATTTTAATCGTTAACCTAAAACGTTAACCTAAAATAGCTAATTGTGTTTTGCTAGTGAGTAACTTTGCCTGCAATATAGTCAATTAATATAACAAGAAATATATCTCCGAAAGAAGCAATTAGTAGCAGTTTCATTAAAATATCTTTCTACAGACAAGAAGCTGCAAATAAATCAAGCTTTCACAGAACTCTGCAAATAAACTCGCCCTGAATTTGACTGTCTCCTGTT
The DNA here is from genome assembly GCF_964235325.1 of Thermobia domestica. Classification (NCBI taxonomy): domain Eukaryota; kingdom Metazoa; phylum Arthropoda; class Insecta; order Zygentoma; family Lepismatidae; genus Thermobia; species Thermobia domestica. Next base: position 25,304,552 of record NC_137468.1, on the reverse strand, counting down.
GACGAAGAATAGAACTATTTAAACAAATGATCCACAATTCACACATACATTGAATATTGTATGAAAGGATAATGCCAAATAAACGACTAATGCAGTTATCGTTCGTGCCTAAAATGCAATGCAAAACGATGTTGATTGTAAGCAACATTGTCAAATAAAGGGTTTATACAGATGTATATTATGCGGGAAGGGGGTTCACGGGGATTCTTTATATTTTGATCCCACTCAAACAAATCAATTGAAGCGTCCCTGCCGGGGATGGTTCTTTCTTCTCCCCCAAACCATGTTAAGTGATAAAGTTTTAGTACGCCAAACTACTGCTTTTGTCATACTCAAAAGCATGTTTCGGGAACGTTAACTGCGGGTATCTCAGGGATGATGTAGTTAACAGGGGCGGATCCAGGGGGCGACCGCCTTCCCCCCCAGAAGAGGAAACTTTCTTATTTTATATACAAATAAAACCATCCCAGAGTTTGGAGCTCAAGAAGCTTTAAGTAGCAGTATTACAACCCACCGCCCTCCCCAGAAGTCAGTCCTGGATCCTCCCCTGTAGTTAATATATTTGTTGATGAATTTATTAATGTAATAATCTTCATGTTTGTTACTGTTGTCAGATAATCAGTATATAATGGTGGATGGGAGGAGGTCATTGTCCCGTTTTCAACTATTGCATCTTGAGACGTGCTCGTGGGGCCGCGGTGGCTCAGTAGCAGAGTTGGCGTGGGTCAATGAAAACTTGACCCACGACCCACTGACCCACCGTGACCCAAGACCACTGACTCACCACCCACCGTGACCCACCACCCATCATGAACCACTCTCATCCACTGTGATCTACTCTGACTCACCAAAATCCATCGTCATCAACTTTGAACACGATCCACGGCCTCTTCTGTACTGACTAAAGAGTTTACACTTGTAATTATTGTGAAATTGTCACTAATCGGAGTTTGAATTTCTAGTCAATCGCTCAAGCACCACTCTGTTACAATAATGGTGGATCTGACCTTTACAATATCAAATAGTAAAGTGTTCATCAGTAAGGAAATTGAAGCACTTCGAGGTGGGGGAAATTAGTGTGTGCCTAAAATATACTTGTACTAAGAGAGTATTCTTGCAAGTGTTAATTTCTGAACGCATTCCAAAAGAAACTTCTATTCACAGGAAAATACCGCTGTACAATATGGAAAAGGTTATGGTTTCTCAGTTCACAGCATTTTTCTCACAAAAGACTTGAAAATCAGTTTTTCATAGTGTGTAAAGGTACTCGAGTACCCTCTGTGAGAGTATCTCCATAAAGTATCTCATAATTGTAATTTGTGTAATCACTAAAACACGACGTTAAATTTAAGTTACAAATATGCATAATTGCAATTATTATGAATATTTATTCAAAGTAATTTACCTAAAGCAAAGAAGAGACTTATTAAAAATTAGGTACAAAGTTGAATAACACAAATAAGCCATTACTAATACAAGTATACATTTTCCATAACTCGTAATTTGCCACTTTAAAACAAATCTGAAATTGGGTGTATTTCCTGTTGGGCTCCAGAACTTTTTCGTGGTAAATCATCCGCAGCGGAATGATGTCCATCCTTCAGCCAAGAAATAACTATACTACTACTTTAAGCTTGTCTAGCGGTGGGCCATTAACATTGATGAACAACAAGTTAGACAATGTTTGAGCATTTAGTTTATTTCTTATATCAGTCATCTGTAAATTCATAAGGGGAAATCCCCATCCGCACTCTGTCGTGGAAATTGATAATACTTCTACCCGATTCTGCAACTCCTCATCGACAATCTGCTTGTTAGACTTAAGTCTGATAACGATTTTTCTCGGTCAGTTTTGAAATAATCAGCAAGAAGTATCATCTCTCTATCACCATACAACATCTTTTCAATATCGACCATGTCAGTTGTCAATGTCGACTCATGGAGAACAGAAACTTCATCTACCACATCTTCGATAGGGAATCTTGTGCATAAATTATCAATTAAAGCCTGATAAACTGATGATCTCTTATTTGTTTATAAATTTAATTTTTGTAATTACACATGAAGATTTGATGCAATTACCAAGTTTCCTTCCCCCTCTAGAAAGCGAAAGGGAACGAGGTTCCTGAAAAGTCTTCAGAGGTGAATGGGAATTTCCCTCTTTCTTCCCCTTCAATTACCACACTGCTGTTTGCCATGGGCCAAATTACTATGAATTTCAATTAAATTATCATAGTATAATTATTTCCTTGATGAATTATCGATACTTTTCAGTGGAAAAAAGGATGAAATTTGAAAGTCCCAAACCAAGGTAAGTGGACCAAATAAACGGGAAAAAAGAGTAAAATTTTCCATATAATTATGCGTACAATCCAAATTTAAAATTTCCGTGTAATTAAGCTTACAGTGCAAATTTTATGTCTATTTTTTCACAACTTTATGGGTTGATTGCCCTGTGCTGTAAGCGCTCCATATAATAAACATAAGCTTCAACAATTATTATAGTAGAAAGCAATGGATATATGAAGCAAAGCACTGTATTTTTTTGTTTCTGACTTATTTTCTTAACTAGTATCGATCGTTTTCGATCATTTTTACAAATTAATTCACTACCAATTTCCCATATATAGAAAGTGCCCCCCTACATAAAGGAGAATTAAAAAAAATGCCAGGACAAGTTTAACGGCTTGCAAGATACTCATTTTTTTTCCGCAAAAATTCGGATCCTCACTACCTCCTTAGGATGTTATGTATTATAATGAAAGCAATATAACATCCCAGTTTGGATTAAGGCCTAACTATATACCAAAAGTAATTTCATTTGACTTTGCAATTTGACCGTGATAATCAGGCATACATGGTTACATTCACTTTTTATATAATCATTTATATATTACAGTGATTCAAAAATGTATTTTTTCCAGTAGTTAGCTCCTCTAAAAACTCACAGGTCTCGAAAGCCAAGTAGTAGTATAAACCTTATTGCTATTATTACAATTACAAATATCATTATCCAAAAGTGCCTAAAGTTCCTTTTACACTTGGTTAGATAAACTCACCTCAGGTAAGGAGACAGAAACAAATGGAAAAGGAAGGGAAATGAAGGTCTTGAAAGTAAAACGAAGACAAATTTACCAGTCTTCTGAAGATACTGTCTACAATGCAGTGAGCAGAGTGGGTCGGTAGATCAGACTAAGTCGGTGGGTTGCAGTGGGTCATGGTGGGTGGTGGGTCTCAGTGGGTCACGGTGGGTGGTGGGTCGCAGTGGGTCATGGTGGGTGGTGGGTCGCAGTGGGTCACATGCTGTTGACCCATGACCCACTCAGAAAACTCGACCCACTCCATCACTGCTCAGTAGTAGAGCGTTCACCTCTGGTGCTTGGGGTCCGGGTTCGATCCCAGCCCCTGCCAAGTGAACTTTGTGGTGGAGAAACACCGTGTGCGTGGGTTTCTTCGGGGCTCTTCCGTTTCCTCCCACTTTCTTCATTCCACCCTTTCATTCATTACTCATTATCACCGTCTCCTTTAGCCTAACCGACATAACCGTGGGACGTAAAACTCAAAGATTTCATTTCATTTCATTTGAGACGTGCTCTGTTGAACCTCATTTTATCCTCCAATATCCAGGAATAAAAGTGAGAGGGAACGCGGCAGATGGCATTTCCTCACTTCCAAAAATTTCCAGTGGCATCCCTCCACTTCCTAAAACTTACAATGGGCAAAGATAAGTACGAGGGACTGCGTGACGTCATGCGTTCTCCTACCTTTTCAGATCCACTTTCGTCCCTGCCAATATCGATGACTTAATTCACGTACTGGGTATATTGATTCTTTTAACAAGATAAGTTCAATATCCGCCCTTAATTTCTCTATTGAAATCAGTGGAAATAGTAGTCTCATTAGATCTGGTTTCAATATTGGATTATTATATCTTACGCAAATCAAAACGTAAAGCGAAACTTTTTTTCTTTCTTTCGTTCTAACAGTATTGATTTATTTTGTTCAACTGAAGCAGTGACGCCTTGCAGAATGAGTCAATTAAGTGTAGCTGCAATAAATGGACGTTATATGTTTACGCTTCTGAGGAATTTTTCACACTCGTCAGCTGTGAGTCACTGTAATATACTGAATTAGTCATCCGAAAGAATAGCCTCGTATCACATCATATTTAAGCCACCTCAGCATCAATATGATTGTTTTTTAAATACCATGGAACACGTGTCTTTCTTGAATCATAGACACGATCAGATCGCATTCAAAGTTTCTACCTCAATCTTCTTATTCTATCTTTCTATATACTTAGGTAACGTTGAAAGCTGTTAGACAGAGAAAAAAATAGGCAGACCACAAGTATTTTGGCCAAAAAGAATATGAAAAAAAAAGAATTGAGTTGATTTTGAGTTTAACATCCCTTTCAGCAGCGAAGCTATATGAGATGGGACCTACTGATTAATCCGTACCAAAATGAGCTCCCGTCGGGAATCGAACCCGGGTCTCCTAAACCAAAGGCGCGTACGCTAGCCGCTTAGACACGAAGGGACTCATGAAAAATAAAGAATATATGGTGCAGTTTTACTATACGGATCCACTGATTCTAAAATGTACGAAAAAATTTGGGGAAAAATCTTTATTTTGCCAATTTTATGTCGAGAACAGAGCCCAACAAACCCCTGTGGGGCTTCTAACCTCTTCTATAGTAAAACTGCACGGACTTCATAACAATAACTCATACATTATGACTTGTTAGAGAGCATTTATTGTTACTATCAAGGTCAGATTATGGTTCTCAAAGGCCTTAAAGCACTTAAAAGGTTTCGGGTCCCCAAATATACATACAATAATAATAAAGCATACAATAAAATTTTATTTATGGAAATTAAACAAAACTCACAGTAAGATGGAAAATAATGTTCATTTTTGTATACCTGTACCTCCACTTTATTTCTATTTTGGAAAATTTTCTTCTTCTTTTTCTCTTCTTCTTTTCTCTTTCTTCTCCTTCTTTCTTCTACTAACTACAAAGACAACAGATGAAAATCATGTAACGTTCAGTGCTGCCAACTTGCTAGAACAGAAATGGCGGCCATTTCAAAATTTGTGTTCTTCATGGGACACGCTTTGTATTTTTTGGAACAAAATGTTTCTCGCTATGTATTACCGTTCTTTCCACTTCGGTGATAAGATTCTGACAAGTTCAGGTTTGATGAATGTCGAGATGAAAAATTACTTTTGAATTCATATGAAAAAAAAAATCTTACCGTTTCTGCTCTATGCAGATAGATATTGAAACCGGAAGTAATAGTTATAATACAGAAGTAAGTGTAGAGATCGAATCTACTCTTGTGACGATCAATCTGTTGATCGGTGTTGAAATCCACATTGGTTGCTATCAACTCTTTCAGTTTGAGTAGAGGTTAAGAGAGGAGGTAGAACGCTGAGTGGATTCGTAAAACCATTTCTAGCTATGTATTATAACCTGTCTATAGACGGACGGGCACAGCCGTTCTTCTTTCTTCTATTCCATAAGGCATAGAATTAGTTAGTTATGTATGTTTGACTCTTCGATCCTTCTTTTCCCACCCAACTTTCTTTTGAATTGCATCAACAACTCCCAATGCTACTAAAGAGGAACTCGAATAAAATCGTAGAATTCAATGTGATATTTCTGTATTGGAATGATATGAACCTTGTTGCATACAAGTAATAAGTTTTGACTTCCAAACTATGCGATGTAGAAGTATCTATTTCTACTAGATCCATCTTAAATTGTCCTCCCATCTGCGCCTAGGTCTTCCTAATAGTCGTTTTCTGATTGGACTTTCAGTTAAAACTTTGAAAGCGTTCCTCTTTTCTTCCATTCTGGCTACATGACCTGCCCACTTGAACCTTCTAGACTTGATGACCATAAGTTGAGGGGAAAATGCGAAAAGTATGGGATGAAAATAACCGTTAGAAAGACAAAAAGCAATAACAATTGGAATAAAGTTGTCTATATCAACTAGAAATATAGAAATAGGATGGGAGAAAATAGACCACACGAGTAGTTTTCGGTGCCTAGTAGTATTATTAATGAGGGCGAAATGCGAACGTGAACTGAAAGCAAGGATAGAAATGACCACAGTAGTATTTAGAAAGAAGAAAAATGTGTTTGATGAGTGTTGGAATAAAGAATAAACAAAAAACTAGAAAGTATTTCGTGTGAAATATTGTACTCTAGGACAGAAATATACACTATACGAAAGCGATGAACAAGACTAATTGCTTTAAAAATGTGGTTGTGGAGAAGAATGAAGAAACAGCTGGTTCGAACGGATAACGAATGGAAAAATGTTATCAATAGTTGCAAGAAAAAGAACAATATTTGATTTAATTAAAATGAGGAAAAGAAATTGATGTGGGCGTTAGCTGAGAAGGTACGTGGAAGAAAAAGTAGCGAGGGGACGAAAGAGACTACAGTTGGTAAATGGTGTTGTAAAACAGAAAATTCTTAAGTGAAAGGAACATGTTAGCTGGTGGCCGTTCTGCATAGAAGTTTTCAGTTTGCCGCAAATGACCTGCCAATAATAGCAGACTACCTATAATGATGATTATGATGTTTTTGGTAAATCTGGTCTCTGTATAGGAAAAATGAAATGAAATCTTTGAGTTTTACGTCCCACGATTATGCTGACTAGGCTAAAGGAGACGGTGGTGACGCAATAATAAATGAAATGGTGGAATGAAGAAAGTGGGAGGAAACGGGAGAACCCCGAAAATACCCACGCACATGGTGTTTGTCCACAACAAAGGTCTCTTGGTGCGAACTGGGATCGAACCAGGGACCCCACGCACCAGCTCCTCTCCACACACAGCTCTCTGTATACAAAAAAAAAAAAAAAAAGAGAGAGAGAAAATAAAAGAAAAAGCATGAGACTCGGGATTTTCTTAACACTCAATATCCTGTAGCAGAATGAATCTCTAGGCTATGTCCAAACTTTAGCACACATGTTTCCTGCAAGAACATGCAACAAAAAGTCTTTATGAATGTATACGCGATACTGCATTGTTGTGGAGACATACAGTGTGTCCGAGAATATGCTGAATAGATGACAGAACGCCTATCGTGCAGGTAATATGAATGTTATCGTTCATTTGCTAGTTATTTTGAATACTTCCTGCAATAACATTATGCCCAGTGTGGAATATGTTCCTTCCTTTCGAGAGGTATGTGTGTCACTCCCAAGATTGAAATAATTAGATATTCTAGCAGTCGTTGTGATCATTTACCTACATTGTGGTACACTGATCACTGTTTTCAACATATCAATGTGTCTCTGAAGCTCACCGATGGTCTGTACTCCTCAGATATCAAACCGCTTCGGAGATATACAAGGTGACCCAGAAGGCACGGCACACGCTGCAGGGCATGAAAGATCATCTGTGATCCTGAAAGGAGTGTTGTCCACGAAACTAGAACTTTCTCTTCTTGTCACGGTTCCACGTCTCAAAATGAAATGAGAGCCGAGTCGAGAAATGCATTTTCAGATTTGAGATCAAAATGTCAAACATGACCATTCTCGTCTCGTTTTCCAGACGAGACAAGAAATTTAATGAGTCTCTCGGAGGCAACACTAATTCAACCAAACTTGAGATCTCAAACACTGTTTTAATGTTACATGTTTCATAACATTAAAAACATAAACTAATAAAGAGATGGTACAACCATATAATGAAGAGCATTTGTCAATGATTAATGATATGCAAGTCATTTCACAATATACTCCAATAAATTTGTTTTAAATGATGTTATACCACACTCTACATGGACTTCTCATGATGCAGGAAGTTTCTCGTCACTTCTGAATGAAATCAAGAAAAATCAAGGCGTAAATATTGTACATAAATTAGTAAACGAGACGAGACATAATTTTTCGAGAATCGAGACGAGACGAGAGTTCTAGAAAAATTTAAGAGATGAGGCGGTAAAACCTTATTTCTCGTCTCGCCTCGTGGACAACACCACATGAAAGACACACACCATTAACACACTGATACGCTGGATCGTCATACACTGATATGCTTGAAACATTAAACCGTGGGTGTAGTTAACCGGGCAATTGGAATGATGGCAATAATTATTAGAAGTAATATTTAATTATTGCAACCTTGAGAATGACATACGCCTCTCAGGATGGGACAGGAACATAACTTCACACTTGACACAACATTATCAGAAGAAGTGATTAAAGTGAACATCATCTGAATGGTGACTGACAGTTTCCTGAGACGTCCTGTCATCTATTCCTACCGAGCTTTTCCTAGAAAACCCTGTATATCTCTGGGACTTGCAGTATCACATACATTCACATATACATTTTTTGCTGTATATTCTTATGAAAATTACCTGCTTAAGTTTGGACATATCTTGGCAATCCACCCTAAATCTATATACATAAAAATGAAAGTGGCTATGTTTGTGACTTAATAACTCTTAAACCACACAACCGATCTCGATCAAATTTTCAACATAAATTAGATTCGGGACTGTGATTTTTTTATCATTTCGCTTTGACGGTGCAAATTTGTGGAGGGGAGGGGGATATTCGATCATTTATATATACAGAGTGACCCAAAAGTAGGTATACATCCCTATATTGATCAAGTATTACATTCTAGTTTGTGGATTTACTGTATTTGTTTCGTCTGTTTCGTGCTTAAATTATAAGTAAAAAGACGTTAAGAACAAATAATAAAGAAACTAGGTCTCCCTGTTTGATATCAATAAGAATACAGTGAGCAGATCAGTACGGGACTGTATACCTACTTTTGGGCCACCCTGTATATATAAATGATCGAAAATAATATATATATATATATATATATATATATATATATATATATATATATATATATATATATATATATATATATATATATATATGATATTAGTATAGTAGTATAGTAGTATGAAAATGACCGATATTAGTATATTAGTATAGAATCCGTAGTTTTCAAAATGGCTGAGGTGAACAATAACACTTAAATTCAAAACATCGTATATTAAAGAGCGCTTCAGTTATAGTAAAAATCAACTGACTAACGTAAGAACATATTACTAATTTTTCTTATTTTAATCCATCGAAGCGCTAGTACTGAATAAATTCATATCATAAAGACCTCAGGGTAAAGAGATCAGCCTCATTAAAAAGCTTTTTTCTATACTGTCACACTGCCTTGAGATCCAACAGGAGAAGACATTGTTGAGATGTAGTCTATGAAAGAAGTGTGACGTTTTGATCTTTCTCAGTGTTAAAAAAAATACCTGAAACTGACTTCTTTTATGCGATATGTCGATCTTCAGTAAGTACTTTATCTCTTGAGTTTCCGCAGAAGATATAATGTGAATTTAGAGAATCACTTACGAGCGGACGTTCGGACAAAAATAAACTTGAACATCCACATATGCATGAGAGGAATCGAGTTCCATGGAAGAATAGGGTCATTAAACGGATCTTTGGACAATGTTTTCTAAAAAGAAAAAAATATGATCAGTGAAGCTTCTTAAAAAGCATAAATTGCATTTCAACACAATATTTATTATTCGCTATACCCTCCTGGAGCTCACGATATAAAAAATGAAATGAAATCTTTAAGTTTTACGTCCAACGGTTATGCCGGTTAGGCTAAAGGAGACGGTGATGATGAGAGATGAGTGAAATGGTGGAATGAAGAAATTGGGAGGAAACGGAAGAACCCCGAGAAAACCCACAGACACGGTGTTTGTCCACCACAAAATTCACACGGCGCGAGCTGGTATCCGGGACCCCAAGCACCGGAGATGAACGCTCCACCACTGAGCCACCACGCCCCCAGCCCACGATATAGTAAATCTAAAGTGCAGAACATAATCGATGGCGTGAGGATTACGCAAATGAAAATAGGGCTGCGGTGCGGCGTTATTATATGGTAAAGCATAAAAGGATCATATAACAACGTAACAAAATTATACTACAGTGCGAACAGGCAAGTTTCTTCCGTGCATCATAAACTGGCAACGTAAGCAAAAACATAACATCGCAGCTCGCTCGTTTGTTTAAAAACTTTTGAAGGGACACTCAGAGGAAACGCTATAAATTGTCCCTTACCACAATTACATTGGTACCTAGGCAAAAATATAGACGTTAAGATCCAAAGTTCAGTACACTTCCAAAAAGCTTTCTTAGGGAAATAGAGAAAATAAATTATTAAATTCTTTTCTTTTGTCATTAGCCGGTCAAAAAAGGACAGAGTAAAAAAGAAAGTCAGTAGAATCTATATATTCAAATGCTAGGTTTACATGTCTAAAAAAAAGTTTGTCTCCATTCCTTTCGATAATGAGATCTCGAAAACCACAAGTGCTAGAAACGTGCTGTTTTCTCTGGTCGATTCCAAATTTTGTGTAGATTGTCCAGTTCTAGTTGAATATGCGAAATAAGAACATGGCCGTTATTTTTTAAATTACATTTTAGGGGTACATTGGAAGTGTTGAAATTTTAAAAAATTAAAACATCATAACCTATGAGTTATACATTCCAACACAGCATATTTGTATATGGGGTTTTTATATCTCTCAAGCGTTTGTTTCATGACCAAATGATAATGAGAAACGAAGAATAACCATTTCCTCAGTCTAACAAGGAAATGGTCCCAACCTGACAAGTCCGAATTGGACAAAATTTCATATAGATACTAATTTGAGGTCGGGGGTGTATAGCGTACGATTAGTCATTCGATTCGCTTTTGAGTACTTTATGATATATACAGGGTGATGCAAAACAGAATGCAACATAAAACATCTAGACCTATGTATTCCCAGTCCGAATTGGACGAAATTTCGTAAAGGTACTATTTGAGATCGGTGAATAACGTGAGAATAGTCATTCGATTCGCTTTGAATACTTTGCTAGATATATAGGGTGTTGCAAAAATAAACCAAAATAGAAGCATTCTGTAATACATCGGTATAGAACGATGAAACCCCACACGTGAATACGAAAATGAATGTTCGGAATCTCATGGCAATAATGTGGAACACAGTGGCGTCGCAGGAAAATTTCCCGTTGAGTAAAGCGGGTTTCAATGAAAATGAAAGGAGAAACAGTGTTCGGTGTTAAGATTCTGGAAAGAAGTACGAGTCTTTGAGGATATATGTCCCTGAAGCCGCACCGTTTACCAATGGCAGTTGCACCTTGGAAGGCCAACATTAGAACGGACACTGGGTTCCATTAGGGACACGATTTTACATATGTTTCCAAGGACCGTAAGGAGCGTTCGGACCTAATATTAAACAAATTCTAGACAGACACTTTTTTGATGCTAGCAAGTCGGGAAAACTCACGAAACTACAGGTGAAAAGATGGCCGATGAGCGTGTTCATTCCTGATGTTACGAATGACTCGTTACTGCTATTAGATTCCTGGAGTGGACAGACTGATCATGATATTTTTAACGACCCCCCAAATACAACAGATGTTAAACAAAAAGGCGTTTCGAACACAAATGATTCCTCCCAAGACTACGAGATTTCTACAGCCACTTGACGTTTACTATTTCTGGCAGTAAAAACTTGTCATTCGGAGAATTGATGAATACTTTCGACACAACATTATACTTGAAAATAGTACAGAAAAGTTGCATGATAGAGTATTTATAATGAAATTACATTCCGTTGTCTATCATCAATTCTGTTCCCCTGCACAGCAAGACACGTTAATGTCTGCACGGCGAAAGCCTAGATATGTAACAAAAGAACTGAACAGTGGTTTCCGAAATATTCTTGAAACTCTATTTCAAGTTGACGATGATATATGTGCAACAGAAGGAGAAGATTGTGAGGCAGCAGCATTTCTTACCTGCACGTCCTGTTCCATGGCTCTTTGTCCAACTAACACCGATAACATCGATCGGTTTGCAATCCATACTATGTATCGTTTTAACAGGGTATGTATCGTTTTAACTTCCATTCAATATATTTCAGCTGAAATTTCTTTCCTTTGTATGCTACTTTGACATGTATTAGGATAAAGCATAGATCTTCAGTACTTGCTTCTTATATAGTTGTCCTATGTTGCATTCTGTTTTACATCACCCTGTATATCTCGTAAAGTACAAAAAAGCGAATCGAATGACTATTCCCACGTTATTCACCTACCTCGAATTAGTATCAATACGAAATTTCGTCCAATTCGGACTTGGATTACATAGTTGTATTATGTTGCATTCTGTTTTACATCACCCTGTATATCTCGTAAAGTATACAAAAGCGAATCGAATGACTACTTGTACGTTATTCACCGATCTCAAATTAGTATCTATGCGAAATTACGTACAATTCGGACTTGTCAGGTTGGGACCATTTCCTTGTAAGATGAATCTCTATTGTTTGGAGTGTTTTGCCCAATGAACACATTACATCACTGATATTGCAATTAACTGTGTGTGTAATGTATTTGCTTATTGTATACTGCATGCAAGAAGAAAGAAAATACTGATCATACATGAATTAGAAACTCCAACCGAAGTAGGCTCAAATCTTACAAACCGTGCGAGATATTGACAAAATAATCGAAAAAAAATCCCCTTTATACTACTCCTTGCAGATTTTTATCAAGACGTATTTCACTTGTATATGTAAGAGGACACGTACAGATGTTGTGAGGAATGACAAGGAGATTCATGCTCATATGTGAATGATGTGCTGTGTAGAGAGCGCAGGTTCAGCTGGTTATTTTTAAAAATGTTTCCGGTGTTATAGTGACCGCGAGAACTCAGGAAGCCTGGACTCTACATCAATCATAGAACTGTTTTATCGCACGTGTGATGCATCGGAAGAATTTGGTACGATTCTTGGAGTTGCCTTCCGAACGAACACTTAAGAAAACGTCAAACAACAGAGGTGCACCAATAATACTGTCAAACTTAAAAGAATATGGTGAACAAGCGAAAATAAAAACATAAAGAACTATAACACGAACACGTTGATGCTAGTGGTCTACTAATCCACGCTTAATTGCATGCATGGAGAACATGCCCGCGACCGTTCGGTCCATTTGATGGACGGGTACCACGAAAAGTGACGCACCCCGCCCGTAGTTGCCCATGATTGGACTTATGGGGCGTTTACACTTAGTCGATTTGCGTTCGATTCAGTTGAATTGACGTCACTTTCAACTTAATCGACCGTGTAAACGGGACTTCAACTTAATCGCTTGTTGATCGAAGGTGACTAATCGACTGGCAACTGAATTGAAAGACGTTCTATTTTCTGTGGTTGAAATAATTGAACACATCCATCGATCTGATTCGGCCTAGTTGCTTCGATTTAGTGGCAAATGCAGCGAGTCGATTTAGTCGTGCGACTAAATCGACCAAGTGTAAACGCCCCATTAGGTCCTCGAGCACGATGTGCACCGCCAAGATTTGTCCCTTAATCTTGACATTAAGTGTGTAACCCTCATTCACTGAGGAAGTGGGATACGCCCACTGCGCGGCCAGACCGAAGTCTTAAGTGTCTACCAGTTACTTACTGGTGGAGGCGGTCCTGCTAGCGAGTCAGGCCCTACCACACTCTGCAGGCATGGTGCCTGAGCGTTATAAGGCAAGCTCACCTCCCGCACATGTTCACCGTTACCCAGGTTCCTGGGATTAGTTCTCATATGCTACCGAATCCCACGGTATGACCACAGCCCGGCAGAGTCGAACTCAATCCAGGAACCCCAGGCAATGCCCGAGGGGGCTTGTGTCCCGGCCCTGCCTACCTCTATCATTCAACTGGCAACCGCCGTGTGTAGAGGTACCACACACACGTCGAGGTGCTTCATACCTCATCCCGGATCCAATGGTACGTGTTAAGTCCCATTTGAGTTTGGACCCGGCCCATATCCTACAGGGTTTCCTCCCTTCCGCGGAATTAGAGCCGGTACCCAGGTATCTGGGATTGGTCCTTTCCCGCTTCCGTTTGGTCCTCCTAGCAGGCAGGAATCCGACTCTCCTCCCGGTAGGATCGTCCAAGCAATACGGGACTACCTCTCTTTTACGTGTTGAGGTACCACGTACACGCTGAGATACTCCGTATCTCTTCCACTGGTAACAATAATAAATGGTAACAATAATAATATCAAAAGTATAAAACAACAGCAATAACAAGAAAACAAAACAGCGTCAATCTGATAGCACTGTACCCTCAGGAGATGTTCTCCGTATAGAGCGAGAGATGATACCGGCAAAATTTCATGGATGGGGGTTGACGACTGGGACACACTCTCGCGTTCTAATGGTAGATCTAGGTTATGCTTCACGACTCCGTGCGATCACTTTTTATTTATTTTTTTAAAAAAATTAGGAGGATGTAATATAGTGATATATTCTCTGCAGTCACAAATAAATTTATTATAGGTATGTATCTATAGAATTTATAACAAATGTTCTTAACATGCATAATATGTATATTTCACACTTGATACGAGACCCTCCCTCTCAGTGTAGAAATATTGGTCTATAGAATGTGTAAAATAATAATAATAATAATAATAATAATAATAATAATAATAATAATAATAATAATAATAATAATAATAATAATAATAAGAAGAAGAAGAAGAAGAAGAAGAAGAAGAAGATATTGTGGTTTATATTATACGTACCGAACTGTGAGCACGCATTGAAAGAAATAAATCTCTCTCTTAGCTTTGAAACATAACCATATGACGTTAAAATGAACATTTTTTTCAATTCCATTGGTAAGTTGGCTTGGAGATTAATGTCCCTTTTAGCACCGATGTTATATGAGACGTGAATCTACAGCTCAACGTGGGAACCGAACCACGTGAGTTCCCATCGGAAAGTGAGCCCGTCTTTTTGCGCCAAAGGCACATATACTATTCGTATTTCCATTAAGGTTGGTGTAAAGGGACAAGTTTTGTCAATACAGTCTTCGTATCTCTCTCATGTATTTTTTTTATCTTTCACGAAAATTTACAATTTCTCTTACAAATTTCAACCTAGAGACTTGAAATTTTTGGAGAAGGAACTTGATAACCTATCGAAGGCAACAATCCGTGTCGATTTCTTATTTTGAATCTTCTTCATTGTTGAAAGAGTTATATTGTTAAAAGTTTGGATATCCCTTTCAACAAACAAGCCATTTCAAGAATGAAGAAAATTCTAAATAAAAAATCGGCACGGATTGTTGTCTTCGATAGGTTATGAATTTCCTTCTCGAAAAATTTGAAATGTCTAGTTTGAAATTTGTAAGAGAAATCATGAATTTTCGTGAAAGGTAAAAAAAAAAAAAAAAAAAAAAAAATACATGAGAGAGATACAAAAACTGTAGTGACATCTATCGGTAAAACTTGTCCCTTTAAACTAACCTTAAATATTATATTAAATGATTCTTCAATAATGGATCTCCAGAATATCTTACGTAGGTAAATCGTTATTTGAGGAATTTGATATTGCCTGCAAAGTTTGTAAGACTTTTTGGTACACCTTGTAGCCTATAATCTTAAAAAAAGAAAGAAAAAACTTTAATTCCATTGTTAGTAAAGAAGCAACTGTTTGATGTTACACAAGTATTTTTAATCTTCGCAGAAAGGAAAAAAAACACAGACAGAAAAAAAATGGAGAACTTCCGTTTCGCTTCGTAGGGGTCGAAAACTCACCCCAGTTATTTTTAAAAAATGTGGATTGCATTTACAGTATGTGCTTGTGTGTTAGTTCCGCGAGAAGAAAAGCCACTGACACGAATTACCCAATAGCGTGAGGCGGCCCCGCCCAGCAGCGCGATATAAAACCAACGACGAAGAGCGCGCACCCTTGAGTCTCACTTGTGTCTCGTTACTGGCACTGCAGTGAGGTTGTCTTCAATTGTTGCGGCGGAGCGACTTTTGCATTTAAAACACACACGTCAACATGGTAAGTGCTTGTGGATTAGTATAGCACTTCTCTTCTCAGAAAGATGCAGTTCCTGTTGACTGCAATTTGGCTCATACCTGCGTTTCTATTAATTTTGTTGCATGCGATTATCAATTTGATATTTGGCTGCAGAAAAAAAGTGGGAATTTCGTGTGAGCCCTTATTTTGTAATAGGGCCGAACATACGAGAGAGAGGGCGTTCTATATGGTAATCATTCGTTTCTTTTCTTCTTCTTTTTTTTTTTTAAACTTCAATATTCTGAAGGTGTAGGTGCACAGAAATTAATAAATTTTCTTCAATTTTTCTTCGCTTGAAATAATTTTGGACTTTTGTAATCTAGTAGTGCACTTTTTAAAAAGCTAAATCTAGACACACTTGAAATGTTTTTATGTTTGGTGAGTAGTAGACTTCCATTGAGGTTTCCTTCATCAAATTTTCGATTGCGTATACTATGCAAATTCCGAAAACGGATGGAAGTTAGTATAGTGTACTTTTGTGTAGCCAAGCGGTTACCGCACGTGGCCTAGGGTTTGATTCCCGATGTGCCAGAATTCATTTGGTAGACCTTAGCTCCTTGTAAGCAATAGCGTGAGGGAGTTCCATCTTAATATTGTGCAAACTTTATTGCAATGATGACCAAATATTAAGGAAGGCTCGAGATTCTATTTCTAAACCTTTCGATTGGTTGCATTGAAACTCATATCTCAGTTCCAAGGATATATAAAACATGAACCTACAATTTAACGTGGTATCCAAACCACTAGAGTGCGTTATAATTTCTTAAGGTCTTCCTATCTAGAATCGAACCCGGGACCGGTGCACCAAAGGCACGCGTGCTACTCGCTAGACCAACAGGCTGGGATGAATAAATATTCATATCCTATAAGGCGTTTATCATAATTTGCTTCTGATGCAGACTCAAAACAGATGAGCAAACCGACAACCAGGAAGTCCTAGATAACACGCCCCCTCGAAAATAAGAAAATGTACTTGTCCCAGGAAATAATCCAGGAACTCGATAACTTAGTCTCCTTTTTAATTGGCTGCCTATCTGGAGAGTCATTTATAGTAGGTATATCATATGGTATTGTCACTTCGTAAATTATGCACTTGTATAAGCACCTCACTATACTTAAAATTCCAGTCTCTCTCTCTCTCTCTCTCTCTCTCTCTCCCAGTCTCTCTATATATATCCCACCCCCTAAAGTTCGCTGCTCGTTACATACCAGCATACGATTTTAAACAAACTTAATATTTACATGAAGACGTCTTAATACTAACATTACAAAACCATCCGCCAGTCTGGCGCGTGGCACAGACAAGACAATTAAGACGTTACAGGAGCTCTGAATGTTGCAGCTTACATTATTGATTTACAAGAGACCGCTGTTGTGTAGTTACTGTTTAATGCGGGGAAGATCTTTCTTCTGTACCACAACATCATAAAACGGAAAAACCTTTTTCCTTTCTTGGTTGAGAGTTTTACTTGTTGCATCACGAGAGACACACCCACACACATTGTTCTTTATCTGTCTTCCATCTCCACCAAATATCACCAAATCCTATTCGTATATTTCTCGATATTCATATAGTACATAGTTCATAAGTTGTCACTATAACATTATTATTATTATTATTATTATTATTATTATTATTATTATTATTATTATTATTATTATTATTATTATTATTATTATTATTATTATTATTAGTATTATTAATCGTAGCATGAACAACGATTCCTGTACATGCTTTACTAGCCCTAGATGAGCAAAATACAGGAAGGGTTACTTCCTACAATTGCAATAATCATTTTCTTATTATTTTACACAGCATATCAAAGTAAGTGCTTAAGGAATCTGTTGCATAAACATGATATAATCTTGAAAGTGACAAATTAAATATTATAAATAAATATCCAATATAATATTTAATTTCTTCATTTTCAAGTCCTATGCTACTTTTTTCACTCTGTATGTTTTATTTTAAATTTGTCTTGTGGTTTACGTAATATTTCCGTTAAGTGCTCTGAAATCTCGAATAACACTTATTTTCAGTGTCTAATTATGTATTGAGTTACAAATATTTATTCGGTAACAAAATTCTGGCTTTTCCCTTTCCACTAGTTTATTGGTTAGCGCATGTGGCTTTGGTATACAGGATTCCAGATTCAGTTTCTCGGTGGGAAAGTTTTGAAATTTGAATGCGATATGGTGGTTCGAATTCCATCTTAAACTGCAAGCCCATGTCTCAAATTGCTTCGGTTGCTGCAAGGAACGCTAAACTCGAATTAACTAATCAACCAAAATTTTAGATATATTTATTCTAGGGATGGCCACATTTTTTCGAAAAATACTTTTCCGAAAAATGACTTTTTCGAAAACGAAAAATTTTTCGAAAAATGAAAAATTTTTCGAAAACGAAACTTTTTTCGAAAAACGAAAAATTTTTCGAGAAACCGAAAAACGAAGAAAGAAATTTCCGAAAATCGAAAAACAGATTTTTCGAAAATGGCCATCCCTAATTTATTCTAAAGGTTAATTTGAACTGAAATAATTAACAACGGGATAAAAATGAAATCTTTCAGCGCTATTATGCCCTTTAGGCTAAGGGAGACGGGATGGAAGAATTTCTAGAATGAGATTGTGAGCGGAAACGGGAGTAACCCGAGAAAACCCACGAACATGATGTTGTCCGCCTCAAACTAAGATTCGAACCAGAAACCCCACGCACCAGAGCTAAGTGATCTACCACTGAGCCACTGTACCCCCTAACAATGGGAGAATAAAAGGAATTTTCACAAAGAAACTTATCGTGTTCTATATATGTAATGCTATTAGTACAATATCTGCTTTGTGGAACTAAGAAAAAAAAAAACACTTTGAAAAACATACTTAAGATAGCAGGTAACAAATTCGGTATCTTTAATTATATGTAGAAATATTGTCTGTTTACTTAGATGCTATTCGGTAATTTATAGGCAAAAGGTATATTGAAATTTATATATATATATATATATATATATATATATATATATATATATATATATATATATATATATATATATATATATATATATATATATATATATATATATATATATATATATATATATATATATATATATATTTGCCACACGAGTGACATGCTCAAACAAAAGCCCATGGCTACAAAACTACTATCTAGAACAGCGTTTCCGAACCTTTTTCAACTTGCGGCACACTACGGGTGTAAGTTGCATTCTCGCGGCACACTCATAGATATTATTATTATTATTATTATTATTATTATTATTATTATTATTATTATTATTATTATTATTATTATTTGCAAATATAAAATACCATGGTAATTTTTTTCTGTGATTACTGAACTTCTCACAGAGATGAAAGCTCGATCACTGGTTTTCCCCTATGCTAATTCATTATGCTTATTTCTTTTTAAAAAATGAAATGAAGTCTTTAAGTTTAACGTCCCACGGTTATGCCGGTTAGGCTAAAGGAGACGGTGATAATGAGAGATGAGTGAAATGGTGGAATGAAGAAAGTGGGAGGAAACGGGAGAACCCCGAGAAAACCCACGACCACGGTGTTTGTCCATTACAACGTTCACACGCCGCGAGCTGGGATCGAACCAGGGACCCCAAGCAACGGACGTGAACGCTCTACCACTGAGCCACCGCGCCCTCTTATTTTTTTATAGTTCTAATTTTAAAATAGAAAACAATTGCAATGAAATATAGGGCT
Organism: Thermobia domestica; assembly: GCF_964235325.1. NCBI lineage: Eukaryota > Metazoa > Arthropoda > Insecta > Zygentoma > Lepismatidae > Thermobia > Thermobia domestica. The sequence continues at coordinate 25,284,875 of NC_137468.1, read as the reverse complement.
CAGATTTCTAAAAATACGCTTTATTTTTCGAAAACTGTATCCAACTTTTCACTAAGAACGAAGATCACTAAATAACGAGCGAACAAATAAATGTCTTGTACTTTTAACTTTGCTGTTTTAACCAAAATCGGAGCATATTATTCCAATCACACAGTTTGCGATGCGTCGAAGTCAAAACACAGCTGTTGAACAAACTGTTGTTCTGTCATTCACGTGCGAATGAGTGTTCTACGAACGTTAACTTGACAAGTACTGTACAAGTGCTTCCATTTCTCGGTGTTAGTATGACTCTCAATTGAAGCGCAACATAGCAGCTAACCGTGGAAATGTGTACGAGCCGAAATACTGTCTGCTACACAGTAATAGATGTATAATAATATATTACAATTAGAGTAACTTTTTGCACGGTAGAAATTCATAGTAATGTGAAATACAGAAATATTCATTCTTTCCCTATGTCTTGCAATTTGGTTGCTATAGAATTAATAATTTTGTTTCGATTTCCTCGCGGCACACCAGCGGTCCATTCGCGGCACACCAGTGTGCCGCGGCACACCGGTTGGGAAACGCTGATCTAGAACATTAATAATTTATTTGAAACAAAAACTGGAACTGTTTTTCTGCATCGTCGCGTTTTTTGTGGTGAAAGAAGAATTTTGGAGCCGACACGCAGTTGCGTAACGTGGCGATCGATCAGTTCACAGGCACCACCACGTAGCTGGTAACAGTGGGTCACCCACTGTTGCCATAGCGACGATCAGCCCATGCTATCAAAACATTCTGACTCAATGAAAAAGATACAAACCAATTGGAGAGTAAAACAGATAAGGCGATACTTGGCTAACAATAAGCATAAATATGTCAAAAGAGGAAAAATGTGTTCGGCAGAAGATAAATATGAAGTACCTCCTGTGAAATGAAAGCATTCTCATTTATTTATTGATTTTTGTTTTGTTTGCTTCGAAGTATTGATTCCCATGAGTCCAATTAGCAGTTCTCCAATTTAGTTATGTGTTACAAGCAACGTGTTTTATGATACTCAATTAATCCCCTATTTACTTATACGTAACCACCTGTTAAAGCTTATTAGTATAGATCGGATGACCGTAGACTGTTTTACATTGTGCCTTGAACTTCCCCTGGAAGCTTATACAACCCAACCAACTTCTTTACTTTGCGGTACAGTAGACAAGCAGGATACGACAGAAACAGAGCCCCGAAATTGTTAGAATAAACGTTTTAATAACCTATTCATTGATACATAACCACCTGATTCCCGGCGGGAGCTCATGTATTTCGGATTCCACGTTAATCAGTAGTTCTATGTCTCATATAGCCTCGCTGCTGAAAGAGAAGTTAAATTCAAAAGCAACTCATAATCACTTGTTAAAGTTTGTTAGTATAGATTGGATAACGGTAGACTGTTTTACATTGTGCCTTCAACTTCCCCTGGACGCTTACACAACCCAACTAACTTATTTTCTTTGCGGTACAGTAGGCAAGTAGGATACGACAGAAACAGGTTACGAGACACCCGAAATTCTTAGGATGAAACAATAATAAATAGTTAGTATATGTCTTAATATTCAAAAGCAATCATGTTGCAACCAAATTAAGAGTTTGGTAGTTTAAAAGATCTTACTATATAGGGTTGGACTACTATCTAGGAGTTTAAGGCTATATATGTCGTTAGTACAAAGGGACGATATAGTTTTAGTGACAATAAATTAGTTACGTTGATCATTTTCTCTCATTAAGTTTTTTTTTTTTTTAATTGCCCTGTGATTACCTCAAATAAAACCAAGATAATATGTTAACAATTCTCGATGTTTTATCTTTCATGGTTCCTTTCACAAAACTTAACAGTAACGTAAACTTCATAAAGCAAATTAAATTAAAATTTCTTACTGAAAGAATTTCTATGATGAATTCTGTAAACTGACGAACTAACGAAACCTAACTAATTTCTTTATTTTGAGGGAAGACAGAAGTGGTGGCTTTTGCAGCAACATACATAAGTGTGTTAATGTAATTTGTTTTCAATTTGTGCTGTTGAAAGAACTCCACTGATGGAAGTATTCCTTGTTTATTAAAAGTTCAATGAGAACTTTATAATTTGGCGGTTTTTTAAAATATGTTTTTCAATAAAAGAGCGAATACTGTTTTGTTATCTGTGAGACATAGCTATTCTCTTGATACCCATTTCAAAGAAAAGTCATTTAATAAATAAGTAAATGAATAACAAATAACCGTCTCAGTCTGAAAACTAAAATAATTATTTGCTTAACTTTTTTCGCTAATCTATATATATAAAAGAGAACGTACAATTCTTTGTCCGCTCATCACGCTAATACGGCTGAACCAATTTCTTTCATTTTTGGGGGGTTATTAGGATTTGGACCCTAGATGGTTTTTATCATATCACTTTAATTTTTAATTACCAGTGTCTTGAGATAATTGACCATTCAGGTGTCCACAAATCCTTTGTTAGTTCATCATAGGTAAAAATAAACGTATTTATATGCAACCCGCATGACCGTGTCACTCGGCGGGTTAACATAAATGACAGGCGATATACAGCGGAAAATAGCTTGAATCTTCTGTTTAAAATTTTTTAATTGATTTGCTTATTTTTAGAGACACTTTTACAATATGCCAGCACCGGGATGACCGCAGCGAAGCGGGGCGGGTTAACATAAATGACAGGCGATATAATGTTAAGATTTACTGCAATCTTCTATGGTTTTTATCATATCACTTGAAAGCGAAAAAGTAAAAATTATCTAAGTAACAAAGTTTATTGCGTTCCGGGGTGACCGCAGCGAAGCGGGGTGAACGCTGCTAGTTAACTATGTATGTGTAACACGTTTTTCTAATGAGTAGATCTCTTTCTCTAACTACTATTCGGGTTGCACACGATAACAAAATAACCTGGAAAAGAGGAAGTCCAAGCTCATAGCTGTGTCATTCCTTGACACTAGTATCATATTCTGATTTACAATCCTCTTACCCATTCTAAAGATAAGCATTTTGAAACTATCAGGCAAATTAACAAAGTATTCAATATATTTACTCCCTAATTAGTATTAACATTGGCCTATCTTTAGTTAAAAGAGTCCAGCTTTACTTTTGAAAAAACGATAAAATTTAACCTATTTCTGTTAATACTAGTTTAGTTTAGGTTAGGTTAGGTTAATTTAAGTTAGCTTAGGTTAGGGCTAACTACTTGCATATTTTTATTCATATTCTCTTATGTGCGCTTCCGGCAAGTACATATAGTCTCTACAGCATTTTACATTTCTCATTTATACAACATATAGTACGATTGCTTTCTTAAATGACGCAGAAATCAATTACAATTCCATTACTTCAACTCATTTCTCCTGTAAATCTGATATATATACGTACTTTTGTACCCCTTTAACTAGACATAGCCCTTAACTTTTTTTTTCGAAAGAAATCACTTTGATATATGTTAGTCAATTGATATTTTAATGGTAAATTTAATTTGCACTATACTTTGAACTATCTTATAGTTGTTGGGGAATGAATTGGGAAGTAAAGAGTAGGTCAGAAGTGCTTTAAAAGATGCATATTATTTTCTGAAGTAAAGGAGAAAAAGATGATTTATAAATATAAGTTTTCTTTAGGACAAAAGGGAATTTCTGGATAATTTTACTTCTAGACGTCTCTAAGTGCTAGCTTGTGTGCTTTCTGTAAATTGATGTTTTTGTAGTAATGGTTAATTGACTTACGGTAGCACCAGTTAATTTTAAGAATAATATTAATCTCGCCAGAAGCCGACTGGCTAGAATGTGTGTTTTCTGTGAACTTGTTCACAGGTTCGATTCTCGGTTCGGGTACCTGAAACCGGGATCACAGATTAAGCTGCAGGTTCTGTTTCACATGTCCCTGTTGGAATATGTCCCGTTTGCAATTAGAGCTAGCACAGAGTATTGCTCCCTATCCTCAAGAAACTCGAGCTCATTAATCTCACGAAGCTCGCGTTAGCTCAGATTCGTAGCTCGTGCTGGCTTGATAAACTCAAGCTCACCTCGGATTCACTATTTTCAATGGGACTTAGGCTCACTGGTGGTCCTGCTCACAAACTCTTTAAGCTTGCTCAAACTCACGCTTTGGCTCGCTATTCCCTGATAGCACTCGTATTTATAAGCCAATTCTTGAACTCGAGTCCAACGAAACCTGAAATTCGGGCTCAAAATTTTAGCATCTCTGGTTTCAAAGAAACATTAGAAATTAATTAGAGGAACAAAATAAGTTTTAAATATACTTTTTACTATACGAAATAGACTTATCCTGTTCTCATGTAGTCAAATGAACGCGTGACTTTTCATGTGCATGGTGCCGTATTCGGATCCTGAAGGACTTAAATAGTTTTCGGTACTTTACGAGCATTATGAGACAGATAGAAAGTTATCTTAAAAGATAGTGGACGCCGGTTTACAACGCCAGAATCAATGGAATTGGGAGTCAATATCTTGGCAACGTATCACCTAGTATCAGAGGTGTGTGCACAGGAGATTTTCGAATTTTAATCCCCTCTCTTCAATAAGATACTGTGAAAAAATAAACATTTACCATATTAATCATTTAGGAACAGATATTTTAAATCAATCTTTCGTCAGAGACTCAAGAGATAAAATAATAAACAATTTACAAACTGAATTTTTGTTATATTGGAATACGTAGAATGGCTTAGGCCTATTTGAGAAGTTAAATACAAATGATGTTTATAAACCAGATTCTTTTATTTGTCCAGATGCTGTTTATATATAACATCCTTCCTCGACTTAACGATTGGTTGTGTGTTAATATATCACGTCCCTATTTAAAGGGATATGCGTACAAAACTCGCTCGTCTCTTCAAACTTTATGAATTTGGGAGATTGATCTCCTCCTCTGAAGAAATTCTGTGAACGCCACTGCCTGATATATAGCTTCGTGGAGTGGAGTGTCAGGATATAGGCCTATCAGTTAGCTGAACATGTATTGAATTTTATTAAGCTTCGTCGTGGATAAGCGGTTAGCGTACACACCTTTGGCGTGGGAGATCCTGGTTCAATTCCCGGTGGGAGTTCGCTGTGGTTCGGATCCCATGTTAAACTGTAGGTCCACATCTTATGTAGCCTCGCTGCTGAACGGGACTCTAAACTAAAATCAAATCAAATCGAATTGAATTCATTTTTATTGAAAAGTTAAAGATACCACTTCTAAACTTTCATAAAGAAAGTACTCTTAATTTAGACTTGCATATTCTTGAATTTTATCGGATCAATGACGATGATACATAATAAACAGTTTTATGTTGAAAGACCTTTACTCCTAATATAGAACAGTGATATGCACTTTGTAGTACGTTTGTCGTTAAAAAACGGAAATGCAAACAAAGTAATTACATCGCAGCCGCTTTAGTCTAGTAGTTATATTCGCGTATCGTTATGCAGTTTTAGTTTGAAGAAGTTTTTTGAAATGCTTGTGATGATATCTATATTTGCTATCAGCTCACTTCACGTATGTTACTCATTATCTGTACAAGTTTCTGTTATCAGAATACTCATTGCATGTATATAATACATACGTAAGATTTCTTGGAAGACTGGTTTTCCAGGAAACTGAACGAACGAAGTGGTAAAAATAGCTATTTCACTACGTCATTTTTTTCTTTAATTTGTAATTTTTCGCTACAGTACCTTCTTTTCTCGTTCTATATTATATCTACGTATGCGTCATCGTTAGGAGTATGTGAGTTCCTGTCAGCGGTGATGAGCCGTAACAGCTGGGAGTCAAAGGCTAAAAAGAGGAATAAAATTATAGCCAGTTGTAGTGGCATATTTGAAGAGCTCGATTTTTGGCAATTGGAAGCTAACAGAAAAAGCAACTAGAAACCATTCCAATTGATTAACTATGTGTTAAAGTAATTCTACCATTTCAAATAACGTGTCAGCCCCATCAGTTCCATAACTCTATTCTAATTTATTCCTTCATTATCAGTCATGGAGAAACTTTAGTTTGTCAATGCCATAGCTGTACTTTATAAAGTACAGTAGCGTCCCTAAAACCGGTACTCGATAACCCGGCAGTCCGGATAACTCAGCGCTCGATAACCCGGCAGACCGGATAACTCAGCGCTCGATAACCCGGCAGTGCAGATAAATCAGCGCTCGATAACCCGGCAGACCGGATAACTCAGCGCTCGATAACCCGGCAGTCCGGATAAGTCGGCCACACCCTGGCAGGGCGAAAAATAATACACGCACAGACCCGTTCAAGGTCATTGCACTAGTTGTTGCAAAGTCAGCTAGTTAATTTTCATTATAGACAGTTTTATGCCTTCATAATTTTTTTTTAGAACTGTCTACTAGATAAATTACTGTACAGTGTTTATTCATTAATTTTCATTTTCATGTATAGTAAAGGCTCTATGACTTCATAAAGTACGTACTTTACCTTTCTTTAAGGGTCTTCACTACAGCGAAATTAAACTACTGCTAATTTTTGCGTTTTTCTGTAATATCTTCAAAACAAATATAAATATTCGAAAAGCAGAAACGTAGTGAACTAAACAATACGATTTTGCATTTGATACCTTTACCACAATTCACCTATCTGCTTTTGGTATGCCGCTATTTACAGAACCCGCAAAAAAATGCTAAATCTACCTTCAGTTCCAAATCGAAAGCAGATAGATGAGTTGTTATAACGGTATCACATGCAAAATCGTTTTGTTTAGTTCACTACGTTTCTACTTTCCGAATATTTTTTATTTGTTTTGAAAATATTACAGAAAAACTCTAAAATTAGCGGTAGTTTAATTTCGCTGCAGTGAAGATCCTTAAGGGTAATTGGGCAGTTTGTTCTCTGATGTATTCTCAAGTAAACAACACTTACAAGTACAGTACTGTATTCTCTGAAGAAACATTCGTACTTATTTATTTTTTTAACTCCATTCCCGATAATCCGACATTTTCACAAACTCGACCCCCCTTCCGTCCATATTAGGCCGAGTTTTCGAAACTCTACTGTATAGTTATGATAGGGTACGATGAAGGTAAGCACACACTATTTTATCACTTGAAGTTTCGTCTTGAGTTACGAATCCTAAAGTAGTTTGTCCACTTTCTCAATATTAGATTGATCATTTTTATTACCTCACCGCTAGGAGACGAAAAATAATGTCAATGAGCTGCATTTTATACATTTATACTTATAAATATGTCATATATACGTAAATATACGTAAATAAATAAACAATTTGTTGGAGCATAATAGAAATTCAAAAAAAAATGAATTACATACTTTTTAGCGCCCAAAAGTTTGTTTTCCTCCATTTTCTTCAACTATACGTCTAAGGGCACCGATTTCTCTGTAACTTTGGGGGCAATGTTTTTTCCAGACATGTTTTTAGGGAAGCACTGCCCCCCCGAAGCTCTGAGACTGCCAACCCCCGGAGGAGACCAAAATAATAAGTCCATAATATAATAATAAACAGAATAGTACCAGCAGTGCCCTTCCCCCAGAATACTAAGTGTGCCCCCGGAACATTTTTTCTGAAAGAAATACTACTTTGGAGGGACCAATTCAGATGTGTCTTTGGTTGCAGACAAGGTTCTAAGAAGGATATATGATAATTTTAAGACAAATTGAATTCAAATTATGCCAAATATTGTATATTCATTTTTTTAAAATCATATAACACTATACATATACTTATGAAGGCAGGCTCTGCAATTACAGAATTATAGTAACAATGCTTGTATAACGTTAAAAGAAGTTTACTAAAGAATGTTATGTTTTAGTACGAATAAACTTTCTGCTATAACATGGGGGCTCACATGAGCATTGGAGGATCCGGCTCCCGCCGCCCCCAATATCGGCACCCTTGTACACGTGGGAGACTTATTTCAGTATTATCTTAATAGGTGACGTAATTAACGTACGACATTAATTTTTAGGTTTAGAATAAAGAATCTCCTCTATTTTCTCAAAAATTACGCATAAGGATTTATAGTCACCTACGCCATTTTGATAAGCTAAAATCGATAGCTATATGCAGAGGCGGATTTAGGATTTTAATTTTAGGTAGGCCTGCTCCCTTGTTTATGGATACATATTCACACTTGATTGGTTAATGACAGTAGGAAATTACTTTTCCAGTAGTGGTTGATACTATTTGTTAAATAATTATCTACCATTAATATAAATAGTGGAAAATACATTTACTATTTATTGTATCTTTTAGCGTTTATATATTTTTCAAAATTTTTGGGTAGACTCGTGCCTACCCGGCCTACCCCCTAAAGCCGCCACTGGCTATAAGCATCGTCTTCGGACCTTTTTTTTTTTCATTAAATATTAATGATGTAGAATTTTTAAAATAGGAAGACTAAATGTAGTTTATAATATTTAACGTTTCATGTTCACTACTATGTGTGGTAATGTACTGTAAATCTTTCCGTGTTGTCACGCAGCAAATGTAGTAAAATTGTCCTAGAGATACGGCAATTAGCGTACGATTTCCACCTCGGTAAGGATACGAATGAAGAAACATACCATGTGGCAAGTTAAAGATTCATTGAACATTGAGACTGCACCCATATATGTAGATTTATAATATAATCAGTACATTTGCTTAAAACACTTAACATTTTATTAACTCATCGAAGCGTAATATAATATATTTTGTGCCTGGGGCAAAAGCACGTACATATGTATAGCTACGACTTCGTGGCTATCAAAACTAATGTAAGTATAATGCGCACGCAATCACTGTTCGACATGCAACTGTGTATAGCGTTGGTGACCATAAAAAAAACGTTTCCAATTATCGTAAGAAGTCGTAAAACGGTTGGAGAGAAAGCCATTCCGCTTGGTGGTAGCCATACTAACGATGAATCATGTTTTGTATTGCTCATGCGATAATTACGGATTGTTATTGTGTTGATAACGCTCCTGTTATAGGTTTTATTTACTCTTGAAGAAAATAAATTTATCCGTTGTTTCCCAAACTGATTTAGATTGATAACGACTCCATATTGCACAAGAAGTATTTGCTGTACAACTCACATACAGTAGTAACATGTTTGCTATTTTCTGAAGCAAAAACATCAGTAGTTAGAAATATAATAAATGCATGGTTGTTCCAAAATTCAAAACTTAACAAGTTCTGCAAGCGTTTTTTTTCAAATCGCAAAGTCATTCCAATAAGCAGCACTAGAAGAGTAATAGATAAGGCACTTTTAAATGCTAGTTCTCTTACCTTTAATTTATCATGATTTTGTAAGAATACAATTGTAAAACTTAATTTTCAAAAATAATTGGTTGGCCTATTTTTCGTGTATATATATCCTTCTATCAACTTCTGTCCTTATCCAACTTGATCCAGTTTCTACTTCGTATTCCTCTTTCTGCGAGATTCATCTTAATGTTATCCTCCCATCTGCGATTAGGTCTTCCTAATGTCTTTTTTCCGATTGGGTTTCCAGTCAAAATTTTGAAAGCATTTCTATTTTCTTCCATTCTGGTTACATGACCTGTCCAACTAAGCCTCCCAGACTTGATGATCGTATAAATGCTTGGTAAACGGTATACATTATAAAGATCATTGTTATAAAGTTTCCATTATTCTCCATTCCCGTCCTTCTTGGGTCCGAATATTCGCCTTGGAATGTTATTTTAAAATATTTTCAGCCTGTCTTTTCCCCTCAGACAAGTGACCATGTGTCACAACCATACAGCACAACAGACATAATTACCGTTTTATATATTTTAAGCTTCATACCTAGGTATATGTTAAGCTTTAAATTCTTCGACAGAATTTACGTATATAGATTTTTGACAATAATAATACGAATTCTGTACTTTCAGTCGACATTTCATTTCATCGTAGATATGGTTTTGACCTGTAATGTTGATCCTAGATATTTTGAAGTATTCACTTTGTCGAAAGCATTATTTGATACTTTAACATATCCGTAATTTGCAGTATTACGATCCCAGGGAATTTCCATACATTTAGCTTTATCTTCATTTACTTCTAAATCTCTCTGCAGGCGTTTAATAAAACCTCAGCATTTCTTTCTATTGTTTGTATAATGTCTTATGAGATTTCTTCGTATATACGTATATCATCTAGAAAGATTATATTTATGGTATTCCGAAAAAGAAAAGAGACGGATTACAAAATTAAATAATATAAAATAAATAAGAAATGTTGTATAAAAATTTTAACAGAACTAAAAAATATATGTATATTTTTCTCTTTTATGTTTTCAATTTCTTTTCTCAGGGTTCTTTTCTCCCACTTCCTTAATTCTATCATTTTGTTCATTATCTTCAGTCGTCCCTTAGCCTCGGAGCATAATGGGTGGAACGTTAAAGAAATGAATAATAAAATTTAATTTAAAAACAAAATCTTTTCAACTTTACGTCCCACAATTATACCCTGTAGGCTAAGGAAAACCGTGATAGTGATTATGAGTGAAAAAGTTAAATGAACAAAGTTTGGAAGAAACGGGAGAACCCACGCATACGGTGTTAGTCCACCACAGAACCCATTTGGCACTTGCTGTCATCGAACCAGGGATCCCACGCACTGGAGAGGTGTAGTTTAATTTAAGTACCATTGAATTTATATATAACGCGACTTTTGTTGGAAAAGCAAATAGAAATTATTTAACTACCCTTGAAGATAAAAATCTTACAATTTCATAGGCCTAATTAAAATTCCGGTTAATTTCAAAGCAAACAGAAAAATCTCCATTTAAAGCAATAGATGGCGTAGTACTCAACACCATTAAATACATATGAAATGAACAGATATATCTAGTTATGAACTTACGATGACGAACAAATTCTACAAATTTAAATCGAAAACTGAAATTGTGTTGAATTTCCATTATCGATTTGACACAAGGAAAAAAATATGCGTGATTGAAAATGTCTGCATGCACCAGGAAACATTTCTTCACACTTATCGTGTAGTCTCAACTTTGTTTGCAAAGAGTTAGACAAAGACTTGTTAGTGAGGCAGAGAAGTAGTGCATTAAACCCTTTCGCACAGACATGATAGCGTTAGGTCAATGGCCTGGATTCAGTATTGATCAGGGTAAACGAGAATAAGAGACGGGCATGAATCAGAAGACCAGTTTCTACTATTTCTTTTTTTATAATAATAATAATAAAAAAAACACGAACGAAATGTTCAACATGAGATTCGCTAAAACAATAAATATATTGTGAAATACGATTTTTAAAAAAGTCGAATATGTAACTTGATGTGAGGTTTTATAACGGCTAACGTCATTTCTGGTTTTGTCTCTCGTATCACCATGCTTAAAAGCTCATATCGTATATTCTTCTTCGTGGAAAGCTTTATGGACCATTATGAATTTTTATCATCTGTAACATCTATTGTTATAAGAGACAATCTAATTGTTCCTGAAGATTAAATTTGTCGTGTGTTATTCTTAAAGGAAAGACGAAAACGAGGGCTGCCATACTTAAAACTAAATTTTTTCACGCTACGTATAGCCTCCAGAGAGCGCACGTTCGACTGGATAGTGTGTGTTCAGTGCGTCAGCTTCCAACACCAATATTTAGGACTTTCTAGACCGAAGTTCGCTAATTCAAAATAGCGCTGGATCAAGAACGAAAGCATCCATATGGAATCGAACTCAGGATGTTATGCAACAAGAGGATGCGTTGTAACCATTTGAATACGCGTCAGCACTTTGTTGTATGTGTCTCAGTATTCTGTCCAAAAAAAAGTTCGGCTATAGCTCATTTGTTCACTAAGCTAGCAGACTAGGGATCGGGGATCATTTCTTTTTTCTTTGTTTGAAAATAGTATTAAAGAACTCTGGAAATGAAGAAAATGCTGTGAACAAATAGATTGGTAGAGTGAATTAGAACAGGTGAATTACGTATTAAGAATATGACACATACAAGAACTTAATAAATGTAGTTCCTGTACAAATATTCATTTGTATATATTACAGCTGCGAGTTTTGTTTAAATTTACTGACTACGTAGTACATCATGTTGATTTGTTTGTGCAATTACCTTTCAAAATTCAGTTTCCATGTTATATTTTATAATTCAGAAGCTAGATGAAAACGTGGCTCTTGAAATAAAGGATCTAGTTTTATGTCCCACGTTTATGTCCTTTAGTGAAAAATTGTAGAATGAGAAATGTGGGAGGAAATGGAATAATCCCGAGAAAATTCACGGACACAATGTTGTATACGACAATCTCGCGTGGTTGAGGAGCGAATCACGGACCATAAGCACCAGAGATGAGCACTTTACCACTGAGTCATCGTGGCCCCGGGGGAATCAAACTCGCTACTAAGCATACAGTTAAAGAGCGCGCTAAACATTTGATTACAGGTAAACACAGTAATGTTAAAAACTACCCTTTTAGAACGTTGTTAAGTGGACCGTTGCAGTAGATTTTCTTTCCACTCAAATTGCTTAATGAGTGGTTCCGTTACTTGGGTTTAGGTGTGAATTATGAGGTGCTGATGAATTTTTTATCAGTATTAATTTGTATAATTTATTTGAATGGGCTATGGTATTTCAACTACGAATAATATATGCAAGGAATAACATTCCGTACTGAAGAAATCACGAAACATTCACACGTACAGTAATTAAGGTTTAATTAACAGACTACCTGTATGTTCACAACTTGTTTTATTATTCTTCTGTCTGCTTCCTTATACATAGAGCTGGATATATATTAGTCCGTGTTTCCGTGAATGCGTAATTTGTGTGATTTGCTATAATCCATTATAATCGATTGTGCCCAACATTTCTATCGTCTTAGTTTCATTTCCTCAATTTACCCTCCACCCAGGTATCTGCTTTTTTATGCATTTTATAAAAACATTTTTAAATCTTTCTTTTTACGTCTATTTTTAACATTTTTGGCATGCTTTCCTTTCAATCAGTTCTTGAAGTCCATCTTAATTTCATAATCTGAAACGTAATTCAGGAGTATATCCTGGATGTTATGCTGTACATGATTACTCATGAACATTTTTGGATGCATAACAAAACAGGATATGTAGTTAGAAATCAAGAAATAATCACAAAAAAATAAATAAAGTTATATGCAGTGGATCCCAGAGCGTATGGATTCGATATATTTTGTTAAATAGAATCCAAATTTCAAAATTTTAGGACGATTGACCGTGTCAATTTTGTTTTATGGGCGAAGAATCTGAGTCTTTCCTATCCAAAATTGCTCAAGTTTGGTAGATCCGGGTTCGATTCCCGGTGAGAGTTCATGTGGTTGGGATTAAACATTAGACTGTAGGTTCACGTTTCATATATCCTTGCTGCTGAAAGAAGCGCTAAACTAAAAATCAAATCAAATTCAATATCATGACCGAAGGGTGCAATAAATATAAATTGAATTAATGGTTGTCTATCTGGTAGTTCTTAAGGTTTTCCGTCTCCTGGACGGACGGACACACTGACAGACAGGGTAGTGTTTAAAGTACTAATGGTCACAAAAACCGGTTTTCGTTTTTCTTTTTTAGGAAACCGAAACCGGATTTCGAAAATTTTCAAAAACCGGCTTTTTCGGCGAAACCAGTTTTCATTGAAACCGGCTTCGGTTTTCACCGAAACCAGTTATCGGTTTTCTCCAAAACTGATTCCGCTTCCACAGAAATAGTTTTGTGTTTTCCAAAAATTTTCACCGAAACCAGTTTAGTTGAAAACCGAACCGATTTTGAAGAAAACCGGAACCGGTTTCGGTGAAAAACCGAACCACTTTTGGAGAAAACTATAACGACTCACCAAGGGTAGTCGTCAACCTGGTCCGTCTAAGTAAGATATACAAATATTGAGTGGTAGTATTAATTTGCACGTAAATATTATCTTTAATAATTATATAGCATTATTCTCACCTTTTCTATTAGAATGATAACGTCGATGAACGTTGCTAAAATGATTTATTAGCTGATATACTTTATAATATATTTTCCTTCAAACTGTCAAGCACACAAACTTGCTGACTAGGTATCCATAAAAAAAATTTACATAGTAACAACTATCCCATAATAATCATTTACATATCTCAAAAACATTCTTCTTTTGTTATTATCAAATTAACATTCTATTAAGTATAGTGCACATGTATTAGCACTTTCTGCCCAAGGTACAGGTAATTATTAATCTATCCAAAGTATTTTGTTATATAAAATGTCGCCCGACAATTGGACTGAATATAAAAGTCATGAGTGAGCTTGGCTTTTATCTTCAAGAACCACTGGTCCGTTTACAATAGTGCTCTTACTTTATATATGTTCTTCATATTTTGATCACACCTCGTATATATCTTTATTACATTTCATATATATATAGATATATTTATAACAAATCGTACACTTCAATAATACTTATCTTTTATTACATTAATTATATTTATTTCATTATTATCAAAAACATCGTCGCTTATTAATATAATTAACGAGGGTGAAACACAAATTACTATAATTAATAGTTTTGATCCTTATTAAAACAGTGAAGTTATAAATAATGATTAATCTTTCAGGGCGCTTTAAATAACAAATAAGTTAGATGTTGCATTCTAATGTATACATCGTGATACTAAGAGGTCATAATAAAGAAGAATCTTGTTCGGATAATATATAGGATAGCTCATAAAAACAGTCGTCGAATAATTAATTTTATAGAATAGATCTTCTTCTTAACATAATCTTTGACAGTTAAATTTTCAACACAAAATCAATCTAATATAAATAACCTTCGCTTTTAATCATTTATGAATCGAATTATAATTCTTTACATTAACAAGAGAGAATTAAAATCATTGGAAAATTAACTTTCCAGTCTATCTAAAACTATATCTAAGCACTTCAAGTATTCATAAGAGTCGTTTTCATTATCAACATTAACTCATAAAATTGAAAATAAAAGTTCACAAGAATCTATAACTGATATATGTTTAACCTAATTTCATTAACGGTAATCAGGTTACGTTCGTACTTGCATATGAATTTAATAAAGTACATTGTACTGCACAATCATTATTATGTCCTGTATTATTATTCGGTACAGGAATTACTGTGATACCTGGATCCGGATGCGAAGTGCCATCTCTTGTCCTCCCGTTACGTCTATTTTTAAACCTATTTTGATTATAGGGTCTAACATATGGATTACTACGATTAATTGGGTTAGGCGGATTCCCTACATAACTTTGTCTATTTTGTTCATTTTGATTGCTAGAGTATACTCGGCTTAGGTTATGTTCCGTATTATTCACACTTCGGATATTTAAATTCCGAACAGGCACCAAATGATCTGAATTATTCTTATTTTTACCCATTCCTGCTTGTTGATTCATGGCATGGTATTGAGTTTCATAGCATTGGACAAGCATTAACAAATGGTTGAAACTCATACACTGTGTGGAAAATAAGATCTGTTGCAATTTAAATGGAAGCAAATTTCGAATCGATGCGATTATTCTCGATTCCGATTGCAATGGATTAACGACCTTTAATTCGTTGTATGTATTTACAACAAATTCTACAATAGATTTATGCAATCGAGGATTGAAGTGTTGATTTCTAATGGTAGCATCTCTATTCGCAAGCAAAAAGTCATTTTCATAATTTGCGATTAGTGCCGCTTTGAATTCATCATATGTATTGATGTGATCACGTACAGCTTTAAACCATAATGAACAAGGTGGGAGTAATACATGAGGAATTAATTTCATATATTGTGATCTATCTATACACATAATATTGCATTCGTCCTGGAATTTCTCTAAGAAAGAAGTAGCATTCTCGTTACACTTACCACTGAATTTGCTCATAGCTCGAATTTCACTCATCTTAACACTTAATTTTACCTTCCTTTTATCATTCCGTGTATTTATTGGGTGATAATTCTTATCCATAACATGATGTGTCGTTACACCATCTATGTTTCGCCCATCTGTACTCTTTGGATGTATTTCTTCCAATATAATATCATCATCAGACACCGGCGAAGGCGAGTTCATCTCTGGTGAGTGGAGAAACTCCAAGCGATCACTACACATGTTATTACGGTATGTGTTGTCCTTAACCTGTAGCATTCTAATTTCTTCCTGTAACGTAGCTATCGACTGCGTATTTGCTCGTATGTTGTTAGCATTATTGATGACCTGGATCTTTTGTTGTTGAACAGAAGATTCGGTTACTTCTAAATCCTTTTTTATATCCCTGATTTCTTGGCTCAGGTGGTTGTGATTACCCTGGCATTCCTCCGATATCCCTTTTAACTTTTCCTCGAATTGCGAGGTAATATCGCTCATCGTCTGGATAATTAATTGTTTCGTTTCATCCGACTTCTGTTCCATCTTCTGTTCTATCGTCTGCTTTAATTCTTCGTATTGCTTGTTAGATTCATCAGACTTCTGTTCTATCTTCTGTTCTATCGTCTGCTTCAATTCTTCGTATTGCTTGTTAGATTCATCAGACTTCTGTTCTATTCGTCTACTTAATTCTTCAGAGTTATGCTTCATCGTCTGCTTTAATTCGGTAGACATCTGACTCAATTGCTGCTGTAAAACTAGCAAGATTCGGTCTTCCGATGTCATTCTTGATGTTACACTAGGTTCACCGTTGTCACTATTAGTGGATTCATTCTCCATTATTTCAGTGTCCATTTTCCTTATGATTATTCTACCACTTCTCAATATGGTCAAATTTGTATTCATTAAATTAATTGTAAAAGTAAATTCACCCTTACTTTACTTCGGGGTATAGAATTTATGAAAAGGTCCCGGGTGAGGTAAACCAAAATTTTTATAACGACTCACCAAGGGTAGTCGTCAACCTGGTCCGTCTAAGTAAGATATACAAATATTGAGTGGTAGTATTAATTTGCACGTAAATATTATCTTTAATAATTATATAGCATTATTCTCACCTTTTCTATTAGAATGATAACGTCGATGAACGTTGCTAAAATGATTTATTAGCTGATATACTTTATAATATATTTTCCTTCAAACTGTCAAGCACACAAACTTGCTGACTAGGTATCCATAAAAAAATTTACATAGTAACAACTATCCCATAATAATCATTTACATATCTCAAAAACATTCTTCTTTTGTTATTATCAAATTAACATTCTATTAAGTATAGTGCACATGTATTAGCACTTTCTGCCCAAGGTACAGGTAATTATTAATCTATCCAAAGTATTTTGTTATAAAACCGAAATGTCGGTGTTTCGAAATTCGGTTTTTCTAGAAACCGGTTTTGCCCATCCCTAATTTAAAGGTGTTTTGATAAAGCAAACTGCTTACAAATCGATCTCGAGACTAATAATTTAAATGTTTCATGGCCCTAAAATGGCGGGGAAAAATCTTTTTGGACGTCTTTCGTCAGCTATTTGATGATACCTAGTCACCACACATTTCAAAAAATAAGTAATTGTTTTGAAGAGAAGAAGGTAGAAATTCACGTATTTATCATACTGTATTCATTATTCACTTCACTATTATAAAATACGTAAAGTAAGCTGACTAAAAAAATATACATTTAAAGAGACTGGAAAACTGAATCATTTTGATTAGAAACACGTGTTGTTTCACTTCCGTGTTTGTTTTAATCAAGTTAAGTACCATACAAATGTTCAAGCTTTATTCACTATAATTCAGCGTGCACAACTAGGTGGAATTATTGCGTTGTATTTTTTAAAATTCATTTTTGCTTTACTCGTTTTGGAATGAAGTTTGCAGTTACCATAAATGATTTCTCCCCCTCCTCTCCAAAGACAAGTAAGCAGGCAAAACAAGAAAGCTGAAATAACAAGCCTGTTCAGGGAGTAAGAAAACATAAAATAGTATGATTGAAAACTCTTTTTACCAGAACAGGACGACTATTGTGTGACCTTGATTCGGTCAGCTGAGCGGACACTCACTCTACCGTAACACGATAGTTACACTTCAGAAGAATCAAAACACAGGGTTGCCAGGACAAAAGCCCAGTTCTTGCACCTTGCAAAGCTAAGAAAATGTAACAAATTAAGTATGTGTCAACACACTAAGAAGTCAAAATATCGATACAGTAGCGTAACAAAGTTTTAAAAAATTTTGCCCAACAGAAGCGTTGGCCAGCCAACGATTTAGCGTCATTTATCCAACAGTTTCAATTCATGACTCTTGATTACAATTTAACTTCTTTCGTAGGGGTAACGTTGACAATTCAGTTAGCTCACCAAAGTGGCAAATTCCAACTTCAGGGACTATCTTCTCACCGTTGGGCAAACGGTCGTTGTCTCGCCGTTGGACCTACTGTCTGTGCTGCTTGGAGGAAAGCCTTAGATCCTTGGATAAGCCAAGATGGGAGCCGATATTTCGACTACACATCACCTCACTACATACTTTTTAAAGACCATATTATCACACAATATAATCATAATCAGGGCCGTGCCGTGGAGGAGTGAGCGGGGAGACGGCCCCGGGCGCCGAAGTACGGGGCGAAAAAATCTGAGAAAAAGGGGCCAAAGAAAGAAAAAAGTACTTGGAATATTTGTATGGGGCGCTGTCGTATACTCCCGCCCCGGGCGCTGATTTTCCACGGCACGGCACTGATCATCATCTACCATTCTATCATTATTAGCGCCATATCATCTGCAAACCGTATACACCTAATCATTCTACCTCCCATTGAAATGCTGTTTTCATTATGTAGGTTTTTCTTTCACTACCTCTTTAGATAGATATTGGATAATGTTAGCGAGGGACAATATCCCTGTCGAATTACCCTTGCAACTCCACTCTCCTCTGTTATTTCCTTTCCCATTCTAACATTTACTTGTTGGTTCATGTTCATACATAAGTTTCTTATGAGTCTTCAATCTTTCTATTCCAACCCAACCTTCTTCAGAACTTCCAACAACAATTCCCAATTTACGCGGTCGAAAGCCTTTTCTAAATCAAAGGACCCACAAAATCTATTTTATTTCTTCTTAATCCTTTCGCCATTTATCTTTGCTTTACTTCTTGTTCGTAGTTATCTCCATTTCTCTTAATATTAATCTGCCACTTAAAACTCGTCTATTCTACTCTTCATCTTCTACATCCATTATTTATCGATTTCAGAAAAGTTTTCGACTGTTGTAGGAAGGAAGCATTGTACAATATTGTACATTGAATTAAAAATACCGAAAAGGCTACTTAGATTAACGAAGATGTGTTTAAATGAATCCCAAAGTAAAGTCTGTGCAGAAAAATACTCTTAGGTCGAGAATGACCAGAAACAAGGACATGCATTGTGTTCATTATCATTTCATTTTACTGTAAATCTAATAGGGAATGATATGAGGAAAATAGAAAGAAGTGCAGAGGTTTTATTAAACGCCTGCAGGTACATGGGTTTAGAAGTAAATGCAGAGAAAATTAAACACATTAGAGATCACCGTGATCGTAATATTGCAAATTATGGACATGTTAAAATATCAGATAATATTTGCGACAAAGTGGATACTTTCAAATATTTAGAACCAACATTAACAAACAAATACTATATCTACGAAGAAGTTAAATATCGACTGAAAACAGAATTCGTTTTATTATCCAGTCAAAATTTTTTGTCTTCTGGAATTCTGTGTAAGAATTTGAAGCTTAAAATATATAAAACAATAATTATGTCTGTTATGCTGTGGTTACGAAACATTGCCGGTTAATTTGAGGGAAGAATTCAGACTGAAAGTATTTGAAAATAAAATTCTAAGGCGAATATTCGGATACGTGAGGGACGGGAATGGGGAGTGAGGGAAAATTCATAATGAGAAACTGCATAATTTACACCGATTATGATACATTGTTAGGATCATGATATTTAGAAAGCTGAGGTAGGCAGGTCATGTACAGTAGCCAGAATTGGAAGAAAGTAGGAACACTTTCAAAATTTTGACCGAGCTCACTCGTGGCTAAGCGGTTAGCGTACTCGCTTTTGGTGTGGGAGACCCGGGTGCGTGTATGGGAGTCCCGGATTTCTTGTGTTTCGATTTCCACGTTCACGTCTCATATAGTCTCACTCTGAAAGGAATGTTAAACTCAAAATCAAATTGAAATTTTAACAGACTACCCAATCGAAAAAAAAAAGTAGGAAGAACTACCCGCAGATGGGAGGACAATATTAAGATAGATCTTGAAAAAGTAGGAATACAAAGTAAAAACTGGAACCAGTTGGTTAAGGACAAAAGTTAATGGAAAGCTTTTGTGAATGCGGCATTGAACCTGCAGCTTTCATAAACCATAGAGTGAGTTATCTTCTACCTCAATGCTTAACAAAGTTGTTTTTCTTCAAATTGCCTTCATTTGGTACTATTTATTCACCCAATATTCTTGATAGATTTATTTTACTTTTAAAAGCCATATTAATGTTCGAATCGGATTTCCATGAAAATCATGTACGAAGTTCTCGAATTCTGGGTTAAAGTCAAAACTTATTTGTTCACACTGAAGAAAGAACCCGGGGTCATGCAGATTGTGGCAGGAATGCTAAATATTACACTAATTTAAATGAAGCCACAAATCACATGAAATAGCTGCTAGTAAGTGAAGTTCGAGCATTTAAAGTGAATTTGTACTTAATGTATGGTCAGATACACAGTTTTGCGTAGATTTGAAATGATTACAAAAACCAAAATTATGTAATGTGTTTATATATAAATTTTGGTAAATTCTCTGGTATATATATATATATATATATATATATATATATATATATATATATATATATATATATATATATATATATATATTTAAAAAGTAGGTTTTGATCCTTATTGTTTTCTTCCATTTTTCAGATTTTAAAATATGGCAACTCTAAACATTTTAATTTAAAGCTCAGATATCAGGCATTGGACAGTATCCGTTGGCAGATTAATATATCATTTATAAGTGGCGCTGCCGACTATTTACACACATGATCTCAGTTTAGTTAGTCATTTTGTGTGTCTGTGTATGTTTACTGGCATAGAAGCACTACATGATACTGATAGGTTGATTTCAATACCATATAAGCACATGCTATGCTTCATAGTTGTGTTAAGTCTGTTAAGATCCATCAGAGACACAACACATGGTGGTGGAAATGACTCCGAAAATAGGACCCCTTCAGAAGAAATGTATTTCTGGATAAGATGACGATGCCTTTGGGAAGAACAAGGAACAGGGAAAAAAAAGTAGTGAAGTTCCATTTGACTCACGCCTGCTTTCGTAATTCGTTTTTCTCCCCTCGTTTTCACAGTTGCCAGTTCGTCTCGACGTTTTTCCCCATACTTATAGTCTTGTTTTCCCGTCCTTGTGCAGTGTTCAAAGTTGTTATCTCTTTTTTGTTTCTGTTCTAAATTTCTCTGGTAGATTGGTTTCGCGAAAATTGCTGTTTGACTATGATGCTTTTATTCGTTTGCTTCATCCTGAATCATGGTCGGTTCTAGTTTCATAATGACAAAGAACACGATCTTGAATTAGTAGCTACGTCTTCTCCCAGCAGATTGGTTTCTGATTTTTTTTTTTTTTTTTGTTCTTAGTTTATCCTTTCCGATCCAGTGGTTTACACTTTATTATTTTCTTTCATAACCCCCCCCTCTTCCCCCCAAAAAACAGTATAAGAAGTTTGAGCACTGGTTATGCTGGGTGAGACAAAGATTTCAGTTTCCAGAGGTGAACATCCCTTGATGCCCTTGAAAGAAGAGATCTGGCGATGAAACGGAAGAAAGCTTTAGGAATGAAAAATAAAAAAAATAAAAACCGCAAGTGCAGCCAAGACTAAGGTCACGCTGAAAAAATCATCTTGAAGATCCTAAAACAAAAAGCTCCTTTTGCGAGACCATAACGGTGAGGAATGACTGCTTACATCTTCAAAATCTCTCTCTCTCTCTCTCTCTATAGTTGAAGTAAAGCTAAAGAATTATTCTTTCTACCGCGGACTCATGCAACGGTCTCTGTATGTGGGTGCCGTTGTAATTTTTTTTAAGTTTGTTTAATAATTACATAAACAGGAATTGCTTAATTATAGCGCCACTGTCAATTGTTTCTGGCTTTTAAAACAAACTGATTTATTATCATTGTTATACAGTTCAGTCTACTTTTTGTTATAACCTTTAAGATTGTTGACAGAATTCCTTAACTTATTTTTATACGTAAATATTATTGCTAAAAAGTTAAAAAGTGTATTTACTTATTATATATATCCGTATTATTCAAAAGAGACTATAGAGATAGAGAGAGTAGATGGATAAATATAGGCCTAACTCTCTTAGGAAACAAACCATGCAAAGTCGACAGAAGCAAAATTTATACTGGATACCACGAGTGACAAGTGAAGACCTATACAGCTTCATAATATAAGGTGGTGTGACGAAATTAGGTAGCACTGCCAATATCTTGCAAACGAATTATCCAAGATGGTTGTCAAAAAGTGTTGGAATTGACAATAATTGATAATAGCATGTATGCGTTTCAAATATAAATAACCCTCATCATTACAGTCACGTGATTCAGGTCTCATTCTTGATATTTGAGCATTTGAGATTAAGAAATAAACTCTTATATCATGTTCTGAGAGACCATATGTTTAACCCTGTAACTGTAAGAATTTCTAAAAACAAAGATAGTTAAACTAAAATTTACTGTTCCTGGGTATAACTGGGTAAAATTTACTGTTATATTTGGGTATAACAAATGGTTCTGCGAACTCGAAACATTTTTACAACCGGTACGAACCAGCTGAATAGCACGACTAATTATACATCAAGATTTGCATTTGCTTAGCAATATTTCTAAAAAGTTTATCATGACACAATATATTGTACTTCTTTGAAATATTATTCTTTTATTTTTATATTACACGTTCATCTATTAAGACACGTTTATTTTATTTATCCATTGATTCATTTAAAACAATATCAATGTACTTGTTGATCCGTTTAAAACATTATTTTATTAATTTACTACTTGGTTGATTGAAAACTCAACTCTATTAGTTCATGAATTGATCCATTTAAAACAATATCCCATTTTGTTAGTTAAGGTATATGTTTATCCATATAAAATACTAATTTATTAAAATATCTAAAATAATATTCTATTAAGATATCTACTAGTCCAGCCGACGAGTTATTCAACTCTTCTTTCTATCTCTTCAACGAAAGGTCGGTGGGCGACATAAAGATTAAACATCAGCCTATTCTGTATTTATAATCTTGGTAGTTATTTTTAATCTGCTTATGTAATTACCCTTTCTATATACAATCGAGATACTTCATTTATGGTGTTTTATGGTTATTCCTTCAGTTTGTCCTTTTAACCTGATACTCTCTTCTGAGTTGTGAATTAAATCTCCACGTATGATATTTCGTCCCCTTTTTCTTTTCTACATGTATATGGTTAAAATTCCTAACTTTTCACTTGCTTCTTTTAATATTTCTTTTACTTCTTCATTTTGTCCAAGATGCGCACAGCATTCTTCTTCAGTATTCCAAACGTCTCTCATTTTCTTTTTTTCTAATTTCCGAAGTGTTCTACATTTCGACCAGGCCCGCAACTAGAGGGAGGCCAGGGGGGCCTGCCCCTCTAAACTTTTCATGGTCCCTCCAGACCTCAATACAAAATGCTTTTATTAATACAAAAATCACAATTTAGATATTTGTAAGAGATTTTTTAATGACTTGCCCCCCCTATCTTATTCATGCCCCCCCTAAACTTCTGTGTCTGGTTGCGGGCCTGGTTTCGACCCATCAGAGCTATATTCTCTACAATGTGCTTATCTTTTTCATACTACTATCAATTACAACGATAATATGTATATGTTGTCAAGGTCAATGGTCCGATACGTAAGATACTATTTTTGGTGGCCAGACCTGCCTGCACATTCATGCTATTAAATTTTGTTAACGTGTTTACTTCGAGCAAGATAATTGCAGTAAGAAAAGCAGCATGCCCCTTTATTATAGGCAACAACATTTCTTTGCTACTGTGCAGGTTGTATACAAACTAGGGAATGCTACAGATGTTAAACAGGATATACTGGTAGATAGTAACAATTGAAGTCATCGTTACCCATTAAGGTGTTAACGAATTTACTCAATTAATGAACTCAGGCAACCTAATTGTGCTTAGCTGTGTATTGCAAAAAAAAAAAAAAAAATCATTTTCGTTCAAGTTATCGTGTGGACTGCCATAAGTACGTATTACAATTTTATAACTCCTACTAACGTGATTCTAAAAAGATCCTAATGTTTCTGAATCATGTCCCTTAAAATAAAACGAGCTGGAAGATTATGTTCTCGGTTCTTGTGTTCAAATCCTGAGATGTTTCCAGTGCATTCTCTCAATTCCATAGCAAAAGTACTGGCAAAGAATGGCTTTTCGTAATATCCCAAACCATTAGTACATTCAGAAATAAGTAAATTTATTGTGGAGGTCGTGGAATAATATATCAGGATAAGATTGAAGTACGCTGAGGGAACTTATTTGCATACTACGAAGCCAACATGAAGTGGGGGGAAGGATTGATAAATTCTCCAACTTTGTCCTTCCAAGATAGATTTTAAATATAGGCTATGAGTTGTTTCTTGATTATATGTGCTCGCGCCAAGAGGTTTTTGTGGTGGACAAACACCCTGTGCGCGGGTTTTCTCGAGGTTCTTCAGTTTCCGTCCACTTTCTTCATTCCATCATTTCATTTATTATCTTCATTACCGTCTCCTTTAGCCTACACGTCATAACCGTTTCAAAACCGAAACAGTAAATAGATTTTTAGATATTCGTTTTTTAAAAAAGTAAATGTTATGAAATGTAAACAGCATTAACTATGTACTATATAGTAATAAGCATGCAATGAATGATAAAGTACATACAGTGCCACTACCAGGATATATCGACTGAGTCGATGTCTGTTATCACTCCCTCCCTCCCTCAAGTTGCTTTGGCGTCATGGAGTCGTCGTCATCGCCAGATCATGCAAGCGAGGCTAAGCTAGACTATTTGCTTTCTCGTTTACTCACTCTTCTTAGAAAAAAGGGAAGCTGAGTCTTCTCTCTCCCCTTTTACTGGATACGAGCAAATAAAATTGACACGACATGCTACGTTTGTTGTGACGTGGCATTTACTGGAGGGAACAGGAAAAAATAAATTAATGGAAGATGAGTTCAGGATGATGGTGTCAAACAAAATGCACGCTATATGATCTTCTTTATCTTTTCGACAGAGTGGCTATCAAAAGAAAGCTACTTGTTGTTTTTTTTCCTAACATAAATGCCTGAAAGACTGTTTACAAAATCCATGAACAAAAATAACTTTCAGAATATTTGAAAACTTCTTTTCTTCAAAGTTTAAGAGATACTTAGCCTAATGAAGCTTTCGCATTTTGTCCCCCATTTACAAGAGAGTAGTATAAATTAAAATTATTGTTTACAACATCTTTGCTGAAAATAGATGTATATCTTTAGTTGATTTTGTGGGGAGAACAATTTACGATGGGATCTTAAAAAAAAAAAAAAAAAACTTTTCTGAAACTTTTAAAAACCGTGAAAAATTCAATATATTTACTTTCTGTAAGAAAATCGTACACCAATAATTTGAGTTATATCTCTCTTGAAAAAATTAAAATAAAATAGAAAGTTAAAAAAAAAAACTTTTAAAAACCTAAGAATAAAATTGATTGATAGAAAAATCATCAGACTAGAAATTTCAACTTCATCCGGTAGATGTCAACCACTGGAGGATGTTTGTTGCCATCTAACAACGAGATAGGCAACCAACATTTCTTTGCTACACTGTAGATTGCATAGAAGACAGGGAAAGTACTAATTTGAAACGGGATATGGAAAGCTACCGTTACCCGTGAAGATAATAACGGATTTACTCCGAACTCAGACGAGATAACTGCAGTGAGAAAAACCACATATCCTTTTATTATAGGCAACCAGCATGTCTTTAATTCTGTACAGGTTGCATAGAAGCCAGGGAAAGTGCTAATTTGAAACGAGATATGAATAGCTATGGTTAACCGTGAATATATTACGGGTTTACTCCATTATTAACGGTCAGTCGAGATAATTGCCCTAGTTATGTACACAATGTAGTACAAAAAAAAAAAAAAAAAAGAATTCAAAAATTCGCTTTCTTTCAAGACTTATCGTGTGAAGTAACAGACAAAATAATAATAATAATAATAATAATAATAATAATAATAATAATAATAATAATAAATATAATAATAATAATAATAATAATAATAATAATAATAATAATTATTATTATTATTATTATTATTATTATTATTATTATTATATGCATTTCTCCCATACTCTCATATTATTATTGTTACATTATTTATCGTTACCCCATTCATTTCTCCACCCACAATATTGGTTAATTACTGCATGGGCATTGCCTCACCTACCCTTTCACGATAATTCTCTATACAATGATTGCAAGAGATACCGGAACCTTTGGAATGTTGTAATTAAGTGAAAGCATGTGGTTCACAGGAATGCAATATGGTTGACCACCGCTTAGAGCTCAAAGGTTGTTCATTGTAATGGAACTATCTACTTCCGCTCATTATTCACAAAGGGAAATATTGTCAGGGTTCTAACTGTTTTCGTCAGGGTTGCCAGACTTTACTGTTTATTCATGAACATGATAGCAGTAAATATTACGTAATTCATATCATTCCCACTTCACCAGGTTGATCAGTTTGCAATGCATCCTCTGAACAAGTTTATTATTGACTCCCGAATACAAAGAAAGTTATTTCCGAACAATCAAAAACTATCAGTTTAATGTTACTTGATCTGTATGCTATTAAAATAACATTGTTTTCTTAAGTGTTACGAACTAATAATTAATTAATTATCTTTTCAGCGCGAATGTATCTCAATTCACATTGGACAAGCTGGAGTCCAAATTGGCAATGCTTGTTGGGAGTTGTACTGCCTGGAACATGGAATCCAACCTGATGGTCAGATGCCTTCCGACAAAACAATCGGTGGTGGAGATGACAGTTTCAACACATTTTTCAGTGAAACAGGCGCCGGCAAACATGTACCACGAGCTGTATTCGTCGATCTTGAACCTACAGTAGTCGGTAAGTAAATTCAAACTGATTATTATAGAACATAGGGATCATTAGAGGTTGTGAGGTTTATTGTGACTCAGTTTTCGCTAAAGCACTGTGGCGGGCCGGCGGTATGCGTTTGCGTAGACCGGCACCCACACAAGAGAGTTTTGTAATTTCCCAAAATACTTCTATTTAGTCAACCAAAGTTTCTGCAAAACACCAACTATAACTCGAGCGGTAAAGTTATACTGGAAACAGGAACTCGGCTAACAAAACAGTCTGAAGAATCTTAGTATTACACGGTAGCGTTGGCCGTGGCCAAGACTTATCTTCTAATGGAAACAATGGAATCGTTATCCTGATTAAGGTTTTATAACCAAACAATCCTTTGGGATATCTCTTGAAACAAAACTCGACAAATATGTTCCTTGCAGTAAGCCTGCAGTTTATTGGCTCTAAGCAAATTACAAGAACCAGAGCCGGGGCGATAGTGTAAGTACTGTGTCTATATATAAGAGAGTTTAACTTACGTGGCGACGTTCCAATAGGTAGTAAAAATAACTCACTGAATGTCACTGAATAAAACAAACTAACTGTAGCACTTTTCACAAATAAAACAAAACTGCACTAGACTGGGAGGGCACGAATCAGTCCTAGTGGGTAGGTAGGTAAGAGGTATACTATTTGATCTACCGGTCTGCGAACAGACATCAAATAGGGTAGGCTACCAGAGGTTAGGAACAGGTTACCGTTTGATCTACCGGTCTGCGAACAGACATCAAACTGGGTAGGTGTAAAGGTTACCGTTTGATCTACCGGTCTGCTAGGCAGACATCAAACAAAGTTGGTTACCAGAAGGAATTAAGGTTACCGTTTGATCTACCGGTCTGCGAACAGACATCAAACAAGGAAGGTGTAAGGGTTTACCGTTTGATCTACCGGTCTGCGAACAGACATCAAACAGGGAGTCACTATTTGATTACCGGTGCGTTTTAGGCCAGCTAAGCAATAAACTTAGAGTCTGTCAAAACACACATCAAATAGGGGTGCGACAGAACTTTAGCCGTCAACTTCCTAAGCTTGCCAGCAGTTTCTGGAGCGAGTCCGGGCTGAAGCGAAACTTGCGGAAGTAGATTGCCAAGTTCGGAAGGAGGTAACTTTAGCCGTCAGTTTCCTAAGCAGACCAGCAATTATGGGAGAACCCTGGCTGAACCGTCTTGCTTTCAGAAACAGATTGCCAAGTTACTGTGAGGATTAGGTAGGGTAGTACTTTGACCGTCAGTTTCCTAAGCCGACCAGCAATTATGGGAGAACCCTGGCTGAGCCATCGAGCTTTCAGAAACAGATTGCCAAGTACTGGGTAAACCAAGGTAGTGAGGTAGGTAACCAAGAGATTGAGTAGGCAGGCCTCCGTAGAGGCAGAGAGGTTTGAAGGCAGAGGGATGGACAACTAGAGACTTCTTCGTGATAAGTTCCTGAACTGAGACGTACCTAACGAATTGCGTACTCCTCGTAGTCTGCACGTCTCTGAGGGGTTCAGGAGAGGGACGTTGTCCGACGAGAGAGGCCAAAACATGCGTTTTTAAGGGCCTCGGTCGGAGGTGCAAGCGGCACCAATTTACGGTCTGTGTGCAAAATAGTAACGTGAGCAAACGTTGCACGAGGACCGTAAGGTCAGAGGTTGAGCATGCGTGGAGATCTAAAAAGTACCTAGGGCGGAGCCCGAGGGGGACCAGTATCCTGAAAAGAAAGATTATTGGCTTTGCACACGATTTTCGGGTGCAGATGACCTCGGAAGAGTTCCACTCTGAGGGGTGGAGCGACTAACTATTGGAACGAGCCATGCCATTAACATCTAGATTGGCTAGTACAAGGTGCCTTGGGCGGAGCCAGGCCAAAGATAAGATTTTGTGTGTGCGCATGCGTGTGCGTGTGATGTGTAGTCCTTGAGTTTAGGTGTGTGAGCCCCTTTCTCTGGAAGAATGAGATTACATTGAGATATTACAGAGAATGGTACAAATAGTATCTTAAACTATAAACATATACTAAACATAAAAGATTTCAAGTAATAAACTTGAAAGGTTTTATACATAATGAACTCAAGACCCTTCAACAGTTTATCTTACTCGTTTTCGACCAAAGACACACATATATATTTAATGTTCTGAAGAACGAAAAGAATCTTCTTTCAGAAGCAAAAATGACATTTTAAAGATACACAAACTATATGGGTTTTCTTAACAGTATTCTACCACTAATAATAATAATCTAACTTGTTAAAAGACTACATCAATATAAAAAAAAACTAAGCTTCTGTATCGAACCAGAAGGGGAGAATGTTTATCTTAACTGCGGTTGACCTACAGGTCAGAAAGGGGGAACTCGGTGAAGGCAGACAGGATGTCTGGTTTCCAGCTAGGAAAAAAAAGAACACTCAACACGAATTTGTATTTTAAAAGAAGTAAATGAAATACGAATTCTGTTGCAGTTTTTAAAAAAAATAAAAAGAAAAGAAATAATTATTCGCAAAAAATAGTTTGCGAATTTGCGGCACTACAGTCCTTCCTCCTAGGGAAAGAAAAATTTTAACTGTAAGGCAAAAATTTTTCGTACTAACTACAATCAAAGTAAAAAAAAAATTCCAAAATTAAATTTTAACGATAGTTCCGAGACCTAGTAACTCTTTGATTGAGATGAGGTGAATCATCTTGTGATTCCTCGTTAAAAGTTATTTCACCAGAAGCAGCTCGATAAGTGGCATTAAGAGCTGGACTATTTGATTGTACACCTGCAATGATTGTTGGCTTAAAACATATGGTTCTGATACAGTCTGAATTACACCATTTATTTCTATGTCTACAACAATTAAACTTAAAACTACAATACACACAAAGAAATATCAGAATAGTAAACATGATTATATAAGTCAAAATAGAATAAGAAAATACGTGATTACTTTGTCTTATCTGCCATTCTTGTTCATTAATTAATTTTTCAACATCCTCAACACGATGGCTGGCATATTGTAAATCTGTAACTTTGTGTATGATATGATTTAACGGCAAAGTAAATTCCATATTCTTAATATTGATCTTTGAGTTTGAGAATATACAACAATCAATGCTATCATTTAGTAGTGGAAGCAAATCTTTACTTGTACTGTTACTTACATATATTTCCTGAGAACTGATTAAGGAATTTGGACCATAAGCTTTACAGTTTTTATCTAAAGTTAATTTTCCAGTTTTATGAATCAAAACAGTTTTCGACACATCATTTCCACAAACTATTGTTAATTTTTCTGGGAATGGCGAAGCAAATAGCCATTCATTATTATCTAATGAAATCCATAAAATATTTCTTAATTCTACTATACGTTTGTTACAATCTGCTGGAATTGATTTAACAAAATCAATAAGTTTTACTTCACAGTCTTCATTACTATGTGTAGGTTTTAACGGAAATGTTTGTTTGCAAACCCTTGAAAATGAAGTTAATTCCTTACAAGTATTAAACATATGTTCATCAATTTTACCATAATATTGTTTTGATACTTCAATAATCAAATACGGATTTTGAGGCTGTATAAAGAAATACTTATTGTCTTTAAGCTCAGTTGGAAATGGAATTAATTTATACATATTAAATCTTAAACCATCAGTCAAAGGTAAACTAATAACATAACCAAGAATTTTCTGATTGATGAAAACATCTAAATCTACAATTTTTAATAATGCATAACCTATTGAAGAGCCAGGTGGAATGGGTAATGACATGCCTTGTGGAATCACAGAGGCGCTTAATTTAAAATGTTCTAATATCTCTTTAGGAGTAATTACATGAGGAGATAAAATACCAGATTGAGCATTTAGAATGGATTGTAACAAAATTTCAAATGCGACATCTAATTCTTCTAACATAAGTGAAATAGAATGCAGATAATTATCCCATTCGACCTTCACTTCAAGTTCGTTTATCGAATGCATAAATGTTTGACTACGAGCATTAATTTCTCTTTTAACATCTTCTAAACCTTTTTGTAAAACTCGTTCATTATGTTCAATAGACAACACAGTATTATTAATAGTTTTCAAAGTGGCTTTTACAATAGTCATTGATTCTTTAGTTAATTTCAAAAAGTTTGACTGTTCATTTTCTAATTTACTAATTTGTTCTGTATAGTAAGTAGCATCTTGAGAATCTAAAGTACCAAACAAAATTTTCGATATTTCACCAACAAAATTAAATATTCCTCTTTTGGTTTTCACCTTGGTTTTGACAATTTGATTTATGACTGAATTAGTTTGCTCAACCTTGTGTAGTTTTCGGATAAGTACGTCTAATCGAGGTTCTCGACGAGAACGATCGGAATAGATAACTCTTGATTTGTATAGTTCGTTTGCTGTTCCCAAGTAGGTGGAGACACGGTGCAAAGTTTGTTCATAATCGGACAGATTAACAAAGGTCACAAGCTTCCATTGTCTGTTATATAAAACTGCTTCTCCTAAGAAGTCATAATATATACCAACAGTATTTGTTATTGTCTGAATTTGAGAGCTAGTGACATTTGCTGTCTGGATAATCGGAAGAATTACCGCCAAGCAAGCAAACAACGAGAGAGGATGTCTCATGATGGCTGCGAACAAAAATGGAAACTACATTACCTACTAATAGTATCTACTAATAATATAACTTTAACCTATTAGCATGAACTACAAATGTTTTTCTTCGATTAGCAATAGTACAATTAACACCTTTAACTTTAACTACTTTGTATGGACCGATCCACTGTGAACCCAATTTCTTGGATCGTCCTCTTCTAACAGATTCATCTTTAAGTAACACTTGATCGCCTACTTTAAACAATTGTTCTTTATGAGAGGCGGTCGTATCATATTGTTCTTTGTTTTTAACTTTAGCTTGTTTCAGTTTTGTTCTAGCTAACTCGTAACTGTTCTGAAGCTTCTGCTTTAGGGTTTTGATGTAATCATCATACGCGTAATTAATGTCGGTAGTTTGTTTCTGTAATATACCAGGGATGTTAGCCATCCGGCCAAACATCAACTCGTGTGGAGTATAGTTAGTTACTGAATGTGGAGTTGTATTGTAAGCAAAAGCAGCGTATGGCAACCAGACGTCCCAGTCCAGTTGGTTTTCAGACACATAATGCCTCAGATACTCAGCAAGAGATCTATGAACTCTTTCAACGAAGTTAGCTTGAGGGTGGAATGCACTAGTATGTAATTTCCTAATCTGGAACATGCGACACATTTTCTTAAAGGTATCGCTCATAAAATTAGTACCTTGATCGGTTAAAATGGTTTGAGGTATACCGAAAACACAAACAAATTTCGTCACAAAGGCTTCAGCTACGGTTTCTGCATCTTGTTGCTGTAGGGGAATGGTCACTAAATATTTCGATAATTCATCTTGGCATGTTAAAATGTATTTGTTTCCGAGAGAACTCTCAGGAAACGGCCCTACAAGATCTAAAGCACATTTCTCAAATACTACTTCGGGAGTGGTGGTCAAAACCATTGGAAGTTTGACATTAGGTTGGGTGAGTTTGTTCTTTTGACACGACTCACATTTCTTTATGTATTCTTCGACATCGGTGTTTAGTCTTTTCCAAGATTTCGGATCGATATTGTTCAATTCTAAGTACGATTTGATTTTAGCTATAGTTCGATGAATACCTTGGTGTCCACCGGTAGGAAGGTTGTGAAACTCTTTCAAAATCCTACTCTTTGTTTCTTCGTCAAGGGCTATGCAATACGACTCAATGCATCAGCATTGGTATTACGGACACCTGCTTTATAAACAATCTTATAATTATATTCTTCTAACTTAATTCTCCATCTTAAAAGTCTACTACTAGGATCTTTTACACTAAACACCCAAAGCAAAGGTTTATGATCAGTCACAAAGGTTGTTTCCTTTCCAAAGATGTATGGGCGGAATAGTTTGGCAGCCCAAACTATCGCAAGTAATTCACGTTCGGTTGTGGAGTAATTTCTTTCAGCATTATTTAGTGTACGACTAGCGTAAGCGATTGGTTTGTCTTGACCAATTTGGCCCTGAGACAAGATAGCTCCAATTGCGACTTCTGAGGCGTCACAGGTAATAATAAAGGGACGGCTCATGTCAGGATATTGAAGGAGAGGTGGTGATGTCAATTTTTCCTTCAAAGTTTGGAACGCTAGTTCTTGTTTGGTTTCCCACTTGAATGG
Source organism: Thermobia domestica (assembly GCF_964235325.1). NCBI lineage: Eukaryota > Metazoa > Arthropoda > Insecta > Zygentoma > Lepismatidae > Thermobia > Thermobia domestica. The sequence goes on along the minus strand of NC_137468.1, from coordinate 25,251,508 downwards.
AACATCTTTCTTTAACAAAAGAGTGAGAGGTTTGGCTATATTGCTATAGCCTTCAATAAATCTACGGTAATAAGAACTTAATCCTAAAAATCCACGCAATTGCTTGACATTTTTCGGATGCGGAAAATGTAACACTTTCTCAATTAAGCGAGGGTCTGGCTTCAGACCTTGATCTGTTATTTGATGTCCTAAATATGTTACTTCTTTTCTAAGAAATTCGCACTTATCAGGCTGAAGTTTGAGGTTGTAGGTTCGAAACCTATCAAATACAAGTTTCAATCTTGACATATGGTCCTTTAAGTCTCTACTATAGATACAACAATCGTCTAAATACGAAAAACACTTTAATCCTTGTAATCCGGATAGAACAATATTCATCATTCTCTGAAATGTTGCGGGGGCACCGCATAATCCAAAGCTCATGCGATTATACTCGTAATGACCATATGGTGTACTGAAGGCGGTCTTACTACGGTCTTCAGGTTTAATTCTAATCTGCTGGTACGAACTGGCTAAATCCAAGGTCGTAAAGTATTTCGATTGCCCTAACTGATCTAGTATTTCTGTAATATTCGGTAAAGGAAAGCTATCTCCAATAGTAATCTGATTAAGCCTACGAAAATCTAAACATATACGAATCTTAGGTTTGCCTGATGCGTCCATCTTTTTCGGCACTATTAATATTGGAAAATTCCAAGGACTCTTGCTTGGGGAAATTATACCTTCATCTAACATCTTGTCGATTTGATTTTGTACTTCTGCCTTATGTACCTCGGGAATACGGTACGGTTTCTGAGTCACGACTGTACCTCGTTTGTCGGGATGAATGGGGATGCTATGTTCAATCACATCAGTATAGGAGAGTTTGTCTCCCTCTAAATAAAATAAATCATGATATTCTTCACAATGCGACAGTATTAACGCTTTCTCTTCTGGATTCAAATGGTCTAATCGCAAGTTCTGCCTAAGTACTTCTAAACGCGATTTTAATCCTTTAGTTTGACTTGCATTGTCAGATTTGCTCAATGCATAAACACTATGAGATTTTGTCATATCAAGAAGTGGTTCAAAATCTAAAGAGATTGGAGGAATTTGTACGTCTACCTCATTTTCAGTCAAATTCAAAATGCTAGTTATACATTTGTTATCGGATGCTTTAACTATAGCGTCTGGCAGGAATACACCGTCTGCCAAAGTACGTTTGGACAAAAATCCTATCTCATTATTTTCAGTCTTAACTTCAATTAGCTTTTCAGTACGTGCTGGGATCTTTACTTTAGTTCCTACATCAATTTTCAATTCAGCTTGTCCGTCATACGAAATTACACAATGATGTTCAAGAAGAAAATCTCTGCCTATTATACCGGCTACATTAGGAGGTAATAAATCACTACGCATTACATGAAAAGTATGAGTCACTCTGTTCTTGCCTATTTCTAATCTAAGATCTAATGTACCTAAAGTATGGGCATGAAAATTATTGAATCCATGCACTGGAGTGGAGTCACATCTATGTATCTTTCTCAACATTGACTCACGTAAATGGCTATACTTAATAAGCGATAGATCTGAGCCTGAATCTAATAACATGTCGTAATTCTTATTTAAATCCATCATTCGTACTTTAATTTTACCCTTTTCATCGATTATACTCTTAGTGGAACATTCGCATAATTGGGCGTAACGTCCAATTGTATCAGACTTAACAGAATTTCGATCAGGTTTCTGAGGTGGGGACACCTTCGTACAATTATTACTCGTTTGTTCAGTGGAACAAAGGAAAATCTTCTTAACATTATCATTCTGATTTCTATTACTATCAACACGTTTCTCTAATTTAACTCTGGAGGAGTTGTGTTTCGATAAACAACATAAAGACTTATTCTTGCTACAAGATTTTGGCTTGGTGCTGTGGTCAGCACGGCATTTCTCTTTCAATTCACAATCATGCGTGTCAAAGGCGGGATGACGACGCGGTGAGACATTACTCGGGTTTGGTCGCGGAGAAGGTTTGCGCGGTGTACGGCGCTGAGGACACACATACACTGGGCGACGCGGCGAAGGACTACGCGCTGGACGTTGCTGAGTGCGATGCGGAGAATGACTATGCGATCGGCGACGCTGAGTGCGACGCGGAGAATGAGTACACGCTGGGCGATGACATTGAGGACGGTGCGGAGAAGGATCTCGCGCTGGGCGACACTGAATGCGACGCGGGGAACGGCTTCGCGTTTTGCGGCAACGAGAACTACGCGGAGAAGGACTGCGCGTTTGCCGGTGATGAGAACAACGCGGAGAACTTGTGTTCTTTCGGGTACAAACATGGATACGTTTCTTAGCACAAGTATGGGTACGCTTTTCACGACAATGATATGAGTGTGTACAACGTAAAGCACAACAAGAATTGGAATCCTCTAATTTGTCACTATTTTCACTACAATGTTTATCATGCGGTTCTTCATGCGAGTCTACTGAATGATCACAATCTTCTAAACAATGAACCTTTTTCCTAAAATTTCTTCTATCCTTACGGGAATGAGAAGAGTTATGAGAATCTCTAGATTTACTTTCAGAATGCTTTTTCTCGGAAAATTTCCTATTTCCTTTCTTCTCTGACTTATGGTTATGATTTGAAGAATTTGCCCTATCTTCATTCTTAGAATCTAATGGCTTTCGTCTCTGAGACAATATGTGCGATTCTTCAACTAGAGCGAAATCTACTAATTGAGCGAAACTATCATCTTCTGTACTTTTACCACGAATTACTGTTTGAATGCGGGGATCGCTAATTCCCTGGACAAAAGATGCTTTTGTCAAATGATCAATAAGTGAATGAGCACCAGCTCTTTCAGTTTCACGACATATTTTCGAAGCAGCAGCTTTCAGATCAGCTCGAATTGTATCTAACTTGCTAGCCCATGAGCTAATACCCTCATTTTTGCCTTGCCTGGCAGAAAACAATAAACAAGCATAATAATCAATAGATCTATGTGTAGCATAATTCTCTTCTAAAATTGTCTTAACTGCTTCCCAAGTATCTACGTTCAATCTAACTAAAATACGATTTCTAGGTTCTCCTAAAATTTTTGACTTAATAAACTTCAATAATACAGGTTTGTCACGGGGGTTAACTAACCCTTGAGCAATTTCACAACTATCAATAAATTGCCTCAACTTAGAACGATCTCCTGTAAATGGTTCTGCAATAACCTGAATTGCTTGAGAAACTTTAACATATTCTGGATGTACGTTACTTCCGTCAGCTTCTGCCATGATTAAAAATTCAAATTACGTTTCAACGTAGAAACAACAAATTAAATAAATGAATGAACCTCTTAGATTTGCGAAAACTCGAAGGTTTGAGCAATAATGGTTTCTGAGAGGAATTTCTCACTTAACCTAACTAAATCTAAATTCACGATGAGTTTATCACCTGTATGTTTGATCACGAGGGATTTATTCACCTATTCGGGCTTTAAAATGCCTAATTTTAACACTAAAATGCACTGCACTTATTTAAACACTAATGAACTGAAATCACTAATGTGCGTTTGGCGTCACGATACAGTGAGCAGGATGTTTTGCTGATTGATGGCCAGTCAAACAACAAAAGCGTCCTTTTCCCCTTTTCGCTTCCGCCAAGGAGGATGGAATGAAAGTTAAACAGATGGAAAAACTTTCAGCACACAATAAATACCACACATGCAAAATGCACATGCACAAAACACAGTTCACTTAAATAACTTAAACTGGTATCAAAGTTTACGATGTCACAATTATTCCTGATATCCTAAGGCTGTGCAAAAAGTTCACGATATCCTAGGTTGTTCAAGATATCCTAAGTTGTTCAAGATATCCTAGGTTGTTCAAGATATCCCACCGCTGCCACCAAATTATGTGGCGGGCCGGCGGTATGCGTTTGCGTAGACCGGCACCCACACAAGAGAGTTTTGTAATTTCCCAAAATACTTCTATTTAGTCAACCAAAGTTTCTGCAAAACACCAACTATAACTCGAGCGGTAAAGTTATACTGGAAACAGGAACTCAGCTAACAAAACAGTCTGAAGAATCTTAGTATTACACGGTAGCGTTGGCCGTGGCCAAGACTTATCTTCTAATGGAAACAATGGAATCGTTATCCTGATTAAGGTTTTATAACCAAACAATCCTTTGGGATATCTCTTGAAACAAAACTCGACAAATATGTTCCTTGCAGTAAGCCTGCAGTTTATTGGCTCTAAGCAAATTACAAGAACCAGAGCCGGGGCGATAGTGTAAGTACTGTGTCTATATATAAGAGAGTTTAACTTACGTGGCGACGTTCCAATAGGTAGTAAAAATAACTCACTGAATGTCACTGAATAAAACAAACTAACTGTAGCACTTTTCACAAATAAAACAAAACTGCACTAGACTGGGAGGGCACGAATCAGTCCTAGTGGGTAGGTAGGTAAGAGGTATACTATTTGATCTACCGGTCTGCGAACAGACATCAAATAGGGTAGGCTACCAGAGGTTAGGAACAGGTTACCGTTTGATCTACCGGTCTGCGAACAGACATCAAACTGGGTAGGTGTAAAGGTTACCGTTTGATCTACCGGTCTGCTAGGCAGACATCAAACAAAGTTGGTTACCAGAAGGAATTAAGGTTACCGTTTGATCTACCGGTCTGCGAACAGACATCAAACAAGGAAGGTGTAAGGGTTTACCGTTTGATCTACCGGTCTGCGAACAGACATCAAACAGGGAGTCACTATTTGATTACCGGTGCGTTTTAGGCCAGCTAAGCAATAAACTTAGAGTCTGTCAAAACACACATCAAATAGGGGTGCGACAGAACTTTAGCCGTCAACTTCCTAAGCTTGCCAGCAGTTTCTGGAGCGAGTCCGGGCTGAAGCGAAACTTGCGGAAGTAGATTGCCAAGTTCGGAAGGAGGTAACTTTAGCCGTCAGTTTCCTAAGCAGACCAGCAATTATGGGAGAACCCTGGCTGAACCGTCTTGCTTTCAGAAACAGATTGCCAAGTTACTGTGAGGATTAGGTAGGGTAGTACTTTGACCGTCAGTTTCCTAAGCCGACCAGCAATTATGGGAGAACCCTGGCTGAGCCATCGAGCTTTCAGAAACAGATTGCCAAGTACTGGGTAAACCAAGGTAGTGAGGTAGGTAACCAAGAGATTGAGTAGGCAGGCCTCCGTAGAGGCAGAGAGGTTTGAAGGCAGAGGGATGGACAACTAGAGACTTCTTCGTGATAAGTTCCTGAACTGAGACGTACCTAACGAATTGCGTACTCCTCGTAGTCTGCACGTCTCTGAGGGGTTCAGGAGAGGGACGTTGTCCGACGAGAGAGGCCAAAACATGCGTTTTTAAGGGCCTCGGTCGGAGGTGCAAGCGGCACCAATTTACGGTCTGTGTGCAAAATAGTAACGTGAGCAAACGTTGCACGAGGACCGTAAGGTCAGAGGTTGAGCATGCGTGGAGATCTAAAAAGTACCTAGGGCGGAGCCCGAGGGGGACCAGTATCCTGAAAAGAAAGATTATTGGCTTTGCACACGATTTTCGGGTGCAGATGACCTCGGAAGAGTTCCACTCTGAGGGGTGGAGCGACTAACTATTGGAACGAGCCATGCCATTAACATCTAGATTGGCTAGTACAAGGTGCCTTGGGCGGAGCCAGGCCAAAGATAAGATTTTGTGTGTGCGCATGCGTGTGCGTGTGATGTGTAGTCCTTGAGTTTAGGTGTGTGAGCCCCTTTCTCTGGAAGAATGAGATTACATTGAGATATTACAGAGAATGGTACAAATAGTATCTTAAACTATAAACATATACTAAACATAAAAGATTTCAAGTAATAAACTTGAAAGGTTTTATACATAATGAACTCAAGACCCTTCAACAGTTTATCTTACTCGTTTTCGACCAAAGACACACATATATATTTAATGTTCTGAAGAACGAAAAGAATCTTCTTTCAGAAGCAAAAATGACATTTTAAAGATACACAAACTATATGGGTTTTCTTAACAGTATTCTACCACTAATAATAATAATCTAACTTGTTAAAAGACTACATCAATAAAAAAAAAAACTAAGCTTCTGTATCGAACCAGAAGGGGAGAATGTTTATCTTAACTGCGGTTGACCTACAGGTCAGAAAGGGGGAACTCGGTGAAGGCAGACAGGATGTCTGGTTTCCAGCTAGGAAAAAAAAGAACACTCAACACGAATTTGTATTTTAAAAGAAGTAAATGAAATACGAATTCTGTTGCAGTTTTTAAAAAAAAATAAAAAGAAAAGAAATAATTATTCGCAAAAAATAGTTTGCGAATTTGCGGCACTACAGCACAAACTGGTTTGTTCGCAGTAATTTCGGCTATCGCTATTGCGGAACACACTTTATCACAGATTGCTTGAGGAATAAAACTCGCGTGCACACGTGCTAATCTAAGAAACTTCTAAATTTCTTTGTTGTGCAGGCGATGTTGGTATAAACAGGCAGCCATTCAAATGGGTCACTTTTCTTTCGTGGAAGTTTTCAATGCTGGATTGCTGTGCGTGTACGAGAGTTTGTAATGATAAATTGAGCACTGTTACACATAAATATAAGTAGATCATAAGTCAGTAAGTTTGAAAAGCAGGACCCAGATTTTGTTGACCTAAATATTGCAGAATGACTTACAATTACAAGAAAATTCTTTGAAATAGAAGTTTAAGGAAAGTAATAATACTAATAATGGACCATAAAATTGTCAGAAGTTTTTATGAAAATATGTTTCATCCGGTCAATTTTGTAAAGAAAAAGTGATTTGAGTAACACATAAACAAGCAAGTAATAGGGCTAATATTTAAGTAGTTGTTCATTTTTTTTTTCATTTTATCTCGTGCTTACTCATCCACAACATCACACATTCATTTCATCCAAGTTTATCTGGGATAAGTTCGAGTTTGGATACTTTTGGTTTTGATTTGTGAAACTGTTAAAATAAAAGTTTGGAAGAAATAACTGACATTTTATTTTAATTTTACAGAAGAGGATTGAGACATGAATGTTCAATCTATGTTTGAACATACAGTAGAGCATCGATTATCCGAACGTCGGTCAACCGAACGACCGCTTAACCGAACTGTGTACTCGCTCGCACCTGTTACTCTCCCACCCTACCGTCCATCATCCCCCTCACTCCCAAACCAAGTTTCCCACAGTAGTCGCCGCACTTAGCCACCGCTGGCGGAACATTGCTTCTAATGGGGCCTTCATAAGGCGCTGCTGACCGGCCAAGCCGCCAGTCGCTGTGTTTCAACAATCAGCACACTTCTGTCGGTTTGGCACTGGCTGTAGAAGTAGCGGCAGTATCAAAGCTGTTCACAGCTGCGCCAGCTTAGAGTTGAGGCGTGCCGCTCCGCGCATGGCAAATAAAAATGTACAGTTCGATTATCCGAACAAACCAGTTTTCCGAACACCCATGTCCCCCAATTACTTCGGATAATCGACGCTCTACTGTACTGATAATAAACCCTCTATCGATTTTAAAATTAATTTTCATCACAATTCTCCGAAAGGAACTGTCGCTAAGAAAAAAGTCAACATTCTCTATCTGCTCTTTTCTGAAAAAAGAAAGAAAGAAAAGAAAGAAAGAAAAAATGAAATGGAATTAAGTTTCTAGTTTACAACCTACGTTCATGCCCTTTAGGCTTGAGGACAGTGAATGATTAATGACAGTGAGTGATTATCAAATAATTGGTGGAGTGATAATGAAAAACCCACAGACATGATCTTATCCATGACCAGAAGTGAACGTTGAATCACAGTGACCCTTACGGTTGCTGTTATTAATATGGAGAATGAATGGTCTGGTTTCAATGCGATTCTCTAAATCAACATTCTTAATTTATTCACAAATAACAGTTTATGATATGGATAGCCAGAACCGATTCCTGGCGGAACCGGTTTTCGGCTCTGAACGGATCCGGTTCTAGAAGATCCGGTTCGGAACTGGTTTTTCGGATCCAGGTCTGAAACCAGTTCTTCGGATTCAGGTCTAAAAACGGGTCCTAAGATCCGGTTCTGGAACCGGTTCCGGTGGCCATCCCTACGCTAAACCCGAGCTGCTTGCAGGTTGTGAACAGTGTGCTAGATGAAATGGTGGAAGCTACAGGCAGGCGCCCAGGCGGCGACCATTTGTCTCATTTGCCTAAACAAACTGTGTATCTGGCAAACTCATTGGCTAAACAGGCAAACTCATTTGGCTAAACACCCACTGGTAGAAAAAAAAATGATTTTCTGGGATGCACAAACGGGTCTGGGAGGGAAGGGCACAAGCGCGTGGTCCTCTTTGCAGTGTTCTGAAGGTGAACTTTGTGCCTCCTTTACGGTTTCTAAGATTCGGTTCTGGAACTGGGTTTTGGATCCAGATCTGGAATCGGTTCCAAAACCGGTTTTGAAAATCGGATCTCCAAGAACCGGTTCCTCGCAGAACCGCTTCCGTCAGAACAGAAACGTTGTGGTCATCCCTAGTTTATGAGACAGATTTTTAATCTTACGGTACTTTAAGTTCACAACTAGTGTCCGTAAAATTTGAGTTACTCCATATTTGACGCGGCTTTTGAGAGAAGTCACAGCGTATAAAAATTAACAGGGAAGAAAACTTTAAATATGCAATAATTCTTGTATACAGCTTGTAGCGATAAAATGTGTACTAGTTTCCTTAGGCCTGAACTATACGTACACTAAAAACGCGACGTTAACAACGCAGTGTTAACGCCAGCCAATTGGGCCAATGCTATTGGATGAACTACACGAACGTTTTCAACGCGGAGCGAGGACGCACTAACCAAGCGTTGAGAATATTCAACTCGTCTAAGCGCGTAAACAATGCAGTATCTATACGAAGTAGAGAAAATTTAAAAATACTCAGTGGCGTAGCCAAGAGTAGGGGCTTATAGGAAGTCTCACTTTAGTAGAAAAGGGAGGAAAAATTAATATAATCAATAATGCAATCTACGCTATTAACATCACATTTGTTGCATACAGAAGTATTTTTGGAAGCTCGGAAGCAATAAGTAATGCTCTCCACGTACAAAGTTTAGTGTATTATTGCAAAAATGATTGTTGTAAACTGGAAAATACAAAATTGGAAAAAAAAAAGGACTATTTTAAGCTACTGAAAAGAGGCGTTGACGTACTGTGTATATACACTACGTATTTGGAAATTAAATTTGGTGTTAAATATTAAAATTATACTAGTTGAACCCGCGCTCTTTACACAGCTCATCATTCACATATGAGCATGAATCTCCTTGTCATTCCTCACATCTGTGCATGTCCCTTTACAGATACAAGTGAAAGAAGTTTTGATTTTTTTTTAAATCAGCAAGTGGTACCATAAAGGGGATATTTTTTCGATTATTTTTTCAGTATCTTGCACCATTTCCAAGATTTGAGCCTACTCACGGTTGGAGTTTCTAATTCATGTATGATCAGTATTTTCTTTCTTCTTGAACGCAGTATGTAATAAGATAATACATTACACACACAATTAATTGTAATGTCAGTGATACATGGTGTTCATTAAGCAAAACACTCCAAAAATAAAGATTCATCTTAGACTGAAGAAATGTTTATCCTTCGTTTTTCATTATCATTTGATCATGAAACAAATGTCGAAGAGATACACTAGCTCTATGTACAAGTGTGTGGTGTTGGGATGTATAACACGTAACATATAATGCTTTACTTTTTAAAATTTCAATACTTCCAGTGTAGCCCTAAAAAAAAAATAATAAAGAAACAACGACCATTTTTTATAAATATTCAATTAGAACTGAATAATTTGCACAAAATTTGCAATCGATCAGTGAAAACGGCATCTTTCTAGAGTTTGTGGTTTCCGATTTTAATTGCCAAAAGAATTGGCCCCAAACATATAAACGTCCACAAAAATATAAACTTTTCTTGACCACAAACATATAAACCTAGCATTTTAATATATAGATATCACAGAATTTAGTTCTCAGGAAGTAAAGGATACCAAAATAAATTTGAAGAAAAAATCGGTAAAACCGAAACATTAAAATTTGAGTACATTTAAAAAGAAAAGTAACTCCCCTTACAAAACAGTATGTTAAAAGAAACAAAAATGGCGAAGGTATTCAACACCGTTAAGAAATTAGATTGTTTCTGTCATGCAAAACCTATCTAAATTATTCTACTTGTTTGTGCCTTTTCAGATGAGGTTCGAACAGGGACTTACCGACAACTCTTCCATCCTGAGCAGCTCATTACCGGAAAGGAGGATGCGGCGAACAACTATGCCCGAGGTCACTACACAATTGGCAAAGAAATCGTGGATTTGGTTCTGGACAGAATAAGAAAACTGGCTGATCAATGCACTGGGTTACAAGGATTTCTGATTTTCCACTCTTTTGGTGGAGGCACTGGATCTGGCTTTACGTCCCTTCTCATGGAAAGGTTGTCCGTGGACTATGGAAAGAAGAGTAAATTGGAGTTCTCAATCTATCCAGCTCCTCAGGTAAATACTATAGAGCATTTTCATTACAAATACACAGTGCGACACTTAATAAACGAGTCTATGAACTATAAATGCATAAACAGGTAGTCCAGTTCCTAGGTAGTCAAGTTACTTGGGTTTATTCGAAGTAGGACTTCCTTTGTCCAATCAGTTTTGCACGATCCACTGCGTCATGGAATGACTTCTGGAAGTCCTAGAATGTAATGTTGTTCAAGGTTCTCGTCACTGCTCTTTGGATGTGGAAACAGACAAAAAATAAAATAAAATAAATCCTTTAGCGGTGTCTTTAATTTGGGGAAAAGAAAATATTCATAGAGGGACAGATCTGGCGAGTATGAGGAGTTAGACCAAAAACTCACAGATGCAATGATTGCATCTGTTTCTTTAAATCTTTCGTTATTATTCGGCGAACAATCTCCTTGTTCATCCCCATGAGATCTGATAGTACCTTGAGACTTATGTTTCGGTCATTTAAAATGGTATCCACAATCATTTCAGCTCTTCTGACAGACCCGCTTGAACCTAAGCTCTAGTCATTTCCCACAGATTCTCTCCCAACACTGAAATTCCGCAACGAGTAAGGTAATTGTTCCCATAGAACTTTTTTCAACATCTCAAACTTTTGCGTTCGACTTTTTCCTAAGTACGCACAGAACTTGATATTCACTCTTTGTTCTATTGTTTAAACAGTTACGAAGTATTACAATATCAGCCTATACTTGGCCGTGTCACTCGCTACACTAGCGACCGGCCGAGCTGGACATTACTGCACGTGTTTCTAAGGTCACCTGTGCCAAAGCTAACTTCGTAGCAAAAAAATTCTCTCTTTTCCTAATTGTGTTCAAGTCCTCTTACACACTAAAAATTCTAATCTTGATCTCCATCGACCTCTATGGCTTTCATTTTTATTGACATTTTTCTTACTTGAGATGAATGCATTTGATACATTTGATATTTGTTCCTTGCAAGTTACCAATAATTCAGTATTCTCTCACTAAAATCGATTATTTTCATTGCATTTGCGACAAAGTTTTGTCAAATAGATTGAACTACCGTTGTTCTCTTGTCATTCATTTCAGAATCCCATTCTCTTCTTCATCTGCTTCAGAAAATAATCAAAGATTGGTTTTGATCTAAATAAATAAATAAGGTAAAATAGATTATTTTCCCCTCAGACCCTATTTTTCTTATTTCAGCAGAGTCTACATTATCATTCATTCGACTTTTCTCTTCATTTACGATCCAGTGACATGTTAAACTTAGATAAAATTATATGTGCAGTGAGATTGTATCACCACATCTATGCAAAAATCTTCATATTATTAATTTCATGTTCTGAGTATACTGTGAAGTCATGCTTATTGTTTTCCATACTACAGTTTTCCAGTGTTGAGTCTGTTGTGATCCAGTGAAAAAGAATGGTTTATTATTTTTTTTTTATCTATTTCAAACACGTTCGTTCCTTTCGATCTAATAGCTTATTTCTGCTGATTTTTATTAAAATTTTCCATATTGTTCGCCAATCTTTTTCATTCTTTCATGTATATAACTTTAACTTTGGTGGACAGGGTTCTGGATCGAAGGAAAGGAAACGAACGAGGTACAACTGTCATGATTTAAACGTACACAACATTTTATTTCTTTTTGATATCCTGCAAAGTCCAGTGAAGTTTATCCGATTTCATCATCCATCAATCCCTTCATCGATTCCATCATGATGAGTCGATTAATCTCTGAATTCGCCAAAGTAATTCAGACTTGATTCTTTTCAGTGATTCGATCCATGGAACGAATCATTTCAGAATTACGTAATGCTAGTTTGATCAATGATCATTAATATTATCAGTACATGGAAATTAACTAAACGTTTAAAATAGCTTCACTTTAACAGCACTTAAAGACATTTCAGTAACATGCTTTTATCTGAGCATTTTAGTAACTGGCTTTGCAATGCAGATTTATTTATTTTTCTTCAATGTGAGTGAGTTTTCTAGACATTCGTTGCTTTCTTATTAATAATTAGATACGTATCTCCTAGACATCTAACTTTTTTTTTTCTTATCAATTGAGATTTTACGTCTTCAGATCCTCAGGTGCAGACCTAGGTTCCATTTATCTATATCTTTGAGTTTAATTTTAAAAAAATATAAAAATGATGGATGATAATGAAAGATGGACATCCAATTTCTCAAACATGCAATTTCTTCAAACTATCTGTTCAATGCACGGTTATATGAGAATTTGGTTGCGTGGTATATTAATATTTAGACTGTCAAAAATATCAAATATCTTTTGTTTTGTTAATAATTGTGTAATCTTAAATAGATCACAGAAAATTCCTGTTCATAAATATCTGGCTAAAAATCCTATTATTTCTTCTAGATCTACAACTCATAAACCTAAGAACAGTTTGTTCAAAGTGATCGGTATAACGTCATCTGTTAAATATCAATCTAAATGCCAATCTCCAGTTCATAATACAAAAGAACAAAGAACTGAAAATAAATTAACTTTATATTAATAATAGTTAATTCTTTTTCTGAGTTTTATTTCTCTTTTGGATAGTTGCCCACTGTGTATAAAGACTATTCAAGTTGTCAGTTATTGAGGTACTCACACAACTACTACCAGGATAACAGAATTTCAGGTTGACTTTCTTATTCCTAATGTTTGAACAGTAATTCTTTTTATTCTTAACTCAATTCAAAGATCAGATATATATATATATATATATATATATATATATATATATATATATATATATATATATATATATATATATATATATATATATATATATATATATAGAGAGAGAGAGAGAGAGAGAGAGAGAGAGAGAGAGATTTCTTGCAAGGTCCCTTTCATTTGTCTGCAATAGTTAACAGAGAAATGGGTGTTGATTATATTTGTCAAAGTACGAATTTATTGTTCATTCACAGTGAAAAAGAAAACTTCATTTACAGTCGTTTTCAATGTATCTTTACACTATTTCAGTCAACTAATGATTTGAAATTAAAATTTTTACGTAATATTTAGGTCGTGTAGGCTGAAAGAGGAGAAGGGCAGTGAGTAGTGGTAAATGAATTGCTGAGTTGAAAATATATCAGGAAATGGTGGAAAACAGTACAAGACCAAGAACATGATCTTATCCATGGCCTGGGAGCTGGAATGAATGTATAAATGTTCACATCAATGACGAACTCTCCTCCATTAGACCTACTGGACCTCAGAATTGAATTCTGTATTTCTGATTAATAATATTAATGATAACTTATGTATGTATTCAATTACTATAATGTAATATGATGTAATTCTTTAATATAATTAGTAACATGTGTAAAGGGGCAGATTACTAAAAATGATGCAAGAACTAACCATTTTTCTTTTGCCCGTTTCTCGCAAGTCAAAAGAGATAATGAAATGTAACTTACCACAATAATAGATAATGTTATTCTACACCCGAAAATATGAATCAAAAGAATTTTTAATGTTGCTGTCCATTGAAATTACAGTGTGGCCAGAATGAATTACCCAAATATCTAAGTCAAGGCATCGGCTAGAAAAATGAACTCAACGGTAATTGATGACTTATCATGTTGTCTTGGTTCCTTGTTAACTACTTTTTAAATAATATTTGTATTTAGTTTGTAATTAAAGTTACAAAAATAAATAGTTTTGTAATAACAAAACAAAATAAATAATCTGTAATTTCTATCGATGGCACCACTGAAAATTCTTTTGATTCGTATTTTCGGGTGTAGAATAACATTTTCACTTACGAGAAACGATCAAAAGAAAAATGGTTAGCTTTGGCATCATTTTTAGTAGTCTGCTCCCTTAATAACACACAAACTGGAGCTTAAAGAACAGAACAGTTAAGAGAAAGAAAATGGTTGCTTAGCAGCAAACATCTACAAAGAACTCTCACCTTATCACATTTCTGCATACAATTTTACTCATTCCCCGGACCTGTTGCCTTATCCTGTAATCCAGTTTCTTGGAGGCGAGATAATTGATGGGGAACGGTCTATAGGCCTAATGTGAGAATTAATCGTGCTTGATGGCCTGTGCACTGTATTCAAGCCTCAATTGTAGTTTGCAGCTTCTTCATAATCTCGGCAAAAGCAACTCAATTCTACTCTCAACAAATTAACCATTATAAATTGTTATATTAAGGAATGAAATTATATATTTTATGTTAAGAGTTAAAATAACATTAGACTAATTACATTTGTTTCGTTCTAGGTGTCCACTGCCGTTGTTGAACCTTACAACTCCATTTTGACTACGCACACAACTCTGGAACACTCCGACTGTGCCTTCATGGTGGACAATGAAGCTATCTACGATATCTGCCGAAGAAATTTGGACATTGAGCGACCCACGTACACTAATCTTAACAGACTGATCGGCCAAATTGTTTCCTCCATCACAGCATCTCTTCGTTTTGATGGTGCCCTCAATGTTGATCTCACTGAATTCCAGACCAACTTGGTACCATACCCTCGAATCCACTTCCCTCTGGCAACTTATGCTCCTGTCATTTCTGCAGAAAAGGCATACCACGAACAGCTGACTGTCGCAGAGATAACAAATGCCTGTTTTGAGCCTGCAAACCAGATGGTGAAATGCGATCCTCGTCACGGAAAATACATGGCTTGCTGCATGCTGTACCGTGGTGATGTTGTGCCCAAAGATGTAAACGCTGCCATTGCCACCATTAAAACCAAGCGTACCATTCAGTTCGTCGACTGGTGCCCCACTGGATTCAAGGTGGGTATCAACTACCAACCTCCAACTGTTGTTCCTGGAGGCGATTTGGCCAAAGTGCAACGCGCGGTCTGCATGTTGAGCAACACAACAGCTATCGCTGAGGCTTGGGCTCGGCTTGACCACAAATTTGACTTGATGTATGCTAAGCGTGCTTTCGTCCATTGGTACGTCGGCGAGGGTATGGAAGAAGGTGAATTCTCGGAGGCCCGCGAGGATCTTGCAGCCCTCGAGAAGGACTACGAGGAGGTCGGTGTTGATTCCGTCGAAGGAGAGGCCGATGAAGGCGATGAATATTAAAACAAAAACAACATATTTTTCATTCTCTTCTTTAATCAGTATTTATTTTTGTGACAAAAGAAAAAGAGAATAAAGTATCGTATGTCATCCATTGATCCAAAAACAAATCATTACATCTGCACAAAGAATTTTTTAAAAAAATATTTGTCTGGCAGGGATTTTTGTAATTAAAAATTCCATTTAAGACATAGATTTTTTTGTTATTACAGAAATCTTGAATGAGAAAATAAAAACAAATAGGCTATGTACTATGGAGACAAAAAATGTTCATTATATCATACTAAAATTTCAAAGAAATCATTTTACACAACATATATTTAAAATATTATAAATCATAATCATTCCAGCTGGAAGATTTATATTTATTTCATTTTGTATTTTATATTATTTTGGATTATTTTAAACTTTTTTACTGGGGCCAATTTTAGCCTGATATTCTGGAAATAACGAAAATTTATTTCTCTACAGAGAAAGGAAGAGAATATGTATGAGAAAGAAAATAAATTATTCTAAAGAATTAACGTTTCAGATTCTTTATTTTAACACTATTTTTGACACCAGAGATTCTCAACCTATTCTACTGATGTACCACCATATTTACTATAGAGAATATTAATGCGCCATCAGTTATTCTGGAAAAAACACATATATATATATATATATATATATATATATATATATATATATAATATGAAATAAAATCTTTGAATTTAACGTCCCACTATTATTCCCTTTAGGCTAAGGGAGACGATGATGATGATGATGATGGAAGAATTGGTGGAATGAGAAAGTTGGAGTATCCCGAGAAAACTCACGAGCATGATGTCGATCATAAAGTTACTTGACCAAGGATCGAATATATATATACAGAATTTATATATTTTCTTGAGTGAGATGGTTAGCTAAACGTAAACATGCCTTAACTTTAATCTTAAATTGGGTTCAATGTTTAACTTATTCCTGTGTTTGATTTTTACCTACATAATACAAGAAAATCCACATTTAAAGAGGTAAATAATAGAAAGCACCAATAGAAATTGTGTAGCTTTACCATATGGAAAGAATGTCGAGAAAGATCTTTTTTGACTACCACATTTCATATTTTTCTCAGCCCAGAGAAGTTTTTTCACACAAGTTTGTAGAAGTTATGCGTACCATCCCGTAGTAATTCGTGTATCATAGGTTGAGAAATCATTTTGAACACGATCTCCATTCAGAAGAGAAACTGAGTATCTTTATTATTTGTGAATCAATACAAATGACATAATTATTAAAATTACGTCAAAATAATGGGGTGCGAAATAAGAACGACATAATCCAATTAAATGCATCTATGTAATTGTTTGTGTTATAGTTGCATCGAACGTAGATGCACAGCAGCACAAATCTCTCTTCAACATTGGCGGGGACAGTTAAGACTTTTCCCATATATATATATATATATATATATATATATATATATATATATATATATATATATATATATATATATATATATATTTTTTTTTTTTTTTTGGGGGTTGTTCAAAATTTTTATGAAGTTGAAAAACAATGCTGTGGAGGATCAAAGGAGCAGAGCTGTCTCCAACGTTGGGAGGCGGGCAGATTTTAAGTTTATTCTGGGGGAACATCAATCTCATCTCACGTTCCTGTGTGGCAATCGGACAAAAATCCTCAAATTTCTCCCCAAAAACACATTTCAAATCTGATTATTGAGGGGAACAGTCCCCCTCAGTTCCAAGATTGGAGAGGACATGCCTCCCTCACCCCCCAGGATTTGCGCCAGTGTAGATGCACATGCACATGATAGTAATCACGATAAATTGTTATGGGTGCTAAGCTTTAAAAAATGCATCTAATTACCTTAAAACGTAACACCTGTTTTACTTTGGAAAAGATTTAGAACACGTATAGATACATGCATGCAATGGGATAATTGTGAGCAATCAGAACATTATTGTCACGTCATGTATTTCATGCAACGATGGCATAATGTAATATATTGTTTAGAATAAACGTGAAAAAATAATTGTAAGACCCATGATATTAAGGAAAAACAATTTAAGGCTGGTTTAAAGGGACAAGTTTTGCCGATAGATGTCAATACAGTCTTCGTATCTCTCTCATGTATTTTTTACCTTTCACGAAAATGCACGATTTCTCTTACAAAATTCAACCTAAAGACTTCAAATTTTTAGAGAAGGAACTTCATAACCTATCGAATTCAATAATCCGTGCCGGTTTTTTATTTAGAATTTTCTTCATTGTTAAAATGGCTTGATTATTGAAATGGATATCCAAACCTTTAACAATATAACTTAGAACACTAATAGAAATAGTGTGTTCTTGAATAAAATCATGACAATTCAAAATCTTCTTTTCTTTATTAGTCCAACAGATTATCCTTTATAATCAACAACTAATTTCGCTTTCCATCCGCTTGAGGACTTTTGAAGCTAAAATAGTAATAACAGACAAAGAATATCCAGAAAATAATGTCCGGCAAAATACTGGGCTGGACTAATGGGAGGTTCTCGACACAAAAGAATAAAAAAAGAAAAAAAAAACGTGAGCAAGGTATACTTCTACGCCTATACTAACACTATATATTAATGCCAACACCAACAGGGAATATGGAGACGAACTTCGTCTTACATTCTTCGTTGAAATTAGTTCTATAGGGTGCACAACAGTCAATCAAATTCGTGTAATGTCAAGAAAGAATAGAGCCCTTCGTCGATGTTTTTCTTGACGTTACAAGCAAAGGAAAGAGAAAATTGACTGTTTATCAGGCTTAGTAGCTTTTTTTTTTAAAAAATAAAAAGTAAAATGGAAATGAGAAGAATGTAATAACTATATAGAGTTGTGTTACATAAACTATTGTTCTAGAAAATATACGAGGGCTATTTTTTAAACCTCCGTTAAGCTACCAGAGGTGAAACAAATGAAATGATGAAACGAGAATAAGATAAAGCTGTTCATTGGACTTCGCCTTGATACACATTCCACCATTTATTAATTGTGGATCAGAAAGCATGAAAACATAAGTGCAATTGAAACGCCCGTTAACTGACGTAATTCGATTTCTTTAGGAGGATGCTAAATTCCATGTATTTCCAGGATCAGACAGTTGAGAAATCATAATCTGCACTTTTTACGATCCACATGGTTCACGCAGTCATCACGGTTGTTTGCCGCCATAGATCTCCACCCTTGGCCACACTCGTCGTGTACATCGGTAGATTCAATAGCATAGCCAGGATGTGTGTTTGGGGGGGGGACAAGTGTTGTTATAAGTACATATAGAAAAATTACAAACAAAAATATATAAACCTATATATATATATATATATATATATATATATATATATATATATATATATATATATATATATATATATATATATATATATAAATTACAAACATCAAAGTACCAAAGTACATAGTCGGACCTCTTTGGGGGGGTGGCCTCTCTGGGCCCCCCTTTCCTACGCCACTGGGTAGATCCTTCTTTAAGGTTGGTTTAAAGGGACAAATTTTGGCGATAGACGACACTACAGTTCTCATACATCTCTCATTCACGATTTCTCTTACAAATTTCAAAGTACAGACTTCAAATTTTTAGAGAAGGAACTTCATAACCTATCGAATACAATGATCCGTCCCGATTTCTTTTATTTATAATTTTCTTGATTGTTGAAATGGCTTTATTGTTGAAAAAGAATGTCCAAATCTTTAACAATATACTGTTTCAACAGTTCTGTAGTTTGAAATTTGTAAGAGAAATAGTGAATTTTCGTGAAAGGTAAAAAATACATGAGAGAGATATGAGGACTGGAGTGACATCTATCGCCAAAACTTGTCCCTTTAAAGTTTAAACCAACTTTAAGCTCCTTTCAGCACTCGTACACACAACCATCAGTTACATATTTCCCACCGTAATCCTTAACTATTCAACGATTAATTACAGCTGTATTATGTCCTTCCACTTTGATAAATCGAATAATATCATTTAGTTCACACTTGCGGACACTTCGATCCGCTACTCTACAATTATTGAGTGCAAGAGTCTTCTATCAGTATAGGGAAAGGGAAATCAATGAACAGCTGTATCTTATTCCCCTTTCTTTATCTCGAAGTACCATACACTGAAAATATGTAATAAAATTAAAGTGTGGAGGTTTAGAGTGTTTCAATTTTGGCATATGTAACATGAATTCGCGCATGGCTCAACAAATAACTCAACTTTTATGAATGCCCTGTATGTGCTGTGTGGCGTCCTGCATGTCAGCTTATTTGCTGGACATGTACAGAATTTGTGACATTAAACACATGACCTGAGTCTATCCCTGTATTGTGTTGCTGAGGCGAGTTTCCCATCTGACTTCAAAACGGACATTTTATTCTCAACTAATTAGTATGGTTGAACTGGTATCTTTTTTTTTTTTAAATATATTTAAATGACTTGCTTTGTGAATACTAAATTCTGTAGAGTGGGTGGTGGGAAGATGCAATAGTTTTTAATCATAAGACAACAGCAAACAGAAGACTGAAACTTACAGAATAAGTAGTTTAGTCCTTCCGCCAGACCCTGTGTGACGGTCTTCAAAGAACTAGATACACTGAGAAAAAAATGTAGGTGGCGTACTTAAAAAGATAGGTTACATGCGTAATTCCTGTAGTTTTTGGACTTAACGTACAGCAGACGTATAACTGAAAATGCATGTTAAAGAAAATCGCAACTTTACGACGAAAACAAAATAATTTTGATTTAGTTATAAGAGATTAAATGAACATTAAGACAACCCAGAAAGTGCAATAAATCTTTCCTCAATGAATATAATGTTAAATCGTTAGTCACTAGAAATATTCAGAAGACAATAACGTACAAACATGCATTTACAAACGTAACGTGGTGCATTATTTTGGAACATAGTCTGACATGAGCACGACCTTATCTGCTCGTTAACCTGTAAGTGAAAACAAGTAGGGTCTAAGATTTCCTTAGTCTGTACGATTACAAACAACTAGGGCACTTAGCAGGATCTTCAAAACATGTAGCATGAAACCATTTCTGACAGGCAATTTCCTTATCCAATCCACTTTAGGACTATCTGGATCAAACAATACAACCCACAAACACTGCAATAGCTATCCGATTGTGTAGCACAAGTGCTTTTCCTTCTTCCCCTGGTGTTGATGGTTTTGGTGGAAGATTGTTTCGCAGACGGATTTGAAACATCCAAATTCAATACAGACTCCTATCCTTTACGTCGGACGTTTCTTAGTACGAGAACTGGTACAGGACAAATATTGAAAGATACTTGCGGAGACGTTTGAACTGCAGCGGTCAACTGTACACTGGTCGAAGAACGGTCAAAGAAGCAGAGCGTGTTGGCGTATCTTCATGTGAAAGTTGGTCAGGCGATGTTTTCGTAGACGTAAATGTGTTTTTAATTCTTCATTCTTACTAAGCAAGGCGAGAAGGTACCGGCTGCGGCTCTACTGCCAGATATCGAGAAGGCAACATCAGGAAATCGTGAAGGATTAAAAGCAAAAAGTCCACAGGCTTCAAACCTTGACGAAGCGTTTTCAATTGTTGCAGACTTCTGCCAAGCCTCCTGTAGAAACAGTCCAAATTAGTTACGGCTCACCTTTCGTCCCAGATGACTTTGTATCTAATTTCGCACTGCCTTGTAACAATAATGCTTCAACGGCTTAAAGAAAGCGCGATCAAGAGGCTGGAGCCAATGAGTTGAGTGGATTGGCAGACAGAGTACTAGAATATTATGTTCTGATGCTATACGAAGCATATCTGAGAATTGTGATACCTGGAATTTATTCATCCCTCCTGTTTGTATTTTTCTACTGCCAATTGCAAGCTTTCTTCAGACCACTCCGCTTGTTGAGACGTTTGTTGATATATCACATAGCATTGTATGCAAAGAAAAAAAGGAGTATATTTAATCACCATAATAGAAGTGTAATCGTGTATATTGAACGAGAAAAGCAACGTTATCTTATCTCTTACGTTTGTACCAATCTACAGGTATCCACATATTTCTCTTGCATTTTCTGTAGTAATAAATTTCAACCACTTCAACCAGGTTTTGGTAGAATGTTACAGATAGTCATGGTACTTTACTTTGACACGCTGAATTGTTTGCAGAAAGAAATAACTTCTCCCTGTCTGTTACCGCTTTTGTTCTATGGCGATAACCACTGAAACCGGAAATGACTAATTTGAACTATTTCCGGTTTGAATAGAAAGTTAAAAGATAAGATAAAACCTATCCTTGGGGCGCTGAATCGATTGCAAAAAGCTGCATCTCGATAACTCGTACCGTTTTCGCTCTGATACCTGTCGATAGACGGACGGACAAAGCCGTTCTACGCGTCCGACACTTATGCATAACACAGTTTGGAAGTCTGAAAAGGTAAAATACAGCAAGGTGTTGCTGCCACGAGTAGTTCCATTTTCAACTTAACAACGCGTACCATGTAACAATTCCCATAGCTTAGCGTCCAGGTAGTCAGGCTTGAACTTCTCTAAATTTCCACACAGCTTAACTGAAGGAACTCGATTTTCTCACTATCTTCATTTTCCTCAAAAGACAGGAACATTGATACAATTTCTTCAAAATTTCTCGGCAACATTTCTTTCTAATTCACATAAGGTTCCTCAGTGAGCACTAAGCATATTCCAGCGATACAGAATTCCTCAGATTTCTCCTTTCTGTGGACGACGTTCATGAGTTCTAAAATGTAGAAGTATAAAAAGACATGGGCACAATTGCTAAACTGCAGAAGACATGTAGTTTAAGAATTCTTCACTTTAGGACTTTTCCATCTATATGAGTTTTAGCAATTCTGCACATACAGCACGTAGCCGAAGGACGTTGCAATTCTTAAATTGTTACGTTTGGATTATACATTGTAACGAAAGCTGAGGTAATTTGGTATCTCACCACAAGGAACACGACTGGGTCTAATAACATACTCTTATTCAAGATATCTTGTTCATTTTTAATCCATGTTAACATGGGTTCAGCGGCTCTACCATATTGTTATAGTCCTTCAATAATTCTTCCATGTTCAGCACTGTAGATCTTTCATTACGCTGAACCGTACGACATACTAAATTTTCGATCGTGTTGCCTGAATGATTTTTGGAAATTTGAGCAAACGAAGCTGCAACGGCAGTTTTAGCCTGTTCATTAAAAACAATCTTCGAACACTAGCACCTATCTGTTTAATAATCGATCTCGTCGTGTCGGTCATGAAGTTTCAATTGTTTTTACATCAAGTGTCGCGTGTTTCCACTTCTTCCGTCTCCATTATCTTTGAACCATTACTAGCTCCAGCCTCGCTGCAATCCGAGCAAGGTCAGAAACGGAAATCTTTGTCGCCATCTTGTCTACTCGTCGGTAGTTAGGTAACAAATAAACAACTTGTAAAGATTATGCAATGTCATACATCAACATCAGTATAGCAGTAAATGCATTGCTTTAATATCATGATTCACAGATAGCACCCAGATTCTTTATCTGCATGAATAATTATAAACAGTTTTAATATAGTTTTTCGTTGGAACTTAAAAATATCATTTTCTAAATAATTGTTAAACCACGCGAAAAGTAAGTTAACATGGCTTAAGGTAAGATGATAGCATTACTATACTGCTAAATACATGCATACATTTGAATACAGAAATTAAGAGAAAAAAGTTAAAATAACTTCGTTCGTGATCTGAAAATGAGCACAGCAATCTTAGTTAACAACCACTCAATTAACACAAAAATTAGTTACAATTAAAAATGTTGATATTCTATGTTTTCACAAGTACAAGAAATGTGCAGTTGCAAAGATGATCGATAAACACCTGAAGTAGCGTGTTTCACATCTTGTATAAAATCTTCAGACATGCATGACCCATTTGTAATGTATCACGAGGGATCTTGGTTCTGGCAAAATCACGAACTGCAAACAAGGACGTTGAAATTACTTGTGCTTATGTATGTTTCATGACTCTTAAACACAATCGAGGTTGCGATTTGTTGAGGAAGGATCTACTATTGAAGTGGGATCGAACCACAACTCAGAATTTATATGAGACGGGGGTAATGGGAGGAAACATTTAAAAAAAAATGTAATACAAGGATGGATTGAAAGTTTGTGGCCTGACCTACACAAAAGTATTTGGATAAATTTTGTTTTATTTTTCTGTATAATCCCACGCGATCGAGATACATTTACGTCAACTCTCCGATAACGCTATTCTAGGTCAACCCCTTTTAAAATTGATTCCTCAAGCCCTGCAAAATATTTCAGTACAGCACTTCTGCATCCGAAAAAAAATCGCTGACTCCCTCCAAAAAACTTTTTCAGGTTTCTAAACAAGTGAAAGTCCGAGGAGGTCCGATTAGGCGAAAAGGGAGGGTGCGGCAACAGTTCAAACCCACAGGAATGAATTTCTGATATGGGTACAAGGGGTGTGTGAACGCGCGCATTGTGCTGGTGAAACAACGCCTTTCTTCGCAGCATTCCTGGCCTTTTATTTTGATTTTCTCATGCAAACGTCGTAGAAGGGTGAAGTAGTATTCAGAATTGACAGTCTTTCCCTTTTCCAAGAAATCAATCAGGATAAAATCCCTAGCATCCCAAAAAGTTGATACTATAACTCTGCTTGGCGACAAAACTTGTTTGGCTTTTTTTGGGACAGGAGATTCAGGTCGTTTCCATTGCTTCGATTGTTGTTTTGATTCCAGTTATTTCCGTTACACATTTCCATCACTTCCGCTGACTTAGCGCCTTATAAACTC
The DNA here is from genome assembly GCF_964235325.1 of Thermobia domestica. NCBI lineage: Eukaryota > Metazoa > Arthropoda > Insecta > Zygentoma > Lepismatidae > Thermobia > Thermobia domestica. Next base: position 25,227,087 of record NC_137468.1, on the reverse strand, counting down.
TTCACCTGAAACAATAGAGAAATGAAATTTTACACAGTGACTACCAACGAATATAGCTACTCAGCTATATACAAACATAAAATTATTGCTCCCTTCCTAGTCAAGTCACAAACTTTCCAATCCACTCTCGTATCAACTTGCATGTGATCTAGGAACATTCTTTTGTGTTGTATACACGTAAGAAATGATTTAGGTTTATTAATGGATAGCTACCCACCCACTCATCCACATACGCACATAATGGCAATTATATTGATTCCTATTTTCCAAACTTTGGGGTATTGGGATCATTAATCATTCCATAATAATATAACGAATAAAAATAAATAATGCTAATATATATAAGCTCTCTAACTATAAGGCTAATTCATTCCGCGTAATATATTAGGTAATTATTGAAACAAATAAAGCCGTTTGCCTCATTTTAACTGTTAAAAATATATCCATTTAAAATGTACAGTAACGGATCATTTTGTAGGGGGTGATTTCCGTTACTGCAAACAGACTTCCATCAATTTAGTGCAGAAATAACTAAACGAGAATAATGACATAACACACAATAGATGAGTAAATGAGACTCAGTATCGAAAACTACCTACAAATGAAACATCAAAAGTGTCAGACATAACTTAATCAAGAAGAAAAGATATATTTGTAGCACACTGCTGACAACTATTTCAATAACTAGTAGAATAGCATCGTTAGCTATAGTAGCGGAATTTTAGCAAGAGAACGTGCTCCATCAATTTGCAAAATCAAGGTAACGATTTTTTTAAGACTCATATGGCATCATTTTCATTGATTATCTGCAAAAGGATAAGGATTATGACACCTTATTAGATCGTTTTCACAAAGAACTAATGAAGAAGCAACCCATTTAATGTAGTAATATTATCCTTCACCAGGACAAAGCCCCGGAGTCCCATTTCTGCGATTGGCATGGTCAATATTGTCGAATTATACTACGAACTGATACCTCATCCATCACATTCTCCAGATTTGACTCTCGGAATTTTTAACTCGTCAGAAACCTGAAGACCGGGCACGGTGGAAGAAGAGCGGTATCTGATGAAGAGATCATGCTTGATCCAAACTTCTATCTTTTTTCGCATTTGGCATATTTAACCTCAAAGAGGGCATAAAAACATTTGGGAAAAGTTGAACAAAGTGTATCCAGCTAAGAGGAAACTATGCCGAAACATAAGTTTATTTTCAATACGCAACACAGTTCTTCCATTCCAAAGTCATGGGGTTATGAAACACCTGTGGTATGCATTTTCGTGGTTTTTTTATGTAAAGGCAGTGGTCGAAGAGAGACGGTTTGCGGTGGTATGCCATACCGCCTCTGGGTTTTCAATGATGAAGGCATACTGTCTCTAGTTTTTCAGTGATGAAGACATACCGTTACTGAAAAGCAGATGCTAAATATATTTTGTAAATCTATTTTTGTATACAGTAATTGAATAATGGCTTTGCACGCAAAAGGATTTTATTTCTTATGTAGAAATAATTTCTAAGTTAACAACACCAACATTTTTGTTATCTTTTTTCCTAACTTTTGTTCTTAAAATGGTGTGTTTTCAAAGAAGTTTATCTAATTTATATTTTGATGTGCCATATTGAATCGTTTCTTTCTTATGTATGTGTGTGTCTTCTTGCCATAATGCATATATATATGCCGTGTTTTGAGAATGGGCGGATTTAGGGGTTGTCTGCTGTGGGAGTAGATCTTCCGGGGTTTGGAATACCCCACAGTCGAATAGGGGGTCAGTGAGTTTTCCCGCAGGAAACTGTTAATATCCTCATTATTGGTCTTTGAGCATTTTCGTGTATAGTATAATTCTCTATAGTACAACATAAAGGGGTATATTTTATTATTATTATTTCCAGAAAATGGTTGGCGGAGGATCATGTCCCTTTCACCCGTAACTATACAGAAGCTCTCCATTGGTTTTCAGTTATTATGTATATAGAAACGCAACCTTTTAGGCAATATACCCTCACTGTATTTCATTCTATTTCAGCATTTAGACAGCCGGTATGTTGAGTCAAAATCGTAATAAAACATACCACTTCTGCCTTCTTTTCATTTCGAACACTGTGTAAAGGTACCCTGAAAGTCTTTTTGCGCAAATATTCTTGAATGTTCTAGAAGTAAGGATTGCTGGATGAAATGGATAGATTGGTCATAGACACAGCATGCGTATTCTTAAACATCCAAACTATCAGTGTGAGCACCCTCATTACAATGAGAAACGAACCTCCTTATCATTACGGTAATACTATATATACTTCGACCTGGGTGTAAGTTGTTTTGGGTTAGTTTACTTATTAAGAGTTCAACGACCATCTTGAGGACTCAAGTTATATGAGATCTGGAAACGACAACTTTATGTAGGATGCAAATTATATGATGAGCCTTTATCGGGAATCAAACTCGATACAAGGTTTCTCGTACTAAAGGTGAAAATTCTAGCCATTTATTCTCTCAGAAGCTAAAAGAAAATAACGCCAATCAATTCTCTATTATATTTCACGATTTTTAACTATTCTGCAGTTTTCTACAGTACAACTACCAAAAATCTGAATTCTCGTAATGGAAATCAACTTATGCAGAATGTACACGCATGTCTATAAATATGTTGTTGTAGGAGTATAATTTGATAACGAATTCACCCGGTATTTCTTATAATGTTAGTATGTGTATAATCGGCGAAGACACGTATGTGGCAAATTTCATGTCAAAAGAGCAGTAATAAAGAACAATAAAACGAAAATAAAACTTTCTTGTCCATTTAGCAACATTTTGTTTCACTCATTATAATTTTCATATTTATAATCATTTTCCTATGAAATTTACAACAAATATAAATTTTCCAATTATACATATAGTATCAGTATTAAAAGTACCCTGCAAAATCATTATCAAATTTTATTCTTACAAGAAGACAGTTATAGATATGCGACAATCATTTTGGACATGAATGTACGTCGAGTTGCCCTTCTGGGTAAGCCCTTGATTTACTTTAACCATTAATCTAATGATATTTTCCTTAAGGGGAACGTTACTTTCATGAAACATGGCGTTTTTGCACACAATCGATTTTGTCTGTCTATAGTTTTGATGATGTGACGTGTCTTGCGACATCGCCTTTGATTTTGTGTTTCATTATTGCAACACACAGTGGTGGAGGTGAATCATAGATGACGAATGTTGGACAGGAAGGGAGTGCCAGGGGCGATGTCAATGCAGTGATAAACGTTTTCTGTTCTTCTTCTGACTCCATTACCTTTAGCTCAATTGCTGTTATTTGTTCCACTACGACCATTGTTCCGGGCGGCGGCCAGCTTACCATTAACTGCAAGAGCAGAACAAAAGAAGGTGCTTTGGCACGAACTCAAGTTCTACTTGTTTATTTGCCGGAGATAAAGATATTGATAGTTTAGTTTTATGGACATATTATCTAATAAACACTATAGTTATCCAAATCTTTTCATCTAGTACTCTTTAACTTCAATCCGTATAGCATAATTCATAATATTAAATCATCAGAGGCTGTTGTGATTGAAATCACATCGGTAAAAATTAACCGATGATAAATAATGTTATATTCTCATCAGTCTTGTATAACATTTTGGACATTCTAGAAGTTAATTTTCTTCCTTTAGTTTGTAGCGATAAAATTTCAAGTTTTACCGATATGACTTGCCTCACGACCTGCGCCTGATCCACATTTTCCTTGCACTGCAAGATAACCATTCTTCCAGATTTCGGGTGTGAATATGAAGCAGTAGGGTTGGGGGAGATGAAGCCATATTTATTATCCACATGCTAAATCCTATATATTCAAAACTTCGGAGGAGGATGGAATTCTAGAACTTTGTGGGGAGGAAATCTCCCATTCATGTGTCTGCATAAAACACTGAAGCTCACGAAGGATATCACATGACCACCAGATGGCAGACATTCGACTCGTTCATGCGTGATTAGGGTAACCGCACGCGCACGCCTTCACCAGAGGACTATTTCTTAAAGCTACTAGTTTTGTAATACTAGTGTGAAATTTCAAAATGAAACATTTTACAAATACATATATCATAAGAACATGACAAATTACAGGTATCGGAGTATTAGTATTTAGAAATGACTGTTACTGTTAGTTCCTGCTTTCACGATATTTTACAACTTTAAAAAAAAAAATTTCAAGATTAGTAACTTTGAGGAATAGGTCCCAAGATATTCCCGGCTTGAGGACAATCCGTCGGTAAAGGAGCGAAATGGTGTAACTCGAAGAACCATGATTTGAGATATGAACACCATCCATCATTATTTAACCTGCTCTATCAACCATAAAATGTTCATAACTGAATTAATTATGTTGAGGGAGACAATGAACTTTCTGGAAATGGTATATCTCAAAATGAGTAGCACGTTATATCGTTAAACGTGAAAATTTAGACTAAATTATTCTTCTGTTAAATTCAAAAATCAAAATACGTCACTTAGCCCTTCAGCGACTAATTGTCCTGCTGTTTCCCGGTTTATATTCTGTCCCACTTGAAGTTGTGACAACTTTGTGACTCTTTTTTTGTGTGCCTTATCCCTATTTCAATATTCAAAAATATTATTTTTTTGTTACATAACTTTATATTAACAGTTACATACGTAATCTTAATAGTTTGAGTGTTGGTAGAGAGAGTTACGTCACGACATACAATTCATTTATTATCTTTAATTCTAAGATGCTTGTTACACGTATTTTCCTGACACTCATTGCAAATGCATTCAACAGGAATGAGGTAATAATGGCTTCTGTGCTGGTTAGATACTATCTGGCGATGGTAGAAGTTAAAGTAAACTTCCCACCAAATTGTCCCAGTTTGGGAAAGTTACCTACCCCAAGAAAATGTCCCGGTTTGGAACAGCAGAAATATGATAACACTATGCGTAATCAACGCATTGACTACCTATTTTGGGCTTCCTAGACTGGTGTTCGCAGTCTGTTATTAAAACGGTCCTCAATTCTTTCATAATGCTTGGTAACAACAGAAGCCATGTCAGGTTTTGCTTTAGTGGTCAAGGTCTCTCCACCAATATAAGTATAGTTTTACATGTTTTCCATTGTTATATTATTATACGAACTATTGATTTATATATATGAAGCAATTGCTTCTCACACCTCCCAAGGTCAAGATCAAAAATGCCATTCCCTCACTAGGAATTAAATCCTCCAAAAGCGTGCAAGCTAACCGATTCGTTGCATTATTGTTATTATTATTCCACATTTTCTCCACTTTTCATGTGATCAGGAAATTTAGTAATATATAGGTCATCCAAATATGTTAGGTCTACTTTTTCTTTCTGTTTTTGCCTGTATCCTGCAACGATAACGTTTATGGATATTTAGTTATAGGCAGTGCTGTAGTCCTAAAATTTTCATAGGGTATACGTTGTTTTGTGATCATATATGATTGTCATAAAAGACGTAGAAGGCACTTTTTTTCTTTTTAAATGAAAACGCATGTGTTGATTCAATTAAAATATAAAGCATACATTACTGTTTTATAGTCTAGAAGCATTTCGTGCCATCTTCTTGATGACACTTCTTACTTAAATCGCCACTTCCAAAGACTCCCGCCAACCATTCACGGCACCATTCGATTCATTCCATGCGCTTCACTCCCCCGTCCCATGGCTCCGGGTCCATGTGTCTTAAAATCACAAATCTATTTATCATCAACAAGCCATAGCAAGGTTGACTTCCAAAAAGAGCAGTCTACATCCGAGGCTTATCTTTCTACTGTGTTCGATCCCAGGTTATAAATGCCGGGTGATCGGCCCGGCACAATCCCCAACCTGGGGGACCAGACTGACTGCAGTTCTCGAAGAAGTGGGCGATGGAGGCGCCACATCCCGGCGTCCGGGTTATCATTGGAGTCATGGCCCAATTAAATAAATAAATATAAACGAAACAAAAGTAGAAAGTACTAATATGTTTTGAAGCAGAAGGTGCACTCTAACGACTACCGTACATTAAGCAGAGGGTATACGGTGTGTACCGCCATGTACCCTCGACTACAGCTCTGGTTATAGAGCAACAAGACCAATAGTCCGGTACTTTATGATAACAATTCTTATGGCCAGACTTGTTTAAACTTGTTTTATTTATGCTGTTAAAGATGTAAGAAGTGAGGAAGCCGTAAGTGATTGAAGTGTATTTTTAATTTCTGCGAAATGAATGGTAAGTATTAAGGAAATATAACGTTTAAAAGGAATAAAAATAGTTTAATTTATTTAAATAATTATCGTAATAAGTTCTGTAAAGTAATTTTAAACGAACTGGGATCGCAATGTTTAATTATATATGTGTGTTCCATCTGGAGTTTGTCGGAAATTTCTTACAATTTTGCATAAGTCCGGTATTACGCACTCCTGTATTTTCTTTATGACTTTTTCTTCAATTCTAGCTTTCTCAAGTGCATTTTTCAACGTCTTGTGGACCACTCCTGTATTCGATATTACTTCTGGTATTATTTTCACATGTTTCATTTTCCCTTGTTCTTTTATGTTTCGGGCTAGTTTGTATTTTTCTATGGTTTCTTTATGTGATATCTGCAGGTTTATTGTGTTTGGTATTGTGATGTCTATCAGGTATGTCTTTTCTTTCTCTTTGCTTGTTACTGATATTCGGCCAGTTATAACTTCTTTAACGATTAGATTGTTCTTTCCCAGTAAAGTTTGTCAGTTTCTAGTGTGCCATCCGGTAGGTGCTGTAATATAGTGCTTCTTCTGGTATTATTTTCTGTTTCATTGCTATTTCTTGATGTAGGATTCTTTGCACCTGCAGGCTGTCATTGCACTGATAACGATGCCAATTTCATGATGGTGGTGCTGTTGGCAAAACAGTCGGATCCTATCAGCAAGGTAGTGAAAGAATTACATAGGCTACTTGGATGTCAAGTGGACTAACTCCAAGATTCAACATTTCTAGCAGTGAAATTTGAAGTTCAACAGTTCATCAATAATTCATATTTCTGTTGTGTTGAAGAGCACGGTGGCTCAGTGGTAGAACGTTCACCGTGGGGTCCCTGGTTAGATCCCAGCTAGTGCCAAGTGGGCTTAGTGGCGAACAAACACCGTGTTCGTGGGTTTAGTAGGGGTTCTCTTGTTTCCTCCCATTTTATTAATTCCTGGATTGCATTCATTTCTCATTATCACCGTCTCCTTTAGTCTAGCTGGCATAACTGTGGGAAGTAAAACTGAAATATTTAATTTCTGTTGTGTTGGCCATCAAAGCTGTCTTGTAGTTTATAATTTACTGTAATTTATGGTTTTATAACTTATTGTTTACATAAATCTATTTTTAAAAAGGTATCCATCCATAGAAGTGAATAAAAACACTAGTCTATTTTTCATTTTTATTTTTTATTTTTATTTATTTATTTATTTATTTATTTATTTTTAGTTAGGTCACTTAGCATTCAAGCGGTCCACATGGACAAGAAAAAAGATGACTATAATGACATATATTACTGTGACACCGAAGAGGCAATGATCTGAGCATGTGATATATATATCACATGCTCAGATCATTACCGGATATAAATTACCGGATAGGAAGAGACAAGAATCTACCTAAGAAACATCTCTATACAAGGCGGCGTGGCGAAATCAAAAAGCACAATGCTGTAACGTGCAAATGCAAAAGATTTGCACAACACAGATGATTGTAGTAGCTTGGAAAGACTTTTATTCAGCTCAGAATTATCAGGGATTCGTGTTCATGATGATGATTCCAATCAGATTCCAAGTTTTTTTTTTTTTTTTTTTACTTCACAATTTTTAATTTCCGAAACACAGTCACCGAAATTTATTACTATAGGCCCTATATCATGAGTCCCATTACATCAAATAATCTCAAGAAATTCAATGCATTTTCCATAATTAATTATTAGATTCTTGTTTAATTGAATAGTAATCTTAATCTAATTAATTTTACTGATTTCTTTGTGTATGATGAAGTATTTAAATATCTCTTATTCAATTTAAATGTTTCTTCGAACACTAGGTTATGTTAGTATTTTTAAACGAAAGCTATTTTAATGAAAATTAAATTTATGTAATGCAATATAAATACATTTTTTACAGAAAAAATATTAAATTAAACATAAATAAGAAATCGGTGCATCTTCCAATTACATTCCCGTTTACTACAAAAAAAGAAGAAAAGTAAGTTAAGCCCAAACAGTACAAAAAGTTGGGCCAAAGTACGATAATCACGAAAGATTGGCCAAAAAAGAAAATCAATTGTCTTCATAGGTTCTTTAGTGTCACGAGAGCTTATTCAGCTTGGCACTTGGAAAACTTGCTTGACTTAAAATAGTAATAATAATAATAATAATAATAATAATAATAATAATAATAATAATAATAATAATAATAATAATAATAATAATAATAATAATAATAAAGTAGGCTCAACATTAAAAATTGTTGTTTGGAGCAGCCTCTAGAGTCTATGAACTTTTTAGTGGAAGATCCAACGTTAAGATTTTTGTTGAGTGGAATTTAGTGTCCCTCTTGAACACTGACGCTTATATGAGACAGAGTTTAAAATCCTACAGCTTAAGGATAATTAGAATTAGCAGTTACATTCCTTGGTTTTCGGTATTTATGGCCATGTTAGTCCATGAAGTATGAGGAATGAAGTCCTTTGGCGGTCACACTATTCGAAGAATTGTGGAGGAAGAAAGGAAGCGATCTGGGATCGTTCTGTTAGGCACCATTCCGACATTTGCGGGGTGTGAATGAGGGAAACCCAGGAGAAACCTCAATCAGAATGGCTGGCCTGAGAAAGCTGTCACACCTTCCCGACCGAGTGTTCCCACCGGGAATCGAACCCAGGACCGTTCGCACCAAAGCGAGAGTATTAGCGACTATACTATGCGGGAGCACTACAGTTTAAAGAAGAATCCAAATCATCGTAATAAGTTTACATTTCAATTCTTTTCCAAGGGAATTAAAGAGGGTGCGGGAGGTAGAGCGTTCACCTCCGGCGCTTGGGATCCCTGGTTCTATCCCATCTCGCGCCGTGTGGACTTTGTGGTGGACAAACACCGTGCTCGTGGGTTTTCTCGGGGTTCTTCCATTTCCTCCCACTTTCTTCATTTCACCATTTCATTCATTACTAATCATCACCGTCTCCTTTAGCCTAACCGACATAACCGTCGGACGTAAAACTTAAAGATTTCATTTAATTTTTCCAAGGGAATTAAACCCAGGATACCGTACACCAAAGTCGTGTGTGCTATCAGGTAGACTAGGGCTATTTGTACAGTATTTTGTGTATTATTGTTGATAAGCTATCATTAATCCAACTATTTTTTAGTGGCATTCCCTTTCATTCGCTAACCATTTGGCAAATTGCCACTGACAAGAGTTAAAAAAAATAAGGACGCTCTTTTTCAACATTTTTTTGATTTAATTTAATGTTATTACTACTATTGTTGGTGTTAATAATAATAATAATAATAATAATAATAATAATAATAATAATAATAATAATAATAATAATAATAATAATAATAATAAAATAATAATAATAATAATAATAATAATAATAATAATAATAATAATAATAATAATAGACACAAAATGCATATACCATTAGGCTAAGCATTTAGTAAAAGCAGAATATAATGGATCTAGGGATCCTTTGAATGACCGATGATTGAAAAGAGCATCAGGAGGTAATTACTGCGAGGGTGTAGCACGTGTACGTCAAATATATTAATCAACTAATGTATTCTATTTGAAATCATTGGAGGAAATAATTACGCTATTCTTCCTTTGTCTGCAGTTATGTTATAGCCTCAAAAGTCAAGAGGTATTGGAGTAATTAGTGGGTGTTTCTATATTTTCCTTCTATATTATTTATCCATATATCATTCTATTCTATCTTTTCTTTTCTTTCCTGTATTGCTTTATTTTTCAGTGCTAATATTTTCTTAGTTCTTCCTGTTTTCTGATCTGATTTGTTCACATATTGATCACTGGCGAAACGAACCGTAAAAATTTGGACAGACATATAACACCACACACACACACACACACACACACATATATATATATATATATATATATATATATATATATATATATATATATATATATATATATATATATATGGAGAGAGAGAGAGAGAATGGAAACACCAGCTGGCGACCGCAGCGCCTGACTGTTAGTAATGGTGTTCTGACAAACTGCGTACTACGTGAAGAGCAGTAGAAAAGCAATATACAGTGAATTGAGCAGACGGTGATAGATAAAATGGGGACTTCTCTGATTTCCAAAGATCGTAAATTGTTTGCACTTGCTAAAGTGTTGCGAGGGTGCGTGCGAAAGTGGTAAATATATGGGAGTTGTCGCGAGGAACGATGTCTAAGGTGATGACGACCTATAAAACTCAAGACAAAATCACATCGGCAAGGAAGAACACTGGTTCAAAGAAAATTCTCAGTGACAGACTGCATTGAGCAGTAAAGAGACGACAGCGGTGCAAGTAACGGAAGAACTTATGCATCACCTCCCAAAGCATGTGTCGACAATCACAATGTGTCGCAAGTTCATGACATACACATACGGGATGTGTCGCGGGTGTCGCACGGGCGAAGCCGTTGATAACTGACCATCACACTTTAACAAGACGCAATGGTGTCGCGATTCATGCACATGGGCCGCTGATGGGAGAAAACGTCTAAAATGGCCGGATGAGTTGTCGTTCACCTTACTAGAAACCACGGACTAGCAAAATTATGATTTATGTGTAAATGATTGAAATATAATAAGTATGAGTATTATCCGGTATGGAACCTATTTTAAGTGTGATCTAATTTTGATTTTTCCTACAGTGTTGATTTTTGTATAATATTATCATAATCTGTTGCAAATTTTGACCTTAATAATATTTATTCAATGGTTCCAAGTTTTCGTTTACGTCACTTAGTAATGTTTGGACTTGACTAGCTTATATTTGGGCGTAGTAATACTAATGATTCCGTTTGTTACCCATTAAAATACATATCTTAGGAAAATTTTTCTAAGTTATGTGAATTTATATAATTCTAATACTTTTGTATTCTAAATACTGTATTCGATTTTTTTTTAATTTGGATAAATATTTTCCAAATTATTTATCCAGAAAATTCGATATACTCTCATATATGTTTACATTTCCATATGTTTTAATATATACATTACCATGGAAATATACATGTAAATCCCTGATTTGAGGAACGTCTTTGGTTAATTAGTTGAGGAAAATTGCAAATGGAAGCCAGTCGTGGTTAAGGTCCGCTCCGAAAAATGTTTAGCAGTTTTGGAAATTTTATTAGAAGTAAGGTATATTTGAAGCTCAAAGAGAAGTATTGAATTAAATTTGTTGAAGAAAACCTATTAAATAAGTGAATTTGGGAAAATATCTTAAGTGAAAAAGTACCTTTTGTTTCAGCAGTGATTTAACTTGTTTAATTTCTTCGCTGATTATTAAATCTTGAGCATGGCCCTAAGCTCTTATTTTGGATTATAGGATTCTTCAAAATTAAATTAGAACTAAATAAAAATGTTCTGGCAGTTTCAATATTACAATTCAAAGTACTTTAACTGGCAAAAAAAATTTGATACTTTGAAAGCATGACAAAGGTAACTAACATGATCTGTGGCTAGTTTCATTTTAGCCCCTCCTTCCACAGAGTAAAATGACTGTACTTCCGAGCACTGAACAATATTTTACTAAGTATTAAAATTATTAATGACTTAGAAGAATGAAAGAGTCTCGGCGAATAAAAAGTGTGATTTTTTTTCAATTCAATTTCTTCAACGTTAGTATTGATAAAATTCTTCAAGCCAGTTTTGTTCCGTAGAATGTTACATATTATTCATTTATGCATATATAGCAAAATTATATCAATGGAACATGTACAATTCAATGGATATTTTTAATTAAAATAATTCTTTGCAGGTATTTACAAAATTAATTATCACAAATATTTAGATCTGATTACCTTCTATTTTGATTCTGGTACAGATGTATGCTCAATGGCCCACAAAAATTTATTAAATTGTGTTCCGATAATATTTGTGTTTATTTTATAAGTAATGAAATGTGAATTATGGAATACGAATGGTACGTAATTTCTATTTATGTATGGGATAATATTAAAGTAAGTTAGTGATGTATGTTATAAAACGTGTAGAAAGCATGCAAGAACATTATCATAATTTGGAATTGATAGGTATTTTGACATTGCACGAATAGCAAATAAAGATTAAGTGTTTCATAAATTATGCATGTAAACACATAAACACAAACTTGTAAGAAAATGTGAAATGTATTTTATTTAAAATTTGAGGATTTCATAGCTATTGAAAATCGATTACAGCGACGACTATTAAGAAAATTGTGAATTAATTCAGATCAGCTGTTACGAGATGTTCATTACAGAATTGAAGCCGTGAGTTCCATAACCACACAAGTCCAGCTGAAGAGATATTGAGAAAATCAATAAAAACTGAATATGTCTTGGGAATTTGAACTTGGAAATCAGATTTTTTAAATACTTACACTTTGCTGAAGAAGAAATGTCACTAAGTATTAAAACAACGAATATTACAAGTAATTTTTCTATAATAAAATAATGAAAATACCGGACTTGTGTTATTATGGAACTCATCAGTCGGTTACATTGAGTTTAGATAGTATAACTCTAATTTGGAAAAGGAATATACTGATGCTTAAGCAATAATGTCTGGAAATGAAACAACAGTCACTGTGCATAAACCCAATCTATTTTCAGAATAATGTAATACAACAAACAACACATTTAGTTCACTCATATCTTTCCTTTACTTAATCAGAATCCCACACTGATTCCTCAGCACTGGGAGTCTGGTCTTTACCATACTGGTCCAGAAGCCTCTGAAAGCAAAGTTGCTATGCAGGTAAAATTGAAGACAGGTATTTTTCAATGCCCCTGACTTTAGCAGCTTTTAGGGGAATTTCAGCTCTGTATGTTCTCTCCAAGTTATTTTCATCAACTTTTTCTTTTCCTGTCATCATGAATGTTTCTGTAACTAAGACGCTTGAGGTCCTGCTGACAGTTATGATTTTTGATTTCTATTCAATTATTAAATTACTCCATGCGGGGACAGTCGAACGTTGTGCTGTAATGATTCAAAGACACGCTAAACTGGTGTCGGATGTTTGCTTTCCAGAAAAAAACAGATCCATGGACTTGTGTGCAAATGAAACTCAACATGTCAGTAACATGCGGAAGATAAGGGAACCTCTGTTGTTTTGAGTGTCAAACGATAGAGCTCAATTGGACGATTAGCGATGTATATAACTCATACAGAGCCAAAAAGCGGACTTGTGCTATTATGAAACGAGTGGCTTCAATTATTTTCCCACTTCGCTTTTAAAATATTCTTATACAATTTGTTGTAAATAAAGATTAACTAAATCGATACAGAATCTTATTTCAGTATTTAGCTAGATAATTTCTTTGCATTTTGAAAGTTATTTTGTAAGAATTATTCAGTGTACTTCCAATTATGAGAAATTATGTTTATTTTTATTAGCAATAGCAATAAGAGTACTCAAACGTTCAAAGACGAACTTGGAATATATCTTCTGAATCGTAATTTTGACAACTTTGTAATAAATCCGACTCGATGCTACAGAATAATAAATATTAATTTTTATTTTAAGTAAAATTTCGTTTTTTTAGTATGTGTAGGGATATACCTAATAGACAGCTCAATTTACATAAATTATTGAACTTTGTTGTTATTATAAATACATATACATTTTCACGTTTTTTGAAAGAATAAATTGAGTATTTAAAAGAAAAATGTTGGAAATAATGCAAGAATCTAATTTTCTAAGTGATTTATATTTCTACTACAAATCTTTGTAACTGAAAAAAATATGAAAATCTCCCCTACGTAATTACTAAGAAACACAGTAATCGATTGGAGGATAAACGACTCCGTGGGAAAGCAAGCAGCAGCCTGGCCCTTTTTTCTGTTACAAGGCAATTTCTGCACGCAACGATAAAAAGCTGAGTAAACATGCACAATCTTCGTTAAGTTCCCTAAAACAATTCCTTTTATTTATAAGCGCATAAAAGAGAAAAGAAAAACACCTCTTAAATTTTTAAATATTTTTATAGACATATATATATATATATATATATATATATATATATATATATATATATATATATATATATATATATATATATATATATATATATATATATATACTTTATATTGGTGTTTATATAGTCATTGGCGTCTCTGGCATGTAAAATTTGGGGGGGACATCAAAGGAAATGACCTAACTGCTAGTATCTCAGCGGAATTTTAGATTATGTCACTCAAAATATTGGGGGGGACGCGTCCCCCCCGTCCCCCCGCCAGAGACGCCCATGTATATAGTGTAAAAGAAGAAAATAACTATTAATTGCTGAATAAATAAATGAATAAAAAATGGGATTGTTCAAAATATTTCTATCTTGTAGTTTGTATAATTTGCTTTGATTCAAGTTTTTTTTTTTTTTTTTTTTTTTTTTTTTTTTTAAAGTTTAAAGGCTGTTTCTACCATATTAAATACCCATATATTAAAGATTGGCAGGGGCTCGGGCCTACAAAACTTGTATCACTTCAGGCTCGGATCGAAAATTTTTAAATATACAATCATACTTCTCGGGCGTTTTCGGACCTAACTTAGTAAATACACTATTCAACGATATTTATCAGACCATTCTTTCTGGAGAACGTTTAAATCACATATGAATTTGTAACTTGAGACGCCCACACTAAAAATCTGATTATCATATTATAGATAACTATAATATCTATCTGTGTGCAAGTGAGAGTAAAACTAACTGTGTAGTAAAGAGAACTAAAAATAACAGAAATAAGCATGCTTAGCTTGTCTGAGACCCAGTGTGTGCAATATATTCTTTTTTATTCGCAGAAATTGACAATAACTGCTTTGAGGACTATTTGAACGAGTTCAGTACACATCCATCTGCATAAGAATTTGCACACATTGACATATTGTTTTAAATATTGTCTCCATTTCATGAGAATTTATATAAATGAAATGAAGTATTTAGTTTAACGTCCCACGATTATGCATCGATGCTAAAGGATACGGAATTTATATAAATCACAATTTTCTTTAGAGAATTTATTTAGTTAAGAAGTGTAAACGACAACCTTTATTTCGTTATTCTCTCTGAATCATATAAGCTTTTAAACTGCAAAATCAAACGTCTGATTGTTATAAATAAAAATACAATTTTGTATTAATTTTCTGTAATTTGGACTTATCCCCGGCTAAAAAATCCGGCCCGTGCAGACCTCTACCATATATCACTAGTGATTATACAAAATAAAAGAAAGGAAAGCATGGTAATTTGGAGGAAATTTAATTTATCTTATCATTGATCGATTTCAGTTTCGAGTAATCAGGAATGACCCTTAAGCCACAAACGAAAACATGCCGGTGTTTCATAAAAGTAGACATCTTTCTTTTTACAAATGCTATAGTGAAAATAGCTTTTCATAATAAAGGGAAAGGAATTAATTCAACATTTCCTCTTCAATTGATTTCAATACATAAAAGTAATGATTTTCCATCTAGAGGGAATCATACGTCATGTTTCGTGAAAGAAGGATTCTCCCACTCCCTGAGTAATCATTTTTAATTTTTAAATTGACAGAGGGGAAGCATTTACGGTTATTGTTACCCCGAAACGAGTCGAGACGACTCTTGAAGAACTCTTTCTCATCTAGGCTTGCGAGGAGTTCTTATTTCCTCAAACTTATGCCTTGATTTGTTCTAAATTTTTTCTTGAAGTTTATCAGAATGCTTCAGCGTTACGAAAGATCCACGAAGTGTGTGATATAACAGCATTTAAGTTACATTTGTTATTGGAGTATTTGTATAATGATTTGCGTATTGATGAACGTTGATAAATAATCTTCATTTTGTATGTACGATCGCTATATTAATGTATAATTTTTATACAGGGTATCCAATATACAATGCAACCCGGAGTTCGGGATAGTAGAACTTTTGAACCTGAAGTGATACACAAATAATGGTTATACCAAAATGAAGCCTTGTTCATGCATATATTTTTAAACTAGGAAGCAACGATTGAAGTACACTAGAAACCACACAGTGTTGCCAGATGTAACCGAAGGTGTAAATCAATTTATTTATTTATTTATTTATTATTTTTTGCAAAACATATAAATTGACTCATAACTCATATGTATGGATGTTCTATCGTTAATTTTCAGTTTGTTTAGTTGGAGTAGCTTGGAAACTATGGATCAGAGAAAAGAATTTTTCATTTCCACCGATAACTAATCGGATGAGGCCTCTGTAAGGGGGAACTAGGGAAATCGTGGTTTTCATAAATTAACACTCTGAATTGGCAACTTTGCTGATGCTTCAGTGCATCAAAAGGTGTGTTAAGGATCTGTTTACATTATGCAATTCCTGAAAACAATGGAAAACAAACTTAGAAATTATCATGATAAAACATTTACTTACATGCACCCGGCAACACTGCTACTATCAGAAATGAGTTACCAGCTCTACAGCGGATGCTGGAAATGTCCCCTGTTTTCATTCAAACACTGGTTCACACGTTTCACCAGGTCCGCAGCAACTTTACGAATATTAGACGTGTTAATGTTCTCAATGGCACTGCGAATGTTCGTTTCCAGGTCTTGAATAGTTCAAGAATTGTTCTTGTATACCTCTTGCTTTAAGAGTCCCTATCATTGCGAAATTAAAATACCACTAAATTTACAGTAATTATGTGATATTTTCAAATAGATAAAACATAATCGAAAAGTGGATCAAGACCTCCCTAGACGATATTATTTTGCATGAGGTACCGTTATCACGAATCGCCTAGTAGCTATCCGTTTGCAGTTATTCAGAAACGCTAAAATAAATGCCGATTTTCTAAATGGCTGGAAATCGAAAGCAGATAAATGAGTCATGATAACGGTATCTCATGCACAATAATATTGTCTAGGGAGGTCTTGTTCCACTTTTCGATTATCTTTTATCTATTTGAAGATATCACATAATTACTGTAAAATTAGCGGTATTTTAATTTCGCAGTGATGAGGCCTCTTAAATAGCCCCATAGAAATGAATAGCAGTGTTGCCGGGTGCATGTAAGTAAAAATTTTATCATGATGATTTCAAAGTTTGTTTTTCATTGTTTTCAGGAATTGCATAATGTAGACAGATTCTTAACACACCTTTTGATGCACTGAAACATCAGCAGGGTTGCCAACTCAGAGTGTTAATTTATGAAAACTACGATTTCCTTAGTTCCCCCTTACAGAGGCCTCATCCGATTCGTTATCGGTGGAAATGAAAAATTCTTTTTTCTGCTCCATAGTTTTCAAGCTACTCCAACTAAACAAACTGAAAATTAACGACAGAACATCCATACGTATGAGTTATGAGTCAATTTATATGTTTTGCAAAAAAAAAAAAAAAATCTTCGGTTACATCTGGCAACACTGTATGGTTCCTAGTGTACTTCAATCGTTGCTTCCTAGTTTAAAAACATATGCATGAACAAGGCTTCATTTTGGTATAACCATTATTTGTGTATCATTTCAGATTCAATAGTTCTCCTATCCCAAATTCCGTGTTGCATTGTATATTGGACACCCTGTACTATGAATAACACTAAAATAATGTTTAAGATCTACGACTTGGATGAACTAGTGTTGCCAATGAGACTCGAAAAATTATTCGTCTCGTCTCGAATTTAGAAAGATACTTCTTGTCCGACTGTCAACTCATTTTTGAGGTGATTGGTTGATTTGAAGTTTAGTGTTCCTTTCAGCGGTGAGGCTGCATGAGATGTGGATCTACAGCTTAAAGTGAAATGCAAACCATATTAGCTTCCATCGGGAACTGAACCCGGGTTTCTCGCGTCGAAGATGCGTATGCTAACCATATAGCCACGAGGGAGCTCAATTTTCGAGACGAGACGAGAAATTTTCGAGACAACACACACTTTTAATCCTAGATTATTTTCAACTCTATGCAATGCATGATATATCTTCGTTACATCCGCAGAAAGTGAAAGTACAAGGTTTCAAAAGTCAAATAGTCTCAGCTCTAAAAAGTGTTGTGTGCAACTGGGGGTTTCATTATTTAACCCTCCTTGAGCAAGGTACTATGGAAAAGTATACATTTATTACATTAAAATATACAGTATATATAAATATAATGCTTTTCCTGAAAGTATATGAAATTGAGCGCTTGGATATCCCGTTTGATGAAATTCTGCATACGTCAGTGGTTGCAACAATTAGTCTATTAGGTACAGAAAGAATAGATTGGTGTAAATTTAGTTTTATTTTCATACAAATTTCTATGTTTCTTTGCCCGTTTTATCTTGGTTCATTTGTCTTCTTTGAGTTTATTCTTTAGGTTATTTAAACAAAAATTGCATTCTTCCCTTTCATTATAATAGTTATAAATCAGCGTAAAAGATAATCATTGTAAATCCAATAATAACACATTTCTTTCGAACATAATGCAAATAAATGCGCCGGGAGGACTGGCGGAAATATTTCGTGTTGCTAGATCAATCCATTCTATAGGAGGTAAATCTGGAAGCAAATACATGCCATGTTTCAATATCAGATGCTTTTTAGATTTCCAAACTGTGCTTTGCATATATATCGGATGTCTTATAGAACGGTTATGTTTGTCCATTCGTCTGTGAAGAGTTATCAAAGAGAGAGAGAGAGAGAGAGAAAAAAAAAACGGGAAGAGGTATCGAGAAGCGGTCTTTTGCAATCGATCGCATGTCTCTAAAATAGATTTCATGCCCCCCGTTAACCTACTATTCAAACTGGAAGTGGTTCAAATGAGTCATTTCCGGTTTCAACGTATATCGCCATAGAACGAAAACGGTACCAGATAGCGTTAAGCGCATTTTTTTTTTTTTTGAAGATTATTAATAGTCTCAAGAGAACATATCATGAGTATCCGCAACACTCTACTAAAACCGGTCACATTTATTGTTACTTCCGGTTTCAATACTGATTTCTATAGAGGAAAACTGATAAAAGATAGCAAGAAAGATTTTATGGAAATAATCCAGAGTGCCTAGATCCCAACTTCTCTGTTAACATTCTATTCAAACCAGAAGGCTTTGAACTAATCATTTCTTGTTTCGACGTTTATCACTGCAGAATGAAAACGGTAACAGACAGAGAGAAGCGATACTTTGCAAACGTTTCAGTGTCTCATGAAATCATACCGTGACAATCCTCAACAGCCTACCGAAGTGGTTCAAATGCATCATTACCTCCGATTTCCATTACCTAATTTCCATATTGCAGAAATGAAAAAAAAATATCTAGAAGTTTCTTTTTTCTTTTCTTTTCTTTTTTTTTTTTTTTTTTTCTACTTGATTCGGGGTCCCAAAGTTTCATCTCCTCCGGAAACCTTCTATTGAAGTCTTTGATTAAAAGACGAAAAGAAAAAAATATATAATGTTTAGATTCATTGAAAGAATAGACACAATTTCTGTGTCCTGACAATGAAACTTTTGTTGTCAAATGTACAAACAGTCGTGAAGTTCAAGTCGAAATGTTAGCGTGTCTGCTCCCGTTTACGGTTGAAGAATATAATACGGTTGAAAAGGGCAGACGATCAGTTCTTGTGTGTACCTGTCTCAT
The DNA here is from genome assembly GCF_964235325.1 of Thermobia domestica. Classification (NCBI taxonomy): domain Eukaryota; kingdom Metazoa; phylum Arthropoda; class Insecta; order Zygentoma; family Lepismatidae; genus Thermobia; species Thermobia domestica. Next base: position 25,207,277 of record NC_137468.1, on the reverse strand, counting down.
AGCCAAACATCAGTCACTGGCATCTTTCCCAACATACATAGAAAAGAAAAATCAATATGTGTCAGCATTCCCTAGAGTTGATACTAAAGTTTATACAAAAAAAAAAAAAAAAAAAAAAAAAAATCCTTTTATTCGTTTAAAGTTCAACTAATCGTGAACAATGAACTAGTGTTGTAAATTTATTGAAATAATTATCCATTTTTTTCATCAGAACAATTCATTTAAATATTTTTTCCTTGCATAATTCGAATATTTGTTGTATACAGTTTTTGCAATTAAACAGAATTAATGCATTGTGTATTAGACGTGATATGCATAGAATAGCTAGTTCTCAAACTGGATCATCTAATTGATATATTTCTAAACCACGAGAGTTCAAAAATTCTTAAATAAAATTTACAAGCAGTATTATGTAAAGAAACATGTGTGTGACCGTTAAGATGCGATGAATAACATTATAGGCTCTACACAATATGTCAATTAACCCTCTAATTGGCAAGCATTGAAAGCATTACCATTAAAATATTTAGTTTGCTTTTACGGTTGAAAAATGTCTTTCTGATCATAATTTCGTAATTTTTAAAGTATTTTTGTACTTTGGTTACAAAATACAGTGTGTTTATTTGAAAGCAACATTGCCATAAAATAGATCTTATGTGTAGCTACTGAGCAGCATTGCCCTATTATGGTAAAATATCATAACAATACTCTCAGTAATTAGCAACAATTTCGTTGAAATATTTTCCTACAGAGCAAGGAGCCACAAATAATATATATATATATCTATATATATAAAAGAGAACGTACAATTCTTTGTCCGCTCATCACGCTAATACGGCTGAACCAATTTCTTTCATTTTTGGGGGGTTATTAGGATTTGGACCCTAGATGGTTTTTATCATATCACTTTAATTTTTAATTACCAGTGTCTTGAGATAATTGACCATTCAAGTGTCCATAACGTACAAATCCTTTGTTATTAGTTCATCATAGGTAAAAATAAACGTATTTATATGCAACCCGCATGACCGTGTCACTCGGCGGGTTAACATAAATGACAGGCGATATACAGCGGAAAATAGCTTGAATCTTCTGTTTAAAATTTTTTAATTGATTTGCTTATTTTTACAGACACTTTTACAATATGCCAGCACCGGGATGACCGCAGCGAAGCGGGGCGGGTTAACATAAATGACAGGCGATATACAGCGGAAAATAGCTTGAATCTTCTGTTTAAATTTTTTTAATTGATTTGCTTATTTTTACAGACACTTTTACAATATGCCAGCACCGGGATGACCGCAGCGAAGCGGGGCGGGTTAACATAAATGACAGGCGATATAATGTTAAGATTTACTGCAATCTTCTATGGTTTTTATCATATCACTTGAAAGCGAAAAAGTAAAAATTATCTAAGTAACAAAGTTTATTGCGTTCCGGGGTGACCGCAGCGAAGCGGGGTGAACGCTGCTAGTATATATATATATATATATATATATATATATATATATATATATATATATACAGGGTGCGAAATCATCTCATTCAAAGTGAGGGGGAAGTACTTTTAAGCATAATACCTGTACACAAAATCATAACCTATTAGAAAGGAAAGAAGCTAACCTAAGCTTACCAGTTTGTCGCAAAACACACATTTCCAATTATGCTATTCCGTATTGAATATAACTTGAACAATGCTAGGAAAGTGTTCTCTGAACTCAAACGTTGTGCTTTATTTTATTGACCTTCAATGTGTTCTACAAGCTTGCATTTATAAGCCATCAAAAATGGAAATAAGGGTATTGTTCTAACTGGTGAGCTACCAGGCTAGGTTATTATCTAGTGTTATACCTAAAAATGACCGGCTATTTATGTAATTTTATTTTTGTTCAAATATAAATCCGTGTCTATTGGCTCATGTCTTTTATTAATATAACCACAAGTTAAAAGAATACTGGTTAGGTTAGAGCTCGATAGCAGGGGGCGTCATTTAGGGGGGCAATTGCCCCCCTGAGTTTAAGATTTATATAGATTTTATCAAAAGAATAGTAGTAAATCAGTAAAAAACGAAAAATTTTACTTAAATCAAGGGGTCTTGCCCCCCCAAGCAAAATCTGAAATGACGCTCCTGCTCGATAGGTTACCAGTTAAAACAATACCAAAACAGTGGCGTAACTAAAGGCTTGGGGGCCTCCCCGCAGACAGCGTGGAGTGGGGCCCCTTCTCTTCGTTCCACTTCACGATTTGGGGCCCCCTTATGGCTTGAGGCCCCCGCAATGCCGGGTCTGCGGGGCCCTTATTTACGCCCCTGTACCGAAATGAGAAACTGTATTTAAAAAAATTACAGCCATCCGTTAAACCTGACAAACACGAGATTATCGATAACCTGCTAGTACTCCTTATAGAAACAAATTATGTTCATACTCATCTTCATTGTTCCGTATAGTGGTATATTTACTGTCCGCTATATGGTGCAACTCCTTAACTCAAGACTGTACCACACTTAATGCATTCCACAAATTCAAGGGTGGTCCACACAATTTAACTGTCATTAAGGCTTCTAATGTATCTATTCTTAGTCGATTTCTTTCATAGCTTTTCAAGTCATGTGCAACACTGAAACCACGCTCACACTCTGCAGTCGACAGTGCAACTGATTTTGTTCTCCGTAACAGCAGTTTAAATAGGGGAAGATCATCAATAGGTTTGAGACCAGGTTTCAAATATCTCCATTACATTACAGCTATAGATGGATTCATACCCAATAATTCAACATCCTTATAGACATCAGAATTGCCGTTCAATGGGCTAAGTTTTATTTTAAACTTAAAATTTCATCAAATACTTTGAAGCAGGAAATCTTCTCCCAGTTCATATGCTGGAAATCATCTTCGTAGTTCATCTAAAATCCCTTGTAAGATTTGACATCTTACTCGCTCGAATTGAAATGATGTCGAGTCACTGTCAACTCAATAACACAGATACTTCTCTTTGCAATTCGTGAGACAAACGTCATCATTTTCTTTCATTTCGGTAAGAGTTGTGCACGCAGTATGTAGCTGAGTTTCTATTTCTCGATATAATACAGATTTTTTTTTTTTTTTTTTTTTTTTGCATTGTACTGACGGTAGTAAATATATGTGCAATGTCTAAAAGCAATCCTAACATAAGTATGGTTTGTCTTGAAGTTAGCTTACGATACAAACCTTTAAATTTTGCCACCGTTTGTTCACTTAATTCTTTTCTCACTTCGGCAGAAGACAAATAATCAATTATGGATAGACAGTCTCTGTATACGGCTAAGAGCACATTTTTTTACTGGAAATCCAACTAATTCGAAACAGTTTCTTACTTTCAAAACACCTTCTTCGCCAATGACTTTGGCAATGTTTTCGAGGTGAGCAAATGCAGAAGGCTTACTGAAGACTATAAAGTTCGTCAAGCAGATTTTCGAAGTGGTATACTGCGTTTACGACTTCAAAAACTTTTTCTGTTACTAAATCAAGCCTATGATCCATGCATTCAATACTGACGAAGTGGGGAGCAAAATTTCTTCTAATGCGAGCAGCAACTCCATCGTGCTTACCTATGAAAATCGATGCGCCATCTGACCCAAGACCCACAAGCTTCTCTTTAATAGTATCAGAATCAATGCCATCCTTTGCGAAAGCTTCAATGATCTTCATTTCGGTTGTTTTTGCATCTGCTTTCTCGATGCGTACTAGTTTATGAAAACAGCATCGAGCAGTTTTCCTCTCATCCACGTACTAATATACAGAATCAAAATGTTTTCCAGAGAATCGATCTGTAGACTCATCAACGGATATAGAGAAGCAATCAGTAAATTTCAAAAATGTTATCAGTTTCTTGTGTAGCTGGTCTGCAATTAAACGTGTTATCAAAGCAGCTTTTTGTCTGTATTGAGGTGAGTTCCCATGTTTATACCATTTGCACGTTGTAATTTATTCATTTCTGGATGATCCCTAAAACTCCAACCTTGCTTTGAACTAGTATATACATTAGGAAATACTTTTACCGTTACATCCAATTGCAGTTCTTGTTTTCTCAGACATGTTTCCCGTGCTGTTTCTGCGCTTTTTTCCAGTGCCTTTTTCTGACGAGTAACTTCTGCGTCTAAGCACAGTCGATGAACTGAACTTAGTTCATGTCTATACGGGATTCAAATTTTGCTTCTTATTTTTCTGAGGAACACCTTTCGATGATCACAGCAAGTCATTATTGGCAGTTTTAATCTTAATGTTTTTACACACGAAAGAAGCATGCAGTTTACAAACATTGCACATCATCATCATCTCCTGTTCTGCTTTCATTTCGAAAACAAGCCATGATCTATCTTGTTTCCACGAAATCTGAAATCTTTTCCATTTCATGGGCGGTTGACTTTCTTCTAACAATGTTACATTTTGGTTCATTTTACTTGACATTGTTTTATCGCTTCCATCACACGAACTCTTTGACAAATGTATTTCAGACGCTTCCATCACATTTGCACTAAAACACTTCTTTTCAGCTTCACTCGTTTCATCACTATTGCATTCGTCACTACTTTTGTTCGTGAATAGTGGTCCATTATTAGTAACATGCGAGTTGTTGCTATTTAGTTTGAGAACTTTATTGTCTGACGGAATTAACGTTGAAGTATTTTGTAATTACATTATTCGTAGCACGCTTCCTACGTTTCATTTTTGTTGCATTCAAGAAGCCAATAACACTGCACTCAAGTATGACCACCTTAGTAGTAGAAGGACAAAAAAGAATAGTTACTTCAGATCTCATCTCTATTTTGTTTTCAGAGCTGCCAGATCAAAGCACAGTTTAATTATTCACTGCATTTTTACTTTTGCTTAACGCTAACTGCACTTCGATAATTATTATTATAGTTTTCCTACTGAAATATTTGCAAATATATTGATAAGTGTGTTGAACTGGTATTAATGGGATACGTGTACCTTTGAAAGTATTTTGTAGGGAAACTAATGTTACATTTTCAAGAAATACCTTCATATTCTTTCCCCCCCGGTAACTCTGCGGTGAGGGGGATTATTTTCCAAAAAACAGTAAGTGAGGGGGAATTCCCCCTCATCCCCCCAGGATTTCGCACCCTGTATATATATATATATATATATATAAAGAACTTTCGCGGTACATAGAAGATAAAGCTTCTACAATACTAAATTTGAGTATCCCCTGTTGACGAAGATTAGAAGTATCTAAAGAAGCGACCCGCAATAAAATGCGATGTTGCTTGAGAGCAAGAGTGTCAAATAAAGGGTTAACAGTGCATTTTGCTCCTCTGCTTATACAGTATACAGAAATAAATTATTTCATCCAGCAAAATAAAAATTCTCAATTATTATGGGCAACGAACAACATATCTTTTTAGCGCTAGAAAGTCATTTATTATTATTATTTTCTCAGATAGTGTGTATAAGAATTTACTCGCTAACACGTAATTTTGTTTAGGTCGATGTGATCTATCTACTGATGTTTAATCTTTGAAGGTTTACTTTGGAAAATATTTACAATAATAAACCAAGATACTATATTTCTGACATATTATGAAATTTATATTTTGACATGCTATGTTTATGCTCTTTAGGCGAAACCAGACAGATGATTAATTGAAATATATGATTATGAAATAATTGGTGGAATGAGAGTGTGAGAGGAATAGGAGCAAGATGTTGTCCACCACAAATTCACTTGTTCTGGGATCGAACCCAGAGAACCCTACATCAGGGATGAACAATCAACCATTGAGCCATTGTGCTCTATTATTACCTTTTTGTTACTATATTTACAGATATACAGTATTTTACATAGGCTAACTTAAGTAAAAAATGTGTGCTTTCCTCAGCCGTGTTGTGATATTCCATGAAACAATGGTAGAACTGAGACGGTATGCGGCGTTATTCCATACCATCTCTAGATTTTTAGTGATGAAGGCATACCACCCCTGTTTCTTTTAGTTATCAAGACATACTATCAAGGGAAATTAGATGCTAATTACCTTTAATAAATCCATTTTTATACACAGTAATTGACGAATTGCTTTACACGTAAAAAGATTTTATTTCTTATGTAGAAATAATTTCTAAGTTGACAACACCGACATTTTTGTTATTTCCATTCTTTTGTTTTTAAAATGAGGTGTCTTCAGAGAAGTTCATCTAGTTTGTATTTTGATGTGCCATATTGAATTGTTTCTTTCGTATGTATGTGTGTGTCTTCTTGTCTTAATTCATATAAATCCCCTGTTTTGACTTGAGCATAAGTGGATTTAGGAGTTGTCTGCTGTGGGGGCGATTCTTCCGGGGGTTTGGAATACTCCTCAGTTGAGTAGGGGGTCTGGGAAATTGTTAATATAAAAACTCGATTTTTGAGCATTTTCGTGTATAATTCTCTATAATACAACATAAGGGGATATTTTAAAATTTCTTTTCAGAAAGTTGTTGGCGAGGGATCAAAGCCTCTTCATGCCCCTCCCCCAAACTCTTCAGTGGTTTTTAGTTAGTCATTATGTAAATAGAAATTGAATCTTTTAGGCAACATACCCTCACTGTATTTCAGCATTTAGATAGCCGGTATGTCGCATCAAAATCGTAATAAAATATACTGCCTCTGCTTTTTTCTCACTTCGAACACTGGCATGAAACCTTAGGATGAAGTTGAACGTTACACTTACTGCATATTGAGTTCGCTCTTCCAGAACAGCTTTCCTTTGTACATCGTCTTTCCTTTGCTATTTTCACGGACCAATGAGTCAATCCATTTAAACGCATACCTGGTGGCAGAGTGCGAAGTGATTTTCCAGTGTGTAGTAAACTCTTTCCATAGCGTTGTCAGAAATGAAATGGCTCGAAATGATATTTAAAAAAAAAAAAAGTATACACAGTGTATAATATGCTTGATTGTACCTCTCGTACTGACTAAATCTACTTAAAAAAAAAAAAAAAAAAAAAAAACCTAAAATTATCTATTATGTGTTGGCTTGAACATAGTACGATAATTATTAATATAAACATAGTTTCGTAAAAATCATACTCGTGTAATAATCACAGCCTAGGCCTTCTTAACTTAAAATAAATAAATTTAAAACATGAGGAGCACTCTCATTTCCAATTAATATATAAATATATGAGAACGTTCCATATGCTTTTCTTTTTTATTTTAATAGAAGAAATGTAATAAATAGATATAACTTTTTAAAAAGTAATTTTCTTGAAAACAAAATTATTTTGTACTTTCTAGTGCGGTTTTTAAATATATGTTTTATTTTATTTTATTTTCAACCATTTAGTCATAATTAACTAACTAACTAACTAACTCTATGGCCTATGGAACCCGGAGGTTCAGTGCCGCGATCACAAAAGCTCTCCAATGACTTCTATCCTTAGCTAATTGCATCCAGTTTCTACTTTGTATTTCTATCTCTGCGAGATCCATCTTAATATTGTCCTTCCATCTGCGCCTAGGTCTTCCTAATGGTCGTTTTCCTATGGGTCTACCAGTCAAGACTTTGAAAGCGTTTCTACTTTCTTCCATTCTAGCTACATGACCCGCCCACTAAGCTCCTAGACTTGACGACCCTAACAATGTTGGGTAAACCGTATAAACTATGTAACTCCTCGTTATGAAGCTTCCGCCATTCCCCATTCTCGTTCCTCTTGGGTCCGAATATTCTTCTCAGGATCCTGTTCTCAAATACTTTCAGTCTATGTTCTTAGTGTTGTAAATAAAAAAAAAAAAAAAAAAAAACGGTTCGTATTTTTTCAGAAATGTACGTTTTTTTTAGAAAAAAAAACATTGGCTCTCGTTTTTTTCTAAATTTCGTTTTTTTTTCAAACAGTCATTTGTAATGCATCTTACGTCTATTTAAGTATGAAATATTTTTATGTAGGTGCAATAATCGTAAAATGCAATATAGATTAAACGCTAGATACTGATACGCTACAAATATTTTACAATTTACATGAATACCATACCTATTAACAATTCGGGTTTCAGCAGTTTTCATCAATATCAACTAAGAAATAAAAGTAGAAATGAAATTTTGTTTTTTCGTGAATGCAGGCCTTTAATAAGTACGAAATAATGTCACGAGCAGTATAAAATTCAAATATCTTGTCTAAAGGTAAAAACTAATACTAATTTGCCTAATAGTATTTTTCTAAATGTCATATATAAATAATTTGTCGACTAGATATATGTGATATGCAGAGCCGGCTCTACCATATATGCAGTGGCGTATTTACGATTTTGTTTCGGGAGGGGCTTTGCTAACTTTCGGGGGGATTTGCCTGAAAATGTGAAAATTCTGCAAGATATTTCATATACTTTACTATAGTAAGTAAGATTTCGGGGGGCGGGGCTTAAGCCCGGAAGCTCCCCTAAATACGCCACTGTATATATGCAACACGTGCATTTGCGTGGAACGGCAAGATTGGATGGTCCGGCAAAATCTGTCATAAGTATATTATTTAAATTAAATATTTCTTGTTTGAAACAGACTTCATGATGATGGTAGTTACATTTACTAAGCTGACCTTCTATTTGAATACAACATTCATAAATTATGTTTAGGTTGCATTAGTTTAAGGCCACATGGACAATCCTAAAGCAAATGGTCGAATAAATCCGAGCACAAATTGCTTGATTATTGTCAAATGCAAGAATACAATTCTCGAATAGTAGTGAATATCTGTTCCATTTATCACAGTTTTGATATGAAAGTAGTCTTGTTTTTGTCAGAAGCAAGTTCCTTATCATTGAAGATAGAAACATTTTTTAAAAAAATGTTAGAAGATGTAGAAGAAAAATCAAGAAATAAAGACAAAAGGGCTAGTTGCACTGGAATTGCAAACTGATACATTGAGATTGAAGCTCGATAGTGAATTCTATAAAAAGAATTACCATCTTTCCTCTGCAGGTGTGTTTGCTTTATCTTTCACTATCATAATAGATTAACATTTAAAGAAAAAAACAGACACAACGTAATTGCATTTTTAGTGTATTTAAACCGTTCTGAGTGCGACTGCACTTACCCTCACCTTTGTTGTTCATGCTGGAGTAGCATACTTAAAATCATGACTTCTAAGATTTGTTCTTTCTGAAGAAAGGGGGAGGCGGCAAATTATGCCATTGCACGAGGCGACAAATTGACTAGGACTTGAATATAGGATGACTCAATTTGAAGTAATGCAGGGTGTTTCAAAATTAATATTAGGGTTTTGAAACTTTGTAGTATCTATTAGAATTAACTTACAATTATAAATATTATATCAAATGAAAGAGTAACTCAAACAGTTTTGTACGCACGCATGTACATGCATTGTTTCTTCTGTCTGCCGTTAGAAAGAGCAAGTAGCAAAGATGGAGACTAGAGAGCAGAAAGCTTTTTGTGTTTTAATAAAGACTGAACCTGTACAGTACAACCGTCTGTGTGAAGAATATTAAGGAGACGCTTGCAACTACGTCTTTATTGTTTGCAGTTGCTACAGGTCTAAAGCCTACAGACTACGGTTTACGTGCCAATTTCGCAAGTGAAATATTCCTGCATAACAATGAAGATTTTCTGGATCGTGTCATCTTCAGTGATAAATCGACTTTTCACCTAAGAGCTAATGTGAACACTCATAATGTTTGCATCTGGCCGTCAGCAAATCCTCAGGAGATGGTACAATTGAAACGAAACTCCCCTAAATTGAATGTGTTTTGTGCCATATGGCGGAAAGTTTATGGGCCTTTCTCGCCTATCGACTAGATGTGTGCCGTGTGATGAATGAATCTCACATTGAACACTTGTAGCAAAGACTGTGAGTGCTCTTTTACTTCATGCATTGCTTATAATTGTACGTAAAATGTAATAAGGACTACGAAGACTTAAAAACCCAAAATTTATTTTGAAACATCCTACTTTTCTCACCAACAGTGTTAGAACTAAGATGTAAAAAGGAGAGAAAATTTTCCTTATAAAGTTATTGTTTACAACGATATTATTATTAGTCGAGACTACAACTACAACAACAACATGAGTTAGTAGTCAAAAAAATGTAATGAAATGTATACTCGGTGGCCCAGGTGGCCAAAGTGGCACACACAGGTGTGTCACTTGTTTAATCCGCTCCAGTGTGGACACTAATTAAGATATCGGGATATTATTCTTGTAAAATGTGGTTGGACTATAGTTTAACATATTAATTTCTTTTTCTTCTGGTGTCGAATTTCCTTCTCAAATTTCACCCCAGTCAAAAATTCGAGAATTTTCTAATTTCGAATTTCCTTTACTTTTTTTCCCCTGTAGCTTCCTTCGTTGTGGAAAAAAGATCCTTAAAACTTGCCAGGTAGATACCTCGGATGGATATCTAACTGTTGATATCAATTGGACGGGCCTGCGCGCAGTGTTGCCAATTAGGGAAATTAAAATTCTCCTATATTTGGGCAAAAAATTAGGAATATTTGTTTATAAATCCGTACCTGTACGTCCGAGTGCAATCAACTTACGCCAATCGAACATTTGTCCTTACTTAACAAACGAAAGTACAGATCGTTACAATGGGGTAATTAGGGGGCGCACGTAAAATTCGTATTTACGTTCTAGCCCCTGATTTTTCTAATTTTCCCTTACTTTTCTGTTTACCGTAATATATTTTTGGTAATTAGAAGCTTTGTTCCTTAAATATCGCCATAATACTTGTAGGATATATTAGTGGAGTACCAATGTTTAATTTAAGATAGTTTGCGTCTGTTTGGTAGCAGTGTTGCCAGCTACAGAATATTTTAATTTCAGATTTTAGGGGGAAATTTTGGACAAATTATATGTTTTGTTTTTATTATTTCCCTCTTGTTGGCTATATCGTAACAAACGTACCAGTATCTGAAAGTCTCGTCTCTGCTCTACACAACCCACTATAGAAAGTTTCAATACGATAATTAGGGGAAGTACAGTTGAGGTTTACAGTGGACCTTGTTCTCTAATTGGAAAGATAACTGTGATTTTTTTAAAGGTAGAATGAGATATTTTTTATTGACATGCTTACTTTATTAGATATCGTCGCAATATTTGTAGGATATATTGGAGGGATACCAAAGCTTATTTTAAGATAGTTTGTGTGTGTCTGATAGTAGTGTTGCTAGCTACAAAAAATTTTAATTCCAGATTTTAGGGGCAAATTTTGGAAAAAATTCTCTTTTTTATTTCTATTATTTCCTTCTTGTTGGCTACATTCGAACAAATGTACCAGTGTGTAACAGCCTCATCCTTAGCCTACACAGCGCACCATAAAAAGTTTTACTAGAATAATTAGGGGAAGTACAGTTGAGGTTTATAATAAACCATGTTCTGGAAATGGTAAGAAAATGGTGAATTTCTGAGGTAGAATTAGATTTTTTTAAAATTTCATGCTTATTTTGTTATATATCGCCATGATACTTGTAGGATATATTCTTGGAGCACTACGGTTTATTTTCAGATAGTTTTCGTCTGTCTGATGGCAGCGTTTCCAGCCAAAACAATTAATTCCCGCTATTAGGTGAAAAATTCGGAAAATTTCCCTTTTCCCCTCTATTATTACCCTTTTACTGACTACATTGAAAGAAACGTACCACTACCTGAAAGCTTCCTCTTTTCCCTACAGAACGCACCATAAAAAGTTTCAGTAGGATAATTAGAGAAGCTGTACCCCGGCATATTTGATTTTTGCTTCTGAGGCGTAAAAAGTGTCAAAATTTCATGTGTATGACAGAATTTTTTCTTTCCCTCTTTGAATGGAAGTCAGCGACTTCAGGATTTCACTGTACCTTGTCAACACACCAAAGATTTGTTTAGGTGACTTGAACCCATATAGCAGCAGTGGTGCTAGAAAAAATTTTTTTTGAATTTCGGTTAGGGAATTTTTTGTAAATTTTTCACCCCTACATTACCCTCAATAATTTTCCACCCGTTGACAACACTGCAATACAACTTGCACCAAAAAATAGCCACATCCATTTTCTTAAAAACAAGGCCTTAACCATATCAATCGAATGAATAGTTTTTGAGCAATAAGTCACTAACTGGAAATGTAGGAAAACGCCAAAAATGACCTGGGGTCGAAAGGAATAATCACACAATTTTGCTCGTATAGGTACAAAGAAACAAACGATTTATAAGTTACAAGGGCTTCGACTCAAGTTCTATTGATTATTTCAATAATCTGCAACATAAATCAATAAATAATAGTTGCCAGAAAAAAAAACAGACTTTTGAAAAAAAACATGAAAAAGAACGATGTTTTTTATTGAAAAAAAATTTCACAGAAAAAAACCGTTTTTTTACAACACTATATGTTCTTCCCTCAGAGTAAGCGACCATGTTTCACAACCATACAGAACAACAGGCATGATTATCGTTTTATATATTTTAAGCTTCAAATTCCTCGATAGAATTCGCGACGACAACAGATTTTGAACCGAATAGTAACACGAATTCCCTGCTTTTAGTCGACATTTAATTTCTTCGTGAATATGATTTTCGTCTGTTAATATTGATCCTAAATATTTGAAAGTATCCACTTTATCAAAAGCATTATTTAATATTTTAACGCCTCCACAATTTGCCGTATTACGGTCCCGACGCACTTCCATGTATTTAGTTTTCTCTGCATTTACTTCTAAGCCCATGTCCCTGCAAGCGTTTAATAAGATCTCTGCATTTATTTCTACTGTTCTCCTATCATCCCCTATTAAATTTACATCATCAGCATATGCCATAACCTGGTGAATGCCGTTCAACTCTAGGCCCTGGTTGCTATCTTTGATTTTCCTTATGGCGTATTCCAGCACAAAGTTAAATAATAATGGCGACAACGCATCTCCTTGTTTCAGGCCATTTTCGACGTGGAAGCTCGTGGACAAAAATTTTCCTACCCGGACTTTACTTTGGGATTCACTTAAACATATCTTAATTAATCTAATTAGCTTTCTCGGTATTCCAAGTTCTGTAAGAAAGTTGTATAATGTTTCTCTCCTAACCGAGTCGTAAGCCTTTCTAAAATCAATAAATAGTTGATGTACCGGGGTATTGTATTCCCACTTCTTTTCGAGTATTTGGCGAATGGTAAATATTGGGTCGATAGTTGATCGATTTCGTCTAAATACGCACTGATAATCTCCAATAATTTCATCTGCGTATGGGGTCAATCTTGCTAACAGAATATTTGAAAGGATTTTATAGGATGTTGACAGAAGAGAGATGCCTCGATAATTATTACAGTCAGTTTTGTCGCCTTTCTTGTGAATTGGAACAATGATTGATTCTTTCCACTCTTGTGGCAATTCTTCCTTGTTCCAGATAAGGAGAATGAGTTTGTGTATCTTGTTCCACAATTTTTCGCCTCCAGCTAAAATTAACTCAGCCGGAATTTCATCTACACCCGGAGATTTGTGTTTCTTCAATTTCTTTATAGCGGCTTCCACTTCTATTCGATTGGGTTCTGGAATATACGGTTCTGCGGTGTGTATCTCCTTTTCTCCACGCACATTAGTTTTTGACTGCGTGTTCAGCAAATCGTCAAAGAAATCTTTCCATCTATTTAAGAGGCTATCCGTATCGGTGAGAACTGTTCCGTCAGATTTCTTTAATATATAAGCACGAGGTTGATAGCCTTTCTTAAATTCGCTGATCCCCTTATACATGTCCCGAATATTTTTATTTTTACTATTATCTTCAAGTTCCTTAATTTTAGCTTTCAAAAAATCCCGTTTCTTTGTTCTAAAAGTTTTGGAAGTTTCCCGCCTGATATCTGCGAAATTTTGTGTAGTTGTTTCATTCGGATTTTGTAGCCACCGTAATTTTGCCTGTTTTCTCTTCTCTGCTAGTTTAATGCATTCTTGGTCGAACCATGGTTTGTTCCTACGTATTTCCGCGTGTCCCAATTTTTCTATTGCTGAACTTTTAATGCTATCTCTAATTTCAATCCAAGTATCCTCAACACTAGTGCACTCCGAGTCTTCTAAAACCGCGAATCTATTCGAAACTTCAATCTGGTATTCCTCTCTTACCTGGCTCTTTTCTAATTTCTTTAAATTAAATCTCTCCGTTTTCGGACATTGAATATTACCTTTATTCAACGATAATCTCTCTCTTATTATCGCTACTGCCAGGTAGTGATCAGTGTCACAATCAGCCCCTCTAAACGACCGGACGTCAATTATGCTAGATTGTCTTCTTCTATCTACTAAAACGTGATCAATTTGATTATGTGTTTTTCCGTCTGGTGATGTCCAAGTGTATTTATGAACGTCGCGATGTGGGAATTTTGTACTCTTCACGATTAGGTTTTTGGATGTTGCAAAGTTCACGAGTCTAACACCGTTGTCATTACTTTCCTTATGCAACTTTCGTTCCCTATAATCGGTTTGAAAATATCCTCTCGTCCTACCTTCGCATTGAAATCCCCTAATAGAATCTTCATATGGTATCGCGGGAGTTGGTCGTCACCCTCATCTTTTATATCGTCACCCTTATCTTCAGTTGGAGCATGTACATTTAAAACAATAATATCACACCACCGTCCCTTAAGAGTAATGAAAGAAAGTCTGTCAGTAACAAATTCAACCCGTTTAATTGCTGGTAATATTCGTTTGTGAACGAAAAACCCTGTTCCTAACTGGTGATTTTTATTTCCTTCCCCGTAAAAGAACGTAAAATTTCCGGAATTCTCAGATCCATTTCCTTCCCACCTAACTTCCTGAACTCCTACTAAGTCCATCCTGTATTTCTCTAACTCACTCGTTACAGATTTTAACGCGCCTGCCCTATAAAGACTTCTAATATTCCATGTTCCAAATCTCATGTCCATTTTCTTTTGCTGATGTCGTGCCAAGTTATCAGTCCTTGTCCGAGGCTTTTGTGAATGTTTCTGAACAAGTACCTTTTTTTACAGGATGAGGGTGTTAGCCTTACCCAAACCCCCAAGCTGGAGGACCACTCCTAGTCGTCTGTCCGCGACTGCTTATTCAGTATATTCGCAGCTAACCTCTATATCTAGAGGCCTTCTCCTCTATCCGCAACCTGAGGACGCGCCATGCCGTGGTGACAGGAACCCACGTTACACGGAGTCATAATTAAATACATTTCTTATTTACATCTTATTCTACTTTTTAAATAAAATGTTTTCACATTCAATCAGTTCTTACGTACTTTCACAATTTGGAACGCAACTACGAAGAGCGCCTTCATGCTATATTGTACATATCAACTCCAGAGCATTTATGGTTGTATAACTGAATAGGATATATAGTTAGTAGAGTGCAATGTTAATAAAATCTGTAAAAAATGGATGTGTTTGTGTGTATATATGTGTATGTATGTTCGAGTATAACTCTGGAACGCCTGGAGCAATTTTAACCAAACTTAGTACAGGTATTACTTAAAGTCTGGAAAAGAGTACTGTGGGGGTAAGACTCCCTAGTACACCTAGGGGGGAGTGGGAGAGGGAGACATAAAAATGACCGATATTAGTGTTGAATTCATAGTTTTCGAGGTACATGGGTTTATTAGTGATAGTTATAATTGCCTTTAAGTCCAAGTTAACCCCCATTGAAGGTAAGATTCCGTAGAACATCTAGGGGGAGTAGCAGAGGGTGACATACAAAAATGATCGAAAACGACCGGTATTAGTGTCGAATTCATACTTTTCTGGGTCCCTAAGTCGATTAGTGACAATGTTGGTGCCCTTTAAATCTGAGATCAGCTCCTAGTTGCGGTAATATTTCCTAGCATACCTAGGGATTGAGGAAGGAACAAATAAAATGATAAGAAATGACCGATAGTGTAGTTTTCCATAGATTTCCACCTGGGCGGGGTGTGTGAAATGGTGACATGTAAAAATATCGAAACCGACTGATATTAGTGTCGAATCATTAGTTTTCAGCGTCGCTAAGTTAATTGGTGGCAATCTTGATGGCGTTTAAGTCCAATTTTTAGCCTGCAGTGCCCAGTATGGCCAAGACCCTCCGAGCACTCCTAGTGGGAGGGGAGGGAGGGAGCAGACATGAAAATGATGAGAAACGATCGATATTAGTGTCGAATCCATAGTTTTCGAGATCACTTATATAAAGAGTGATATTCTGGATGCCATTTAAGTTCAACCCTGATTAAGTGAGCTGGGAATGAAACTGTGACATGGAAAAATAATTCAAAATGACCCATATTAATGTCGAATCCATAATTTTCGGGGTTGCTGAAATGAATAGTGACGCTCCAAATGTCGTTTAAGTCCAAGTTCATCTCCATCTACAGAGAGTGGGGTGGAGGAGATGAAAAACAAAAGGTGAAAAATAACTGCGATTTGTGTTGAATTCATAGTTTTCAGGGCTGGGGAAAACGTCTGGCCTGTTTGAAATAATTTTGGCAGATAGTACCAACTTCAAGCTGTTTTTTTTTTTTAATCATATCAATTTAATTAAGGGCGTATTCTCTGGGGTAGGGTATTTGAATATGTATGCAAAACTAAAGTATCTTCTGTATTTTAATCATTACACTTTGATTGAAATCAATATTCTGAGGAAAGGGATTCAAATATTTCCCATAAATGTATTCCCCCCGTGCGAAGAACGTGCATTTCAATTAGTTATATATAAATATATAAAACCAACAATGGAATATTGTATTGTAACCCGACGTACGATGTCGCTGTACAAAATTTCATCATTGTATGACTTTGAGAAGTGAGTTAAATTAAGGGTGTAAAATTTGAGAAGAAAGTTGAACCAGGTCACGGTTGAACCATGTTAAGTTAAAGAAAAGCTTGAAAAAAGGTTGAGGTCTCATACAGGACTGTGCCATCTGTATCACTCTCCCGCAATCGTGTCATGCAGTTGCATGACTCGTCAAGATCAGATGTATATAGGAAATAGGTAATAGTAATGATACGTCATACAAGTATTATGGTTCAATTTGATTGACTCCCAAAAAATTGTTATTAATTAATTTTCACTACGCTTCCGCGGGGAATTAAAACCGATCTGAGTATACCACCAAAGTACTGAATACGGAGTTATAACCATTCAGTGGCGGATCCAGGGGAATAGGGAAGTTAGATCCAGGGAAAAACTTCCAGAATAGGGAAGTTTTAAAAAAAAAAATTAATATACTATAAACAAAACCCATCTCAGGGTTTGAAGCTATTTAAAAGTAGCTCTAAGTAGCAGTATTACAACCCACCGCCCCCCAGAAGTCCGTCCTGGATCCGCCCCTGTAACCACTAGGACAAAATCGAATAAAGACTGGGATTTAAATCTTAAAATGGAATGTAATTTGTAAGTTTTTCATTATAGAGCAGACGCACGTTAATTCGAACTTGAATAATTTGAACAAAAGTTTATAACACTTGAAAATTGTATTGAAAACAAAGGTGTAATCACGGGCAAATCGAATTTTTCACCTCTTATTTGGTTAATGCGAAGTAATAGAGTACAAGAATGTTTAATTAATGTTGAGAGTCTGCAAACAGAATATAATACATGTTCAATTGGTTTTTATTTATCCAGAGGAAGCTTTAGCACAAAAACACAATCCATCCGATGAAGAAGAAGATGAAAATGAGGTAGACGACAAAGAAAATAAAAGTGTGTGCTAAACTCATATAAGGTTTCCGAAGTGTTGAAAAATTTAAATGATTTATTGAATGTCAACCAAAGATCATTGGTGACACATTTCACGCAACACATGAAATGAAGATTTAGTTGACCGTGTAAAAACTATCAAATCAGAACAAATGAAGATCATGAACTTCTTAAAGCGAAAACAGGTAATTTTGTTATTAGTGTATGTGGTTTTATGTGTTAATTCAGTATGTGTGTGTGTTTTGCATAATTTACGTGCAAATAAATGTCATTTGTTATTTGTGGTATTGGATCACGCTAATAATATGCTGTCTTAAAGACAAAATCTACTGCATATTATTTGCTTTTTTTTTTTTTTTTTTTTACACAGTAGTTTTGTTGGCATGATTTTTGGATAACTTACACTAAAATACAAATTGCTGAGCAAAGTAACATTTATTATAAAAATTAATAAATGTGCGAGTTATCCAATAGAGTGTCTGATGAAGCTAATATGTTCAGTTAGTAGGCGAAACTGTTACACATTTATTTTTATTATTATTATTATTAATAATAATAATAATAATAATAAACGTTGCTTCGCTTAGCAATTTGTGTTTTAGTGTAAGTTATTGAATATAGCAAAGCTAGTATGAATCAGTTAGTTAAATGATTTTTGGATATTACGAATTTTGGATAATTAAAAGTTTCTTCGTGTTTCCTCGAACTTCGAATTAAAAATAAGCCGCTCTTTATTTTCAAAGTAATATTTTATGCTTTATTTCTAATTAAAATCACCTAAAAAAAAAATTGGACTCTGTTACATTGGAGCTCATACTATATTCAAACCAATGCTGTATTCTTGTTATTGTACCTAAGTACTTAAGTTATCTCATCTTTTCTACCTTGCTTTGATCGATTAACAGGTGAAGATGAATCCTATTTGTTACCATATATATTGATTTTTCTCACACTACATTCTTTGAAGCACCACATGCAAATAGCTATTCTTGTGAGTTAAGGGAACAAAAACATGAATTCGTTACTGAGAAATTTCATGTAGATTTTTTTTTTTTTTAAAGACAGTTTATATGTCTATCTGTACTATCTAGCTCCCATTCTGTTCTAACTGCAAAAAGAGAAAATCACGACACCTGAGAATATGTAAATTTTGTTGTACGTACGTAGATTAAATCCAAGCTATTCTAAAGAAAGTTACTTTGCGCTTGCGATAAGTCATCAGCTCTGTCTACAAACTGACTTTGTCACGGAAAGGTTTTTCAATGGATTCCGCATTGCAGAAGAACTTTCTTGACCTTTTACATGCAAATTAAACAAGAACAAAAGTATTTTTTTTTTTTAAATCAACTTCGAAACCAACAATCCATCACCCTTAACCATCTGTTTTTTTTTTAAGCTACCCAAACTTAATGAAATTTACAAGGTCAAAATACCAATACACTAATGAGGCAAATAATTTTAAAAATCCTTTAATTGAAATAGTGAACAAGAAGGCTTAAGCATGATAGATAGAATATGTAGTTTAGGCTATAGAGAGAGAGAGAGAAAAAAAAGAAAAGGATGTTACAACTCTAATTTAACCTCAATTATTTCTATGATGATGATGAGCTGGACTATGTTAAGATAGCTAATGAAATGGAGATCGTCAGAAGAAGAAAGAAACAACGAGAAAACCCATACGGCACGCCTGGTGATCTGAAATTTGCTTGGAAATAATCATTTAAAACATTTTCAAGGTAATGTGAAAAGTCTTTCTTGCATACTTGATTTCGCTTCAGTAACATTGGCTAGGAATTTTCTAATCAGTTTCTTTCAATCTTGTTTTTTAATTATACTACCTCCATTATTGATCTCTCCTTCTCAGATATTCAAAGCACTTATTTACGACAATACAATTTTCTCCATTTTTCTTCACACTCAGATTTTGATAACTTCTGGTCGTTTTTAATCATTTGTGCATGATGTAGATATTATATCTCTGCTAACAGGTTACCATACTCAACATTAGATACTTGATTAACCTTAAGCTTAACTCATTATTTAAAAATCCACATTTTTTTCTTCTTAAATGTTTCATTCACCAGTTCTACTATTGGTTTTATGCCATGTTTGCACTTATGTTTTCACTAATAATGCTATTTGGGCGTTTTAGAGTTCATATTCCGCAACAAGAACTATAGCATCTAGTTCAAATGATATACCGTGTTTTCTATTTATTCTAAAATTTTAAGTATTGCATTAGTACCAACCAGCGTGGTGAATGCTTGTGAATATGCAAATTCCAGGTTCAAATCTCATGGTCAGTCATCTTGATTTGATATTTATCTCAAAACGTTTCCCTAGTCTCACCAGGATAATGCTACGGTGGTACCTTTAAACATAGCCCTAGTCACTTTCCTTCTAGAACTATTTCCAGTGTTTCGTTTATTAATTGTTTCCAGTGTAAAAATGGGTTTATCCTTGTTTTCTTAAAACCTTGTTAATAAAGTACATACAGTATCTTCTAACATATAGGATTGAAAGTCATTATGTCTGTGACGTCATAAATCTTGAACCATCAGACCGATCTCGATCAAATTTTCAATATAGATGAGGTTCAAGCCTTTCACTTTAAAGGTAGAACTCAGGGAAGGCGAAGATATATTTAAAAATGATCGAAAATGGCCCGATATTAGTGTCGAATCCATAGTTTGGGGATCACTGAGATGAACAGTAACACTTACGATCCCGTTTAAATCCAAATTCAGACCCGAAACTTGGGGAAAGACGAGCGAATATATATATATATATATATAAGGCCGATATTAGTGTCGATTACATAGTTTTTAGGGTCACTAAGACGAACAGTGACACTTCCGATACCCTTTAAATCCAAATTCAGCTCTCATTGCCCCCTCTACGTGCGAAGAACGGGCAATCTGCTAGTAAATAATAAGACCCACAAGCCACAAATATATTCTGTTACTTTCAAATGTTCTTGCTGTTTTCGAATATCGATTAGGATTTGAAATTAGGTCCCTGAGCTTTCGGCAGCTATGGCTGTGTTAGCTCGTCACGTATGAGGAATGACGCCCCTCGGCGACCACACTACCTGGGAATTGGGGAGGAAGAAAGGAAGCGGTCTGGAACCTTTATGTTAGATACCATTCCGGCATTTGCCTGGTGCGAATGAGGAAAAACTAACTCAGGGTGGCTGGCCTCATACACTTTTTTGACCGAATGTTCCCAGTGGGAATTGAACCCGGAATCGCTCGCATGTTCGAACACCGAAAGGAATAAAAATTAGGTAACAGTTTCTTTTCTTTTTAACGTATTGTGTGGGTATTTTGTTTATTGAAAGTTTGTTATATACTTTCAAAATAACTCGAATATGTGTTCTTTACTTTAATAATTAATTGCTTATTTTAATAAAGCGTTACAATATAGAAAACACTAGCTACGACACGAATAGAGATATTGAAGTGGCCAGTTTACTGGAATACATGGACAATGTAAATTACCTATTCGTATATATATTTTTTTAATTTATTAATTTTTTATTTTTATTTTCATTTTAAAAATTTATGTATTCTTTTGAAACCGATGCTTCTGACATTTACGAGAAACTTTCATAGCCTATAGGACAATTCTCGACACAGAAATAACAATTGTATACACTCGTTCGATGTTCGACGCTGCTCTGTGTATAGGGATCGATGAATTCACGTGAGCAATGACTCATGTTGTTTAGCTGAAGGTTTGTGCACGGCGGCGTCTTGTACTGACGACGCTGATTCACCCTTGTGACGGCAGGTACAAGTCTCACAACACACACGAATCCCTTCTTATGTTGAAAATTGATAATTAGAAGATAAAAAGACGATCAAATCTCTATAACCAAGTTTGTATTTCCCTCAAAGAAGAATCCCCTCTCGTAGCTGACATGTTGATGTGTAATTAATATGACTTGTCATGGGATTATTTGCACGCTCACTTTCAGTTGGAGGTCATTGACATTTACAACAAAACCTTTAATAATGATAATATATTCACACAAAAGCATGACTAATGTAAGCTAACTTCCATATCTATTTCATAATAGAACTGTTGACATAAATGTGAATTAATATTAAGACTTAATTGATTTAATTTCCAAATGTAATCTTAGTACAACTTAATTACTTAATCTAAACCACTAGTATCATTAACATAGAAATGGATTGACACTTTAAGGTAAAATAATGCATAACAAGGTACGGGTATTTAATATTTAGATCTGACCGTAATTTAATTCTGTCTGGCAAAAAATCTGGCGGCGGTGTACTTTTAGCAGTAGAAAAGAACTTCCGTACATACGAAATTCCTTCCCCAGAATTAGGTGTGGACTCTGTCATAACTAAGATCGCTATTAATAATTACATGTCATTAACTCTGTGTTTAGTATATTTTCCCCCTGCTACCAAAGCCTCAGTGTATTTATCATTCATCGATTTTCTATGTACCAAATTTCACAAAATTAAATCCCCACGTTAAGCGGGTTTGCATATCCAGGCTCCTAACTATGAAAACATTTACGCTCACTCCAACCTCAATCATTTCACGAATTCAACCTGTTTTACGTATGTTATTAGGACATAATATCGATTGTGATTTATTCTAAAAACACTTTTATACATTGCAAGAGCTGTAACGTCCAAATATTTACTGAGAACCCATAGTCGTATCGGAATAAACAAAAGCGAGTATGGAACAGTAAACTGCTTTCACAAAAGGCAAAAGAACATGTGCAAAGGCATACAAAACGGTCGAGTGGTTTGCGTCGATACACTACCAATCACATGTTTGTGTGTTCAAACCCGGTAGTAAGTTGTTTCTTTTTTAAGTGTCTTCCTATTTTCAACCGGAGGCTGAAAATATTTCTTTGAGTAACTCATTGAAAACTTCTTTTGTTTCAAATTCGATTAGAACGGAACATTATATGAATTGCGAATCTTAAATCCATAGCTAAAAAAAAAAAAAAAAAAAAAATGAAGTATACTCACTACTCCATTATCCTCTGATTTGTAACGAAAAACTATTTATAAACAGTGGTGACTTCAGAAAATTATCCTCGGGGGAAATTTTAATATGCGGGTGGAGGGCAAACATTGGTAGTCCACATTGAGCACGATCGAATATATGGTCCTGAAGGCGGAAATTTCTTAGCTCGAAAGGGGTCTCAAATTCTCCGTCAAATCACGTCCTGAAAGTATCATTGCTTAAAAGCTTTCCGTAGCAAATATAATATTACACTTGTTTCTCGTTCTACATTTAGAATTGGTAAAATCATAACTTACAGAGGAATATAATAAAAGCATAAAAATTACAATACCAATCATGTATAAGTTATCCTGTAAGTTACCAACTTTGGGTCAGATTAAAACTCAAATATTTGTTTTCGGATTGCACTTAGAAGTAAGTCCTCTCTATATAATCCTGATTGGAAAGCCATGTATAACTCTAATTAATTATTCAATATTTATACAAATATTTTTTTTATTTTACTATTTTTACTATTCAATATTATATACACTTCATTTCCAAAATCAAAATCTCGAAAATGTATATTGTACGAGTGCAGATTCGGAAATAAATGATTATTTATCATATATATTGGTCTCTACTCGAAATTCTATTTAATCGAATCCGTCAAGAACACAGACAGAAACATTGAGAACAGGTGAAAAAAAGAGAGAAAAAGGTGCTGTACCCGGCGGAGACTCGAACTTAGTTCGAATAGTGCTTTATAAGCCGAACGCCTTAGACCACTCGGCTATGGTAACAACTAGTGATTGTAGCAAAGGCTTCGAGTAGTAGTTCTTATTACAGAAGAACGTTTTCTATTGCCTAAAATTTAAACCTAATTTACTTTGATATAATATATCTATTAATTTGTTTCATGAACTTGTTTTCGTTACTTTGATGAATGATGTATGTTGTTGATATAGATTCTATTACACGTTCTTTCGTAAATATTATAGAAAGTATCAGGGTTATTTATGATCTTTCATGGAAATTGACTGGCGCATGCGCAGTACACAGACAGTTCAATTGGAAGGCGAGGAAGGAAACGCTAACACACTGTTAGAATGTTTCATCGCTGTGAAGTATAAAGAACAGCTAAAATGAATTTTACTCTTGTAATTGCGTAAAGAATCACCAGGTTAATGTTTGTCCAAGTTCTCACTGATCAACTGGACTCGTGAAAAATAATTAATATTGTCATTACTCACAATATGAAGAATAAAGAACGTAAATTACACCACATTGTTCTCGAATTCGAACCTAGCTAAGGAAGGGACAATAAACAAAATGTGATTTATTCATTCGAATTGAGATAATTCAATGAAACTAGAAATTACACAATCAAAAGGAAAAACATCGTTAAAAAGGCAATAATACTTTTATCCGAGATTTAAAATGAAGTTATTAACTGAAATGAAAGTAATATTGGGCATGATATAGAGTTAGAAAAAAAAGTAAATGTATTCTCAGAAACGTTCGAAGTAAATTCAAGTAATACTTTTTGAAGATATACCGTACTACTCTTCCTTAACGTTTTAACGAACTAATAAGTAAACAAGCAAAGGAAAAGAATGAAGAACGAAAGTATTGCTCTTGAAAAAATATAATAAATAAATGAAACTTAAATAAATGTTTACACAAAAAATAACACACTAGTACTTCGTGTAATCACCTCCAGAGTCAATAACTTCTTGAAGTCTGGAGGGGATACTAGATACAAATCTCGAGCAATACGACGGTGTGTCACGAAAATGTTGCCACAGTTCCATAACATGATTTTGAAGAAACGTTTGGTCTCTGTCTTCACGTCTCTCTTCCCATTCTTGCACCATGTAGGCCCAGAGATGTTCAATTGGGTTCAAATCTGGGGATAGAGGGGGCCACTCAATACAAATTAACTCTGGATGTTCACTTAGTCACTCTCGTGTTTGCCGGGAAGTGTGAACGGCACTGTTGTCATGCATAAATATATATTCTTCCTGTTCGGGGAAGTTTCTTTCTAAGGACGGTAACAACGTATTTTCGAGGATATTAATGTAAACACTGCTGTTCATTCTCTCAGGCACCGCAACCAAATCTCCAGGACCAGCAGCCGTCATGTATCCCCAAAAGTGTGCTGATATTCGTCCTGAATAAGAAGTTCTGATAATATTTTGTTCAGCATACCTGGTTCCGCGCGGTCTATACAATATAACTCTGCCTTGTTGGTTAGACTTAAAAACCTTCTCGTCGGTCCAGATGACTAAGTCCCAATATGACTGAGGTTGGGTTATGTTATTCTGTGCCCATTCCATTCGTCTGGCCTTGTGAGTTTCAGTCAGGAGAGTCTTCCTAGCGGGTCTTGAACAGTGTAGACCAGCCCCCAATAATTTTCTTCTTATTGTTTCGTGAGAACAATTATATTCTCTGGCTTTGTCCAAGAGGATTGACGTGTGGCGTAGAGGTCTGTTCATTACTTCTGTAACTAAAGCTTGATCTTGAGCTGCAGTTGTCACTTTTGGCCTTCCACTTCTTGACCGAAACCTGAACCATTCACCACCTTCTTCATGTCGCTGAACCCATTTCTTGACCGTTTTCTTGTCACATCCCAGATCTCTAGCAATCTGAGGCACAGTTTGTCCCATTTTTGCTCGGCCTATGATTTCCCCTCTCAGAGCAACATACAGTTCTCCACAACCTTTAGAGCGAGGCATTTTCAGAACCTGTTAGAAATTTGCGTTCTGGCGTGTATGACAAATGTCGGTAAAGTGCATCTTTCTGTTTCTACTGCGCACGCGCCAGTCAGTTTTCATGAAAGATCATAAATAATCCTGACAATTGTTGTAATATTTATGAACGAATACGTAATAGAACCTATATTAACAACATCATTCGTCAAAGTAAAGAATACCGTAAACATAAAACAATTTCAACAGACTATTACATCAGGCCAAAATAGGCTTAAACTTCAGAGAATACAAAATAAATTTCATACTGTAACAAAAGATTGAACTCGGCTAGAAATTCTGAGGCACCATTCAAGAGTAGTTCGAATCCCACCGCAGTACAATTTGGTTTTACCTCTTCTTGACGTTTCTGTTTGTGATCCTCCCGGATTCTATTAATTATAATTTCGTAATACGCTAAAATATACGTAATATTTGAAATTCTTAACCTCCCATTTTTACATTTTTCAAGCTCAGTTGAGAAGAAAGAGGGAAAATGAAAGTACAAAGATTTACAATAATTACTTAGCATTTACTGTCATTGTAATTGTGGATATTTTATTTATGAAAATGTATAATGAACTAAAAATATATTTAGTAGGTCACATGTCTCCATTTTTCGATTCTAACTTGAAAGTTACAGTTTAGGCGGTGACATATCAAAGACCCAGGGGGTTGTAACACCTCCCATGGAAACTTTTATATTCTATTGAAATAAAAAGTGTTCCAGTTTATAATCTTGGAAAAGCAACAATCACTGTGTGTGGAGGACGATTTATTTGTACTACGATTTATCACTTCCAAATGTGTCGAAGATGTGACTGTATATTGTGCATAATCATTCAAGAAATATAACACAACGAAAGGACTTCTTAAACCCTTCACGCCACCCTAGGAGGAGGAAGTGCGTCCCGCTGTCCCTCGGTTGGGAACTACTGCTTATGAGGGAAACATTCTAACAGTGTGTTAGCGTTTCCTTTCTCGCCTTCCAATTGAACTGTCTGTGTACTGCGCATGCGCCAGTCAATTTCCATGAAAGATCATAAATAACCCTGATACTTTCTATAATATTTACGAAAGAACGTGTAATAGAATCTATATCAACAACATACATCATTCATCAAAGTAACGAAAACAAGTTCATGAAACAAATTAATAGATATATTATATCAAAGTAAATTAGGTTTAAATTTTAGGCAATAGAAAACGTTCTTCTGTAATAAGAACTACTACTCGAAGCCTTTGCTACAATCACTAGTTGTCACCATAGCCGAGTGGTCTAAGGCGTTCGGCTTATAAAGCACTATTCGAACTAAGTTCGAGTCTCCGCCGGGTACAGCACCTTTTTCTCTCTTTTTTTCACCTGTTCTCAATGTTTCTGTCTGTGTTCTTGTCGGATTCGATTAAATAGAATTTCGAATAGAGACCAATATATATGATAAATAATCATTTATTTCCGAATCTGCACTCGTACAATATACATTTTCGAGATTTTGATTTTGGAAATGAGGTGTATATAATATTGAATAGTAAAAATAGTAAAATAAAAAAAATATTTGTATAAATATTGAATAATTAATTAGAGTTATACATGGCTTTCCAATCAGGATTATATAGAGAGGACTTACTTCTAAGTGCAATCCGAAAACAAATATTTGAGTTTTAATCTGACCCAAAGTTGGTAACTTACAGGATAACTTATACATGATTGGTATTGTAATTTTTATGCTTTTATTATATTCCTCTGTAAGTTATGATTTTACCAATTCTAAATGTAGAACGAGAAACAAGTGTAATATTATATTTGCTACGAAAAGCTTTTAAGCAATGATACTTTCAGGACGTGATTTGACGGAGAATTTGAGACCCCTTTCGAGCTAAGAAATTTCCGCCTTCAGGACCATATATTCGATCGTGCTCAATGTGGACTACCAATGTTTGCCCTCCACCCGCATATTGAAATTTCCCCCGAGGATAATTTTCTGAAGTCACCACTGTTTATAAATAGTTTTTCGTTACAAATCAGAGGATAATGGAGTAGTGAGTATACTTCATTTTTTTTTTTTTTTTTTTTAGCTATGGATTTAAGATTCGCAATTCATATAATGTTCCGTTCTAATCGAATTTGAAACAAAAGAAGTTTTCAATGAGTTACTCAAAGAAATATTTTCAGCCTCCGGTTGAAAATAGGAAGACACTTAAAAAAGAAACAACTTACTACCGGGTTTGAACACACAAACATGTGATTGGTAGTGTATCGACGCAAACCACTCGACCGTTTTGTATGCCTTTGCACATGTTCTTTTGCCTTTTGTGAAAGCAGTTTACTGTTCCATACTCGCTTTTGTTTATTCCGATACGACTATGGGTTCTCAGTAAATATTTGGACGTTACAGCTCTTGCAATGTATAAAAGTGTTTTTAGAATAAATCACAATCGATATTATGTCCTAATAACATACGTAAAACAGGTTGAATTCGTGAAATGATTGAGGTTGGAGTGAGCGTAAATGTTTTCATAGTTAGGAGCCTGGATATGCAAACCCGCTTAACGTGGGGATTTAATTTTGTGAAATTTGGTACTATTGTTAACCCAAATGACAACCTTCTCTTAATAGGTGACTGGAACTTACCGGAAATACAAGGCTCGAGTTTTGAATTTGACACTGCTACTGGTGCCTACAATGACCTTTATAATATTATGTGCTACCTTAACTTGAATAGTATTAATAACATCAATTTCTACGGTAAGACATTAGACTTAGTTCTTACCAATATCTCTAATGTCACTGTTTCTCACGAACAACCCCCCTTAGTCCCAGAAGACCCCCACCATCCTTCCCTCTTAATAGAATGTATTTGGTCTAGGAATGAATTCGTGCGGGTGGACAAGAGATGGCGCAACGAACGGAGCGTCCCACAGTTCCGTGTATCCACACATGTGTTGCAAACCCCTGTCATCGCGTATCGTTCGTAGTATAGGGCAGTGGATTAAAGCGTCAACAACACCAGTTTGTAGTTAAGTGAACATGGCGCGATTTGTGCCTGATAAAGTGTTTTTGCGGGGTGTCCTGCTGCATTACTTTAACATGCAGAAAAGTGCGACTGAAAGTCATCGTATTTTGGTGGAAGTGTATGGTGACCATGCTCTAGCTGAGCGAACATGTCAGAAGTGGTTTGCACGGTTTAGAAGTGGTGATTTCGGCTTGGCAGACCAAGAGCGAGCTGGACAGCCAAAAAAATTTCAAGACGAAGAATTGACAGCATTGCTCGAGCAGGATTCGTGTCAAACGCAGGAACAACTTGCAGCAGCATTAGGCGTTGATCAAACAACAGTCTTCAAACGCTTGAAAGCCATGGGAATGATTCAAAAGATGTCACATTGGGTTCCACATGAATTGAAAGACAGAGACGTTGAAAGACGAAAAACCATTTGCGAATTGCTGCTTCAACGACAGAGCAGAAAGGGGTTTCTGCATCGAATTATTACGGGTGATGAGAAGTGGATCCATTACGAGAACCCTAAACGAAAAAAGGCCTGGGAGAAACCAGGTGAACCAGGTCCATCACAACCAAAACGAGATATTCACTGTGCAAAGGTTATGCTGTGCATATGGTGGGATATGAAAGGTGTGGTGTACTATGAGCTGCTGCAACCGGATGAAACTATGAATGGAGAACGTTATCGACGACAATTAATGCGTTTGAAGCAAGCTCTGGCCAGAACACGACCAGAATGGGAGAACAGACATGATAAACTTATTGTTCAACATGATAACGCTCGCCCACATGTCGCAAAACCGGTCAAAACCTATTTAGAAAATGTCGGATGGGAAGGTTTACCCCACCCGCCGTATTCACCAGACGTTGCTCCTTCGGACTACTACTTGTTCGATTGCATGAACAACGATTTGATTGGACAGCGGTTTACTTCTTCAGAAGATATCGAAACATGGGTCTCTGACTGGATCGCTTCCAAGGATGAGGACTTCTTTCGCCACGGAATCCGTACATTGCCTGACAGATGGGCGATGGACAATATTTTTCTTAAGGTATTTATGTATTTTGTGTTTGTACTACAACTTCAATGTGTGCGTACCAACCGCACGAATTAATTCCTAGACCAAATAGACAGGCACAACAACCCAAATCTTCAACTTCTGAAATAAAACCGCGTTACAAGTTTTCCAATGCAAATTTTTTCGACTTGTATAATGAACTTTCGCGTGCTGACTGGAAACGGGTAAATGATTGCGCTAATGCTGACCTAGCGGTAGAAGAGTGTTCCATTAAAAAGATATTCTCGTAACTATCCCATATGGTTCACTAGAAATATAATTAAACTTGTGAAAAGTAAGAAATACCACCATACAAAATGGAAATGTGGAGGAGTTTTTTCAGAATATCATCACGAACAATTTTGTAGTATTAGAGCTTGCCTTAATAGAGAAATCAACGAAGCTCATAAAAAATATGTACATGACTGTGAACAAAATATACTAGAAAATCCAAAAGCTTTGGAGATATGTAAAAAACAAAACTAGAAAATCAGATCATAACACACTTCGATTTGAAAACAATATTTTAAAAGATAACTTAGAAATTGCAAATGCTTTTAAAGAGCACTTTCAAAAAACCGTCAGCAACTCGTCACCTACCTATGACATACAAAATACTTCAAATCTTGAAATTTCTGAAATAATTCACAACCTAAATTTTCACCCCATACATCTGACCGAAGTAGAAAATACAATTAAAAATCTCAAGCCTAGAAGCTCCCCTGGCCCGGACGATGTACCTCCATACGTAATAAAAATATGCGCTGAAATCCTAAAATATCCATTATTAACTATATTTAATAAATCGTTATCGTCATCCCTGTAGAGACCTGCACGGGCCGAAATTTTAGGCCCGAGCCCGAATGAACCTAAGCCCGGCCCAGCCCGGGCCCGAAAAATTTTTGAGATTTTCGGCCCGGCCCGATAAGTTTTTTAAAAAATCCCGGCCCGTCCCCGATAAATTTTAAAAGTTTCATTTTGTAACATCTTTCACGGGCACACTTCTTCAACGTTTGCCTTTATTCTAATTATCGTTTAACGAAAGTCAATAATTATTAAAGAATTGCAATTAATCGGCCCCAGCCCGGCCCGACATGAAGAGAAATCAGTGTTGGCCCGCCCAAGCCCGGCCCGTGCAGGTATATACATCCCCGTTCCCATCTAAGTGGAAAATTTCGAATATTTTACCAATACCAAAAAGCAACTGTGACAACCATGACGTTCAAAATTATCAGCCCATTACCTTAATATCAGCCCCAGCTAAGATATTTGAATCTATCGTTTATCAAAGAATTTTAAACCATATTCATCCTTTAATATCTTCATATCAGCATGGTTTTCTGCCGAAGAGATCTACAACTAATCTTGCTGAATTCATACATTTCATTGCGGAACAAATTGACAGTAGAAATCAAGTTGATGCAATATATACGGATTTCAGTAAAGCTTTTGATACACTGGATCACGATATCTTATTGAACAAGCTTATTTCATTCAACTTCACTCTCAAAGCTAGACAATTTCTAATGTCTTATCTCTTTCATCGCAGACAACATATAATATATAAAAATATAACAACTCCAAGTTTCATTGTAACGTCAGGGGTCCCTCAGGGCTCAAACCTTGGTCCATTATTATTCTTACTTTTTATAAATGATCTCCAAATGTGCTACCAAATTGTACTAAATTATTATTTGCTGATGATGTAAAACTCTATCGAAGAATTTCCCAGCCCTCCGATGCTCTCGCACTACAAGAAGATCTAAGTGCACTACATACTTGGTGTATAAGGAACAAACTTAATCTTAACATAAAAAAATGTAACGTTATTACATTTACAAACAAAATTGATAATCTAAAATTTAATTACAGATAAACAACACTCCCGTACAAAGTAACTGATTTAAGGATCACTATTAGCTCCAACTTTTCCTTCAATAAGCATATCAATCGTATTGTTAGTGCAGCCTACGGGTGACATCCAGAAGTCCTAAAAATATAGGCACTAGACCTAAATTTTAGGACTTCTGCCATTTTGGACTTGTGCCGCGGTATGATTTTTAGGACTTGTGCCGTTTAGGTCTTGTGCCTTTTTCATTCACTTGCTTTAGTTCTGAAATTCGCCACCACCACACAAAATTGCGACGATGCAGCAACTAGTTGGCAATAATGTTACGAACGTAGCTTATTCCAACAGTAACAGCTATATTTGTACTACTAAGATTATTATTATCACTATCTATTCTGCACTTATACACGAATTACATAAAACAACATATTTCATTCTAAGAATTAATTACATAATTAGTTAAGAAATTTGTTTCTTTCGAATGGAGATACGAGAATCCCAAGACAAATTCCTAAAACAAAAATAAATAAATAAAAAAAAAATTTAAAAAAAAATGTTTAAAAAGCATATTTTACCAGACTTCTGAAACCAAGCAAACATTCAGAATTACAATATATACTGTGCGGAGCGTATTTTATTAAGAGTAGGACAAAAATCCACCAAAGTTTACTTAATTAGGACAAAAGCTCACTAGATATTTCACGAGTGAACATTAAATACCAACTGTATACATAAAGAACGCAGTAAATTTAAAATTGAACAAAGAACATTTATTATGCAATACAGTGGGTGACATTCATAAGTCCTAAATAGCACAAGTCCTAAAAATATAGGCACTAGACCTAAATTTTGGGTCCTGTGTCATATTTGCAGAAATTACTACATAGTCATTTAGAGGTGTAGCCTGCCAATTTTTCTAGGGGAGCATGATTTTTATATATTAAAAGCAAATCAAAAGATTATTTCCAGATTACGAAAGCTTCAATAAGACAATAAATTTATACATATTACACATGTACATAAATACATAATATTATTATATTTCCAGTTTGTTCCTTTTTGAAACCTGGACCTTGACAGAGCGTAAATTTAAAACCACAGCTTGTGGGAAATGTACGAATAAGTTAGTTATAAGAAACTGTTCATGGAAGTCCATTTGTTTGACTGTATTTATCTTCTGTACTTTTATATAAAAGAGTAAAGATGAGTGATTTTTTTGGGCATACTACTACAAGTAGAGTCGTTAAATTTTAATTATAAAATATAATTTTCTTATGAAAGCAGGACATAAGAAAGAATTTTTGGAAATAAGTATCGTAAAAAGGGTGGGGCAAGATTTTTTTTTTAAAGGATAGTGTATCTCGCAAGTTTCTGAAGCTAGTAAAATGAAACTTGGCATATAAACTTTCCTGTTTTAAAAAACTGAAAATTGAACACATAAAAAGGAAAGAGCAAAGGGAGCACTTTTTTAATGTTCGATTCCCCATTACTTACTCAGAAAATTTGTAAATAAATTATTTCGATGGTTCGTACTTTAATACATCCCTTCCTCAACCATGGTTGCGGAATTGATTAAACGTAATGTTCTTGTATTAAATAAATTTATTTTAAATATATCTTTCTCATTAATTTCAATTAAGTTGCTTTTCAAAGATCCTCTAAAATTTCAGTGACGCACTATGGGCTATAAGCCATTAACTTCTATGGCCACCTTGCTACAAACTACAGACTTAAATATTCGATAAAGCATTTCAATAGTAAGTAGTTGCCACAATACCGATATGAACGTATTTAATTTCAACGGTAACAACTATGTTAGTAACACTAAAATTATTATTAATAATGATAACGAGTAAGGAGTACCGTAGTTAATTACGAGTATGACAATTATTTGCTACAGAAAGACTTCTGTACAAGAAATATGTGTGTAAAAATAATTTACTTCAAAACAACACAAGGAAAACAAAATTTATGACGTACATAACTAAAACACAATATTATGTTACTAATATGAAGTCATTGGTGTGGAAATAGAGAGAAACAGACATTATGAAAGATCTGGGAATCACATTTGGTAGGAAGTTAAAATTTTGTCAACATAAAAATATATCATGGAAAGAGCAAGAAAGGACAATAGGCTTTATTTATTTATTATTTCAGAACGATAGAATATGTATTTATACAAATAACTTGTAAGAACTAAGGTTCTGTAATATGAAACAGTATATCTAAAACTTTGACTAACAGAATGACAGTATTCTTACGGACGCGATGGTAGCGCCACAAGAGATTTTTAGGACTTCTGCCTTTTAGGACTTGTGCCGCGAAATGATTTTTAGGACTTCAGCCGTTTAGGACTTGTGCCCAGGGATGTAATGGGGCGTATACGGCGTATACCCACCTAAAATTTTTGTGGTCCAGCGTATACTAACCTTAAATTTACGAAAGAATGAGCGTATATACCAACTAGCCTTGCATATATGCTATACTTTTGAAACCGATCGAGCGTATACTTACCAAAAATCCTAGCATTACATCACTGCTTGTGCCGCGATATGATTTTTAGGACTTGTGCCTTTCAGTACTTCTGCCATTTAGGACTTGTGCCACCAAATAATATTTAGGACTTGTGCATTTTAGGTCTAATGCCGTTTAGGTCTTGTGCCTTTTAGGACTTCTGCCGCGTCCCCCAGCCTACAGAAACCTTGGCTTTGACTTTTCAAATACCAAGGTTCTTAAAACCCTGTTCAATAGTTACGTTAGATCCAAACTTGAGTACTCTTTAATCATATGGCATCCCAACAGTCAGAAAAACAGTCAGACGTATCACCCAATTCTTGATTTGCTTAATGAAATTATTGCAAAATAACATAGACTCTGAGTATTTACTATCCCAGATAGAATTACATGTTCCAGGTAAACGCACGCGTCCTAGAAATATTAGCTACTTTTCATTTATCTACAACTAGAACAAATACGTTATACATGCCACCTATTAGGAGAATGTGTTATATTTTTAACTCCTATGCTGAAAGTCATCCTGAACTTGACATATTTACTATAAACGATCGTTCTCTAAGGACTATTGTGCAATCTTATTGATGACTCATTAATTAAAATGGCCATATCTATAAATGTATATTTGTAATTATGCAAGTGAAATGAAAATGAAATGAAATTTTGAGTTTTACGTCCCACGGTTATGTCGGTTAGGCTAAAGGAGACGGTGATAATGAGTAATGAATGAAATGGTGGAATGAAGAAAGTGGGAGAACCCCGAGAAAACCCACGCACACGGTGTTTGTCCACCACAAAGTTCACTTGGCGGGAGCAGGGTTTGAACCCGAGACCCCTAGCACCAGAGGTGAACGCTCTACCACTGAGCCACCGCGGCCCCTAATTATGTAAGTGAAATCATGCATGCTCTAATTATATACAAACTGACTAGGTCACTATCATTAGGTAATATACCTGTTGTGATCTATATGTAACCATGAATAAATAAATAAATAAATGTAGGCCTATTCGCACCAGGAATCGAACTCTGCTCTTCCGTACCAAGTTCCGAGAATACATACTACTTACTTAGGAATATTTTCCGACGCATATGAACTCTATTGATTAGATATCATGTGTACAATAGAGTGGCGTATGCAAGGGGAGGTTTCGGGGATTAAACTCTCCTTAAGGTAGATATAACGGAAAAATAATATTTACTATATCAAATTATATAGGCCTATACAATAATCACGTCTAGCATACTTATCCTAAAAGGGACTGAAAGCGAGTGTTTGAAATCCCTTTTACGAAATTCTGCATACGGCACTGATGTAAGTTGCGTTGAAAACCCTAAATTTGTGAGTGGGTACGACTTTCACTTCACTTAATGTCAAAGCATTCGTCGTATTGGAAGTTTTAAAACTTTGGTCTAAGTAGTGGAACGTGCGTCTTATCTAGGAGACGATTTTCATTAGAAATTTGGATACTCCACATGGTAGAAATTCCAACAGACTTAGTGGAACGTATCAGAAAGATGTTAAAAACATTGCAGATACATAAAGCTCATTTTCCATTAAGGTATAGGGAATTCAGAGAACAAGGAAATAAAGTCCAATATCCAAATTTATGAGAAATTTATTTATTTATACATATTTCTGGACATTATCAGCATACACGGCCTTAAGCCTGTCACGTATGATTGATCACATCCCTCGGCGAGCATACTGTCCGGGTAAAGGAGGGAGGAAGAAAGCGTCTTGGGACTTGTATGGTAGGTACTATCCCGGTATTTGACTGGTGCGAATGAGAAAAACTAGGAAACACATTAGTCAGGATAGCTGGCCTGAAAAAGCTATTACACCTTTTCAACCAAGTGGGCTTACCGGAAATCGAACCCGGGACTGCTTGTACTACCAAGTTGATGCCAAAAATCCTGACTGACCTCAACAGACAGACCAAGTGAGACAATGTGTCACGAATTGTTGGAGCTGTCCTATCTCCCTGCTATTTCTTTTAGTTATCTCGACTAACACGACTTGAAAGAACATATATTCACGACCGCTGAAGCAGTTCAAGAGGCCGTGACGAAGAATCTCCGCGTCTTTACGTACCTCTGTGGCTATACAGGAGGCTTATCTCAAAGATTAAATGTATTTGCTGTACGTTCAATAAACTGACTTTACCAGTATAAATCAGATTTATTTTCAGAACAATCCCTGTACTATCTATACGCTTGTAGTGAGAGTGGCTTTCTCTGGGACTATGCTTCTCTTGTATCAGGTAGAGCAAATGACTGCTCAAATTGGCGTGCGTAGTCCTGCCCCCCCCCCCCCCATCACGCAATTCTTCGAAAACAATTTCAATCGTTTGTATTTCGTTTGCTACCTTACCGTTCCCAAGAAAATGGAACCTTAAAGTGGTGGGGGCAGAACAACGTCGTCCCAGCCCCCCACCCACCCAATAGCAGAGAGGAACGGATGGTGACATTCGTTTGTACTTCGTTTGCTCCCATTTGCTCCGCAGTAGCTCGTTTGCTCCCTTACCGTTCCCGAGCGGTTGGTGTGGAAATGTGATCCCAGTCCTCAATCTCCTAAAAAATATAGTAAAAAATAATTGTTTGCGTCATTTGCCCCGAATTGCTCTGGAATTGTTTCACTTTCTTCCCTACTGTTCCCCGATTTTTAGGAGGTTGAAGACTGGGATCACATTTTCACACCAACCGCTTCAAAATTCCTCTTTCTTAACATCAATCGGAGTAGTTGAGTACTCAGAGCAATTGTGGAGCAAATATGAACAAACTAGATATAGCCAACATCTACTCCCCTCTGCGATTATATAAGTTGGGAGGGTGGCTGAAATCACGTGTGTAAGATATGTTTACTCGAGAACGCTGGAGAGCAACCCAAGAAACTGCGAAGCAAATCGAAGTTAACGAAGTACAAAATATCCCACCATCCGCTCCCCTATGTTACTATGTTTATTTGAGAGGGATGCTGAGATAATTTTGTTCTAGTTTCCACTTTAAAGTCCCATTTCCTCAGGAATGGTAAGGGCGTAAACGTAGCTACTGCGAAGCAAACCAAGAACAAACGAATGCCGCCATCCGTTCCTCATTGAAATTATTTTCAATTCGAGGTGCTGGGACTACGTTTTCCTGAACCACCAGTTTAATGTTCCATTTTCTCGGGAACGGCAGGAGAACAAATTCAGAAACTACGGAGCAAATGAAGTAGAAGCGAATGCCACCATTCGTTCCTC
This sequence comes from Thermobia domestica, assembly GCF_964235325.1. Lineage (NCBI taxonomy): Eukaryota > Metazoa > Arthropoda > Insecta > Zygentoma > Lepismatidae > Thermobia > Thermobia domestica. The sequence continues at coordinate 25,170,238 of NC_137468.1, read as the reverse complement.
CCTACCATTTAGTGGGGGCTAAAACCATGTTGTTCTGGAGCCCACAGTTTAAAATTCTACTTTCTCGCGAACAGTAGGGGAGCAAACGGACAAACTGCGGAGCAAATGAGAGCAAAGGAAATACAAACGAATGCGACCATCTGTTCCTCTCTGTGATTTTTTTTTTTAATTCGAGGGGCTGGGATCACTTTTTTCTGGTCCATCGAAGTTCCTGGGTTCCTTTTTACTGGCCCCACACAGTTTCAAGTTCCATTTTCTTGGGAACGGTAAGGATGCAAACTTAGGAACTGCGGAACAAATGGGAGCAAATGAAGTACAAGCGAATGATACAATCCGTTCCCCTCAGTGATTATTTTTAGTTGAATGAGGGGCTGGAACGACGTTGTTCTGGTCCCCCAATTTAATGTTCCATTTTGTCGGGAACGTAAGGGGAGCAAACGGAGCTACCGCGGAGCAAATGAGAGCAAACGAAGTACAAACGAATGCGACCATCTGTTCCTCTCTGTGACTGTTTTTAATTCGAGGGTCTGGGACCACCTTTTTCTGGCCCCTCAGTTTAAATTTCTATTTTCTCGGGAACGGTAGAGGAGCAAATGTAGAAACTGCGGAGCAAACGAAGTACAAACGAAAGTCATCATCCGTTCCTCTCTGCTATTGGGTGGGAGGGCTGAGACCATGTTGTTCTGGCCCCCCACTTTAAATTTCTATTTTTTCGGGAACGGTAGGGGAGTAAACACAGAAACTGCGGAGCAAACCAAGTACAAACGAATGCCACCATCCGTTCCCCTCAGTGATTATTTTTAGCTGGGTGGGGGTTGGGACGACGTTGTTCTGGCCCCTTCACTTTAAGGTTCAATTTTCTCGGGAACGGTAGGGGAGCAAACGAAGTACAAACGAATGCGACAATCTGTTCCTCTCTGTGACTGTTTTTAATTCGAGTGTCTGGGACCACCTTTTTTTGGCCCCCCAATTTAAATTTCTATTTTTTCGGGAACGGTAGGGGAGCAAACGCAGAAACTGCGGAGCAAATGGGAGCAAACCAAATACAAACGAATGCCACCATCCGCTCCCCTCAGTGATTATTTTTAGTTGGGTGGGGGTTGGGACGACGTTGTTCTGGCCCCCCAATTTAAGGTTCCATTTTGTCGGGAACGTAAGGGGAGCAAACGCAGCTACTGCGGAGCAAATGAGAGCAAACGAAGTACAAACGAATGCCACCATCCGTTCCCCTCAGCGATTGTTTTTAGTTGGGTTGGGTTCTGGGACGACGTTGTTCTGCACCCCCCACTTTAAGGTTCCATTTTCTGGGGAACGGTAAGGGAGTAAACGGAGCTACTGCGGAGCAAATGGGAGCAAACGAAGTACAAACGAATGCGACCATCTGTTCCTCTCTGTGACTGTTTTTAATTCAAGGGGCTGGGACCATTTTGTTCTGCCCCCCACTTTAAATTTCTATTTTTTCGGGAACGGTAGGGGAGCAAACGCAGAAACTGCGGAGCAAACCAAGTACAAACGAATGCCACCATCCGTTCCCCTCAGCGATTTTTAGTTGGGTGGGGGGCTGGAACGTTGTTCTGCCCCCCCTTTAAGGTTCCATTTTCTCGGGAACGGTAAGGGAGCAAACGGAGCTACTGCGGAGCAAACGAAGTACAAACGATTGAAATTGTTTTCGAAGAATTGCGTGATGGTGGTGGGTAGAGGACTACGCACGCCTCAAATTGGGTTCCTTGGGCTTTCAGTATCTTGCTTGTCCTCACTGCTTTGCAGGTTAAACAAACATAGACGTCATTTTGCAGAGATAATTGTTGTGACGTATCGTTAATATGAAGACCAAAGTTAATCTTCTCCCATAAAAACAATCTGCGAAAATTGGAACACAATACAGAGGTCGTATTGAGCTACGACAGAAGTGCATTGGGCAACTGCGAAATGTCGCTCCAGTTATATTATTCTGCTGCGTATGTGGAGTTCGGGCGACGAACATCTCAGCATCCCCTTTAAATTCTCGTCAACAAATTCGCTTACTTCATTTATTATCATTTATTTACTCCATCTAACCAATACATTGAATAACGGTTTAAAATTTGTTCATTAAAGAATAAACTAGTCTACTTCTATAGCGATTATCATTACTTTCAGTTATTGGGGAAAAATCTTGCCAATCAACGGAAGAAAAAAACGTAGTACACCTTTATGTCAGTTCTAAGATCTCAGATTCAGAACAAGGAAAACTAAAATACAGAACAATTATGTGCTAAATATTTCCCATTCGCCATACAATATAATCAAGTCTTCTAAATGTTAATTTGGGAGGACTCTTCGAACACTTGGATTTTTCTTTTTTTAAAATAGCCACACTCAAGAGTCAAACTGACTTGACTGTAAACAAATATTTAAAAATACTGTAATCTTACTCACCTTTGGCGAAATCTCGTTCAACGCCCTTGTGCCCTCTCCGAAGACAACACTAATCCACTAAAATAAGAAGCGGTCAGCTTTTTTCCGGTGTGGTTCTAAAGGGTATATTCAAAACTGAATACTAAGGAACTGGAACAAAGTGATGCTTCGAGTAGAAAGTGACAAAAACAGATGGGTCAAGTAATTTCAACACTGTCTGTACGATCCCCAACACCTACATTGCTACGTAAAGAAAGTACAGGCCGCCATATATATTTCACCTTCCCTTCCGATCCGAGTTATCACCCGTCGCACGAGTCTGTGCATTTGTTTTGAAGTGGCGCTGCTGTTGTGTTATGTTTTGGCACTGGGCGAAGGGGTGCGTGAGAGAGAAGGCTGAGAATGGTTGTCTGTATTCCTTTACAAGGTTACCAGGACGTCTTTCTACAAAGTAACAGGCTCTGTGCCTTAACTAGATCTTCCTCCGTCAAACAACCCAGTTTCCCTCATAGAGTATACCATGCATATCATTTCCCTATTTTATTCTCCTGCCGGCACCATCAACACAGTGTTAAGCGATACTGAATGAAAATATTCGTTTGCCCTTTTGACATTCGAGTAATAAAGGAAGAGGGAAGGAAAGCCCTCCCGCACATTTCTTGGTCAACAGAACATACGGTATTTATGCAACTACTTCTGTTTCTATGGTAACAGCGTAGATGTCTTCACATTCCACAGAAATTTGATTCTGTTCATATTCTTTTGATTTTCTCGAAAACCTGACCATAAAAGAAATCTCAAGAAACTAGTACCTCTGGTGACCCTGCCATGTTGCTCCTACCACTTGTAAACAAGGAAGTTAGTTCCCAACTTCGCCGCATGCAGAGAAAAATCAGACGAGTAATACCTTATCTAATACTACTGGATTCATTTAATCTTTGTTTCTTTTTCCAAAATATAACGAAAGCTATAATTCTAGTCTAAGAAGTAAAAAACTGTATGCTGTGTCACTACAAACAAATCATATCTGAAGTGCGTTATACTTTCAAGAAAAAAGACACCTTGCATCTCCGTGTTTATTACTTTAATTGAATATTTCCTTCATCCAACATCAGCATTGCCATTTTCATTATTGTATTACCGGATTTTTACTTTTACATCCATTGTAAGTTTTAAAGATGACGTTTCGAGAGAGGGAGGAGATATTCAATTAGAATAATAAACACGGAGGCACAAGATGTGCCACTTTTCTTATGAATGTGCGCCCTGTAACTTCTAAGTAGATATACGTTATACTTATTTTATCTATTATGGCTACATTACACAGATATTCAGTTTAGCACACGCCAATTAAGCATTAAAGTCAATGACAATTTTTCACTTTCTAAAAATCTTGCTATATAAATTTTTAAATTCCGTACTTAGAAGTTTTAATTTAGAACGAAGCTTTATGGGATAAAAAACGATAATCAAACTTTTGAACAAACTGTTAATGAAGTCATTCTTGCTAATCTAAGCCGCTTGAAGAGTAGTATTTTCGCCATTTCGAAAGTTACTCATTTTGCTCTGGCTGAACATATTTGTGTTTAAAGGTGTATAACTAAACTCTCGTCCATCCGAACCTCAGTAAAAACTCCCTTTTTTCTTACGGGCTGCTTTTCCCCGAAATTTAGTTTCTCTGGCATGTTTTAAGCTTTTATTATACCCGTAAAACGATTTTCTGCTTTTTCGTTACTTTCTTTTGTTTTGTTTAAGTGCAAGAAATGACAGTACAGGACATTTTTTTTTTTTAAGTTAGTGGTTAAAACAAAACAAAAAAAAAAAAAAAAAAATCTTAACCCCTTGCGTACCAACATCCATATGGATGCCATGAAAACGTATCCCTTCTTACGAGTCGTATTAATCCTGAAGCTAATGAACTTTGTTAGTGGATGCAAATACAAGGCGAGACTTAGTTCTACGATTTCTCCTTACTTGACACACACAAAATGTTGTCACAGTAGATAGCAGATCTAAGGAAACATTCAAATACAAAACACATGTGTTCGTTTTGACGATAAACAATTAGCAACTAAGAGATCTATTTCGAGTCTGGAAAAAGGAAAAACTTTGATTTCTGGTCAGTGTTTCCAAACTGAAGTAGAATAAAATCCCTTCAGAACATCAGAATTTCCCTTTTTCAGTCCAAATGTTTCACAATGCAAATAATTGTTTTTTATCAGTAATATGAATGCTTTCCTCGCACACACACAATAAGTATGCCCTATATAACCGTATAGAGTCTTAACAGTAAATGAAACCGGTATTACAGTACGCACATAGGAAAGCAACACCTGGAATGCAAAGGGTTAACAACGCAACAGATTGCGTTTTTAACTATCTAACTTACACATCAACCTTATGTTTAATAATTTGGTACCATCTGAGCTTTCGTGTGTCAACAGTCTCGATTATACACCGGTTTGGATCAATTGTGATGTATTAATGACAAACAGATGGTACTGTCAACTAACAAAAACAGAATTCCAAGTAGGTGTATGTCCTGCGAAAACTTTTTCTGCACACAAAAAAAGAATGTGGGACTGTTGAGATGAAAAATCTTCATTAAAATACAATTAAGTCTGTTCCGATTTCCAGTTAAAATTATGCAACGTTACTAAAAGGATACAAACGAGAAAAGTGATGCACACCTATGGAATTTATTTATAATCATTTTTGCTTTCCCTGAGGTACAGACAGAGCCGTAGTATAAAATGCTATATGACTCGGTGCTGAAATTTGGTTTCTTACACGGAGTAAATCAGACTTAAAGACTCCTACGAAAAGGGACTTTGCACACCAATTGTAAAATTTTAGTTCCATTTCTACAAACCTTGTTTAGCAAGTTCGTAAAGTGAATGCAGTTCTAAAAAAGTGGAACCATTTCAGAACCACTACATTTTCCCTGAAATTGCAGGTTGTTTTAGAACCCTTGTTCTGAAACGTACTTTCGTTTAGTATTTATACAAAAGATATTTATAAATGATGACGAAACTTAAACATTTTGACATACAAATATAGGTCTATTGTTGTTGTTTAGAAGATAAGTCAGGAACAGACAATTGTGTATACTTTCTTCAACGCCGAATTAATGGATCCCAATTCCAAGCAAAGTGATCAGTGCATAACGGATTAAATTATCCTAATTCAGACTCTCGTCCCCAGTATTACATCTGTAAGGCCTTATCCTCTTCTAACAATAACGAATGGCGGGTTTATATTTGTAGTTTAGTAATTTGACGAATATTAATTGACATATTCAAATGAACAACTGTGTAATGAACCTACAATTACTCAGTTCTCATAAATGTGATCCTCGGGTTTTATTCCTGATGGGAGATCACAAAAAATTTCAAATCATTCATTTTCATTAATCATCCGTCTCAAGACTAAAGGGCATAATCGTCGAATGTTAAACGAAAATAAATAATTTTAATTATTTTTTTCGCATATGTGATCACAATCTCTACTTTCAATCTAGCTCTTTACTCTACCTCTCTGATTTTCCCGTCTTACACGTCCAGCCGCGCTAGCCACATTCGAATCTGCATTCAGGAAACAGAATTAAGAAAATTTTTATTAGACCTTTCGTCAACTTAGGGGAAAAAAAACTTGTAGCTAGATTAAATGTTAGTGTGAGGTCAGACTGAGTGGGTGGAGAAAAAAAAAACTTCGTATACACTACTGACTTTATGTAGCAATCCTTGGTTTGCTTTAAAAAAAAAAAAAAAAAAAAAAAAAAAAAAAAAAAAAAAAAAAAAAAAAAAAAAAACTTATGAATCGCTAAATCTGTCGCAAGCAGTTATACACTCGCGCCGCATACATATTGTGTTTGTAAAGTACGTAGACTATGCAATCTATGATTTTTTTCTTCGGCGCAATCATTTTCAGTATTATGTTGAATCGTGAATCAAAGATCGTTAATAATGCAGTCTCAATATTAAAACCAGTTCAGATAAGGCAGTTATTCTATTACTATTAATTTATACAGAAAACTATTTGAAATATTTTCAAAACTTTTCCCTTGGGCTCAAAAACTTCCTTGTATCATTTTTCATTTCTCGTTGGACAATATCCACACAGTTTTGAATATATTTTCTGTTGTCATAATCTATTATTCATTCTGTTGAGTTTTAAAAGTGAAGATACAACATCCAATTTAAACTTAAAATAATCCCTGCCGATTTCCAGTTTAATAATCTGATATACTTTATCTTGTTATCTTTTCAAAGTAACATTAATCCTCCCATTCTGTACTAGAGAGCAGAAACATTACGAGCCTAACTAGAAAATTTGGAAGTACCCAAACACTCTGGGATCAGATGAGCCCGTTTCAGCAACAAGTGTAGGAAAGTCCGACAAAGGAAGATAATCATTGTTGCGTAGTCCTCAAATTCCAGTAAACGTCTTTTCTTCAGTTGAAAAATGAAATATTACAGTTTAACGTCCCACGATTGTGTCATTTAGGCTAAGGGAGACTGCGATTAATGCAAGTGACTGACGATGGAAGAATTGGTAGAATGAGACAATGGCAATACCCTCGAAAAACCTCACGGACACGATGTTGACCACCACAAACTTATTTGGCCGGAAATCAAACCACTGGTCCAACGCACCAGAGGTAAGCGGTATACCACTAAGCCCCCCCCCCCTCTTCAGAATTCAGTTATCAGTGACAGAAGTATTTGTAGAGCATTAAAATAACTTTATACGAGACCTTATATCCCAGGCCACATGTGCTCCAAAGTTTGCATGACAGACCAAATCAGACTATTACTTTTCTGTATGTAAAATCAATGGAAATTAGACCTTTTTTGATAGAATATGGTTAGATAAGGCAACATTCACGTTTAGTGAACATATCAATCGCTATAATTGTGTGTGTTGAAGTGGTTAATTCACATGTTATTTTAGAAGCCTCAAACCGAAAACAGATCTTGATTTAAAACAAACAATTTTTGATAAATTTTCTGTAATTAACGTGGAAAGGTTTGTAGAAGTGTTGCTGGTTAAGGTTCAGTATCGTATCTACCAATCAGAACATGTCAAGATAAGTCTGTATTCATACTTATATTGCAATCAATAGAAAATATATAATACAAAAGGTTGTTCGCGGTATATTCGACCATTTTCGATTCGGTGCTGCCACCTGGCGTATCATGCTGGAAATATAGGTTTGCTGCCGGGAGCAGTGTCTTGTCTGACCTTGTAGGTGTGTGTTATCAAGTGGCGCCGAAACTCAACCGGTATTGGAAGAGTTACGTAATCCCTTCGTACGTACGCATTGTGAAATAGTGTCGGGAGAATGGGTTAACACTTTTGGGATGACTACTGTGAAAGCTATTGTGGCCCGTTCAACAGGACTCCCCTTGCGAAACATTCGCCCATAAAAACCAAGAGAAGGGATGCAAGCAAAATGACACCCGTAGTGTTGAGGGGGAACCGTCGATTGGCGTGCCAATAAAATCCCTCGACGCAACGAAATATGGGCCACAAATTCCACCTCGTACTGTCACCTATGAACAAAACAATTCGCAAGTGCCTCAGGTTGAAGTGTGTGCGGAAGGGCCGTGTACACAGTCTGCTACCGTGTCACATTGCCGAACATAAGATGAATTACAGGAAACTGTATGAGAAGTACCTGGCGGGTTTCAAATGGAAGAAAGTTGTCACAATGGATGTAACTTGTCCATCTCGCTACTGGTAGTCAAATTCGGGCGATCACATACCGTGACATTGACAGCAAGGGGTGCAGCAACTTTGTTCAGTTTCCCTCGTGGTTTTATGGTTGTTACGGGATTCGGATGTGAGGGTAAGTGAACTGATACGCAAGATGGACAAAAACATGAAGGTCAATACTTCCAATACGTGCAAGATACTTCCAAGAATCCATTCTGGCACATATCTATCGGAAAGGCATCCCACAATTGTATGGAATGAACGCGAACCAGGCAATGATCCATATGGACACGGCTTCGAGTCACACCACTGCCAGAACATCACTACGTTTTTATTAGGAAATGGCGAAGGAATTAGAATTCGTATCATTCTGTTTGAAGACATTCCTATGCAAAGCCCAGATGCAAGTCCATTTTTCTTTTCTTTCTTTCTTCCGCATTTGGACTGTTGAAACGATGTATTCAACGTCGCCACTCGCACAATCGTGCAGGGAGGAGTGGAACAGAATTCCTATGCCTGTCCTGCACCGAAACTTGCTGCAATAGAAACTGGGAAGCCGTGTGATAGTTTACAGTGCTGCGGGGTCCAATAGAATATGATCGGTGGTGGCGGTGTACAGTGGTCGGAATGGCGAGAAAACCCGGCGAAACTATTCGCGGGAGTACTTAAAAATGTGTTTTTGTCCATATGGTATTTTTTGAAGGCGCGTTAAGCTATTGTCGATTGTTATCCGTAATGTGTGCAATAATCTACCGTTTATGGACAGTAATGCGGGTTGCCTATGCGGACGGCGAAAGAAAGTTTACCTTTAATAGGTGAGCTTTCAAATTCAGGCTTACAAATATAATCGTGGGCCGTTATATAAAAAAGAATGCATCATTCAAAACTTGTGGTAATGTTATTCTTATTAAAATTGCAAAGTAAAGATATAATTATAAAAATAAATAAATATGTTTTTCGACGCGGATCCAGGATATGAAGGGAGGGACTAAACCATAGTTTGCCGCTTTATCCAGTGTATACCTGAGAGTCAACGGGGGGACTATAGCCCCCTTGGATCCGCGCATATTATATATACAAATGATGAAATCAACCAGAAGTCAGTCCGTGTAAGAAATGTTTACAAAAACAAAATAGGAGAGTTGTCCAACCAAGTACAATAAAATTAAATCACTTTCCAAACCCTTTGGTACCCAAACATGAGATTGGCGATGGCTATTTAAGAGTTGAAACATTTCATTCGGCATTTTATTATGCTTTTTGGGCATACTGGGTCTGAGCGATGAAATTATCTGGTCAGATGACGTTAAACATATATGTAGCAAATCTAAGTTAGTATCTTTCCTAGACTTTTTCGATATCGTTTCTCGCGATACCTGTGGAAATCTTTGTTTCGAGATTCCTGAACCTCCTTATTTAGCATCTCTATTAGGAGAGGAGATACGGATATAGTGAACATCTCTACAATACTATTGGTCACACTAACACACACCAAGACCACGCGAAGTAACGAGACTAGCAGTTCAGTTTTGGTCACTGAAGCTCTCTCTATTTGCTAGGGAGCAGGTAGAAGCAGCTAATTCTAACAAAAGTCATTAACTGAGAGACCACTGAAAACATTAAAACAAAAAAGAAACTCTGGACTAGATAGGAAAATTTTAAAGTCTGCAAATATATAACAAAGCATTGGCTTTCAATAAAGTGTTGTAATAATGCTCCCAGTGCATAATATGAAGTGCCTCAGAGGTCTGCTATTGTTCTGATCAAAAATACCAATATTTCTCATTTCATAACTATCAACATACTTGCGTGTAACAATTCCGTCATACCATTCCACACGAAAAACATTTTTACAAGGACGGCCAATCATTCACTTTCGACAGGTGTTTTTTCATGAATGCGCGTTGCCAGAATGAAACACAGGTCTGTTCTATATAAAATAGACATTCATTTACTAAAAAACTATACCCGTTCATTCGGTGATGGAATTCATTTTTGGGGTTTTGTCCCCATTGTTTCTATTTCGACCCTGTGCGGCGCGCTAGCTCGTAAGGTGAGTACCCGTCAAAAACGATCCGATATAAAGGGAACAACCTTCTGTAAAGTTCGACTTATGTCGCACCTTTACATGTAGTCAGCATACTAATTTAACAGAAAAAATCTCACACATCTTTGATGTTATTTTGCATCTGTTTTTCTTCATTCCTGCATTTACAAGCAAAACTTCTACTGAGTAGGGTCCCTGGTTCGATTCTAGACCATGCTCAGTGAACTTCGTAGTCGTCAAGCACTGGGTTTGAGAGTTTTCTCAGGGATCTTTCGTTACTTCCCTCATTCTAGCATTAACATCTATCTCATCACGGTCTCCTTTAGCCTCAATGCATAATCGTGAGACGTTCAACAAAACTAGAAGCAGACAATCACTATGAGCGGCATATGAAAGTTTTTTTTTTTTAAATTTCTTTTTTCTGTGCACTGATTCACTATATTCAATTTCTCTAACCCAGTTCCTATTATCTCTATATATTATGTATGAGGATCAACACGCAGTGATAAGTTTTGAAGAATGCCTCTTTGTTTCGGATACATACTCCAGTATCCTTCAACTTGAATAAATAAGGCTCAATACATATTGTATCTTGAGATCTTCACATGCTTATTGTTTTTGTTGCACATTACCTATTTGTTCGCCGAATAACACAGTATAATCGAACCGCCCCGACTATGTGTGTAATGCACTCCCATATACTTAAAAAACTGACTTTATTATTTTTATTTTTCAGGTCCATATAGAAGAATTATTTTGTTTCCTCTACTGACCTTGAAGTTTCTTAAGATCACTAATATTGATTCCGATTGCAGCTCATTAGTTGCAAACTTTTAATTTCCAAACTCATACTAATACGTGATTTTGGAATTTTACAAAACCTTTAGACGCAAATTTTCGGAGTATTTTTTTTAAAGTTACTTAATAATATTCTGGGATTACGATATAATATAAATGTGTTAATACTGACCTTATAAGGGTGTGTATATATACAATTAGATTTTGCAATGGTTTACAAATTGGCAATGTTCACTGATACAAAACCAACAAGCATATGAAGATCTCGATATACAACGAGCATTGAGCCTCATTTATCCTTGCCGAAAGATACTCAAGTATGTATCGGAAATATTGCAAGTTTACTCTGCTTTAAGGAATACAAATATATGAGTATGGCCAGCAAAAATGATTTTGACTGGGTAAATGCTGTACAGCAAATTCCCGATTATTCGTGTTAACCAGTCAACCAAACAAAAGATGCGAAAATACGTACAAGTATATACATTCGTAAGAGCAGTTGCTTTACAGTATGGGCAAACTACTGAAGATAAGTACTGTATTGTACGATCTAGCTTTATACTACAGCTGTATTTTGAGTGTTGCAGTTTCTGACATGCGTGCTGCTAGTTATGCGAGAATAGTTCACACGTATTCAAAATTCCTTGTTGTTCCAATCTTTCAAATACATTCCCCCACCATATTAACAAAGAACTGGGTGGGACCTTGAATAAAGAGTTGAGAAAAAAAAACTCAAAATGCTTCGTGTGGAGTATTGTATTGTATGGGTCAGAAACATGGACATTACGCAAAAATGATGAAAAACGACCGGAAGCTTTCGAAATGTGGGTGTGGAAAAGAATTAGCTAGGTTGAGAGGAAAAAGAACGAGAGGCTGTTAGAAATGGTGGAGGAAAAAAGAACAATTTAAAATATTATTGAAAAGATACACTGGTTGGGACATTGGCTAGGAAGGAATTGTATCATGAATGACGTGCTAGAGGTAGGGGCCGAAGGAGATTGCAATTAATGGATGATATCAAAACAGAAAATTCGTGTGAAAACTAAGCGGTTAGCAGAACGTGGAGCATGGAAGCTTCTCAGTTGCAGCAAGTAACCTGCCGATGATGGCAGAATACTTATGATGATGATGATGATGCACAAATAACTCAACAATTGGATAATCCGCACACGAATAGTCGTGAATTTACTGTGTAAGTACTGATTTGAGTATAGCTGGCAATGTTATCAACTTATTGAAGGACTTGTGTGTCATTGGAAGCGAAATACGTTTATGTAAATGTGTATTTTTGGTGTTACACGGTAACTTACCAAAATATGAAACAGGTCGAGAATAAGGAGTAGATTAAACTCTAACCTATAAGTTTTCGCAGCCACGTACTGCAATAGTACTTCCTTTTTGCTTTGTTGAAACCAGTCGAAAATAACAATGTGAATTCAGTATAAATTTTAGTCTCATTTAATTGGTTCATACAGGTTCTGCGTCACTGAGTCACTCGGATTCGGACTATTTAATTCGCAGACTGCATAGTCTACGTTGTTAAATATGATCACAACAGCGATTGTGGATACACCGAATTGATACACAGTATTATTAAAATTTTAGAACCATAATTGAAGCAATTTCACTTCAATGTGATTAATTACAACATATATCGTTTGTTTTTAATGTTTTTGTAGAATAATGATTAATACTAGAATAAGAAGTATAGTTATATTCAAATTTTTTTTTAATCAAATAAATGGGTTATCGGGTATTCTTTCAGTTTCTGATAAGTGAGTGGCAACTCTTATGGAGAACAGAAATCATTAAAAATGGACTCCAATATTATAATCGAGTGACCCTTTATTACATTACGTGGGACTTGTCAATGTCAAGATGTGGTTCATCCCACTGAAAACTTCTTTAGTATAAATACTGAACAATGTACCAACAGTAAGGTTTAATTACATGCCTAGCAGGATTTACTGAGCATAATGAGCGTACAAAATGCTCAACCATGAGAACAGGGTTTTCAACACTATGCAGAGAACTATGTACAAGTGGGAAGAGAGCAGGACCCCATATTTTTTTTTTTTTTTCGTTAATACGTGGACTTCTTTTACCCCCCCCCCCCCTTTATGATACAATTTTAACATCGAAATCGACGCACTGAGCAAGTTAATCACTGGTTTTGCTCAGCTTATATCACGGAAAACAATGAAAATAATGAAAAAGTAATTTTTCTTTCATTTTAATAAGACAGTTGATTTGTTTCTAGGATTACGTTCACTGGTCTTTTAACCTTTCCAGAGGAGTGAAAAGTAGTTTTCTTATATATATATATATATAAATACACAGAAGCAATTGCGCTTATTTTTATGTGAAGTTTTTTTTTCTTTCTTCTTAGGAAACAACAAGCCCGATATTGAAAGAGGAACATGATTTCCTTGTAATTAATAAATTTTCAATTGAGGCACACTGGCTCGTAGACTCTACTGCTGTACTTCACAAGGCCAATGACAGTTTGCTAATTTGAATATTCGTCAAATTAAATAAATTAATTTTACTACATTTAACAAACTATGCTTCAATAAAATAATTTTTTCTTTTTCTTTGAAAAAAAAAAAAAAGACTTAACTTAGCATACCGATAACAAAATAAATACTATATATAAGTGAAACACTACGGACAGAAAATTTTCATTACTAACAATTTCATTACGGAAACACTTTTCCCCACTGTTGTGGTCAGGTTTTAATATATAGCGTGTATGCTGATTTTCAGCCTTGTGATGTTTTATAAATATCTAATATTCCATACTGCCTGGATTTTGTTTGTTTGTTTCTTTTTGGTCTTAAAGGAGAAATCGTAATTTTAAATCTACGACAAACATGGAAGATCTCAACAGTGATAAAACCTTCAAAAGTTGCCAGTCTTGTGGTATCAGACACGTCCTATATGGACGAGATTTACATAACCTATACAATATAAATCTATGGAGCTAGCAACTAAGAACTGGATACAAGATTTCACAGTTGTTTTTTCAATATATATATATATTATGTACATATATATATAGAGGTTTATATAAACTTATGTTACTTTTAGTTCAGGATTGTTATCACTGTGAAACTGACAACTTGACGAGAAAACCTGGAAAGTAGTCTTTGAAAGTTAAAAGCACTGTTGAGACATGCACCACCATTTATGTGGTTTTCCTTAACACCGAAACTGAGTAACAGATTGGAAATATTTCTGTGTCAACAGTGTCGATTAAAAAAAAAAAAAAAAAAAAAAAAAAAAAAAAAAATGAAGCCCTGAGAAATTACCAAAACAGGGACTTCACTATGCACATATTTACAACTTCCACGTCAACAGTTTTACGTAAGAAACCACGATTTTCTTTTAATAATGATAATTTAAAAAAAATAAATAAAAAAGATAAAACAATCCAGGTTTGTTGCTTCCCAGGAGCACACTGCTGCACTGTCGCTCACTTAACATACCCGGTATGGACTCCTGCTCTTTTGAACACACACACTCAACAGGACCTCTCGTTTCAGCACAACACAAGCCAACAGTTCTCATTTCGGAGAATTAACAGAATTTTCTCTGAAAATCACGTTAAATTCATAACTACTCTGACACATGATTGTCTGTATGACAATTTTTTTTATAATGCTTTCTTCTATTAATTTACACTGCATATCAATAACTGTTATACAGCAAACAACAATTCATGGTACAAGTTTTTTTTTCTTTGAACAAGGTCACTTAAAAATAACTTAGCTTTTTAAGAAAACATAGTTATACAATTACAAGTAACTTTGATGTAATTCCACGGCTTACAATATGAAGCTTGGAACTATCTTCCAAATACTCATAGTTAATATTATTTCAACATAATATACAGATAAACCATGTTACATTTGTTTTATTTTTTGGAAGCCAGTCTACGAATATGCAATGAAATTAAGTTGGTGATAGTAATACTCGATGCCTAATACAAACAATTAACTGAAAATTATGAACATATTCACAGAATATTTCATTATGCGTGACAAGCACTGCATTTTTCTTTACTTTTCTTCCGGAGAGGCCCAGGGCGCTTCAATTTTCAGCCATGTTCTACACCAACTTCCTCTGAGCTTTCGTAAGTGGCATGCCACTGGGAGATTTCATTCTGCCCACTTGCAGGTTGAAAAAGGATTTCCAGTTTCGTATCGTGATTTCAAAGGAGGAAATAGACGGAGGGTTGATATACCTTGAATGTGACTTGT
This sequence comes from Thermobia domestica, assembly GCF_964235325.1. Taxonomy (NCBI): domain Eukaryota; kingdom Metazoa; phylum Arthropoda; class Insecta; order Zygentoma; family Lepismatidae; genus Thermobia; species Thermobia domestica. The sequence goes on along the minus strand of NC_137468.1, from coordinate 25,155,016 downwards.
TTCCACTTGGGACTGGCATGACCAGTGCGAGAATTGCTCCCTCGTTCACAAGAAAGGACACGATAAATCTAATGACTACAGTGAACTGGATCATCCTGCCACACATGACATTGTTACAGTATATATTATGTATGTATATATATATTTATGTATATTTTTAACAAAACCTCTACTTCAATAATAGAGAGTTAAGTGGAAATCTGTCCTTATTGTTTCAACACAATAACACAGCAGCGTAATGCTTATCTTCAATATTAATAAAATCCACTGTACACTATCGAAAAACAGTACAGTCGTTCAAACAAAAGCTGCTAACTTGCTTGGGGAAGATATAATTATGTACACAATAATCTTGTCAATAATTCCACCATGTATAAGCCAAACTTGACTCCTGTAACACACGAACATTCTAACACGATTATTTCTAGTCCATGAGTTTTCGTCAAACATCCACCCATCATATCACTGAAGGTTCACAAACATTCATCCGCACCCACTCACTCAGCAGTAGTTCAACTATTCCTAGAAACCCTATTGTCACTATGAAGAACTAGAGGCATTCATTCCACTAAACATCCCGGTTGTGAAAGAAGTCTGTTGTTGTTGTTGTTGTTGTTGCTGCTGCTGCTGCTGTTGATTGTTAGCCTGCCGTCCATGCTTTGACATCGGAGGTTGCAAATACTCGTGTCTAGCTAGCGAGAACACATCAATCCGATCTTCTTTGCGATACGCCAGACAACTTCGAATGAAACTCTGTAGAGATACGGAAGAAAAACAATCAACACTTGGTCTGAATGTCATTACACTCGTTAGTGGCTCTTGAAGAAGTCACACTGGTAAAAATTGAAACTTTATTGCTACCAATCTTGTGTATATTATACTGGGTGTATATTATATATATACTGGGTTTCTCAAAACAACATCAACATCGTTTGGGAAGTGATTCCTGACACCAAGATAAGACAAACTATAGACCATCCTTGGTGCACAAATGCTTCCTTTCGGAGTTATAGCTCTATAGCTCCAAAACTATGGAACCTACGGATCAAGACTTCACTGAGAAATTAATATGTCCGCTATCCAAAAATACATGTTTCAGAATCCTAAGGTACTCACGAAGTAATTTTTATAGAGGGAGATTGGCTACGGGCATATAATTTGAAGTACACACCAACTACCTCTATAAAAATTGTTGTGGAAGTACCACAGGATTCAGAAGCTTGGATATTTGGATAGAAGTTCCTAAGTGAAGTCTTGACCTGACTACGGTAGGTCCCATAGTCTTGGAGCTATGGACCTTTAAATTTAAATTTTTCATGTTTTCGGCAGCCTATAGCTCTGAAAGGAAGCATTTGTGCACCCAGGATGGTCTATATTTTTTGTCTTATCTTGTTTGTCGACCTCCCAAACGTTGTCGGCGTTGTTTTGAAATACCATATTATATATATATATTCCTTCCCTTACTTGGTAGCGACAAATTTATTATTATTTACCGATATGACTTACCACAAGTGCCCCCACTGAACAATACAGAATACTGGAAAATTTAACACTACAATTGTAATTTTGCACAAGCACTGAGGTACACTGTCCAACAATTAAGTAATGAGACTGAATTTATTCTGACGAAACAGTGAATGTAATTCGTAACCTAATATATGCGTTCGAAACAGTAATCCCTCTTCTACAATCTGGCAAAACCGCATTATCGCACGCGAAGCATGACGGGAAATACGGCACCATTACTAGTATTCACTGAGAGGCTCTCGTCATGCTGGCAGAATGGAGCAAAGAGCAAATATCAAACTCTCTGTTAAACTGGGTAAAAGTGCCACAAAAACTGTTGATTCGATGAGGAAAGAGTATGGGGGTACGTGTGTCTCGTGTACAACTCTTTAGATGGCGTGAATTTTCAAACGTGGTGTGGAATTAACTGAAGATGAACCTCAGCCGGGTCGTCCGATGTCTGTTCGTAACGAACTCATTGCAAAGGTCTGTGAATGTGTGCAGAAAGATCGTTGTGACTGTAACAGGGTTGGCTGGCTTAAACCAAGGTGTTTTAAACCATGCTTTAAACCAACTTTTTTTTTTTTTTTTTTTTTTCCTACCGGTTTAAACTAAAAACGAAAAATATTTGTAAAAGTGTAAGTGTTCGTAAAATCTTAATGAACACTCATTTGTGGGTTATCACGTTTCACTCCCGTATATTATTTATGGTATATTCAGATCTAAATTCTCCATTCATTACTGAAAGAGATTATACTACAAAAGCAAGTTGTATTTTTATAAGATTATGATGTGATTTTTTAAAATTTATTATTATTGCAATCAAAATAAAATTCTAAATAAATATTGTTTCGTTTTAAGAATGTTTACTATTGTTAAAATACATCGAAATATCGTACTTTCTGGGGGGTCATACAAACGCAACGAGAGGCATTTATTGAAATCAGAAGTATCTTTATTCAATTTTCTTACTGATATGCAAATTGCGTTGTTGTATTTCTTTAACTTGGATATTAAAAGTCGTAGTGAACTAACTTGGACTAAATTAGTTCTTCTGTACTCTGCAATATTTTGAAACTGTCCATATGTAATTCTGTATAATAGTTTCACTTGTGCAACCATCTTTTTGTCTGGGGCCGCGGTGGCTCAGTGGTAGACCGTTCACCTCTGGTGCTTGGGGTCCCGGGTTCGATCCCAGCCACCGCCAAGTGAGCTTTGTGGTGGACAAACACCGTGTGCGTGGGTTTTCTCGGGGCCCTCCCGTTTCCTCCCACTTTCTTCATTCCACCATTTCATTCATTACTCATCATCACCGTCTCCTTTAGCCTAACCGGCATAACTGTGGGACGTAAAACTCAAAGATTTCATTTCATTTCATTTTCATCTTTTTGTCTTTCTAAAATGACTCTTGACAATTACATTAACGGGTTTGTAAAGATCATTACATCGTATTTTTATCAGGAGTCCGTGAGTGAGTCGGCATCGCATTTGTGGCCAATTAGTCTCGGTTTCGAGTTCAAATGTAGGACAATTTCTCTCAGATGTAAGCCGAGAAGCGGTTTGAATTCCGCTTTAAGCTTATGTGACCCCTTCCAGCGTTAACCTGGTTGTTGCATAATACCAAGGCGAAAGAAACTTATTTCTGTCCATATGTGATATAAATACATTGAGAAAATTATTTTTTTTAAAAAAAAGTTTAAACCAAAATACCGGTTTTTTGGTTTTTTCGATAAAAACCATGGTTTTTGGCAACTCGGACTGTGAGAATCATGGCAAATGAGTTTGGTGTTAACAAGAAGTCAATTCATAAGATCTTAGTGGAAGATTTGGGTAAGAAGATAGCATCACAGTTTGTACCACACTCATTGTCTGAGGAACAAAAACATGACCATGCTGCTTACGCCAGTGACATCCCGGAAACAACCCATAGAGATAAAAATTTCGTACTTTCCATTGTTGCAGAGGATGAATGTTGGTGTTTTCGTACTGACCCAACTACTAAACGTCAGTGCCGAATGGAGGTCTCCAGGATCTGCAAACGGCACGAAACTTCAGAAGTGAAAAGGAAATTCAATGCTTCTGTGTTTCTACGACAGTAAAGGTATTCATCATGAATTTGTAAAAGAAGGTCACACAGTGAATACCCAGTTTTATTTAAGGGTTTTGGAGCGTTTCATGAAGAGAATTCGTCGTCTTCGGCCTGAATACTCAGTCCCAGGTAAATGGTTCTTTATGACAATGCACCTGCTCACCAGGCAGTACTTGTTCAACAACATTTGCCCCAAAAACAAGTGTTTGCGGGCAGCAGCTCTCTATTCTCCAGATTTGTCCCCCTGCAACTATTTTCTATTTACTGCATTGAGGTTACCTTGAAAAGAACGACTTTTTGATAATGTTGAAGGGGATACGGACAAAATTTCGCGGCCGAAACATCGCCGGGCCAAAACCTCGCCATCCAAAACATCGCGTGGCCAAAACCTCGCCTGCAGCTTAATAAAAATTCAGTGTAGTATAACAATATCTGCTGCTTTTCTTGTAAGTAAAAAGAAAAAAAAAGGAAGGAAGAGCTTGGTGTGGTGAGAGTAGGGGCGCCGAAACCTACTTCGCCCCGGGCGCCGAAATCTAGCTACGGCTTTGTATATATATATATATATATATATATCCCACTCCCCCTCCCTTTTGTTGTGCCGACAAAGTGAAATTATAAAAGACATCCTAGGCTCGAACCTCATCTATGTTGAAAATTTGATTGAGATCGGTAGGATGGCTCAAGAGGTATAATGTAACAAACATACTCATTTAATTTATATATATATATATAGATTTCCAAAGCATGCATTAGAATTTTTCTTGTCATTATTTTAATGTAATTATGTGTTATTACTAAATATATACATATAGTAATATATAGAACATTCTACATTGAAGAAATCGTCGTGAACAGGTTTTATCCTGACGACATTTCTTCCCAGGCGACACTACGTCTCGCTTAATTTAGACCAGGCGCGATTCTGTGTCGCGAGATCGTTACAACGAGGTTTTGGTCAGGCGAGATTTTGGCCCGCGACGTTTTGGGCGGCGAGGTTTTGGCCAGGCGAGATTTTGTCCCGCGAGGTTTTGGCCAGTCAAGGTTTCGGCCCGGCGAGATTTTGTACCCAAACCATGTTGAAGACATCCAAGTAGCTGTGACAACGGCATTACGGAACATGCCATAAACTGAGTTGCAGCGGTCGTTCTATTTACGCGATTGTGCCACTCACTGTATTGAGAGATGTACTTTGGATAAAAACAGGTATTATTACATTATCTTTGTTTGTTTGGTCACAATAAAACCAGTCTCATTTCTTAATTGTCGGACGGTGTAAAATCCTTTTTTAATTATTCAAATATGAAAGGAAGTAAGCACTTCTAGCATATTCGATTCCTTAACAGCCATCATCATCATTATTGTATATTTAAGAGAAATAAACCATAGGAGTTAATTACAGTTTCCAAAAATTGTTTGTATTCAGGTAAGCTCCCAGTATTTTGAGCAGAAACTTTACATTATCACTTAACTAGAAAAATCATATGTGAAGACGAAAAAGTTAGCGGAGGACCGTGGAGCATGGAAACTTCTCAGCTGCTGCAAGTGACCTGCCAGTAAGGGCAGAATAATAATAATGATGATGACTGAAGTTGAACTGACTGTGATAATGTTTCCCGTTCAGGAATCTTAATGATGATGATGATGACTACTATCAAAAATATTATTATTATATATATATATATATATATATATATATATATATATATATATATATATATACACACGAAAAGGAAGATTACATTTTCCGAAATCATTTTTAACAAAATTATGTTCACATAAATATATTATTAAAAAAAACTATCTGTATTAATCTAATTGAGAACTTCATTGGTAAAACAAACCATATTTACAAAAAATTAACTTTACGTTGGTTCAGGATGAAGCAAGTCAACAGAAACGATATGTAACAATAAAAGGATTTATCAGTACAAATACTCTTCTCGAAAATGATTACTACAAGCATCAACTGCATGTCTTTTAAATTCTATTACTCACCTTCGCTTCATTACTGACTGTTGGTTTGTTAGCAAACTGTACTTCTGTAGCTTTTAAAATTGTGTTTTCCTCCAGAATTGTCGCTTGAGATTGATTATGTCCGAACGGCTAGAAAAGAGAAGGAACATATTTCACTATACAGTACGTTATTTTTAACATACTTGCTATTTATTTCAACAACATTTACAATGATTTTTAATTAAAACAAAATTTTTACTTTTTCTGGTATTTGTTTCCACTGTCCTTTCACCCATTATTATTATTGTACTCTCTCAATGTCAACATTATTTCCCGAAAAGTAATAATGGTAATACGCGCATTAGAAATTAAGAAAGAATTTACATAACAGGCTATGAACCGCTAAGACGAATTATATTTCAGTCTGTGTGGTCATGTTTCAATCTTCCAAGTCATGATATGTTGCTGTTACTTTATTATCAATAATTCTTCGACTTATTTATTATTATCAATATTTTATTATATTTTATTATCAATTTATTATCAATAATTTACTTTATTATCAATAATGTAACTAGTCGACATTATGTAACCCTCAAAGGATACCCTAAGTTAAAACGTACAACGCCTCCTGTGGTAGTTTTTCATTCCATTGTTAAAACTTAACCCCAACTTAGACTAAGTCTAAGCCACTAATTAATGACACCCCCTACACACACAACTGGAAAGCTCGTCCTTTAGAAGAGTACATTCCTTCGCACTTAATTTGAAACTTAAAATGTCCGATGAACTACAAATTATAAGAGGATATGCAAGAGATGACCGTAAATCAAAATATACATCTGGATCGATTTTCAATACAATCCGATTTGTTTTCACGGTGTCTATCTATGCAATAAATATTCAATACAGAGGCGTGTGTCAGTATTCCGTAACCTTTTGTGCCCGTAGTCTCATTCTAAACATCCATCTTTAAATGTATTCTGCTTATTTTGAATTATTTTAATTCCATAACATTTGTCAAAATGTGAGTGGATTTCAAATTGTACACTGTTATAATGAATATGAAACTATATGCCGTTGCTGAAAAACCAGATATGATGAGGGAATTTTATCATGTTCAGGCCTGTAACAAACTAAAATATAATATGAGTTGTTGAAGCTATAGTCCAGGATAAGAGAAAGTAAGAGAAGTAGCTAGGTGGAAGAATATGAACTCTGAAGCTTTAAAATCGCTGCATATCTTGAAAGTAAGAAGTTTGGAATAATTGCAATCTTTTATGATGCCTGTTTGTATTTGCTGTCAGAGAATAGATATTAATGAATTTTAGGAAAACTATCAAAAACAAGATGAGACGGACGCACCTACAAATCAGGGCACATAATATAACCCAGAGGTACCCTACTGCTTACATTGATTAACTACACAAAGCACAAATATTTACAAAAACATCTTCAGTTTTAGACTACTATTACTAAATACGAAACAACAGTGAGAATGGAAGCTTAAACGACGAGGGAGGTCAAATTTACGAGACTAGATATGGGGAGTTAAATAAATGCATCGTATGACCTTGAAATATACTATCAACGACTTCAATATAGCCACCAGCGTAAAGAATACTCCACACATTCTTTTAGTCGGATGGATCAAATGGGCTAAAATGGATCAAATAGGTCAATGTGAGTACAGTTTTTTGTAGCACTAGACGGTTTCACCCTTTCAATACCAAGCTGAAACTACTTCAAAATCTGTACATTCGTTCTGATAAAAGATTTTTAGCGAAATAGATAAAACAATTTACGAAGACTATACAATATGTCAAACAAAACTTACAACTCTGTGTTTCATTTAGACGTAATAAATAATTATCTGGTTTGAAGAAAATTAGAATATGTATATGCTGTAGTTTCCTTTGTACGCAAATGTAGAGAAATTGAAAAGCACAAAAACCAAGACATCTCATATACATCCAACTTAAAAATAATCAACCTTTTGTCACAATTTTTCTTTTCTTATCAGTATCTTCTAGATGAATTGACTGATCGGATTTGATGATATTCAACTGGGGTTAAAAGGCTCAATACCGTGATCTTATATACTTTTAAGAGAGAAATCTGCGAAGCAAAATTACTTTTAAAAATTATCTGATCTCACCTGGTAGAAACTAAATTTAATTTGACTGTCATGGTATGTAGGAAGAAATATATTAGAATATTGTTTTCGCGATATTTTCGTTATTTATGCTAGGTTAGTAATACTTCACTTGAACTACATGAAGTGAAAATGATAAAAGTGAAATCAGAAGGACATAAGACTGTACTACAAAAATTACAATCACAAGCTTACGTACACGAATTATCCTCAACAATTTGTGAAATACGAGGGTAATCTAATTTCCGTATAAAAGAAAACTAACAGTGGAAACTTAAAAACTATTCTTAACGCACGCCCGTTCATAGTCTACGCCGTTTTGCATCCTTTTGAAATGATTGAAAGCTTCCAACGCCCTTTTTTTAGTGTAATAATTGTCAATTATGCTTCACTGCGGGCCAGGACAAAACAATAACCATAACTAAGGGGCCATTTTCTTTGCCTCCATTCCTAAGACAACGGTTCTTCAAGTCACACTTTTTCTGAATCTTTGGTCTATTCTGCGTGTCCTGCATTTTGTTTCATGTGTTTCAGTCAATTACGCTTTTATATAAAAACATCTGAAAGTAACTTTATGAGATCAGCATCGACCCGGTACCATCGACAAAGTAAGCTTGGTTAACGAAAAGTAAATATTTTCACAATCAAAAGTCAAGTCTCCATTCAGATACATTATGGCCAAATACATTGTTCCTGTTACACATGGAGCTAAAATAAGAACGAATCATATGTTTTTCACTTTTATTCGCGAGGCAAAGTGGAAATTTCCTAAACCAACACTACACCTGTGTTCGTAATGAAGCAGGTTACGGAATCTGCTCCATGTAAGTAATTCAACAACTGTACTTCTGTTAAAACTATTTTAAAATAATAACATATCTTCACACGATAACGTTTTTGTGACAGCTTCACTGTTTAAAGCCAACTGATAGGAATCTAAGACTCCTAAGAGCCAGAACTTTACATATGAAAATATCATATATTTATGACAGTACCCACCACGAGTATTCTGCAAAATTCCGTCCCACTTGTAATGAGTTACCCACATTCAGAAATTATATTAGAGTCTGTCTATTTCAGGTTTGTCCCGGAAAATATGAGAAACATACTTTGGCCCCACCCCCGCCGCCCTGTGAATAATCTCAGTTGTGTTGCCAATTTATCATTCAGTCGTTTGGTCTTGACGAATAAAGATCGTAGGCTACTTAGAATGGGTAACAAAGACAGCACAGCGAAGTATGTGAAATAATTCATTGTGGCAAAGCTTTCGCATTCAAGAATTGAAAGATTTCGTCCGCAACAACTTGTCTCTCCTTTTTCGAGGGAGGTATGGGAAAACATATCGATAGCAGCACAAGAATGGACACACCTGAAATAGAAGGGCTCTAATGACCCTGTTTTCTATCTTGTCATACTACATCATCCTGACTCTTCATATTTTTAGGTACGTGGTAACAATAGATCTTGTTAATACTTTCTGTATATTTTCCTGGCTAATAATTTAAACAAATTTAAAATACCTTACCTTTTTACCGTACAAACACTGGTAGAATATCACACCTACGCTCCACACATCAACCTTAGATGATATTTTAGGTGGATTTTTGCCTACAACAAAACACTCAGGAGGAAGATACCTAGAAAATAGTAAAGTGTAAACCATCAACATTTATTTATATGTATGAGCTATAATATTACATTCTACCTTTGTGCTTTACCTCTACACCAAACAGCAAATGTATGTGATCTGGATACGTCTACAAATACGAATACATGCATTTCATATGTGAAAAATATTATTTTACATAATTACAAAATACTGAGCTATACTCTATATGAATCAACTATATCAAAAACAGATTTGTTGTTTACATTTCTCAAATATATGTATACTAATTAACCAATTGACACTTTTATTATACTAAATTTTAACACCTTGGTGCCAGAAACTAAGCTATTTTACAAACATCCACAAGTTAGAAACTAACTAACACTAACTTTAGATACATAAAATAATCAATGATTAATATATTATCAAAATTTTACATTTGTGTTTAACCAAAATCATCGTCACGAAAGTTACAGGACTGCCCCTCTTTAATCCCCAAACTGTATACTGAAACACGCAAAATGATTGTTACGGAAGTGGTTCCAAGTAAACTCATCAGGTGGCAGAGCTGCACTTAATATAACAGTTTCTCTTGGCGCTTTTAATTGTAGGTACACAGACGACACGATAGACGCAAAGTTCGAGAAAGACAATTACAATTAAGATCTCTGGTAGGCTAGAGAAAACACGTAAGGTAACATGAACATTATACATTGACTTTATGGTAATTGGACTTCAAAAAGACCTTCGTGTGTATCACCAATTTTTACTCTACGGACAGCCTTTTATTGGAATTCAAATGATGATTTAGGGAAACGGAAGGTTAATGAAAAAATCGTGTCTCATACACTGACATGAGTAACAGAAGGGAACCAGAAAAACTGTCGTCGAACTGTTGGAAAATGCCATAAATGACCCTCAGATGAAGCGGGAGAATGCCGAAAGGTGAGGTAATGGTTCACCAGTCTCAAAAATGTGAAGCAGTTAGTTGTCAAAAATAAAGGTAATCGAAAGATGTGTAATGCACCATGAATTTTTGTCTCAAGGGCAGATGAACCAGGCATTTTACACTGATGTAATGAAACGTTTGCTTCTGGCGATTCGACGCCAATCTGCAGACATCTGGACACGATAATCCATGACAATGCGAAACTCGTATCTCTGGTGTCCATATTTGCCCGATCTGTTGCTATGGGAGGGATTTCACCGTTTTCCCGTGTGAATATTGGTGAATGAGAATCGACATATTCCGATCCGAAAAACTATGATAGATGTCCTGAGAAGCATCCTAGAACAGGTTTTCCCTGCTTGCTTCCTCCGATACATCAATTTAAGCATTGGCAAATGTGTGTAGACAGCGGAGAGAACTATATTGAGAGGACTAAACATCATTGGTTAGTGACTTGAATATATTTTTTATATTTGTTCTGGGAGGTACTTCAAAGCACTTTTTTTATTTTTATTTATTTATTTTTTATTTTATTTTATTTATTTATTTATTTATTTGTATAACACGTGCCTACGTAGTTTAAGAATAGAAACTTACTATGAATACACACGATTTCTGACTCAGCCCACTAATATCAATATATTACGCGATGGTAGAACAATTTCAGCAGCTAACAACATGATTACGAAGAAAGATGCATACTATTAGTTACTGTGGTTCGATCCACAGATTGACAACAGTATGTCTCAACTACAGTTTGGGAAGTTACTATTTGCTGATAACTACGGTAAAAACGGAACACGATGGTATTAATTAGGGGACCACAATTATTATTAGTTAATTGTTGGAAATCAATATATTCGGGAAAAGTTTATTCGAAAATGTATTTAGGGACATGATTCAACTTTACATTAAAATAATAGAAAATAAAGATTTGCTGCTGCTGATAATGTCTGTGAATGACCAACACTTGCTCCTAAGCAGAGAATCGCCCTAAACGCAAGCCATTATATTGACTAGCAGCACTTACTGAAGCAACTATACGATGGTTCAGCTGAATGTAGTAGCGTTGTGTACAGGAGAGAGAGAACGAAGGTGATAATTTGGATCAGAATAGATTACTGCGACAACAATTTTACTGATAACACAGAATTTATATCAGGTAGTCTAAAAGGTATTAAGTCCTTTGCGCACAAGATCGCGCTCGTATCCTAAATTTCAGGGTATATGAGTCGCATGAGTCACACTTAACGTTATTTGACAGCTGGCAGTTCAAGTCAATAAGTGCAAAGTGTGTTGGTCTTATAATCAAAGTCAAGGTAGTTGAGTGAACTTTCCATAAAACTGCGTAGACCAGTAAAGAAATTTGTGCTGTTCATCGGCCAATTGTGTTATCAAAAGCAACAGATCAAAAGATGATTCGGTCTTTTTAGTTAGAAGTCTAAAATGCTCTCAGCAGTGAGGGAACCATCACAGCAAAAGTGGATTATATTCTGACAGAAATCGAGCACAATCACCATATAAGCAGTCATAATATAGCTAATGACCTATACATCCACTCCAAGCAGTATTAAACCATTTGGAGAAATATGGTTACAGAAAAAAGCTCGACGTTCGGTTGCCACATGATCTGACTCAAAAATATTTACACATTGGAATTTCTATCTGTGAAGTTCTACTAAAACGTAACGAAACCGCGTTAATTTCTGAAACGGTTCATCACGAGTAATGAAAGAGCATAATCTATAACAATAATGTGCGAGAAAGATCGTGGTTGAAGCCAGATGATGATCCACAGTTTGTGCCAAAGCCCACACCGACGCTACGTGTTTGATAGGATTGGAAGGGCATCGTGCATAACGAGCTGGTACCGAAGAGCAGAAGATGCCTTGGAAATGTACTGTCGACAATTGGTGAGAATGCACCTAGCAATTCAAAAACTCGGCCGGAATAGGTCAACAGAAAGGATATCATATATATATCACACTGACAACGCCAAACCGCATACATCTTTAACGATCCGTCACAAATTACGAGAATTTGACTGGAAGGTCTCAATTTCTCCACCATATAGCCCCGATCTGGCAACGTCAGATTATCATTTATTTCGGTCTCTGCAGAACACCCTGAATGCTGTTAAGTTCGTTTCAAAAGACGCCTGCGAAAACTAGTCACAATGTTTTGACCAGAAAACACACAAGCTCTATAACTACAGGATTGTGTGTTTCCGGAAAAATGGTAAAAGGTCATCAAACAAAATGGTGCATGTGTGGTTGTATGATGTAATTTTCGAATCACAATAAATGTATTCTCAATTTTGACTTCCAAAGGCTCAATACTTTCTAGACAAGCTAATAAGATGAGTCACCACCCAAAAATCAATTGCAACAATTCTAAGAAATTTTATGCTTCTTATATTTGATACACACTATATGGTCACTGGCACGGATGGCGTGATTTTAATTTAGTAATAAGGATTATATACTAGAGACGTTCAATATATAAGTTTCACTAAATTGTTTAAAAAAAAAAAAAAAAAAAATGTGAACCATTGTCCCATGGTTGCATCAATTTGTACAAACCCTTTGAAAAAAACCACTTGCTATTTGGGCTAGAACATTGGCAGGTTGGTTGAACTTGTTCAAGAAAATCGTCGAATTAAGGTACGCAAAGCTGCAAAAAGATTGAACATTTCTGTTGAAACAGCCCATCATATCATTCACGAGAACCTGCAATACCGCAATGTGTGTGCACGAAGAGTTTCTCATCAACTGAGTGGCGATAATCGAGAGATGAGAATGGGTTGCCGACTTGAAGGTTTAATGCGATACCAGCAAGATGGCTACGAAATCCTCAATGCGCAGTGAGACAGGGGATGATATATTTGTCCATTATTACACTCCGGAAGGACGATAAACGTTTCGGAACAGATGAAGGAAAGTGGAATGTGAGGAGAGTATTAAACAGCCAGAGTCCTGATTTCTTTTTTCAAAGGGTTTGGACAAATTGGTGTAACGGTGGGGCAAATGCCTGAAATCTCAATGGGAATTATGTGGAGAGGTGAGGAAGAACACTGCACATGTAAGTATAGTTTACAAATGTATCTATTTTTTTTTTCCAGCTTAGGAAAACTTATATATTGAACAACCCACGTAAGTTATGAATTATACGGTATTTTTCAAAAGTTTTAAGAACCTGTGACATTCAAACACGCAATTTTAAGCGATAAAATAACTGGACTATAGACATTATTCAATTGACCTTAAGATGTAAACGTAATTTGTCTTTCACTGAACAAAGCTTTTAACAATAAACTTTGGATGGAACTTTCGTATTTAATACGAGTTAACAATACATTTATATTATCCTGAAATACAGTTAAAACAGAAATTTGCTGGTACGGCCAACTGTCAGAATATTCGAACCACGTTATCATATAATTTCAGTAATTGAACATGCTTATCATAAAGACGAAAATTGGATTATGAACTTGTACTACAACCAAGTTCTTGGTAGTTTACTCACCAATAGGTACCCGCTCCCTGAGACGTGAGGTCCATCCCATGGTCAGGATTATAGTTTTCCTCATCCATTACTTTACTCAGACCGAAATCCGTAATCTTGATCTCCCCACATACATTACCCTCCGTCAGCAGAATGTTACCTTAAGAACAAACGGAAAATTTCATTATTCACTGAAATACTGCAAATATAATACACAAGTATATTAATCGCAATATGAAAGTTAATACATTTGTATTAGCTTAGATATAAAAATCGCTTGCTTCAGTTATACCAGAATACTTTTCTCAATTCAAGTTATTTAATGTATTGTATGCGAATATATTACGAAATTACATGTGTCAACGAATATATATTTTGGTTTAATCACGCTTGCATTTCACCTACCTGTTTCCTTTCATAATTTTCAAAACAATTATTAAGTTCTAGTGAACTATTTTTCCAAGTAAGATACAAACTATGCATTTGAATATAAATCAAACTGCAATTTCACGTTCTTCCATTATTAATTGATTTATGATTTTTAAAGCTAATCTAATTGATCTTTGAAATTGCGTATGAAGATTTTACATGTGTGCGAAGGTTGTCCCATAAATTATGAACCTGTCTAGAACCAATGTTAAGATCTGAAAATACTTTGGGGAATCTTTTTAATGCATGGTGCCCCTTTTAATGAATTATTTTCTAGTTCTTACGTCAAAAAAACCAAATATTTAATAAATGAATAACAATAATGTTGTTAACAACTACAGGGAAAGAAAGAAAATTATATGGATAACAACAGATGGCTGAGACAATCTACATACAGTGTCAAAATTGTGTCAGCATTACAAACTTGACATCTGCTGTGTCAGCACCATAAACTTGACATCTAAAAGTGGAGCAAAGCAAACTTGTCAGATTCTTCATCAGGTCAAGGTGTTGGTCAGTGTGTCTTCTGTTCCTTGCATTCAAAAATATTAGTAACTTTTCTGAGAAATATCGAATTTGTGTAGGATCGGTTTAAAGCTATTGAAAATGTGAGTGAAATGAAACTCTTAATCAGTTCTTATTATTCCTAGTGTTCTTTATTATATTGAGTCTTAACCAAAACCAAATACAGTAAAGTGTCAATTAAGCAGCTTTTTCTTTCTCTTTCTTTTTCAACGAAAATATATGGTCTGTTTCGAGTCAATGATGAGAGCTTCATTAATCTTCTAAAAATCTCATATATGTTTTCTTCCTATAAATCTATGGGAAAATTCTGACATCGAAATTAAAGTAGTAACATCTACAAAATTCAACTCACTATTCGTTTCATGCCCAAAACTACAATAGCAGAGGAAACTTATTGGATGAATTGCGTAATTTATTAAATTTTAGCCTAAATTTACGGATTATACTACTGAGAAATACAGGCTCCCAAATGAATCGAGTTTTATTAAAAGGACATCAGTCAAATTCTATGGTACTTCTTTTTTATATTTTCAAAACCACTTTCCTACGGTTTGTAAGATTGGCTGTATTATACCCTGGCCGGTGAACGATGATATCTGACAGCTTTGCACTTGGCCACGGCGGGCGAGCAGAAGACACCAGGTCAACCAACCTTAGGCTCAGAATCTGTCGCGTCTTCATGGTAACCACCGCACATTGCCAAACTTTCACTCACTCCCTCCCACCCTCAACAAGGAAGCAGACGATTCTCCCCTTGCGCGAGAAGCAGATGGCAACACCACACTCCTCAATAGTCCTCGCGAGCTGAGCTGTCAGAAATAATCGTTCGCCTGCCAGGGTATAGATAGGTATTTCGTATGGCTATACTAACAACCAAAATATTATAATTTTTGTTAACAAGCCGTTTTCTTGTAATTTTCCGGAAATTTTATTCAGTGGATTGTTGACTTTTAACAGAACTTGATTCAAATTCACGTTGCACAAAAAATAATTACTTTTCAGACATTATCAAATGTAATCAGTACAGCGTAAAATAGATATTAATTGTCCGCTGTACAACACAGGAACATAAATTAAAACACATAATCGAATGATTACTCATGACAGTTACAGGATACGTATTGAATACTTAAAGATTTTACTTTGTATCCGGGTAAAGTAAAATTCTATCAAACTGTTTCGATGCTAGCTAGCATCTATATTAATTTCTATTCACTGCTACACTGGGAATATGTGTATGTGTTTCCGCTTCCTTGTGGAATCCTTAGGGAGAAGAAAGTAAATGGAATCTTCACTTCACTTTAACTTCTTAGTAAACATGTTGCAAGGTAAATGGGTATTCCACTATGTCTCGAAAATACATACATATTCTTTCTGTCCGTGAAAAATATGATACAAAAAATTATTTTGGTAACGTTAAACTTTTTTTTTAATTTTTTTTTTTTTTTTTTTTTTTTTTTTTTTTTTTTTTTTTTTAGAACAAACAACAGAAAACTGGTCAGCGCTCTGGATGAGAATTAGTTTTGATGCGGCTAATTTTTATAATCGTGTAAATATTAAGTAGAACTTAAGGAGACCGTTAAAAATGAGAAAACTGTGTGTATGAGAGTGTCATAAAATAAAGTATTATCTACTAAATTTGTGATTTCTTGAAACTCAAAGACTATGTCATCAAATTTACAATTCAAACTTCCTTTATCCAGATTTAGAGCGGAGTCTTTGGTTCTAATTAAAAACAAATCCATACATGTGTATCGCTGATAGAGAAGGACAATCCCAATTTCGCGAATAGAAATCGTTGATAAAGATGCTACTTTGATAAAATTCTAATTTCTCCGGATGTAAGTAAAACACGAAAAGATTTAAAATTGCATCCTTACTCCCCCCCCGCCCCCCTCGACCCTGTATTAGAAAGAAGTATTTGAACTTGCTTCATTTTGCTCGTTAATCTTTGAAAATTACTCATCTGAATTTGACACCTAATGAAACGTTTCCTGTATCATTGGGCACAATAACTTTGGAACAACTAAGAACTTCACTAAGTAACTATCTATCTTTGCAAAGGACTGTAGCTTACCTGGTTTAAGATCATAATGTATAACGGGTGGTTTGATCTCGTTGAGGTACTTCAATGCTGATACAACCTGCATAACAATAGATCGTGCTTCCCTTTCCGGTATAGTCTTATGCTGCAAAGTTAAAAAGAACCAACTATTCATTTCAACCGTACTCACTATATAATAAAGTCAACACAACAGTTTTCATGCATGCACAATTTAGCAAAATATTGCTGTTTTATGTAGACAATGCAACATGAAACTTTAAATATTTATACATTCCTTTAAAAAATCTCAGTAGAAATGGAACCCAAAAGTGAATTTTATTCTGTGTTAATTGAATATACCAATAATTTATTACCAGTGTTCCCGAAGGATCGTACTTCATTAGCTCCCATCTTCGCCTATCAAAGATCACTTTCCCAGTTGCTTTAAATCAAAATGCTGTGCCTCCACACGAACTTCAAATGAAAATTACACAATCTGAATATCTCTCGAGTCCTCGTTACAACTACCATACTATATTAGCTCACATGTACACTCATGTCCAAAATTATTGTCGCATGTCTATAAATATGTTGTTGTAGGAATATAATTTGATAAAGATTCGCCCGGTATTTCTTATAATGTTAGTATGTGTATAATCGGCAAAGACATGTATGTGACAAATTTAATGTCAAAAGAGCAGTAAATAAGAATAAAATGAAAATAAAACTTTCTTGTCCATTTAGCAACATTTTGTTTTACTCATTATAATTTTCGTATTTATAATTCTTTTCCTATGAAATTTGCCATAAATATACATTTCCCGATTATACACATAGTATCAGTATTAAAAGTACCCTCCAAAATCATTATCAAATTATATTCTTACAAGAAGACAGTTATAGATATGCGACAATCATTTTGGACATGAGTGTACTCTCTTCAGTTTTGAACTGCGAGAAATCATTTTTTTTTTTTTTTTTCGTACTGTCAGTAGCATATGAAACTGGAATTTTATTATGGTTTGTTACAAGGGCTAGGTATTTATTAAGAGATTAAAGACGTGTTTACATTTTTTTTAAAACAAATCCGCCTACTCTTTTGTTTTTTCATGCTGAATCATATTTTTTTTTTTTAAATTATTTATGACTGAAGTTCATAATAATGTTTCGTCACTTATTTTACTGTTGTAGCACTCCTATTAATACTGTAATTTATCGTCGCAAAAAATAAATAAATAAATAAGTAAATAAAAATAAAATTACATCAATCATAAAATTAAAAAGCAGATAATCGAGGATTGACTGTAAAATTCGAAATTAAATACAAATTTGAAAGTGTGTGTAATATTGTTCAGTACACAACCACCATACATCATCATCTCACTGAAAAATCATCTTGCGGATTCTGATTTTCAAATGTTAACAAACTCAAAAACGCTGACATAAAAATACACTAACCTGCTTGAGATAAAAATCCAAGTCATGGCCATCACAGTATTCTAACACTGTACAAAACGAATTCGCGTCTATCTCAAACACATCGTAAAGCTTTACGACTCTGGGATGATCTAGTGACTTATGAATGTTGTATTCCCTCAAGGCATGTCTGAAAATAAAAAAAGAAACAAATATAAGCCAATTTCTTTTTAAGGATAATAGCTTAAGGATACTCTGTCGGTTTTAACATGGAATTTTGGCAGGAAGGACGGGGTAAATAAAAGCATACTAGACTATTAAGTACTTCGTTTTACACGGACATACCAAGGTACCACCATTGTAGAAATGAATTCTAGTATCCAAACTGATAATTTACAGAATCTTAAATTTGTTTGTAATGAAATTTTTACTATATATAACTTTGGGAGCAACGGAAACGTAAAAACACTTCTATTAACTAAGTTAAAGAGTTCAATCTCTGATTACAATTGGGTCAATTATATGAAATATAGTTTCATGTGAACCCTAGATTAGAGCTTTGGTGGTGTTGGGGACTGCCTGCACATGTCGTGGAAGATAATTGACTTGAACATTTTTACTGGAGAGATGGACGTTATTATGGATGTTTCTCTATTGGTATACTGACGTAATCAGCTTTCTCGAGCACTCAGCTATTGTTAATATATTAGGGTAATTCATTAATTACATTTTTATTTTGTATCTCACTTTAAGTTGCGAGGCAGTTGATTCACAACAACCAATACTAAGAGTAGGATTCTGGGAGCACTTGTATTTGAAACTTTTCAAAATATGAACTAGAGAAACATCAAATCACAGACGGGGAATCCATGTTCTGTGGGATATTTTCCCTTCTACCTCCTCACACGAATGCCAAGCATGTGGTTTCTCGATACTGTAAATCATTATGTCATGTATTCGCATGATCTATGAAAATACGAAAAGGCTGAATCTGATATGAAGTCACACGAAATAGAAAAGTTATATTTGGAGGTGAAATAGACTTTCGTTTGATTAACCGAGGCGCAGTGCGAGTATGGTTAGAGCCAACAAAAGGAACCAAAAGGGAGGCCGGACTTCAGATTGAAGCAACGAATGAGCAGAGGCAATTCCTGGTTTCAAATACATTCTGAAGGTTTGCTACAGCCAGAAAGGTACAGAAGATCAAATCAATATTTAGATCCTTTAATTACTCATATTCGTCACAGGAAATTTTCACAAGTTTCAAATTAGATGCAATTAGATAAAATTTATTTTGTTTTTAATTGGTAATAATGACCCTTCTCTCTTTTATTTTGTATATGTTAACGATTGCTTGTCATTACAAGACACACACTTGAAATTATTGAATAATTAAACAGATGTTAGATACTTCTGATAAAATCTTGTGTCTCCTATTTAAGAGTTGTTTTGCATGACACAGTATGCCACATTACAATACAGTGTATAGGGTATACAACATTTAATGTAATATTACGGACAGGTACTAGTATTTGAAACATATACATACACCCAGTTAAACAGAAGTTGATATTAATGAATACCAAATGCAGTGTGCTTGTACTGAAAAACTACGCATACATACCAAAAAGAGTATATTTATAAAATTTTAGTTTAAATGAAACATCTTCTCAAACTTAAAAACAGTTCTATTCTATGTACTGTACATGAAAACACCTACTTGATGTAATTCGCCTTCTTATCTTCTTTCCAGTCTTTGTTGAGCTGATGGACTTTACATGCAACGTATCGTTGCTCTTTCAGATCAAACGCCTGAAAATAAAATGGATCTTGGTAGAATCAACACTATGACGCGGAGCTAAAGCTATTAACAACTGCGTACATTCAGTCCCGTCTTGAAACACAACCATCACAGGAAAATATGGATAATGATTGTCATCATTGAAACAAATTCAATAAAACTGAAAATGTTTAATATATTCAATTATGAAAATCACGTTAACTTGGGAAAAGTACTAGTAACAGAATTAGCTCGGCAGAAAGGTTACAATAAATACAGAATCTATCCTAGTATCTTCGTGAAGTTACATATGTTTCAAAATACACTTACCATCTTTTTTTTTCAGTAAACTGGCAACTTGTCTATGCTGAGCAGTTTTCCATGTAAACTATTTAGATAGCCCTCATTATATATTTACTAAAATTACAGGTACCATTCAATTTCTGATCAATGTTATTAAGTAATACCAATATTAATAGTAAACATACGAGACAGGAATTCCACGTAAAATAAAGTCTTACCTTATGTACTTCGCTAAAGCCACCTTTGCCTAACAACATGAGAAGGAGATACCTATCATTTAATACAGGATGATTATTAAACCTGTAAAGAAAGAAAAAAAAAAAGAGTTATGATCCTATGTTTCATTCTAAATTTTTGACACACAAAACACAACATTAACACTGGCTCTTAAGTTTTGAGGCGCTTCCTATGGTGTTGTATCAAAGAATTTTTCTTATATATATTTTTTTCAAGTGATTCAACGTATTACATAAATGGTTCCTTCGCTGGATTGAGCTTGTTTTAAACACGCGCATATTTTGGCTTTCATACTTAAAAAAAAGGAAGTTTGGATCAAACTAAATTATCGTAATGAATGTAAGGGAGTGATGAATGAAATATTACATTATCTGCTATCTTCCAAATAAAACAAATTTAATAAATACGATCCTACATACATTAATACTAACAAAAGAAAAAATGTATTTATCTTATACGTTTATTACAAATTTGAGTTTGGCATCAATGTCTTCCAACTAAAACTGCATGGGTTACCGGCGCAGTGGAACATAAATTTTTTACTCAAATTCTGATACGACACTGACTTTACTGTTTCTGAGTACATTACGTACGATCACAACTAAAGGAATATATCTACCATAATATAAGATTGAATCACAAGATAATGATATTGATTTCAGTAATAACGAAAAATAAAGTATATATATATATATATATATATATATATATATATATATATATATATATATAGTGGCGGATCCAAGGGGGGCTATAGACCCCCTTGATGCTCAGGTATACACTGGATAAAATGGGCTTTAATCCTGTTTTACACTGGATAAAACGGCAAACTATGGTTTAGCCCCTCCCCTGAACATATCCGGATATATATATACACAGAGGGTTGATTAATTCGTGTGTCAATTTCATTTGTTCACTGTAAAAGTGGTATGAGGTAAAGTCTTGCAGTTTGGTGTAACTTTAGACCAAGGGCAAGTTTTGTTTCGCCATAGAAGCATGTCACTTGTACTAAAGATTGAAGAGATATAGGGTCAAAGGTCAAATTTCGATTTTTTCCTTATGGGAGTGCAATGGCAAATTCTGAAAGAACCTGAAAAAACGTAAATCGAAATGATGATAAAGAAAAAGCTGTATGGTATGATTCTATGTCAAGCAAGGCGACCAAATATGCGTCAATCAAGTTTCAAGGTCAGATATCACGGTCAGATCGAGGTCACAGGTCATCTTGAGAAATCATTTGAATACATTGAAAACAACGCAATGTCCGTACCTCATCATGTCAAATGAGTTCTCAAGGTGACCTTGATCTGACCGTGACCTCTGACCATGACACTTGATTGAAGCATATTTGGTTATCTTGCGACATAGAATCATACCATACAACTTTTTCTTTGTTATCACTTCGATTTACGTTTTTTCAAGCTCTTTCAGAATTTACCATTCAATCCCATAAGGAAAAAATCAAAATTTGACCTTTGACCCTATATCTCTTCAATCTTTAGTACAAGTGACATGCTTCTATGGCGAAACGAAACTTATGTCCTTGGTCTAAAGTTACACCAAACTGCAAGACTTTACCTCATACCACTTTTGCACAGTGAGCAAATGAAACTGACACACGAACTAATCAACCATCTGTGTATATTAAAGCTTCTTGCTGAAGTCAAACTACATTTCAAAGAACCATGTAATTAAAACATGTAAAGCAGTATTTAATTAATAAAACTTTCAGAAGTTTCCCTCTTATACCCAGACAGACTGATTACTGGTCTCCGTATCGAAATTTTCTACCTATGGCTATGGATCAAGTTTTCAAAACAAAGAAAGATCTCAGAACTTGAACATTACTGTAATGGAATTTCTCTTTTCAACTATTACAGAAGTTCCGATTCAATTCACATACAACAGAAACAAACAAAACAAACAAACAAACGAAGTTATATATTCTACAATTACATCTTTAGATTGAAAATGAACACTGAGCTCCCACCAACAATCAATCTGGACCCACGCGAATCTAACATGAGTGCTCGGAGCCCTTACCGAAGTAATTAATAGTAGATGGATGGTCAGGTTTTGTTAAAACTACACTACATAAATTAATATGACGATTATTACAGAAATTTGTAATTATTAGACTTTTATCAACTACTATGTAAATATTTTTTGATACTCCTATCAGACATGCTAAACCGAATTCTGTAGATTTCCACCGAACGAGTTATATGTACAAAGAAAACATGCTATATTATTTTGTATGTAAGATTTTGCTATTATAGTTTGTAATCATTTGGGGTGGGGGAGGTGATAAAACGTCCTCTTTTTTCTGATATCGCGGACACAATATCCATCAAATACAAATAATATTACACTTCATTCTAAAATAAAAAACGGCTTTTCGGTATTTTTTCTGATTTTAGGTATTTTTTTTTTTGTCATTTTTCCAAAGTTTCGGTGATTTTTCGTCTTTTTGGTATTTTTTTAATTACTTTTTATTATTCTTTTGATTTGAGAATATCCTCAAGACTCTTACCGAAATAACACATTTCTCATAACATGACAATTTACAAGCAAAAGGAAGATGATCTGAACTACAGACATTAATCTTTGTTCCTATATTGCCAAACTTATGGTGTACTGCAACCATATGTAGGCAAGTGGGAAAACTTGGATTTTTTTCTTTACTAAATATTTCCAAAATTAATTTGTGTGAGACATTTAAATTTGTTACTTTTTTTTGACGGTCTGTGTCTTGATGGGAAGAGGCAACGTGTCTAGGAAGTTTACCTTCCCCCGAATGTGTCCCTGACTTTCACTTTCAGATTTTTCATATACAATTTAATTCTAAACAATAAGGCATTATTTCTATATCTTCGCTGTAACGCACATTACATGGAAACATACCACGCTACATAGTAGGCCGAGATGCGGGAAATAAGTGCATTTTACGCTGAATAATTTGATGTCTTTGTCTAACTTATTAAGTTGTTTAAATTAATATTTTATTTAGTTCATTTAAAAACAAACTTTCAACTGATGCTATCTATTTTTTCTGGTATCACGGACACGATGCCCATCATTTGGTATGTTTGTTGTATTTTTAAAATTACAGTTACGAATTTAATAGCCATTTTCACAACTTTTAAGTCATTTTTCTGCGTTTATTTAAAGTTATTTAGGTCATATCATCTATTTTTTTAGGTCATGAACTTCCGCTCTCTAGTAATCATACACAGATTGTAATGAGTGCACATAAAACTAAGTTTTCTCGAAATATATTAATAATACTTGCGCTGAGTTCGTCAACCACAGTACTACATTTAATTATTTTTCAAGTTATTAAATTCTAGAAGATATTACCTAAAAATCTTATGTGGTTTAAAAAACAATTTAAGCTCATGATCTCTATTTAGTCATGAAAATGAAAAAAGAAAGCTTTAAGTTTTACGTCACTATGCCGGTAGGCTAAAGAAGACGGTGATGATGAGAAATGACTGAAATGGTGGAACGAAGAAAATTAGAGGAAACGGGAGAACTCGAGAGAAAGTCCAGGTACACGGTGCACCACACAACGCACCATAAAGCTCACTTGGCGTAAGCTGGGATCGAACCAAGGACCTCATGCACCAGTCCCTCTACCGGTGAACGCTCTACCACTGAGCCATCGCGGCCCCTATTCATGTCATAAGTATTTTATGTTCACATACTATTTTGGTCACTGTAAAACGATTTCTTAATTTGAATATTGTTACTGAACAAAGAGAGCTGGTTTAAAGTTGACGTAACGTTTTAAAACTTAAGGTATTAATCTAAATATTTTTCATCCTAGTTAACATGTATATTACTACGTGAAAGTAGATGAACGATTAGTGTTTTTGCTTAATACTCGGGAGACTCCTGGTTCGAATCTAACAGTCGACCATTTTTTTTTTTTTTTTTTTTCGTTTCCCATTTTGCCCTGATCTCCAGACGACGAGATAGTATCTTTAACACCGGCTCTGACAGACTCCTTGCCGAAGTTTCCCTTCTATATTTTGTAAAATCGCTGGATCTAAACTTCACTCAATACGAACATTTTATGCGTTTTTATAGTTATTAAAAACTTACCTTGATTGATCCTCATTATGTATTCGTTTTAATTCCCTAATATGTAAATTTCTTTCCCTTTCTAGTTTCTCCATTTCAAGTTGCAGGTCCGCATCTTCCTTTTTCAGAGCACTCTGCCGCAGCTGAAATGAAAACAAATTCACAGTTTTCAAACGAACTGAAACAGTTTTATATAACGCAGTTATAAATTGGTAAGTTATTGTATATAGGGTTTTTCAAAAAAGGGTGCCGGTTTTGCTACATCAAATTATGAATTTTAGTTTTTTTCAAAACACACTAACAAAATTCATAAAACATGTTCATCACACATTCCGATTTCAGGTATGGTGAATGACGTCGGGCATATGACCTCCTTTGACGCGCTGGCATGCAATAACTCTGTTTGTGAAATTCGCTACGACTGCCTGTTTGGCTCAGAACGACCACTACGACGACGCCCAAGACTTTTAAATGTTAACTGTTGAATATATTTCAATGAACTTTTTCATAAGTCTCCGAAATGTTGATTCATTTGGTGCCTCATTTCACCCTAGAACCGCCAGAAGTCGCCTTACAGTTGCTGCATAACTCTCTGTGTTCTGATAAAAAGTTCTCACAATTAACACACGTTGCGCTATAGTGAATTGCTCCATGGCTAGACAAAGACTGAAGAAATGCGAGAAATTCAGACTAAGGCGACAATCGGAAGGTTGGTGGGTAGAGCAACAACACAAAACAATGTCGGCAACCGAGAAACAAAAATTTGCCAGACGATTTAAAACCGGCGCGCTTTTTGAATAGCCCTATACATCATATACACTCGTGGCACTCTCAAACATTATCAACGCCCAGAGATATTAGAGTCTGTCTTCGATTTACCTAAATAGATAGCTTCATTGCTCTTTCCCTAAGTGGAATTTCTGCCATACCCTTACATTTGTTGCAAACACGTATGAAAAAAAATCTGTTTAATAATACTGCAATGCTAAAACTCAATTACGTAATATGCTTCATAAATACAATGCAAAATCTTATATTCTTACAACGTCGATGGAAAAAAATTAGTAATAGCTGAACAACTAGTTACCTAATTAGACCAAACCTAATTCACTAGATGGCTCTCAAAATAGTATTCAGAAATTTAATAGTACTTCATACGAATAGTTCGAATTTACTGAACTCATTATTAAACTATACAAACAGTCCACAAATCATATTCAATCTAATAACCCGACAACCTTATGAACTATTCTAGAATTATCGTTTCACATTTCTATATTCTTTCCGGATGGGCAGGTATTTCATAGTAGACGGATTTTCTGGTGTTATTCAAAATTTTGTAGACAAATTTCAATTAAGTTTTTTTTTTTTTTTTTAAGCTACTTCTCAACACTACAAAGCTTCGTCTCTTAAAAGAGATGTCATACATACAATACGTGGTCTTACACTTGGAAAACTTTTACGTTAAGCACGACGGGCTGAGCCACAATCCGTCCCGAATTTGTTAAATAAAGCATGTAATCCAACTTCCACGTATACTCTATTACATTATAATATATTTTATGTGTAAGATCCAGAACTTGTTTCAATATTTATCCATTTTACATATCAGATCGTCTAATAAAAAATAAGCCTTTTAGGCACGAGATGGCTTTAGTGTCTCAGATAATGTGAATCAGAAGTAGGCCTAACATCATTTGATAGCTATTTTCCTATTGTATAATTCTTGATCGCTTACGACCATTTAGTCTGTGGACTTTTTCATCAGTTTAAGTCACTCACATGACAACCGAAACACCTTATAAACACACTAGTTATTCTTCCCAAGCCCTCGGCTCGCAGTATAATATAGATTAAAATCGTGATTAATTAAAAAGTTCTAATTGTTCACATTTTTTCTCATGCCAGTGCTTCACAACTTCATATAATAGGAGTGCCTCGCCATAAATTTCTTTCATCTCATCAGATATTTCCTTTGGTGTGCGGTTTCTCAAGTAATTGAATCGATACCTTTGGGATTCAATTTTATCCGTCCTTACACTTTCTCTCACTTAAGTACCTGTAACAGAAAAGGTGGATTTTTTTTTTTTTTTTTTTCACAACTGCGTGAATGTTCATTAAAGATTACCCCTCACCTAATTGTAGATAACATAGAATACTGAAATTTTACATCTGTATTGATACACACACTCTATGTTATGACATTTTTTTTTTTTTTTTTTTAAATTTTCACCTTTTCTGTTACAGGTACTTAAGTGAGAGAAAGTGTAAGGACGGATAAAATTGAATCCCGAAGGTATCGAGTTTCTGTACTTGAGAAGCCACACACCAAAGCAAATATCTGATGAGATAAAAGAAATTTATGGCAAGGCAGCTCTATTAAATGAAGTTGTGAAGCACTGGCATTGTCAGTTCAAGTGTGATTTGACTTTCGTAAAAACGGCCCCTATTCCAGGGCAACTCCAGTACACCACTGATGAAGACATCATTGGGAAAGTGGAAGTCACCATCTTGGACGATCACCGCATAAACATTTGCCAACTACCAGAAGAGGTCAAGATATGTGTGGGGGTCTGTGGGAAAAATATTCCATAATTATCATTTGCACATGCATAAGATGTCTGTCCGATGGGTTTCTAGGCTAGTAACATCTTTCCAAAAGCGAGAACGTATTTGTTCCAAAGAACTTTTACAGAACAACGACGACGACTTTTTTTTTTTTTTTTTGGAAAGGGGGGAGGGGATTAGTATCAATAACTCAGAATGGTTGCATAATTATGACCGAATACTTACGCGTAGTCAAAGTAATGAAAGCACTTACTAATTCCAAAGAAGCCCCGTGCAAGGTCATGCCGACAGTTTTGTGCTCAGCATCATGTGGTAATGATCATGGATTTCCTGGCGAGGATAACACGATGACAAGGACATACTATTTTTCACTGTTGCAGAAATTACACGATTCCATCAAAACCAAGAGGCGGCCAATGCTGACCAACAGCATACGTATCCTTCAAGACAACGTTCTCAGTCAAAACTCTCATGTTAGCCAGCACGATCCTACAGATATGAAATCCTTTCTCATTCCGATACTCCCCTCACCTTGCACCGATTTCACTTCATCCCAATCATGAAGTAAGTTTCGAAGTTCGAGCATTTCCAAAACAATGAAGTCAAGTCATGGCTTCAGTAACATTCTGCGGATTTCTACAAATAAGGTTTCCACAAGTGCATAAAGCGATGGGAAAACTGAGTTCTCACAGATTTTTGTAAATGTTTTTCCCGACAAAGGTTTATCTATTTCCCTGACAAAAGAGTTTAATTTTTCCACTTATTCGTAACCCTATTAGTTTAGTTAGATAACTAAAGGTAGGGCATTAACTTTCTATTAACAGAAGTCGGCCTAGGGAACTTGCATGACCGACTATATATTTAACTGGTCTGTGCGATAAAGAATTATACGTGAACATACACACGGTATTAAGACTATCAGCAGCTGAGGAGTTTTGAAGTTCAACTCTTAAGAAGTGATCTAAACCATGCAGGAAAATTCTTGCAGACGCAGTTAACGTGACGTTTCACTTGTTTTTCAATAATTTAATTAAAAATTCGTCTATTCTGCCTTAAAGTAAATGTTAAGTACATTCTTGGAAAGTTCCTATTTCGTATCATTTCATATTTACATGTCGGAAAAAAAGAAAAAATGAGAAAAACACTACCTTGAGGATTTCATCTGCTTCATAGTACTCTTGATAGGAAAACTCCCTAATAGAATCAGGTTTAAGGAAAGTGACATCAGTTCCGTTGTGCAGATTGGCATTACCCTGACTACTCGCACTTCTTTTACGCCCAGTTTCACTATTGGAAGGCTTCTTCTTCATTAACAATTTCTTTTGCCTATCGATTTCTTCTCGTTCCGCCGTTATTTCTTCTTGCCTCCTGGAAAACACATGAAAATATATTTTAAATTAACAACGTATAATTTTAGGAATTATTTTCTCTCAAATACAGGCTTGACCTTATATGTTTCAATGTTTAAGAAATTTTAGACACATCAATTACTAGCCCAGGACTACTACATAAAAGTAACTTCTTCCTTTAAAAAAGTTTTACTTATTTGTTTATTTTAAATATTGTCTTCTTTCCAAACCTTTGCCTTCTCGCTTGACTAGCACTTTTAGTTTTAATACAATTAATTGTAGGTTCCTATAATTATGCGGTTAAATTACGCAGACACAGAAATATTTATATTCTGAGTAAACAAACCTATTCTTCTGTAATTAGAAAAAAGAAAACTCTTCATCTGCAAGTATAATAATACGATGCACAATATTTGCAAGTGAACATTTAAAAGAAAAAAAAAGTTGTTTACGCTAGTTCATAAGCAGTAATAATGCCTATATGAGTTGTAAATTATTTCCAGAAATGTCCTACACGTGAAGTAAAGAATATAAAAGGAAAAACCGTAACTTATGTTGGATCATTTTTTAAATGAAATTCTCATTAAGTGTGCTCAATATCAGTGGTTCTCAACCGATGTGTTGTGACACAGGTATATCACGCAACCCCTAAGTGTCGCGAAATTTTAATATTTAAAAATCATGCAGAATTTATTAACTGTAACAGTCAACGCCTCCTGTGTAGCAATAATGCTCGGTGCTATACAGAATCATCATAAATACCAATAGGTTTCACTATTATACTAGTTATTATTATTATTATTTGTAATAAAAATATCAAATATGTGTATCGCGATGTCCTGGACTTCACTAAAGTGTGTCGTTAGTCAAAAAAGGTTGGGAACCACTGCTCAATACTTCCGTCCTCTTTGTCTTTCAGCCCATTGGTTTATATGGGACAATATTTTTTTCTCTCCTTTTTCTTTCTCTGAAATGAACAAGGATTTTAACATAACGCAATACTAATCTAATTGCATTCCTGTGATGGTTATCACTTTCTTCAAGTGCTCATCGATAATATTTAAGGCAAAATTCT
This sequence comes from Thermobia domestica, assembly GCF_964235325.1. Taxonomy (NCBI): domain Eukaryota; kingdom Metazoa; phylum Arthropoda; class Insecta; order Zygentoma; family Lepismatidae; genus Thermobia; species Thermobia domestica. The sequence continues at coordinate 25,125,439 of NC_137468.1, read as the reverse complement.
CGAATGCCTTTCTTCAGAATGTTTTTAAGCTTAAGTTACCAAGGTTCCCACTTATTTGGTGAGCACGAATTCCCAGACTTTTCCAAGCTTTCCAGGTCAAGATTTACGAAAAAAGCAACTATATTTCTACCAACCAGAGGTATCCTCATGCATTATGCATGTACCTGTATATAGTGTGTCTATGTAGATAAATTTTGCAAAACAAACTAACTTATTTTAAAAAATATACCCTGTCAAATAGCCAGATGTGGCAGAAAGAGAAATGAGTTCTGAGAGGAAAAAACTGTACTTAAAAAATTCCTTGCCTTTACCAGAACGTTTTACGTGTAAGTTGAATTTCTTGACTTTTCCAGATTTTCCAAGTTGATGGGAATTCTGATTGTATTAAAAACTTGACAAATTACAAAATAAGTCATTGTACATCAATCGTACATAATAATTCACGTGTAAGTTGAATTTCTTGACTTTTCCAGATTTTCCAAGTTGATGGGAATTCTGATTGTATTAAAAACTTGACAAATTACAAAATAAGTCATTGTACATCAATCGTACATAATAATTCATAAGAATCTGTGTGTTCCAGTAATTAAACAACGGAATCTCTATATACAATATTCCTATTTTCAGTTAATTTTTAAATGACTTAAAAATGCAATATTTAAGTCTATATTAAGTTTACTCTCTATTTACAGTTTAACATTACCAAACTTATGGATAGCACTGAATAATCGTTGAAAAAATGCTTCATCTTCGTTCACACATCCATGATAAAAATGATATGCAGTTCAATACATCATTTTGAAAAGTCAATGTTACCAAAACATATTTGTAATCAGAATAGTAAAATTCCTTTTTACTAAACCAGTTTTTGTCCATAATGGTGAAATTTGTAATGATTTATATCAACCTTATATATAAAACTTCAAAAGTGTATTTCCATTTAATAATAATAAAAAAACCTATTTAATATATTTGATAATTTAATTTTTGTTAATAAAATTCTTCCTAATATCATCCCATTATATGATTAAATATCCTTTATCCGTATTAGAACTCGAGTTCTACGGGCTGACGTAATACGGCTTAAATACATTTCTTTGAATTCGAGAAGTGGCACGATACAAAAACAGTGATATCCTGGATCTTGTGTTTTGATTTTTGCAGATATTTGATTTACGGATTTCTTCTTTAGGTCTCTTGTTACTTTATGAAAATTAAATTCTACGCTATTTATTTTAATATTTATAAATGAAACGTATTTTAAGTAATATTGTTTTATATAGTATAAAAAACATACTGACGAAGCAAAGGGCATTTAAACAGACTTGAAGAAGAAAACAGTAAAACATCAGCACTAAAATACTCGTTCTTCACATCAAAGGAACGAGATTATTATTTTTCCATATGAGCCCACAGGATGGCACAGATACTCAACATCGTCAAGGTACAATTCTATTAAGAACTTACTTCAAGCTTCGCATGCTCACTAACAGCTAAGTGATTAACATGCATACTTCTTGTATGGGTGCCAGACTCCAATAATAATAATAATAATAATAATAATAATAATAATAATAATAATAATAATAATAATAATAATAATAAAGTGATTGCTTCGATTCCCCTTTAAGCATTAAGTTCTATATAATATAAAACCTACAAATGGTTTGTTGTATTTTTGTTAAATTATATTACTAACCTTTCTAACCCAACGAAATAATTTCGTTGCTCATCCTAAGACGCTTCATGTGCGAAAATCAATGAATACACTACACTCAATATTTGTGAGTCCATAAGAACCATTAAATAAAAACATATCAAAAACAATCCTATTACTCACACATACCAAGAAACACTAGTTTATCAACAGTCGAAAAATCACTTTACGGAGTATCAAGTTGTCTAAAGAGCATTGAGTTTCTGGAAGTCAGAGTTGAAATACATTTATTGTGATTTGAAAATAACATTATAAACCTCCATATATACCATTTTGTTCGATGACTTTTGCCATTTTTCCACGAACATTATAATCTCATCCCTATAGAACATCTGTGGTTTCTGGTCAACAACGTGATTTTCTCAGCTCTTTTAAAATTAATTTAATACCATCCAAACAGTTCTGTATAGAGCAAAACAAATGATAGTCTGACAGTGCCAGGTCCGGCCTATAAGGTGGATGTATTGAAACCTTCCAAACAACTTCTCTCAATTTCTGACGGGTCGATAAACATGTATGCGTTCTGGCAGTTTCCGCTGCCCAGTTCCTGCCGTTTCACTCTACTTCCTACGAGTACGTGCACTTGCGTTATTTGTTGGCAGCACAAATATCCGAGTCTATCGTTCTGTCTAGCAACACCAGCTTGAGATTCACGAAGCCCTTCCAATCCCATCAAACGCGCAGCATAACCTTCTTTTCTTGGGCATCAATGTGGGTTTTGCCGTAGATTGTGGAGCTTTTCTTCGCTTCATGTTTCAATAGATATTCGCAGACAGAAATTAAATCCAGTAAATGTTTTGAGTCGGTTCACATGGCACCCAAACGTCCACTTTTTTTCTTCTTCAGCTAACATTCTCCAAATGGTTTAACTGTTTGGTGATGGATGTTTATGTCATTGACAATGACATTACTGCTTCAATGACGGTCTTGCTCGACTTTTGTTAGAATATAATCCACTTTTGCTCTGATTGGTTAACATTGCGAGAAGTATCTTGGACATTTGTCAGCTGTTAAATGACATTAGGTCAGACCCACTGCGGCTCATATACGCTGAGATTTGGGAGCCTAACGCCACCATCACGTGCGCAAGAATCTCAATACTTTTTAGACTATCTGTTAAAATGGTAGATTTTACCATTTTAAAACCCTCTGATCAATTGCTTCACTACCACACGTTCCACGAATTTATGCATGATGTGAATTAAGAAGTTCGAACTTGATGAACTTAATATTTTTAAATGGACCTATTGATAATAGAATTCACGTTCTTGTCAAAGTTCCTTTATAGAAAATTAACTTTGGTCTCTTCGTTCTTATATAATAAAACATATTTCTTTCAATATGTAATGTACGTTTTCACTTGATTTTAACCTCCTTAATACTATGCATGGAAAGAACTAAAATCACAGAATCCTGATTTCTGAACTCTCTTATGTTCCTTGATCCTGTTGTTAATATCCCTGTCATACTATTGTAAAATTTTTCATACTAATATAACTTTGGTGTTGAAATGGGATGCTGAATTCACAATCAATCAAAATTCAAGCTCCGTAGTTCCTCTATATTCACCCAGCTTTCAGGGTTAAAAAAAAAAAAAAAATAAATAAAACATTTATTTTTTAAATGGAAAATGAAGATAATAAAACAATCAAATATAATTTTACATTAAAAGGAATTCCCTACCTTTTCTGATTCATTCTTATCTGGCAATAAAAGCCGTAAGATCTGGATGAATATTCAGAAACAGCGTAGATTGAGAACATTTATAAATTTAAATAACATACATGTACGCGACTGAGTAGAAAATCGAACCCGAGACACATTCTGATTCTGGAGGTCAGCTCAGACATTCACAAGCAATGTACAGAACAAGGCACTGTCAGATCCGACTCAATCTTCGCCCAGAGAACACATAATAGAAAAGAAGAAAAAATGCCAAATTGGAGCTGCCCCCATCCAGAAACACCGGAGATATGCTCCGCAACATAACGCACCACGCGACAATATGATATAAGGTAAACATCGCAAGATACCAGTTTATGTTGGAAACGGAAAGGATGGGCAGCACCAGGATATCAAGATATTTGATATGCTATAACACTGACTTGGCGGCCATCTTGAAAGCCGCCATCTTGGATATAGCGTAAGGTATTGAAATGAGAAGCGGGGTGTATGATATATCAATGTAAGGTAAAATGCAAAAGGAAAACCAATGATATAACCGCGAAAAACATGTGTGTAATGGTATGGACGGGACGAAGTGTAGAAGACTCGGGCAAAACAAACGTATTCGAAGGGCAGAATAATAGGGCAAGACCCCACGATAAATGGTACGCGACAAGTAACTGCAACAGTGTCTGTGCATGGAAGTGCATCCGCCTTGACAGATTATGCCTTCCGAGGATATTGGTGCCTTTCTCTGATATTGTGACTTTGGGACCGTCGTGAAACAGTGTAGCAACCGTGCAAAAGAAAAGATACATTCGTAAAGAAATGTAAGCTAGAACAGGGCTGGCCTTTCCCATCCGTACGCACTTTGTTTCAGATAGTGTTGTTTAAACAAACGTGGGCCGAAATGTCTCTTGTTCACACGAAACAACAAGAAAATTGAACAAGAAACGTACAAAACGGTGTCCAGAGTGGGTTTCAATCACAGGTAGGTCGCACTTTTGATCACCAATCCAAGATGATATGTCCTACACTCCGGAGTGAGGTGCCAAATTTCTGTTCCATAAGAGCTAGCCCTTTGTAGATTATGTAATCTCCAATCGAGTGATTGTATCGCGGGTTGCAATTGTGATTTTCACTGTTCCAAACGGAATCCCAATATCCTCGAAAGGCATAATCTGTCAAGGCGGATGCACTTCCATGCACAGACACTGTTGCAGTTACTTGTCGCGTACCATTTATCGTGGGGTCTTGCCCTATTATTCTGCCCTTCGAATACACGTTTGTTTTGCCCGAATCTTCTATACTTCGTCCCGTCCATACCATTACACATATGTTTTTCGCGGTTATATCATTGGTTTTCCTTTTGCATTTTACCTTACATTGATATATCATACACCCCGCTTCTCATTTCAATACCTTACGCTATACCCAAGATGGCGGCTTTCAAGATGGCCGCCAAGTTAGTGTTATAGCATATCAAATATCTTGATATCCTGGTGCTGCCCATTCTTTCCGTTACCGACATAAACGGGTATCTTGCGACGTTTACCTTATATAATATTGTCGCGTGGTGCGTTATGCTGCAAAGCATATCTCCGGTGTTTCTGGATGGGGGCAGCTCCAATTTGGCATTTTTTCTTCTCTTCTATTATATGTTCTCTGGGAGAAGTTTGAGTCGGATCTGATCCTGCCTTGTTCTGTACGTTGCTTGTCAGAATAATGTAAGAAAACAATGGTTTCTTCATATTTACATATTCACGTAAGTTATTTGCAATAATGTTCAATTTAATTTTGAGAGTTCAGTTACTTACCGATAAAAGTAAAGCTTGTAACAACAAAACAAACACCTACCGAAGAAACTAGTTTCACATGTGAGGATACGCAAATGCGAAATGATTCTTACGGTATGCACCTACACATTAAACTGATAAACATGATTTGCAATACAATATAGTACATTACTTGTACGATGAATCCAATAATATAGATGAGAGTATTAAGATTATTTAGTGACATGGCTGAAATCAAGTCTATGTAACATATTTTTTTCTTCTTAATGTTCCACCTAGCCTCACTTGGACAAAACAAAAGTAAAAACCGATATAACAATAATATAAAATACAGTAAAAGAAAAAAAAAGTTACAAGCTGCTTGTATTTTCATGTATAACCGTAAAAATAGCAGTAAAAAGCTTCGAAAGATGGCGTTTGTTATGTCGCAACATGCCCTCCTCAAAACACTGCTTGAGAACACTCACCTAAAGTAGTTTTACTCTGAAACATATTTTGAACAGCGAATACACCATGTGCACATAATTCTGAATTTTAAACCAAATGGATACTCCGTTTAATCATGAATCAGCATTTCTTTCTTTATCATGATCACCGAAGCTCAGACCTCCCTTATCCTTGGAGCATAATCGTGGGAAGTTTGCTATCCATTCTCACACATATAAATTAAAACGCGACACTTTTTTAAACTAAGATTATGACCAGGCCACTTGATATCCCAAGAATTCAAAGACGTAACTTTTTTTTTGGTTAACACATCACTTTTTTCATCATATTACTAGTAGTAACCATAATGATTACCTAGCTAATTCTTGAAAGGCGTAACCATCAGTCCAATTCTCCTGAAAAGTAGCACCAACTCGTTGCGTAACAAACTGGCCTAGCCGCAATCTATTTTGCATACACTTTTGGCGAGCTTCCTTTTTTTCGATATTCGACTTTTCTTTTAGTAACTTTTTAACTACGTCTATGCATTTATTAATATGGCTTTTTTGCTGCTCTATTACTTTTTGTTGCGCCTGAAGCTGATGCCTAAGTTCTTCAGTCGTCTGAAAGAAAGAAAAAAAAATCAATATAAAACATGAGGTCCTACAGCTACACACAGTAAGTCATACTAAAGTATAAAACAACTTCATATTTTGTATTTACGCCTTTCCTCAAATGTTTTACTATATTCTGAATCTCATTGTCCGTCAGTTAATTTAAGTTAAAATATACACATTGTAAATAGGGGAAATTGAAGAATGGAGCTATTTTATATGAAAATATGTATTAAATAAGCCGAAAGTCTCAAATCAGACTTTTTAAAAATACAGGTTACTCTGTAAGAAGATAATCTGTCAGCCTTGTGATATGTTTACTGTCTAACTATTTTATTACATCTTCTTAATTCAATTGCAGGAAGGCACACCAGAAATGAAAACGAACAGAAGATTACTGTTATCTTTACTAATTTCTAACCACAAATTAAATTGTTTGATTTTCTAGAGAGTAAACTGTTAAAATTAGAGCGACAATCAAATAGTTTAAAATTATTAACCAAGATCAAGCTACGGAAAACTGTCTAAAATTGTATTTTATAGGAAAGCTAAAACCACAATAGGAAATATAAAGGAAAGGATCAAGTGACGCAGCAAAAACTGTTGCCAAAGATTATCTTCATGCAAACGGAAGTATCCAATTAAATGAACAAAACTTAAGTACAAAGTACCTGTAAGTCACGTTTGTTACATGTGTCCTGTAACTTCAATCAGTAAACAGAAACGATACTATCTTATTTCCTTATTGCATCAACTTTATTTCAGTTCTCATTAAACTAACAACGTCAAAATGTAAAATATATGAATACATACAAACATATTGTATTTATTATGAAAGGAATTAAGTGTTATGCACTCGTGTAAAACAGCATAACTAAGTAATTTCATTAAGATTTACTATTGTTCGTGCCGATGATAATGTTTAGTATTATAGCTACTGATAAACGATAACCGGAAGCTACTAAATGTTCTAATTTCGAAGTCGGATTTCTACATATAATCAGCGCAGTCAGAATACTTATCACATGCTAATTGTATTCTGTCTCTTCCAAGCAAACAAAAACAGCTTTAGCAAGTAAACAACGCAATTATTATACATTGAACAAATACTAGTATTTTCGTAAATTATGTTAAATTGTATAATACTTTGGATGTTTTAGTACTCAAAATGCAACTTTGCCATTGGTTTTACTATATTCATGCCTCATTCAGTATCCTTGAATGTATCAGTTCAATAAAACATTCTTTATTTTACATATTTAGAGAGTAGGAATTTTAAAAAGTCTATCAAATTCCATGTTTTTCTTAAGTTTTCCACTCCCGAAAGTAAACTCCAAGTAAGTTTCAAGATTTTCCCAGGTCAGTAGACTCCGCATGCTCGGGTGGAATAACAGCGTCAACAACGAATGCAAGTTTGTGTGTGGCTAATAACAAGTAGAAAGTCCAGACTACTCAACAGCTCCTTTTGAAATTAAAGAGTTTGCCAACTATTCCAACTCAGTTGTGCAGCAATTTGCATTAATATAATAATATATATATGCATATTCAGCTTTATTAGAACAGAACTACGATAGTTCTTACGCTATATGTACACATAATTTAATTTGCCTTGCAGTTTCTTCAAATTAGATTAACTATAGACTAATAGACTATACATTAGAAGGGTGTGTGGGGAGCTTTACAATAAAACTTACCCTTGTTAGTTCATCTATTTTATTATTTCTCATTTCTAAATCCGATGAGGCCTGTGTTTCAAATTCCTGTATCCTCTGACACGTTAATTCAGTCTGAAAACAACGGCATACCATTAATGACAGAAAACAATTACAAAATACAGTGGTGCCCCCACCCTCATGTCCATGACCCCCCCCTCAACTGTCTATCCATAGGTGTTCTTCCATGAAAAAAAAAAAAAACTTTTCTATTAATTTTTACACCCCCTCAAACATATTTATATAGATTTTTAGCCCTCCTCCAAAATATTTCAATGACGCAGTTTGCGTCATAGCCCCTCTTTGTGGGCACCCCTGCAAAATAAACGCTAGTAAAATACATTCTGTTATGTAGTAATTAAAGCAAATGTACGTTTTGAAGAATTTGCTTCCTCTACTTACGTATCACACAATCATTTCGTAAATTCATATTGGTTATAATAAAATGAACGGTCTACGTTACTAATGATTCATCACAAATTATGAAGATTATTCACCCTTCAGACATGTTTTTTGATCTTTCTCCTATTAATCATCTGATACTTAGTCAATGTTACTTCTACAATAAATCACACTTTACCGATACCGGTAATTTTACACGTACCTGCAGGTTATTGACAATGTTTTTGATAAAATTGTCAATTGTTTTTGATAAGACAGCAGAACAGCCACGAAGCATTGATATATATTCACTGTTTTCTTTCTTTTTAAAATGTACGTAAACCTGGCTCTGCAATTTCAACAGAATTGAAGTTAACTACCTTAAATACCAAAGTATATCCTCAACAAAAACCTCGAATAAAACATTATTTTACACGACTGATGATAAATTCAAAAACCTGTCAAGAGAGAAATACTCGCAAATGCAAGCAGTTTTGAAAATTAGGAAAAAACTACGTACCTTATTGCTGAGTCGACAGTTTAATCATATTCTTATTTCATTTGTTTGAACGAAATAATGAAATTTTTTGAAGAAAGAAATACCATTAAGTTTCAGTAGTTCTGAAAATAGTCGTTTACATAACGTGAAAAATTGTTAAGTTTATGAATTTTAAGAAGAAAAAATTTACAATTCAGTTGATTACCCTCGTAATTACCAAATTCCAGCAACTCCCTTACACCGAGCGGGATAGTTAAAATTTTCTTCGTATATACTACTCATTTTAAAATTAACAACTTTTCACTGATTTCATTGATAAACATAACCAAAAAGGCAACCAAATGTTGTTCTTCGGCAACTCTAATAGTATGATTCTTCAGTAAGTGTAGTTGTCTTTTGTTAACTGGAAAATGTTCTAACGAAGTAAAGAGCTTTTATGAATATTATTACAACTTTATATTTTGCTTGAAAAGTGTGTTTTCCACCTTATCTATCATTACGAGATCCAATGTAGTGATTTTTTTCCCCTCTGAACTTACCTGAACAAATTTGCTAACCATAGTAGGTAGTGGCCTTGGCGGCTGCATTAAAGTAGCTAAGTCTGGAGGAACTCCTTGAACTCCCTGGAGAGCCTGCACAGGCGGCGTCGTCGGTAGCAAGCCTTGCGGGCTGGGTGGGTACTAGAAATATGAAATGTAATAATTAATCTGAGCTCCACGGACATCATTACAAGCAAATGAAAGACATTCTCTTAGTGTAAGTTATAAATGGCTATTCAACAGGATATGACACTAATACTGTGCAAAAAGAAAGAAAGAACAAAAACTTGGGTTCATCCCTAATAATGACACTTTCTTGAATAAAAACACAAATAGTAACTCAGATCAAAACGTAAGGAGCAGTTCACGTCTCGTTTACCATCGGTGCTGGTAAGATACAATATTCCAATTTTTTGATCTTAACATTTACAAATACGACGTCTAAGGAATTAGTTTTAAGAAGTAAGTTGCTTTACACTTATTTGTTTCTTATACTTCTACTGATCAGAGGAGCAAGGGAACACAAAGAAAGAGCATGTTCTAAGAAGTCTTACATTATACTTAGAAATATCACATTGTAATTTAATGTTACTGAGTTTTGTTTATTAAATTAGTATCTACATAGGAAGAATAAATGCCCTCCCATCCAAGATATTACGAGTGTCAGATTAACGTACAAGCTGAACAAGCTATAGCTCAAGGCCCCATTTTCTTGGGAGCCCAAAAAATTTACAGAAAATCTAAACATACATTTCCAAACTATAGGATAAAATCAAGTTATAAAACGTACATATATCAACAGTATTTTGTGTTACGTAGCTTCTGTGATGTAATCAATGGGGACCCTCCTGCTAGCCTGCTCTCCAAAACATCATTAGTTTTCTCATTTCTTTGTATAGGATGCCTACATTTTGCATGGGCTGATTGTATAACAACATGAAGGTAGCTGCAGTCTTCAGTGCAGACATTTGTCATTGACAAAGAACAACTGGATACATAAAGGGGTCAATTACCTTCAATAGTTTAAGGCCTTATCAAACCTAAATCCGGCTCTGGATATCAAATAACCTTTCTGTTCAGAGACGAAGGTTAATTAACTGCAAATCTTTTTGATGTGAATGAACTTCACAACTGTAGTTACACTTCTACCGCTCTATAAACTTGAGAGTTTAGTTTAAAATATTTTACGATAGCCTTCTCTTGCCTCATGTTGCTAGACTGTAGACTGTTCAAGCAGAAAGTCAATATGTAAATACGGTGACTTATTGCCATCACATTAAAAAAAAAAAAAAAAAAAAAAAAGTATGGTGTATTTCAAAGTTGCCAAATGTCATTGTAATGTCTTTTTCGAAGCGTACTAATATTTTCCATTGTTACCCTTCCCATATTTCGTATTTTGCTCTCCAACTAGAGAATAAGCAGCCCTCCTCATGGCCCAGTGTTCAATTTCCGGTGGGAGCATTAAACAAAAATTTGAACGCATTATGGTGCTTCGGATTACACCTTGAAGTGGAGGTCCACATCTCATATAGTCTTAGTGCTGAAAAGGGACGCTAAATTCCAATCAAGAGGAAAAGCAAATGAATCGGAACATGGGTGTTTCCTCGTCGAAAAAATCTAGTCTTCGAGAACTAACTGGAAACATCCATGTCTGCAAGTCATCTCGCCTGCTTGGTAAACTATCAATTCTAAATACACTAAAAATAGATTACAGTTTAATGCAACAGACACAGGAAAAAAAAATTACGTCGCCAGACATATTACAATCTACTCAGATAACATTTTAAATGCGTAATATTTATAGTAATAAAAAATCAGTTTCGTTCAAGGAATGCGAAATAAAGTTCTCTAAATATTCAGATAATCTGTCATACTCATACTGTCCAAGTTAAGATATATTTGACACACATTTATCAATATAATCTAAAGTATATTTGTTGACTTACATCTTTTCTTTTTTAAAGTTACTGATCGTATAAAATTACTGATATTAAAGTCATAAATATAAAAAAATTAACGACTCAGCAAGTTAAAGGCTTTTCCTGTAATCAGAATAACGTTATGTCTCCAATCCCCCATTTCCCCAATATCCTAAGCAGAAAAATATTTATTAGAATTACTTTAGCTTTTGTTGGCTAAACCAAACAGCGATTCATTTTATTTGTCCAGCATCTACTGAGATATTATTTTAGAGGCAAAACTAATTTGGAAAACGTGCGCCAGCAAACATTGACAAATTGCTAAATGCCTTTTATGTTTTTCACAGTTTGGAAAATACCTTACAGAATATCTATTACAGAAAACCTGTCACATTCTTCTTTTTAGGTTCAAAAACTGAAATGAAATCTTTAGTTTACGCTTACTAGTCGTCCTTTAGGTTGATGTAGACGGATGACTGATGTACTTGAATAACAGAAGAACTGATGGAAGGGAAGTGACGTAAAAACAAAGATGCTCAGCAAAAACACACACGGGTTGTCAAAGCAGGGACTCCTCGCTTGAGAGGTGATTGCTCTACCACTTGAGTCACTTATTGTCTACCCTTTGTCAACGGTGAACTCTGTATTAAGAACTAAATGGCCGACTTCAAGTTTCACGGCCGATTCAGTATATTGGATTCAAGCACATTACTCCAAGAACATGATGAGATTAAATTTGTAACCAAAATAGGTCTATTGGTACATAAAACGGACTGAGTTATTTAATTTCAACGAGAAAAACAGAGATGATGTTTTATATTTTCCAAACAAAGTAACGAATACCAACAAGACTACAGCATAATACATTCAGCTTTGAGAAACGAATAGAAAAAAGTCTCTACGAAGGAAGATATCACACATTAAATTTCATTTGACTTGATTTATGTTCTGTAACAGTTTATTCAACCAGATTTTTTCTATTCCTACCATATTATCATTCGTTTCAGAGTGTGATCACAATTATTATTATTATTAATATTAAACTTAAAATATACTTCTGATGTCGATCTAAAGATATGTGATGCCAGTCGTTACAAAAATAATCTTCCTATAACTGATAACGGGAAATACGTTTTCTGGACAGATCTAAGTGTTTCTAAATACTTACACACACATATTATATTTTCATTATTTTAGTAAACTGATGATATTTTGCTAAAAGTAACTTTTTTTCCAATATACTTTCATCCATTTTCCTTGACAGTAATTGACGACTCACCTAGCGCAGTACTTTAGAAGTCAAAGTTACATGGTTTAATAAGATACATCTCCACTGGAACTGAATATAATAATCTCGAAAGTTACACAGTAAAGTATTTAGGATAAAAAAGACCGAATAGTGACGAAATTGTACTTATGAAGCTCCTAGAAACGAAAGAAATATAATTACGCAAACAAACTAACGCGCATTCTGTTTTCACTTTAATACAATGTGCTTCCTGAATAAGCACAGGCCTTTACAGTTCTAAATAAACCAGTAACTAATATAACCATTTTGTTAAGATAATTACGGCAGTATCATTTGTTAGAAACATCTATTTTACACTTTAGAACAATGTATTATCTGTTAAGCAATCGCTGAACGGTGTTTAACTGATCGTGAAAATGAATCAATAAATATATATTAGAGGGAGTTAAATTTCTGTATGATCATAACCTTCTATTTGACCTAAATTATAAGGCAGAGAAAATTAAATGTATGGAAATTCACTATGAAAGTACTGCTGCAAAATTACGGATACGTTAAAATAAAATAAAATGCTTTTGACAACGTAGACAGTTTGAAATATCTAGGATTAACATTAAGACCAAAGCTACATTCATGAAGAAATTAAATGTCGACCGAAAGCAAGGAACTCTTGTATTATTCAGTCCCAACTTCTTTGTCTTTACGAATTCTATTGAAGAAACTGAGGCTTAAAATATATAAAACGAATTATTGCCTGTTGTGCTGTATGGGTGCGAAACACGGTTGCTAACTTTGAAGAACGTAGACTGAAAGTACTTGAAAATAAAATCCTGAGACGAACACTCAGACCCAAGAGGACGGGAATGGCGGAAACTTCGTAACGAGGAACTGCATAATTTATACCGTTTACGTAACATTGTTAGGGTCATTGAAGTCTAAGAGGCTCAAGGTGCACAGCTATGTAGCCAAAATGGAAGAAACACTTTTAAAATTGAAGAAACTAGGAACGCTTTCAAAATTTTAACTGGAAACCCACTTGAAAAAAGACCGTTAGGAGGACAATTAAGATTAATCTCGCAGAAACAAAAATACAAAGTAGAAACTGGATCCAGCTGTCGAAAGACAAAAGTTAATGGAGAGATTTTGTGAATGTGGCATTAAATTCCGTGTTCAATAAGCCACAGAATGAGATAACCTTAATTTTACAACACGTTCGAAGAATAAATTACGAGATAGTAATTTTTAGGAAACGAATAACATTATCAGACAATAATTCAAGAATATCCAATTATTTCACACTTAAAATACTAGATTTATATTTAAGTATCCATAACGAATACTTAAATCATTCAAAAGAATAGTGCTTCCTATTAAACGTTTGTAGATGCTAAAAATTTCGACTTTCGAGTCCTACTTAAGGTTAGTGTAAAGGGCCAAGTTTTGCTGATAGATGTCACTACAGTCTTTTTATTTATTTATTTTTTTTTTAACCAATCATGAAAATTTACAATTTCTCTTACAAATTTCAACCTAGAGACTTCATTTTTTTTTAAGAGAAGGAACTTCATAACCTATTAAAGGGAACAATCCGTGTCGATTTTTTATTTAGAATTTTCTTGATTGTTGAAACAGTTCCATTGTTAAAAGTTTGGATATTTTTTCAACAATGAAGAAAATTCTAAATAAAAAATCGGCACAGATTATTGCCTTCGATAGATTATGAAGTTCCTTTTCTAAAAATTTGAAGTCTGTAAATTGAAATTTGTAAGAGAAATAGTGAATTTTCCTGAAAGGTAAAAAGTACATGGGAGAGATACGAAGACTGTAGTGCCATCTATCGGCAAAACTTGTCCCTTTAAACCAACCTTAAGTGTAAAATAACATTTAAATATTCGAAGAAAACGAACATGTTTGTAAAATGGTCTACCCCCAATTACCTGAATTATTTACTGTGATTAGCCTAAGTTTCGATATTTGCTCATTTAAAGAAAATTATGGTCACTTTCTTTGATTCTATTGCATATACTTTCAAACTTACAAAAGAAAAGGTCAATACTCTTTTTTCTTTTTCCAAACAGCAGACACAGGACAAAATATAAACGTTCTACATAAGTTGTTACCTCCACCAGTAAGTCGTGAAGAAAATGTCGCAAAAATAGTACACTTGCAGATCACGAGTGATACGGCCCCTGTTCAGCACTAGTGGTGCTAGTTTTATGCTGTCATACTTCAAAGACAGTATTTGGACCTATTTTGAATGAAGAACGATTGGTCGAGTGGAAGTGGGACAGATATAGGAGCACAAAGCCGTAAATATCCTACTAAGTACTGTGCCACAGTTATGGGATCATTTGGAACTGATAAATAATGTCCCACGAAGATATGTTGCACTCGTTTGACGGGAACCAAATTCAGGTTTCCACGGACGATAATATGCATTCACATAAAGCCATCATCTATACACCGAGTTCCTTCCCAACTAGCATATTGCTCATGTAGAATGAACAGCCATGTCTCCTGACCAAACTCTGATTTAACACGTGGAGAATGTCTTAGGTCGATACATAACGAATTACCATTCACCGCACAGGGACGTATCGAAGCAAGTGTTCTTCGCGAAGAATGGGTTTTGCTGTCCACAGATCTCACTAACAACCTTATTTTGAATGACATCACCATTGTTGAACCTATATTTATTTTTCTTTTCAGTTTTACGCTAAACAAATTATGATGATAGGGAAAGAACAATATATAACACCTGCACCTAGCGGAACTCGAAACACGTATAGCAGCTTCGTGTTATTACATGCCATATGAAAAGCAGCTTCCACATTTGCAAAATACATATTCATCTTCCGAAACTCGTTTCGTCATAAAATGTGGTTTTCCCTTTAGTTCATTGTTTTGTTTATATATTATTAGTGCCAATATGTTTCTTTTGTTTTGTTCTATTCGACGCTTAATAATAATAATAATAATAATAATAATAATAATAATAATAATAATAATAATAATAATAATAATAATAATAAAGTCAACGGGTCGCATTTACGGATCGCTGTCCTCCATATGATCGCTTGGGTTATATCCACTGTAGCACTCCACTCCACTATATCGTTCTTCCCACGATCTCCCCACTTCTTCTTCGGTCGTCCTCATCTGTCATTCAATTCTATAGCATCCACTCTGTGAGCTACGTATTCCGGCAGTTTTCTTCTACTGGTCTCAATGATACTGTTCCTCGGATCACTTCATTCTTAATGTTGTCCTTCCGCGTCACTACAGCACCTTCATCTCCGCAACAAGTAATTTCTGTTGTTCTCTCTTCTTTGTCGTCATCCAACATTTCGCTCCGCAGGTATAGCAGGTCGCATTACTATTTTGGTAAACTTTTCCTTTAAGGTGTTGTAGTAGCCTACGGTCACATAATATTCCTGCCGCTTCTCTCCATTTGTTCCAACTGCTGATAATTCTGCTGTTTACATAATTTATTCCTCTATTTTCCTGTAGTAGTGATCTCAAGTACTTTAATTTCTTCTTCATTACCACCTCTTCTTCGTTCAGTCGTATCCTTGTATTTTCGATTATATTTTTTCCTGAAAGAACAATGTAAATATTTTGTCTTGATTTTACTAATTCTAAGCTCTTTGCTCTCCAATGCTCCTCTCTAGGACTCGTTAATTTCTCTCGTAGTGCTGTTTTTGTCTCACTCACTACCACGTTGCTGCCCGCAAATAGCATATTCCAAGATACTACTTCTCTGATATGTTTTATAAGTTCGTCTATCAAACTGTAAAAAGGTATAGGATAAGACTAGATCCCTGATAAATTCTTACTTTAACTGTGAACTTTGTATTACTCCACACGAGTTCCACAGTCCTGTCCAACATCCGCCATACCTATCTTGAATGATGCGTGTGTTCGGATCACACTTTTTTTCCAGTGTCTACCAATTAAGATCCAATGGCACTCTATTATATGCTTTCTCTAAGCCGATGAAAACCATACGACGACCCAACTAATAAAATCCATGTAAAGTATATATACTATCTAAACGAGGTATATTTTCTGCTTTGCACATATAATAGCATGTGGACTGTCTTGACTAACTGGAAGATCAATTCAATATTTTTAGAAAATTTCTGAAATCACACCCAACAAATGATTACGACTTCTCCGACAACTTTTACGAGATGTGATCAGCATATTTCGGCCAACGGTTATTGTTTTCTGGTTTTGATACGTCTTCATTCAAGTAGTGCACTAATTTACCTCATGATAGTGGATCAACATCAACAATTTTGCGCGCCCACACTGGAAAACAAACGAAACAATGCGCTGATAATTGGCTACAAATGAGCACACTGCATATGAAACACAGAGGTTAAATGTGGTTTTGTATTAAATTACAGTAAAACTTGAATCATGGTTTCTATGTTTTACAAGTATCTGAATTTGTTATACTTTTCCCTCATAAAGAGTGAACAAAATGATCATATCAAGAGAAATGAGGAAACTCTACACTGAAGTATGACAACTGTATCATAAAAATAATTCTGAACCTACAAACAACTTAGCTGAAATCAGGATTTATCTGATACGTACATATCTAATACCTGATCGTACTACGTATAATGGTATTTAGTATTTTCAACCTGTCTACTTTTCGAAAGCTTCTGTCAGAAAGCAACATTAAGGAAAAATACAATAATTTTGGACAACCGAGAGAATGGACTGTACTCATTGAGCTTCACAGAACACAAGAACAATCTTCGTGAAGTCAAGTCGGTAAGGTGTTCGTTAAAGTTTTACAATTTGGAAGTTGCGGGCAATGATTGACCAGTTTCTAGCCCCTCGTACAAGAATTGGTTTATGTTTAATTATTATGTACGTGTAAGACTTATATTATTTAAAAGCATCTGCAGTTCTTTAATACTTCATGCGATCATTTCTGTTCTTCAAGGTGTGATCTGATCAATTATGTAAGTGAAGAATCGTGCAGTTATCGAATACCTGGTAGAAAAGGCAAAAAAACTTTGATGTAATGCACGACGTGACATTAAAAGATTTACGTGTGATCCTTCGGTACATTATATAAGATTGTATAGTCATCCCTTCAAAGAGGATAAATCATCATTTGAAATGAAGTCCTGGGAATGAAGGTTTCAGCTCGATGTCCGACTGCTGATCACAAATGGCAATGTTCGATTTCCGGTTAGAACTAATCTGGTTTTAATCCCACATCCACATCTAGATACTGGGCGACGTTAAATTTCGAAACAACCAACAAATGGCACGGAGCGATGCTTGTGAATCCAATCCAACAGTCAGAATCCAGCTGTAAGATACTCAAATGAGAACTGCATCATCATTCTGATTCTAAAAATGTTATCATAACAGTGGAACACAACCCTGTCCCACACACCAGAAAAAAGGAGCATTATCTACTCAAAGGTGTTACAATGGCTATTAATGTAAATGCTGACGCAAATGAGTACGGAAATCAAGCGTGTCCGGAAGTAAAAGTTATGTTACAGTATCCTTTGCACCAAGACAACGCCTCACCTCAGATCACACTTGTGTCCCAGCACCTGCGAAGACGGGTAGCTATTATTATCTCACTTCTTGTACTCACAATCATGACTACAATTGTTTGAGGAGGGGGCCTGAAACATATCAATACTCAAACTGTTGATATCTGACGGCAGTGCAATGACATAGCACAAAAATAGGCTTCAATGAAATTAAGCGTTGAATATTATAATGCATTTACCAGCTCTACTTTAAAAATGTACATGAGGGTAGGTTTCAAACCGATATTCTAGAACGATAGAAACAATATCTGTATTCAGAACAGACACAAGTAAACGAATAACACAACACATGTTTGTATCACTGATTACTCCACAGATGCTGGCATAAATCCAATTCAAAATCAATTACTTCACTATAACACCCGTCATTAGCTTTACAGCAAAAACTAAGTGGGAAGACTTCCTTCTGTTACAAAGATTTTATAACAGCTCATAAATTATAGACTGTGTGCTGCAAGGAACTCACGACCATCCATGTGCTTAAATTAACTGTCCATTGAATACCTAAGATTTGTGAATTGCGTCTATTCTCACTAGTGCACAGAAACATTACACTAACAATAGAACATTTAACTACTTTTGCAGAATTTTAATCACTTTAATACTACTTAAACATACTGAACTAAAATCTCTTATGCCCTACAGACACATAATGAATAAGCGATTAAAAGAGAGCAATAATAAATAATAATAATAATAATAATACGATGGCATGTATATGTACTAACAACCAGTATAAAAAGATTCTCTTACCTTAAAATATCCAAAAGACATAAAACTGTGTACGGTTTCGAGGTGCAATTCACCTCTTCCTCGAAGCATTTGTTGCTACAATACATACGATGAATGAAATTCTTTGCTTGTTCATCCATAGTAAAATAAAACTGATGGGATAAATTTGAAATTTGACAGTAAGATTATCTCCTTTTCCTATTTATGAGTAATGAAAATTCTATGGATCCTACGTAAGGTCAGAAATCCTACTTAACTGATAATCTTGAACTGGCATTAAATTAACGACCTTGAACTATTTTTCGTAAGTGCATATCGAAGATTTTTTATTACCAATGAAGGAAGAAAGGAAATACTGAATTTCAAACTTACCCCATTTCTTAATCTACACACAGGATAAATAAACAGAGAAATTCATACATCATGTTTGTCAAGTATTGTAGCATTAAGATTTTACTTCACATGGGATGACGAAGAAATGTCTCGGAAACCGTACGCAATTTTGCTTTTTTAAATATTTTAAGGTACGAAAATTTTTATTTATTGTTAATGAAAAAAATTGTTCACGTACGAAGAATAAAATGCAAAAATTCCATGACAGTTAACTAATAATGCCCTTCGAAAAATCGTATCCTTCGGGATCGAACTTTTAACACTACGCAACTGAAGGAGTTTTAAGTTTTATTGAGCCATTGTTCCTCCAACTTTCATTCACAACTTTCCCCTCACCAGAACTTCAACACAATTAATCAGTAACCTCTCACGTATGATTTATGATACTTTAGTTTTCATCCAACACACACACACACACACACACTACTACTACTACTACTACTACACTTTCCTTTGTCAATAACTTCCTGGCGAATATTTTAACCTGAATAAAATAATATGGATGAGTAAATAAATACTCATACGTAGTTTTCGAAAAAGGCCGGAATAAATAATCCTTATGGCGTTCAAAAGTGTTATTCGTTGCTGATCTGATGCAGTTGATAGCTTTTATTCTGCTGATGGGTTGTTTATATATTAGGGTCAGGCTAGCGGGCCTTACAAGATTATGTTAGTCCGTCTGTTACTCCACACAACAACTCTTAAACGAAAGCGAATTTTTTAATTCTGTTATTTTGCAACAAAAAGCTAGTAATTATCTCGCCCGGGTTCGTTAATGGAGCCAAATCGTTAATATTTTCACTGGTAACGGTGCCTTGAACATTGGCTATCCATATCTCATTTATAAACAAAGGTGTATAATTGTTGGATGATAGAAATTACACATCTCGCCGTTATGTGGTAGCAAATCTCCTCCACCGTTTGACCTACCGGACGAAATTGAAACTTCTCGGTATGATCCCCTTTACTGTGTTACAGCCTTTCAATTTCAAGTGTCCCCTCGCTGACGCTGCTGTCGATGTTTTCCCATACCTCTTTCAAAAGAGGAGGGGCAAGTTGCTGTGACCAAGGTCTTTCAATTGTTGGATGCGGACGCGTTGCCACAATGAATTATGTCACTGACTTCGTTGTGCTCTGTCTAGTTAGCCATTCTAAGTAGCCTACGATCTTCACCCGTCAAGACCAAACGACTGAATGACAAATCAGCAACACAGCCGAGGTCATTCACTTTTTCCCCTAAGCAAAGGCAGGGTTTCCTCCATAAGAGGGTGACGGAGGTGAGGCCAAAGTATGTTTCACATATTTTCCGAGGGCACACTTGAAATAGAAAGGCTTTAGTAGAGTTTATTTATGTATCGTACTGTTATATAGCAAATTGTATCAATATTGTTGTTTGGTTTTTCCTATCAATGACGAGATACTACTTATAAATAAATAAATATAAATAACTTTGATTTGTTTCCAAGTTAATGACGAAAGAACTTGTACAGAGTGATACTCAATTCTGCTGGAGATTGGATTTGGTGGTACAATAAATAATTTGTAAAATTACTGGAGTACTTTGTGCTTAAAAATAGTATTCCTAAAACAAGTGACTTTTCTGTATCATCAAGAACAAAACTGTTACTTTCTGCTATAAGTATCGGAACTGTGTGCACTTGGTATCACTTCAATTTGTTTTGAGATGTTTTATATTCTTCCGTATGTGCTAAATGTTACGCGTAATTTCAGAATGGTTTCTTCATGTGTATAACGAAAGGTAAAAATTACTATAATTCAAGAAGAGATATTAGAAGTTACTTCGATCAAAACGAAAAGCCGAGCGAAGGATTGTATTGGATCGAAGCTTATCAATTTGCCTTAAACTATGTGAATACAAAATCAAGTGTTAACAGGATGTTCATGATACTCCATTCAACAGTTCAACCAATGGATCAGAAATTTTACCACGCAACTTTGTAACTGGATATTACTTAATTTCCACGCTCGAGTAACTCCCAGATCAAAAATCCTACGAAGAAATGTTTTCAAGTCACTATACAAGGCTTGATAAAAACAAAAACTTTCATTTTAACGTGTCATATTAAATTCAATACTAAAAAGTCAACTGCTTCCTATATATTGATAGTAAATGCTGTTACATCACTTAGGAACTTTGCTAATCTGCAATAGTCGACGGAGCCTATCACGCGTAAGTCGCATGATACAGATAACAGGAAGAAAAAAAAATCACAGACATTTCTTTGTAATTACATTTTCCATTCAATTCTCTTATCAACTTCAAATCGATAATTCGAACGCCTTAAGTTTCACTAAAACTATTTTCAATGAAATATAAACACATACCTCTACCATAATCTCTCAGAACATTAATTAAATTAAAAAACATTGCTGCAAAAGTAATTTGCAAAATTAGTTGTTCTTAAAATTTAGGAATACACACTGGTTTTGAACGGATGGAATTTTATATTCCGCGCTTTCATTTCAGAAACTCACTACTGGTGTGTACATGCACTGTTGACAACTTGTTTCAATTACGTCTTCCCAAGTTTCTATTTAATACTCGTAAAAGCGTTGAAAAGACTTTAATTTATGCCGTGTCCCAGAAACAAAGTACAGAGCAGTGAAGCCTCTCTCAATTTTCGATCAGATTTTTTCTTGAATCTTTATATATATATATATATATATATATATATATATATATATATATTAGTCCGTGGACTCTCGGGTCAAGAACTTCATCCGTTACGTAATATTGTTCGGAAATCGAAAGTATTTTTCCCATTGAAATTAATGTAAATACAATGGATTCATTCTATCCACTGAAACACGATATGCATTTTCTGCATTTTAAGGATTTCTCTACGAGGAAGAATATAAAATGAAAATAATATTATTCTTAATTAGTTATAATCAAGACTAAAGTAATACAAAAAGTACAAAAAAAAAAAAAAAAAAAAAAAAAAAAGTTAATTTTTGAACAGCACTGAAAAAGTATTTACGACAAATGCCCAAAAGCACTTTTGACCGAGTGGGATTGTAGGTGTGTATGTATATGTTCGTAACCCGACGTGAGCCTGCGGAAAAACTATACTCACAAAACTTGAACCGATTTATTCGCAAGAAATGGGTTCGTAAATAGTGTTTACGGTATTAAAACTTATTTATATTATATGTCACTTCCCTTGTTTGTATTATAATACTTAAATCCTTTTAATACCATTTCATTTTACTGTATTGTGTGTGTTGTGTACGCTGAAGAGAGGTTGTACCTTTAACCCTTTCCAGAAAGGGTGTGAAATATAAACACCATAGATCGTTCCGTTAGGATGAATGTAGTATTTAAATACATGTAGACAGATGAATAATTCAACATCCAATCGTAGGTTTGGATGGCTTATAGCGCGTCGTGCATTTATTTGTGTTTCTAAAAAAAGGTAGATACCTATCCGTAAAGAATTACGAAATTTGTACAGTTGCGTGCACGGTGGACACTATTCATACATTTTCTTTGGTTAAGAGCTTCTGAATAAGGTCAATTTTAGTAATATGCTAAAAATCGAAGAACCTTCTCTTTTACGTTACAGTAATAATACTTAATAGCTGTCTCTATTTTGAAGTTATTGTCAAAAGCAATTGTATAGGAGACATCTACTTTTGCTATCACGTTACCTATTTAATGTTTGATCGAGTTGTCTTTACCTTGCAGCCAGAAAAGGAGAATCACAATATAGTTGTTTCAGGACTTCTCTCCGGATCCTTTCTCAATCTAATTTCTATCACTGGATTACCCACTAAAACAGTAGTTCTCAATCGGTGTGTCGCGAAATTTTAGGATTTAAAAGTAATTAAGCATTTAATAATTAATTAAAGTTAATTTTGAGACACTGTGCAAGTCAAAGCCTCCAGTAGCAGCAGCAATGCTTAGTACTACACAGAGTTACTACTTTATAGAAGAACTTTAGAGGCTTATACTATTATATTATTAATAATAAAATAATCAAAGCATGTGTGTCGCAATGTCGTGGATGTTCATTAAATTGTGTCGTCAGTCAAAATATTTGCACCAGAACAACCATTCATAAAAAAAACATGAAGAAGAACGTTGGTTCTATCCACAGTAAATTATTATTATTATTTCGTTAAGCTTGTAAGCCTTAGATTAAATAAACAGTAATTATAAGCTAGTAATGAGTTTCACATCTTAAAGCAGGTATTCTCTTCTGAAGTTATGATAATTACAAAATGCCCAACAAACAATGTATTGCCACTAATAATAATAGTGGAATATTTGTGTTAAACTATAAGGAAAGCGTTGCACGTGACATGACACTTAGTCCATTTATTTTAGGTGTGATGCCAAAACTGAACAAATGAAAAAGCGACTTGCGCTGCTAATAATTTTTATGCAGGAGCTTTTATATTTAATCGGTTTATGCCTGTGTATACATTGAAAATACGACTACTAAAGGAGATCTCCGAACGAGGAAGTGCTTCCATTATCGACAGAAATGTTTATGAATCGTTCTATTGTGGGATGTGGGCTATACGATAATAACATAATGAACTCAAAAATACGCTGACAACCTGTTAACCTTCGTATAAGACAAGTTACAGATTTATAATTAGTGTCATGTGGTTCAGTGATTACACTCAACCAAAAAAGCTTTTTCACAACCTGTGGACTTTCTTTTTCTTTAGAAACGTTTTATATTGAAGCATAAATTTTATGGATAAAAAACAGAACCCATGTTTCAGTGGCAGTGTAGTGGTAGAAATTACATCGAAAAGAACAACGGAAGTCTTGAAATAGTATATTGTGATTCCCATGTCCAAAATGTAAGGTTAACATATCCATGTATATATATATATATATCCCAATATTAAATATTCATTCAATAGCCTGCGAAGTAAATATTGTTTACAACTATTTTGCAAATAAGGTGTAGTTTCACTTGCGCCTCGAATTGTAACTGCATTTGCCCAGAAGGTCGCAGCAGTCCCAATGATTGAAATAATAGGAGAATAAATTGATTTCATAGAAAAACACAACATGCAATTATATTTTATATTCCATTTGCCATTATCTAGCTTTACTGATTCTGAAATTTGCTCATGTTTAATTGCACCGACATTTTCTAAATTCATATATATTTTTTGCATCGTATTTCCTTCAAGTCATCCAAATTTATTTTCGATGGGCAACTGAAAGGCGTAGAGCAAAGGTGGTGTAATTTCGTGCCTAATAGGATACGGAAAAACTTATTTTTCTTTGGGTTTTTAGGATAATAGAAAATACAAGAAACTTTGCTGAGAAGAAATCACAGCAAGCAGGAAATTATACGCGAAGTATAAACTTTTGCCTCAAAATATCATGACTAAACGTTTTCTGCACTCCTTCAATGCCATTTCTAGGTTACGATATAATTTTGACGACAGTGACAGTCTTGAAAGCAAAGCATTTACGAGAGGCTGCTGAAAAATTGGTAGTTAACCCAGGAGTGCAGGTAGAATTATGAAACTGCAGTATTAAAGAACATATCTCTATACTCTGTATGTACAAAGTTTCATATTAATAACGAAATTCTTATTGCGTTTTTCTCGGCCCTGAAGTGATCATGTATGCCCAACCAACGAATTTCACGAACATCGAGATAAGAACTTTTATCAAATTTGTGTTCCAACAAAGACAGCCAACGAAACAAATTCATCAGTGAAACACTACTGGACTCTCCTCCATCATATGCAGTGGTGAAGAATTGAGTGGCACAGTTTAACGTAGCGATTTCTTAAATGACGGCAAACGTGCAGGAAGACAAAGAAGTGACTGTCTCCGAAATCGAAGAAGAAATTAGTGACATTCTTGAATATCACAGAATCTCAGTAAAACGTGTAGCAGAGATTGTAGGCATTTCTTGGGAACGCATCAATAGCATAATAATGACTTGGGCATGCACAAGCTCTGGCAAAATGGGTTGTCAAAAATCTGTCAGAATATCAAAAGCTTGAAAGAGCGAGGGGATCAAAGGAAAGCTATCTCCCGTTTTCATCGCAACGCCAATCAATTTCTGTCACAAATAGTAACCATGGGCGAAACATAGTTGTACCACTACCACTCTGAAACAAAACAACAGTGAATGGAGTGGCATGGCAGTACTTAGGTTCTCCTCGCCCCAAAGTCAAGAGACAGAAGTCAGCTGGGAAAGTGTTTGGAACATTCTTTTGGGATACGATGGTAGTCGTACTGAAAGGCTACCTGGCCAAGGGTCAGACATTCAATGAAAAGTATTCTTCTGTATTTACTCACAGACAAACTCGAAGTGCAACGCCGCGGAAAATTGGGAAAAGGAATTACGTTCCTTCAGGACAATGGCCCTGTTCATCGAACATTGCAAACACAACTGACACTGCATAATCTAACGTTTAAATGTCTAGATCATTCTACTTATTCACTCGATCTAGCTCTGTCAGACTATAACTTATTCCCCAATTCAAACAACATTTAAAAGGACGCCATTTTGAATCTAATGAGGTGATTACCATTACCAAAGTCTTCAGATTTTTTTTTCTGGTCTGCAAAAATTGGAGCACCGTGGAAGGAAGTGTATTGAACTTCGGGAGGAGTATGTAGAATAACTGAAGAAAATTTCATTACTCCAGGTGCATTTCTTGTGGGGTGGGTTTCAAACTTTATAACAGGGTTCCTAATGTGTGTTTATTTTATATTATTTTTTTAATTTATTATTATTATTCGAGCACGTGTGCATGGTAATAGACGGTTCAAGACTTTTTTCTTGTTGTTTAGAAATTTTATTACACTAATCTTCATACGCAGTCCTTAATATGCTCAACGATCAACAATGTCCCATGTTGAAGCTCAAGACAGTCATTTCAACATAGGAATTTTGAAGAAGGGTGTAGTTACATTTAGGTAACTAACACGACGCGAAGACCTCAAATGCCATGAATCTCTCAAATTTTATATTACTGTCATGTCATGTCAAAACTTGTTCTTGAATGTGTTAGTATCACTTTGTGTTCGAGAATAGATACAGAATTTAAGCAAAGGAAGTATGGTTGAACAGTGCAAAGCAAATACCGCCATTTATATTAATATACAAGCTTTCTGTTCATTCATAGTTGTGTGCGGCGTTGGAAATCAACAATCACTAGAGTATTCATGAGACAGTAACACTCCCTGGCGTTACAGTTTGCTAAGGCTACGATCGGTCAAACTACTTTTCTCTGATCTGTACATCACCATTATTTCTGACTTTCTACACACAAGTTTGATTCTCCTTGCGATGACTTTCCAATTACATCACGATGCCGAAACAAACTGTATCCACTTAGAATCGAGTCCTAGATCACGAATACAAAAGAACACTCGCATTAAACATGCAGATTGACGAGAACACGAGATTGTAGTGATATGTCAAAGTGAATAGTCTAAAACATCTGCGCACGATTTCTTCCTAGTATTTAACGTTAGAAATCCCGAAAGTATTTTTACTACTTATTTATAGGTGCTCGAAGTTTGTGTACAGAAATTTCCTCTCTGTACTTAAAAAAAGTTTTTAAAGGAAAATGTTATGGTGCACACAAATATCATGACAGCATGGAGTATAGTAGCATGAATTTTACCAATCCATTCTTACAATAATTCGCTTGATAAAAAAAGTAAATGTGTGTGTATATGTAGGTGTGTGTTGCAAATGAACACGAATCTACGTTGACAATATATTGCTACAAGTCAACACAATATTACTGAGAAATTTAAGTTCGTATAGAAGGCAAATTTAAACAAGCTATTGTTCCTACCACGTTCATATCGTCGAGTCAACCGCTCAACAATTAAGCACAGTTATTAGATTACCCGTAACTTAAGCTACTCTTCAATTTCTTTTAAAAGATTTTTCCGGAAACTTTTTTTTTTTTTCCCCTTTCTTCAATATGTCCCAAATTGATTCTCTTTGAACAAGCCTAACCTTTTCTACGTCATGATATACCCTACTGATAATAACACATAAGTTTCCCGCTCTTTCACTATCGACTGTTAAATGTTTACCCTTAATTTTCTGAATACGTAACACACAATCTTAGTTTTCCTAACCTTTTCAAAATCTTCTACATATGATTTTGAATTTTTTGTTTCCTTTAAACATAAAACTAAATCCACTGAAGTGTCACCATCAACTTATTATTCTAAATTAACTAAATTCTCTCACTCTACAGCTATACTAATAATGCTTTTAATATGTATGCGTGAATTCATCTGTGCATTATTTCAAAATTCGAGCTATGTTTACGTTCAGGTAATTCTTCTGTTATTTACGGATTAATTCGAATTGTTATATGCACAATTTTTCGTGAAAAACAAAGCTAAAAAAGTGAAATATAAAAGATCAAATTAGTATTAAAAAAAAAAAAAAAACTTTTTCTGGGGGGTCTATTTTTCTCTCTTAAATACAATAGTTCAATAAATTGAATAAGAAGTGGTAAGAAGTTTTCCTGAATTTTATCAAGCCTTGTATTTAAAGTGTAAAATGAGAATTTGCATAATCGCATTGATGGGTCACAATAGAACTTTCGTTAATAGTGACCCACAAAACTAACGGGATTATAACTAATTTCCGGAGGTAATTGCAATGTTGCTACTTGTTGCGCGCAGCACGACAAGCATATTGTAAAAAAAATATGATGATTGTAACACTAGTATTTTTGAAACGTGCATGTAATTCCTAGATAAACTCACTGTCACCTCTGTTTTCATATTTGAAAACACTTTTTGCATGATTCACTACTAAAATTATTGCAGAACATACTTCCTGTGAACTTCCTCGCAAAATCACTACTCCAGCACCTTATATGTAACTTATAAAATCACTAGTCACTGCCTCACCTTCCACCATACTACGTTTACGACTTAATCACACGCTGACTGGACTGAGCTACGTCACTACACACACCTCTCTTCTCTAGATAGAATATAAAGAAAGGACACTCCCCACAAACACTAGAACTTAAAACCACCCACTGATTCACTCACCATAGCATAGCCTTGTTGCGGAGAAGGGCTTTTGGCACCACCATGTCGTATAGGACTGTTCCCAGGGTGTTTTGCAAAATAGTCATTGATTTTCTTATCACTTCTAGCTCCCTTACCCCCACCCCCACCGCCACCTGTATCGTCTACTTTCCTCTTCCGTTTTCGTTCCGATGGTGTGCGAGGAATTTTTTCAGGAGTGTTGTTATCTACTTCTTTATCACTATGGGAGGAACCTGAAAAGGTGAAAGGAATATATTATTTATTTGATATAAGGTTTCAATTTATCATATTTCAATATAAGCTATAGTCTGTTAAGAGTTTCCAAGTAATATTAACGGAAGGACAAACACTACGAAATTACATCATATCCCCATTATGTTCTATCATCGGAATATCCATAACAATAGGAGTTTTCAGTACTTAGTCCATTCACTACGACGTTATTGACAAACGCATTGCTGATGTTACACGTGTATTCGTAAGTGTAGTCTTCTACAAACTGTGGCAAACTAATATTTTATCGGCCGAATAAAAACTTTCAGGAACTTCAAAACTACGTATTTGTCTGTGAAGTGCTTTAAAACATCTTGAAATGTATTAAAAAAATCATTAAAAACTCTTTTGGTTCTGTCCCCGAATTGATGATCATTACTAGCAAGTATTTTTTTTAAGTTTAACGTCCCGTTCAGCAGCGAGGCTATATGAGACATGGACTTACTGATTAACGTGGAATCCGAACCACATGAGCTCCCGCCCGGAATCGAACCCAGGTCTCCCACGCCAAAGGCGCGTACGCTAACCGCTTAGCAACGAAGCAGCTCTAGCAAGCAATTTGAATAACGAATCATGTAACAAAATTGAAATTTTACAGGGGAGGTTTTTTTAGTTTTCGTCTTAGCTTTTACATTTTTTGTACTTGATATATATAGATAGGCTTATCCTTATTGTGTCGTGTACTTTGATAACCTTTGTGTGGACATAGGTTCACATCCAAACAGTTAAGAAAAGAAATATATTTTATATATATATACTTCCGTGTTAATTTCAAATACTCCGTAACTACACATTTTATAATAATTTCTATGAATGTACACTCATGTCAAAAATGACTGTCGCATATCTATAACTGTCTTCTTGTAAGAATATAATTTGATACTGATTTTGCAGGGTACTTTTAATACTGATACTATGTGTATAATCTGGAAATGTATATTTGTGGTAAATTTCATAGGAAAAGAATTATAAATACCAAAATTAGAATGAGTAAAACAAAATGTCGCTAAATGGACAAGAAAGTTTTATTTTCGTTTTACTGTTCTTATTTACTGCTCTTTTGACATGAAATTTGCCACATACATGTGCTTGCCGCTTATACACAGTAACATTTTAAGAAACAGCGAGCGAATTCGCTATCAAATTATATTCCTACAACATATTTATAGATATGCGACAATAATTTTGGACATGAGTGTACATGAACTACGCTTTGAGCAAATTACCTTTGCATATATATTCATAATGGCTGCAGTGACACAGTTTGCAGATCTTATAAACGTGAGTCTTATCTGAAACGTTCTTACTATTGACTTAGTTATGTTTTAATATTGTGAGCTTTCAGATAAAGCTTTCGTTTTTGTTAGAACTTGTTAAGCAATGCATCAATCTCCTTAAGAATACAAAGCATGCAATAAGAAACCAGAACAGCTTTAAATGAACTCTGAAAACTAGAAAAATTACACAAGGGTTATGCTGTGACTTAGTGCACTAGAGTTACTTCATTATCAATCCTAATGATACACATCTTGAGATCTATTATGTTCCAATCGATCACATTACTGAAATTATTACAACGATAATCTACAACGATAACGTTGTATATAGTATTTGCAATCTGTGCCAGCTTATAAAAAGGGATCAGAGGCGAATTATTTGAGCAGTATTATATATAAAGAAAAGAAAGACACACAGAGATATCGAGAGATTATTTTGTAATCGTTAATTAGAAAAAGAGTTGTTGCTATGGAAACGTAGTAAATAAGTGTGCAGGTATGTAGACATCTTGTTAAATATGCAAAAGGTTGATTATGTACGCTTCTCATGGTTGAATATTAAAAATTAGTTAAGAAAGTGATAAAACGTGTGAATTATTTCGAAGATTACTAAATTTGAAATTACGAATCAACACCTTTTAAACCAACAATTGCAAACCATATTTCCCAAATCTTTGCTAAATCCACTATCTTCAAAGCAGTTATCAATCTTGGATATTACATGAATCCTAGCTTCCTAATTGCGGTAAAACTGCCACATTAAGATTAATAAAATTGTTGTTGCTGCAACAAGTTTAAAGTACAAGGTTAATTGCCTAAATCTAAAATTTATGTAGTCAAATGGGACCAGCTAAGTTTCTTTGAATTTCCACGTATACTGAATATAGAGCAATATTTGAAAATATAAATACACATATCGATGACAAGTAAATACTTGCTGCAGTTTCTGAACCTTCTATCATTTAGCAATCTCAAGTAGTGAGTAATAAACATTTAACGTTGTTCCACGGTTGCCATTCTACACTATATTTTCGCATTTCATTCCTTCGTAATATTTACATAAGCACTTGGAAAATATTACTTAAAATTGTGTTACGCCACGATATCATACACGCTAGGTTCATCTAGTCACTTGATAATCTACGATATTGGTATACTTATGCTTACCTGTGCTCATATTGGAGTCTTGACTGTGAACAGACTGGCCAGAATTTAAATTGCCTTGGGGTGCCATCTGAATTTGAGATGTTGCGGACATCTACAATAAAAGAAAAGTTAAGTTTTAGTTTGTGATTTTAACAGTACGAAGACATTTCAATTATCTATTATTTAAAAGGAAACAGTTTACAGCCTGAGTAACAGCGTACATGATAATTTCAGTTTTCCGTAGAAAACCAAGAACATTTAAAATGGTAATGCGATAATATTTATATACATATATAAAGAACCTCAACTCAATGTGAACATATTATTCACAACTTAGCGTCCTTTTTAACCATCAACTTTGACACAAGTATTCTAATTTCCATTTCTGGAAATGGGAAATCTTCAAAGTTACCGAAACCCTCTAAAATTTGTAACTAGCCTGATGCAGCCCATCACACGTTCTCGTATTTTTTCATACATGACGCATGCAAAGTTGAAAACAAGTGCTGCAGACATTACTGGCAACATTATATATTCAACATATTCACTATAAATAACTTCTTAACTTTTCTGCGACACTTAATACTTTGAACGTTAATGTAACATTATGGTCAAGTACAGAAATAGCAACTTGCCTTTCGTATATAATGTTGTAACTCAAAGTGGGCGTTACGAAATACTTCTTAATGCCCTGAGATGATTTAAAAAAAATTCATATTATAGCAACTTACATACACGATTCCGCTGATCTGAGGCAGCTGCATTGTATTTTTGAAGCTGTTACCAGAAAAAAAAAATGTTTGTAAGTCCCTATACATGGGAATCAGAGCTACCGGTACTGAATAATTACTAGTACATAAACAAAAATCTGTTCCGGCAGAATAAAAGCTATCAAATATTATCGCCACACTTCTTATTGCTACAAAAATTCGCTTTTCCTGATTTTCTGTTTTTCCCGTTTACAAAACTACGCATGAAAATTTATTTTGTTTACCTTGAGGTCACCTAAGGATCAATATGTCTCTTACCTTTTTAGTTAACCAAAAATAAACGTTCTTAAGAGCTAATCATAATTATTGTGTTGCTAATATTATAATATAAAGTTTGATGAAGATGTACTTCAGCATCAGTTTTACCTTAATGAGAGTGTGATTATCGTACAGCATAATCTTTTGGATTTACAGAAAATGTATTTTACTCTGATTTCTAGAAAACTACGCATGAGGATTTACACCTGCCCATATATCATTTTGTTCAGCTCAACGTGATCTATCGAATGGTACACACAGGGAAGAAAGTATCTGACAGTTGACAAATTTTCTTTTGTCAATAACTCAGGAACAAATTAATTAATTTGGATCGTTTTGTTGCTATCTTTAGAATAGTTATAACTTGATAACTTGCCAAAATCGGTACTCTATTAGGTTATTTTTTGTTAAGTTATTAGGAAAAGAAATTTTGTCAACTGAAGAATACTTTCTTTCGTGACTGTACATGTCTCATGTTTAAAAAAAATATATTTTCCGCTAAATGTTAATAAAATGTAGAATTTTATATGAACCTCAGGGTTTCAAGTTAGCTTATTATCAATAATTTTGTGATTTGTATTGTCACTACTGTCTCATATGTAGCTTCCAGCTCATTAGTGAAATCTAATGGGTAAGTATCAATAAAATGAAACCAAAAGCTTTTCACAAATAAATACCTTTATCATATTTAAAATCAGAGCATTGCGCTGAGTTTATTTGATATCCTATTCATCTGTATTTTAGATTATAACAATTAACAATAATTAGCGTGAATATTACACCTTCCTGAATTTCATTAATTTATTTATTTATACTTTTTCGAGTTGTTTTATTTCAAATTTTCTTTAGGATAAAAATGTTCTTTTTTAAATATGTTTCGAGTTCCAATTTTTAGAAAAATCATATTGTAGCGGAAATTGTTCTGAAGTGTCTGTACATACAATCAGCAACTACTTTTAAAAACATATACTAAAAAGAGTATTTATGCGGTTGTTGATTGCTTGTTTGTGTGTGTAAATAAATATTAATGTCTCAAATTAGTACAGAACCAAAATGCTTAGTTTCCCATATAACTAAGGCACAGCTATCAGGCTCAAGGAGAGGGACGTATACAGCCGTTACATCACTTCCGGACAGGGGCGTCATTCAGGGAGCGGCAGGAGGGGGCAATTGTCCCCCTCCCAAGAGTTTGAGGAATACATATACTTTGATCGGTTATATACTAGTACAAAACGTGAAAATCTTATGTCGGTGGTGCTCTTGCCTCCCTCAAGCGAAGTCAGAAATGACACCTCTGCTTTCGGGGCTCACAATATTTATTGATTTGAGCATTTATTTATTTAGATCAAATGATTTCATTTCTTTAATTTTACAATTTAATTAGTTTCACTAGATTTCTGTGTTTTTCGTTTATTTATTTATTTTAAAGATCAACTACTAGGCTGTCACAGGCGCGATTACCAGGCTCGGCAAGGCTCAGTACTCGCAAATAATATAATTTTTTATGTAATTCACAATTTCGAAGGAAGGTATCTTTGTTAAGCAGAAAATAAATTCTATACACTATTGAATCACAAAACAAATTTTTCTGCTGAAAATCTGTTGACTGACATGGATTTTAATATGCATTTTACATCGGAAATAATTTTCCTGTGTGTTTTATAATTGATTTTTTTTCGACTCTTTCCAGTTCTGAATCTGTGGTTGAGTTTTAGTATAACACTTTACAGACAGTTTATTTATTTATTTACATAACTGCTGACCACTTATGTACTAGTAATGCCAGGCATTTAGAACCTAATTCTTTCTGCGCATGTATTTTGTCATTATTATTATTATTATTGCAATAATTTGTTAAACGACTTCTGTTAGAGCACTTGCAAGTAATATTGAATTATTGATCAATACAAAATTATATAATTATAGTACAAAATATGTTCGTGCGAAGATGCAGGGGCCCCAAATTAGTCTTACTCCGGCACTTTATATTCTCTCAATGGCCCTGATAGCTATTCTCATATTATTTTGATTAATTTTAAGTGATTAAATAAAATATGGAAGTACTGTTTATTTTTCAAAAACCACTGTTGAAATTTTAAAATAAATGCATATTAATTATTCCGTATAGTGTAATTACTGAAACACAATTGCAGTGCCCCACATACTCTACATATTTATGCCTAGCAAATTAAAAAAATACACAAATTTGGCCTACTTTCAAACACTTGCTATATCACACACATTCAGTACTCTGTACCTATAAGGATAATTCCATTACGTTGGGAAATAATAGAACTTAACCTACGTAACGCACATCCAGAGGAGAAAGGTTATACATGTTTACAGAGTTATTCTTCTGGTATCCATCTTCAAATACAAGACACTTTGAAATCCCATGGCGATAGGCAGAGGCATTCATTTGTCTTTGCCAGAACATCAAACACATCCGCTTGTTATTTCTCACAATCAATACGTGGCACTAAAACAATTCTTCACAAAACAGCAAAACACTTAATTTCCCAGCACAGAATCAATACACAATACTACGTGACTACGAAACATCTGCACATGTACAATTTCTTGCATTCCTTTGGTCGAAAACAAAATGGAGACGAGGAACAGGGGAAGAGAGAACGAAAACATTCTAAAACATACCAAGTCCTGCTGTGCATTATCGGCATCCTTTTTCCCAACATTTTCAACTAGGGTTCATGACGTAATATAACGAGAGCATTTTTTTTATCGTCACTGCACTGGGAGAGGACGAACGAGCTTCGTCTTTCATAACTAATTCTTCTTTGATGTTAATACGCACGAAACACATCCATTAAAGTTCCATCACATGAAACCTGGTCATTTAAATGTTTACACTTTTAAATCACTACACTGTATTGGAACGAGATGATGTTTTTAACAACAAATTTGTAAAACTTATTTTCACTAGCACACAAATACGCAGAAACATCAACAAGATCTCACAAAATGGCAGGCTTGAGATACCCTCCCCCATACTATTCATGAGATTCTTCCCCCTCCCCCCGCTACAGAATCTTGTGAGACGGGTCGCGACTAACGTGCAGTAAAATCAATGTGGCTGCCTGCCACTGGGCTGGGCTCAACCAACTCGGACACTAACTTCTGGGTCAACACTGCCTCAGGCGAATTCACTATTTCATACACACAAAATCCCTGCATATAATATTACGTCATTCACATCTGGTTGAAACATGGATCAAGAGATACCTTATGAAGTCGCCAATATGAGACGAGCAAGGCTCGTAGCATTCCGTCCATCTCGCTCCAAGCTGCCGAGCCGGCAGCCACAACATCGCTGCTGCTAGCCGGCCACCATTGCTTTCATCTGACCGTCTCTCTTCTCATTGTCGCGATCCGTTCCAACTCGCACAAACTGCTACACAAACGGCGACCCCGCGCTCTTGCCACGTTTCACAATGCGCCTCGCATCACTTCCACCAACTGGCAACGGCGCAAGTCTCTTGCTTGTTCCTCGGCCGCCTGACCTCCTCTCTACCTGGCGTTGTCCGGAACCAGGACCAACTAGTGCACCAGCTGGCTAGCAGGTTTCTCTCTTCTCTCTCTCCTTTTAATTAAACTCTCCCTGTACTCGTACGTTGCCATATTTCTATGAACATGCTTGACATTTGACATGGAGAGAGTAATAAACACACAAACAGAAAATATGTATACGATAACATCTTGACAAGCAATAGCTCACACATGTTGCTAGTCATCAAGAATCCATCTATAAAAAGGAAAACTTTTTTTTTTTCTTATTAATATTTATTATTTTCAAATACACGTGAATTAGCATCACGTCATTAACATCTCAACTTCAAGTGATGATTTTTTAGTATACAATTACAGCCGCGTTTAAAGAGTTATTTAACAACAACATTTTCCCCCTTCTTACAACTAGGTTCATGATAATTTTATTATGTATATTAAATCACTGTAGTATATTATTAAACATAAAGTTACACAATTCATAGTAGTAGCATTCACTTTCACTGGATGCGGCCCGTGTGCGAGGCAGAGGAACCAAATCCCATCAGGTTCCATCGAAGGGCACTCAAGGTGACGGAGCCACTGGCCAGAGCGATGAAGGGCGAGGGCATCGACCCACTACACTCTCGCACAGAGTGCATTCGCAACCCCACAAAAGTTTCGCACTGAGAACCCGATCCGAGAGATTCGCAACGGAAAATGAACACGGCTGCTTCAATATACAAGGAAAGATCATGTTGTACGCCCATGGGACTGGATGAAATTTCAATTTAAATGCTGAAGGAATTAAAAATATAACGACCACACAACACCAAATTAAGGCACGCCATAAGAAAGTAATACAACGTGACAAAACAAATTTTAAAGCATTCTTTAACGACGATGATGCATTAACTTTACATTATTCACTCAAAGAAAAAAAACTGTTCTGCTTGAATATTTATTTATTTATTTTATTTTTTATTAAGTGTAAGAAAAGGAAACTTTAATTTTCTGATATCAATAAAATTCAAGCTCGGACCGGAACACTGTTCGATATTTCAATTCTCTACTACGCGTATATATTGAATAATGAAAGAAACTCAAAAGTAGCATTAAAATAATTACTGTATGTCGCTTCAATAATAAAATAAACTGGGTTTGAGAAATACTTCTGGAATTGCGTATGATTTGATGCGCTTGCTAGCGAATTACGACTTACTGTCCTGAATACGCATGAATTAAATGGATCAGAAATGCTTTGGCATTTGTATACTAACCCTAGTTTCAGGAAAATTAATTTATGTACTGTCCTTAATAGGCATCAATACTATTTTCGTATGCTTTGCTCCTTAATAAATTTTCAGATACAGTCACTAAGTTAAATTAAACTTGTAATTGTTATTAATCTACAACAGGGTGTCACAACATGTGGACGCGTATCACTAGTTGTACGCGAGTTCCTGTTTGTGGTATGTACGACTTGTAGCGGTGTTACTAATTAATATGCTTTGGTGGTACGGCAGTGGAAATGTTGAGAACTTTTGATCTACAACAATAACAGGAAAGGAAGTTCAAGGACATCGGCCACGGCTTATATTTAAAGGTATCATTCCAGCATTCACTTGGCTGATCTAAGGAAAATCCCTGAAAAAGCACCAATCAGGAAGACCAACCAGCGGATTTGAACCCCGGGACCTTCCGAGTACGGCCTTAGTAACTCTACTAAAAATATTGTTATTGCAGGAATATTGTTAAGGCGAAGCTTTGGTAGTCGGAAATTCCTAGATTCTGAGTCACTACCACGAACTTCAGATTCGCACCTGGTAGCTAATACAACTATTCTTGATATTCCGATAGTAATCCCTTTGTTTTATTCTTCTCACAAAATAGCATTCTTTCGAATTAAAACAGACTAAAAGAACGTCACAAACTATCCAGTTGACTATTACACACTACATACGGTTACTAGAACGTTGTCACCTATTTCGTAATTACAGAAAAACCGGAAACCATACATAAAAATGCTTCCAAATGATTAATGAAATAACAATGCCATTTCATTAAAATTACGTATATAATATACAAATTACAAGAATGTGCTAATTTGAGCGTATAAAATTAAATTCTTTCTTTTCTTTTTCATTCCACAACTCCAGATTGTTACTACAAACAATACCCTCATTAGAAATTGAACTCAGACCACGCTTGACTCACTGCAACTAGAACGCCTACAATAAAGTCCTTGGGAAACAGCTCTGATCGATATTCACAACGAATGAGTTTTCCGATTGCAGATAAAATTCATCCCTTACTGATTTCAGAATATCTTTCAAAATTTGGAAGGAGGTACATAGGAAAAAATCTTAAATCATAAAGAGAAAATATTTTCTCTCAAAAGAATGAGAATATTTTTATTTTTACTAGAGGGTGATTGTTTATCTTTATTTATGTCCTTTTCGAAATGCAAATATTCGCGAGTTTGTTCCATGCATTTTAGGGACAAAAAGAACATTAATGGCAAGTTTATATTAGCATGAATAAAATTTATTATCAGTAGAAGCACCATTACAAACATGAAAGAATCATACAGTCAGGTATCCGATATTTACCTCCATGTTCATAGGTGACAATTCAAACGAGACTTCGGCTAGAGTAAAAAAGAATAAGAAATTCTGTAACAACGTTTACATTAAAATTAGGTATGAAAGTGAAATTTAACTTCTATATATAAAGGAGACCCTTACTGTGCGACTGGCCTACTGATTAACGCTTACGCCTAACTGTTTAAGCTAGAAATTTGGACAGTACTACTGAAGATATTTGGAAATCAGGCGTGGAAGGGTGAAATGGGGGCACCGATTATTATATATCCATATCTCGGAATCCCTAAAGGTTATAGACATGAAATTTGGCATTTGGATTTTTCATTCAAAATAATTAACCACATACTTTAGCGTTTTCTGATATTTGACCAAGGAGGGAAAACTAACGGATTGCAATTAAGAAATGGAAGGAATGAAATGGGTTGCAATTACTATAACCACATATCGGGATCTGTTGTTCTGTATGTTGCGAAACGTGGTCGCTTACTCGGAAGGAAGAACATAGATTGAGAGTATTTGAGAACAAGATCCTGAGACGAATATTCGGAGCCAAGAGAAACGGGAATGGCGGAAACTTCATAACGAGGAACTACATAATTTATACGGTCTACCCAACATTGTTAGGGTCAAGTGTAGGAAGCTCAGATGGTCAGGTCATGTATCCAGAATCGAAGAGGAACACTTTCAAAATCTTAACTGGAAGACCAATTGGAAAACGACCATTAGGAAGACCTAGGCGCACGCAGATGGGAGGACAATATTAAGATGGATCTCGCAAAAATAGGAATACAAACTAGAAACTGGATTTAATTGGCTAATAATAGATTCAGTGGAGAGCTTTTGTGAACGACGCATTGAACCTCCGGGTTCCATAGGAAATAGAGTGAGTGAGCTAGTTACTTATATATTGGGATTACTTAGGTTATAGACATAAAATCTGGTGTTTGGCCTTTCGATTTAAAATAATTAAATACGTGTTTCAGCGTATTCTGATGTTTGACCTGGAAGAAAAGAGGAGGTGGGAGTGGTTCGAATTTCGTGCGGAGCTTCCAGTTAAAACGAATTCTAAAAATACGAATATGAAACAACAGGAGGAGAAAAAAAAAAAAAAAGTTGCTCGCAGTAAAATATGGAAACATTTGGCAGTTATAGTGTATTTCATCTTACAGGTTTTCCACATGCTCTTGTTTTATTTATTTATTTATTTATTTATTCAATTAAAATTAGTTTACAAACAACTTCTACAACGTGCTATTAGGATCTATAAGTGAACTACTTCCATGTTTTTCTCATAGGTCGGAAATCGCGGTTAGAAGATTATCAATGATATTTTAATTATAGAACACTCAATTTCTGCACTGTATGGAAGGCCTTGAAAATAGTTTGTAATTAATAGAATTATGAAAGCATTAAGTAACCCGTTTTCAAGAATTCTAATTATTTATTGCTCTTCAATTATTTAGAATAAAGTGGGAAGATTGCGCTAACCACTAGTGCAGCGAATGGTGTTGTACTTGTCGAAAACAGTACAGAAATTGCTCCGTTTCTTTCGAAGTTGTTGACAAAGAGAACAGTGTGTACTTCTGCAGGTGACTGAGTGTGCACAGCCATATATTCTCTGTAGGGTGATGGTGAAACAGTTTAGGAACTTTTCGATTTTGATATTACTCTGGTACTACGTATTAGCAGTACATCATCAAAAGAAATGTTTACAGCTTGGCTATTGCTATTACAGGATATCCGTTAACAAATGGAGCAGTTTTAGAAGTGAATAAAACAGTTCTTTACTACCTTACTCTGCTCTAACTGTTCAACTTGTGAGCTACATTACTGACAGTTCGGGGATCATTTCCTGGTGTTCTTCAAAGTCGCTGGATTAGCTGTATTACTGTCATCTTCTGTGCCCTCTTTGTTCATCAAATCTGAAGCCATGCTTTCGGGATTCGTTACAGAAATGTACTTGCCATCACCACCTCTATTCCACCAGGTTAGACCATAATACTGTACAAGATATGTTTCATCAAATATGAAAGGAATTTCACCGCATGTGAAGTGTGTCGCTTGAGCAAGGACTAGGATTAACTTTTCTCAAATTCTGGGCAGCTACACCTTTTACGGCACAGGCTACACCGTGTAAAATAATACACAGCCACAAAATCTCAACATTTTTTTGTGAATATCCTGTACGGATGGTTAATGGTATTCCTTTAGTCATAACAGAAGTTTTTCTATACATACAATCTCTACTGATTGGTTATGGATGAAGTGGGAACATTAGCAATGAGGTTACTGAGTAACCTCAGCAACGAGTTAAGCTCATCCTAACTTTTTTTTTTTTTTTTTTTAAATTTTAGTGAATAACCTGAAGACAAAAGAATATTAAAAATTTAAGAACTGAGCCAAATAGTATTTGTAAAATGCTATTATATAGTCGGTAAATCCACGTACAAGCGTATCTGCATGTTTTTAATTTTACAGGAAAGCGATCTGAAATTCTTCGTATAACGTTATAGGACTACCCATTTCATTTTCAGTACAGTGCTGCTAAAGTTTGTATCAAGAAAGCTTTGGCCTTAGTGTTTCTGAAGATATTATTAAAGGTATAACGTTATACGAAGAATTTCAAATCGCTTTCCTGTAAAATTGAAACATGTAGATACGCCTGTTCGTGGATTTACCGACGATATGGACTTATAATTGTTTTCAATACTTATCATATAGTGTACATATTTGAGTGCCCAACTATTATGACGCAACAACTGTGCACCCAAATTTCTGGTTTATAAGAGAAGGTTTGAAAACTAATATTAGTTTATTTAATAGGACTTTGTAGGTGCTGCCTGGCTCACTTTCTACCATTTTTTATATTCTTCCCTGTCTGTTATCCACTTTTAAAAAGAGGTAAGGTCAGCGAAGAGCTTTTAAGTATATGAAAATAGAAGTCCCTCTTTCTTTCAAAAGGTAAAGGTGTTTGTAGTTCGTATTCAACACACCAGAAATGATGCCAGAGTTGTCAGCAATCCTTCTGGTAATTTTTTTTAAGACACCACCACCTTCTATACAGTATGACCTCTTAATGTAGCTACAGTCGACTCAGATTAACCGGGGCTCGCTGATTAAAAATAAAATAAAATAAAATAAAATAAAATAAAATAAAAAATAAAAAATCGCAAGAATCATCAGGAGGATGCTAGAGAAAAATGAAAGATTTCATCTTTACGTCCTACATTTATGCCGGCAAGGCTAAAAGAGACGGTGATAAGAAATGAATGCAACGGTGGAATGAATAAAGTGGGAGGAAACGGAAGTGCCCCGACAAAACCCACGAACACGGTGTTTGTCCACCACAAAGATCACTTGGGACGAACTAGGATTGAAACGGCTCCCATGCACCAGAAGTGCCATCATGCCCCGCTAAGCTAAAGAGAAAGAAAGAGAGAAAACAGACGTAGAATTTGACAATGAAATTCGACTTGACAACTTTTCAGTTCTCCCTCGTTCTTCCCTGAAAATACGGAACATGTAACTTGCCACGTAGCATTTAAAAAAAAAAAAAAATCATTATATAGTGATGATTTAACTTTTTCTTTTTTCATGCCTTTGGATTAATCGTGATTTTGAGTTAACTAAGGATATTTTCCCCTCTTTTAGTTCGGTAAATCGGTAGTCAACTGTAAGTGGACAAAAGGTAAACAATATATATACAGTTCACTCTTTTTAATCACAATCGAAAAGTAAATTATTATTTTCTATGGGTACGCGGAATAATGCTGCCCACGAGACGAGACAATCTCTTCCAACAGAATATTTTTCGACATGACATTTCTCTCTATATTTTCGAGACGAGACAGTATTTCTCGGCAATTTTCTAGACGAGACACCAAATCCAGTCTCGCCTCGTAGGCAACACTTAGAAGAACCACTTTATAGGAGATAGCATTTGTTTGTTTTTTTTTCTTCTTTTTTTTCGTTGCTTAAAATTCAAACGGCAATTGGAAAGTCTTAGGAGTCTTCATCCCAGCGAAATT
Source organism: Thermobia domestica (assembly GCF_964235325.1). Lineage (NCBI taxonomy): Eukaryota > Metazoa > Arthropoda > Insecta > Zygentoma > Lepismatidae > Thermobia > Thermobia domestica. The sequence goes on along the minus strand of NC_137468.1, from coordinate 25,083,292 downwards.
AAAATACCGCTAATTTTACAGTAATTATATGATATCTTCAAATAGATAAAATATAATCGAAATGTGGAACAATAGCGCCCTAGACAATATTGTTTTACATGAGAAACCGTTATCACGACTCACTTATCTGCTTTCGATTTCGAGCCATTTTGAAAATCGGCATTTATTTTCGCGTTTCTAAACGGCTGAAAACGGAAAGCTACTAGGTGACTTGTGATAACGGTACCTCATGCAAAATAATATTGTCTAGGGCGCTCTTGTTCCACATTTCGATTATCTTTTATCTATTTGAAGATATCACATAATTACTGTAAAATTAGCGGTATTTTAATTTCGCCGGGATGCAGACTTAAAGAAACAAACGCAATCTTTGGTAATATGACATTTATTTATCCTGTTAAGGAAACCCTAACAGAAGAACAGAAATTCAGCACACATACCTCCACATTCTTGCCACGAAAGGTAGAAAGAGACAGACGTAGGTAATCATACTAACAGTGGCACATCTACAATACTTCGCCCAGACGAAAGAATTCAACTGTCGACATAACACCCGCCCATTTCAAATGCAAACTAAGATATTCCTTACCTTATTTGCAAGTATCTTACCCTACCATTAATTTACGAAATCCCGAACGGGAAATACTTTTAATAAGGAAATGGACACATCTGTAAAAGTGTTAAGATGACCCTTTTTTTTTTTCGCTCTGATATCCAGAGAGAAACGTACCTGAGCCTGTCTGTCCCGACTCCCACCCATCATCATCCAGTCCACTGTAGTGGCCGGCACGCCACCACACCTGTTCACGGGACACTGCGGACAGCTGCTGGAGGAACAGTACTCAGGGCCCTGCAAGACAGAGCCAACACTAAATACATAGCTCAAACGTTCCAAACCTAGGATCCACATCTTTTCACATATACACAATGATTACTTCTACTCTCAGAAGAATTTTAACAAATCTCAATATATGTTTATGAAAAAATAATAGAGAAATTAATTTGTAAATTTTATTCTATATTGTCCAGAACTTATAAACACTATTGTATATAGAATAATTCACATTGTCACTGATTTTTTTGTTTGTTTTGCAATATTTGATGATTTTACCAATATAAACTAACATAAACCGTCACTCCAACGAATAACAAGTTTCCCTCTATCTACGCCAAGTTCCTATCTTATCTATTTGGTAGGAGCAAGTGTGTTGTTATGTTTATCATTCCAGTTTAGAATTTGCTGGTAGAAGTTGTTTTTCTGTTGTCAGAAGTTGACTATATATATATATATTACACCATGTGTCCAGCAGCCCAATTATGACAACTAAAGTGACTTTTAAACCTGGTGCTAGATTCTGCCCCTTCGGTACATTTTTGAAAATAGGACATTTTACTTTCAGCAACAACTGATTACAAGCGCTTATTGTAGTTGTGTCTGTCAGTCGCTGAACTGTTACGATTTTCATGTAGTGTCTAGATTTCAAGATAGGTTCAATTCGGCAAGGATGCGTCTGTCAGTCCTAACAGACACTCACAGTAGGTGAAGAAATGTTCAAGTGCTGAAAACGTAGACTTTAGCAAATGTTTTCCTTCGGATATGGAATTGTTTAAATCACAGTGGAGTTTTTAAGACCCTGCTATTTTACACAAACTAAACGCTATAGCGTTAAGTCGTAAGTTTTATAAAAAGTACGTAGGTCTATCTCGTTCTCATGTTATATTGTGGAGAACAGCAGTTCTTAAACTAGCAATTTTATTATGTTCTTTTAACTTTCCTATTTTATACCTCCCTTTTGCCATTTACTTTTTGCTGATGATCCCTTTGAATTAATTCACAGATACTGTACTTATGACATATAAATTATCTTTTTTTTTCTTTGAATAATATGTTGATTTGGTACTGAACACAAGTATGAATTTTATGCTACAAGGAAATGATTTTACAGAAGCTATAGTCATGCGCTAAGATGGGTTAACTTGGTTTGGAACGAAAAATCAATTACAAACAAAATGTACTTTCTATCTAAATAAAGTTTTTACCGTGTGATATTTGTTTTTTCTTTCTGCAAATGAGCCACTTGAAGTATGTATAATATGAGAAAAGATTGAAAGCTCAGGATTTTAGGTAGAAGGTTTCGCACACTCATTCTTCACATTCATTCATCTTTTTTTTTTTTTTTTCTTTCAAGAAAACAGCATAGACAGAAGTGACACAGATAATGAAGAAAAAGACATGAATACAACGCCAGAAACGTTCTACTCTCGCACTATATTATTGTTCTTTCTCGCTCAAAGAATTTCATCAACTCGTCTAAACACAAATTGTAATTAATAGGATGCAACAAAATACAGAATCAAACATCTAACCAGTTTTCACACATACAAGCATATACACCCACACACACACATACACACACGCACACACAAAGGGAAACATTTAACTATGGATTTAAAAACTGATCATGAGTACTGTTGCTGAACGTTTTATGCAGCATGTTCAACACCGATTTTACATATTTTTCCTAGAGAATTAGCCGACATTCTGCACCATAGTTATGAAGAAAATCTTCGATGTATCTCCTACACATATGAGGATATGATAAAATGTACATGAACGATGATGATTTGAACTACGGTATGAGAAAGCACTATGAAACCTCCGAACAAAGTATTGCTCAACAATAAAGTGATGGAATCAGAATCCAAAGAATGCCATTACGGAGTACAACTGATAAAGAAAATTTTTTGTACATCTCGTTTCAGAGATTACGATATTTACAGTATCATATCAAATGAAATATTTACAGTAAAAACTAACTTTTCTTCCTTGGGAGCGTATCAGGCGACTCAACGAAATTTTTGAGTCCTTGTTCCTTAACTTTCACGGGTATGCCGGCTAGGGTAAAGGAGACGGTGATGATGAGAAAAAAGGCAATGGTGGAATGAATCAAATGGGAAGAAACGGAGAATTCCGAGAAAACCACACACACACAGTGTTTGTCCACCACAAAGTCTACTTGGTACGAGCTGGATCGAACCAGAGACCCGCGAGCCAGAAAGGAACGCTTTACCACTCAGCCACCACGGCCCTTACATTGCGTGAGAAAGCTTGGTGAAACTATTACACTCAGAAGAAACAAAAGCACCCGGAGGAAAATGGACATAATGCTCCTCAGCATAACTTTCAGTCTGCGATCGAAACAAGGATCTTTGATGCCATTGACGAGCGTTCAACCACTGAACCAACAAACACAATTTATTATCTCTAGTTTTTGTATGAGATTTGCCAAAATTAATCTATGGAGAAATACCTTATTGGCATGTATTTTATAAACAACTGATACGTTAATTTATAACATTATGCAGAAGGGAAAAATCATACCTACCTTTCTATTGCAATAGTCTCCTTACAGATATTCGAGCGGCTGCCTTGAATATATTATTAAATATTTAACTAATATGATAGTTGGTAAATGACATATTGGGATGATATATAAAAATTAGTGAATTTACTCTGAAGTAATAAAGTGGACATAAACATAATGGAGTGTTCATTCACTTCAGACTTCATGTGATGAAATGATGGAACTTGCAAATCTACACTCAGGAAACCTAATCGAACTTCAATATGTAAAATAAATAAATAAAACATCGTGTATATATGTGTGAAAAAAAAAAGCAGCACATGTTCAACACGAACAAAACTGTCATGAGGAAGGAAAGGCTACCAATAGGCAGGGCTTGAAAAATCCATTCGACTGCTCGTCAGTGGCGAGTATAACACTGTGACTGCAAGGTGGTCTGGCTCGTAGATTTTTTGGCTGGCTAGAAGTTGCAAGTAAGATTTTTCAAGCCCTGCCAACAGGTATAATGATATAATGACATATGAATCGATGAAATTGTGGAATGGTATACCAATAGTTTTGCAGGAATTTTTTGCACTTTTGCTTTGTTTCAAGAACACTGAATAAGCTATAGTGGAATGGATAATTAATAGGTTATTTACCAGAGCTATAACGCAAAGCCAAACATTACTTTCTTGCTAAATACTGCTTCCGCACACTTTAAAGCAAACAGCCAATTTCTTGGTATCTACGCTACTTTTAGCTACACAGCTGAAAGACCCTCTATAAGACAATTCAATTGCACGCACTACAAATTTACTCTCTATAGATTTCAAAACAACATTTGCTAATGTTCATAACGAAATATTAAATATTTATAAAGTTTGATATCTTAAATTTCTAGACGGTTTTCAATGACATCAATACAACAGCTCTTTAACTATATAACTGCGCAATCATAACCTTCCCTTCATCAAATAGAGTGACAACAAACATTTATAATACTCGTATAATAACCAGAAATGTACATTTATTATTATTATTATTTTAATATCAGCATTCACTTCTATACGATTGTTATAAAATACAAAGCAGTGGCAGCGCTTTAGAAATTACAAATGCACTGCACCCACTCAAATATCGTGAATTTTGAAATGTGAGGGATCTCTACGAAAATTTGGGATTTGAATCATTCCCAGAAGTAACCACTGCAACATCTACTCTGCACGTTCGCACGTTGACGAGAATGTTGTTAGTGAAACAAGGCACAGCATTTGAGGAACTGTAATGAAATTGATGGTCGAGACGTGAAGTAGTTTTACGCCCCACGACTATCTATGCAGGCTCAGGGAGACAGATGATTAATGGAAGTGAAGATTATGAAAGAATAGGTGAAAGAAGAAAATGGGAGAGTCCACCGACATGATGGAGGCATGATGAGTTTGACATCAGTGTGTACACTAATTTTCCCATTTGTTCATAGCTACCATATTGATGTTAAATGTAGTGGAATCGTATTTAAAAAATGAAAAATGGAATAAAATCTTTGAGTTTTACGTCCCACGTTTATGCCGGTTAGGCTAAAGGAGACTATGATGATGAGTAATGAATGAAATGGTGGAATGAAGTGGGAGGAAACGGGAGAACCCCGAGGAAAAACACGCACACGGTGTTTGTCCACCACAAAGTTCACTTGGCGGGGGCTGGGATCGAATCGTATTTAAGAAGAGCGCGGTTTGTATACGAGGGCGAGAAGTCACACAGGAACTCGAACCCAGAACCACAAGCACTGAAAGTAGGCACTCGACCGTAACGATGAACATGATGTACAAGATGCATCCCTAAAGTAAACAGCAAACTCCACAACAATGTTACCATACTAGGACAACAAAGGAGACTTTTGTCTAAGCTTTCTATTAGTGCCTGTTTAAACTGATTCTATGCAGTTGGTCTTTTATGTAAGCGAGTAACAAACTCACATAGTGTGAAGTAGTTGTACGAAACTGTTGAACGTCAAATTTCATCCCCCGCCACAATGTATTTTCGGAAGTTTTATTCCGTACTACAATAACCACAAATCCTCTTAATACTCTTTGTTATTGATTTGTTGATGATGTTCTGTTAAAAATGAGACACTCTGCACAACTAATTACACGAATAACTTATTTTCACGTCCTTGCTTAAAATTAACCAAAACTTTTCTTTGTTTATCTGAAGCATGGCTGATAGTTGATGTGTGGCTTATGCCTACCAGCGCTCTTCAATGCACGAAATTTCTCCCATTCTCTTCATTCCTTGATATTCAAGAAAGTTCTCCCCCCGGATCATCAACATTTTTGCGTTCATATTTGGAAAGGCTTTTCTTGGTTCTTGATAATGCTTCACCATACACACACTGTCCTCAGTATCTGCAATGTTTCGGTAAAAGATTATCGAATTTATATCAAAATTTTCTATTAGAATGTTGTTCTATTTCGATGCGCGTGTTTCTTACAAACTATATGTATTTGCCGCAGGCTTTCCCAGATACAAACTGCATCAAATCAGTTTATAGGCAGTAACAAGAAGCTTAGACAGAGCTTTTTCAGTGTTGCTTTATGGGCGCATCCTGTATAATGGAAACCAAGACTATGGAAATTCTTAGAATCTACTTCACAGTAACACATGCATGTCATGACAAAAGACTCAGTTTCTTAACATCAGCTTTTTTTTCTTTATCATCAAGGAAATCCTTGGGTTTTCCTAACCAATAATCTATAAATATAGACTTCAGATGATAGTGACCGTGCTTATACAGTCCATTTAACTTCCTTATAGTAGCCCTCCTGTGACAATATTTACTGTGTCGGATTTTAAGTTCTATACATCAATTTATGCTTTCTCGTTAATTCTTGATCCTGTACATAATCTTATACTTGTATAAAGCAAAGCTACAAATTCACTCAACGTAACATAATTAAGGTATTGCAAAGGAGCGTACCCACGGGGGGTCCACCAGGTCCGGACCCTCCCTCAAAAAAAAAAAAAAAAAATCCCAACATTCAATTGTATACTTTCTCAATGAAATTATAATTCGCCTGTTTATTTCAAAAGTAACATAGCTCAAAATTCCTAACCTTTCAGAATGTTTGAAAGTTTCGAAACGGAATAAAAACAAATGGGCGCAAGAACAACACAAAATGCTCTGTAGCGCCCAGTTTTGAAAGCACATTTGTGATTTTTTTTTTTAACCAGAGATAGACATCAAGATTAGCTTTCATTTTCTGCCCATAAGTCAATAAGGCGATTTCTGAGTTACGTCACTCTTGAAACAAACAGGTGAATTGTTTAATAGAGAAATGCTTGATATAGTATGAAAATTTGATCTTACACTTCATCTGTACTCTTTCTCTTATAAAAACATCTCTACCATTTTTTTAATATAGGAAGTATTTTACAATTACTTATCCTCTTTTAGAGTGCAGAATACCCGTTCAATACTACATAGACGTAGCGGCTAGTAGTATTGGACCCTTCAACAAAAATTTCTGGGTACGCGTCTAGTACTGCATAAGCATTATATTATAGGTTTCCGAACTATTTTAAATCACCCGAAATCAGTGCTAGCGGTCTTTCCATTGGTTTCATGGTTAGGATAATGCAATATGAACGAACACAATTTGGCACTAAACGAGCTGTAAAGTTACAACTTCTCCAAGATTTCCTCATACTTAACGTAATATATACTTTTTCGCAAGTACATAAAATGCTAAAAGTTTCCCGTCTTCTGCAGTTACAAATTTCCTTATTAATTTTAATAATTTCTAATTCATTCATACATGTTGGGAATGCCGAGTCTTCAACTAAATATAATTTTAATTAGTGAGGATTGTGACTTATTTAAGTCCTTTCATTAACAATATGTTAAACAGCAAATTTGGAGCAACACATCAAACTTAACAACGTCCATACAACGAAATTCTTCAGAAAAAGCTGAACACTGTTCGTGGACTTCGTTAATGTTAATTCAAATCCTAACTTCACATGGTTCGACAAAACTGTATATTATATAACTACCTTGTATAGCATAACCAGGAGTCAAGAATATACTGTTGTTAACGAAAGAAAGCTGACTTATGTTTAAATATCGCTTCAGGATTGCTCTCATTTGTAAATGCAGGACATTTCTGATATTTTGATGAGGTATCATATATTTATCAAGCTTTAATTTTAATAATTAATTTTAATTTGTAATGACGAGATTAAAATTAATAATAAAAAATTACGCTCATAATTTCTGAGTGGAAACAATACATTTTGATGAACATATCCAGTGTGTACAAGTCCACAGCAAAAAAACATGAGCATGTAAGTTTATTGTGAAACGACGAAGTCTTTTGCTCCAAAATAAGTGTACAGGGGAGGACGCCGAAGTTTCTCCTAGCACGATTCGTGCCATTTTGACGTTATGTTGATTCCCTGCGATCTTAGGCGTAGTTTCACAATAAACTTACATGCTTATGTTGCAGGTTTTTCGCTGCGGACTGTACCACTGATACTCGTGTGCATCCGCCACCGGAAGTACCTATGTACGCATACACTGACTGCCCACACTTTTTTTTTTTTTCCTTTGACGTAAAGAGAGAGTGTTTTCCCTACATGGTTTTGTGCATATTGTGTTAAAACAAACAGAATTTATTCCACTGTTATTGACGAAATAATACGTCTCCTATGGCTATGCACTTTCACCGGCGAGTAAACAAAGCACAAAGAAATATAACATTGCTCGATTTGCATCATTCTTCTTAATTTCAGTAAATGTAAATAACCATCACCTATAATAACTGTGTATTTAACGTACCCTTGATCCAACAAAACGAGCTTCTAGTAATTCTTGCTTTCTAGGATCTAGTGCCTGAAAATTATCCATTTTGATTCCAGCGACTGCTCCTGAAAAGAATTAAAAATTTCAAAAATTACTGATTGCGATAAACCAAATAATAATTCTCAATTCACATTTCCAAATTTATGTATTATTTTAACAGTTGCCTCTACAGTTCGAGATAAGGTTTAGCCTTCTGAACTACCAACCTCCACAGATATATGCTTTTTCTCTTACCAAAAATAACATCAAAAATAACAGTGATGGATTCATATGCTAACCACGGATCAAATGTTACTATTTCATTTTAAGCCACTGAAAGTTCCTAAGAACAAGGTAATGGGGCTAGTAATTAATGAGGAAGTCATTGAACAGGGTATAACGAAACAAGAATTTTAGGAATGACAAAAAAATGCATCTAAAGATCGCGATCTTGGCCAATTATTAGTTTTTGGATCAGGGGCCACAAAATATTTGAACGATCCTAAATCGAGTTTTCGTATTTTTTACGGAATAAGCACATAATACTGAGTTAAGTGATAGTTTGGGTTTGGCTACACTGTATGTAGTTCTCCAGATATAAGGCCTACAAGAAAATTTTTGATTGAAATATATTGGATCTTTTGATCCAAAAATAAGGTGGATGAGAATGCAACCCTTGTTTACAGATCTGGCAGCTTACCAATTAATATTTTTTTTCAGCAACAAATATAATCTCTTTGCTAGCATTTCATATCATCTTGATTTAAAAAAAAAAAAAAAAAACTATCAAAAATATTAAAGACTTAATCAATCTCCACACGATTTTTTTAATTTTCGTGAAAAAAAGAGAAAATATTGCAGTACTTAGGAAACAATCTAAAGTACTAGTAAAGAATAAAATACGTAATTCCAGTCTTTTACTTTTGCAACCCAGAATTCTTGAACACAATATATGAAATTTAACTGTCGAATCTTTAAATTTCTGCATTACAAAGTGTCTGGAGAAGATTTATTCATTTAATAAAGTTTTGTAATTATTAAACGTATAATCATCGAAATTTTAATACTATTCATTATTCAAACCATTTAGAAAAAAATTACAAGATAGGATTAAGAGCACGGAACTATTTCTTCGCAGAAAAATGAGTTGGCACACAAAGAACAAAGTTTTAAAAATATATATACGGTATATATAACTGTATATTGTTCACCGTATTGGCTGTAAACACAAACACCTTACCATACACAAGCTTAAACCCATTTTCTCGTATCAACAATATGCAATTTAAAACCAGTTCTCTTATCAGAAAAAACAAACATAACAAATGTATGCATTCCTCTAAAGTGTGGTACGAAAGGAAAAATAAGTCAAACCAGTAAGTAAATAAAAATCAAACAACGAACGCCATTTTGAACTTCGCTGAACTTTGAACTATTTAAATATAAGAACGATATATCATTTACCTTTTAAAACAAAAGTTCAATTTGTGTAGTACAAAACTTAATATCGGTTTTATTACAATTGAAAAAAAAAAAAAATTCAATCATTTGTATTCTATAATGATTTCCAGCTCACTTACTGCAAATTGAAAAGCCTCTACGCATTGTGGTCGTCCGTTAATGGCTTCGTATGGAGGTAAAAATTGTCAGTTTAATTCTGTTCATCAAACTGTAATCACCACCTTTATCTCTGTCTCTTTCCTTCCACCATGCATTCTAGTATATTTCTCAGTATATTATTTCCGAACAACTAATGATCTAAAATATTTCCTCTATCTCAATACTGATGTATATTTTCCTTATTGCTTTTCAAGCCCATTTTTTAAACGTTTCTAATACTCCATTCCTGGTTAAGCGTACGCGTCTTTGCCGCGGGAGACCCGGGTTCGATTCCCACGTTAAGCTGTAGGTTCACGTCTCATATAGATTCAAAAGGGGTTGCTAAACTCTAATCCATCCAATTTCCTCCACTCCTTTTTCTCCGTACCCAATTTTTACCCCGCACGGAAACTAAATCAGATCAAAAGTAGTCAAGTTCCATATTCCTCACCTACATGATCAATCAAATCTTAGGGAAGTATCTGCATGATTAACATCCAGAATGAGCTAGTTATAGATGTTCACTTTAAAACAACAACCAATTCGGTAGTTAGAAAAAAAAATAAATAGTGTAATATCTGGGGAGTAAAGCTTGAGGTAAACTGTGAAGAGTATATTTATTAACCATTTAACATAGGATATTACAGACCAATTTCTTTGCAGCATTTTTTCTTTTTAAAAATATTTTTTTATTAATTAAAGCATATGGCAATATTAAAATTTGAAAAAAAAAATACAATCATACATCAGATGTACCGTGAATGAACAAGTGTGAATACGTTGTTAGCTAAGACTAACACAAGTGCTCTTTGTTCTACGGACAAAATTCGAGACAAGACACAACTCTTCCAACAGGGAAATACACATTTTCGAGATGAGACAGCCTCAAACCTTGTTTTGTTTGCATTCCTATTTGCTCAGAAAGAGTAAGGCTTAATAAATATAAAACGGGAAATTTGAATATTAAAAAAGAAAATGTCTCCTTTTCCCCTTTCGGTGTGAAGTTTTCGAGATTCCCTTTTTTTAATTAAGAGTTTATATGCCGAATTTGATATGTCCAACCCAAGCGAATCCTCACGATTAGACACATTAAGAATCGGAACTTTTAATATTATAGAAAATCTAAACCAAATGTTCAGTTATATTTTAACAGTTTATATGTTTATATGTAGAGTTGCATTTGAGGGATTTGTGAGATACTCTATTCTTGGGGGGGGGGGGAGATAAATTGAGCTTCCAGTTCCTTTTTAATCCTTTTAGGACATGATTTTTTTAAAAAATCTTTTGTATCCTTTGCTTTTATAAAGGAAGGACTATTCTCTCCAAATTTCCCGTTTCTCTGCTGTAGTAGTACGGCATAGGCGTTGATGAATAAGTTACTTCTACTTTATTAGCTAATTAGATGATTATGACGTCACAAATTTATCGCGGCGTATTCCCAAATCGTAAATAACATCTGCAAGAAATTTACTACTATATCTTATGGTACTTCTCTTCTAGACCGCTATATTTAGATGTTAACATTACTTTTCCTTTTCGGTTATTTGTAAAAGTGTAAACTAGTTTAAAGTTTACTTTGACCCCTAATGAAAACTAGTTATGCAGACAAACAGAAAAGTGTAGTTTTAGTTTAAATCAATTCAAAATTGTTATTGAATATTTCTCTCTATTTATGTATGTATGTATTTATTTATTTATTTATTTATTTATGTCAGGAACACAAAAACAACGTAATATGAAAAAATCACTTTATTAGCGAACCGCATGAAACGTTTTCTACAAGTGTCTCATAATCTTCTGTACTTTTACATTAATCAATCTTCCAAAACATTTTTCACTAGTCCTGCATTACTTACGAATCCTTTATTTTTCTTCCTTTCTTTCTAAGAAGAAATGATACCGTAAATATCTTAATAATAATATTTTTAACCACGTACACACCTCATGAAGTAAATAGTAACACCAGTTAGATTTTTAACATTATTACGTCTTGTCCAATTTTATCGACAAAAATTAGTTTCTTATTCTAGTTTTTTTTTTTTTTTTTTTTTTTTTTTTTTTTAATATTATAAATGCTTAGTTTTCCTGCTATTAGGTTTCCACAATATTAACTGTAACATATCGAATTTTAACAGGATTTGAGGATAATTTTCAACTCTTTGCAAATATCTGACTGTTATATAACAAGCAAAGCCAGACTGCAAGTGAACTAGAGTCGATGGAATCTTAGTTTCGAGGTACGCAAGTGGTATGGTGGTGTGTGGTACACGCCTGGAGAGTTTGGTTCTTATTGATCGGTAGTGTCAGGTCGAGTCCTGATGGGAGGGGAAACAAGAGACGGAAGAGGGGGAGTACAGTGATCTGCTCATATATTACCGGACACTGCGACCGCATTGCGAACACAGGATCCAACTTCTCTAGCGATGCTCTCAGTTTTAGAACAAAGCCACTGACAAAGATTTTCCGTATTTATGAAATATATATATATAATAAGCGGAAATATGTAAATCTTCATCTACGTCACTATCACCTGCGTAATTATATGTTAATGTGCTTTAATCAGATTTCGCAATATTACAGATAAGAGCCTAGATACGTTTAATTTTATATCCATGAACGCAGATTGAAAAAAAAAAATCGGTCGATTTCTTTGAACTAAACAATCGAGTCATAGCATATTGTAGAGTTTAATTAAAATATTTAAAAATGAATTAAAGTGGTTTCGCAATAAAAAATGTCCAAGTGAAACTAATTTCCAACCAGTATCTGTCCCATCTGCATAAACTGATATACCATATTGTAAAATTGTACATGTAATATATAATGTGAACAAAATAGTTATAAGCAGGTTGAGAAAATAGCTATTTTCGATTTTCTCTATCTCTCTAGTATATGTAATCTCTTCTGGTTGCATTTACTCCTGGGAAATCTCATGAAAAACTTTAATTTAAAACTTGATTCGGAAATGCTAAATGATGAGGCTCTCTTTCTGGATATATGATAGAAAGAAATCCAAAAATATCAGGGGGGCAGTGATAGGGCTTTTACCTCTGGTGCGTGAGGTCCCTCGTTCGATTCCCGACCAATAAGTTTGTCGTAAACATCGTATCCGTGGGTTTTCTCGGGGCACTCCGTTTCCTTCCACTTTCTCATTCCTCCAATTTTTCCATCATTCACTTGCCTTAATCATCGTCTCTCTCAAGCCTGAAGGGCATAATCGTGGGAAGTTAATCTGAAATTTTCACTTTTGCTTATGTACTGAAGCTTACCGTCCCTTTCTACACCCACGCTATATCGAACGTGGACTTACAGTTTAAGGAGAAATCCGAACCACCGTAACGCTTTCAAATTTCAATCTCCTCCCACTGGTAATCGAACCCGGGATTACTTGCACCAAAGGCATGGGCGCTAATTACAAGACCAGACGTAAGGGATACATAGAAGTCACGACACGCGTAAAGAGAACTTTCTCTCCCCCCCCACACACACACACAATAACAAGACTGTCTTCATTTCCCAATCAACGCCCAAATGTAAAATAGTTTTACGACAATTGAAGAAAAAAAAATATTCTTTCTTAATCTCTAACAGTAAGTGTAACTAGGCAGTTCTATTTAAGGTTGTAATTAACACCACAGCACTATAATTATTCAAAAGTTTAAAACGTCATTATGCTCTTGTCGGATTACATTACAATCACGCACCATGCTTACGAGATCAATAAGCACTATGCCGCAAGAGGCAGAATTTCATACAAATCTAATTTACAGATGTGTGAATGTATATGTAAATGCTATCCAACTAGGAATCTAACTTTTTTTTATTTTAATTTTTTTAGTATATTACTATATTTATTTTCTTTGGTAGTCTCTAAACAACGAACAGTTTAAGAGCAACATGCCATGAAATTAATATGTAAAGTTTGGAATGTTTAAATCAGGCAAACAACTAACTTAGACAGAAATTTACTGGGCGAATAAGTAATTGTGCTTCTTCGTTGGCAAGTGACTGATATGTGCTTGTGTACGTGGTCTTGGATTCGACTCCAGGTAAAGCTGTCTCAGTAGTGGTTTCATCTCCTATAACCTCGGACCTAAACCGGCACCGTTCAACTATATATAATCAACAAAAAGTAGGCAGATAGGTTTAAGATCAATGTGTTGTATGCATCAGCGTTCGACAACTATTTGTATTATTTTGTAGCCAAGTAGCTAAAGCACGTGATCCAGGACTCGATTCCAAGTAAGGGTTCCTGTTTCTGCTTTAAGCAATAATATTATGTTCGAAGATGACTATTCCCAGGCGCTACAACTTCTGAGGCACGAAGACGACCAGATGGTGCATGTTCAATTGAATGGAGGTACAGTGCGAATTAGCTTAATTTAGCTGACTTGACTTTTAAATTATTTTTTATTTAATCCGTTTTTAATTCAAGTAGTTCCTCAACTGATTTACAGTGTTTATCATGGCAACGAAAAAGTCTGTGACGTGAAAGTCAAACTCAGGACAAAATGCACCAAAGAATAAGAACATTTCTACGAAGGAAAAGCTTGAAGGTATAAATAACTTTAACTATTACGGTTAAATATCAGATTGTCCAAAAAAAGATTTTGACCTCCAAGGCCTTTGGAGGTCAAAATTGAGAATACACTTGTTATTTGAAAATACTGTTATGAAACTACATTTGCAACATTTTGTTCGGTGGTTTTCTGGCATTTTTCCGGCAACACCATCATCCCTTTGCTACAGAACTTCTGTGGATTCTGGTCAAGGCCTCTTTTGAAACACCACAATTCAGAGAGTTCTGTAGAGACTGAAATAAATGAGTCTGATGATGCCAGGTCCAGGCTATACGGCGGTTACACTAAAACCACAAAGCAAAATCCTCTTAATTCCTGACAGGTCGTTAAAGATGTGTGCGGGCTGGTGTCGTTAGCGTGATATACGACACACCCTTCTGTTGACCTGTTCTGAACAGTTTCTTTTTCACTGCTAGGTGCACTAGCGCTAATTATCAACAGTATAGGTTCGAGTCTATCGTTCTGCCCGGAAGCAGCAACTCGTGATGCACGATGCCCTTCTAGTCCCACCAAACACACAGCATAACCTTCCTGAGGGTCAGTGTGGGCCCAAAGCGACATGGTATGAACTTATGTGATTTGGGTCCTAGTTAAGCCGTAGGTCGATGCCTCTCTTACATAGCCTCGCTGCTGAATGGGACGCTAACTCTAATCCAACCAACCAACCCATCTACCGCTAAGTACCGAAATAAGGCAACTAAGGAGCTACTTGAGAATTAAGATTTGCGAACTCCAGCTTAGGAAGCTAGATGTAACGGTACTGTAAGAGCTCACTATGATGACCACACATCCCTTAACTAGTGAGAGACCTTCCTGAATGATCTGCCATTCATTTAGGATAACCCTCAATAAGTGAAATTATTACAATACAACGAAATCTTTAGTCGAATATTATGCAAGCTAGTATTGAGAGGTAACGCTAGCATAACGTAATGCTGACTATGCAAGCTTTAACTCCTTCCATCCACTTCTCATTCTCTTTACTACTTGGCTATCTGTCTAACCCCTTCGACATAGACAACCCAACCAACTCTTATGTACAATACTGTAGTATCGCAAAAGGATACCACTGACATAAGAGCCTCCATGACAGAGGCTGTTTCCAGGGGACTTTCTTTCTAAATCCACGCCATTCTGCACTGTACACGTTCAGTCGATTCCTGACGTTGCTCGCTGTCTGCAAAACATTACTAATTAAACTTATCAGTACTTTCGAGACAGTATAATCATCGTTAAGAAACTAGTCTGAATATCAAGTTACGTCATAGATTGAGACACTAGGTTTCTCAGAAATGCATGTACTCGTTTACATTATGTCGTAAAGAATTATAATTACATACAGTAGAATCGAATGTACACCATGGGTGCATACAATCTTACCAAAGCGAGGACAATTATTGGATTTTAATAGTTCATTTAGTAAATCATGTTGTAGATCAGCGTTTCCCAACCGGTGTGCCGCGGCACACTGGTGTGCCGTGAATGGGCCGCTGGTGTGCCGCGAGAAAATTGAAACAAAATTATTAATTCTATAGCAATTAAATTGCAGGACAACAGGAAAAAATGTATATTTGTATTTCACATTACTATCAACCACTAATATGAATCTACAGTTTTAAGTTTCATACCGCGTTACTTTTCTGTACATTTTTAATATTGAAAAAGGTATTTGTTATCATTGTTATGACGTTATGGCCGTTATTGCTTCTTTATTGTTGCAGACTATTTCGTAACTTTAAATTTTAAAATATTCAATCCTTTCGATAAAACAAACATGCATACGAATTACCTACATTTGTGTTTTAAAAGTAAAAGAGATTAGTTTGTTCGTTCGTTATTTAGTGATCTTCCTTGTTAGTGATTTGGAAGTTTGGATGCAGCTTTCGAAAAAGAAAGTGTATTTTTAAAACCCTAAATTCAATATTTCATTGCAATTGTTTTCTATTTTAAAATTAGAATGAAAAACAAGCATAATGATTTACCATGGTGGGAAACCAGTGAAGGAGCTTTCTTCTCTGTGAGGGATCAGTAATCACAGAAAAAGATACCATGGTATTTTATATTTAAAAATAATAAAATCTATGAGTGTGCCGCAAGAATTCAAGTTACAATCATAGTGTGCCGCAAGTTGAAAAAGCTTGGGAAACGCTGTTGTAGATAATACATGGTAACAAAAAACATGCAAATGGCAACTATTTTCTCATCAAAAGTTATTCAACTGGCATATATATCCCCTCCTTGGTTGGTTAGTTCCTTTACGTATTCTGACGCCCCTTTTCAGCACCGAGGCTATGAGACGTGTACCTACAGCTTAACGTGGGATATAAACCACTGTACACAAACTATGAACAATACACATGACGGAGCTAGATTTGTGGGGGGTCTGGTTCGATCCTAGCTTCGGCCAAATGGGCTTTGTGGTGAACAAACACCACATGCGTGGGATTATTCGGTGTTCCAGTTTTTCCTCCCACTTTATTTCATCATTTCGTTCATCACGAAGTAACAATGGTCAGGTGTCCGAAAACGACACGTTCTTAAATAGCTAGTGGCATGGCTCCCTGTAGGTGATGACTCAAGTATGTTTACATATCAAACAATTTGCAAGATGACCTAATTTACAGATGATTCAAGCATTTAACAATACGGCAAAAAAAAAAAAAGTCTACAGATGTTATCAGATAAAACATTAAGGTCATAGGCTATTCCTGTTTTAGCTGTCTGTCCTACAGCCCATCACAGAATAGGCCTATGGAAATTTGGTTTACTTATTATAGCCAAATCTATATCATTAATATAGACTGATTTTCCAAAGTTATCCTGCTTCCCAAGGCAAGAGATCAAGACGTCTGTGCAGGTTGTTTCGAAGAATTGGATTTTGAATAATCTTACATTGAGACACTTTTAGGGGATTCGAAACAAAATGCAAAGTCAGTCGAAGCAATTTACAAAGCAAAATAGTCAGGCAGTATTTCACGGAGAATTCACTGAGTTTGTAAGCCATATCGTTACCGTCAGTTTCGATGTTTATTACCTGCTGCTTTAGCCAGAACAATATCTGGGAATATCCAAATAAATACAAACTACTCCTGAAGAATAGCTTAACGCGAATCGAAAAAAAAAAAAAAACGGCTGAGGTGGATCAGTGATAGAGCGTTCACCTATGGTGGTGGGATTCCTAGTTCGATCCCAGTTCACGTCAAGCGGGCTGTGGTAGACACATACTGTCTGAAGGCTTTTTCGGAGTTCTTTCGTTTCCTGCCACTTTCTTAATTCCAGCATTTCCTTTATTCTCATAATCACCGTCTCATTCAGTCTATGGGACATACACCTGAAATATTTCATTTTGGAGAGAAAAAAAAATCGCTCGAAAGATCTCTCACAGAAATGTTTCAATGTAAATTCCTGAAAGATTTTTTTTTATTATTAAAATAATGAAATGAAATGTTCTCAATATGAAAAATCTTACGATGTTGTTACGAAACTCTACACCATTTGGTGAACATCTAACCGGGCAAACAAGTGGAATAAACTGTGTGGAATTTAACGTATCACTATTACTTTGGGCTAAAGAAGGTGGATGATAAATGGACGTAAATACAGAATAGGAAATTGCTGAAAGAAAAGTTTACTCTCCCATTATCAATTGATTATAAATCCTAGTATTGGAGATCAGCGTGAAGTCTCGGGGAAAAAAAAATCAGTTTGAAGCCTTAAAAAAAAAGTCATACTGCATCAAAATATATTATTTTTACTGTAAGTTATCGTGAAACCAGTGGCGGCTCTTGGGAGGAGTCACATCGGTAAGAATTTAAATTTTATCGCTACAAGTGAAGATGAGAGAGAGAGAGCTTACCTAATGTACTAATTATTGGGATCTGGGCTTTCGACGTCGATGTCCATGTTAGCCCATCACGTATGAAGGATGACGTCCTTCGACGATTACACTGCTCGGGGAATTGGGAAGGAAGGGGCTGGGATCATTATATTAGGTACCATCCCTGTATTTGTCTAGTGTGAATGAGGGAAACCTCACGAAGGATGGTTTCCCACCTAAAAAGCTTCTACAGTTTTTTGACGACCGAGTGTTCCCATGGAGAATCCAACCCGGGACCGCTAAGCTTTTTCCCTTAGCTTCTAATGATAAAATTTTATTTTTTAGCGATGTGACTGCCCCAAGAGCCGCCACTGCCTGGAACATTTTTTAAAATCAACGGTTGTATTCACTCTACATAAAATGGTAAATTCACCACTCATTCCTGTTTTTAATCTCAGGCACTGAGGACTGAACAAAATGTTTATAATATTCAATCAAAATATAATATTTTTACGAAAGTTATCGTACAACTTTTAAAAATGTGTCTGAAGGGATCTAATCCACCCTTTGCTCTTCAGTGTTCTAATGTCCATCCAAAGTGGATGATTTGGAAGCCTAAAAAGAAATATTCGCCATACTGCATCAAAATAACAAATCCGTAAAAAGTCAAATCTGCTGTCTTAGAACAAAATTTCTTAAAGTGGGGAAGGGTAAATTAGCCTTTTCTTTATTGGTAGATAATAACCCCAAGCTGTGTGTTCATCTGGATTCCTTTACTTAAGAAAAAATAATCTGTATAACGAGTTTTGTCAAAATCGAATAATTTATTACGTAATTATCCTGCAAAATTATTTTCTATGTATATATTTAAACTTGCAACATGAGGCTGATTTTAACCCTCTTTTATTCCCTTATTCTTGATTAATTCTGACATTAAACAATAAAGTAAATTGTATGAATAAGTTCACTTATGAGAACATACGTGTTAAGTTCTGCCAAAAATATCAAAACACAATAACGCTATATTTATAAACTAACTAGTTATTAATGAATGAAATATGCCGAACTAAGTGGAAAGGCGCACACTACAAATGTTTTTGATTTTACAAAAAAAAAAAAAAAAAAAAAAAAAAAAAAAAAAAAAAAAAAAAAAAAACACTATTGTGACTGCCTATAGATTTGTTACTAAGTTGGCTAAAAAGCAATTGGCGAGGTAAGTTCACAGTTAACTTTCAAACATGACTGCTCACGCACTTAATGAGGTCACGACACGATAGGTTGCACGCCTTATTATGTGAGACCACACCCGAATCTGGTAGAACTGAAATCAAATACAAGTAGTTATTACACACTGCTCTTGATGTTTAAAAAAAAAAAACATTGAAAAAAAAACGCGTTTCCTGACTGACATCGCCAGCGTCTGTGACCGAAAGGTGTAAATATTAAGTTCATTTTGATACAATAATGTAAACAATAAAAGTTCCTTGAAATAGCACTACCGACTGGCATTTACATGAAGACCCTAAATTGATAGCGATGTTCAGGTATGTTACTCAATACGAAAAACATTTCGAAATTTTCAGCGTAATATCGGCAGGTTATCCTGTAGGCTAAAGATAATTAATAGGCTAATATGCTAACAAATGATGAAGGAATTAGTGAAACGTAAATATAAGATGATGAGAGGATCCCAAAACAAAAATGCTGTTCAAGAAACTTATACGCCTGGGATCATTCTAACCAGTTACCTTTCGCACCAGATCTAAACACACTACTATTCAGCCACCATGCTCTCCTGTATACCAAGAACAATTCAATGCCACTAATGGCGAATGCTACTGCCGTTGTAAAATTTTCAGGTCTTCGAACCAGTATCGAGGAGGCAACTAGAGAGCTACCCAAAGCAAGTGGTATCAAAGCAGAAAGTGAGGAATAACGACAATGGGAATAAATGTGCTGGCAGACATTACCCAATTACAAAGTGTGTTAGACGGTCAGCACTTCTTCGGATGCAGTTCCTGGGATTTGTATGTAAATACATCAATAAGTGCAAAATTGTAATTTTATTTACGGCTTTTCGAACAAAATTATTAATCGGTACATAACTTTGCAATAATGCTAGTGATAAAGAACATTACCTGTATCACTAACAAAATCAGAATTATTTTCTCTATAAGTTTTTTTTTTATTAATTCTTTACATTTATTAGAAATAGCCATCAACTTTGGGGCGTTAACATCAACATGTCCAACTTACAGTAGAAGCAGAAGTGATTCATTACATCCCTAGCAGATGACATGCAGTTTAATTTTGAAGGCAAAATACAGTTTTCATAGTTTACTTTTCAAGAATAATCTGTTCAGATTGCTTGCAAATTGTATGGAAAATAACGAGAATCATCACTCAGAAAGTGCTCAAATTTCTATGGCACAATTCCACTTGTGGCTATTTTCGTACCTCGCCTCAACTAGACACCCACGGCAAAGAAATGGTTCCGCATTTATACAAAGACAGTTAATGCCTTGCAACTGAAACACCTCCAGCAACAGCAATTTGTATATTACTACTGAGTCCAAAAGGCTATAAGTGGCTGTATTTGTAAGTCAGCTCAGAACACGATAATTTTTCTCTCCAGAAGATTGTTCTTTTAAAATTACAAAGAGATTATACAACAATCTTTAATTCGTTCAACTTTATTAAAATATTTCATGGAGTATGTATTGCTTGAGCCGTATAATCTCTTTTAAAAGAATTAAAGAGCAGAGTATAAATATCTACGTTTAAATGTTTTAAGGCGTTGACGAGTGCCCTGTGTTTGATTTTACTACCATTACAGATTTCTTGTCTTTACACTTCTGTAATAATTGGTCTTTTTAAAATGCACTAATATGTTTGTCTTATGACAGACTGTAACTCGAACCTAATACCGTGATTGCGAAGCGAAGATACTCAGTAACAAAGAGAAACACGGATGGATTTTTTTGGTCTCAAATTTAAATAATTCAAAACTTTAAAGAAATATAAGAATACCACAAAATGAATACTCATACTACTTCTAAAAGTTCACACAGGCATATGTTGATAAATCAGGCGGTTGTAAGGATTGAAATTAGCACAACTTAAGAATAGCTAGCTATTTTACTCAACGTGCTCAAGATTTCTCAACTATTCTAAACACATTTCCTCGTTTCTCTTCAACGTATCAGTAATCAGAGCAGACATTACAGTATTTTCTATCTCCGGTATATAATCGATTCCAGATTTCCAAAAGTATACTCTATATTTCAAAATTCTACAGACAAAAGTCCACGTTTAGGTTATGTAATAATTATGATCTTCATTCCACAGCTCCTCCAATTCCATGTCAGGAAGTCTGAGTAGCGCATGACTTTTGCATAACAAGATGAACATAATACCACTAGTTCCATACTTTACAGTCATCCTGTTTCATTAACTTATTCAAGGACTAGAAAGACCTAGATTAATGTCCAAGTCTAGAGAGAAAAACTTCTGAAAATTTCTTCTTTCTTAAGCATGAAGTTTCCTCTTGTGAGGATATGAAAGTTGAAACTTTTAAAACTTAAAAGAACACAACAATTCTAACATTTTGTTTTTTTCCTTTTTAGTTATTTCGATAAATCTGAATAATCCACAATAACGGAAAGATATATTTAAAGTATGATTCCTTGAATTATTTTACGAGTAACCAAACAACAAGGGCCTTGTGCAGAGTCGTTTTGACGCTTGATTAGTGCCATACTAAAGAGTTCGACTAACATATGTTTCCTGCAGTAGTCAGGTCTTTAGTATAATGCTAATCATACTTCAAAACGACTCTGCATAAGGCGGTAAATGTTTAACGAACTTCCAGAAACAGGCTGAGATACCCATTAATACTCTAACCATCTCTAAAATAACGACAATAGGAGACGTGGAAGTCGGCTAGAACTTATATTTAAAAAGGTACCATCCACGCACACCATTGGTGGAACTGAAGAAAAACTTAGAAAACCTCAGTCAAGGTTAGAACCTAGGATCACTTGATTACTAAGCAAAAACTCTAATCATATACTAGATGAATTATCAAACTCAATATA
The DNA here is from genome assembly GCF_964235325.1 of Thermobia domestica. Classification (NCBI taxonomy): domain Eukaryota; kingdom Metazoa; phylum Arthropoda; class Insecta; order Zygentoma; family Lepismatidae; genus Thermobia; species Thermobia domestica. Next base: position 25,061,012 of record NC_137468.1, on the reverse strand, counting down.
GAAATATTTAAATACGAGTCGTTAGTCAAAGTGATTATTCAGTACTCGCTTCAACAGGATTACTTATTACTCAATAGTTACTTTACTTCCTTAATTCCAGAGCATGATATTTGTATTTGATTTGAGTTTAGCAGAGGCTATATGAAGGATATATGGACCTACAGCTTAACGTGATATCCGACCCACGTGAGCTCCCGCCGGGTTCAGAGCACAACAAATCGAATTTAGTTACATTGCATGGGCTTTATGACACTTTAAGTCGTCAGTACGTTATAGATGGTACAGATATTGACATGTGTAAATGAGTATTACAGGGTTACCACCTGGCCGGTTTTTCACCGGCCTGGTCGGAAATATTTGTAATTTTTATTAAAGTCTGTGACCGGTACAAACTTTTTACTAGTCCCTTTATGACCTTTTTTTATTTTTTCAAATTTGTATCTACTTCGAAGCAATTTCATCTAGTTCGAAGTATAGATTTAAAAAGTAACTTTCATTCTGGAAATCCAAAACTGTCACCTTTCACCATCTATCAACGATTAATATATTTTATTCATCTGTTTCAGATAATTTTAAAGAAATGACAGGGGCTGTATCAGGGAAAATTTTAAATTTGCTTGTAAGTATAGTTCAAAGAATAAATTTCACTTTCCAAATCCAAAATTGTCACGTAAAGCTTAATATACTTTTGTTCATCTGTTTCGATAATTTTAAAGAAGTGGTAGTTACTGGTAAATACAATAAAATGATCAATGCTGATTTCAGCTTCTCATTTATAGTACAATGTATCTATTAAGCTTATTAGTGAATGTATTATACTAAGGATATGCAGAATACAGGTGCTGATGCACTTTTTTTCACGGTAGTACATTTCCTTCCTCACAGACCTATATCATAATTTTGAGGAAATGCCAGTGCTTTTATTTTTCAGAGTTGGTAAACCTAGTATTACATGGATAAGTCCTAAGTCTTGCTATATTCTGGTACAGAACATACCTGTTTTTATTACAATACAATGAAAGCAAATTAATATTTCAAGCAGTCTCTCGTGCTGTTTGGATTGTGCATATACTGCAAAACTTATGAATTACTCTAGCAAGAATGAAGCCATTGTTACTCTGTTCTTGTGTATGTGCTGCATGAAAATCCATATTGAACTTGAAGTACTAGTAAATTTTAACCACTTCCGGTTTCTGTAGTGTGTTGCGAATGGTGATTATGTTCCTTAAGGCACTGAATCAATTGAAAAAAAAATACTGTATTACTGTTTTAGTTATACGGCGGAAAACAATGGCAAATTTCAACCACTTCCGGTTTGAACAAGGTGTTAATGTACGAGTTCTGGAACCTAACCTTTTACTATTTTTGCTCCTCTACGTGTCAACACACAGATGGACGTATACAGCCATTCTATAACACTGACACATATGCATAATATAGTTTGGATATCCAATTACATATGAGAAATTACATTGTCATTTTGATCAGCTCAATGAATTTCATCGATTTCTGTTTCATCTTTGGACATTTCTGCTTTTTTTCGTTAAACGTTAATAATAATGCAAATAATAGTGTAGAATGGATCAACGAGAGCAAAAGTGGAAAATGCTCGCGGTTCCTGCTTTTAAAATTCGAATAATGGGAGGAAATTGACTTAAATAATGTTAACAGCATTCTCGCTGAATATCTTTTCCTTACTAATGCGATAAGGACAGCAGCTCGACATCGATTAGACAAGATTTTAGTACTCAAAAAACAAATACAATTATTTAGAAAATCAATAATCTAATCAAAACTGTTACCGTATCTGAACGCATATTACAAACATTAGAATTATATTGTGGAAGTGTAATTCAAGTTACATTAAGTATAGAGAAGAAGAAGTGACAGTTTTCTTTTTTTTTTTCTAACGTAAGCATAGACAGGTGTTGAAAAGCATTCTTTACATAGCTGTATACTGTATGCAGCAGCTGAATCCCTTTTGCATTCACTCTTTTAATAAATTCACTCCAAGTGGATTCTATGCAAATATCTCCTCTCCATCCCTATGATATCACAAGTGACACGTGCCCGCACCATTCAATTCTATAGCAAGCCTTGTCAGCAACAGAGCATCAACTGATCACTCAAAAGGGGGGCAGGTATAACTGGGTCTCTGTCAGCTCATTGAATCGATCTAACTACCGAACTTTCATTTCTAAAACAGTATTATTTCAAACTAGCATCAATTACCCGCTTCGTTGGGTTAAATTAAGAAAAAATAGTAATAGGTTTCGTTAGTCATTTTTTACTATTACTAAAGCGCTTCTTGATATGATGATTTTTATATATCCCCTCTCCTCCCCATGTTGACACGGCATCGGAAGGATCACTGTTCATCTCAGCGACCTCGAAAACTATAGATTCGACACTAACATCGGTCATTTTGATCATTTGTAAATGTTTTTCCCCTCCTTTAAGTTACATCGTCAAAGTGATATGACAAAAATCATGCAATCGCAATGCCTTTTTTCTTTCCCTGTCGATACAAACCACATGATGTGTCGTATCCACTTTAAGCATGGTAACTGAGCAAAAGTTATCACATTTGCCCATGTATCTTGCAAGTTTTTGTCCTAAATCCCTTTGTCACTTCTTGTCCACGTCCTGACTTTCGAAATATCGTACTGATTACCCTGTGCAAGCAAAATTATTAATGTCAACATCCTCGCCATTACTACGATCTTGCTACAAGGATTTAAAGACTTGGTTAGCAGTTTTAATTATAGCTGCGTCAGTATTACTTCTTGCTTGCTGGGTTTGAATTCAGCTTGTGTCAAATGAACCATCAACTCACGGGTGAAACAATCCTTATTTTTGAAATTACCCAAGAGTTTTCTTTTTAACTTAATAATACGATTTCATTTGTGAATAACACTAAAACTGAGTGAACTTCTGACTCATGTTGTTCCCGCTGAGTGGCTTTTGTTCAGTTTTCAGTACAATACCCATCAAAAATAACTGTTGCTTTCGCTCCGAAGTTTGTGAGTACATAGGACAGCTACGAGTTCTACACGTCAAGATATGTTCCATGTGTTGGCCAAACAACATAATGTAGAAGCCAGACTTCATCTATAACGTACACAGTGTTTTTGATTTGAGTTTTAGAATCTGTGTCATATTCAAACATGTCATACAAAGCGGACTTTTTCGTTTACATCACGAACGTTTCTGTGAAGCGAGAAAGTGGATAGGGTGCAAGTTCGTAAGCAAAACACTGTCGGAGTTCTTCGGACTTCACTGCGCATATGATTCGGTTGAAGATTAGCATGGTGTTTACACCCAGTACCTCATCACGGATGCTCACTGCATTGTGCATTGCGGATAGTAGGATGACTATCTTTTTGTTTAAGTTTCACAGTCCAAAAGCATTCCGTCCATTCCTTCCATAGCAGTCAATTCGATTTCTTTAGCTTTATCACAGTTGACCATTTCATTACCTACCATCCCAGTGCTTAGGGACGCGAGCTCCGGATATGAAGGGAATGGAAAATGCTGGCAAAACCAAGTCAAGGTAATATATCACGCGATTGATTGCTTTGGTACAGATCCACATGCCGACCAGTGTGAATTTCATGCCTATCCTTGTTTAATAATTTTTCAAGACATTCTCGTAAGTGGCACGCTGCTGGCATACTTGACACGCACTTAGATATTACCTTTTCAGTCATGCTTCTCCTATGGGTGAGTCTACCACTGCTCTGCATTGCTCTCCTTAAAACCTGAGACCATATACCACTCCAAAATATATCTTTGCTGCAAACAGTGAAGAAACAGTCTCGTGTAAATCGCTGGAACTCATGAGGGTCCATTTCATCCTCCAACCGCAACATTTCATGTAAGTACAGGTGTGCGTATTTGGCATACAAAAGATGCCAGTTGCATGGAAGTACGGTAACATTTCTCGTATGCTGTGAAGATGAAGATTCAAGTCTCCAGGTTTTTCGACACGAATGAAAAGATGAATAATTTTTACAACATAAAAGTACAGGGCATATAACTTAGAGGTACGAGATTTTTTTTTTTTTCTGCAGCAGCGTCCATAAATAATTTAAGGTCATTTGCAATCTTGATTATATTTGAGTGTTGAACAACTACAGAGGAATACAAACATCTCGCAATTGTCGCACACACTCCTCAGTGGTGTCTAATTCATTAAATATATTTCTATATATTGCAACTGCTATGTTTAAAAAATGAGCTCGCAAAGCATGAGCAAAGAATGGCCTGACATCATCTGTGAAATGGAGTTACTAGCTTATACACACAAGACCAAAGTTCTTCAATGCCACTACCTTTTATTATATATGCAACTGCTCCCATAAATGACATTAATGTGTGGAAAACCCCAAGTCTAGCAACCACTGTCGGTAATTCACCAGAATTTCTACATGCTGCTACAATGTCATATGCTTTAGCGTACAAAGGTTGGACGAACGTGACTAAGCACATTTTCTGCTTGTTTCCTGCACATTCTTTGCTGGCAAACATAAGTGCCGAGTATATAGCATCCATGCTTGTTGACTGAACATTGCTGAAAGGTAGAATAACTATTTGAGATGTTTGTAGATACTGTTGCTTGTCATCAGCCGCATGAATCTATTCCACTTCGGGCAAGTTGGTGTCTTCAACCACTTGAGTATCATCCATGTTACATCGTACAGAAGGTGGGTTTGTGTTTGGTTATTCAGAAAACGAAGGTCTTAATATCGTCAATGATTAAATCCGAAAGACCATTACGTTTGCGTGTGTACGTTAAAAATGGCATCTTCCATTCATTCTTTGACAGTGTACGTTCTTTGAGCCAAGGTATTGCTCAATGATACGCGAGCGACTGAATATGGATGGAAAACACTAGAAAGTATTCTTGTACCAAGCAAGAATGTCCAAGGAACCCGCTCCGTGTAATATCATGCATCTAATATCCTGTAACTGTAAAAATGGCTGTGGTCATATGTGCGGTTGTCGGAAAGCAGGAAGTGTGTGCTCTAATTTACGTCAGTGTCGTGAAATTGGATGTATGAGTACAAAACCAAATGAAGACCATGGAGATGAACGAGATAACAATAATAATCTCATTGATTTCTAATAAAATAGATCTGAATGGACTAGTTACAAAATCTAAAGTGCATACTAACGTTTAATGTAAACATTAGGTTTGATTTGAAGAATACTAGTAGGAAAATTGAATTCTAGTTATAAATAAGACATTTGAAAACAAAATTGCATTTAAATGATTATCGTAGTTGAGAGTGATTTTAAGTATGTGAATTACGGTTGTCCCATACAAAGGAGACTACCACTTTCTGCTACTTCCAATGCTGTCAATAAATATTTTTTGTGCTATATTTACTTGGTGTTAAATGTCATTAAAGCTTACTTATTTCATTGGGAAAATGTACCCCTGTTTTCAAGTAAAATACTAATTGTGATAGTGAAAATGATAGTGGAGTTTTGTTAACATATGGCAATTGTCAGTGTTACAAATTTTAAACACTTTATATGAAAATTACGCTTTGTCCCAAAATTTTGTGCTTTGTGCTTCTTCCACAGATTGGGCCTGATTAGTATAAGTTTTACCTCGTTCGAATTTACGTTTCTTAATATTTCCAATGATATAACTCTTGGTCCTATGTAATAAGAGAAGGTGACTAGAGCCGTGAAAGTGAATGTCACCGTATGCACTTTTGTATAGAGGTGTCAGAAAGTACTATTGGTTATCAATTTTTTTTTCAGCTTGTATTGCACCGATTTGTGTCATTGTTGGCTATGTTTGAGATAAATATCAAGGACATCTGTTGATGTGCAATAACTGTCAGTGTTGCAAACCTCCTATGATTTCTGAAAATATACCTTTTTAAAATAAAAAAAGCTGTTTTCTTCTTCCTCTTCTTCTAGAAATTTAGCACGATGGGCATGTGTTATTCACTTAGATTTTCTGTCTTTCAAGCTTTCCGATCATATATGATCCATGGATTTGTGATAATTAGAACGATGACTAGAGCAATAAATGTAAAGGGTGACGATTTCCATAAAATTCTTGTCGTAGTTTAAAGATGGCGGCCATTTTTTAAAATTGCGGGAAAACTTACAGTGGGATTTTAGGGGACTTTTAGTATGTTATTCCTGACACATTCACTTACTTCCATACTCATTTTCAGCTTGTTACTAATTTGTTCCTTTCTTAACCCTATCTTTACTGGACTAAGTTGAGAATGGGTTGGTATTGTTGTAATTTAAACATGTTTAAGAAGATATGCAATTCACCTGCACTTTATTCTTTCAGTGCTTCTTCTTCTTCTTCTTTTTTTTATTAATGTTCAATTAAAAATACCACAAAAGAAAACCTTGAGGACTAATCGTGATACGCTGACAGTATGAGTAACGCTGTTATAATCCAACTAGCTTCTCGATTTCTGCGCGATACACCAACACCTAAATATATGACCATATAAGCAGAACCTAGATTTTTTTTGGGGGGGGAGGGAGGGTTCCAGTACTACAAGTCTACAAGCCACAATGTCTATGTAGTATTGAACGGATATTGTTCTGCATCAGAAAAGACGATAAGTAATTATAAAATTATTCCACGAGTACAGATGAAGGGTAACATCAAATTTTAATGCTACATCATTTCCCTGTTGAACAAGTATTGTTTTATCAAGACAGTGTACAAATGTAGGCAAATGTTGGGTTAGGATTTTATTATTTGGGGGGGAGGGCGGGATTCGAACCCGGTGGATCGCCCCATGGGTGCGTCCTGCCCTACAGGTAGAATATCAAACCACGCTCATGAAATGATGTTAACAAGGGAAATTTTATCAGGAAATGTGTATTTTTTCGGTAACTAAATGCAATTCGTTCACTGAATTAAATAAAATTGAACTTATGCGTAAAGCATGTTTCTTTCTCAAGTATGTAATATCTCGAAATTTTCCAACCAGTACCTCGTATAATATGAACCTTACTTCCATCTGTGGCCTTTCATTATTTTATTATGTAAGCTTAGGGTTTCTTTACATTTAAATGGCAACATATTATAAATGCAAACCTACGGATTCATTATCGATGTGGATTTTCCTTTTTTATTATCAAAAGGTGGCGTTTCAGATTTCTAAATGAAGGTTTCTTACTGTGATGCAGTTCATATTCACACAAGCGTAGAAAATATTTTTGCTCCCACAGTTTTTGACTTCTTTTTGTTATCTCGAGCAGCCTCCCACGGTCTACATGGAGATCAATACACGCAAAGCACACGCCTTGGCACAATCACGCTTTCACACCGAAAGGGAACTCCTTCCTCCGGATCTGTATTAAATATTAAGACTCACGAAAACAGATTTTGTTCTATGTCTAAAAATGATGGATCTTTACTGATCTCGTCTGGACTTTTTTTTGTTTCAATAAAGAATAAAAAAATTAATAAGTAGTTTCAATAAATCTTATTTTTTTTTAAATCAAATTTCCAAATACAGGAGGTACTAGATCATTTTACTATAGGATCAGGAAGAATGAGAAATTGAAAAATATCGGTATTTTCATATCATCGTGTGAGAACCAGAGGAACGTAACTTATTTTCGTAGGTTTACAGGCGAGAGGACAAAAATATTTTCTTAAAAAGATACATTTTTAATAAGATGGTAATTGAGCTATATTACAAGAGATGATCGACAAGGAGAACAGATGGCGTTACGTTCTATTTACACCAAGTGGGGTTTTCAAAATTATGTCCAAACATGAAGAAAACAAAAACCGCATTTTTGGAGTTACGTTCTTCTGGTTCTCAGGCGACGATATATGAAATTTTAAGTGATTCTCAATTATCTTTATGAAGTCAAGAACATTCTAATGTGCAGTACTTTAAAGAAGAAATCATGACTGGTTGAAGTTTAGCTATGATATTTGGACCGTCGAACCACACACGAGACTACCGGAAATCGAATCTGGGTCTTCTGCGCCAAAGCCATGTATTTTTCAGTTTTATGTCCCACGATTATGCCGGCTAGCCTAATGAGACAGTTTAGCGTCCCTTTCAGCAGCGAGGCTATATGAGACGTGTACCTACTGATTAATGTGGAATCTGAACCACAAGACTCCCACCGGGAATCGAACCCGGGTCTCCCACGCCAAAGGCGCGTGCGCTAACCGCTTAGCCACGAGGGAGCTCTATGATGAGAAATGAATACAATGGTGGAACGAATAACGTGGGAGGAAACGAAAGAACCTCCAGAAAACCCACGAATAATATTTGTTCACCACAAAGCTCACTTTGCGCGAGATGGGATCGAACCAGGGACCCCACGCACCAGGTAAACGCTCTTCCACCGAGCCACCGTGCACCCACAAAGCCACCTATCATAACGATATAGCGACGAGGAACCTCCAAAAAGGAAAATCAAATTCATTTAGTTATGAATATATAGGCATAACGAGAGAATAAGAAGTGTGGGCACTACCTATAAAGAAAAATATGGCAACTTTCACCAATTTTCATTGTGTACTTCCAAACGTCCGCTACACACGTGTTTCAGTATTTTCAGTAGATCTTGGTGGAACTGAAAAAAAAAACTTAAGAAAACTCAAGAAGACTGGCAGCGGGTTTCGATCGCTGGATCTTCCCGTTACGAGACGAACATTATTTACTAGCTACGTTTGTTAATTTTTGACTACTCTAAGAAAACACCAAACATAATGGTCCCATGTTTCTGTCTCCCATCGTTGAGTGCTTTGGTATTTTCTACGATAGTCGATAAATTTTACAGGTAAGATCATCTTCAAAAATAATTGGAAAACTTTTTTTCTCCCCTCTCCGTAAGCTTCTTCTATTTAAAAACAATATTGCCTTCTCAATGGTTTGAAATCCTTTTTGAGGAGTATTAAATGCAAAGAAGTTTTCGAAATGATCAGGGCTGCAAGAAATGAGCTTCCTAATACGCAACGTATTTTTCTAAATCTCAATCGCTTCATTAGGTGGCCTAACACAATCGTAAAAAGTTCGCCTGTTAGAGCCAGATTTAGACCCTGCCATATATAGTGAACAACACAAGTCTCCATTGCTTTGTTATGACTAGTTGGGTCTAAACTTACAAAGATACCTGTGCGATTCGGAATGAAATGAAAGGAAAGCAAGCAGAAACTACATTTTCTGGTGAAGTCGAAAACCACGTGTTGCACTTTGTTCGTAACTATGAAACTAATTGCGAAAATAACTTCATTACGATGAGAACAAGTTTTACTCATGTTAATAACCCGAAGTTACTTGTTTGCAATCCAAAGTTCCTTTTCAGCTTCAATGGTTTAGGAGGCGTGGACCTAAACTTAACTTGAGATTCGAACTACATGTATCAACCGGGAATTGAAGCCGTCTTCTTAAAAAAGATGAGAACGCTACACATTTTAAACAAGTGAACGTTTGAGGAAGAGAAGCTCTAAAGAATGTTAGTGACTTTTGTCGGTGACTGTGCTGTATAAATTCTTTCAAGTTGTACAAATAAAATTAATCTAAGTAGTATTTATCTTACGCTTTCTATTTTGAAGTGATATTGAATGCAGGGGAAAAGGATATATATATAAATTACAGAAATGATGTACGTAGAACACGGATACTTTGGAGCAGGGACGTCATTTCAGACTTCGCTTGAGGGGGGGGGGGCAAGAGCACCACCGACATAAGACTTTCCCGTATTGTACTAATATATTAGTAGACAATCGATTAAAGTATATGTATTCCTCAAATTCTTGGGGAGGGGGATTGCCCCCTCCTGCCCCCCTAAATGACGCCCCTGCTTTGGAGGTTTTACAACGATCATACTGAGCCAAGAGGCAACCATGCACTACACTGAGAGGCACAGTAGCTAAGTGGTACAGCGAGTATCTTGTGCGAAAGGTCCCTGGTTCGGTTCTAGTCCAAGTATGATAGACAATACCGTGTTCGCTGGTTCTCCAGTTCCCTCCTACAATTCCATTCCATCAATTCTTTCATAACCATTCACTTTACTAATCACCCGTCTTCTTTAGCCTAGGGGGCATACCCTGGGAAGCAAAACTAGAAATTTCATTATATGTTACACACACACACACATATTTTATATATATATATATATATATATATATATATATATATATATATATATATCACAGTTTGGTAAAATAAGGAGCAAACAACTGCTGGAATACCATAATATGATAGTTATACTGTAACTCACCTTACATAACTACATCGAAAAGCATATCGTTCCATTAGTCAACTGTAATAATTATGAAATTTACGCACGCGATTTTTTTGGGGTGTGTGTTGTGTGACTATTGCTACCAGCAGAAATGATTATATATGTATCTCCTGTTATCTTGTTAGTAACTGGAACGAATCTACAAATTTTACAATTGTTTCCATAACTGTACGTAATTCTCTGCAGAGTACTTGAAAGTGTATTTCAATTGATCAATTATATCGTAAGTTATTGAAGAATGTACTCTCATTTTTATTAGTGACTACAGACACTCAACATTAACAGGCTTTTATCAAGACTTCCAACATAGAATTAAAATATTCATCCTTACTTTATTGATAGCAATTACTAACTGTAAGAGGAGAAAAAACTACTGTGCACCATATATATTTAAAACCGCATAGGGTCAAGGTCATTCCGATAATGTTCACCATCACTTAGAAACTGTTCCATTCCTCTTCTAATACACTCGCATGGTCATGGTTCGGGTACTTAAAAATCATTTTTGGATAGCAACGAAAATCATAGGCTAGTTTAGAAATGCTACATTAATCTGCACACTTTCGTGAGCAATATTGGAAAAGTGAAACATTTTGAGTGATTGCATTGCCTCATCTTAAGCTTTCGTAACGCCATTACGAGTTAATGAAGTCCATACTGTACTTCCACCTGAGGGGCCTCGATGACTGTGGTAAAGCGCTCATCTCTGGTGAGGGGGATCCTTAGTTCGATCCCAGCTCGTGCCAATTGAACTTTTCGCTGGTCAAACCATTTGAGAGGTTTCTCGGGGTTTTCCGTTTCCCGGAAGCTTGGGTCGAGATCAGGGACCCTACGCACCACCGTGGCCCCTCGAATGTGGGAGGAAATGGGAGAACATCAAGAAAATACGAGCATGATGTTATCCACTACAAGCCCGCAGATTGGGATGGAACCGGGGATTCCTTACACAAGAGCGGAGCACTCTACCACTGAGCCACCGTTCCATGAGAAGCGACGTCTTACATCTGGATAACGGGGATCATGCTTTGGATCCACAGTCTATGTTTAGGTTTCAATTAGGTATTTGCAGATGGCGCAAAAGGTGTCTGGTTCTATTCTTGGTTAAGTGATCTTAGTAAACTGCCTCTATCTAGTTTCTTGGCTTTTTAGCCTCACGAATACTTCCACTATCATTCTCTCCTATTTACTATGGGACGTTAAACCTTAGAATTAAAAAAGTGAGTATCATTTCACAGTGTGAAACTACGATAGACTTCCAAACTATGGAATTCAATGCTCAAACCTGAAGTAGTACATCTATAACTTCTGGTTCCACAAGATTAGTAAGATCGAATATAGAACCTGTTCCTGGGACACTGAATTCATATCAAGACACTATTCACAATTTCTTCTCTTTTTGTTCTATGGCAACACCAGTTGAAACCGGAAATTGTTAATTCAAATCATTTCCGGTTGGAATAGAGGGTTAAGGAAGGAGATGAAACCTGCTCTTGGGAGGCTGAATCGATTGAAAAAAAAAAAACACTTCTAGATATTTCTTAAGTTTTTACTGATTACGGAAATCAGCATTGAAACTGAAAATAATAAATTTCAACCACTTCCGTTTTCGATGGAGTGTTGCAGGTAGCGATTATACGTTCTCTTGAGACCCTGAACTAAATGCACAAAACCGTATGTTGCTACCTAATACCATTTTTGTTCTATGGTTATACGTGATGAAATCGAAAATTGTTTATATGAACCACTTAAGACTTTAACATAACGTTAACGGCGAAGATAGAACCTATTCTTGAGACGCTGGATGGATTGCAAAAAAACAGCATCTCTCAAATGTTTTTACTCTGTGAATATTAGTACTGAAGCAGGATGTAGTAAATTTAAACAAGTTCCAATTTGGTATGTTGACTTGAGACGCTGAATCGTTTGCGAAAACCGTTCTCTAGCTATATGCTATCGTTGTCGTAAATTGGCAACAAGTGTTAAAACTGGAAATGGTTTATTTAAGCCACTTCCGGTTTGAACAGAAGGCTAACTGACAAGATAAAATTTATTCTTGGGACGCTGAATCGATTGAAAAACTCGCATTTCAATATATTACAGTTTTTTGCTCTATGAAAACGGAAGTAACAATAAATTTGAACCATCTCATGTTTTGGTGGAGTATTGCGGGTAGGGATGCGCACGACACAATATTTGAAGTTGTCTCGTCTCGAAAATGTGCTGTAAAAGTGATGTATCGACTCGAAAAATTTATATTTCTCTATTGGAAGAGCTGTCTTGACTCGAACTTTGTGAGGAAAATCTGTCTCGTCTCGTCTCTGCGCATCCCTAATTGCGGGTTGTGATTATATGCTCTCTTGAGACCCTCAATCGATTGCTGAAAACAGTTTGTGGCTATTTGCTGCAATTTTTGTTCCATGACGATAAGTGTTGAAATCAGAAACTGTTAATTTGAACCACTTCTGGTTTAAATAAAGAGTTAACGGAGAAAGTGAATCCTATTCTTGGCACAATTAATTGACTGAGAAAAAAAAAAAGAGAGAGAAAAGTCGTCGTCTTGATGTCTTACAATTTTTGTTCTGTGAAATCCAAATTGAAACTGGAAGTAATAGTGAATTTGAACCACGTTTGGTTTAGGTAGTGTTGCAGATGATCCCGGTATGTCACCTTGGAACGCTGATCGTTTGCAAAAAAATAATACTATCAGTTGTTGTAGTTCTTTGGCGACATATGTTGAAACTAAAATGTTAATTGAACCACTTCCAGTTTGAATAGTGGGCTAACACGAGATGGAACCTTTCTTGGGACGCTGAATCCATTGTTTTAAAAAACCCGTCTCAGCGTTTTGCTCTGATATCTGCCCATAGAAGGACGTACTGACAAAGCCACTGTAAGACTTCCAAGACGTATGCATAACAGTTTGGAACTCCAAAATTATAAGTCCACACACGAAGCAAAATAGAATCGAACTTGTGTTTGAGAATGAGTGATTTGCAACTGTACCCCATTGTGACTGATTTATTGAAAATTAATGCTACTTTTCACCATCTCAGCTATATGGGACAAGACCTACTGCTTAGTTACATTCCAACCACTACTCAGGTTCTTACCAGAGGGAAGTGCTCTATCGGGGATCGTGCCCGAGATCACACAAAAGCAACCATGTTTCCTCATTTGGGCACGAAGAGGCGTACTCTATTATGAAATGCATACTCAAAATTGCGAACTTCAATTTCTTTAACTACTCTGTAAAACAATGCATTCTCAAAATTTTCGATGCATTCTTACTGCTATTACAACAACAACAACAACTAATAATAATAATAATAATAATAATAATAATAATAATAATAATAATAATAATAATAATAATAATAATAATAAATAATAGAACTACGAAACACTGGGGTCACGGTAGCTCACAGAGCGATCATCACTGTCGCGTGGGGTACCTGGTTCAATCCCAGCCCGCGCTAAATTGACTCTGGTGGACAGTGTGAGTGTGTGTGTATGTGTGTATTATTAGGGTTGTTCCGTTTCCTTCCACTTTCGTCATTCCACCATTATTATTATCTATCTCATTATCACTTCTCCCTCAGCAAGTAATCGTTACTGATTTGTTAACGCCATTGGGACGATAAACTAAATAACAATAATTTTCGTCTTCCTTTCGTAACGTTAAGTTTATAGAAGACGATGAGTAATCACAGTCAAGCCGCTGGAAGGTCTCGTATTCACATTAAAAAGATAATTACAACTGACAAAATACGGACAACTGATCGGATCACAGCCGATTTTTTTTTCCAGACCGATGTGGGTGATAAAGGGAATTATTACTCTTGTTTTCAAAGGAATGAATCTTCAACAGCAGCTCCTTTCGGCACACAAATATGGATACCTTTTTCTAATGTGTAGATTCGCTTGACAGTAACTGCACGAATGTCAAGAAATGAAATCGTTAGTTTTACGTCCCACGGTTATGCCGGTTAGGCTAAAGGAGACGGTGATGATGAGAGATGAGTGAAAATGGTGGAATGAAGAAAGTGGGAGGAAACGGAAGGAACCCGAGAAAACCCACGAGCACGGTGTTTGTCCACCACAAAGTCCACACGGCGCGAGCTGGGATCGAACCATGGACCCCAAGCACCGGAGGTGAACGCTCTACCACTGACCCACCGCGCCCCCCACGAATGTCAAGAGTACTACTATGTAATCACTTTGTATCGTAGTACTGCTCATGCCTTTTAGTACCCCAATAAATCAACTTGTTCGTACACATCATACATGCATGGATATGATCTACGACTAAGACAACTCGACAGCTAATCTAAGGTAGTCTCCAACTGATTTATTTAAAAGAAAAACCTTTAATGAAAGCACCTAAAATTTTCAATTATCTTTCAACCAAGAACAAATTACATGCGGCTATATAATGTATTTAGTGTTAACTCCTTTACGTTACACACCACGGAAAGGCTACTGCAGGCCAGACTTTTAGTTAAGTATCACCTAATTGGTTCTCATCATTATATTAGTTCTGAATGTTTCTTTTTAGCTTATATTTTATGGTGCTGGGTTAATCACAATTGTGCCCTCATCAGTCGACACTTAGACCACACGCAGCAAAAATTCCAACGCCAATATTTCGGCCACAACATATACACAATTACATTTTTGTGCCTTCTCCACAAAAATTTTCTGAAACATCATTTCTATCTCTTCCATTACTGGACTGTCAGCTCAAAGGTTAAGTTATACGACGTTTCTTACGACGTAAGTAGTTAATTACAAACGTTCGTAGTATTCTGGATAAAAATACCAATTAGAATTTAGCAGAGAGGCCGGTGACTCAGCAGTAGAGCGCTGATCTCTGGTGTGAGGGGTCTCTGGTTCGATCCCATCCTATACCTTGTGATTTTTGGTGGACAACAGTTCCGTGTGTATTCTCGGAACTGTTGTATTTAACTAGGCATATTGTTTTTCTTTAATACAAATTCATAAGTTTATTCGGGCTACATCAAATAGCTATCATCATATGCAAAGTATTGTCCCTTGGTACATGAAAATTTGTGTCCCTTGGTACTTGGATCGCCCTATTTAAAAATTAAAGTAAATTTAACGAAAGGAGTGCGTAATAAATTACAGTGATCAGAATGTAGAAGCAATACATACGAATCTTAAAATGCTGGAGCATTTAATTGTTACTTCCACTTATGCGCCAGCAAGAAAAATTCTCCAAATGTCAGCAAGAAAAGAACGAATACTTTGATATACGAAAAACATATATTGCCTCCCAGTTCACTTGTTTCTCTCTATATGCAATTACTTTATGTTAGCGAAATGAAGTATAGAAAACTGATTCAGTGATAGAAAAGCAAAATTGGTACGAAATTCAGGAGAGTTGTAGGTGTCATGTCCCCTGGTACACTGTGTTCCTGGAACGCACGACTTCCCCTACTTTACCTATATCAACAGAAAAAAATAAAGGACTACATTCTTTTTATAAGAAATAAAAGAATACAGATATAGTGTAAGTTCAAATCTTTAAGCCACATTAATAATTTCACTGTTAAAGCAAATATAGTTTTATTAAGAAAGTGTACAAATATCTGTCAAGTTACTAAGATTGCATTCGGTCCAGATCAGATGGACTTTCCATCAGTGCGCCCTGGTACAGACAAAACACAATGACTTTTTTTTTTTTTTTTTTTTGAGGATCCGGTGGACCCCTTTATGGGTGCCCCTGGCTGTAAGCATATTTCCCGACTTCCCCTACTTTATAACTATCTAACTACTAACGATGCAACTACAACAGTACGCTAAGATGCTCATATGTAATTCAGGAATATACAAGAGTTCTTATATATGCTGCAAAACGTATACAAACTTTTTCCTCATATCTATGCCGTCTATCAATATAAAACTTGGTAGTCATGACTTATTCCCCATAGTATTTTTTGAGATACATTTGAATTGAGTGCTTTTACTCGGGGCCACTCCAGAGGGGTCCAAAGTTGATGGGGGGATTTCTGAAGGGAATTTTCCCCACGTTCTTCCAATTTTCCATGTTCAAGTAATGGACCCCAATACACAACACCTCTGGAAAGCTTGTTTCATGCTGAAGAGAATGAACTATAAACCATGACTTTCCAATGAACAGTGTTGATGTAATAGTTATTTCACTGCTTTGTTACGTTTATCGAATGGACTGTGTTTGATTCGGAAGTTCGGATGACAGGTTCATGTCCCTTCCTTGTGAGAACATGATAGTCAACGTTTACGAATAATGTACTTTCGCTCGGAATTGCACGAGTAAATCAGTAATAGAAAATTGAGTTTCCATAATTAGAATAGATTTTAGGTATATTTAGTAGCAAATGAATATAGGAAATATACAATTTTAAGCAAATTTATGATGTAATATATGTTCACTGAACTGTTACACGAGTCTCGTGTTAGAAGAACTAAATAACTTGAAGAGCTTATAATGAGTGCGGGGAAAGGGGGGACTCAGAAAAAAATGTATATAAGCATTATAACAAGGTCTTCTAAAAGATTCTTCCAATTTCCAGAACTACGGGGCCATTGCCCTCCTAGGAGAATATCCTAGTTACGCCAATGGATATTAGTGTTAATCAATACGTAAGAGGATGGTAAATATTTTGGTATCAGTATTAATTGGTCGCCACTGGCCAATTGGGCAGTGGTTATCGGTTACTATTTGGTACCAAAATATTTACCATCCTGTTAGGTATTATTCAACGCCAATATGATTTCTCTATGACTTACGGTTCCCGAGATATGGCTCCTTAAATCGCTGGAAATTAGCCATATTTTGGCCAATATCTCGGGAATGGTAATAGTGACGCGAAAAATTTAATCACTTTCTTAGATAGTTTTTGATGCTCATCGAATGCAGGGTTCAACATTGAAAAAATCGCAAATAAGACAGATGGACAGACAGACACAAGACATAGAGATTCAGTAGCGAACTTTAGAAGTTTGTTGATAAATCAGTAGGAAGTAAATTCTGCACCAAATCGTACGAAAAAGAAGTTTTACACAAAGCAAGTTTTTTTGCAGCAGTGTTAGGTGAAGAATTTGTCGAGAACGAGAGTTTATTCCTCATAAATTGGCATATCATTACAAGACTGCTTTTAATGTACAAATGAAATACTAATATTCTTCGTCATGTATCATAAATCAAAAACAAAACATTGCAGCTCATCTTTTAAATTCCATTAGCTATTGCAGTTGTTCGTCCTAGTACAAAAATTGCTGAGTTCCGTTTCCTCATAGTAGCAATACAGAAAGCTATAGTTACATTACACCGCAAACACACACATACACACGCTTTATACAATGTGTGACCGTGGGAGAGGAACTTCCTTTTTTGTGAGAGATCTTTTTAGAGGAGCAGTTGCATTCAGAATTTTCCAAGCACAAGGCTTAGTGCTCTCCCTCATGAAAACGCACTCCATATCATATGGTTGAGTGCTTTAACACCTGCAACGACGAAACTAGATCGCATCGAAATAAAATACATTTTCTGTACTTTAAAAACTTACGCAGAAAATCGTGTGTGTGTCTCGAGTTCCACGTATTACATTTTGTACTTCGCGATTTTCACCATGTCAAGCGGATCGAGGAATGGGCGAAGTGAGTTTCATCACCCAATCCGTCTCCATGTCTCTTGGTATTTCGACGCAATTCCCGACTCCCAACCCCTTCTCATCGGTAAAATGGCTGACTTACCTCTCTCTCGCCACTGGACTCCAATGCAGCCAGCCATTGGAGGCAAACACTACTCGAATTCAGCGGAAAAAGTGGTCACTAGATAACAACAATATTTCCTACACGAACACTGCAGCGCAAGCACTGTTCCCTTCCATTTCATTCTATCCCAAGTGCTAGTGGCACGACCTATCGGGTCGTCCAGCGAATGGGGACCGTCTCCACATCTGCACCACCCGATTCGATGCCACTACACTAATTTATTCAGCTGCAATAGCCGTGGAAAGACGCCGGTCCCTCTGCCTCTCCCAAGTAGCTTCTGTCAGCAGCGAGAGAGCTAGCGATCACGGAACCAGACGAGTCAATACCCAAACTCTCGCACAAATCTTCCGCACCTCGTGCTCGCTCGCTCTCTCGCCGGGGGAGGAAAGCACGAATATGTGACGGGACAGGACGTGCGACGTTGCCACTTCACTCCAACAAATAATACTTACTTTGCCACACAACCATGGAATACCACAACACAGTCAAGTGAACTCCTTGCCAAGTCAATCATTCGCAGCTCAAATATCTCGATTCACAATGGCACAATATTAACTATATTCAAATACAATATGCCTCATACAAGAAAGAACTGGGAAGTTTATAGGAATCCAAGATGGGTAACAATCAAGGCCGTGATTTACAAATCACTACGATGTCTCCCTGCATAACTAAGTGATCGCTCTGTGACGCACTTGTTAGCACCATATCTCGCCTGATAATACAACCAGTTACATACGGTCTCCCTACAACACATAACCTTATCGAAAACACCCTAACTTAAGTACATTTGATCTCCTCTTCGTTATACAAACAAATTCCTTTCATAATATGAATTTCTCGCAAGTATTATAGATATTGATAGTTTGGATGCAATTTATGTTCAATACAAACGAAGCTTCGCCTGGACCTTGAAATTACAAAGAGGTATTTGAGGGGAAAAAAAGTTTCTGACTCAGCTGCGATAAGATGACTTGACGTCATATTGAGTATTTTTTTTTTAAAGAACAATTGCTAACTGGCTCATAAACATAAGCGAAAACATCAACAACTACTTCGACGAAAACTGAAATATTTTTAGCTGCTAAGTACAACTATGCTTTATAGTCGAATCCAGCAAATTCTCCGCCACTAGGCCTATAGGGCTATAACACAAGAGTTCATATTTTTCTCATTTAAAATTGTTCTTGTTTTAAGAAATTATCCAAAGTTCTGTGCTCATCTTATGGGATCACGACCCCTCAAATGGTAGAGTGCCTAGCTTTTGAGACGCGTGTTCGAATCCTGGGCTCTAGTGTCAACAAGGGCTTTGCATGTAGGATCCTCAAATTCTCTCTTATAAAAGAATCAGATGCATTTTAAAATGTAAAATTTCTCCATATCTGAATGATTTTTGGTTTGATGGTTTTGAATCAGGTTTCTAACTAAAGATGTTTTTGTTAGCCTAACAACTGAGAGATTAAGTATTTTTAATAATATCCCTTCCCAACACGAAGATTACATGAAACAAGAACCTATAGCCAGGGCTGGATTTAGAGGAGGGGTCACCGGTGCACGTGTACCTTCCCTTCGTTGTAAATATACACCATCTAAAATGAGAAGCTTGCAATGAAAATAGCAACACTTCCATAAGGATGCTGTATAATACAAGTATCCATCATATTCCAAGTGTCCACAATTAAAGGAATTACTGATCTAAAGCAGAAAGCTAACTATATAGGCCTACTGAAAATTATACCAATACAAAGCGGTTGTGGCTCAGTTGGTAAAGCACTGGCTTTGTATTCGGAAAGTCGTGGGTTTGATTCCAAAGACCAGACCAGCCTTTCTAGGGCAATTCCTCATTCATACCACTGCCTAAAGGTATATAAAAATTCAAATGTAATTCAAATGCACTGGTAGTTATTGGTGTACTCCATCAGAAAATCCTGGATCCGGCCCTGTCTACAGCTTAACGTGGGATCGCATGCACTTGCATTTCCATGTTAATTTAACCCGTATCTCTACCATCAATATTTTAAACACTACCCATTTATACATACGGAAGATAAGATATTAACGCATATAAAATAATTACTAAATTTATAGGCATTTGAGAAAGTCAAATAGATTGTCACAGGTTATATACCCAGAATTGCTCGTAACCTTTATCAACAACATCGACATAATTTTCCTCATTTGCGAAACTCCTGACCTTCTCCATAACATCAAGGAACAACAATGCCAAACAAACATATTCACAAGTTACCAATAAGTTAATATTTCGTAGATTACAAGAAAAAAAAATTGTGAGATGGCATTTAATAATCAGAAAGATCGAACGAGTTAACCCTGGCTGGCATTTTCCACTTTCGTTTCAAAGCATGCAAATAGACTCGTAATCGATATCGCATTTGGCGTAATATCACCGTTCTGCACTCATAATTATCCAATGTACTGGGCAGTGAAACGAGACCGCGAGTATTGATTTTGACACGTCCGTTCGTCATGCTCTTTACCTCAAAAATCACAACAGTTTAAAACATGTAATTTAAATGCAACTTTTCTGAAACACATCATACAGAGTAATAGTATTGTAATGAATGGGTACATATAACCTTATCCTGGCATGTATTTATAGTGCAACTCATAAATTCACAATTTACATACTTTGTGTTGTAATATTACATAAGGTAATGCTACGCATTCGAATTTATTAAACTTGTTTTTCATCTTCCTATGAAAACATACAAAAACAAACAAACACACTAGCATTCACTTCGTCCCGTTAAATATTACTAGGCAAACTTACAGCCATTCTCGAATACAAGTGAACAACTATACAGTAAAAACATGTAAGCAGCGGAACTTGTCTTCAGCGAAAACGAACTTAAAAGGTATTACGGTCCCATGAATCTCCGTGTAAAGCTCCATTTCATAACAGTAATATTTAATGAAATCTGTCCAATGTAGAAACGGATTTTCTGGTTATTATTTGACGTAGATACAATTAAAAATTTAAAAAGAACTTTTACGTTCCACAATGATGTACTATAGGCTAACGAAGACGGGTGACTAATGAAAGTGTATTATGAGAAATGTAAAAAGAACTTTAACGTCCCACAATGATGTCCTATAGGCTAACGAAGACGGGTGACTAATGAAAGTGTATTATGAGAAATGTAAAAAGAACTTTAACGTCCCACAATGATGTCCTATAGGCTAACGAAGACGGGTGACTAATGAAAGTGTATTATGAGAAATGTAAAAAGAACTTTTACGTCCCACAATGATGTCCTATAGGCTAACGAAGACGGGTGACTAATGAAAGTGTATTATTATGAGAGAAACTGATGGAATGAGAATGTGGGACGAAACGGGTAACCACGTGATGTCCGCAACAAACCCACACCACCTGAGATAGAACCAGGGAACCCTTGCACCAGATGTAAGCTTCTAGATAAAAAAAAAAAAAAATAAATTTAGACGTACAGTAATATATATGTATTAGTTGAAATGCCATTCTTCGTACGGGAAGAATACATTTTGTAAAATATTTAAACCCTTTCCTCCCCTTAGGAACAACATGTTCATTTTGTATAACTAACCCCATCCAATCTTTACACTGGAATTTTCAGAAACTCTCAGGCATATATCCACTTGTTTTAAATGAACAATTTATGTACCAAATTTCATATTCCTAAGTTGAGAACATCGCAAGAGATTAAAATTTTCGCGTATTTTCTGAATCCCCTCCCCCTTTTGGATACGTATCTCAACCAAAGTAACACGATAAAAATCTAGGATGGCCATGGTCCGATCAGTACCAAAAATCAAAATCTGTGCAGCGAACTAAAAGGAATGAAATGAAATGAAATCTTTAAATTTTACGTCCCACGATTATGCCGGTTAGACTAAAGGAGACAGTACGCGAACTAAAAGGAGTTCTGGACAAACATATTGCATTAATTTTTATGTATAGAAAGGACACCTCCTCCCAGTCTTAAAAGGAAATATTCAAAAAGTTGGCACGCAGGTTATATTATTTTAAATAAAGAAGGCATGTTCCCAGTTTCATTCTCCTTAAGTTGAGAGGATCACGAGAAAATTTTTTAGCATTAATTTTAATCCTCTTCCGGTCCCTCTTTAGGATACGTACTGTAATCAAATTAACAAGATAGAAACCTGGTTTAGGCCATGGTCCTGTCATGTGACAAAAATAATCAAAATCGGTTCCGTGGTCTAGGAGTTCCTGGATAAATAGTTCCACTCATTCATTTTATATATAAGACTAGCATCAATTACCCACTTCGCTGGGTTAAATTAAGAAAAATTAATAATATGTTCCCTTACTCAGTCACTTTTTAATATTACTAAAGCGCTCTCTGACGTAGGTTATTTTCGATCATTTTATATTTCTTCCCCTCTTCCTCCACCATGTTGTGTGGCTGTATTGGGATTTAAATGACATAGAAAGTGTCACTGTTCATCACAGTAACCTCGAAAACATTTTCTGCACTAATATCGACATTTTTAAACGAATTTAAATATCTCCTCCTCCTCCATGTCACGGGGAATTGTATCGGAAGTGTCACTGTTCATCTCAGCGATCTCGAAAACTGCGGATTCGGCCTAATATTAGGAAAAAAAACATTTTTGGCTGATATTTAGTATCCCCCAATCTTGCACATATAAGATATACAGTGTGTTACTTACTTTACAAAATATAGCTGAGCTAGGGACAGCTAGCGAAGGGAGTTAGAAGCCCCCAGGGCCCTTGTACTTCTACCTTTATCACAATTTAGACAAGAGCAAGGTACTCGGTTCTGGAACCATGAAACGAGTTGGGGGAGATACTAAATGCCATCATCATATATACCTCTCCCAAGTTTCAGGGATGAATTTGGATTTAAAAGGAACTGGAGTGTCCTGTTCACCTTAGCGACTCCGAAAACTAGATTCGATGAAATGAAAATGAAATAAAATCTTTGAGTTTTACGTCCCACGGTTATGCCGGTTAGGCTAAAGGAGACGGTGATGATGAGTAATGAATGAAATGATGGAATGAAGAAAGTGGAAGGAAACGGGAGAACCCCGAGAAAACCCACGCACACGGTGTTTGTCCACCACAAAGTTCACTTGGCGGGGGCTGGGATCGAACCCGGAACCCCAAGCACCAGAGGTGAACGCTCTACCACTGAGCCACCGCGGCCCGCAAAACTAGATTCGATGCTAATATCGGTCATTTTCGATCATTTTCACATGTCTCTTCCCTCTCCTAAACTGCACCATCAAAGTGATATGATAAAGACCATCCCAGTTCTGAACCTTATCTATGTTGAAAATTTGAATGAGATCGGTCGGGTGGTTCAAAAGATTAAGATGCTCGTCTGGACTGAAATGTTTTCAGTTTCAATGTTGATCGCCATGCAACAAAAGGATAACAGCAATAAACTTTTTTTTTTTTTTTTTTGTAATCGATTCAGCGTCTCAAGAAAACATACCATAACCACCCGTACCAACACAGTACTACAACCGGAAATGGATTAAATTTACTAGTACTTCCGGTTTCAATATTGGTTTACATAGAGTAAAAATAGTAAAGAGTGATTATTTTTTTTCAATTGCTTCAGCATCCCAATAACAAGATTCCATTTCCTCCGTTAATCCCATATTCAGTCCAGACGTGGTAGAATCGAACCTAAGTATTCTACCGAAGCCAAGTTCTAGCCCACTTACCCAAACGTACTTCAGCTACCGCTAAACCAGTAAGACCACGGATAACACGGCCAGTTTATGCCTCCTCCCCATGTTGATCAAAAGGGATATGGAGTACTGGTAATTACGAGATGGAATAGAGGAACAGGCTGACAATTAGGATTAAGGATACCACGTATGCAAGAATGTGTAATTACGGATTTACACAAGTAGTCGCTTGAACATGTTGACTGCGATTTTTTCTAAAATGCAAGGTCTCTTGTTTGATTCCAGCTGGGAGAACCTCAAATTTGATCCTTAAAATGTAGATCCGTCTCATATTGCCTTGGTTCTGAAAAGGGAAGATAAACTCCAATCCAACTACCTATCAATATTCATCCGATATAAAACGATCTTGACTTCATACAATATCAATAAGTCACTTTTTTATATTTTTTGTGATCGTCGGACTCGCTACCGAATGAGGCTGCAAGTTCTCCGATAGTAAAAGTTATGTCCCTAATTCATGCATGACAGGCCAATTTAGAAGTAAAACTTAACATTCATGACCTCGGCACGTTAAAGATGTGGTCACCAAATCCCTCCCACACACTGTCCGTAACACATGTGCTGCTGCATTTGGTACAATCAGAATTGCCCCCTCCACCGGGAATCGAACCCGGGCTGTCTGGTTGGTAGTTAGAGCCCTTGCAGGCTAAGCCACCATCGCTTAATCGCTAGTACATTATAGTTTATTATTATTATTATTATTATTATTATTATTATTATTATTATTATTATTATTAATAATAATAATAATAATAATAATAATAATAATAATAATAATAATTCTCAGATTGTTTCTAGAGGTATCTTTAATTTTAATTTCCCTGACTTCAATATAAATTTTTCCTTTTTTTTTAAAGCCGGGCTTCTCATGCAACAGCCATTCAAAGGCCTGGGCCTCCCTAGCGAGTTTTTTTTTTAAGTTTATTTTGATTTTAACGTCGCTTTCAGCAACGAGGCTATATGAGACGGAACCTACTGATTAACGTGGAATTCGAACCACATGAGCCGGGAATCGAAGCCGGGTCTTCTTTCTTTAGCCGATTTGGCCCACAGTTGTCCCTCGTACTCGTATTCCGAGGCTGTGCCAACCTTTGGGGATTCCGACCTAGGTGAAAAACCCTTACACATAACGAGGATTGAACAAGGATTCCTAGATTGGCAATCGAGCACACTACTGAGTTACAGGCGAGCCCATCTCAATTTAGCTAGTAATTTAAAAAAGTATTAATAGTATTATATTAAAAGTATTTAGAATGCATTTTCTACCTACTAGCTGCCTACTGTAGCCTATTTTTAGTTTCTTTATTCGTAAGATATATATTAGGTAAACTTCCCTGACTATTAATACGCTTCTCTGATTTAACAAGATCTGTAAAAACTCTGTCTAAAGTTTCTCTGGTTATTAACTTCAAATAGTCATTTATTTACTTATTTCCAAATTCATGGATTCTGTGCATTCTCAGTTAAGGAGAACTGATACAATTTTAGATTAAGAAACTTTTTTAAGAGAACTAACAATATTTTAAAGATTTCCTTTATAAATACTTTAAAATGGAATTTTGGCATTAAGTTCATTAGTATGGAATTATGGCTCTACTACTCAATGGTAAATTATTCTAAATTCTCGTTTGCCTATTAAAGAAGTGGCTAACGAAGGCAGGAGGTCGAAAACAACCGAGCAAGTCTCTGTGTTGACTGCGTCACGGCAGAGGATGCCTCTCAATGGGGGATCGATCGCTCTAGTCACAGCGTTTATAGATTCAGCTAAAGATTGTGCAGCACCTACCATGCTTTTGGCTAACCTCGCTTTCGTGTTTGTATTATTTCCTTAAACGAAAAGAAAAAAATCAATTTAGTATTCCTTTCTTGCAGTTCCCTACCACCAAGAATAATTTTATTTCTATTAATTTGCTCCTGTTACTATTAAATCTCAGACTACTCAAAACATTTAAAAGACCTAGGCTTCCATCTATTTTTACTGCATTGCAATAAATAAGTGGCACAGTCATGTCTTCTTTATAGTCGATATGTATACTTTGTAACGAAGAGCACTGCAGTCGGTCACACGACTAATTCCAACATGGCGGAGCAAGAAAGAAGAATACAATTCTTTTTTTATGCATACGTACGCTTTGTGAAAGCAAGAGGCTCTGAGACGTTACATTTCAGCCGGGTGTTACGAGTTTATTTCTCATGGATATAAACTGTGAACTGTCATTTTTTATTGTGAATTTCTTGCAGATATTGAAAAATGCAATGCAAGTTTAAGTGGGTATAGATTTCATACAAGTATACATACTATGTAGGCTAGATGTATTTAATTGGGTGATGGGAGTGGAGCACAATGGACCCTATCATCATAATTCCTGGCATTTCAAACTACAGTTCACTACCTCCTAACCCAAATAACCAGTAGAGTACGTAGAATTTTGTCAACGGAGGTTCAAACACTCAATTTCACTCTCTTTTAGCTATATATACACTTTACTATAGTAAATACAAGCAAGGTTAGGAATGGCGAAAGAAGCCTTTAGGAGAAAGAATTCTGTAGGACCTTGGGTAAAGAGTTAAGAAAAAGACTCATAAAATGCTTCGTGTGGAGTATTGTACTGTATGGGTCAGAAACATGAACATTACACAAACATGATGGAAAAGGACTGCAAGCTTTCGAAATGTGGGTGTGAAGAAGGATGAAGAGAATTAGCTAGGTCGAGCGGAAATCGAATGACAGAGTGTTAGAAATGGGAGGGGGAAGAACAATTTTAAATATTAAGAGGAAGATAAACGGGTAGGGACACTGGCTAAGAAGGAAGTGTATCCTGAGGACGTGCCAGAGGGTATGGTGGTAGGAAGGAAAGGGAGAGGGTGAAGGAGACTACAATTAGTGGACGATATCAAAACAGAAAAATCTTACGTGAAGACGAAAAGGTTAGTGAAAGACTGTGGAGCACGGAAACTTCTCAGTTGCAGCAAGTGACCTGCCAATAATAGCAGAATACTTATGATGATGAATATAGTAAATGTTTGTTATAATATTATCCATGGGCGGGGGAGTTAACTCCGTAACTCCTATTTGCGTATGCCACTACAAGTAACATTCAACAACCTCGTGATGTGTTCCCACCAAAAACTGCATTTGAAATCACAGGCGCAATAACGAGTCAGCACAACAAAACATAAACAGGGAAATATGATAAAATCCACAACGAAGAATTTCTCTAGACACGCGTTGTGTATAATGTATGGTCATCCTACCGAATTCTACCGGCATTTCCTTCTATTTTCTAAACCAGAGTTCCCTACTTCTTAATTTATATACCCGAACTGTCTTACGATGCTTGCTAAATTCGTATACCATCAGAAAAAAATCGCCCCAAACCTATCGAACCAAAGATAGATCAAGAAAGACATTCGGATACAATGGATGACAAAATTAAACACCTACACCGAAAATTCCATTTCACTATGCATCACACTCATGAATTAAGATATTAGTAATGATCTAAGAATCTATTCTAAAAACAATGGATCGAATTACTTTATCACAAAGCCAATATAGCCTTGCCTTTGGTCTTATATGACGCTCCAAAATTGGCACATCTATTGTTGAAAACCATCATATTACACATTTAATTTCGGCGGAAATAAAAATAACACCAATGATAGTATACAGTATATTTACTTGTTGAATCAAGGATGAAACTTCCAAGTGTAATTTGATTGAGGGATGCATGAATTTTCACATCAAAAGAATCCAATGAGAAACAAGAGCAGGAAGTCGCTGTACCTCTTTTGGGTATCTAAATTAATTCCATATATATATATATATATATATATATATATATATATATATATATATATATATATATATATATTGATGCTCTAAGAGGCTCAAGTATTATTATATTTGTTAACGAAGTTAAGCCGTTTACATTGAAAAAATAAAAATATGGAAAGAAATTCTAGAATAAAGTCGTCACGGCCTACGTACGAGGTACCATCCCCGCTTCCCTCAGTAGAACTGTGTAAAACTGTCAGAATGATTCGCTTGTTTAGTGATATAACTTATTAAAGTTTTAAGAGATTCCAATTTTCTACAAGAAAATTAACATTTTTGATCTGAGTACCAGCTTCAATTCCCAGGAACTACGAGCTCTTAAATATTGTCTAACAACAATGTCAGCATCATTGCGTCACGCTTTACAGCACAGGAAGGACCTGAAGATCTCATTTAGAATGTTCGTGTGAGCAACAAATAAATAGTCCTTTTTCTTTAACTTTCGAATATGTGTATAATGGGACCTGGTAAATATGCCATATTTACATGCCCTGTTCTCGGGATTCTAACTCTCGATACACTGACAATTTCATGTATATACATAGTACGTATTTCACTCTGTAATAATGAAGTGTACGCAACAAACAAGTAACAAGTTTTTAAGACAGGAATTTTGACAGAGGTTTAACTAGGTGGAAATAGTATTGTGTCTATTACTGAAGTTTCACCAGGAAGTACACAACACTTTATATCGAGTATTGTACCGTATTAAGAGGCCTCATCCCGGCGAAATTAAAATATCACTAATTTTACAGTAATTATGTGATATCTTTAAATAGATAAAAAAAAAAATAATCGAAATGTGGAACAAGAGCGCCCTAGACAATATCATTTTACATGAGATACCGTTATCACGACTCACTTATCTGCTTTCGATTTCGAGCCATTTTGAAAACTGGAATTTATTTTCGCGTTTCTAAACGGCTGAAAACGGAAACCCACTAGGTGACTTGTGTTAACGGTATACCTCACGCAAAATATTGTTTAGGGCGCTCTTGTTCCACATTTCAATTATCTTTCATCTATTTGAAGATATCACATGATTACTGTAAAATTAGCGGTATTTTAATTTCGCCTGAATGAGACCTCTTAACACTAGAACGGCGGCTGGGTCATTTTTGACCCATTTCAAACTTTACGTTTTAACAACTTTTCTATTTTCTTACGAATCGGATCGAATTTTTCTGACTTACTCTTTCTCTTGAAGAAATATTTGTACTAAGTATCACTCTTATCCACACTTTGCCTTTTGAAATAATAAACAATTATACTAGAACGGCGGCGTGGGTCAATTTTGATACAACTCTTTTGTTAGTGATATTTTGTTGCATTGTAGCACACTGCTGGCTAGCGTCTTTATCTTGCGACCGTTCTTTCTCCTAACACTCTCCCATTCCACCTCGCTTCTCAGCAATTTTGTCAGTTTAGTTGGAGTTAGTAATACTTTAGAAAGTCTGTTGATTAGGAGAATCTCATTATTTTCGGACTGATGTGCTATTTCAAATACTCACTATGAGCAAGAAACTGATGACACTGGATGAAATACTTGCAAATTTCAATGACATAAGTGAGGCCGAGTCTGACGCTGAATGCCTTGATATTTCTTCAGATGAAGAGTACCGAATAACAACGAATATGATAATTCGAATGAAATATTGAAAGAGGAAAGATAAGCACAGAAAACCATACTTCTGCAAATAAGCGTCGTAAAATAGGTAAGACTATTATTATTATTATTATTATTATTATTATTATTATTATTATTATTATTATTATTATTATTATTGTTATTGTTGTTGTTAAACACAAATTATATGTCTTACATCGTAACAAAATATTCATAATAATTTCAATCATTTAAAAAAAAAATGCAAACAATTTGCATGCTATTGTGAAAATACATAGCTAGTGTGTTTTTGTGTTGGTATCACTATGTTGAAATGTTTCATGAGAAGACGTTTATAACACAAATAAATAATAAATAAACCACAGCCATATTCGATCTACTATTGGATGAGGCCTCTCCCCGAAGGGAGGACTTGGTCTACTGCTCCCACGATGACAGACGGGTTGGGACAATGTTCCTATATACCAGACGGGTTGGGAGAAGAAATCCGAAGCTCTCATTGTGATCGCCACTATATGACCGCCCCGCTGGTCTAGTGGTGAACGTGGCTAAGCACGGATTGAGGGATCCCGAGTTCAATTTCCGGCGCTACCAAGAATTCTTTGACTATTAGCCTGTGGCGTAACCAGAAATTTCAAAGCTACCGAAACCAAAAAGTTTAGAGGTCTAAATGGGAGACAATTTATTTTCTCTTAGATTTGTATAAATTATATTTCAACCAAAGAAGTAGAATCTCTAGAAGAGTTGTTCGAAAAAACAGGTAGTTTACAATTCTTTTCATGTCAGAGCTTTCATGATTAGAACCTAGCAAATCTTATTTATAAAACAATCACTCTATACTGACTTTTTCTGGTTTGAACTACTACAAGTTTACGACTGTGTATGCTATTTTAGGTTATGTCAGGTTCCACAAATTCTAAATAGGGAGGGGAAAGTTATAGAAATGCATAGATGCGTATTACAACCATATTAGTAAAACATTTTTGAACAAACTATCTAAGAATAATACCTATCTAGGAATTAGAATGATATATAACATTACTATATAATAAACTGACATTGTATATAATACATTCAATAATATAATTGTAATAACATTATATTCAGAAAAAATAGCGTTTCCTAAATTTGTATTATTGGCAAAAAACACATTTATCAATAAATATTAAGCTAGAGTTCAAAAAAGTTTTTTGTTTTATTGAATGACAGTCACGTTTTATTATCCAATAAATGTTAGTGGTTAAGAATACAAATGTTTAATAAAAATGGAATGGGTCATTTTTGACCCACTCCCGCCGTTCTAGAGAGTATCAAAAACACCGCCGTTCTAGTGTTAAGACAAGATAAAAACAAGAATTTTTGGAATGATTTTAAAAAATGAATCAAAAGGGATTGTTATCTTGGCCAAGAATTAGTTTTTTGGATCAGGAGCCACAAAATTTTTAAACAACCCCTAATCCTTTTTTTTTTTTTTTTTTTTTTTTTTTTTTTTTTTTTTTTTAAGGAATACCCACATTATACTGAGTTAAGTAATAGTTTGGCTTTGGTTAAACTATACCTAAGTATGCAATTCTCCTGATATAAAGCGTACAAGAAAAATTTTGAAATATATTGGATCTTCTGATGCATTTTTGAATTTGGATATAGCGAAGAACTGCCCGGGTTGCTGAAAAAGCAGTGTTGAAGACAGGGGAAAAGAACAACGATGAAGACAATTAAAAGAGAGAAAAGAAAGTAATGAGAATTGTCTGAAAAGAAATAGTCTTATGAAGAATGTGATAAGTGGTATGGTAGAAGAAAGAAAAGGTTTTTCAGTGGATAATTCATACTTTAAACTGAAGACAATGGTGAGGAACACAATGCACAAAAACTTCTTAATTTGTAACACGTGGCCTGACAATGATTGCACAATATCATGATGCTACTGGATAATAGTTAATAACCAACTAATATTACAATTGTTTTTGCACATATCTCAACACTTTCAGAGCCAACCATAAAACTATTCCTGCAAACCATTTAATAGAATTGTGAGGCTGATGCAAAATCTCTGTAGCCCATTTAATCTGATTTGCTACGTAACCACATACTATTTACAGTGTTTCTAAGGTCATATGTTATCAAGACTTAACAGTATTCAGCAGATAGATTCAACTAGACTGTTACAAGGTACTAGGCTGATTTCTGTACATTCAACGCTACACTATGCTCGTAAACTCTTTATATTCTGCTTATTGATCAACTAGCTAAGCCTACTTTATATACTAATTCAAAATTACAAAGCAACTAATAGAGAGTTTTACAAGTGATGATATTGATTCAATGTAAGACGCCACAATTAAGTAAACATTTTTGTCAACAATCAATTTTTGAAATTACTTCAGATCAACTAGAATGAAGTTATAGAAAAATAAAAGAAAATGATACCTAACTGAATCATGACTTATTTCCGTGAAATATTAAAAGTGACTTTGTGTTGCTAAGGGAAACACGTTGCGCTTGTTCTACAATGAATTAATTCTTAGTTTTTCAGTACGTCTACGCACTAATACTTTAGTTTTTTGGACAAAATACATGTACACAAAATACGCTGTGAATACAATATGCAGTAACTGTTAAATCTTGAATCTGTCTCCACTTCAGAATCCTCAGAGGATCCCACAATTATTTTTTCCAGCTACTATATGGGATAAGACTACAACGCTAAGAACATTTAGATAAAAAGTGGTTTAAAGTAGCTAAGAATGATCCAAATGATCCAAAGCATTAGCAGAATCGTCCTCCCCGCTGGTCTATTGATTAGCGCGCATGCCTTTGGTTCAAGTGATCCTGGGTTCATTTCTGGTGGGCGAGCAATAAAAAATTAATCGCATTACGCGGTTCGGATTTCACCTTAAATTTGTATGTCTTCGCTTTATATAGTTTCGGTACTGTAAAGGATCTCTAAAGTTTAATAAATAAATAAAGTCCTCTTCTTCGCCCGGTAGAACGTAGGGCCTACAAAACTATTTGCCATTGGGCACAGTGAAAAGGTAATGCACGTTCTAATTCATATAAATTCTTTTTTCTCCTCCTATCCATCCAAGGTCGTCCATAAATAACATTTTCTGAAGTCGGTTTAAATAACTTATCACTTTTTAACCCGAAAAGGCAGACTTATCCCACAGAAAGTTAGGCAACTAAATGAAGAGTTGAGTTGAGTTTTAGTTTAGCGTCCCTTTGAGCAGCGAGGCTATATGAGACGTGGACCTACTGATTAACGTGGAATCCGAACTATATGAGCTCCCGCTGGGAATCGAATCCGGGTCTCCCACGCCAAAGGTGTGTACGCTAACCGCTTAGCCACGAGGGAGCTCCACTAAATGAAGAACAGAGGTGTAGATACATCATTAAATAAATACAGTATACCTGTACTGTATGATATTTGTTTCCGATTTTATTATTATGAAATGTAATCTGTTTTAGTGGTAACATGTTTATATACATAACTTTTAGTTAGTGAAATCCTTACTAATCTCAAGATGTCATCCACTGTCAAGATATGTCTTCTAAATATACAAAATATTTCCTTTTGTTGTCTTCGATTTAATTCTGGCTTAAGCAGGAAACAGTAATATTATGTATTATATATATAGTAACTAGGAAACTATTCCTGGTGTGAAATTTTCTGAAAACATTAAAAAAAATAGGTATTTGACTGACTGTGAAAACTGTTCAACTTTAGAAAAGTTCACAACCGCTACTTTACTTCTTGTGCAGTCATTTAACAAATGTGAATATGCTTGAGGAGAAAAAAAAAAAAAAACAACATGCAAAGATATTTAAGAAATCCTTTTGAAGATTTCAATGATACTCTTTGCCTGGTGCTATCTAATTTTGGCATTCAGTTCTAAACCACTTGATTACTTCACCGCAAAACCACGACTCACTCTGGCAACCTTTGCAGAGCCCCGTCACACACAGCCGCGTCCTCCGTCACGTCTCATTTCGCAAGCCTTCTAACTACACTACGTAATCAACTTCTCACTCTGTTCTAAGTGCGTCCAACAGAAAAAAGCAGTGCAATTACTTCTACGCATAACTTAGACATTTTTTTTTTCAATTCATATCCAACTTACTGTTCGTGAAAAGAAGGGCGTGGCGAAGATGGGGTAGAAAAGGTGTTGCCAGGCTTCTATCTGGTAAACAGTTGTCTCCAAAACGGCGTTGAATCTCACACAGTGCACTCAAGATCCCTACAGAAGGCGGAAAAAAAGCAAGTCCCCAATCAAACGATTTTTACTCCGAAATAGGTTATAGATGTTAGATGTCAGCGTAGTATTCGCCTCCATATTTAGAATTACTGTACTTACAAGTGCTAATTAACGTACGGTTAGTGGCGTACTTGGGGTGGGGCTGGAAGTGAATGAGCCATGAACATTTTTGAAGAAAGTGCCTCTGAAATGCATATTATAACTTAGTTCTAATAATACAAAATCTACTGAATTCTCTTTTAGGTTCTTACTAGGCTTTAATTAATTATATTTCTAAACCTAATGTATTTTAAAGAGAAGTTTTAAGATATAGTATTCGGAGCCTTTCTACAGTAGAACGCAAACAATTTATATATTTTTTAAAGGTGTTACCGTCTATTTAAAAAATACAGTTGTCTTATTTGAGGGACTCACAAAAATACTGAGTATATTTGAGAATTTCGAGAGGAGCTGTACTTCTAATGACCCCGATTTGAGTATGGCTTTGAATTAGGCTGGAAACAAGTCAATAATGGTAATCCAGATCTGAAACAAAACCTAGGGTGATTCCAGTCAGAACTGTTAACCACGAGATTCGAACCCTCAAAGTTGCAGACCACAAAGAATGTTCTCTTTTGTTCACTTGTAAACTGATCTTGACGATATCAAATACTTAAGGGCACAATTTCGTGTCTGCCATGAATAGGGGCTACTACTCAAATCAATATATTATCGTTAACTTTTCGTATGTAATTGTAAATTTAGCGGAAGCCCTCAACGAACCTGAGACTACAAAATGTTGTTTCTACTTTGGAACTAAAATGTTACAATGATCTTCTTCATACTACTACTGAATATAAATAAAATTAGAAAGAATACAGGAAAATTGACCATAGCTAACGGAACCCTGCAATAAAAATAAGTGGTACCTGTTATTCCGCAACTTCTAGCACTTAATTCTTTAAATCTATATAAAGTGAATATAGCCTATGTTAATACTACTCACTAGTTGCAGTTCAATTTTTAAACAATTTAGTGTTAACTATCCTTATAATTCATTCATTCACTTCTGACCTAATACTTGCATGGATGTCATATGCAACCCAATTGAAATAATCTAGACACCTGCCTCTCTGAAAAGCTCCACTATTGTTGCGCGGAAATTGAACTAACAAAAATAAGGTTTCAATACTGCAGATATTTACTACAAAATGTCGAATAAAATGTTCCATATACGGCTGCCAAGTGATTTTAAATGAAGTCAGAAATACTGCACTCGTTTACAAACGCATTTTCATGTTTGTAATCATTTTTCAGAAGTACTTCGAAACTCTTTACATAATTCAAAATTGTGTCATTTTAAAATAACCTAAATTAACTAGTAACTCACCTAAAACAGACCAACTAAGCCGAAGAACGTTCAAGTTCATTATTATAAATACTCATATATCTCACCAAAGGTCAAAGCACATTGCATCTATTTTAACGGTATAAAAGGAGTTTCTTACATGATAGGTGACAGTTAATACTTCAACTTTCGTGACGACTTTTCCCACTTCCTTCATAAAATAACATTTTCTTATAAATTACTCAGAAAATTCGATCTGTGCTGATAAGCAATGACGCATATATTGACACATCCAAACCGATTTGCTTCTGTTCTATTGGAACTCAATTTTCCACCAATGAATCATCACAGAAAATACAAGGATCTTCTATTTTATAGCAGCCACTTCATTGAAACGTTCACGTCTACTAGGCCCATTCTCGATACTAATTGCAAAAACCAAATCTTCGAATTTAAGTTGCACTCCTCTTATTATATTGAGAACATTGAAATAATAAATCAGTATTTATCATGTGCCTTCAAATGCATTAAGAAGTTAAGCAAAGTATACATATAAATACACAAGCCTTGGTATTCCATGTGGTCATACTAGCAAACGCCCCTATGTTATTGCGGGCAATATTATGCATTCCTCCTACAGAGTACCGATGAACTTGGAAGTCTCACATGGAATCCGAATAGCTCGTATGGGCATTTTACTAAACCAACTCCCATTCCTTTTCCTTTCTTCCCTTCTAGGCCATATATAAACGTTGATATACGATTTAATTGTTTGAAGTGACGAGTCCAAATACCAAATTTAAAGATTTTTGAGATATGGGCATGTTATTATAATAATTGTAAACAGCATCCCTCTTTACATGCCGAATTTTCAAATATCCTTCTTCAGTGCTATCTTACGTCACAGATGCCATGCACTGTCCAAATTTTAAGTTTCTAGCTCAAACAGTTTGGCGCAGAGGAGTCAGTCAGAACTACTACTTTTATCTACAGACTGTAATCCTACACCCTTTCCCTTCCTAACCGTTTTCTTTACTTCTACATCAAATATGCAAAACGCTTAAACATGTGTCTAATTATTCTAAAGTCTAAATATCAAATTTCATGTCTCTTCCTTTCGGAGACTTCGAGATGTGGACATTTTATAACATATTGCCCGCCCTTTTTCCTTCCTACTTATTTTTCTTTTTCTTATATGTGAAATACCAATAATCGCTGAAACACGTTCCTAATTATTTAAAATGAGAAGTCCAAAGATTAAATTTCATATCTCTAACCTTCAGATATTTCGAGATGTGAGCATTTTAATGTAATAATTGCCACCTCTAATCCCTCTTGTGTCGCCGAGTTTCCAAAAATCTTTCCTCTGAATAAATCCTATGTGCTGATAAAATATGAAATTCTCAATTTAAGGGATCTGGCCTGGGCGTAGATCAATCTGTCAGTCACTCAATACTTCTTTCATACAGAGATAATTCACTAACATTTCATTTTCGCTACTAGTATCCAAAAAAAAAAAAAAAAAAAAAAAAAAAAAAAAAAAGTTACTCGGAAAAGACTATGAGAAAGAAGCAAAATGTTATTTAAAAAAAAAAAAATCATTGTGACAACGCTTGCATTTATTCTATAAAATACATAAGACAGACAGTCATTTAACAAAAATACACTAAAAGGTTGATTAATTAGTTGTTTCAACGCCTTTTTCAGCACCGAGGCTATACAAGACGTGACTTACAAATTAAAGTGGGATTCAAACTACTCAAAGGTTCATATTCGAGGAAAGTAAACCAGCAAGGGTCGACCTCTGGACCATGCGCATAAAAAATACGCACGACAACCTTGAGGAAATGCACGAAGCAAATGCGAAGTAAGACGTATGCATTAACCCTTTCGAGACAGGCGCGACACAAACATATAAACCTCTAACTTGTTCCTAAAGGGTTAATGTATATTTTCTTACATTTTCTTCACATACTTTGTACATTTTGTGCTTAAAGTATCCTCTCTAATTTTCAATGCAAAGACTACATCTTCAGAAAATAGAGCTGGAGTTAGCCTATAAACCACTAAGCTGGATATCGCAGGACATCTCTCTCTGTCTCTTTCGTGGAAGGGTTCGGGGGCACGGTGATTGAGTGGCAGAGAGTACTTACCTCTGGTGCATAGGGTTCGTGGTTCGATCCCCGACCAAGTAAATTTATAGTGGGCAATAACGTGTTCGTGGGTTTTCTCTGGGTATTTACGTTTCCTCCTGCATTCTCATTTTACCAATTGTTCCACCATTCACTTACCTTAATCATCCGTCTCCTTTACCCTAAAGGGCTTAAGTATGGAACATTAAATTGAAAGATGTCATTTCTCTCGTGGGTTCAAATCCGCTAAATGCTCAAGTGTGTGTTGTCCTTCCAGAATTCACCCTCCTTTCCCATCGTCTCCTTTTAATTGATGGGCAGTATCATGGGATGTAAAATAAAATGAGCAGAAGTAGCACGTGTACATCGAGAGAAGGAGTTTTGATGCATTGCATGGTATTTTCTCAATATTTAAACCAACAACCGGAAATGGGTAGATCTCTACTACTTCCCGTTTCAGTGAAGAAATTGTTGTGCAGGTGGAATATTTGCTTGGGATGCAAGAAACCGCTTTTCGCTATCTATTACCGTTTTCATTCTATAGCAATGTACGTTGAACCCGGAAATGATTGATTCCTGCCGCTTCCGGTAGATGGATCATCTCCATTAAGGAACTAGATTCCTAACTTCTTATTCTCTACATCAGGGGGTGGCCAATCTTCTTAAATTTGAGAGTTACTTTTATTTCAGATCACTGGCCCGCTAGAGAAAACTATAAAAAAAAAAAAAAAACAACAATGATCGATACAACCAGTATCACATATAGACCACCGCGGGCTACATCTTTGATATTTTTCCCTTCCGGATAGACAGATATATAAACAAACTTTTTCAAAGTTAGAAAAAAACAAGCACAAAAGGGAGAAATTTTCTTGGGACAAAAAGTTTTCGAATTTTGTCGTAATATTTTTTTAAAGTTCCAAATATCAAAATTTTCTTTCAACAAATTTGATCTTTCATTATCCCCCTTATTGGACAATCATTGATGTGAGATTTGGTGACCCAGTAGGCCATTCTACTCTCAAATGCAGCTTATTCATGAAAACATGTTCTTCTGTTGAGAAATTCCAGTACTTCAAGTTATCCAACAATCGGGTTATCGTGGTTCGAACCCCCGCCAACTGAAGTTCTAATGGGCAACATAGTGTCTGTAGGTTTTCTCGGGGTACTCCTGTTTCTTTTCTCATTACGCCATTCTATCATCGTTCACTTGCCTAATAGTCTCCCTTACCTTCAAAGGCATAATCGTGGGACGTTAAACTGAATATATATATATATATATATATATATATATATATATATATATATATATATATATAACCTTTTTAGAACACCCAATGTATAAAGTTTGTTGCCTCATATTATCGTTTCTGCTCTATGGAAATCAATATTGGAACCAAAAGTAGCATATTTCTATCATTAACGACTGTAATACAGGGATGAAGTAGATGGAACCCTTATTGGCACTGAATACTTATGAAACACCTGCTTCTTGAGGTATCTATTAGTTATTGCACTATGTCCATTGGTGTTGAAATCGGAAATGGTAGAAATTTAACCGCTTCATGTTATACGGTAATACAGGGATGAAGTTCGATACAAAACGTTCTTGGGAGGAAAAGCTCGGTCCTATTGTTTATGCTCTATAGAGATCAATACAAAAACCAGGAATGCCCTTCTGGTTTGAGCAGAGGCTTATGGAGAAGTGGATCCTATTCTCGGAACATGAATCGATTTAAAAAAAAAATAAAAAAAAAAAACTTGATTATACTGTATGTTAAGAGACGAACAGACTTATCACTATGCATAGCATAGTTTGGAAGTCTTAAAACAAAAAATACAAAACAACTATCCAAATTTCAAAACTGTACTACGTTTTGCATGACATTCGGAGCTAATCGGATATTCAAGTGTAATTGTCTATCTAAATTGAAGTATAGGTTGACACTATAGGAATATTCGAATCATTTACGTATTCAGTGAGCTTGTAATTCAGCTTACGAATGATGTTGGAAGTTAGTTTTCTGGATTTCTCCCCTCGAGAACCAAAGGGGCTGATGGGAAGGAAATATCCACGCGCAGCATCAGTTCAGTGTAGTCAACTGTCTTTTTTTTTTTTTTTTTTTTTTTAATCCTTTATGAAACCGCTTGCAGAATTGAAGTCGCGCTACGCTTTTCGCGATTTCTATATCTTTGTATATTAACAAATATTAAAAAAAAAAAAAAAAAAAGAGAGAGAGAGAGAGAGAAAAGTTTAAAATTAACAGCAACAAATCCTGCTTACACTTCTATTGGCAGTCCTGTGTCCTGCTACTCAGAACATGTTTGCATTGCACCTGTTTCCGATAGTGCTTGAGAGCCCACTACAGCCATCTAGTGAGCATAATATTGCCACCTACCGACATAATTCAGTACTATATCTGATTGCACGAATCTACTATAAATATTACCTATTGTTTCAGCTCCGAGAAAACAAAAAGAGAAAACCATACAATTAATGTTCTGATGTTGCAATGCTACAAAGAAAGAAAAAAATATTAACTAAAGCAAACAAATACTGCTTCTCAACTGAGTACACATTCTATTATACGAGTGTTCTAAATTTTATTCATTAAATTATTTTTCTAAAATTGAAAATTGTTTTGGTCAGGCAATATTTTTAGACATAACCAGAGTTGAATTTAGGTAGGTTCCGAGTGGTAATACTTCTATAGTAGAATATTTACAGGACACATCGCCTCCCCTCCTACAGAATAATTCGTATCCCTTTCCTTTGGTTAAACATATCTAAATTACTCACCACAATATGTATACACAGCAAATTTCATAATGCAAGAAAAAGCACATTAAAAACTGTCTGGAATAAAGGCGGAAGGGAAATAGCTCTATCATTCTGTATAAAGGTCACATCAACAAGTCTGTTAAAAAAAAAAAAAAAACGAATCAAGTTTGTAAAGTGTACTTAATTTGACGTCTAACAAATTATGTCCTTTACGAGAAAGGAAACGGTTAATGGAAGTAAATGACTGTGAAATCGTGAAGTAAATGAATATTCGTACCCACAAGAAACGGGAATGGTGGAAACTTCATAACAACGAAATACATAATTTATACGGTTTACCAAACATTGTTAGGGTCGTCAAATCTAGGAGGTTCAAGTGGGTAGGCAATGTAGCCAGATGGAAGAAAGTAGGCACTCTTTGAAGATAGACTATTAACTGGAAGTCCAATCGGAAAACGACCATTAGGAAGACCTCGGTGCAGATGGGAGGACAATATGATGGATTTTGCAGAATATGAGTACAAAATAGAAACTGGGTTTAGTTGGTTAAGGACAGAAATCAATGAAGAGCATTTGTAAGCGCGGCATTGAACCTCCGGGTTCCATAGGCCATAGAGTTAGTTTTAATTAATTATTAGATGATGAACTAATTTGGTGGAATGAGAATGTGGGAGGAAACAGGATAAATTTTAACAAAACCCACGGACATAATTTTGCCCACCACAAACTCATATGACCTGGAATCGCACTTTGATAAGCATTGTCGCAGTATTACTTCGGGTGACATGCATTTCTCAACTGTTAAATTATACTTTTAAACTCCCTAATCTTCCAGCTATCCAATTATAGTTTCAGAATTCGTCCGCCAAAAAACAACACCCCCGATTAAAAATCGAACACATCATGTCTCCAAATTTAACATAATTTAGGTTGATTGATACGGTACAATAATTTGTAAGCAAAAATAAAAACCTTATAGGGTTCGTACATATTTTGCAGGACGCATGATAAACGACTCATCAAAACTAGTAGTCTCTTGTATGTATCAACTCGAAGTTTGATTTCTGAAAACGAAGCTACTGAGATATCCAGATTGATTAAACATGGCTACAGAAAACAATACCCTCGAGACTAATGAATATAGTAAAAGAGAGACGTTCGTTTTAAGTTATATAAATACTGGCAACCATCTTTTTAGTTCATTAACTTATTTGGATAATGTTCAACCCATACAAAAAAAAAAAAAAAATAAATCTAAAATTAATCAAAGGTAACAAGTTTGAGGAAAAACTGAAGAAAAGAGGATTTAAAAAAATATTAGTAGTTGCTAACGCGCTCACCTTTGGTGCGAGTGGTCCCGGATTCAATTTTCGTTGCAGATACTCATCGAAAAAGTGTAAAAGCTTTTTTCAGGTCAGCCATCCTGAGGGAGGTTTTCCTCATTTATCCCACGCAAATGCCTGTACGATACCCAACATAATGGTTCCTGGACGCTTTCTTCCTTCCCTTTCCTCAGATAGTGTGATCACCGAGGGACATCATCCTTCATACGTGACGGTTAACATGGCCATAGATGTCGAAAGCCCAGAAATCTAATTCCTAATCCTAAAAAGACTGACAATGTTTTTTTTTTGGGGGGGGGATGGAGCACTATAGAGGTTGGAGGGGAAAAAAACAGAACTACAGTCCGTTTGATACAACTTGTGCTTTCTGACAGTTGCTTTCCTGTGTTTTTTCCTTCCTGCACGTGTTCATAACAATCAGGTAAGAAGAACTGTTTGTGTGGCAACAGCACGTTCAGCCAATTATAGTAGCTAACTTCTCTCGTGTTGCAATGCTAAGTATTCCACCCTTTCCGCACGTTGCCAATTTGAAATGAAAAAAAAATGAAATCTTTTAAGTTTTACGTCCCACGCGTATGGCGGCTAGGCTAAAGAAGACGGTGATGATGAGAAATAAATGAAATGGTGGAATGAAGAAAGTGGGAGGAAACGGGAGAACTCCGAGAAAACTCACAAGCAAGGTATTTGTCCACCACAAAGTTCACACGGCGCGAGCTGGGATCGAACCAGGGACCTCAAGCACTGGAGGAGGTGAACGCTCTACCACTGATCCACCGCGCCCCCACGTTGCCAATTTGAATATCAACAAACGCACATTATTTTAGTGGAATGCCAACTTGAGTAGTGGACCTGCTGTTTATTGAGAGCATTCTCTTTAGTTCCCTTTTGTGTCATTTAATTTTATAAAAGTGAGATTTACTTGCAGTGAATAATTTCGTGTTTCAATACACAACGCAAAAGCTGGCAACACAGCATTGAGCAGCACGTGCGCGCAGCGAGCTGTCAGAAAGGACAAGTAGTATCAATTACAGTATAAGTTACTACTTTTGGTGTATATGTGATACTATCACTGAAAACATGAAATGTGAGCAGAAAATAAAGCAAAAAAGGAATAGCAAAAGCATCTTTTAGAAAAAGAAAAAAAGAAGTGTCTTTTATGGGTCACTAAACATTTTAATGAGGATCTAGAAAAGAATGAAATGTTTGATTCAATAGTAGACCAAAGTAGTACTTTATGGAAGAATGAAGAAAAAAGGCTTGAATTTATGGATGGTATTAACGCGAAAACTGTTACGTCAGGCATACTCAAAACAGAAGTGACTGAGAGAAGACAAAATTGGAAAGTTGAACGATCCTTAAAAATTAACAACATAGAAGAGGGGAGCTAAACGACATTTGATAACGCAAGGTTAAAAAATTTCTCGAATCTCGTGGACAACACTAGTTCACCCAACTCGTAATCTCAAACACTGTTTTAGTGCTACACGATTTACAGTATACAGTACAGAATAGAATTGATGAAGTGAATATACAAATATAATATTTATCAACGTACGTAGATACTCGTCATTATACATCATACTCCAACAATAGATTTCTTTTAAATACTATTATTTTACTCTCACCTTCGTGGATCTGTTGTGGCGCGGATGGCTAATTATCACTTCTAGATTATTTTTGTAAGACATAAATGTTATACAGTACAACCTCGTTTATCCGGCTCTCCTGATAATTCGGATTAGATTTGTAGATTTTTTTTTAATGTATACATAGATAATAATTTTTAACTATGGTAGCAAGAACGTAACTAATATGCCAAGCGTTCGCTTTTTATTTTGATTAAATGTACAATTCCTCCATACATTGTACAATAAATTATAGTAATACTGTACATAAAATGCTTTTTGTCAAGCTTAAGAAAACACCTCAGTGCTTCATTCAAATG
This sequence comes from Thermobia domestica, assembly GCF_964235325.1. Classification (NCBI taxonomy): domain Eukaryota; kingdom Metazoa; phylum Arthropoda; class Insecta; order Zygentoma; family Lepismatidae; genus Thermobia; species Thermobia domestica. Next base: position 25,017,975 of record NC_137468.1, on the reverse strand, counting down.
CCATGTGTGTTTGAAATGGAAGACACTGGATCAATTCTCTGTTAAGAAATTATGTGAAAATTATCCTAATGCACAGTAGATCTGCTTATTTAAGGATTTGTTTCGATTATTATCCATATTTTCCGGATTGCCTTCAGTCCCAGTTAGGCCGGATAAACGAGGTTGTACTGTACATAAATTACAAAACGACACACGAGAAAAACCTTATTTCTTGTCTCGTGGGGAACACTAGATTTGGGAGGAAGAGAAAAAGGTTTACTTCTACAAATGCACATAGTTTTTCAAAGTGAAATGGTAGCCATTAAACAGAAAAATATAACTCGTGTATATTTGTATATTTCTAAAAATTGTGTTATTTCAGGCATTTAAACAGTTAAAATAAGTATTTCAATATAAATGATATTGCACCAGAATATAATTCTGATCGTTGGCAACCTATAAAAAGCGTACAGTTGTTGAAACAATATCTAGTATAGTTTAACTTTTGGGTCACACACACGAGAACAAGGAAGCCCACAACAAAATGTCTCGTCCTAACGGTTTTATTTTTATTTTTCAAATACGTTCAGATGAGCATAATTGTATACGTATCTCTCTTTCTTAATTGCCTTCTGTTTCTTCTGGTTATTCACAGTTATTTCTTAACTTCTGAATCTCTTTTTATTTCAGGATTTAATGAATGAAGACGACTTACTTTACTCTCAATGTTGAGGTATGGACTTTCGCAAAGAGCATTATGGGACTTCCACAACCCGAATCTCGTGCCTTTGCTAATCTCGCTTCGCTGCCTCTTCTCAAGGACAGCCTGCTGACACTTTGATGAGAATCTTTCTTACATTCACTGTGAATTATGCTACCCTTGCATTCAGCATGATTAAAACACAAGAACAAGTACGAGAAGTAAATAACATCTTGACTCTATACTGCTTTCATTTAGCTTAACAACTAGTACGAGAGAATTTAAATTATTCATTTACAGCAGTGGCGGTTGGTTGTTTTACTCTGGGTGTTGTAATGTTAAAAAGCGAAAAGGAGCGGTCATTTCTCGACTTTACTTAGAAAACAACGAAATACTAAACATTCTGCAGTCAACATACTAAATGAAAGTTGTCTTGCAGGCTGGAGCGCCCGACAAGGATTTTTTTATATATAAAATAGTAATTAAATTATATTATCATCATTGAACACGTACATATATTTTATGTTCATTCTCTTCAAAATCTTGGAACTCTTTCTTCCACATCCAATACCCTTGTGGAAAGTAATGGAATCAAACTTCAATTTGCAGCAAAGTCGAATTTTTGCAGCTTCTAATTTATTGTCCGTTTTATTTTGTTTGTTTCAGAAGTTAAAAAAATGTTTCTAAAACGTCTTGTGGGTGGGTTCTGATGCATTCAACATTGTTATTGTCTGAAAAGGCTCACTGTCTTCTTTCATGTTACATTTTTATATTTAAAACGTTGTATGGATACCAGTCCAAGAAACATTTTGCTAACCAACGAAAGATTGTTGCTATCCAAAGTACTGTGAAATGTTTAACCTCAAGACGGTGTCGTTGAGTTTTTTCACGTATGAAAGGGAAATGCGGTTAAAAATACGCAACAACTGCTAAAGATGACTCTTACTCGTTACGAGCAAATAAAATTGGTCCACATAATTAAAACAAGTTTTGACCTTCAAAAAGATCCTGCTCGAGAAGGAAGTCAATGTTCTTAACCATCCCTCGACGTTTGTTGGAAGGTGGCAGCAAGGTAGACAGGTTATTTTTTTAAAAAATACTGAAAAGGCCATAATGGAGAAACGTCTAAAATGGTAAGAAAATACAGAAATTGAACAAAGGACGATTGGAGAAAGTGTTGTCCTCTGGTAAGAGCCACTTTTTGGTCAAAGGTTGCGAGGGTTCAACACAGTCGTCAGGCGACAAAGCATTTCACCGAAACATACACATCAAAAGTAGAACACCCACGATAGACGATGTTTAGGGATGCTTTTGCTTCAGTGGGCTAGGAATCCATTTAAGTTAAGTTCAGCGCTCCTTTCAGCAGCGAGGCTATATGAGATGGGGACCTGCAGCTTAACATGAAATCCGAACATGAGCTCCTGTCGGGAATCGAACTCGGGAGCTGAAAGTCAGGAACGGTTCTCCAATGAAAGGATGATGAACAGTAATAGATATAAAATGTGCTTCTAGTCTAGAATGGCTTCAGAACCCAATACGCTTCAACGGGATGGATCTGCCATCTTCCAGCAAGACTTAGTCAAATAATTTTTCGAAGAGGTGGAGGTGAACGTCTTAGACTGGCCTGGAACCTTACCGAATTCGAAACCCGTTCGAAAATTTGTGATTTGTTTATAAGAATAAAATCAGTAGTGAGGACTGCATAACAAAAGACAAACTTATTTCCGTTCTAAATAAGTGTGGTTCCATAATAATGCACGCAGGCCAAAGTGCAAAAATATTGTTGACTCAGTGTCACAGAGATTACAACTGTTTATTATGTCAAAGGTACACATCTATGCATATGTAAATTTGTTTTATGTGAATATATGATCCACAGCACAAAATGTCGTTTATTTTATTAATTTGCACAAGGATGTATGAAGCCACATTTGTCTCCTAAAAGATGCACATTTTATATTTCTCCATTTATATTTATAAATGGGAAACCAAAGATCTGTTTTTGCTGTGAAAATAGTTATGCGTATTTCATTCACGATTATTTAGGAATCAAAACTATGCTCTTCCAAATACAGATTCACGTAGTCATTTATTACTGTAAAGTTCCACACGTATCTATTATACTTGACAATGCATCTATAAGTCCTAGATTCAGGATTGAAAAAAAAAAAAACAATTAAGATTATTGTCTGTTTGAGATTTGTTGTCTCCTGAACGGACGGACACACAAACAGACAGGATAAGTATATGGAGTTTTGGTTGCATAAACCAAATTATTTTAAAATCATATGTTAAGCTTAATTGCAATTAAGAAACTAGTATCGAAGTCTTGGAAAGCACACACTGTAAAATTAAGCAGATATCTAAATTTTACATTACCACAGTGATTCCCAGCTGATGTGTCGCGAAATTTTACAATTTAAAAATTATAACGCATATAATGATTAAGTTAAAATAAACTTTCAGACAAACTTGTGTGCCTTCAGTTGCAAGAACAATGTTCGGTACAACATAGAGTCAGTACTATATAGAAACCATCATAATTTAATATTCTTGTTAATAAAAATCAAATAAGTGTGACGCGTATCGCAGACGTTTAGTAACGTGTATCGCCACTCTAAAAGAGTGGGGACCACATTATAACCAAGTATCAAGTATTCGGACAATATTGAAGTATACAAACACGGGTGTCATCTACTTCCAGTCCATAATTTTAAGACAAGATGGTTCTGGTTATTAAATCATATTCCCTTTAGTATATGAAAAATTGATTTGTAGAATCTGTGTAACTGGATATATGGCATAACAGTCATTAAATTTATTGTGAAACAATGTTGCGTTAAATTAAATTAGAGAGATAAAATAAAAACCTTCCCCCGAGGAAACCTAAGTGATTTCCCCTACTGCCCCTCCCCCCCTGACCGCGGAGAACAGATAAACCATAAGCACGGCTGCCGCCGCGAACTATTCCAAATGTCAGTGGACTCCCTCGCACTTCGCATTCCACCCAATGACTTCGTGTGTTCCGTCACGCTTTAGTCTCCGCCCACCGCATTCACGTGACGACAGCGCCAAAGGCTGTTGGCGGAAGTTACGGATGAATGTTCCAAGAGCTGCGGATGCAGCCAGCATCTCACTCAACCAGCGGAGGAAAAAAAAAAAAAAAACACTCCTCCCAAGCTTCCACTCCATCAGCGTTGCCAACAACTACAAAACTTGAGCACAATAATACACTACAACATAATTAGACGATGAATAACTGAATATTAAGGAAGGTCATTCTAGGTTATTTCTTTACTCTCGGATTTCAGAAAAATAATAATTTTTTTCTGAATGTCCCGTGGAGGTACCTTTGCGGCTAAATAACAACACTATAAATGCAGTACTTACGAATCGTTTACGTTCTAATCGCGATGCGCCCCTCGCACCTGGCGGTGCCCTATCCGAAATTGTCGCCGCCTTCGACAGTTCGCATCAGAAGCTGTCGATTCTCTTTAGACTCCAATCCTCCAACAAACGCAAAGCTTCATTATGCACTAAATTCTAACTTGTTTATAATATGATACTTTTGAATGAAATTTGTTTAAAGTACCTGTACTGTACTACGCGTACAAACTACGACCTAGCCATTGTTAGCATACGGAATTATGAGAATTCAGATCTCAGCTCTGGTTGCCAGCACCTCTATTGGATAAAACGGAAACTACAACATGATCTTCGTGTGTAGATTTTGTAGATTTCTCTTTTACCTGAGTCGATGGCGATGACAGTGCATAGCCTATTACATAGTAGATAAGAAAGAGGAAGAATGTTTCGAAAAAATCAATGACATGACGTTTCAACAACGAATTCAGTGGCCTCGCGTAGCGTAATCACCAATGCTCTCGCCTTTGGAGCGAGCGCTCCAAGGTTCCACTCTCGGTGGGGATACTCGGTCGAAAAAGTGGGTCACAGTGTGTTCGCCGAGGGACACCATCTCACATACGTGACGGACTAACATCATCATAACTCCCAAAAGCCCAGAAATCTAATTCCTAATACTAACCAACCATGAACACCTGACTACAACAGAAACAGCGAACCCTCACAACCACAAGTAATAACTTGGAATTTTGCATAGACTCTACAAGTACATTCCTGAAGCTCTCACAAAACAACAACAATCAATATTGTTGTTTGTTGATGTTTAGCATATCTATTCAGCACCGCGGCTATATAAGACATTGACCTACAGTTTAAAGATGGAATCTGAAAAACCGCAGTGTTCAAATTTCAAGGCCATCCCACCGAAAATCGAATCCAGGACCCGATGTACCAAGAAGTTTAATTCCACATGTTTTATTTATTTACTTTGTCTTCTAGATCAGAAACCTAAAATGACCTTGACCTCCTCAAAATAATAAGTCTCAAATTCGGTCCAGGGCCGGAGTTGGAACATGCTGTATAGAAACTGAAATTCATAAGACTATTTTAAATAATTTGTCGGTCAACTCATTCCTATAGTAGTTTAGAACTATGAATGCAGTTTTGTTTGTTTGTTTATAGGAATATTAAAATTCAATCTGCAAGTTATGTCCTTGCCAAGGAACATGGACCGCCATCAGTGACCCTGAGTTCCACAGCTGGTGGATATACACATATGTTGACATAAGTGGAGTTACCTAAGTTAAGGTGTAAAAATAAAACTCCATTCTAAAAAAAGAGAAAAAATACGTAATACGGCTAAGAGCGTATGCATTCACAACGGCATTAAAATTGGTTTAAATTTACTATTACTTCCGGTTTCAATACTGGTTTTCACAGAGCAAAAACGGTACAAAATTCGAAAAGCGATTTTTTGACAGATTCAGCGGCCAAGAATGAGTTTTGTCTCCCTCCACTTTCATCTATGTACTCAAACCGAAAGAAGTCAAAATTTACGATTTCTGATTACAACACTGATTACATAATGAGTAAAACGGAAATAGATAATGACCAATAGGATCTGACATGGAATCAGAACCACAGGAATATGTTTATTCCTCTATTGCAACCGGAAATAACATCAATTAGCACTTCCGGTTTTAATATTAAATCAATAGAGCAAAAGCAGTAAGTGATAGGGAGTAATATTTTTATATCTGTAGTGTATTATATATATACAGAAGGGCGGATCCAGGATATGATCAAGGGAGGGGCTAAACCATATTTTCCCGTTTTATCCAGTGTAAAGCACGATTGAAGCCCATTTTATCCAGTATATACCTGAGCGTCAAGGGGGTCTATAGCCCCTACAGCCTCCCCTTAGATCCGCCACTGTATTATATATCTTTCGGGCAACAGATTCTATCTTTGATCTTATTCCTCTATTTAAGCAATTATAAATGTACTACAATGTATAATGAACTCGTGTAGTGTACCTTGGGTGCGAGCGGTCTCGGGTTCGATTCCCGGTGCAGACACTCGGTCGAAAAAGTGTAAGAGCTTTTTGAGGCCAGCCATCTTGAATGAGGTTTTCCGTAATTTCCTTCATTCACACGAAGCAAATGCCGAAATGGTACCTAACGTAATGGTCTCAGGCCGCTTCCTTCATTCCCCAATCCATCCTTCCTTCCGTTTCATCGGATACTGTAATCGCCGCGGGACATCATCCCTCATATCATCATCCACATGACGGGCTAAATCGCCTTAGATGCCGGCAGCCGAGAAATTAATTGCTAATACTAATTCGCATAGTGTGGAAGTCTACCGTAGCTTCACAATGTGAAATAGCTTGTTAGTAGTAGTAGTAGTACAGAATAATAATACAATTATGTTCAAAATTGCAAATGGACACTAGCAAGCACGATTTTATATGCAAACATAATTTTAACGAAATGAATCGGATAAAATACATTAAATCGGTTGGCAACGCTGAACTCCATTCGCAGGTCTTCATGATCGCGAACACAAAACAAAACGAAGATTTCTCGCTCGCCAAAATGTTCAGAAAATTAGAGCGAAACTATTCATACGGAATGTTGTTTTACCACTCATCAATATATGTGTAAATAACGCACAGAAAAACTGTTACTTTACAAATGTCAATTAACTAGCATTAACAACTTTGTTTAATGCCTCATTCACTTAAATAAACTTAATACGATATAATCTTTATGTTACATTCAGACAATAAATTTTGTTTGTTTTTTGTTGTTTTCTGAAACATGCTATTAGAAAAACGGTTGCGACTCGATAAAATCACGGCGCCCGTTAAAGAATTTGCAAACCAACGAATTAACTAAACGTTATGTTAGGTTAGGTGGAGTTTTCCTATTTACTTACTTTATCAGTCATTATCCATAGTAGAATTCCATAAGATGCTCCTAGCCAGATATGCATAGTATAAATGGCGTCGACAACCATTTACAGATGTCTCAGAACTAGATGCAAGAGTTCAGGAAAGAAAACAGGCTTTTAAAAAATTTTTTACTGCTTTTTTTCTGGGAAATTTTGGACTTTTTAAAAATATTTAAGTTTTAATGAACAAAGAACAGTAAGTTCCACCTTTCTTTTACCATTATAAAACGAAAAAGTCATTTAATTACTGTACTCTGAAGAAAAATATGAATACATTCCTTAGCCTCGGTGCATGAACATGGAACTTTATTAAAAAAAAAAAAAAAAAAAAAAAAAGCAATTAGCAATAACTGTTTTGAAAATGTAAAAAATTTCGTGAAACAAAATATCGTTTAATATTTGTCAATGAACTGAAAATTGATTATTATTTACGGATACACTAAAACTTCATTAATATGTATTGATGCTATTAAAATTTGAAGATCAGCAAGTTAAAGACGTTACCCGCGACACTTTTGACACGATCTAACACTAAAGAAAAAAATAATTTTGTCAATCATGAAGTTTTATTACCGTGTTAAACTAACATCATAGTTCGAATCCCAGCGGGAGATCATTTCGTTCGGATTCCACGTTAAGCTGTAGGTCCATATGTTACATAGCCTCGGAATTGAAAGGGACGGTATCTGAAGCTCAGAATAAAAGTATTTCCCGAAACAAAACGCGATGTAAGCGAAATTTTATACCTAAACAAAGATGATACTGCCTCTTCATTTATACTTTTTTTCTTCTTGCTAGTTTGAATTTTTGAATTTAGACCACTACAACAGGTGAGCACTCAGGAATTTTTGTTTGAAGCGGGGAGGGTCAATACTACAGGCCATTGCGTCTATGTAGAGTTGAATGAGTATTATTCCGCACAAGAAAAGTCGGTAAGTAATTGTAAAATATTTCCACTATTTTCAGGGGAAAAAATATAGAACTAGCTTGCTTTTATAAGAGAATGAGTACAGATAAAGTGTAAGATCAAGTTTTCATGTTATATCAATCATTTCGCTAGTAGACGAGCATAGTTTTATTAAGAAAGTGTACAAAGGTATTCTATGTTGAGTTAGAAAGTTTTGGGGGGTCCAAACCTGGTGGATCCCGTGGGTGCGTCCCTGTACTACAATATATATGATAAAACTAGCTAAAAAGCCCGTTCTTGGCACAGTTTATGGAAAGTGTTTGAATTTGAATGAGTTCTGTCCTTAGAATACGCATGGGAGATGAATTCAGACTTATTTGAATCATTATTCACATTAGCGACCCCAGAAACTATCGACTGGACTCAAATGTAGGTCGTTTTCGATTACTTTTACACGTCACCCCTTCGCGCCCTAACCCATCACCCAATGCTGATGAAGGATGAATTTGAACTTAGGTTATCTGAAGTGTCACTATTCATCTCAAGGACCGCAAAAACTGAAGTGTCTTTTGCGATACGATTATTTTTACATGCCATCCCCTTGCCCTCTTGAAAATGCACTAAAAACCTAGGATAGGTTAGAGTCCATTCATGTACTAGAAAAAGTCATCAAAACTCGTTAGTAAGAGTTAGTAAGCAAATATCGTTGCATTCATTTTTATTTATATAGATGTATAACTATCAGGCACTATGTAAGGTTAGGCAACCAACGTGACACGTATATGGTGGATTTGCATAACTTACACTTGCTGGCAACAATAAACTGCCAGGTTAAGAACCAATCAACATAGTCACCCCTGGACTGAACATACGACTCTCTTGGAAATGTACTTCCTTAATTGTAGAATGCACTACAGGAAAACAAGTGGCCCCTGAGTACGAAAATATGCGAAAAATGCAAAAAAAAAAAAAAAAAAAAAAATCAGTTTCCAGATTTAAAGGAAGTAAAGCTTTTATGAGGAAAAATCTCCGTCCAAAAAAGGCTATTTTTTGCATCTCTACTCGTACGCCTGCAAGATGATCTCATCCCCATTCCACTGTATGCATCAAAAACACTAGATGTTTGGCATTTAAGTTCAAGTGACTATACTAAAGAAAGCTGAGTATAGCAACTGAAACTGTGCTTTGTCTAAATTGTAGTTCTTGGTACTCGTCTTTCTTCCCATGTATTCGTTAATTGTGATTGTTGAGCAAACAAACTTCCGTCGACACAATGAGCTGGAATAACGTGAGTCTGTGAACTTAAGAAAAAGAACACAAACTTGAGTTAACCCGAATTAGTGAAGCGGAAAAAGAAGAAAAAAAGAATAACTTTGGGAATAGACCGGAGTTTACAAACTTAAATTCAACCATAGTAAATTAAAATGCCTTTTCCTACAAACTTTTGGACGTGCCGAATTCGAGTTATGAACATGAAGCTGACATACAATAAGGTAAATAACCTGGAATGTAAAATTCGAGTTTTAGTGGCGAAATTGACAGATACCATGAAATAAGCTCGAGTTTCGACTGAATATGTTGAATTTGAGTTAGGGAGATGAAGTTGAGACATATCACAGCGAACAATCAAGTGAGTTTAAATTGAGTGTGTTGAATTCGGACCTTAGTGGTGAAACTGACACACACCAAGCTGAAATAAGCAACGATGTACAATTAAGGCATCTAAACTCGAGTTATAGTGATGAAATACCAAGGAAAAAGAAGTCGGAGCTTAGAATGCGATCAACTTAAACTACAGCTATGAAGTTAAGACATGAAAACGTGAGATAAGCTGTACTAAAATGAAATGAAATATTTAAGTTTACGTCCCACGACTAAACCGGTTAGGTAAAAAAAGATGGTATTGAGGAGAAATGAGTGCAGTGGTGGAATGAATAGTGGGAAAAAACGGGAGAACACCGAGGAAACCACGAACATGGTGTCTGTCCACCACAAAGCCCACTTGGTGCGAGCTCGGATCGAATCAAGGCCCCCCACACATCAGAGATGAACGCTAGGCTGAAAATGTTTAACTCAAGTTATGCTAGTCAGTTAACAATAACATGGACTCGCAGTTTAGATTAAATGAACTGACCTCGAGTTATGGTGACGAGTTTAGACAGGGAAAGTAAAAGAAGCTGGATTCCAAATTGAACGTGTTAAATTAATCTTATAGTACAGGGGCTATACACAAGGGCGTCGATTCTTCTGTAAATTTGGGAGGTTCATGCAGATGCAGAAGGCATATATGAGGATTTTAAGACAAATTGCATTCAAATTATGCAAAATATCGTATATTCATAAATACAATGCGGGGGGCCCACATGAGATTTGGGGTGGCCAGGCCCCCTGTTCCTCCAGGATCGGCGCCCTTGGCTATACGCATAGCTAAGTACGGATTCCGAGTTCTAGTGATTGGTAGTTGAAGTCAATTCGCCCAGTGGTACATAATACCATCACACAGGATTTCAAACCAATTATCTCAAGTTAAAATAGAACTTTAAAAGTCTTTTGAAGTACAAGTCGCGCCATTTTAATAATAATAATAATAATCCTTTAAAACAAAACAACAGCATTTTGAAACAGTAAATACTATGTAAAGAGCGGAAAAGTGTTGGACACACGTCATTTTAATTTGCAAGTACCCATGCCCACGGCTCTTACTCTCTTTCGGGACATCACAACCAGTATGGCGAAAATCCAGAATTTAAAAATAAAGTTTATGTCTGCCCAAAAGACCTGCAAAGTCTGGCTGTTATACATTTTATTTTTACCATGTAGTTTTTGAATAAATGCAAAATCGATTTTGAGACAGACTGTATCAGTCAATGCAGGCAATAATGCTGAATTTTAACCTAACCAAACCTATGTTCGCAGGCGTTCAGCATAGTGTATTGTCAGTCACTAAAGTTTGGGAAGTAATGCTGTATTTCACAGTACTTGCTATTTCCTAGGGAACTAATGGTCTTTAAATTTTAATGTTAGTTTTTGGTTTGTAGTAATTTCGAAAACTAATAAACGAGAAAGAATGATCCCAACTTTTACTCCAAGTGCATCCAAAAGTTTTGTTATCTCAAGTACATATGAATTTCCACCTTCAGTCATGAGATGATTTTACACTGAAAATATCAATCATGGAGAGTGAAAAGGGAATTTTGAAAGAAAGGATCGTATTCAAAGGCATTTCAAACGTAGGATAAGAAAAAATTCTAAAACTTCAGTTAGGATGGCTGACAACCAGAGAGGGTTCAAGGAGGCATGAATAGCTCACACCGCATTTTCTTTCTTTTCTTTTTCTTTCTTTTTCTTTTTTTTTTACACGTACCGCCCGACAATCTTAAAGCAATTTGTTGTGATTAACAGACGAGAGTTCCACCATACAGCCTGCACGGTATGCAACCTGGAACGAACCTATGTCGTTTGGGTTGTCAACCTTACAGGTAACACTAGTTTACACAGACAGTATTACCATGTATAAAGCGTTCTGCGTAGTAATGGCGAACTCAATAAAGGTTTGCTTCTTGAAAATATATCTTACTAGTGCACTTTAAACGGTTAAAATAATCGTATATTTTGAAACTGTATTTTCTAGGGAAAACAGACACGAATTTTATACTCGAACAATTCAAATGTAATTCCAAAGCTTTCAAACTGCACATAAGCTGATTATAAATTCTAAATAGCTTACGGTCTCTTCCCCACAGCTATCCAAAAGTATGCCCAGATGATTCTGTATCAGAATGACCCACTCAGCAGGGCGAAGACAAAGACCCTAATCAAAATGGCCCCGCGACAAAAAAAAAAAAAAAAAAAAAAGACCCGGGTAAAGACGGCCCCACGGCCAAAAAGCCTGAAATCAAAGCAGGAATGAGCCTTAGTGGTTATCTGTAGCTCTTGGAAGGTTTAAGGAAGAAGCCAAATAAAGAAAATGCAATCAGAAATCGTTTCTGTTCATGATTCACAAGTTTTTAGTAGTAGATAACAAACACGGTTCTTTATTTATTTATTAATAAGTAGCTCATAACGACTGCAAATTTATGTAATCTTAAAATATAAGTCAACTGCATTTATCTTACTTGCAAACGTACTGCATGTAGTGTCGGTGAGTGTTGTACGGAAGGAAGGAGAATTGTTTCCGTGTCAGTGGTCACAATGAAGCTAAGTGAATGCGAAAGTACGCTGTTACTAATATTGTATGATTAAGCAGATTGCAAGCGAGTGTATACCGAGATGCGACAGTAATTTAAAGTTACTTTCCCCGAACGTAACCCAGTTTCTAAGTCAACGTCGAACCATTCGAAAGTTTTGCGAAAAGTGGAAGTGATACAGACCGTGAGTAATCAGGAAGGCCGAAATCGTAGCAATAAGACAGTTTCACTGGATGTGTTAAATCTTTTGTGGAAACTCCGCAAACGTCGACAACCAGCGTTCCCAACACGATGATGATATCTCACAGTTTAGTGCAACGAATTCTAGTGTGCAGAAATTTTAAATCTTAGAACGTGCGTTTAATACACGAACTGATGGCAGATGACTCGTCACCGCAGCGAGTTTTGCGAAGTAATTATGTAAAATATCGATGACACCAGTATTAACGTAAATGACGTTGTATTCTCCGATGAAACGACATTTGTGTTCAACGGTTAAGTGAACTGACATAAACAGCGTTACTGTAGATTATGAAACATCATACCCAGTATCTACAGAAACTGAATGTTCGGGTAGGATGATAGGAAACATTATTATTAATCAATTTTTTCATTGATGGCAATCTGACAGGCTAGAAGTACTTGACAGTTCTTCGTAAACAGATTCTTCCCCCATCAAGTCTCCGTATATAATTTTTGTTCGCGTTTGACTCCAACAGGACGAAGCACCGTCACACTATGGAGTGAATTTTTGACAATATTTACATAAAAACCTTTCCATAACGATGGATTTGAAGGTGAGATGTGATCGAATGGCCGGCAAGATCTCCCGATCTATATCTCCTGAATTACCTTCTATAGAGTACATTAAGGACAAAGTGTATAACCAAACCACACGCCCTGAAAGACTTACGGCATCGAATCGTTAAAGATACTAGAAGACTGTATGCCTCGTGATATGATACAGCAATCACTTACCATTTTTTATGACTGGGTGGCCTATTGTCAGACAATCAACGAAGCGCAAGTAAATGTAAGTAAATGTCATATTTTCTTTTTCATGTTTTGCGTAATACGCAAGTACCTGTTACTCACAGGAATATAATGAAACTCAGATAAATCTTAAATTTTTAATGTCAAATTTACCATATTCTATCATCCCACAGAAAATTAGCGATAGATGAAAAATGAATTCAGATTCTCGTTTCGGAAAAGATCCTAGTCAATATTGAGTGTCACACATATTCTTCCCACTTAAAGAATATTGTGAGATATCCAATGCAGCGGAATCCAAGTTGGCTGTCACGATGCCCACACCCCAATTCAATGCAGCTTTTGTACCAATACTCACTATAATAGTAACATTTGCTTTTCCTCCGCGCGCACGTCTCGTTATTACTGTTCTGTCCTGATACTTTTGTCTATTACATATAATGTCAAAAATAGCACACCTACCACATAAAAGAATGGTGATAAGCAAAATATTGAGTTTAGATTCTCGTTTGTATGAACTTTTAATCCTAAACTGACGTGCCAAACATACTCCTTTCTATTTAATATATATATATATATATATATATATATATATATTGTGATATCCAATATGGTGGAATCCAAAACGGCTGCCTTGATATCCACAACCTCACTCAATGCAGTTTTTGCAGCAATATACACTTACAACCTTTTCTTTTCCTTCGTCCACGTGTGTTGTTATTAAATGCCTGTCCATGTTGCCTACTTCATACAAATGTCAAACGTTGCATACCTTATCTCGTAAACGAATGGAGATTGAAAACGAGTTAACATTCTCATTTGTGGGATAATTTTAGCCCAAATTGATGTGTCAAACATACTCCTTTACATTTAAAAATATTATGTAATATCGAATATATCGTGGAATACAAGGTATCTGCCATAAAGTCCGTACCCTATTGAATGCAATTATTTTCGCATCAATAACCACCTGCAACATTTACTTTTCTCTATCCACCTGTATCATTATTACTGGCTTGCTGTAATACTTCCGATTAATCCTGTATACTGATCCACATGTACGAGGAACGTTCAGCAATTATTGTTCTCATAGATAGGCATTATCCGAAATAGATGAAATCGTACATGCAGCTAAACGTATCCTTTGAATGTTTAGAGACAAAGTTTCAGGCATGTCGGGTGTATAATCTTAACATTCTGCTTTGTTTTTCAGGTCAAAGTGAGCGACGATTGAGAAAAATGATACATCTGAAAAAAGAGCCGTCATTAAGGATTAGAGGAAGGGATTAACATCCAAGAAGATCCATTAAAACATTGGTGAATGTATTAGGTAATGGCGACTCTACATACCAAATCATTAAGAACTGGCCACGTGACTTCCGGTACGACAGTGAGAGTTGTGAACATGCATCAGGTGCAGGACAGACCATAAATGTGCATACCAGAAAACATTAAGGGACCGCGATGGCTCAGTGGTACGGCATTGATCTCTGATCATGAGGTCCTTGGTTCGATCGAGCTCGCGCCACGTGAGCTTTGTGATAGACAAACACCGTGTGCGTGAGTTTTCCCGGGGTTCTCCTTTAGCACAACCGTGGAACGTAAAACTTACAGATATTTCATTTCAAGATTTTCAGAAAACATTACCATGGTCCATGACCTGAAAATGGCTGACAGACGACTTACTATGCGAACGTTAGCTGAGGTTACTAACTTATCACTCGGTTCAATAGACAGAATTTTACATCAACACTTGGAGGTGCACAAGGTATCAGACCGATGCGTACCATGAATGTTAACCATTGATCAAAAGCGTGAACGAGTCCGTTGTTCAGACAAAGTTATTCATTCTTTGTTTCTACGACGAACAAAAATTTTTCATTCGATCATTTTACCTACTCCAACAAGAAAAGAGGGCGAGTCGTGGACAAATGTTTTGAATTGAAAATGTTTAGTAAATGAGAGAAAATTGGTTTGTTGTCAGAAGCGTCATTTTCAATTCATTATCTAGACCTTGTATGTACATTTATGCTTGTTCTGTTGAACTTGATTATCACGAGGTAAGGAGCTGAATTAGACGGATGAGTTCGAGATGAGAGGGATGTAAACCGTCAGCGAGATCAAGAGAAGGGCAGATGAAGTTAAAATCAAAATTGACACCTATGGGATTGACCGCATTTAGCACTGAATCGATGCGAAAAGTTACTTTACAGTGACATTCTTTGTAATGCTATTTAGACGGACGTCATGTAACGCATCAAACGAAAGGAAGTGGAGAAATCTAGGTCTGCTTGCAACGTTAGCTTGCGTAACAGAAAAGACGGCACGGAAACGAAAGAAGAAAAAAAAAAAAAGGTTTCATGCAACTTCTCGTAAAACAGAATTTTATAACATAGCCTTCAAGTTAACAACAAAGTTCTTTGCCCTGATGTGAAAGGAAAGAAAACAGAAGATTATTTTCCCTTGTAACCACCAATGCTGCTACGCGATCTACCTTAAACCCATACACATTACGTACATAATATGCACATACGTAGGTAGGAAAGAACCACAACATTTTTAGTCCTTTTTATAACTCAATAAATAATTAAAAAAAAAAAAAACTATACTTGTGCTATGTTCGTTAATCAAGAAATGTTTTCAAATATGTATTTTCATTATGGGATTGGGTAAGAAAATTTAAGACTTAACTGTGGACCGATTTATTTATTTCATTTAACACGTTAGCTGCCATGTGGGTCCGATCGGACCTACTGGAGTGATCTAAGAACATGTTCTTGTAGGTCCGATCGGACCCACAATTTCTAATTCGTCGAACTGACGTTAGAGTACTTGTATTGTAAAATCCTGTCTCTACTGTTAATGAACTGTAGTGTTTTTATTACACATGTAGGTTTTGGTCTTTGATGTTGATTATTAACGCCGCTAGGGACGCTAAATACCAAGTAACAAGCATTTGTTGCTTTTGTAGACCCGATGGGACCTATGTTTTGCTTTTTCAGTGACACGTTAAAAAATTTAACAATGGATTCATTATTTTTTCTAATTTATTTTCACAAGATGTCAGTGTCCCTGTCATTTGCTGAATTTTCAGAAAAGTCTAGATTACTACCTGCTATTACTAATGAGATCGAGTTCTGCGCATATTTCTTCGTTTTTCATTGCACAAAGATATTACTTATTAGCACTAAAAGCAAGATGAATATATCCACACTTCTCACTTCTGCACATGTAGTAATAAACAAATAACTTTCTAACAGAGTTGCCAGTTCAACTGTAATTTATCCCCTTGCCCATAAACAAAATATACACACGTAGGTCCGATCGGACCCCCAACTTTTATACACGCGGATTCAATACCTTGCCTTAGATTATGTTTCAATATTAAGTTTAAAAAATATGAACAAAACAAGAATAATGTAAGTAAGTATGCTTGGCACTCTACCGGTGAACAACAAAATTCACCATTGGCAGCTAACGTGTTAATATGTGATCCACGTAGTCACCTAAGTAGAAGTACATTGATGCCTTTTGATAAACTCAGGCCTTAAGCTTCTCTCGCTGACTTCTCATGAACCTCAATGAACAAGATTATAACTAACTCCTAATTTCCAAAATACGGAGCTTTCGCAGATGCTCCTTGCAATGGGCGACCAACAGTGCCGGATTTATGTATAAGCTAAACAAGCTTAGCTTAGGATCCCCACTTTCTTGGGGGCCCCAAAAAATTAAAGGAAAAGAGAACTGAATGTATAATTCCAAAATATACTGTAAGATAAAATAAATAAATAAAACAATATCTACAAACAGCTACAGTAATTTGTGCTGTGTAGGCTCTTATAATGCAAGTAATGGGGCCCACTTCTGCTAGCTTGTTTCCTAAAATATCACTCGTTTGCTCATTTCTGTATAGAGTCCCTACGTTCTGCATGGACTGGTTGCACAGTTGGACAGGCAAAGGTCCCATTACCTTCAAATTCTTAGGGCCTGATCAAACTTAAATCCGTCTCTGGCGACCAAGCACAGGAAAAGTGATTATATCCTGGTAAATGTCGAGCATAAGCAGTCATGACATTTCCAAAGATTTAAATATTCATCACTAAAGAGTGTTAAACCATTTGGAGAAACCTGGCTACAAGAAGGTCCTCGAAGTTTGGGTACCACATAATCTGACTCCTGAGAATCTACTAAAATATAATGAACACAAGTCATTTCTGCAGTTGATCACGAGCGATGAAAAGTGGATAACCTACAAGAACAATGTGTGAAAAGGATTTTAGTCGAAGCGAGAAATTCCCCAGTTTGTGGCAAAGCCCATTTCGACGCCCAGGAAGGTTATGTTGTGCGTTTGGCGGGACTGACAGAACCTCCACCACGAGCTCCTGCTGCCATCAGAGAGAATAATACTCGGATCTGTACTGTCCACAATTAGCTCGAGTGTAAATAGCAATTTAAAAGAAATGGCCGGAGTTGGCTAACAGAAAGCTTGTTGTATACCACACTGACAAAGCTTCGATACTGAGAGAACTTGGCTGGGATGTTTTAATGCACCCGCCGCGCAGCCCGCCTCTGCAGAACTCCCTGAATTGTGTTTAAGTTCGTTTCAAAAGAGGGCTTTGAGAACTACGTTTCACGATTATTTGACCAGATATCAGGCGTTCTATAGCGACAGTATTATGGTGTGCCGGAAAAATGGAAGAATGTCATTGAACAAAATAGTGCATATGTGGTTTTATAATGTTATTTTGAAATAAGAGTAACGATTTTGACCTTGAGACTCACAACCTGACAAGTAAAATACTTAATAACCAAATTTAACTTAAGAAATAATAAATTTACATAATTAAAATTCCAGTTAATTTCAAGGGAAAGAAAAAATATTTTCTCATATAAATCAAATGAAACTATGCATATGCATAAAAATGAAAGTGACTATGTTTGTGACTTAATAACTCTTGAACCACCCAACTGATTTCAACGTAGATGAAGTTCGGGCCTTGGATAGGTTTTATTATTTCACTTTGACGGTGCAACTTACGGGAGGGAGAGGAAAAGATTTAAAAACGATCGAAAATGACCGATATTAGTGTCGATAATTCTCGGGGTCGCTAAGACAAACAATGACACTTCCGATGCAGTTTAAATCCAAATTCACCCTTTTATGTCCAAAATGAAACGTATTCTCCCCGTGCGAAGAACGGATATTCTGCTAATAAGAAATAAAAAATGTCTTGGATACTTAACACCGTTAAGTCTTTATTTGGCAATGTTGTTGTAAGAATACAGTCTTCAATGCATTTCTCTGTGTGCATACCAATAAGGCTGTCTCATCCATTTGTGGGGCCTGGGACGGAAGTAAATTTGGAGGCTAATGATGTACGTAAGAATCCCATATCTAAGATAAATTATTCTGTGTCAACAGTATAGCCTAGAGTCGTAAAAATATCTTACAAAATAATTGTTTATCATCTCTTAAGTACTTAGAATCCCAAAAATGAATTAAATTAGGATCAGGAATTAGATTTATAGGTTTTCAGCATCTATGGTCATGTTAGCCCGCCACGTATGAAGGATCACGTCCCTCGGCGATCACACTATCGGAGGAAAGGATTGGGAACAGAAAGAAACGGCCTGGAACCTACCATCCCGGCATTTACCTGGTGTGAATAAGGAAATCCCAGTAAAAGCTGATTCAGGATGACAGGACTGAAAAAGCTTTTCACAGTTTTTCGACCGAATGTTCCCACTAGGAATCGAACCAGGGAGCGCTCGCACCAAGGACGGGAGCGTTGACTGCTACACTACGCGGGACCACAAGAATGAATTAGAAGCAGTAAACTTGTAACTTTTACTACATGCCCTCTTTACTCGTGAGATACGGGTTTCCTTGACAGAAGGGGCTTGGGACAAATACCCCATTTGCTTCACCGTATGGGACGCTCTTATATAGAGGTAATACGAATTATGGTGTTATACTTTCACAGGCAATTTACGATCATCTTTTAAAAAGTTATTTCATATAAAGGAGAAAATGTTGTGTGAGTGTTAATCAGGGTTGTTTTAAAACAAATTATTAAAACTTGTTTTAAACAATTGATTTTGTTTAAAACAAATTTTATATATGTTTTAATTATTTTGTTTTTAACACGTGTATTTTTTAAGAGTTGTCTTAAACGTTTATTTTTGTTTTATTTTATTGTAAAAGTATCTTCCAGAGGGAAAAAAAAACTGTCAAAATGTGCTTCCCATTCAGAAGACTTATTTTCTTCCCATGTGAGTGTTTTGATTTCTCGTGGCTATAGCAGATCAATGTGGTGATCTACAATTTACTTTGTCTCTTTTTCCCCTTGTTTTCACCGTTTATTGTACTGTTTAAACGCTTATCAGTTAACTTGAGAGAAAGTGTCGTAGTCGAAGGTTATATTACTTATAGAACTTATATTAATAAATAGATTTTAAAACATTATCAGGGAAACAAGTTTTTGTACTGTATTAAGAAAACAAACAAAGGGTTCTTTGCTAAATTGCGGTTCTGAAATCAAAATATCGCAGGCATTCGTTGATACAGTATATGTTCTCGGTCTCCGTACATGCACACTTTAGAGAATGAAAGAATCCAAAATGAAAGAAAGAAAAAAACTAAGTGACAAGGTGCAATCTAGAGTTTTATATGATTGGCACTAGAAAGGGGCGTCTGTAGGTCATCTGTTCCCTACCGATGACCTTCAGAATTTTAGATTTTGGGCACAGCAATGCAGATTTAGAAAACTTTTACTGAGCAAAGTCCACAAAAAAAAAAAAAAAAGTCATTACACCGAATAACAGTTATAATCCGTTTCTATTGGCTATAAGGGGCTACAAGGCCTATACGGCTCTCTCGTATATTTTTCGGCCCAAGGATTCCAAAAGTGGCTCTACTTTCGTGTTTTGGACCTGCTTAAAATTCTGGAAATTGGGCCTAAGCAACTTCCCAGTTTTGATCATCTATATTTCCTCCGTATTTATTCGGTGTAAGGATTCTGTTGGACTTCGCTTACCAAAAGGTTTCTGAAATCGCCTTACTTCTCCGAAATTCTAAAATTCAAGGTGGGGGTGGCTGTCGCTGTCCTCCTGCCCCACCGACTCCCCTGTCTAGCGGCTGTCATATGAAATTATCCCATGCCCTTTCACGTGGTTTTACTTACATTTATTTCGAACTCTTGACTGCGAAGATATTATGTTTTGAAATAGAATTCATTTACTGAGTAAACTGAACCTTATTGAAAATAGACTTGGATCCACTGTCCTCTGAACGCCCCAAATATAACTGTTCTTCAATAAATTATTGACTAAACTAGGAATGCAATGGATATACCCGATTGCAATGAAATGAGCTGAGCGAGCTTAAACTACGTAATCAGGAAGCGTTTTTTCGGTGATTATTCCTCGATGGTACATCGGATTTTTTTATTTCGGCCTATGTTGTCACTCAGCACGACATACTCTATCAGCGTGCTAAGTTTGGTTGAGATCGGCCAAACGGTCTAAGAGGAAGCGTTTTTCGGTGATTATTCCTCGATGGTACATCGGATTTTTGATTTCGACCTATGTTGTCACTCAGCACGACATACTCTATCAGCGTGCTAAGTTTGGTTGAGATCGGCCAAACGGTCTAGGAGGAAGCGTTTTTCGGTGATTATTCCTCGATGGTACATCGGATTTTTTATTTCGACCTATGTTGTCACTCAGCACGACATACTCTATCAGCGTGCTAAGTTTGGTTGAGATCGGCCAAACGGTCTAGGAGGAGTTCGCGGACAACCAAACGGCTAACCCGAGTATAAGAGCTTCGCTTCGCTCAGCTCAATAAATAAATAAACTACCGAGGCTTGCAGAAAATATTCTGAAGTTAGCACAACATTTAGTGTGCTTCAAACATTACTTTTCCAAAACTGATTATTTTAAAATAATTTTATTAGCATCAGTGTTCTGAAATAGTAATCCAATTTTGCAACTAAAATTTCACCCGCCTTCACGAAACGCGAGCTTAGCTCCTAAGGGCATAATTAAGAAACTTTCAGAAGCAGTAACTCCGAAAGACTTGTTTTAAGGCTAAAATAGCCGCACAAGCGTATTTATGGTGAAATTGTATCCTTTAAACATGTAAAATGATTCCCTTTGCACTTGAAATTTCGAAACCAATCGAAGATGGCCGCCATGAAGCTTGATAGCACCATCTGATGTTTTAGATCAGTCCACTTCCAAGTTTCATCATTCTCCCTCATTCCGTTCTCAACACACAAAGAGTGGTGAGAACTTCTATTTCACTTTGTATATTTACAGATTGTGTGAAATCTTCATAGTAGATAATTTTAAAATCTACCTGAAAAGCTTATTACAATTAAAAAAGTAGTTATGAGAATCGATAGCAAGTGGGTGTAATAAAAGGGGGTCGTGATATGAAATCAGTTGAAATTTACTAATTTATACTGAAATATTGTGTATGCAACACAGTGTACTCTTAACAAGGATAATATAAATAAAAGCTCAGCTGCAACTAAAGAGCAAAAAGTTTTAACAGCTAAGTTATTACACGATTTTGAAATATAAGTTTAAAATCATGTTTTAAACTGTTCAAAATTTTTACATGTTTGCGTGTGTTAAAATATGTTTAAAACATTTTAAACATCTTTTTCATGTTTTAAACATGTTTTGTTCATTTTTTTTTTTTTTTTTATCAACCCTGGTGTGAATGTGTTTTAGTTTATAATTAAAGTGTCTTGCTCAATCTATATTTAGTAAACATGAACTACTATTAAACATTTTGCCTGGATAATGTATGTAATGTGTCACTTAAAGTTTTATTTTTTTCAGGTCCAACATGCTACTTACTTTGCAAATTTAAATAAATAAATAAAAGTTAGGAGACCAATTCTGATTCAAAATGTCAAATTCTGATATTCTTTCCTGGAGTACATTTTCTATTAAGGAAAGAAATACAAATCACCGAAATCATTAGATTATACCTGCTTTCACACTATATAAAACATTAACTTGTTTCACTATTCTTTTCATATATACATACACGCACACTAATATAGTATATCTCCCAGTACTTAATATACAACTGACCAGTAAAAAGAAGTGAGTATGTTTCTTGTTATATGATCTACTGTGTTGAAATCTTATCGACCAAAAGAACCTGTACAAAATCAACTTTTACGATATTTATTTATATTACAAAACCAATTCACTTGCATAAACAGCATAGCAAAGACTTACAACGAAAAGCTATACTGTCTTATAGACGAAAAGATGTACAAACTTACTTTATCATAACTGCTGGCTTGATGTTTTTAATTTTATATTACTATTAATATTATTGCCCATCATCCCTTCGCTAGTAAGCGAAGTAAAATGAAAGTATATTTATCTATATAGTGGCTTATGTACGAGGGTTGTATCGAAAGAAATGCAATGACTTTTATAGTTTCGTTATTAATCAATATGAAATTTTGTATAATGATAGAGTAAGATTTTCCTGTACAGGTACTACAATTTTTCTTCCAGAGCTCCCATCTGGCTATATGGTTAGTTTGTGTATCTTTGGTGCGAGTGGCCCGGCGGAAACTCATGTGGTTCGTACCTTACATTAAGCTGTAGGTCTATATCCTATAAAGCCTCGCTGCTGAAAGGGACGTTAAACCCCAATCCAATTTTCCTTTTAATAAATAATGGATGTGTAGCATAAGCAAGTGCTATTATAGTGTGATCGATTATGATGTGGCTTGGCAGCGTTCTATAGAAGACTAGAGGAGAGTACGGAGAACAAACAATTGATAGAGTAATGTACAGATATGGATGAAAAAGTCTGAAGAAGAAGAAACTAGTGTTGAAGACAAAAGGTGAGAGAACATAAACTGTGAACAGTGAAGCAAATACAGGTGACATTCAAAATCCGGCGATCAATAAATCATCCGGTTCCTTCAGATTTCCGGCATAAATTTTTAAACGTAGTTTAAAAAAAAAAAATGAAATCTGAGTTTTACGTCCCACGATCATGCCGGTTAGGCTAAAGGAGACGGTGATGATGAGAAATGAATGAAATGGTGGAATGAAGAAAGTGGGAGGAAACTAGAAAACCAACGAGCACGGTGTTTGTCCACCACAAAGTCCAAACGGCACGAGCTGGGATCGAACCAGGGAAACAGTTTCAAATCTACCGCGTTGGTGCGCCATTGTTTTCTGGAGGCATAGTTTATTTTGATGATACTGTAATAGTAGTCGATAAATTAGTTGTGTCTTGCTTGCACTTGCTAACAAGCATTTCTTTTCATTTTACCATTCATTTGCTGGATTTTCTTTCTGTAAAGAGCTCTACAGGTTGTAAGTCTCTGTTATACGAAAAGCGTCCAATAAGTTATCAACCTAGACAGGAAGGAATGCAGATAGGTTCATCTGGTCATCACTGGTTTTTCGATGTAGTCCCCATGGAGGTCTATGCACCGTCGCCACTTTGTGGGCAAAGAACAAATCCCAGAAAAAATATGGTCTTTGTCATGGCCTTCAAACCGTGTTAAGCCATGATTTTCCCCGCAGAAGGCTATGTGCAGAACTTCTTCGGGGGGCGGGAAATCATAGTGTTTCTACTGCATGGACTCCTTTGGACCTGGACCAATGGTGGATCCAGGTTTCGTCCCCAAATTCTGCAAACTCATTGTTCGCGACGTCACACAAACATTCGCCACGCGGCGTAACACAAACACTCTGCTCAGGTCCACTGCATTGCTCCGACTGACTTCAAATTGCGCAGCGGAGTTCCCCATAGCGGCCTCGCAGGGCGTCCGCCTCTCCCTTCCTGTCTAGGTAGATAACTTATTGGACGTCCCTCGTACAGCATACATAACCATCTAAAATCTGACGTTTTCGAAAATTCGGCACTCATCAGGCCCGAAGGTTGCCAGATATTTTAGTGTCAACGTATATTACAAGATTTGAACTGATTCAATGCACACAAACGAATAACGCTCCGATGAGTTAGGGTATCAGAGTGGGTGAAATGGATCCCTACGCAGTTGACAGCTGATTTAAAGGTGGTGGAAGTCTGCTCTGAACTTCCAAGCATTTACTCATATTTTTGCCAATGTGGTATTGGGGGAGATATACGATATTTGTATACGTGCAAACCTCTGCTTATAGAGATAAAATTTGGTCAAAGCAAAGGAAAGCTGCTTTTAAAGAACCATCAACGTTTAATTATTATAAGAAACGATTTAACATGTAATTTCACAAAAGAAAAAGAACAGAATATTAGTGAATGATTTCATTGCAAGTGTGGAACTCCAGTAAAACAGGAAATGATAGAAAACCAGTTTCAAATTTGATCACAAAGCAAAAACGGTACGAGATAGGAGTAATTACATTTTGATATTGATTATGTCCCCTATACGGTGACTACATACAGAAAAACTAATACCATCATGGTGTCAAGAGTTTTTCAGAGTGGATTTCTTCTAGCTAATTGCATGAACTTTTTAATATCTCCTCGTACCTACACAGTATGGTTTTGGTGATTGCTTAGTTTCCAGGATGAAATGTGCAAGTAGTCCAGTAAGATGGACAATTCTCTAAACATTCAGACATTTCATGCTGCGAATGTCACTTTTACACTATCAATCTCCTCACCCCATCCTCACTGTCCAATTCCCTCCCCTCTCTCAATCACATATAACTCAAAAAAACTATGCCTAAGTGTATACCCGAAATGCTAAAAATACTCAAAAAAATATTTTAAAAAAAAGTCACTCCAAAATGCCGAAATTAAAAGACTAAATTCAAGTTGCTGAGGTCAGTCTACAGTATATTTTATTTTGTTTTATACACAAGTGAATGAGGGAGTGGTATTCTTAATAAGATCGGATGAAAGTATCTTTTAGACTGGGTATTAAAGTCGTTATTCATATGGTGATAATTAGCTTATGTTCAAAGTTTAGGTAGTAATTTTTACCATTTTTTTTCGAAATGCTACTATCGATTTTTTTTTTTTTTTAATTCGTCTCTCTCCCCTTGGCACCTCTGCTTTTGGATTATTCCATTGAAGCCGGAGAATTTTTGCAGCATTGCCTGTCGAAAGGGCGAAAGAGAAGCGGGTGTGTCTCTTGGCAGACATGTGGCAGGGGACTCGCGGGTGGGTGGGTCGGTGGGAGATAATCTGGCGTTCCCTCGGGAGGTCAGGAGCCAGAATTCAGAAAATCAATATTATCCGGCGAACCCTTATCCCTACTGGAGTAATCCTTATTCTCCCCCTCCCCTCTGTACATTGTAGTTTGGCCGTGTGCAAGTGAGGGTGTGTACTTGCCATATTTAACTCGAGAAGGTTCTGGAGAATCTCGGGATTTTAGTGGTTTTGTTCGGAGTAGGCGGAAATAACGACTTAATAAATGCCACATTAGAATCATACAAACTCCTTAACTGGGTAACCATAGAAACTATTCTTCGGTAACTATATTCTGCATCTTCCGAAGACTGAATATGCTAAAGTTAAGTAGGCATAATAATAGTGGTTTAAGCCAGGCAGCACACAAAACTTAAAAGCATCCTCATCGACACGATCTTTCGGTTCCTTTTCTATGTCCAAATGTTTCCGCTTCATTCCTTCCTATAGGTTGTGCAAATTTACCTTTTTGGGTGAATTTAAGGATTCGAAGCAAACGTGAAAGTAACTGGAATAAGTACAAGAAATTGCTGAGAGTTAACTTATCAAGTATATTTCGTAAGTCATGTAAACAAATGCACACTGGAGAACAGGTGAAATAAAAATTGTAAGAAGAAAATGAAATGAAATATTTCCTTTTTACGTCCGACGTTTATGCCGCTTAGGCTAAAGGAGACTGTGATAATGAGAAATGAACGCAATGGTGGAATGAATAAAGTGGGAGGAAACGGGAGAACCCCGAGAAATCCCCCACACACGGTATTTGTCCACCACAAAGCCCACTTGGAGCGAGCTGGGATCGAAATAGACCCCACCACCAGAGATAAGCGCTCCACCACGGAGCCACCGTGCCCCCTGTAAGAAGAGAACACCGAGAAAACTAGTCCGCGTGATATTATTCACCACTAATTTATGTGAAACAGAATCGAACAAGGAACCCTTTACACAACAGTTGAGCGCTCAATATTCTACGCTACCATGCTCAACCGACACCCCTACGAGAGCTGCAGAACAAGAGGAAAATGTGAGACGACCAATAGAAGGCATGGATGACTGAAACATCAATTTGAAATGAATTTTTTGAAACGATTTTTCAGTCTGAGAAATACTGGAATTGAATGACGGTGAAAAACGAGACGGATGAACTTATAATTTCTTGGTTTGATTACAACTAACCTTCTTGTTAGATTTTAGACTCCTCTGTTTTTGTGTGAATAGCACAGATACATTTAAGATTCATTTAAGGCAGGGACATTTTGTCTCATTCGTCTCTTTCGTTATTACTGTTGTAAAAGCCTCCAAAATTTGGATACTTGTTATACTGTAGCACTCACTGTCCAACACTGAATACCAAATATGGTGCACCTGGTATAAGCTTTCGTTTCGGAAAGTATCCTCCGACAATTGGTTAAATAAAAACACCAAAGTAAATAAAAATTTATTATATATACACTATATGATCAAAAGTATCCGGACACCCCCAAAAACATACGTTTTTCATATTAGGTGCATTGTGCTGCCGTCTATTGCCAGGTGCTCATTATCAGTGATCTCAGTAGTCATTAGACATCGTGAGAAAGCAGAATGGGGTGCTCCGCGGAACTCACGGACTTCGAAAGTGGTCAGGTGATTGGGTGTCACTTGTGTCAGAAGTCTGTACGCGAGATTTCCGCACTCCTAAACATCCCTAAGTCCACTGTGTCTGATGTGATGGTGAAGTGGAAACGAGAAGGGACACGTACAGCACAAAAGCGTACAGGCCTACCTCGTCTGTTGACTGACAGACCGCCGACAGTTGAAGAGGGTCATAAAGTGTAATAGGCAGACATCTATCCAGACTATCACACAGGAATTCCAAATTGCATCAGGATCCACTCCAAGAACTATGAGAGTTAGGCGTGAGGTGAGAAAACTTTGATTTCATGGTCGAGCGGCTGCTCATAAGCCACACATCATGTAGGTAAATGCCAAATGACGTCTCGCTTGGAGTAAGGAACGTAATCATTGGACGATTGAACAGTGGAAAAACGTTGTGTGGAGTGACGAGTCATGGTACACAATGTGGCGATCCGATGGCAGGGTGTGGGTATGGCGAATTGCCCGGTGAACGTCATCTGTCAGCGTGTGTATTGCCAACAGTAAAATTCGGAGGTGGTGGTGTTGTTATGGTGTGGTCGTGTTGTTCTTGGAGGGGGCTTGCACCCCTTGTTGTTTTGCGTGGCACTCTCACAGCGCAGGCCTACATTGATGTTTTAAGCTCCTTCTTGTTTCCCACTGTTGAAGAGCAATTCGGGGATGGCGATTGCATCTTTCAACACGATCGAGCACCTGTTCATACTGCACGGCCTGTGGCGGAGTGGTTACACAACCATACCATCCTTGTAATGGACTGGCCTGCACAGTCCTGACTTGAATCCTACAGAACACCTTTAGGATGTTTTGGAACGCCGATTTCGTGCCAGGCCTCACCGACCTACATGGATACCTCTCCTCAGTTCAGCACTCCGTGAAGAATGGGCTGTCATTCCCCAAGAAACCTTCCAGCACTTGATTGAAAGCATGCCTGCGAGAGTGGAAGCTGTCATCAAGGCTAAGGGTGGGACAACACCATACTGAATTCTAGCAGTACGAGGGAAGGCGCCACGAACTTGTAAGTCATTTTCAGCCATGTGTCCGGATACTTTTGATCACATAGTGTATACACAGGGGGTAAACAAAAAAATCTAAAAACACTTCATACAGGACACGGAAGTTTGGCCCTCCACTGTACAACACGTGTTGCGGTTGTCGATTGTTTTTTGTTTTCAATGTGACATGTGGACCTTCCTCTTCCGTCAGCAGTAACCAGTTCACCTGTGAGTGTCGTGGTGTGGAAGTGGTGCGGTAAAATGGGCGACCTGATAGACTTCCAAAGAGGCATAATCATTGGTGCCCGTCTGGTTGGAACTTCAGTGGCAACAGTGGCAAACATTGTGGGGTATCGAAAGGCACTGTGTCCAATGTCACGAGGGCATACACAATTCATGGGCAAACGACGTGTGCAAAGCACGACAGTGGTCGAAAGACAATCCTGTCAGATAGGGATCGGAGGGCATTAAAACAGATTGTAGTAGCTAAAAAGAAGACCACTGCAATGAAAATTATGTCTGAACTCAATTCCGGCCTACAGAACCCGGTTTCATCGAAAACAGTGCGACGGGAACTTCATAAAATGAAAATTCATGGCAGGGCTGCTATTGCCAAACCCTTGGTCACAGCAGTAAATGCGAAAAGGCATATCCAGTGGTGCAAGGACAACAAGACGTGGACTCATGAGCACTGGAAACACGTAATGTGGTCCGATGAATCGATTGTCACCTTGTTTACAACAACCGATCGTGTTTACGTATAGAGAACACCGTCGCAGGCCTATGATACAGACTATCTGCTCCCAACTGTAAAGTATGGGGGTGGTTCTGTTACAGTATGGGCAGTGATATCGTGGTTTTCTGCAGGTCTCATCATAGCCCTGCATGGAATGATGAATGCTAAGACGTATGAGGCCATTTTGGGATGAATTCTTCCGATTCGTATTTTCGGGTGTATAGTAACATTATCTATTATTGTGGTAAGTTACGTTTCATTCTCTCTTTTCACTTACGAAAAAGAAGCAAAACAAAAATTGTTAGCTTTTGAAAAATATTTAGTAGGCTGTCCCCTTAACGAGTTAATCAGTTACCACTGATGGCCTGCCACACAGAATTTCCGATGAATAGCTGCAGATGAATATTATTTCTTCGCAAGAAAACTTACAATAGCTCGCACCTCGCACTTGGCAGGGTTTTCTATTGCAGCACACATTTTGAGACGATACAAAAGTGGAACTAGTGGTCAGACAACCTTCACTCTACTACGGTTGGATGCAGACTGATGTACCGCGCGCGTCTGTACAAAGATGGTAGCGCTGCTCCTACTACTTCATGCACGGTGACTAATCGGAAGTTACTTTCCGAACTCGCCTCGTATGTAATATGAAATGATTTTGTTTTTCAGTTTAACGTCCCACGAGTATACACTTTAGGTAACGGAAAATCTTTCAGTTTAACATTCCATTATTATGACCTTAGGCTAAGGGAGATTGAATATTAAGTGAATAATGGGAGAATCGGTGGAATGGGAATGTGGGAGGATATGGGAGTATCCTGAGAAAATCCATGGACACGATATTGTTCAAACTTACTTGGCTGGGGATCCCATGTAACTTACTGAACTAAGATCCCATGTACATGACGGAAGCACTACCACAGAGTCATGTTGCCTCCCTTTACGTAAAGGAGACAGATGATTGATGAAAGTGAATGATGGTATGGAATTAAATCTTTGTGCTCTCCTACCGGAAATCGAACCCGGGACCACCTACAGCAAAAGCACACACGCTAGCCAATTGACCGGGGAGAGCAGTAACAATCTCATGTACTGTCATTTGAAAAAATAAAACTGTTAGATTGGTAAGATTGTTAAGCTGGTGGTTTTGCAGAGTATTTCAAATGATTTTCTACTCTAGCTATTTACATTTTTCAAAATTTCAGCGTCTTTTATTTATTAGTTTAAAAGTTACAAGAAGATTTTAACATGAATACTCCACTACACACATGCAGAAATCTTATCGAACGACTTGTATATATGTTACACATAAGAGAATTACCATAACATAATAAACTATCTTTTTTAATTTTGTTAATCCCTTTCATTTTAACACTAGGCAAAAGTTTTCACTCCCATTTCATTTTGACTTTTCAACAATATGGCGTTCAGGAAGATATTTTGAATTTTATATGACGACATATCGACACTTAATTATTCACACAATTCAAATTCTATTAAGAAGCTGTTTACGTTATCAACGGTAAAATATCCTGAGTAGATAAAATATTCCTTACCTCCACCAGTATTCCACCGGCTGTCATTCATGCCCCCTCAGCTCTATCACTACATTTGGTATAAAGGATTTCACAAGACGAATTTGGAGGAATGCACAACCTAGAACATAATACAGAAAAATTTGAAGGTTAATTTCAATAAAATACGAAGCAAATTTTTACAGATACGGGGAGGAAGTGATAAAATAATTTACTGAAAAGTTTCTATCAAGGCGATGAAGTACGCAAGAGTGGAAGACCAGTTTACTCAGAGTAAGTGAATCACGGTTTATATATATATATATATATATATATATATATATATATGCTCCTCTTTATTTACATCTACATTAATAGATCATTATCATATACTTTGTTTACTAAAGTTTAGCGTTTTATTTTAGCACCAAGGCTGTATGAGACCTGGAATGAAATATTACAGTTTAAAGTCCCATGTTTATGCCTTTTAGGCTAGGGGAGACGATGATTAAGGCCAGTGACTGATGATGGAAATATAGGTGTAATGAGAGTGTGGGAAGAAAGGGGAGTACCCCGAGAAAACTTACGGACACGATATTGTCCACCACACTTACTTGACCGGGAATCGAAAGAGGGACCCCACGAACACGAGATAAGCACTCTACCACTGAGCCACCCCTTCTAATGAGGCATGGATCTAGTTTTCTTTTTTACTTGAACGTTCCACGATTAGGCAGCGATGATAAGGGAGGCGGTGATAAAGTAGATGATAATGTTCAACGGAGAATTAAGAAAATCTCGAGAAACCTTTGTTTACCAGAGTCCACTTGATGCGGGACAAAATCGAACCAGGGACCCATATATTAGAGGTGAGCACTCTACCGCTGAGCCACAATGACACTACAGTTTAAGGTGAAATTCAAATCGTTGTAGTGGGTTCAATGCTCGCCCTCGGGAATGAACTTGGAATCGCGCACACCTAAAATGCATGCGCTAACCACTCGACTAGCAGAGAGGGCTGCTTAGGTCGTTAGATATCACATGAAGTAAATAAGATAAATTCTAAAACAAATATTACAAATGTCACTTGAGCCTGGTTCTCGAGCTCAATGAGGTTATCCAGCAATATATTGAGTTGAGTTGAATTTAACGTCCCATTCAACAGCGAGGCTATATGAGACGTAGACCTATTGATTAAGGTGGAATCTGAACCACATTAGTTCCCGCTGGGAATCGAACCCGGCTCTCCCGGCAGCATGCTGTCAGAGGTCTCCCACAGGTAGCAAGACGTTGCATAGCCTGACCACAGCGCTGAATGGGTCTGCTTTCTCAACAGAAGCAGTCGAACGAAGGGAGCGAGTGTGTGTATCAGTCAGAGAACTGTTAAGGTGCATCTTGGTGGTGTTACTCTCAACAACATGGCCCGGAGACATTTGGCGACTTCACACAGAAATAATCGTCGGAATGATGGAAGAAGGAAACAAGCGACATCTGTCGTCCAGGAGTTTGGTATTGCCCAGAGCATTGTTTTAAGTGCATGAACAGCATTTCGAATAACAGGCAATGGTGTGGGAACGAAAGACGGTGGTTGACCACGGCCAACTAAAGCAGCGAACGACCGCTACATTGTGCAGCAGGCAAGAAGGGACAACGTCAAACAGAGGATGTAAGGGATGCACAAGAGACGAGACTGGATTTTCCTGAAAAAATTCGAGTCGAGACATATTCTTCCAATAAAGAAATATATATTTTTCGAGTCATTACTTTTACAGCACATTTTCGAGACGAGATAGCCTCAAATCTTGTCTCATGCGCATCCCTTGCGGATGCACTTGCAAACATATCTAAGAGGATTGCAACACGCCCAACCACATCGACTGCATGGGTTAGTCTCTGTCCAACGGCCATTACATTGCACTCCTTGATACCTGTACATTGGCGGTACCGTGTAGGGCCGCGTTCACTTCTCTGATGAAAGCAGATTCAGTTTAAGTAATGATTTTGGACATACAATCTGGTGAGAGGTGGGAACATGCAATGAACCCAGAAACACTGACAAACATGATCATCTTGGTAGTTCAGTGTTCCTGTGTAGAGAGGCATAATAATGCATACGGCCGACTTCCCAATTTTTGAATGAAGTACACTCATCGCCCACGGTTATTGCGATGCTGTATTTCCTC
The DNA here is from genome assembly GCF_964235325.1 of Thermobia domestica. Taxonomy (NCBI): domain Eukaryota; kingdom Metazoa; phylum Arthropoda; class Insecta; order Zygentoma; family Lepismatidae; genus Thermobia; species Thermobia domestica. The sequence goes on along the minus strand of NC_137468.1, from coordinate 24,985,638 downwards.
TCTATGTACTCTCTTTTCAGATGTGCAATCTGCCCCAACTTCTTTATCGTTGATGATGCACGATTGCATCGAACAGCACAGGTGGTGGAGCTCCTGGAACGAGAGGATATTCGATGAATGGATTTGCCTGCCTGTCCCCCCGACTTGAATCCCATCGACCACGTTTAGATGCTATGGAGAAACGACTTGCAACACGTTTAAATGCACCAAAGACCATCCAGCAGTTGTAAACACCGCTGAGGCAGAAATGGAACTTCTTATTCACAAAAATGTATTACGAACTTCGTGAACAGTATGGAAGCACGTTACAGAGCTGTCCGTGGTGATCACTAGCTCTGTTAAGAACCATTTAAGTCTTGTAATATCAGGAGGAATAACATGAGTCGCAGTGCTCACGGTGTATAAGTGCCATTCTTGTTCTTCTGATCCCGTGTTTCTTTCTGTTTTGTCCTATATCATACTTACCACTACTTCTATGTATGCTTCAAGTTTCCCCACACTCTGCCATTTGTGAGTGACACAGCATGCCATAATGACATTGTATATAGAGATTATAGAACGTATTTCATTTAAAAAAAAAAAAAATCACTGTTATTTCAAAGCCGATTAACATTTGAGAAAAATGTTCAAGCTAGTCATTCTTTGGAGGAAAATTTCAAGTATGTTTCATGTAACCCACTTTCGCCTACTTTAGCCTCGAGAGCATAATCGTGAGACGTTAAAAAAAAAAATCTTTTCATTTACCGGTACATCAATCATTTACTTGCATGCCTTCATGAACGAGACACTTTCAATTGTGAAGCTGTAAATAGCAATTGAGATTATGTCATCGTTTTAAAAATATTATATCCTGTTTTAGAAAGTATTCAAATTCCATTATTATTTATCATTTCTTTGAGGACGAAAATACATTTCATACAGGACCTACAAGTTTCCACCAAATTGAACTCGTGAAAATTCTGAAAACTGGTCACTGGTTTTCAAACAGATCTTCCTAATACCCATGATCAGGGAGCAATTCAAAATGTTCCACGGCAATATAAGTCATATGAATATTTTAAATATCTTGTTCTGTTTTTATGAATATTCAAATTCATAAAAATGAGTAAGGACTTTTAGAAAAAAAAATATTGATAAAAGAGGAGTGTACTTCCCATCATCAAAAATTAAAAGATCATGATTTCAGGGTGTGATCAAGCAAAATGAGGATAGATACTAGTGAGTCAGAATACCTTTGTACTTTAAAAATGAAATGAAATCTCTGAGAGTTACGTCCCACGATTATGCCGGTTAGGCTAAAGGAGACGGTGATGATGAGTAATGAATGAAATGGTGAAATGAAGAAAGTGGGAGGAAACGGGAGAACCCCGAGGAAACCCACGCACCTTTGTATTTCAAGAAAAATACAGTAGTCATATGAAAATTTTAAAAACAACCACCCTTCCCTTCAAAAGTTGTATATGCCCCATATGCACCACTTTCATGATTACAGCTATCGTTATGTTCGTATACTTCATTTCAAATTTTATTATATTATTAATAAACCATGGTAAAGACAGTAAAAAGAGATCACATGAATTGGATACGGACAGTCACAATTAACCTCGGAAGACGTTATCGGACTGACTCTAACAATGCTTGCGAAACAAACGTTCTAGCTGAAGAAAAAAATAGAATATCAAAAATTCGTTTTCGTTTAAGAGTTACCGTGTGGGTTAACGGACGGACGAAGTAACATTACAATTTATGAGATGCACTAGCATGACTGTAGTCAAGGAAGCTTTGAAGGGGATGGTTAATGTTAATTTCTTTTTAGAATATAAGTGTAGATACAAACCCCAAAACACAAATACTATGGTATAAGAATACAGCCTTGTTTTTTTGAAAAATATATAAAAAATAGCCCCCTACCTTTCGTCGAAAAGTTCTGTATTCTTATCCTTTGACGAAATTAATCAAATATGAGTCATCTTGTAGCCCATCAGGACTTTTATCTCAAGTTAAAGTGTTAAAATTTCCTACTTACTGATGTATGAATGTAACATTCTAAAGAAAAATTAGTGGCCACATTTTGATGATTACGACCGCATAGTCGAAATCAAAAATGCATTCCTCCTACTTACTTATATATAAGTTTGGAATAAACTGATTTATTCGAACAAAGTTTTCTTTCACTTTGAAAACTGTATAAAAGCTGTATTCAAACAGAAACCGTTTTGAAAGTTTGACAAACAGCTATCTAGGGGAAATATACGCTGGAACCTGAACTGTGCATACAACTATGAAATTAAAAAAAAATTACCTATTTTTAATTTTGTGTCTATTTTGCTCAAGTAAGATCCAATTACGTATAGCTGAAAATAATAATAATCATCCAGAACTTCAGCCTAACCTGTGAATTCCCTCAACTTCTCTTTGTTTCGTATCTTTTACAACTCGCTGGAAGACAAATATTTCCAAGTCATTCTGAGATGAGAATTTCTGGAAAAGTCCAGTAATAATTTCAATAGTTTCTGGTTATGAGAACTAACATTTCAAATCTGTCATAATTATTGCGAATCATCAAATATACATACCAAACCGAAACTATTATATAGTTAACTGATATCTATTTTTTTTTCTACAAAACTGAAAGGTTGGCACCTGAACCATTCTACAAGTCTCGATCTGTGTTGGAACGAAATCGATATATCTCCCTTACTCCTTCCCCTCCCCCCAACCTCCTGCCCATCACAAGGCCCGGGGGTCTGACGTCACACTAGTCCCTCACACATAAGTGGAATGGGGCAGCAAAATACCGCCGCCTATCCTTTCTGCTCTCGGTTTTCTCCGCAAGAACCTTGCTTCCGTGTTCAACACACAGCCTGCTACGGGAAGCTCAATGAATCCAATGCACTGATTATTCCGTTCTATAAATAACTTTCGTTCTCCTTTTTTGCATTATGAACAAAATTAATAACTTGGTTTTAAGACGACGCATTTTTATCAGAAAGATGAGTTCTCTTAATAAGACAGTAGCCATCACATTTCACTACTTATTCATGATTACTTCAAGTTCATTAGTCAGAAATTTTAATTCAACTAACTATTAATAGCAGTAATCGGAATGCAATTAAACATTCCAAGTAATAATACAAATAAAGGACATGAATAAATTTACATAATTAGGTGTAGTGGAAACTAGGGTTAAAAAAATAACTTTGGAAGTAAGAATGTAACCACTCTATACAAAATATTCGCGACAAATACAAGAGTAGTTTCAGAAATCTATACTTATTTATACATATGTATTGTATGTATGTCATAGTTGGCTGCAAATTCACGAACAGAATAGAATTTAAGAATGTCGAAAACAGCTCTGAAAGAATAGAACAAGTGACTAGTTTTAAGTACCTAGGTAGTATTATTAGTAATGAGATGAAGTGCGAACGTGAAATAAAAATGATAGAAATGACGAAAATGCATTTAGGAAGAAAAGTTAATTTAAGAGTCTTTGAATAAGTTAAGAAAAAGACTCATTACATATTTCGTTGAGACTGTTGTACTGTACGGGGTAGAAACATCGACATTACGCAGAAGAGATGAAAAAGAATGGAGGATTTGAAAATGTAGGTGTGAAGACTAATGGAGAGAATTAGTTGGGTCGAATCTAAAACGAATGAGAAAATGTTAGCAATAATAGGAGCATTTTATGTGTAATTATAAAAAGAGAAACTGGTTGGGACATTGGCTGAGAAGGAATAGCATCATGAGGAACGTGCTCGAAGATATGGTAGAAAGAGAAAAGGAGAGAGAGAGAGAGAGACGAAAATAACAACAATCGATGGCCGAGACTAAAACAAAATTTCAACGTGAAGACGAAGGTTAACTGGAGACCATGTTGCATGGAAGCTTCTATGTAATGAAATGAAATCTTTCAGTTTAACGTGCCACGTTTATCCCTTGTGAAGTTAAGGGAGAGGATGATTAGAATTCCAAAATGAAATTTCGTGACTTTTTCGTGACCTTTTCTTTACCAAGTCATAAAATTTCGTAATTCCATAGACATTTTTGGTGGTGAATTTTGACGTTTTATAGTACAAAATTTTCCAATCTGTATTTATATTTGTACAGGTGAAATAAATCGTGACGCAAAATCTGAATTTCGTTAATTTCTAATGACTTTCATGACCGTTTTCTGATTTCGTGACCGATAGAGACCCTTGTGGATGATGGAAGAATTTGTGGAATGAGAATGCAGAAGGAAACAGGAGCACCCAGAGGATACTCACGAACACGATGTTGTCCACCACAAACTTACTTGGCTGGAGATTCAACTAAGAACTCCAGACACCAGAGGTAAGCGCTCTACCACTGAACCCCGTATCCCACCCTTCTGGTAGGCTCCTACATGGATCATGGTCTGGCAAGTGCTTGCAATGGCGTAGTAGCCATGATGATTTGAAAAATATCTGCTGCTAAAATAAGCATTAATGGTGCAAGTTACAATCAACAACTACAGGTAACTGAATATCATACCAGAAACGTTCCCAATCAGCGGCTCGTGTCGTTTACAGGAGGACAATCAAGCGAAAAAACAATAGTATTAATTTTCGTTGTTATGACGATGAATTTATAAAGTAACAGTAAAACAAAGCAAGACCTGTAATGGATTTCTGAGAAATTTGTCATATAGTAACGACGTGACTGACTCAATGACAATTTTCTCAACTACAGCGAATATATATATCATAGTATTTTGTTGATAGCTATAGTAAAAGTTCAAAAGTAAACTGTGCCCCGTCTTCAAAACAGGCCATAGACCCAGAAGCTGGGAAGAGGCTCCAAACTTTTACTTTAGCCCCACACTCTGGCCGATTTTATCCCTCAGGTTTCTCCAGGAATTCATTTTACGGTGGCTGGCACACTCCCTACGCCACACTGGAACGAAAAAAAATCCCACTCCGACCAGGATCGAACCCGAACCGCCTAGTTCCTAGGCAGATGTATTAGCTTGCAACTCTATCCATCACGACTCTAGAACTCACTAAAGGAATAATAAACACTTCTGACCAGAGCAAATACACTTATTTATTAAAAACTAAACTACAGTGTCTACTACCACGACTAGTTTAGTTTTTAATAAATAAGTATATTTACTCTGGTCAAAAGTGTTTATTATTCCTTCATGTATCAGCTATTACACCATTACAGCTCTTATAATAAAAAGATACCCAATCCAAAACAAGATTTAGTATAATTTTCGAGGAAGCTATGCGTTAAAATCAGGATGAGAGTATGAATACCAGGATATTTACAAACTGAATGAAGGCTCTTTCTATGCTTAATTTCAATTACGGTTATCAAGAGGTATTAAATCACTGGGAAAATGTTGGCTTGGTAACAAAACTGGAAACTGAAGCGGAGTCAAACCCACAAGACTCTCCTACGCCTAGTTATCCAGTTAGTCCCGATTAGAACCTATATACACCCTCCATTCCAAAAGAAACCGAACTTTTGAAAACAAATAGTACCACTAGTGCCATCTGTTGTAATATTTTACCGGTAGATGGCGTAGTCCTTCATTGACAACTGGTATAAATGTCATGACATTTGGATGCACGGCAACAAAGTTATTGCGTTTCAACTGTCAGTGTGTTGTGTACATCGGTCGGAAAATGAATTTCAAACAACGAGCTGCAATTGAGTTTTGTGTTAAACTGGGTAAAACTTTTAGTGAAACGCATCAAATGCTACAAAATGCATATGGTGATGAGTATCTATCCCGTACGCAAGTTTACGAGTGGTTCAGGCGATTCAAATCGGGTAGAGAGACGCTGGATGATGACGAAAGATCAGGCCGTCCCAGAACCGGATTATCGGAAGAAAACATCGAAAAAGTGCGTGAATTCATCAAACATAACAAAAAATCGTCGGTGAAAGTTATTGAAATGGAATTAGGCATTCCTCAAACAACCGCATACCGCATTTTGACCGAAGTTTTGGGCCTTAAGAAGGTTAATTCGCGGTTTGTACCACACAAACTCACCGAAGACCAAAAGTTGATCGAATTGCGCATTGCAAAGACATCGTTAAAAGTGCTCGGCAGGATCGAAACTTCTTGAAATCGATTGTAACTGGTGACGAGACGTGGTGTTTTGAATATGAGCCCGAAACAAAGCGGCAAAGTGCTGAATGGAGAGCGCCGGATGAAGGAACACCCCAAAAAAGTCGCTTGGTGAAGTCAAAAGTTAAGGTGATGCTGATTTGTTTTTACGATTCAAAAGGAATTATCCACAAAGAATTTGTTCAGCCCGGCCAGACAGTCACTGGAGAGTTTTACTTGGGCGTCATGAAGCGTTTGCTGGCAAGAATTCGTCGTATTCGGCCCGAATATCGCGAAATCGACAGTTGGACTCTTTTGGACGATAATGCACCATCACATCGTTCGCGACTTGTAACTGAATTTTTGGTCAAAAATCACATTATTCGGTTGCATCATCCGCTCTATTCACCAGATCTCGCTCCGTGCGATTTCTATCTGTTCCCGAAACTGCATTTGGCGATGAAAGGAAAGTGGCACGCATCGATTGATGCCATTGAGAAGGCGACGACCGCCGTCCTAAAGACCATTCCAATAAAGGACATGGAGAAGTCGTTTGACAACTTGTTGGAGCGTGCAAATATGTGTATCGATGCATAAGGGGAATACATTGATTAAAAAAATGATTTGTTCCAAAATGTACATTGCTTTTTTGTTTTTTTTAAAACGTTCGGTTTCTTTTGGAATGGAGGGTGTACTTGCGTAGCTTGACGACTCCCCTTTTCATTGGACTCATTTGATCCAGCTACCTTACGGGCTCAATCATTTACAGAGAATCGAAGCCAAACCCACGCGTAAGCAATTCATTCTAGATGCTTGTGGAGGTATATATATATATTTTTAATGTTTACTATATATATAGTTTCTATTGAGTACTTTGATAAACCATATATTTCGTGTCAATAACGTCCAGATCTTCATAGCACGCACAACATTAACAACACCCAGCAGAAAACACAGGGTGGGTAGTAAGTCGCTTGATACTAGCAGTTATTCAATAGCAGTAAAGTAGCAGTAGATAATTCACTAAACAAATATGGTTCGTGACAAATACGTTGTGCGAAATTATTTATACGGATCTAAATTTTGTTACATTGTGTTAGACTTCTTCAATGGCAATTATAACGAATGGATTGGCAAATGAGGTAACAATAAGTGGTCAACGCGTTCACTGCATCTCAACCGATATTTCTGGATTTTTTTTTCTGTTATGGAGGAATGAGTGTGTGGTAATTTTAATACATGGAGTTGGCAACTGTGCAGTTTCAGCCACCCGCCAACTATGGCGCTAGTTGTAGGTAAACAAAAATGGCGACTCGTTTGGAAAAGAAGTCTGCCCAGTTACTCGATTTCTGTGGACGAAACATGTGACTATGGATGAAATTCACCGGTAGCTGGTAGAGGTTTACAGAAAGAATAATGTTCCGCCAGCATGTCGCAGAATGGTGTTGAAAGTTTGCGACTGGTGGAGAAAACGTCACCGATGAAAAGCCCAGAGGATCACCATGCTGTTGACGCAGTTTCGCTGGAACATAATCCATCACCCTCCCTACAGCTCGGACGTCGATCCAAGCGACTTTCCTCTGTTCCCGTATTTAGAACACCTAGGAAACCGTCGCTTCGCTTCAGACGAGGAGGTGAATAACTTAGTGATAACGTGACTGAATACGCAAGGGCAGGATTTTTAGCTAGAAGGAATCTTCAAACTCATTCCACGATGTAATATGTGCCTCAACTGATATGGAGACTACGTCGAAAAATAACCTAATGTATGTACTATTTGTTAGTTGTATTAGTTGTATGATATAATATATACACGTTTCACTGCAGGCTTTGTAACCTGACTTTCTGATCACCCCTCGTATTTTCACATTAGCAACATTTAATTGTCCTTACCTATCACTGGTTTTCTTTCGAACTAGGGAGCATAAACTAATGTAATATGCAAAATGGAGCCTTCCTTAAGATTTCAGCAAAAAATTAGTAATGTACTTTGTTTTTATCTTCTTGACCTCCCACCACGTGTACAGTGGGCCACAGAAATTCTTGATGTACAAAGTCCGTGACTTAGGCAACCCAACTAACACCCGCTCCAAGATTAATTACGCCTGGTAGTAGCTAGCACAGCAGTGTGAAGTTGCCCCCACCCGTTAAAAGCACAAATCGTAGAGTATTTTTGTGCAGAACTGGAGCGAAACACTGCCTGACGAAATGACAAAAAAAGAGAGTCTGGATACTTGTACTCACAGTAAACAGCACAATACCAGAAAAAATATATACGGACCTCAGAGGCGCTGATGAGAAGATAACAGTAACGGGACTTAAATAATCTTATAATTAACTCAAGTGAGGGTTTATATAAACAAGTTAACTTACTTAAAATGACTATACATATATGCGTTACCAAATAATATACGGATAGATTACGCGGTATATGTATATCTATGTATATGTAGTAGGTTATTCTTTTAACTAAACACAAAGCCTTGCGCTGAGTTTTGAGACTATTAACAGTAGTCCTATCTGCAAATCAATTAAAATTTGGGTCGACCAATCAGGAGAAGAGCGCAGCCTCCAATGAAAATTTTGGGTGTCTTAACAGCGCCTGAGCTCTTAGGTTCCAGCAGCACTGATTGATACGTAATGTAAGTTCGAAAGAAGAAATTGTCCGATTTCATTATTCGTTAAAAAAAACTTTTAAAACTGCTAAATATTGGTATGAGGTAATTTATTTGTAAATATTAAAAATGCAAAATTCGATAACACACAAACGAGTTGGAGAACCTATTTGTATTAAGCGTATTTCCCCTTAGGTTGTAAATATCTTGATTTGAATAATATTTGTGAAAATTTACATATTGAGAGACAAGGAAAATGGAGGAGAATATAGTGTCAATAAACAACAATTTTAAAAAAAATGCACGAAATTAACGGTTAATATCAAATATAGAACCATTAACAGAATTAACTCTGTAACTAGTTTTCTCCATTCATTTTCCTTCCTTTATTTTCAGCATTATATCATCACTGAATTTCTACACTGGAGATTATCTTTCATTTACCAGCATCCAACTGGAGCTCAGCAGGGCAAGGGGGAGACTCGAACTCCGATCACCGATTTAGAAAACCACAATGCTAACCACTCACCTAAAGCGTTACTGATTTGGGCGTGATTAAATAAAGAGCCTTTTCTGTTCGCTCAAAACAGTAGCTTGTTAATAGCCAAATTCAAAACACAGGAATATGTAATTGAGAACTCGGAGGGCATTATATCACTGTATTCACTAAATTATTAATATTTCAGATTTTTTAAAAACAAAATACAAAACTCAGAATGAAATACAACGCATATATTATACTCGTAAACAAACTAAAGACGAATCTAAACGAACTAAAGACTGTGAAGTAATTGTGGTTCAGTGGTCAAGGCGCTCGGTAATCTGAAGGTAATGGACTCGGACCCAGGAACGACCAGTACATTTTTCTTTTACTTTAGAATTTTCGGTGGTGACTGATCAGCGATGACACATGTTCTATTATCTTCAGATATTTGAATACTCGGATGTTTCAATACTTGACCTATCAAATCTTTGGAAATAATAATAATAATAATAATAATAATAATTATTATTATTATTATTATTATTATTATTATTATTATTATTATTATTATTATTATCTCATTGAAGATTAAAAGTTAGGAGCTTATCACCACTCAGGGCATAACATTACAACCACAAACGTGATATTTGGCAAGAATATTTCGTTTTTGTTTAGTGTTGCCCACGAGAAGAGGAATTTCTCATCTCGTTTCTAAAACAATAAAGAAAATTGAGACGACAATTAACATTTTACATTCGAGACGGGACAAGGCTAACTCAAATTATCGTCTCGCTTTAGAGATGAGAGTTAAGACGAGACGAAAAGTATCGTAAACATTTCTCGTTTTATCTCGATTCTCGAAATAGTGTATGTCCATTCTTTAAATAACAATTGTCTTCTAGACTGAATCTTATACGCTATTTTGTTACTTTGTATTTCGAGCTCATTGAATTTATTATGGTCTGTGTAGGTATTTTTGTAGCAAAGCTTTTATAATTACTTCTGCATATCATAAAAGTTTATTATTTGCCGTACTGTTCAGTGATATTCAGTTATTTTTATTGCTGTTATTTTCCTTGAAACGTACAGTAGAATACTTTCGTACGGAACTATAGTGGAACGCTTTCGTATAAAACTTTCGTAGTTGCAGAGATGTGTCCTGGAGATCCGGACAAACTCCCGAAATCCCTCCTTATCTGTAAGTTTTGTCTAATTTTAGGGCAACTTTAAAAATGTTAATACAATTATTATTATTATTATTATTATTATTATTATTATTATTATTATTATTATTATTATTACTGAAGATTTAAAACAATATTACGTCCTATTGCAATGTAAATAAGCATACTGAAGTTGATAGGAAGAGGAAAAGAAAGGATAAGAGATACTTTCTACGTGTTCGAGTGTACTAGCGCAATGGGCTAGTAATTGTAATTGCTTTTGGTGAAGGTTGAAACCCGGGTCAAAGATTTTTTATATTTTATTTTTTAAATTTTCATAACACTTTTTTCATTAAAATAAGAAGAATCATACTCAAAAAAGTGATTTACTTACGTTACGCGTGCAGTTTTGCTACACGAATCCACAGTATATATAGGCAGTAGTAGTAGTAGCAGGAATGAATTAGGAGCCTCGCAGGGCTCGTTTTGTTCTACCTTGACTGCCATGATATTAATCTAACCTCGGCTGCTTCTTGAATTTTCTTCTTTAATTCAAACAAAGTGACAATTTTCTTCTATTACTATAATACACAATACATACACCAGAAGGTTTGGACAATCGCAAACTGCAAAAAATCAGAAACGTGTATTTAGTTCCTATGGCTAGGGTCGAGGGCGAAAAAAAAATATATTGTTCAGAAGATACTGTCTACAGTGCAGTAAGTAGAGTAGGTCGGTAGATCAGAGTGGGTCATGGTGGATTGTGGGTCGCAGTGAGTCACATGCTATTGACCCACGACCCACTCAGAAAACTCGACGCACTTGACCCACTGACCCACTACAACTCTGATTTGATGGTGGGATACTTGGTTCGTTCCCAAGGCAAGTAAGCTTGATGTGAACATCGTGCTTGTGGGTTTTCTCGGGGCACTCCAATTTCCTCCCACTTTTTCCTTCCACTAATTCGTCTATCATAATTCACTTGCTTTTATCATGGTCTCCCTTAACCTAACAGGCATAATCGTGGAACATTAAAGGCAAAGATTACGAAATATCAAACTTGTTAATAACAGTATGTCAGAAGTGCCTAAAGGTTATGAAGAGTTGCAACGAAACTTTGTGTAGAGCCAATACGCAAACAGGAAACGAATATTTGTTTCTTTTTTTCATTTTCTGCTGACAACTGTTTTAGAGTGCAAAAGCCCCCACCAAAAATTGTGAAAGTTGACGCCCTAAAGGCAAGAAGTGGACTGAAGTGAATGTAATTGTGCACAGATATTGTATACGTAAAATGAGGGAATATGTGTTTCGTATTTTCCATTTTTTTTAAAAACAGTTGGGTGGGGCGCAAACCCTTCCACACCTTTGATTACGCATTAGCAAAGGACTAATAAGTATACGTCTGAAGTGCCTAAAGGATATGGAGAATTGCAACGAAACTTTTGTAGGGCCAATACGCAAAAAGTAAGCGAACATGTATTTTTAGTTTGTGTGGAAAAGCAGTGTTGGGGCCAAGACCTGGTCCGAAAAAAGTAAGTATTATCGTAGTATTACAGGAAGGAGTGGATCAAAGCGAATGAAATTGTGTGTAGACATTGTATATGTAAAATAAGGCAATTCGTGTTTCCCAGTCCATCCGATTTGCTTCAAATTTGGCACATCAAAGGTAACAGAGAATAAATCGACACTTGTTTTTGTTTATGTGGCAATTGCTCGTTTGTCTGTCTGTATGTACCACGCTAGAGTGAGCAATGTTCAGTCTTTGAACTTGAATTTTTAAGGGTTGAAGCAGGATACACGCGAAACTCACTGTATTGATTCTAACTCTTAAGTCATCTATCTATTGGTAAAAGTTCACTATTTTAACACTAGCCGTTTCCTACCTAAGGCGTATTTTATAGTATTTCAGGGGGCGCCTTTAACCCTTACAATATTTCTTCCCATAAACAAAAACACGTGTCGATTTCTGTTTACTCTTGGCACGCGTAACGTAAGTAAATCACTTTTTTGAGTATTATATAACTAACTAACTAACTCTATGGTCTATGGAACCCGGAGGTTCTATGCCGTGTTCACAAAAGCTCTCCACTGACTTCTATCCTTAGCTAACTGCATCCAGTTTCTACTTTGTATTTCAATCTCTGCGAGATCCATCTCAATATTGTCTTCCCATCTGAGCCTAGGTGTTCCTAATGGTCGTTTTCCGATTGGTCTTCCAATCAAGACTTTGAAAGCGTTTCTACTTTCTCCATTCTTGCTACATGACCCGCCCACCTAAGCCTCCTAGACTTGACGACCCTAAGAATGTTGGGTAAACCGTATAAGTTTCCGTTCCTGTTTCTGTTCCTGTTCCTGTAGTTCCTCGTTATGAAGTTTCCGCCATTCCTCATTCCCGTTCCTCTTGAGTCCGAATATTCGTCTCAGGATCTTGTTCTCAAATACTTCCAGTCTATGTTCTTCCCTCAGAGTAAGCGACCATGTTTCGCAACCATACAGAACAGGCATGATTATCGTTTAGTATATTTTAAGCTTCAGATTGCTCGATAGAATTCGCGACGACAAGAGATTTTGAACCGAGTAGTAACACGAATTCCCTGCTTTTAGTCGACATTTAATTTCTTCGTGAATATGATTTTCCTCTGTTAATACTGATCCTAGTATTATACATCTTATTTTAATGAAAAAAGTGTTATGAAAATTTAAAAAATAAAATATAAAAGTAAAAAAATTTCCTTCGGCCGGGTTTGAACCTTCACCAAAAGCAATTATAATTACTAGCCCATTGCCTTAGTACACTCGACCACGAATACCGTCAGTAACAGCGCCTGGATTTCTGCTATATTTGTGCTACGTGGCGAAAACGGATAACTAACCAGAACCGCGAATATTTAGCTCCTATGAATAGGGTTGAGCGTGATTTGAAAATATCCTTCTGAACACTGGTGAATTTGTCTACATTTTACTTTCAAGGCCTCCATTACCCTTCCTTTTTCATTTGTTTCTGTTTACTTACCTCAGATGAGTATCCTTAAGTGAAAAAAGAACTGTCGGCATCGTTTGAATATTGATATTTGTAATTGCAATAATAGCAATAGGACTTATACTACTACTTGGCTTTCAAGCAAGCACCGGACCCCCCCCCCTTCGAGACTAGAAATAAAAAAATAAGGAATGATGAAACAAAATAAAATGAGAAAAGGAAAGATCAGCGTTAAAAATTAAAAAAAAATACAAGAAGCTTTTGGTTACTCTTTCTTATGAGGAGATTTGTATTACTTGCAATACATGGAGGCGATGTGAGCGAGATATCCTGGAAAAGTCAGGGAATTTGAAATTTCTACAAAAGACGGAATTCTCAGAATCTCTGATACTAGTCAGGGAGATTTCAAGCTTCCGAAAGCATAGTGCCTTTGGGTAACAGCTTGTACATTTTTTTATGATAATTTTTCTTCATCGCATCATTGCAGTATCAAACATGTTATTTAAAAAACAATTTTCTACTGCTTCTTTAACCTGTCATTTGGAACAGACAGTAGTTGACGGAATAATAAAAACAAAAATGTATGTGGAAAGAAATTTCTGTTAACATTTGATTCAACAGAGAAAGGAACACAGTGTAAAATTTTTACAATATATTATTGAGTATGTACTTTTTATAATAGTTGTCTTAATGAAAGGAAAATTATTATATTTAAATGACCAGAGGAAGGAGGTAAATATTGTAAAATCTTACTTTTTTTTACTATTTTACTCGAGATTTCTTCATAGTTTATTAAAATACTTACTAACATATCCTCATTGTATTGTCCTAACAAACTAATATATGTTGATAGTAAAGTAGTTTAGATTAATCGAGCTCCTAGTCCTTCAGAATTTCATTTCACGCCCCCCCCCCTTACGAAATCTTGTCTAAACGAACCAATATTTGTTCCACTAAAATAGTGTAGAATGATCGAGCCTCTGGAGTGATGACCATAGTATTTCATGTCACGGACCTCCCTTCACGAAATCCTGGCTACGTACCTGTTTCAAGACACACAGTCTATTAGGTTTTAGAGGAGCTAACTACTGAAAAAAATACATTTTTGAATCACAATAATGTATATGTTATATAAAAAATGGATGTAACTATGTGTGCCTAATTGCAAAGTCAAATGAAATGACTTTTGGTATATAGTTAGGCCTTAATCCAAAGTGGGATGTTATCACATCACTTTCATTATAATAATATCTTAAGGGGTAGTGGGGATCCAAATTTTTGCGAAACAAATTGAGTATCTCACAAGCCGTTAAACTTACAGAGCTGAAATTAAGTATATTAACTCTCTATTGAAAATGAACAGAACGTCAGATATCATCTTTTAAAATTCTTCTTTATGATGGAGGTGGCACTTTCTATATATGCGAAATTGATAGTGGGTTGGTTTGAAAAATAACTCAATTCAAACTCTGATTAGTTAGAATTTAACATGATTTTATTACAAGTATAAACTCTTTAGTCAGTAAAGAAGAGGCCGTGGATCATGTGTCAGAGTTGATGACGATGTGTTTTGGTGGGTGGTGTGTCAGAGTGGGTCACGCTGGGTGGTGAGTCAAGTTGTTCATTGATCCATGTCATCACCGCCTCAGATAGTTCAGTGCTCACGGTCCCGTGTTCGATTCCCGGTGGGTGATCCTTTGAAATTGTATGTCCACGATGTATCTGTGTTCGTGTCCTGTCGTTCAAGGTTACTAAAAATAACTGTAAAACAAGTATTACTAAGTATAATAGAGACAAGTTACGGACATACTTTCGGTGAATCAGAAAAGAAAATGGTCTGAGGCATCATATTCCAGTTAAGGGGTCAAATTACTCTTAAAACCAGTTTCTCCTTCATGTCCTTACGTGTTTATATGTCTATTTTTGTTTTCTAATTTAAAGTTTCCCGACTATAGTATTTTATCATGATCGAAATCAGTGTGTTTCGTCGTTATCGTAAACGTGTGCAATTTGCTATATACACGAATGTTTCTTTAATCTTACTTAGAAGAGCAGTCTCAGCGTAGTGGCGTGAGCATTCGTTTTGTAATGCAGGGGTCCCGGGTTCGATTCCCACTGGGGTAAGTTATTTTTACCAAACTACAATATTCATACTTGTGATGTGTAATAAAATAAAAAATACTCAATTTCTTTCGGTCTTACTAGTTAGAGTGACAACGACTTTCTTCGCAGAGGAAATATTATACTACCAATATGACGTCACATGTCTGTCTACAACCTTGACTCGTTCTGTAGGAGAATGTAGCGTGGTTAACAAACAATTCATGAATACATAAGGATCATGCTTAGGGCCTAGTGTCGAACATAAATGTGTCTGAAACGGTATTGTTTTTTTAGCAATTATTCCGAACTACTTCCACTATTACTCCTACCGCTAGAAATAATATTTTCGTTCGCCATTTCCAACATATTCCATATATCCGTTCAACCAAAATTTGTAAATAGAAACTATTCTTTTTTTATTATTGTATGTATATTTTGTTAAAATATCAATATAACGCATACATAATCCAAAGTCTTTTATCCAAAGAAAGTGTCTTATTATGTATCGGGATGAAGACAAATTCTACTTAGTTTTTGTTTAAGCATCCGAAGTTTCGATATTAATGTTGTCCAGGGGCTGCCATGTTCTTTCTGCCCCCTCGTTTCCTTTCGGACACAAATCAGTCCAAAGTATCTCTTATCCTTTTCCTTTTCCTAACAACTTCAGTATGCTTATTTACATTGCAATAAGACATAATATTGAGGTCTTAAATCTTCAGTAATAATAATAATAATAATAATAATAATAATAATAATAATAATAATAATAATAATAATTGTATTAACATTTTTAAAGTTGCCCTAAAATTAGACAAAACTTACAGATAAGGAGGGATTTCGGGAGTTTGTCCGGATCTCCAGGACACATCTCTGCAACTACGAAAGTTTTATACGAAAGCGTTCCACTATAGTTCCGTACGAACGTATTCTACTGTACGTTTCAAGGAAAATAACAGCAATAAAAATAACTGAATATCACTGAACAGTACGGCAAATAATAAACTTTTATGATATGCAGAAGTAATTATAAAAGCTTTGCTACAAAAATACCTACACAGACCATAATAAATTCAATGAGCTCGAAATACAAAGTAACAAAATAGCGTATAAGATTCAGTCTAGAAGACAATTGTTATTTAAAGAATGGACATACACTATTTCGAGAATCGAGATAAAACGAGAAATGTTTACGATACTTTTCGTCTCGTCTTAACTCTCATCTCTAAAGCGAGACGATAATTTGAGTTAGCCTTGTCCCGTCTCGAATGTAAAATGTTAATTCTCGTCTCAATTTTCTTTATTGTTTTAGAAACGAGATGAGAAATTCCTCTTCTCGTGGGCAACACTAAACAAAACGAAATATTCTTGCCAAATATCACGTTTGTGGTTGTAATGTTATGCCGTGAGTGATAATAAGCTCCTAACTTTTAATCTTCAATGAGATCATAATTATTATTATTGGTTTATTATTATTATTATTATTATTATTCCTAACGATTTGATAGGTCAAGTATTGAAAAATCCGAGTATTCAAATATCTGAAGATAATAGAACATGTGTCATCGCTGATCAATCACCACCGAAAATTCTAAAGTAAAAGAAAAATGTACTGGTCGTTCGTGGATCCGAGTCCATTATCTTCAGATTACTGGTCAAGCGCCTTGACCAATGAACCACAATTACTTCACAGTAATTGATTCGTCTTTAGTTTGTTTACGAGTATAATATACGCGCCGTATTTCATTCAAAATAAAGGAGTTTTGTGTTTTGTTTTTAAAAAATCTGAAATATTAATAATTTATTGAATACAGTGATAAAATACCCTCCGAGTTCTCAATTACATATTCCTGTGTTTTTAATTTGGCTATTTAACAAGCCACTGTTTTGAGCGAACAGAAAAGGGTCTTTATTTAATCACGCCCAAATCAGTAACGCTTTAGGTGAGTGGTTAGCATTGTGGTTTTCTAAACCGGTGATCTGAGTTCGAGTCTTTCCCTTGCCCTTTGCAACTTTTTACAATGTTTCATTTACAAGGCTGAGCTCCAGTTGGGTGCTGGCAAATGAAAGTATATGTAATATAAATACATAGAGCAAATTATTTAAACAAAAAAAAACAGGTTTAAACCAAAAAACAGTTTTTTTTTTTTTGTTTGTTTTTTGAATAAAAACCATGGTTTTTGCCAACCCTGGTTAGTAGATATCTACTTCCAGTTTTAGTGAAAAGATGAGAGTAAAGAAGGATATATTCTTGTGACAATCGATTAAAAGAAAAAAAGTTTTTTCGCTATCATTCTTTTTGCTCTCTCATGATCAACGTTAAAACCGAAAATTGCTTATTTCTATCACTTCCGATTTGAATATCACCTCCACCAACGAACCCTATGCCTAAATTAGTGACGCTCTAACATCCTGGCCAAAACTGATTGTGGTCCATCATATATTTGAGAATTTTTGTTTACCGGACGGATAAACACAGAATAAAGAGTTTGGGTAAACCAAATCCCTTTAAAATGTGGTGTTGCAATTTTTTTTTTTTTTTCGAACTCCTGCTTAGTTGAATCCTTAGCGCGAGCGACATCCGAGTATATGGTTGCTGGTTGTATTCCCGAAGAACAAGATCCTAAGATAATTGAAGATCTACTCGAATTACGAGGTAGTGAAGTCCTATCCAGAAAACCAGCAATAATGTTATCTGGAAGGCAATGCGCTGATCAGGCCACACACACACACAAGAACGTGGGCCATCTGGTCGGCCATAGCCCTTCATCGAGAGTATCTCTAGAAGTCTAGTTTAGCGCTTCTTTTCTTTGTTAGCTTATTTCATCATTATTTCAATGCCAGCTAGCTAAAACTTAAAACAATGGGGCTTCTTTATTATTTGTCTGTATTGTAATCCATCCTGCCTGTGTACTAAAACAATACGCAAAAACCACAACAGACTCCGACTGGCAATGTAAAGCACTTTCAACCTCAGTGTATCGGCTTCCAGGATCATATTTCTGATCTTCTCCGGTCACTATATACAAACCTACATAATGTTCGATGTATTGGATAAAAGATTGGTTATACCGTGATTTAAGTAATTTTAAATCAGCATCTACCATGTCATAACCGTGCGTAAAGATTTACACGTGCCTTCTAGCCAACAGAAAACACATGAAAAATGAAATGAAATCTTTAAGTTTAACGTCCCACGGTTATGCCGGTTAGGCTAAAGGAGACGGTGATAATGAGAGATGAGTGAAATGGTGGAATGAAGAAAGTGGGAGGAAACGGGAGAAACCCGAGAAAACCCACGAGCACGGTGTTTGTCCACCACAAAGTCCACACGGCGCGAGCTGGGATCGAACCAGGGACCCCAAGCACCGGAGGTGAACGCTCTGCCACTGAGCCACCGCGCCCCCGCAGAAAACACATGAACCTACCAACTACATGTAAAATTATATTGTAATAGCACCTCTAATATAAAATTACTTACATTACAATACTACCAACTTTTCCCTATACATGCGTGTGTGCGCTCGTGCTTTTACAGTTAGGTAATTAGTTTCCTCTATGTCTTTCTGGCTACGCCACTGAGATGGAAAATATTGGTGTTGACGTTTAGTGGAAAACTAACCTCAGCAACCCAACATAAGAGTGCACTACGATCAAGTGACTAACGTCAAAAAAATATATATATATATGTCCTGCAAGTAGGCTGAGATACCCACATAGTCAGGGTCATATGAAAGCACTGTGGAGAACACCCAACTGCGAATGGTTATTTTTCATGAATTCAAACTGGGATATTTTGCAAAATGAGCCCTCTAGGCACAGATCAACTTCATGTTCAGATGAACTACTAAGGAACAGCTTGGAAACACACTCGAAAAAGTGTTCATGTCATTGGAGACGAGTTACAAGGTCTGTATGATAAGTAATGAGACTCGCCGCGCCGCGGCGCGCGTGTCGCTGGAGCGGGTTTGTCGGTGATGGAGGATGTAGGGGGGGGTCCGAGCAAAGCAACGCACCGCGCGTCAGTTGGCTCCGAGCCTTAGTGGAGCGCGGACAAGCCTTGGACAAAGCCCTTGTGAACATTCTTGTCACGGCGGAAAATCAACAAACATGGAGGGTTCCATCGAACAGCGTTATGCGATCAAATTTTGCGTTCGCCTGGGGAAAACGGCTACTCAGACGCTTTCTCTCATCACGGAGGCCTACAAAGAGGAAGCCCTATCCAAAGCCCAGGTGTTTCGTTGGCACAGTGCGTTCCGGAACGGCCGGGAAAGCGTTGAGGATCTGGAGAGGGCTGGACGCCCGACAACAGTGACTACGGACGAAACTGTGGCAAAAGTGAGGGATCTCCTGAACTCAGACCGTCGATTATCGTTGAGATTGATTGCTGATGAACTCGATATGAACCACACAACAGTGCACAAGATTGTGACGGAACAATTGGGAATGAGAAAAATCTGTGCGAAACTGGTGCCGCGAGTGTTGACTGACGAACAAAAGCAACGACGTGTTGATTGTTGTCAGGAACTGTTGAACCTCATGAACAGTGACCCTAACTTTGAAGATGACGTCATAACAGGTGACGAGTCGTGGGTGTTCCAGTACGACCCTGAAACGAAACGTCAAAGCGCGGAGTGGCACACTCCTGCGTCCCCGCGCCCCAAGAAGGCCAGAATGTCGAAGTCAAAGGTGAAAACAATGTTGATTGTTTTTTTTTGACAATGTGGGGGTGGTCCACAAGGAGTTTGTACCCCAAGGACAAGCCGTCAACGCCGCCTTCTACAAACAAGTCCTTGAGAGACTGCACAGGAGCGTCAAGCGGAAAAGACCGGCGATCGCTAGCCGGTGGAAGTTGCATCACGACAATGCCCCTGCCCACACCGCCTTCTTAGTGACCTCCTTTTTGACCCGGATTGGGGTGGAAGTCCTTCCACAACCACCCTACAGCCCAGATGTGAGCCCGGCCGACTTCTTCCTCTTCCCGAAGCTGAAGCCACGCTTGAAAGGAACCCGTTTTGCAGACGTCACAGCCATCCAAGCAGCCGTGACCACATTTCTAAAGGACATGCCGGCTGCTGACTTCCAGGGGGCGTTTGCAGCGTGGAAACATCGATTGCAGAAGTGCATCGACGCAAGAGGAGAGTACTTCGAAAGCTTTTAAGTCCCTGTACAGATCAGATCAATAAAACAATGTTTCCAGACCTGGTCTCATTACTTATCATACAAACCCTGTACACATATGCCATACCTATCATTCTGTGGCTCCGTGAAATCGGCAAAGCTAAAATTTTGGATTCGTGGGTGCCAACGATGAACGAGAATCACCGTCTGGAGGTATGCAGTTATGTTCTCTTGGGTGTAAGAAATAACTGTTAAGTTTCCTGCATCGGATCGATTATCAGTTCAGATGAAAAATGGATCTACTATGACAATCATAAATAGCCCGGACAACGGTTGTATTGTGATCATTGTCCAGGACGGTTTCCTAAACCACCTCTCTACCCACAAGTGTTGTTGCTCGTACGTGACATAGATGGCCATTTTGCACTGGCCTCGCTCAGGCTCGCGCTCACTTCTTTTAACTGGGCTCGCTCCAACTAGATTCTATCAACTGGACTCGTGCTCAGTCGCGCTCGGGCTCACTTCCCTCAGTTGGCCTCGCACTCACTATTTCATTGGGACTCGGGTCTCACTCGGGCTCGCGCTCAATTACTGAGCCCGAACCCGTTTGAACACGAGCATCGGGCTCGCGAGTTTGGAACACCTATGGTATGTGATCTATGGTGGGATGATCCATCATCACTTTCTCAGACGAGGTGAAACCACCAGTAAAGAACGTAACAGTGCTGAACTACACGAAATTCACCGTAAGCATCGATCCATGGTCAACAGATACGGTGTCCTCATGTTCCACGACAATGTCCGCAAACATATCGCAAAAAAGACTATGCAGGCTCTCCATGAGCTGTATACTTTTTTTTCTCATCCACCGCATTCTTCTGATATCTCTCCAACTGACTACCACCTCATCCGACATCTCGATTATCCCTTGAGAGGGAAGGCGTTCCCTGACTATTGGGTGGAGCAACGTTCACGCTGACGACTTTTTCGCATCGCAGACACAAGATTTTTTTTTTTTTTCGCAACGGAGTCCAGTTATTGGCTGAGCGATGGCAAAAAGGTGAGTGGTTGCAGATGGTAACTATTTTGATTAACCAGAAAGTGTGGGTTTTTTTGTTTATTTTAAATGACGCACATGGTTGGATGTTTCATTTGCACGAACCTAATATAAAAGGAAAGAACACAATTAGAACTACATAACTAGAAAAATATCATACCTGCGGCTCCGATTTCTGTATAACCTTGGTGGGTCCAGTCAGGTATGTGTGTTTCGCTGTCAGATATTGAAACAGAAATCCAAGTAAAAACATTCAGACCCTTGAGGCCCAGTAAAATTTTGGGGGCAGACACCTTCTTCCTCAGAATCGGGCTCAATGCATCATGCACATTTTATTAAACAATCACGTTGCATAGAGCAAAGAATCCTCAAATTCTGTTACTTTTGAGTGCTTCGAAAAGATTTAATTAGCCTAATACAATATGTGACTTCATGAATGATACTATCTAACTATACGTATAAACTGACAATTTATAAACTCTGTCGTTCGCTTAGCACTTAACAGTACTATTAAGAATTGCGTAACTGATTAGTGGGGAACTTCTACTTAATCACATATCATCCACCATAAAATTTACCACTACTGTCTACTATCACTGTGCATGATTTAGGGTTCACTGGCTTTTCAGTTCTGGAGTCATACATGCACAGGAATGATTTCTGAAGTTTTTCAACGGGGTAGACTTTCAATATATAAGAAGGAGCCCGAAAGTTGTACTTTGAAAATATTACAACGTATTGGAATGATCAGGAGATATTGCACCGGGGGCAACGCACAGTACACGCAATGAACGAGACAAAATTGATCGTTTAAATTCTACGAAAATAAACTTTAGGCTAACGGTGCCGGACGAAAAATTGAAAAATGAAATGAAATCTTTAAGTTTTACGTCCCACGGTTATGCCGATTAGGCTAAAGGAGACGGTGATGATGAGAGATGAGTGAAATGGTGGAATGAAGAAAGTGGGAGGAAACGGGAGAACCCCGAGAAAACCCACGAGCACGGTGTTTGTCCACCACAAAGTTCACCTGGCGGAGGCTGGGATCGAACCCGGGACCCCAAGCACCAGAGGTGAACACTACCACTGAGCCACCGCGCCCCCCGGTTATGCCGGTTAGGCTAAAGGAGACGATGATGATGAGAGATGAGTGAAATGGTGGAATGAAGAAAGTGGAAGGGAACGGGAGAACCCCGAGAAAACTTACGAGCACGGTGTTTGTCCACCACAAAGTCCACACGGCGCGAGCTAGGATCACACCAGGACCCCAAGCATCGGAGGTGAACGCTCTACCACTGAGCCACCGCGCCCCCCGACGAAAAATTGAAACAGAATGAAAGAACTACCATTAGGGTAAAATATAAAAGATCCAGAAAAAGATGGACAGGGTTCTTTACGTGAACTCGAAATGGACTAGAATCGAAGCACAGACACTTTGAGTCAAGGTTCATGGCTCTACTGCTAACCTATCCTCCACTTATTAACCATATCCAATGAAATTCGAGACCAGATACGAAAATGACGTATTTCAGCAGTGGCTGATCTGAAAATGAAATGAAGCCTTTAAGTTTTACGTTCCACTTTATGCCGGCTAAGCTAAAGGAGACGATGATGATCAGAAATGAATTAAAATGGTACAATGAAGAAAGTGGAAGGAAACGGGAGAACCCCGAGAAAACCCACGCAAACGATGTTTTTCCACCACAAAGCTCACTTGGAGCGAGCTGAGATCGACCTGGAGACCCCACGCACCAGAGATGAACGCTCTACCACTTGAGCCACCGCTGCCCCACGGCCGATCTAATTTCGACGCGGGTCGGAAACGTCAATTGCGACAGCTACGATAAATGAGGGAACACGTATTATATTTTATAGAAATGTGGGGTCATATCCCTCAAGTTCTGTCTCAATTTCGAACACTGGTTGTTCTCTTGACGACAATCAGAAACAATTTCGTGTAGACGGGTGGCTCAATGTGAAGTCACTCATTCCCTGGTGCTAAAACAAATGGTTCAATCACAATCCATATGAATCATATTTCTTAGTGCTTTCTCGTTTTTCTTTATCTACCATCCATTATGGGGGTACGGTGGTTACACTTCAGGTGCGAGTGGTCCCTGGTTCGATACCAGGACATGAGAAACCAACGTTGTCCGAGGGTTTTCTCGGGCTTCTCCTTTGCACTCCACATTCTCATTCGACCATTCATAGTTACTCATTTTCACTAATAACCCGACTCCTTCCGCCTAAAGGGCATAACTACGCAGTTCAATTAAAACTTTTATTGTTATCATCCGCCTTGTTGACTTCAAAAACATGTTACTCTGAATACTTATCTTTACATTTTTTCTGAACCGTATTTCCACTTTCCTGAGAAGAATATTCGGACCCAAGAGGAACGAGAATGGGGAATGGCGGAAGCTTCATAACGAGGAACTACATAGTTTATACGGTTTACCCAACATTGTTAGGGTCGTCAAGTCTAGGAGGCTTAAGTGGGCAGGTCATGTAGCTAGAATGGAAGAAAGTAGAAACGCTTTCAAAGTCTTGACTGGTAGACCCACAGGAAAACGACCATTAGGAAGACCTAGGCGCAGATGGGAGGACAATATTAAGATGGATCTCGCAGAGATAGGAATACAAAGTAGAAACTGGATGCAATTAGCTAAGGATAGAAGTCAGCTTTTGTGAACGCGGCACTGAACCTCCGGGTTCCATAGGCCATAGAGTTAGTTAGTTAGTTAGTTATTTCCACTTTCACGGAAAAAGTTATTCATACGATTTCACCTAGATTTTGTTGATTAACCGTCACAACGTACACTATAATATACCGTAAACAATTGAGAGCATAAATTCTGTATTTCTACTACATACGATCCACATTATTTATGTTCGAAAGGCATTAGGAAAAAAAATCAATAGTTTCAGATGAAACTTGAAAACTATTACCTGCGTATAAATATCCCCAACGACTGATTTGTCAATACGTTTACCTGATTCTCCACACGGCATAAATAATCAGAGCAGATCAATAAGTTTCCGTGTTTATTGAAAGAGAACGAAAAAAGAAAAACTCTTTTGTACAGCTTGCAAGTGCTTCCGGTACATTAGGTGGCAAATGTCAACTCTTACTCTCTACCAGGATTATTTTTGTAGTAAGCTTGAGTAACTGAAAATCTATTATATATAATCAGGACTTCGACCCAAGTATATTTTAATAGAGGATCATTTTTTAATTCGAGTTTTTAATGAGCAACTAACAGAAGTAAAGAATACATTCTTCTGTTTGCAGGGATGATAACCTCAATGTTCATGACGCCTCAATTTTTCTCAATTTTCCCTCCTCTAAACGTACAAAACTATTTTAACGCTATTCTCCTTGGTACAGCCTTCACTGAAACTTTGTTTCTACATAAAGTATACATGTTTGCATTCAACTGCTTCAAATTGTTTAAACTATTTTTTTCTCTCTCTCTGCCCGTCAAAAATCCCTATGGAGAATTCTGTTCTTTGATGTAATTTTATTCACGGGTAACTAGAGGCTTCCTAAAGAAGGAAGAGAACAAGATCTTCTTGTTCACCTCAACCATAGGTTGGTGGGCAACTTTTAAAACTTTTCTCTTTTAATTTTTAACGCCCCATGCTTGATGTTTAGACTAGAGGAGTCGGATTATTAATGAAAGCGAATGATTATGAAATGTGGGAGGAAATAAGAGAAATATCCAATTTATTTTATTTCCTCCCACATTGTCATTCAGCAATTTCATAATCATTCGCTTTCATTAATAATCCGACTCCTCTACATTAAACATCAAGCATTGGACGTTAAAAATTAAAAAGGATTGTTCTAAACTAAAGTAATTAAACGAGCGAATAATAAATGACAATAAGTATCAGAAGAACTAGGGTTACTCCTAAGAATATCATACAAATGTAATTTTATATATCTTGTAACTAGCGTACTAAAACGCCGCTTCCCAACAAAATTACAGCAGTGGCAAAGGTATTTTACATATTAATTATTTAGTTTATATCTGATCTGTCCAACTCCGGACTTTAAGTCCACTTTCTGATTCGCTCTTGCAGTTCGTTTGTTGA
Organism: Thermobia domestica; assembly: GCF_964235325.1. Taxonomy (NCBI): domain Eukaryota; kingdom Metazoa; phylum Arthropoda; class Insecta; order Zygentoma; family Lepismatidae; genus Thermobia; species Thermobia domestica. The sequence continues at coordinate 24,959,935 of NC_137468.1, read as the reverse complement.
TAACTCTCTAACTCCATAGTAAACATATACTGAATGACGAAACATTCATTTGGGATTTCCAAATGATGGGGATTCATTTGGACAAATCAAATGAAAAACATACTTTTTTTTTCTTTTTACTTTCTCAAGTTAAAAGGGAGTCGTTAAGCAATAAACAGTTTACTGGTATGTGAGAAATATATCTTAACATTTGATATGTTATTATGTACCTCGTCGTGAACGAATGCCTAACGTGCATACTTTCAGTGGTCCAAGCTTGATACCTGGGTTCATGGAGATACACGCGTCCGATACAAATCTTAGTAGTGGTTCGAATCCCACTTTAAAAACTATAGACCCTGTCTCATACAGTCTTGGTGCTGAGAAATGAAACCAATTTATATTACTATAGATCCTCTTCGATTAACTGGAACCACGAGAGTAGGAAGACAGCATTATGTTGGACAAAACTGAATATTAAGCTCTGATTAGATTAATGTACCTTCACGATAAATCTACACAAACGATCCATGACGAGATGTCGCTGTATATGGGATCAATGACCATCATGTGACACTGTCAAATGAGGGGAGAGAGAGAATTCAGATGTGGGCGCACAAGTTTATACAATGACAAAGAGAAGGACGTTTGTCCACGGACACAGAAACAATCATACCGAAAACATACAGCAATGCTGGGAATCTGGATAATATCATTTGTTCCTATACCCCAACAGGACTTGTTACACGAATTAGTCACCAAGAACGAAAGGTATTGGTTCTAAAACAAAAGAAATCAGCAACACTCCCCTTTTTTTTTTTTTTTTTTTCCTAAGGCGCAATAGGATCCACCAAGGTCATGTTGTCTTGTCCCGGAACAAGAAGTATGATATTAACAAATTACTTAAACTATCCACGATAAATCATAATAATGGGATTTGTTACAAAGTTACGAGGTGTGATCACGGAAAAGAGGACAGGACGGAGTTCGATATTGAAAAATATACTGCGAACAGCCGACAATGCATCTGCTCACTTAGCAGTGGGTATAACCTTTTTTATTAAGCGATGTATCTATCTCTGCCCCGTTCACAGTATTCATTCAACACGATCTCTTCTACTGCTTTCCAAATTTAAAGAATCATTACGGAGAAAACGTATACACAACGATTGGTAGGTAATTACTGATACTGAAAACTGGTTTACCACCAAATTTGCGGACTTGCTATTAAATAACAATAACGTAGTAAGTGTGTGGCTAAAGTAGATGAATTTGGAAAAGTCAGTGGACGAAAATTCAAATCCCTACCACAACTGGATCACATTCACTGTTATAACTGTTTAGATTCCTCTTGAGTACTGAATATGCTCATACACGATTAGATCAAGAGCATGAGCCACTGTGCTTCTCTAGATCCGTAGTGAATGAAAGAAAACAGGAAAGCGCTGAGAAATAACTCATAAGGGCTGTGATCGAACCACAGTTACTTAGCATCAGGGAATGAGCGATTTAACACTGAACTACATGTTTACACTAAACTGTTTCTGATTGCCGTCTAGAGCAACCAGCATTCGAAACTGAAACAGAACTAGAACTTCAGGGACATGTCCCCAAATTCCCATAAAATATAGTATCCGTTCCCTCACTTTGTTGACTATTAGGTGAATAAAACAATAAGTATGACCAGTGATTAGCATTTCACACGTTTTCCGAACCATGTCACACCAGATCGGCAATTTGGGTCAAACATAGCATGCACTGAAACATAGAAATCGCACGAAAACACAATAAACAATGTAAACACCCGGACAGCAGAACACAGGAACTTGTTTCAGGCCTTGGCAACTAACTATGCATTCTAATTTGGCTCGTATACTGAAAATCTGCGCCTACTCTGGAAAAGTATCTACCTATGCTGTTTCTCAGGCTACTTGCTCTGTTTTATACTTTATCTGAATCAACTACTGTAATTTTAACCGTTTTTCTAATTGATTAAGTCTCAAGATGATAGACGAAACATTAGAAGAAATATACGTAAATCCAATTCAAGATATTTTATTACTTTTTCATGTGGGATCTTTGCTTTTAACGAATTTTCTCCATCTGTCTGTTTCACCCACTTCCCATCCAGACTGTTTACTCTGGTGTCACCGTCAATGATCTTTTTCCACTTTTTGGTTCATCTTTCTCGATTGCAATCATCATGACTTTCCTTTCAATGTAATTCTAATCCCTTAAGTTATTACATGACCAAACCATATCAGTCGTTTTCTCTTGCACTTTTTCCCTTCAGTACTGTACCTCTTATGCACTCATTCTTGACTCTATCCTCCTCGATTACTGCACACACACACACCTTAGCACTTTCAATTCTATCGCCTCATCATTCTATATAAATCTATTATATTCTGGGGCAATGTCCCGATATCAGATATCACTGCCAGTCTGATTTAGTCTTATACGCCTGGAACTTTATAGAGCTCCTGTTATTTGCTTCCAATTTTTCTACTCTCTTCATCCTTTTGTATCCTGACTTTATCCCCTACATTTTCTTCACCTACAATGGATCATAAATAACTGAAGTTGTACATTCTTAATGTCCTACTGTCTAGAATCAAGCAGGAAACATTGTTGTCTCCCACGACAGCAAAATATATATATACTTTGTCTAAGTACTGCCTACTTTTAATCCTCTTTTCACCACAGTTCTAGCCCACTGTTCCAATTTTCTCCAGTTCTTATTCTCAATCTCGCATAATCATTAACACAGAGCATACATACAGATACATAATGTATCCTTCCCACATTTTTTTTTTTTTTTTTTTTTTTTTTTTTTTTTTAACTTAGCGTTGATGGTGAAAACGGATTTAACAACATCCAGCCAACGAATCAATCAATCAAACTTATTTCTTACGAAACTAAACTGACGCATGATTATATATATACACTGTTAGCCTGTAATTATCCAAATCCGAGTTAACCCTTCACGGATTCTAATTATTTTATAGTGCATTGTATATGAAGCTAGTGTGTTTTAATTAATCGTATCGTGCGTACTGAGTATTAGTTGGTGGATACTTATGAAAAGTCAAAGCAGTACGAAATACATTGAGTATATCACGTTACTCACACGTAGAATGTTAGTACTATTTATTGTCTCAAGTCTGTCGCCTTACAATACCGCTGCACCACTCTGGAAAGTTTTTAATAATTTCAAGAAAAGTTTTCCCAGTTGTTCTGTGGAAGTCAAGATATTTACGAGTGTAACTTTTGCTACTGCTCCTAGCGAGGTAATTGTGTATACCTTTATTTCTTAAAAATGGGTTTTTGTTTGATATGTCTATACCATAACGACTAATGCCATGAGTGAGATGTGATTAAGAATTGCAGGTTCATGCTTTAAGTACACGCCGCAGATGAGTATGGGAGTACACATTGAGAATGTCGGCAATTATTGAATAACAGACATATATCAAGATTAGTTCAAGTTACATATAGTAACTGTTATTACATCAATCAGTGCCTTCAATGAAAATAGTCACAACGCAAAACTTTGGTTCAGTCTCACTTTTACTTCAAAACCCAATTCCGAATATTAAAATTTTATTTTTACAGTCCAGACTAGATTATAATGTATTTCAGTCGAGTTTAATGTTAACTGGTAAAGAATCTGATTGCCTTAAAACAACTGCACTGTGCTTTTCCTGATTGGAAAATCTAAATATTGATCTGTATTGACATGTGGTACACGAAGAAAATATCATAAAATAGTAACTTTGAATCCCACATTTTGTCTTCTGTGGGGGAATGAGGGATTAAGAAAATAAGTAGGGTCTTAAAGAAAAAGGCAAACCTTTTTTTTTTAACACCTAACTATTAATAGTTACCCTTTCTTCTGGGTGGAGGAATTACTTGATGTGTTAAATGTGCTATTTCAAAAAGCCCTAATAAATAAACGCGTATACTTCCAAAGCTAATAATCGATGTCATCAACTTGTTAAATGGTACACCAGTTATGAATACAGAGCTATGAGGCCTAAATGAAATCACAATTTTCTTTAAACTAGGTACGTAAGTGCAGATATCACTAGAATTTGTTTCCTATATATTAAGAAAGGATTTTGTTACTAGTTAAATGAACTTCTCGTTTTAAACAAAGGGTGAATAGCATCGTAAACTGCTTTTATATTGAAATGAAATGAAATCTTTACTTCCCACGGTTATGCCGGCTAGGCTAAAAGCGATGGTGAAGATGAGAAATGAATGAAATGGTGGAATGTAGAAAGTGGGTGAAACAAAATGCCGAGAAAACCCACACAGATGGTGTTGTCCACCACAAAGCTCACTTGGGCGAGCTGGGATCCAACCAAAAGACCCATGCACCAGAAGTGAGCGCTCTACCACTGAGCCATCGCGGCCCCAGCGTGTCTACTGGTACCGATAAGCAGTGAATTAGTATGTGTGGTGATTACTAAAATTTCAATAACTTATTGCAGACTTTAGTGTTTTATGCGAAAAAAAAAAAAAAAACAAAACAGCTCAATAAAATGTAAAAAAATATTTGTGAACTCGAAGTTCTTCATCAGTGTTTAACCGTCGCACGCAACTAAGATTGGTTACCGAAATCACACTAGGAATATAAAAATCTTTTTAGGATTCGCAGGGTATACTGTGATATTAATTACAGATAAGCAAGATTTTGTACAGCGGAGGTGATAATGGCTTGCAGTAGCTAAATGCCACAATCAAATATTCCACAACTTCCCACTATTTTTTAAACTTACTTTCCTCTGACTAATCAGGTAGGTGATGACACTGTAACCTAACCATCATTTAATGGTTTCCATTTATCCTAGTAACTAATGTCTCTCAGTTGAAAACGGGCAATAAACGAGACATTAGCTACGTTTTTTTCTTTTCTTTCTTCTTCAAACACCCCTCTTTACGCCCATTTTTCGAGGAACTGATATAAAATCTCGTAAGATCAATGTATTTTGAACCACTGCTCAACGATCACCTCTCATTCCGACCATCGGGGAAGTGGAGGAAAGCACATGCACCCTGTCTCATGCGACCATTTCTTGCTGTCATCTTTGAAACGACCATTGATAAGAACTTTGGTCAAAATATCAGGTGATAAAGCTTTCATCTATCTCTTGTCTCATAAATCAGTCACTCATTTTATGGTCTATGGAACCCGGAGGTTCAATGCAGCATTCACGAAAGTTCTCCATTGACTTCCGTCCTTAGCCAACTAGATTCAGTATCTGTCTTGTACTCTATTTCTGCGAGATCCAGCTTAATACTGTCCTCCCATCTGCGCCTAGGCCTTCTTTTATAGTCTTTTTCTGATTGGATTCCTAGTTAAACTTTCGAAAGCGTCCCTAGCTTTTCCTTCTAACTATCTGACCTGTCCATCTAAGCCTCCTAGATTTAATGATCCTAACGATGTAAGGTAAACGATATAAATTACGCAATTCTTCGTTATGAAGTTTCTGCAATTTCCCATTCCCATCCCTCTGAGATCCGAATATTCGTCTTGGGATTTGATTTTCATATACTTACAGTCTGCGATCTTCCTTCAAAGTAAGGGGCCATGTTTCGTAACCATACAGTACAACAGGCACAATTATAGTTTTATATATTTTAACCTTCAAATTCAACAAAATTCGCGACGACAAAATATTTTGGATCGAATAGTAACATGAATATTTTATTTTTTCATAGATATATGTTGGTCTGTTGCTGTTCCTGTTTGTCTGATGAAGTGCTTTGTGTTGGACATAGCAACGTAACATATGCATGTGGGAGTTCACTCACATTCAGTCTGTTTATCTCAAATGTCTTTCTATCACGATGAAAAGTGCTGCGTAATGGGAAATTCTGAAACTCGAATGAAATTCTTAAATTAGAGTACGGAAATAACTGAATATTAATTTTCTTTGTAAACTGAAGTGAAATAAACCGAACTCAGATGTTTTCATTATATAGAGAGCTGTAGTTCCTTTATATCAGTTTGAACCTTGAGAATACTGTTCTATAGTTTTCTTCTTCGCCTCAGAAAACAGTGGTCAGATGATGATGATGATTACAGTAAAGACAGATTAGTTCACATTTAATAAGGAGCGCAAATCATAAGATTGACATCTTACAGGCTACGATGACAGGGAAGGGCGCGTCTTCATTTCACATTCTTAGAGGCCTATTTAAAAGGTAATTAACGCCAGAGGTCTTTAAAATTGATCCTTTCTTAGTAATCATAATCATTAAATTTAATTCTAACAAGTAAAAAGCAATGGATAATATAATTGTAAGGAAATAGGATACAAACAATGACGATGTAACAAGCAATATATTAAATTAAGATAGTAATATAATAGTTTTACAGCAATGTTCAAAATATGTTTTTCCTTTATTTGTTCTGAAGGCCCCACTTGCACCCAAATTTACTTATGGACAAAACTATTATAATTTCACAGTCTATTAATCTCCAAGCTTCCGACTACCCATTAAACGATGTGAAAAATAAACTGCAAATCGAAGAAATATAGATGAAACTATAGGGAAAATACAAATTATGTCTGAACAGAGCAAATACGATATTTAAATCTTTAGATAGATCTAAAAATGATCGTCACAACGTAATGAATGGGGTTAACTTTGCTTCTCCTAGTCTACATTGATTATTATTATTTCAGCGAACATGGTCCTACGTTAAATTATACGGGTGTAAAATGTACGACTGGACCGAGATTCATGCTTGTGCACTAATTATTAAGTCACCCACTCCGATTCTTCACCAGCACATATTTTCACTCCGAGGTCGGCACTGAGCCACTACAAGTCCCATTATGCTGGGAACAACTTAGTGTCTATGTTAATTAACTTCTGTGATAGTAATATTTAATTCAACTGACAAAATGTGTCCATAACTTTCGAATGAATCGGTGGAATGCACTGCACCTTATCTTTAATTACAGAAATCTACAACCACACAATGTCATCTATTCACACAGTAAAACAAGAAATTAATCAAGAAAATATTTTTGAATGGGACTGTACAAGATATTAATAAGAACTAAACGAATTACAAAGAAACGCGTAAAACCTGTGTTATAATATTAGATTTTGAGAGAAGATAATAGTACCAATAGGCTAATTAAATATCCATTGAACCCAAATTAACGTTTTCTCGTTGGATTCTGCAAATGTGAATAATGAACTTATTTATACGAAAACACAATGAACTACTTGGAATATGCATGATGAATATGTGATACGGGAAAACTATTTATTTATTGTCTTTAAACCTTTACTTACTGATACAGTAAACAAAGAAGAATCATACAACGTCGACTATTGAATAAGACTAACAGGTTAAAATTACAAACAACAGTGTCTAATCAATGTCTTTGAAAGTACAGTATTCATGCATAACAGCACGATACATTTGATTATCTAGTACAACTAATGTGGCTAGTCAACCTTTATTTTTCTGCAACGCTAATACTGCACGTTCGCAGAAAAAAAAAATGCAACTAACTACATGAAAATACAGCGTTCCTTCTTCAAATTTTGATCATCACTTTATATACTGCTCATTAAGCATTATTAATAAATCCAAGTACAGCAATTGATCTACGCGTATAGAATCTTACATGAACCCGTCTTTCTTTTTATATAACAATAAAAATTAGCTCCACGAAACGGTTTCTATTTGTCCTGAATTAAAAATATATATATATATATATACTAAGTAATTAAAAAGACAGAAAAATAAATATATACGTAAGGTAAATGGATAGGAGATAAGGATGTCAATTTACTCCTATATCAAGGCACAAATTTGTGATATAATGCTATTCCTGACTAAATTTACAACTAGTAAATATTTCATAGCAGCATAGTAGTTTGATCCTATAGCTAAGCTTGTTCAAGATCCTTCTGCTTACGTTTAGGACTAATTTTTCTACAAGAATTTCAGCTTTAAAAAAATCCAGAGCCATCTACAGTTTTGAAGTAAAGAACAACGTTTCCACAAGAATTTCAGTTGTCAATAATAAATAAATAAATAAATAAAATGGAATTCGAGACACGATCCGATTTCTGCTAAGCGTTAAAAGAAAAAATAAAAAATACAACTGGAATAATGTTAAATAAATGCACATCTGGCTATTTTGAAAGGCTTGAATATAAATAACAGAACAATGACTATACATACATGGACTGTCAAATTATGCCAGTTTGTCGCTTCTAAATCTGATCACCCTCGCTTATAACATAAATAAAGGTTTATAATTTAATAGTTGTTGATATTGATATCTACCTTTCAACTACTACTACGCAGACACCAAAATTTAAAAGTGCTGGGTCCGTACCTTCTCTTAAAAACAAAAAAAGGATCCGCAAATCTGAAGTAATTGGAAACCACAGCTGTACTACATTTAACGAGTTTTTCCCGTACCCCGTCACTTGTACTCTTTACCCTCCTGTTTACATTAATCAAAATGTCAAAGATGAGTTCCGATAAAACATAGTGTACATTATCAACAGAGGGGAATGAATAGATTAATTTTTCTATATGATCGAGTCAATATTAACTGCTATTTGGATGCAATACTAATTTTACTTTTTTAAAAAAAATAGTTATTACATTGTATTGTCGTAGTATGTAACAGTATTTCATATATCTACATCTTGCTGCATTTTTGTTCATGCGTAAGTTATTCTTTCAATGTTTAAATTGTCGTTTATAAAAAAAGTATCTTGTATTTTTTTTTCTCTTCTTCTAATACTACATGGTTCTTTTGCATTTCTTATTACACGACTTAAGTGTCACACCTATCATAGGCCGAACTTTCAATCCAATTTAATTTTCGGGGCTTAGAAAAGCTAATCATCTGATTCCGCCAATCAAGTTATGTAAAGACCTAATGCCGATACTGGTTAGATTTACAGAGAATTAACGCATGGTTAAAATTGCTATTTTCAAGTTCACAAGAAAATGTCACTTTAACCTGATATAATAATGTTAAGCGGTTTTAAAACTCCTGAAAATGTCTAAAAATTATATCATAATTAATTTCTATTTTACTATCTGCAATATGATCTAGACTGTTATTCCAATCTTACCACACCAATATTGAACCATTGAGCAAGCAGTTGGTTTGAACTTGTATCTGGACCTAAACATTTCATCCAGTTACTTTCAAATTTTGAACATTTAAGTACGATCATGTTCAATTCACAAATACACAAAATCAGACCTTCTGATTTCTATGTAGTTAACAAATGTATCAATGTACTGAATTTTCGCCACAAATGAAGCTATCTTCTCTTAGAATGGTGTGTTTCAACGTTAAATCACGTCATATACTGAGAATTTACCAACACTCGTGTATTTGTTTAAAACAGAAATAGATGATGTACATTTAAACCTGTCTACTTCAAAAGAGTGAAGTCGTTATTCAGTCGTACAATATTCTCAGCAACTACATTATTCTTTTCTTTTAAAAAGGAAACTAAAAACTCAATGAAAGACTATTCTGAAACTTTTCATAGATTGGAATATCAAGAAAAGTTTTATAATGGTTTCTTTTATCTTTTTTTAAGAAAAAATAGTGTGTGTAGCTCTCGTTGCTGAGAATATAGTGTAATTTGTACATATTTTTATTACTGGAATAAACGGTTTTGTTTTGATACTCCTGTACTTCAACGATTGATGTCGTGTGATGTGATAAATTTGCTTTGATGTTTTTAGAAAAAACCGTTAAGGGAGATCGGAGTTCCCATTAAAAATTTTGGCAATTACTACATGAAAGAAGTATACAAAAATCAGTTCAAATGAAGAATTTTTGCCTGGTCTGAATAATTTTACGAAACGTATAGTGTGTGTAAAAGAATTCTTAACTTATAGAACAATACTTTCAGCTGGGATTAAATATGATTTTGCCATTAATCTAACTGTGCTGTTAGCAAATCACACCGACAAGAAATTAGATCTACTTTTTACATTGGAACTATTATTGCTCTGATTGGATCTCTGTCTACATATGCTTACCTTGAATTAAAAGTAATAATAAACTAAACCAATGTTGAACTCATGAGCTCTCCTTTATTCATTTTTCTGTAAATATTTCAATGATTCCTAGTGATTATACTCGGTTCGTGTTCGTAAAGAAATTTTCACGATGATTCAAAAATTCATATTACCGATTTCATCCTGTCTATAGAAAAAACATCGTTCATGACAATCTATCTTAACATTCACGGTTACAATACGTAAAAAAAAAAAAAAAAAAAAAAAAAAAAAAAAAAAAAAAATATCCAGTACAGAATGAAAGAATAAAGCAATACGGAAGTCCTGAAAACAATATGTCGTCAACCGACTACTGAGACTAACAAAAACGAAAATACTCTAAGATACAGTGACCCTTAATGAATTAACTCGATTAGCAAAGCTAAAAATCAATAATCCATAATTTTAATTTCGTTTAACTAAAACTTCAAAATCTAAGTTTGTCAAAAAAAATTAATAAATTCAGCAAACTCAACTCATCTACATCTAAAAACAAACTGTTACCAAGTTTTCCTTTTTTTTAAGCCATCAGTACTATAAGTGCAAGTAAAGTAAAAATAAATAAATAAATTGCAACAACAATTTATAACACTCAAACGAAATACACGCACTATATTGATGTCAATAAAAAAAATAATTAAAAGGGATTTTTAAACCTCACATTGTCTTCAACGTTTCGTGTTATCGAAAGGCTATAAAATTACTAGTACCAAATTAGTAAAAATTTTGTTTCTTTACGTCACTAATTAAATAGTTCTCAAGCTCTGCCTATGTTCCAAAAAATAGTACCATTTATGCATATTGTCAATATGTTCTACACCAATAAAATATTCAACATTAAATTTCTCTAAGAACTCTTTTTAAAGTAACTTAACACTTCACTCACAATATTTATAAAGCAAAATAGAAATAGTGTTTGCTACATATGGTGTATCCAGTGAGAATGGTAGTCATAGATGAAATTATATCTTTTGAACTTCAAAAGAATTTGCAGATGAAATTCCTCAGACACTTTATCCAACATGCTTCTACAAAAGACATGTCGAAACATACCAAGAGAAAGAAAGAAGTAGACGCACTAATGAAGCATAAGGATCAATGCCGGCCAAGTGTTTCTGAAACCTGGACAGAAACTAAACAAACTTCTTCAAATCGTAACCAAGTGACCTAGGAAAACTTTTGTAGACATTTATCTCAAAATGGTTCTGGCCCTTACGAGAAATATTACAAATGTTACGCGTTATGTATAAAAATCATCTTCAAGAAGTAAAAGCAGATACACGTAAAACACACAAACTTCATGTCTATCGAAGATTAGTAAAATATCCAGTATTTTCATAAACAATCACCGGAAAAATTCCATTCACCTGATGATCACAGAACAAACAAACCTCCAGGTAAATTCTTAAAAGACGCAAAACAAGACAGATTCACAGCCATTAAAAAAAATAATCTTTAAAGTAAATAATCTTTAATAATTGAACTAGTTTCATAAGAAGGATACATGACTAGAAGTACTATACTGTTATTGAGGTTAGTGCGTTACCAGTATGGCTGAACACCAGCACGCATCAGAAGAACATGCAATAATGTAAAATTTGAAATGGATCTTAGTTTCATGGGAATTTATGAACTAGAATGTTGGTGTCTCAGAAGTTCTTAACGCAATTATCAAGCTCGAAGTACAAACCCATTCCAAAAAATAAATAAATAAAACAAAAAAAGGCAACTTTTTTAAAGCCCTGTATTCTAACCCACATTTGAAATTAAATTAAACAAATGTCGACCTTCTTAGGTCAATTGAGACATTTATTTTGAGACAAACTATCTGAGTTTAAATAGGACGACAAGATCTTCCATGTTAATTATCTAAACTCATTTACTTGCGGATGCTACCAGGTTACAGATTACTGAAGAAGACATTAGTCTGTTTACATGGATTTAATAATAATTTGTTGATTCGGATACTAAAACTAAGAAATTCTATATAAAATCACTTTCACGTAGCTTTTGCTTCTAAATAGCCATATTGAGATAAGTGAAACTGTGTAAGTACCCAACCGAGTCAACTCTTGCAATGTTACCTAAAAAAAATACGATTTCACTTTGCTCATCGAAACCATTAAGAAAAGAAGACTACTTGTAAATAAATTTCGGCGTCTTCCATCTAAGATATTCCATACCTTTATTTTGTATTAATTGTCCTAATGGATAGATCTATAACACACTTAATGTTTTTTGACAAAGCAATCCGCCAGAGCCGAAATAAGTCGGTGGTAATAAAACCGAACGAAGCAGCGAGCACGAATTGTTGTAGTATCTCTTACAAATATGAATAAGTCATTTTTTCCAAATCTCAAATTCAGGGGAATATCAATAGATTAAGTAATATTACATATAACAAAAGTACTCATTTAAAATCGTGCACAAGGAACACATTTTATTATGTACCGTATACTTACTAAATTGTGTACTATTCTATGTTGACTTTTATTTCTTTTAATTTCCGATAATTTTAAACGCTGCCGTCAATAAAGAAACACCGCGCAATTTGGATCAGTACATAAGATATATACAGGAATATTATGTTTTATTATGCATCGTCCTACATTACTCGATTCAATCACACCTAAGCTGAAATTACTTAATGAAACAATTGGAATGCATATGAAATAATCATAAGAAAAGGTCAATACTAAGCATTCAAATACAATCCAACTTTAGATCATTCAGAGCCAAATTTTCGCCATCTTCAGTGCATGTTTCTGAAAATTTACACTATATCTTCGTTTTTCAAGTCTACGTTTGGGACGGTGAGTGTTGAACGTCTGTGATTATCAAACCTACAGTGATTAACAGAGATTTAAGTTAAAACTAGCGAATGAATATTCCTATTTATCTAATTCGAATGAACTCAAAGAGTTTTGATTAATAGTTCTCAATAACAATAATTCGCAGATTAAAAAGTAATGACATGGGCATTACCAAAAGACTCGAAAGATGCAAAGGGTGAACTGACATCAATTCTTGTATCGATTTCAGTGTGGATTGATAAGACTTTTCAATACGTGGATTGATATACTTTTATATAACTTAAGGAAAACTATATAATAAGACAATATGATCAAATCACTAAAAAGCAAGAAAAGCAATCAGAAGAAACGCATTTTGGGGACAGAGATGTGATATTCAGGAATTCGTCCTAAGAAACAAATACCTGTATATGTATCAGAATGCCCGGCTCCGAGTAACTTCCCCCTTCGTAAGAACATATTGCCTATTACAACGATAACACGTAATTATAATTTAAATTATAGTAAGTAATTGACGAAAGTGCCTTATTTTCTATTCTAGCCTAAAAAATAGGAAGAAAAATTTTACAATATCGTTTCTTTATTATTTTGACAAACATATGAAGATGCTGAAACACGTGTTAAAAGTCTAAAAACAAAATTTCATGTTTCTAATTTTAAGGAATTCCGAAATATGGCAATCCATTAAATATATCATATAGCAATTGCAATTCGCAGCCCTTTTCCTTTCCACCATTTTTCTTTTCTTCGAGGCCAAGCATTTGAAAACACAGAAATACTTGTCTATTTTAAATGAGAAGTTCAAATGCCAAACTTCATGTCTCTAAGCTGAAAAAATTTCAACACATTATAACAACTGTTCTTTTCTTCCCTTCTAGGTAATACATCAAGAAACGCTCAAATACCTGTATAACCATTTTAAATGAGAAGTCTACATAACAACTTTCATGTCTCAACCTTCAGACAAGAACATTTTAATATAATAATACTCATACCTATCTCCACTCCCACCCACCCCATCCTTCTTCGAATATCTCAAAATCCTTACATCACAAATCCTATGCTCTGTCCAAATTTCAAGCTCCTTGTTTAAGCGATTTGGTCTGGGCGTTGATTAGTCAGTCAGTCACTCAGGATTTCTTCTTTTATATGACGATACGTGTTACTAGGCATTACAAAAGATCCTATGTATATATTCAGTCTCTACAATAAACGATTGTGGATCTAAGAAAATAGCTAATAAATTAATCCAAAGGGGAGGTTGATAAGTAATTTTACGTAATTATCACACGTCAAATCGATGAACTAGGCATAACGACTGCGAATTTTACAGGTAATAAATAATACGTAGGCTAAACAGCTACAGATGGCGGCCCCGAATAAAACCCACATGAATCTGTTTTCAATGTTGTATTACATGTTCTTAGACTTTCATATATTTTACTTACAATTATCCCTGTTTCATTTCTGGTCTTCACTGTTCAATATTAATCACAAATATTTCTTATTTTCAATACTTCTTTTACTCTTCCCTATATGATCCGTATGCACTTATATACTGTTACTGCGTAAAATGAGTACCTTGGAATTGTTAAGTTATGCGAACTACACATTACTCATTAATGACTAAAAGAAATGGGTCGATTAAATACCATGTCTTCCCAAATTCTCCAATATTATGCGAAGTTAAATTTACATTGAAGTTGCACTACTCGAACGTGACGTAATGTCACGTGGTATTTCGTCTCCTTTGCACATACAATTTTACTGATAAAAAAAGTGAGTTATTTATGTTGCGAAACATAGCTGAGCGACCGCTGGGGGTTAGAAGCCTCGCAGAGCTCGTTTTGTTCCACTTTGACCCTCATGATAATACACCAGCATAAATATTCTAAGTTAGTTAATAACACGGTGGGTTTGAAACAGTGTCATATTATGTTCTACTGCCACCTCACTTCATATCGCATCAATTCGCGAACACATACACTCCAGAATTTTACTTGCGTTTTCTCCCTTATTAAACATCCTACAGTGATGACCTTTCTAACGTTTGTTACTATCATTATCACATTTAGTCTGATTATGTTCATTTATTCGTAAATTTTGTATTTCAGGGCCGCCATCTGAAGCAGTTAACCAAATACGTACATAGAAAGCTCCTTTATACAGGTCACAAAATAAGTAATGGACCAATATTATAGCTCTCCGTATAATTTAATACTAAAAGCTCGTAAGATGTATAGTGAACCCTATATAAAACTCAAAACGCGAAGACTGAACCTAAACTAAATCAAGCTTACGTCTGTTGGTAAGCTTATACGGAAACAAACTGGAATAATCTTTCTTCGAAATGAATCTTACTTACAAAAATAATGTGGTCTCTTCAGCATGCAATATAGTCTCCGAACTGCATTCTTGCTTGTTTAACTAAATTACTTATAAAAAGAGAAGAGAAATGTTACATTCTTGATTTAAAAGAAAGAAAAAAATACTTGTCACAGAGGATTATTGATTATCTTAGTTGAGCAGACAAGAGGCCTATATAGTGTTTTGCGATATATCACAAAACAATATGCAATTTGTACTAATAATTCTTACCGGAAAAAATCCATTTTTTTTTTATTATTATTATGACCGCAATTATATTTTGGTTAAGGATTGATTATGAAATTTATGCACAGGGTGCCCACACACACACACACTCATTCAATTTCGAGATGATGTACGTAATTTTCATCATAAAACAAGTTCTTAACCTCCTCTCCATATAACTGAGACCCAGCAACAAGGACGCAATGTCAGAAAATTCGTTTCAGGGAGCAAACTCCTGGTCTACACTATATGCATTTATTTCATATGTTTTTACCCAGACACTCTTGATCCATTGTTTTCGAAGAAAACTAAATAAAAATTCGGATTCACTGTCCCGAAGTTACTATTAGAAAATTTAAACATGGAAGAAAACACACACTCCCTGAAAAAAGATCCTAAGAATCAAACTAAAAACCTAAAAGTATTAATGAGTTCATTACGGTCTACGTATGTGAGTCGTTCCGGATAGTAAAGGTGAACTCCACATCGGGCCCAGGATGTTGATTTTGTCCTAACTACCGGGAACACCACATATGTACTGCTGCATTCATAACGGCACACAAGAAATGATTATCACTTATTTCGGTACAAAAACGTACATTTGCGCACACATGTAAATGTAATGCATTACCAAAGCAGAAAAATACGGTAGTATTACCAGCACACAAACAATACATTCAGGTATCATACAATATCTGTGACATATTTCTGTTTATCCTTATTATTATATTAAATGGCATTTATAGCATACATAGTATTTCAAACCGATTCTCGTAAATAGCAACCATATTGTGAAAACCAACACAAAAATGGCCTATCAGAACCTATTGCTTCCTACACTCAAATATCGTAATCTTCTGCCACATGGATACCACGAACGGAAGTAAACTTTAACATTACATGCCCTATATTCTAATGGCATAGTCAATCGATAATTCAACACAAAAATCTTCAAATTTTTCAGAACTATGTACATTGCAGCAAATTTACAGGATTTGAAAGTGGACTGGAATTCCAAGTTCTTTCAACTTCAATCCACATACCCTACCCTACGCTCACTTTAAGCACATGAAGACAGCTTTCTACGTGTTCAAATCCCAGTATTTGAAGCTTGAGACTTGAATACTTGATAATTTGCTTTTACACGTGTGGCGATCCGTTCGTTCTTTACTATAATAAATTCTATTCTTTTAAATTTAGCATGATACTCAAACTGAACGGAAAAAAAAAATGTTACAAATTCTTTCGTTCCTCGCGTGAATATAACTAGGGGAGGCCACGGTAATAAGAGACAGAAAAAAAAAATCTAGCACTTGTATTGATTTCTTGCGGAACTAGAAAAAATGTATGTGATTGTACTAAAAAAATGAAACCTGCTGATGTATGAACATATTTTTCCAGTTGTTTTTTCATGCCAAAAAAAAAATGAAAAATATTGTTAAAGCCAGTGTCTCTTATTACCCCTAAGGGGTAATAAGAGAGAGGGCTCTCACTGCTCATGCAAATAGAATAGAAAATGAGTAAGAGTTTTAAGAAACATTTTCAGACAATTCTGAACAATTTACTTTTTTCAGATCTGAAATATGTAAATATGTTCCAGAAATATCAAGATTTAAAAAATGAAATTCAATAGTTCGTTCGGTAAATTTAGTTGCCTGAGTATTAAAATATCAAAAACCATTTAAACAAAGTAAAGTTGAGTTTTACGTAATCTCGATACATCATGGACAAAACTCATACTACCAAATAAAAAAGAATGCTGACAGGAAAGTTTCTGGAGAATGTTGAAAATGAACTTAAAAAGTGCCTAAATTTGCAATAAAGAAAAAACACCGCATTTGAAAAATAGTTTTAGCTAACTTAAAATGGATTAAAAGAGCTATTAAATTGTAATCATACAAAAAGAGAACATTGAAAAATGTTGTAAACTCACTGTTGATCAAATTTTATGTAAAATGTAGCCTATGTAGAAAACTACATTTTCGAAAAATATGTAAGATGAATATTAAACCTTTCACGATATACAGTCGAACGAACATATGAAAAATGTGCAAAACAGTTTGAAAATGTTATGCTACCCTATGTAAACTCAAAATTAAAATTTAAAAACCTCATAAATGTCATTTAAACTTTAGTGTAACATAATTACAGCAGGTAGAACTTATTAATTATCTTAGGCTGGACCACTTAAATAAACACATGAAAAATGTATAGGCCAAAAAGAACTTGCATATAGGCATGAGTTTAACAGCCCTACAAACACCTAGGCCTACCAAAAGAAGAGAAGCCATATTTAATCCTTCTGTTTTGGTTTCAAAAGTTCTTTTTTACTTTGCTATAAACATAACGAATTTTTCTGGAGCTATCCTCTGGAATGGCTCATTTTCATTTCCATCCAGTTTGATAGGTCCATAAAACACAAATTTGGATGTCATCATAGGCAGGCCAATTAAAACCACTTAGTCCTCTTTTTCAAAAATTTAACCTTGCACGATCCTTCATCTGGGAAAGCAATAGCCCTCCCAATTTACCACTCAAGATCATAGTACACGGCGTAATACATTTCTAAGCAAGATTCTGCTCTGGTTGGATCAATTTCTCCTGGCAAACTTTCATCACCAGTTGATGATGAAATTAGTTGATCCAAAGCATATTCTCCACTGTCACTATCTATGCACAGACTCTGAGTGGATTGCCAGAATAGGAGTTTTCCTATTTACTTTCTATATACAAAAAATAGCAGGTTATACTCGTCATATGCGCTAAATAAGCATAGAGTTGAACTGGGGTAATAAGAGACAGCTGTCTCTTATTACCCCTTCAAAATTTCTAAAAGGGGTAATAAGAGATATGCCCTCAATTGAACTGAAATGCAATGTTTCAGCATTTTTCAAAATTTCTCATCAATCTTCATAGTCTTAGTCACAAAGTTGCATAGAAGTCATTTCCACATTTTAAACTCACTTTTCAAAATAAAATTTTATTTTATGAAAGTCACGAACTCCCGTGGTAAGTTCAAAGTGAAGATATTTTTTCACAGTGTGACAATAATATAAAAACTCATATTAGTTCATAAGTTCCAGTAGGGTAGGAAAGTAAAGATATTGACGTTGCCACTACTTATTTTCAAAAATATTTTTTGGCCATGTCTCTCATTACCCCAGCCTCCCCTACAACTAATTTACTATGCAGTAGTGTATAGAGCATAAAATAAACTATAAGGAAGTACATGTAAATGCAGACCTGGTCTTCCCCCTTTGCCTCATGATCAACTTCAGGTTCAAATCTTGCAGAGAATACAACGCCTCAAACACTATTCGTTTTTTCACGAAGCTTTGCAGCTCTTGTAAACAACGCAGACGGCAGTGTGTAAATGTTGCCAACTAACAGACTAAAAAGTTTATAGAAAACCTCGAGCTAACAAATTAAGAAACAAACCGAAGAGCGGGAGATTGAAAATGAAATGGCATGGACTTCTGATAGATTACCAAGATGCATTTTCTCTCTCCTGAATCTTTGAAGCAGCATATAAATATAGACACAGAACACTAGGAAGCATGGCTGCCCCGCAGCGGGGAAGGGGCCAAGGGGATGTTGCCTCCCTGGGTCTTGAAAGGTTTTTGGAAGTGCATGTCAAGACATACTAATTTGCTTACTTAAATGTTATAACACTTAATATATTCATATTAAATAATATAGTATCTGGTATTATAGATTATTTACTGTAGTTAATAAGCATACGCGCGTAAATAACTGTTGTTTTACTTGATGTATTATGTGCCCTCGTGTATCAAAATATTGTGTATTCGCGACTGAGTTTGTGTGTCGGTCTTTTGTCCCCCCCCCCCCCACCGTGGAATCAATATTTTACCTCCTTGAAAAAGTCCTGCGGACGTCCATGCCTAGACGCCGGGCTGAACAATCTCTTAAATTTTCCCTGTAACTGCAAATCATGGCTAATCATGGTTGACCATAAATCTTCGTCCTCTGTATATCAGGGAGTTCGCATTAATGGTTCAAAATATTCAATCTATCACTACTAAATTTTATTTAGCCTGCCCATAGCGTCAAGGGATAACATGGAAAATTAGAATCATTGGATCTTACTATGTTCTCTAGTCTTTGTTGTCTTACTATATTTATTAGCTTGACTAGCAGATGTACTAAAACATATGCTCTTTTACCCCCATCCATTTCAAAACTGTGTTTCGGATCACATCGTGACTCTCAAGTAGAGGCAAGAGAACATGTGGATAGTTGTTCATTAAAAAAAAAAAAAAAAAAAAAAAAAAAAAAAAGCGAAAGAGTTTATTTATTGAATGGATTACGATTTTAGTATCCCTTGAATATTTTTTCAAATATTTTGTTACTCCTGAGAACGGACAATCATTCTTACGACTCTTAAATGTTCATTTAACCCTTAACGTACCAAGCCTAACTCGTCGACGTTGTTTACCAAGCTGGGGTCTTCTGGGGACCCCAAGTATTATTTTAATATCTCAACATAGTATTGCAACTCAAATTATTATTTTTTGGATGTCTAAAAGCATACCTAAGTTAAATGAGCATTGTTGACATCAAATATTATGTTTACTTGAGCAATATTCAGTTTTTCGTACAATTTTATACTTTTGTGTTCGTAAATCTGAAGTACAAGTTTAACAATGGAGCTTTTACATTTTCAAGTATGTTTTTATTTTTTGTATTTTTTTTTAACGAACGCATCGTTGATCTAATTATGTAATAGATAGTATATCCCAAACGGATGCAGGACACACACAAAAATTCAGAATAAATTGATTATTATACTTGCAGGAGTATCACCAAATATCGCCCTCTGGGGTTCCTAGAGGACCCCGCTTGGTATGTTAAGAGTTAAACCTGATCGTTTCTTTTAATCGATATGGGAATTATAACCAGGGGTAAAAGTGGGGGAACGCGGGAGAACCCTATCCCCGACCTTGGAAAAATATGTACGACGACGTGACGTCATGCCGCTTGCTATCGTACCCCTACCTTTTCAGATCCATTTTACCCCTGATTATAACATACAGAATAACATCAGACGTTACGCTACTTCGAATCGGTGAAATTGCTTTTATCTTTATTCCTTACTTATCTTTAAAATAATAGACCTACAACTTTTTATATCCAATGAAAGGCTCTCCAATTATCTGAAGTATAATGCATTTAATATATTAAATAGAAATTTAGTACAAAGGCTCGGTTTTTCTTTTGGGTAACATAATGAACATTTGCATCCCAATTCTCTGAAACTGACTAAACAGTCTGACTACGATTCTTAAAAAAAAAAAAAATAATAATAAAAAAAAAAAACGAAATATAATCAGAAGTGAGCAACACTTGCAATGAGCCAAATGACCATTATTCTTCCATAAGAAAATAGTCCCCAAGAAATTCCACTTGTTCAACCTAAGTAGCAATTATTGTATTTTTAAATCACACTAAGATCATTTTAGTTTCAATTAAAATCACATCTTTATATGTGGATTGACATCTTACACAAAAATTTAAATTTAACAGGAAAACAGCTACACCCACTGACAAATACGCAGAGCGCGCGCTATATTTGATGATGGCCATGCAGGCAGGAAGGTTACCAGTGAAGGATTACATGCACGTGCAGAAGCAGAAATATTGCGGGAAACAGACGAAGCATTTTCTCCTGCACCAATCGCTGAATACTCGTGCGCGGAGTGATACAAATTGAGTTACGCGGTTTGTTTTTGAAGAGTGCAAAGGTTTGTGAAAAAGCGAGTAAATAGCCTTAGTTCACTTTCCAGTTAAATAATAAGCCCCGCCCCCCTCTCATAATCTCGGTGCAATGTAAACTGTAGTTAAATTCCTCGCATTGCCATCAATTCTGAAGATGAGTGTTCGATCCTCGACGGCAGGTCATGTTGTTGGGAACCTATGGAAAGCTGTAAATCCACGTCTCATAGAGCTTTAGTGCTAACAACAGTCCCACACTAAAAGCCCAAAACAAGCAACCAAATTTGGTGTAATCAATAATGCTGATAATTCAATGATACCGGTATTTCACTTCAGTATGAATGTATCAATTGTCCAATGAAAAAAACCCATTTCAGATCTCTCATATAGCTCCACTTCATAAATATATATATATACATATTAAAAAAAATACAATATTAAATTTTTTTCTAAGTTTTAATGAATCTCATAATATTATGCAAATAACAGCTTTGCACTCACGTGTATCACCATTTATATGTTTACGTAATACAGACGAGTTGCAGAATTTATAGGATCTGTAAAGCACACATACTTCATCAGACAACTAATTCTTACAACCTAATCGTTCTATATGTGCCATCTCTTTCTAGTATATTTCGTGAAATCATCAGTGCATAAATTGTAAACAAAGACCTCCATGTGGTAACAAAATCAGAATCAATAAGTATATATATATATATATATATATATATATATATATATATATATATATATATATAACGGATAGCATGGGCAGCATAGGAATCGTCGAAGATACTTGAATATAAAACTAGACGGAATTCTGGCTGTTTCAGCTGATATCCCCTTTCCCGTGATGGGAGGAACATTAAGCGGTTTACATCGTAATTTTCCTACTTCACCTGTAATCGTATTTCGCAAATACTTGTGAATTTTCTGCTTTCTTCATTCTTCACTAAGAATGTATCCTTGCTGTATTATCTAGCAAAAGTAGCTTGCAAACTCTGTCACATTCGGAAACATCGAAAATAGTGTACATATGGCATAAAAACTGCTATGCATAAAACACTATCACCTCAAAAACATAAACCAACTTGAGCTAGATAGCCACTAGAAAACACGTACGCTGAGTCAGGGCAGGAGCGCAGAAGGGAACCCCTAGCTGTAGTATTACCGTAGGGAGGCGAGTCAGGCACGGAGGCTATACGAATAAACGAAGATGGTTTAAAAAAAAAAGAAAGAAAGAAAGAAAAGAAAAACCTTCATATAGCATAAAAACAATGCTTTGCGTGTAGCACAACCTTATGGTACTTCTATGATAGCACATACTTTCTAGGTTAGTTACTAAGTCAGTAGACTTAAAACACTGACACAGTATGCTGTATTTGTTTACCTAATATGACCTCTACGCACATTCATACAGTCCAAGATTAAACTTCTGCTTGTTTGTGTAATTATTCAGTGTGCGGCGGTGACCTTTATTGCCTTTTTAGTTTGTCTGATGCTTAAATTTCATACAATTCTGTCCATTATGTACTTTTGGGGGAGCCACTTGCGGAACTTACCCGGAATTCTTTAATAAACGAAGTTTCTGTAGGTGTTATGTTAAGAGCCTATTCCTATATGTCCACCAAACGGTTTATGATCCTTAAAATGTTAAAGCTTATTATTTTCTTTAAGCATTATGACTTTGTCTCTTTAATATTATACATTGATTAAACTTCGTATAAACTCTTACTGTACTGAAATCATTTGCCAATGTTCTTTTAATGAAGAACACAACCCGAGTCTTAACGATAACACGGATTTCATGGAAGTTAAAAAAAAAAAATGAATTAAAGCTTTTAGCTACGGCAAAAATAAAAGCAGGGTTAATTTAAGACTGGAATGATTCAATTCCAACCTGATTTAACAAACATCCTTAATAGACATTTTACCTTAAAACATTCTAATGGATCTTACATGTCACTGTTTCATTTTTCAAGATAAAATTTACCAAACCCTTTCCCAAAATATAAGAACAAGTTGATAAACAGTACATATCTGTGGGAATAATTTATAGAAATATCTAATATCATTCTCTGGGCTGCGGTTTCATCTATGATGGACGAATTCTACAACTACAATCGATTCTACTCTTATTTATTCTTACTTTGTCTCTACTACTACGTATACATTGAACTGCCAATTTTTCTCTTAAAAAGAATTGACGAGTAAATATTTCCCTAAATTAATTGGAATCAATTTCTAACTTTTTGATGAGTTTTGATGTTTTTCATGTTATCACGAAGGATGAAATGAAATTATGTTTTTCGTATAAAGTTATGATCTGAACTACCGTGTGTTGATCTTCTATATTGCATTTCTCCAAACCAAAATACGACCACGAAAATTTCGAAAATTGTTTTGTATGAAAACCAGTGGTTAAGTTACACTCAGATGTATAAAGTTAATGCATTTTCCTACCTACATCTTTTGATACAATTAAATATATGCATGTTAAGTGTGCGTGAAGCCTACATTAGCCAAATTGCATCTACACTCGTGTTCATAAAATATATTATTACCTTACTCTTCATTAGCTTGAATCACTAAAATGATGCTCTTCCTATAGAATAGTGATCCTTGTCCCACTGTACATACAACAGATACAGTTCTGGTAAAATACATAACATATATATCAGTTCGCCTAAAATATTGGGTGTTCACAAGACAGAAAAACTCGATTAGAAGATGGCGTCCGCCCGCCAGTAGCCGACATCCTCTTGTTGCTTGGTCACTTTCAAAAGTAAAAATTTTCACTAAGTTTTATTAAGTTTTTATCACATTGACACCACATGGGATATCCATTAGCACATATACTACTGTTTTAATTCCACAAATATGCGCCACAAGTTACGGCAATTTTTTTTCTTAATATGCCCATGCTTCCCATTCACTCACGATTTGCCAAAGCAAGTCGTGTTATTTTGCAGTGATAGGTGACATGACGTCACAACGTAACACCTTCGGCTATTTTCGGCAGGTCCCGCAGAGAATTTCTTGTCGGACTGAATTGTTGGGTATCAAAATGCAGAGCGCGCGTACTCACAAATAAATTCATATACATTCAACATGGATTCCCGACAGAAAAAGAAGTACCCGCATCGGAACCAGTGATGACTTCGGCAGTCACTCTTACCCCAACTTTCATGACACCGTGACAGCAGATTTTTTTTTTTTTTTTTTAATGTTACTATCATATTAATGGAAGTCCTGAGTTCGAGCTCATATTACGTCGTACTTTAAATTTTGTTTATGTAACTATTATTTTATTTTACTATTCAATTAATTTAATTTTTCCACTCATATGAAAATGTGTTTATTTGAGTGATTCATGTAAGTCCATAGGTGAAGACTTCAGAGGAGAAGGAGGGAATTTTCTGCGTTAGGGACAGTGATGATTTCAGGGGGTGGCCCGGGGGAATTCCCCCCCGGAGCTACATAATTCCCCCCCGGGTGCTTCAGGCCTCTCCTTATAATTATTTGGTGGGAACTTATTGTCTACTTGGGCTTTGTAGATAAATATTTTTAAAAAGAAAACTATGATTACTAAAGAATTATTTCACTTATACCATTCCATACTATCATTATATTGTATGAACAAAGAAGGCGTAGAGGTGTTGAAAATAAAATAAGACTTTGATCTAGCGAGTAGCAACCTAAGCTTGGGATGAGCCAACGGACAACCTGCCATTGTCTACTGATTGTAGCGGAAGAAAAGATGTATCGCAAATCTACACATATTATTGCATGATCCGAGTTTGTTACTGAATTGGGAGATGGCATAAGTGTTTGATTATTCGTACCTGTATGTGTGCATATTTTGAAGAGTCAATGCGCGTGTGAAACAGTTGACATTTCACCTTGCTAAGATGTCAAAACATCCGACATTATCATCTTTTTTTAAACGAACGACGACGTGTTGAATGTGACCCATGTTCTACAAGAGGCAACATTCGCAGTGAAGTTGACAGTGCAGAATCAATTCCAGTTGTTTCTCCTAAGATATCAGTGAGCGGTGATATTGAGTCGAAGGCATCTTCAAGTAAGTGCGAAGTTGAACGGGAATTAAAATATCAAAGAAATTGTAGAAACAAGCATCCGATTATCAGGCGCACGCTGCATGTTGTAAAAGACATATACAGTATAAACTCTTTCATGCTTCCCCGAAAAGAGAAAGAATTCTACATAAATTTCAGAAAGGTTTGGAAGAGCTGTGATAATGATTCCCGAAGCTGTTGATGTGCGTTGGCTTAGTCATTATCGTACGGTTCACGCAGTGTCTGCTACAAATCCACATTAATAACGTGTGAGAAGATTCATAAGGATGGAGCTGATCTATCTACTTTGGCATGGGGAATTTTATTAGAAATGATGAATTTCAGTTTTATTGTTGATTTGGTGCAGTTAATAACCTCAGCAAACTTTTACAAAAGGAAATTATAAAACTTTCGTTTCTTCCCGCTCTTGTATCTGGAACTGTAGAGCATTTAAAGAGCATCGCCTCTCTTTGCGTTACAAGGGATGAAGAAAATGAGGTGAATAACAAAATCAAGAAACTTGGGGAAGATACATCGGAAGTCAAAAGTGTATGTTTTAACGAGGATAAAGTGAAATGCAGGAAAGATTCAATAAGGCCATGAGATTGAACTAAGTGCGTATTTTCAAAACTTTGTTACATTTTTACAGTGAGAATGAATGTAAATAACTCTGTGCTAAGTTATATTTGGAATTAGTGATGTTGATGCTGTCGTTGCGGATGTACGTTCTTTTAAATATGTTGCACACAGCAAACTTGAAGATTCTGGAACAAAAGTTGATTCTTTTATTTTAAAAGCTGATATTGTTTACGAGACCCTTAAGCCTCTGACTGTGTGTGTGGTGTATCCCGGTTTCCACTACTACTGTAGAGTGCTATGAACAGAATCGTAACAAAATTGTGGCGATCACGATATTCTTCAGTTATGTTTAAAAGTATCAGTCGAAGGAGACATTGAGCTTACAAAAGATTTTATTCACGAGGTTATTAACAGTTACCGTATGCTGTGAAGAAACCCACACGCATTCGACTGACATAATTATAGAAATGTAACTGCTCTAACTTGTTACATTTTATAATAATTTGAAATAGAGTCTGTGATTTGAAAACTTAACAAAGTTTTTTTAAAACATATACAATAAATCATTTTCATTTGCAGAATTTGTGCGAACGTTTTATCAGTTAAGTAAGTCTAGCTCGACACTTATCTTTCAGTGTAATTAAACACTTTCAATGGTGTAGATTTTTCAGTTAATATTACTTTTTTTCATATTGGTACCCATTTATTACTTCTAATTGCGTTACTGTCAGTTAGGAGGTGGAAATATTGAAATTTGAAATTTAAGAATAGTGTTAAGTTTAAGAATAATGTATTATCTATTATTAATATATTATGATATTTATAATATATGCAAGTTTGTAACTATTGCGCAGATTTGTCTACTTGTATGAAACACAAATACAAGCTGTACGAATGATCAGAAAAATATTAACAAAATTTTCTTACATCATATCCTCGTTTATGCTCAATGTAATTTACCAGTATTTGTGTGTGTGTGTATGCCTGCCTTTGAATTGTCAGTTCAAATATATAGGAACATCGACAGCTCAACTTTCTAAAATTTAAAAATCTGCTCTCTATTAATAAACTTTGACTCTAAAATATTTTAATAGTTTTTCACAATTTTTGTCGGCCTTTCCAGAGTCGATAAATATTTATTGCTCTTCTTCAAATAAGAATTATAGCATGAAATGCTGTAAGACATTTATGGTTTCTACTTTCCTTCCCCCCCCCCTGTGTATTAATATTCCCCCGGGGAAAATGTTCTGAAATCATTACTGCCTAGGGACATCGCCCGTCACTAATATTACTGCATCATTCCTTCACTAATTTCAAGACTGAACTTCATTTATTCCTCTTTTTTATACTATATAATTGCCAGAATGAGACAGCTTATGACAATTATATTAAAGCTTATTCCTTTCATGCATTTTCATTTTTTTTAAAAGGACGGTTCTACAATCTTCTAATAAGTTCCTGATAAAACAGAAAGACAAATGTCTAAAGGTGTTGTGTTGCACAAAAATACGTCGTAATGTCAGATATAACTTATTCATACTGTGAATTTGTACGTTAACAAACTAAAATATCAGATGATCGTAGAGCTGATTCTTAAACATGCAATAAGAACAAACGGGGTTATGATGGCTTAGTGGTGAATTGCTTACCTGTGGTGCGTGGGGTCCCTGGTTCGATCCGTAGCAAGTAGGTTTGTGGTGGACAATATCGTGTCCGTGTTTTTTTTCGGGGTAGTCCCGTTGCCTCCCACTTCATTCCACTCATTCTTCCATCATCATTCATTTGTCTTAATCATCGTCTCCTTAGCCTAAAGGACATAAAACGTGGGACGTTAAACTAAAGATTTTCCATAAATTCTTTCATAATCATTCACTTTAATCATCTATCTCACTTGGTCAAATGGGCATAATAGTGGATGTTAAATTAAATAGTTCGTTTCACTTTTAATACGAACAAACAACTATCCAGGAATCGATATACGTATTGCTATAGTTTTTGCCAGTCTTTGATAGTTCAGCGTCCAGGTATTTTTTATTCCATCATAGCTTTTTTGCCCGGTGGTATGTAAATGCAAAATGTTTTATTTTTCGTTTCCACAGAGCAGTGAAAAATTGACAGAGTCGTCTCGAGGTGGGACCAGTGACGCGATAGTCCAGGATCTATGTTCGATGAAACCTGAGCCATAGAAAGAAGGAGTTAAAAGTTTCAGAGAAATTAGCAACTTTACTATTTCTAATTCATTCCAAAATATTTAGAGCAGTGATAGCCAATTTGTAACACACCGCGGTCCAGGATAAAAGAAGAACCATTCTTGTGGGCCAGGCAAATAAAAAAAACAAACAGAACACAATTGGTGAACCAAACCCAGAAGCGCCCAATGTGCCAAATTATGGAACACACTCTGTTACCATCACATTTCGTTGAGATTCCTCCAATAATTATCGAGAAATGTAGCACCTAGGGATGCGCAAGAGACAAGGTTTGTGGCTGTCTCGTCTCGAAAATATGCTGTGAAAGTGATGTCTCGACTCGAAAAATGTATATTTCTCTACTGGAAGAGTCGTGTCTCGACTCGAATTTTGTCATGAAAATCCTGTCTCGACTCGTCTCGTGCGCATCCCTACTACCACCACATACAACAAGCCAAGCCTCTCACTAGGCGAGCCCAGCCATGACGTACAGCGATCTTTATTCCTTAGACGGTGGGCTTCTTGAAGAAAGCGAATTAAAAGTTTATAGAGACTCTAGCAGAATACCCGTACTTCTAGTGTTGTAAATAGAAAAAAAACGGTTCGTATTTTTTCAGAAATGTACGTTTTTTTTAGAAAAAAAACATTGCCTCTCGTTTTTTTTCTAAATTTCGTTTTTTTTTAAATAGTCATTTGTAATGCATCTTACGTCTATTTAAGTATTAAATATTTTTATGTAGGTATAATCACCGTAAAATGCAACATAAATTAAACGCTAGATACTGATACGCTACAAATATTTTACAATTTACATGAATACCATACCTATTAACAATTCGGGTTTCAGCAGTTTTCATCAATATCAACTAAGAAATAAAAGTAGAAATGAAATTTTGTTTTTTCGTGAAAGCAGGCCTTTAATAAGTACGAAAATAATGTCACGAACAGTATTAAATTCCAATAACTTGTCTAAAGGTAAAAACTAATACTAATTTGCCTAATAGTATTTTTCTAAATGTCATATATAAATAATTTGTCGACTAGATATATATGATATGCAGAACCGGCTCTAACATATATGCAGTGGTGTATTTACGATTTTGTTTCGGAAGGGGCTTTGCTAACTTTCGGGGGGGGGGGCTTTGCCTGAAAATGTGAAAATTGTGCAAGATATTTCATATACTTTACTATAGTAAGTAAGATTTAGGGGGGGGGGCTTAAGCCGGGAAACCCTCCTAAATACGCCACTGTATATATGCAACACGTGCATTTGCGTGGAACGGCAAGCTTGGATGGTCCGGCAAAATCTGTCATAAGTATATTATTTAAATTAAATATTTCTTGTTGGAAACATACTTCATGATGATGGTAGTTACATTTACTAAGCTGACCTTCTATTTGAATACTACATTCATAAATTATGTTTTTAGGTTGCATTAGTTTAAGACCACATGGACAATGCTAAAGCAAATGGTCGAATAAATCCGAGCACAAATTGCTTGATTGTTGTCAAATGCAAGAATTATATTCTCGAATAGTAGTGAATATCTGTTCCATTTCGTATGTTATCACAGTTTTGATATGAAAGTAGTCTTGTTTTTGTCAGAAGCAAGTTCCTTATCATTGAAGATAGAAACAAGTTTTTTTAAAAATGTTAGGAGATGTAGAAGATAAATCAAGAAATAAAGATAAAAGATCTAGTTGCACTGGAATTGCAAACTGATACATTGAGATTGAAGCTCGATAGTGAATTCTATAAAAAGGATTACCATCTATCCTCTGCAGGTGTGTTTGCTTTATCTTTCACTATCATAATAGATTCACATTTAAAGAAAAAGAAACATACACAACGGAATTGCATTTTTAGTAAGTATTTAAGCCTTTCTGAGTGCGACTGCACTTACCCTCACCTTTGTTGTTCATGCTGGAGTAGCATACTTAAAATCATGACTTCTAAGATTTGTTCTTTTCTGGAGAAAGGGGGAGGCGGCAAATTATGCCATTGCACGAGGCGACAAATTGACTAGGACCTGAATATAGGATGACTCAATTTGAAAAATGAAATGAAATCTTTGAGTTTTACGTTCCACGATTATGCCGGTGAGGCTAAAGGAGACGGTGATGATGAGTAATGAATGAAGTGGTGAAATGAAGAAAGTGGGAGGAAACGGGAGAACCCCGAGAAAACCCACGCACACGATGTTTGTCCACCACAAAGTTCACTTGGCGGGGGCTGGGATCGAACCCGAGACCCCAAGCACCAGAGGTGAACGATCTACCACTGAGCCACCGCGGCCCCCGACTCAATTTGAAGTAATGCAGGGTGTTTCAAAATTAATATTAGGGTTTTGAAACTTTGTGGTATCTATTACAATTAACTTACAATTATAAACGAAACTCCCCTAAATTGAATGTGTTTTGTGCCATATGGCGGAAAGTTTATGGGCCTTTCTCGCCTATCGACTAGATGTGTGCCTTGTGATGACTGAATCTCACATTGAACACTTGTAGTAAAGACTGTTTGAGGTGCTCTTTTACTTGATGCATTGCTCATAATTGTACGTAAAATGTAGTAAGTACTACGAAGACTTAAAACCCCAAAATTTATTTTGAAACACACTACATTTCTCACCAACAGTGTTGGAACTAAGATGTAAAAAGGAGAGAAAATTTTCCCTATAAAGTTATTGTTTACAATGATATTATTATTAGTCGAGACTATAACTACAACAACAACAACACGAGTTAGTAGTCAAAAAAAATGTAATCAAATGTGTACTCGGTGGCCCAGGTGGCCAAAATGGCACACACAGGTGTGTCACTTGTTTAATCCGCTCCAGTGTGGACACTAATTAAGATATCGGGATATTGTTCTTGCAAAATGTGGTTGGACTATAGTTTATCATATTAATTTCTTTTTCTTCTGGTGTCGAATTTCCTTCTCAAATTTCACCCCAGTAAAAAATTCGAGAATTTCGAATTTCCTTTACCTTTTTTTCCCTTGTAGCTTCCTTCGTTGTAGAAATATATCCTTAAGACTTGCCAGGTAGATACCTCGGATAGATACCTAACTGTTGACATGAATTGGACGGGCCTGCGCGCAGTGTTGCCAATTACCGAAATTAAAATTCTCTTATATTTGGGCAAAAAATTAAAAATTTTTGTTTATAAATCCGTACCTATACGTTCGAGTGCAACTTACGCCAATCGAACATTTGTCCTTATTTAACAAACGAAAGTACAGATCGTTACAATGGGATAATTAGGAAACGCACGTAAAATTCGTATTTAGGTTCTAGCCCTTGATTTTTCTAGTTTTTCCTTACTTTTCTGTTTACCGTAATATCTTTTTGGTAATTAGAAGCTTTGTTCCTTAACTATCGCCATAATACTTGTAGGATATATTAGTGGTGTACTAATGTTTAATTTAAGATAGTTTGCGTCGTTCTGGTTGCAGTGTTGCCAGCTACAAAATATTTTAATTCCAGATTTTAGGGGGAAATTTTGGAAAAATTATATGTTTTGTCTCTATTATTTCCCTCTTGTTGGCTATTTTGGAACAAACGTACCAGTATCTGGAAGTCTATTCTTTGCTCTACACAACGCACTATATAAAGTTTCAATAGGATAATTAGGGGAAGTACAGTTGAGGTTTACAGTGGACCTTGTTCTCTAATTGGAAAGATAACTGTGATTTTTCTTAAGGTAGAATGAGATATTTTTTATTGACATGCTTACTTTATTAGATATCATCACAAAACTTGTAGGATATATTAGAGGGATACCAAAGCTTATTTTAAGATAGTTTGTGTGTGTCTGATAGTAGTGTTGCTAGCCAGAAAAAAATTTAATTCCAGATTTTAGGGGCAAATTTTGGGAAAAATTCCCTTTTTTATTTCTATTATTTCCTTCTTGTTGGCTACATTCGAACAAATGTGCCAGTGTCTAACAGCCTCATCCTTAGCCTACACAGCGCACCATAAAAAGTTTCACTAGAATAATTAGGGGAAGTACAGTTGAGGTTTATAATAAACCATGTTCTGGAAATGGTAAGAAAATGGTGAACTTCTGAGGTAGAATGAGATTTTTTTTCAATTTCATGCTTACTTTGTTATATATCGCCATGATACTTGTAGGATATATTTTTTGAGTACTACGGTTTATTTTCAGATAGTTTTTGTCTGTCTGGTGGCAGCGTTTCCAGCCAAAACAATTAATTCCCGCTATTAGATGAAAAATTCGGAAAATTTCCCTTTTCCCCTCTATTATTACCCTCTTACTGGCTACATTGAAACAAACGTACCACTACTTGAAAGCTTCCTCTTTGCCCTACAGAACGCACTATAAAGTTTCAATAGGAAAATTAGAGAAGCTTTACCCCGGCATATTTGATTTTTACCTCTTAGGCGTAAAAAGTGTCAAAATTTCATGTGTATGACAGAATTTTTTCTTTCCCTCTTTGAATGGAAGCCAGCGACTTCAGGATTTCACTGTACCTTGTCAACACACCAAAGATTTCTTTAGGTTACTTGAACCCATATAGCAGCAGTGGTGCTAGATACAAAAAAAAATTGAAATTCGGTTAGGGATTTTTTGTAAATTTTCACCCCTACATTTCCCTCGGTAATTTCCCACCCGTTGGTAACACTGCAATTCCACTTACACCAAAAAATAGCCACATCCATTTTCTTAAAAACAAGGCCTTAACCATATCAATCGAATGAATAGTTTTTGAGCAATAAGTCACTAACTGGAAATGTAGGAAAACGCCAAAAATGTCCTGGGACCGAAAGGAATAATCACACAATTTTGCTCGTATAGGTTCGAAGAAACAAACGATTTGTAAGTTACGAGGGCTTCGACTCAAGTTCTGTTGATTATTTCAATAATCTGCAACATAAATCAATAAACAATAGTTACCAGAAAAAAAACAGACTTTTGAAAAAAAACATGAAAAAGAACGATGTTTTTTATTGAAAAAAAACTTCACAGAAAAAAAACCGTTTTTTTACAACACTACGTACTTCGCACAGGGAGAATATGTTTGATTTTGGACATAAGGGCACCAATGTCACCGATCAATTTAGGGATCCCAAAAACTATGAACTCGATACTAATACCGATCATTTTGAATTATTTTTACATGTCACCACCATCACTTAAGAGTACTGATGGGGCTGAATTTGGATTTAAACAGTTTCGGAAGTGTCACGGTTTGTTCAGCGACCCCAAAAACAATGGATTCGAAACTAATGTTGGTCATTTTCGATTATATATATATATATATATATATATATATATATATATATATATATATATATATATCCCTCTTCTCCCCAAGTTGTGGAGATAATTTTGGATTTAAGCGGAATCGGAACTGTCATTATTCATCTCAGTGACCCCGAAAATTATGGATCCGTCATTAACACGGTCAGTTTGATCATTTTTAAATATTTTCCCCTCCCCTACGTTGTACTGTCAAAGTGAAATTATAAAACCATCCGAGGCCCAAACCTCATCTATGTTGAAAATTTGATTGAGATCGGTAGGTTGGTTCAAGAGGTAATAAGTCACAAACGTAGTCACTTATATATACATATATATATATACCTGTATATGAGAGGGGGAAATAAATCAAACACGTGGTTTTTAGTGTTACATATACATCTAGGCAAGGTTATAAGTGAGTACGCTCATTTGAGCTAGTTCACTTGAGTGCGCTCGTTTTTCATGAGTTTCATCATGAACTAAATCGTTTTGAATAATGTCAGCGTAAGTTGACTTTAACTCGAAATAGGTGAGTTTGAGAGTAAAACCACACTCAACACGGATATTTTTATTTCTTTATTTTTATAAACAACGTAATCGACAATTTGTAGGTTTGCTGTTGTCCGATCTCTGAGAAGAGACTTCAAATACTAATTTATCATTAAGTAAATCATGGAGGTTAGGGAGTTCGGCAGTAGAAATGGCTCGAGGCGATTGGAAGTGCAACTATTTCAAGTCATTTTTTTTTTAATTGGCGGACTTTATCATATAAAGGTAACCAAGAAAGTTCTGTCGCTTTTTCAACCACCATCTTCGAACATCGATGTCACCTAAGACGTGAATGGAAGATCCAAAATAGCCCTATCAGCATCGACGACTTTCTATCAACGTTCTGGAAGGTTATGGATTTCATCGCGGTACAATTTGGTGGGCCCTAAAGCGAAGAAGGTATCAAGTGCACTTTGCACCTCTAGTAGGGATTTGAACTGGTGTCCTCTAAGGTGATTGTCCAAGGAAAGGAACAGGTGTTAATCGGACGGTGAAATGTCCGGGGAGTATGGCGGATGCAATAGTGTTTCCCATCCAAAGCGTAGAATGGTGTTCAGGCTCATCCTAGCCACATGAGGCTTAGCGTTGTCCTGTAACAGGACGATCCCTTTGCGATCAGAAGTGCTGACTCCAGAGTTTTCAGTTGTTCTTGAACACGGCTCCACTGCTGACAGTACATAGTTGGATTGATGCTCTGACTAACTGGTAGCAGTTCCCGATGCACGGTGCTGAGAGCAGTTCACCAAACACACACGAGGACCTTCTGGTGTAGTACTGGTTTAGGTTGTTCTGGAACCGGTTCATGGGATGCTAACAAATGATGACGGCGCCGTGGAGCTTCGTACAAATTCCAGTTCTCATCATATGTCAACACCCTTTCAAGAAATGGCTCCTCCCTTAGACGAGACAGCAAAGAAACACAGGTGTCTGCTCGCGTTGCCTTCTGGCCCGGAGTCAAATCATGTGGGACCCATCGACCAAACTTGTAGTGCTTCTTAAGTTGATGGAGGTACTGCTGCCGAATGGTTTCTCCACTCACACTGAATTGTAGTCCCAATTCCTCACATGTCTGACCACTGTTTGCCTCAATTACTGTCTGAAGATCTCCATTTTGTTTATGTGTTGTTCTTCCCGCACGTTCGAGTTTTTCGTTACCATCCTTAAACTTGTTAAACCACTACTGCACTGTCCGCGTAATCACGACACTCTCACGAAAGGCCTGGCATATTTTCCGCCCCGTTGCAGCGGCGTTTCACCCCAGTTTGAACTCGTACAGCATACACGCCCTTATGACACTCTGTGGAGGTCCCATGTTCACTCTGTCCTTACGCAAGTTCACGATGTAACTGAACTGCCACAACCACGAAGTATGTTGGATATGTTCACACCAACAACTGACCTTCGCCTTACCTCCATTCGCATTCAACTCACCGTGTGAGGGCTACTGGAACACAGACCTAGAGAAAAAGCGACAGAACTTCCTTGGTTACCTTTATACTTTTTAATGTTTGTCCAAAATTATAACGTAAATAGCTTGTCTTGTGTATAATTGGTAGGTTATTTTGGTTTTAAAGAAATCAACAGAAATACAAATGTTGTAAACTACAAGTTTTGTGGAAAAAGTCTTCTCGGTTCCAAAAATCCATTTCGGTATTTTAGAAAATGAATTGTTTCTTGAGTTTCTCCTAATAATACTAAAATGTAAGTAGTAGGGCCTGTAAACTTGAAGTTCCTGGCGTCTTCTGGATTAAATTATTAATTAATTATAATTATTATTATTTTGCAAGAAATAAATTATATTTGGTCTAGGAATTAATTCGTGCGGTTGGTACGCACACATTGAAGCTGTAGTACAAACACAAAATACATAAATACCTTAAGAAAAATATTGTCCATCGCTAGCCACCACTTTCGCCCATCTGTCAGGCAATGTACGGATTCCGTGGCGAAAGAAGTCCTCATCCTTGGAAGCGATCCAGTCAGAGACCCATGTTTCGATATCTTCTGAAGAAGTAAACCGCTGTCCAATCAAATCGTTGTTCATGCAATCGAACAAGTAGTAGTCCGAAGGAGCAACGTCTGGTGAATACGGCGGGTGGGGTAAAACTTCCCATCCGACATTTTCTAAATAGGTTTTGACCGGTTTTGCGACATGTGGGCGAGCGTTATCATGTTGAACAATAAGTTTATCATGTCTGTTCTCCCATTCTGGTCGTGTTCTGGCCAGAGCTTGCTTCAAACGCATTAATTGTCGTCGATAACGTTCTCCATTCATAGTTTCACCCGGTTGCAGCAGCTCATAGTACACCACACCTTTCATATCCCACCATATGCACAGCATAACCTTTGCACAGTGAATATCTCGTTTTGGTTGTGATGGACCTGGTTCACCTGGTTTCACCCAGGCCTTTTTTCGTTTAGGGTTCTCGTAATGGATCCACTTCTCATCACCCGTAATAATTCGATGCAGAAACCCCTTTCTGCTCTGTCGTTGAAGCAGCAATTCGCAAATTGTTTTTCGTCTTTCAACGTCTCTGTCTTTCAATTCATGTGGAACCCAATGTGACATCTTTTGAATCATTCCCATGGCTTTCAAGCGTTTGGAGACTGTTGTTTGATCAACGCCTAATGCTGCTGCAAGTTGTTCCTGCGTTTGACACGAATCCTGCTCGAGCAATGCTGTCAATTCTTCGTCTTGAAATTCTTTTGGCTGTCCAGCTCGCTCTTGGTCTGCCAAGCCGAAATCACCACTTCTAAACCGTGCAAACCACTTCTGACACGTTCGCTCAGCTAGAGCATGGTCACCATACACTTCCACCAAAATACGATGACTTTCAGTCGCACTTTTCTGCATGTTAAAGTAATGCAGCAGGACACCCCGCAAAAACACTTTATCAGGCACAAATTGCGCCATGTTCACTTAACTACAAACTGGTGTTGTTGACGCTTTAATCCACTGCCCTATACTACGAACGATACGCGATGACAGGGGTTTGCAACACATGTGTGGATACACGGAACTGTGGGACGCTCCGTTCGTTGCGCCATCTCTTGTCCACCCGCACGAATTAATTCCTAGACCAAATAAATTATTCAGGTTTTCATTTTTTATTTTCGAGGGACGAGAGGAGAGGAAAAAGTGTGGAGATCGTGGAAAAAATAACTTCAATATTTTAGGATTTACACGTTTCATGGCCCCTATGTGCCGAAAAATTGCTTTTGGAATGTCTGTCTGTCCCCTCAACCATCCCAATGTATATTCATTTATCTAGAGGCCATAGTGTTCAACGCATGCACAGCAAATTTGAAAGTAAGTTTTTTTTATAAGATTTCCTAGGAGGACGTTTTGAATTGTCTTCTTACCCCCATAATAATGATGCTTTATTGAAGAATGTAAATAAAAATTGTTATTTTCTGAAAAACTGCTCTAACAATTTTATTTGTATTTGTACATGAATATTTCATTAACAATCCTATACTGTGGTATAAGCCATTTTTCTTAGAAAAATCCAGAAGTTGTGAATGTGGTTACTTTTAGGGGTGAGTTATTTTCGGACGATTTTATGAAAAACGACTAATAGGATTTGTTCCTATTTCATAAACAAATATATAATATACGTGAAAATATAAATTAATAATATGACAATGTGATAATATGACAACTCATTTAACCTGAAAAAGATCCATAAGCGAAGTTTAATCTTAGAGTGTGTTTTTCCAGACGATCTTCTCAAAAACTACTCAGGTGATTTTTATTTTCATATTTCACAAATAAACATTTCATTAAAAACCTGTCAATATGGCATAACTTGTTTGTACTTTAAAATTCCACAAGATATATATTTTATTTTTGGAGTGTTTTTTTAAGACAATTTTCTCAAAAATGAGATGATTTCATAGAATAGGATTTTAGGCTTTTAGATTTCTAGGCTTTCGGCATCTAGAGTCATGTTAGCAAGTCACGTTTTGAAAGATGATGTCCCTCGGAGATCACACTATCAGAGGAAAGGGAATGAAGGAAGCATTGGAGAAGGAAGGAAATGGCCTGGGACCTAATCGAAATGTCCAAACATAAGACACATTTATCAATCGGTACATTTTGAGTTTAAAGTCCCTTTCAGCAGCAAGGCTATATGAGACGGAACCTACTGATTAACATGGAATCAGAACCACATGAGCTCCCGCCAAGACTCGAATCCGGATCTCCCACGCCACAGGCGCGTACGCTAACCGCTTAGCCACGGAGGAGCTCTCGGTATATTTTATTGAACAGAACATAATAATGTGCATGATTGGAAAACTCATGCTCAGTTTCCGAGAAACCAGAGAAAAACTAGTTCCTTTGTAAACCTATGATGTACAAGAACCATTCTACTTATTGAAGTGAAAGTAATATGGAAATATATACATTTATTAAGCTCTTGATTGTGAAACTAGCAAGACGAAAGCACAGGATGATTAATGAGATATGGCCTAAAATTACCATCCAAATTTGAAATTTTAAGTTCTGTTGAACTAATACAGTGCCGTGCCGTGGAAAATCAGCGCCCGGGGCAAGAGTATACGACGGTGCCCCCATACATATATTCCAAGTAATTTTTCTTTCTTTTGTCCCTTTTTCTCCTGATTTTTTCGCCCCCCCTTATTTCGGCGCTTAGGACTGTCGCCCCCCCACGGCACGGCCCTGAACTAATATATTGTATAAATATAAACCGTTTATAGTCGACAGATAATCGAGTGAACAAGACAACATACTAGAGGGTAAATTCTAATGAGCAGTTTCCGAGAAAAGGAAAAAAAAACTTTTGTGGCGCTAAAAAGTGTCATTCGTTTTTAATAATAATTAAAAGGTTTTATTTTACTAAAGGAAATTGTTATATAGGTTTATTTGTCTACTGTATATGTAACTAAGT
The DNA here is from genome assembly GCF_964235325.1 of Thermobia domestica. Lineage (NCBI taxonomy): Eukaryota > Metazoa > Arthropoda > Insecta > Zygentoma > Lepismatidae > Thermobia > Thermobia domestica. Next base: position 24,921,160 of record NC_137468.1, on the reverse strand, counting down.
ATACTGTTCATTAGCAGATTGTTCTCTTTTCCTAACGATAACAGATATACCCTTTACACACATACTACTTATAACTGTTTCACTAATAACCTAACAGTATGACTTAATTATTTTTCTATAATATCAAGAAGAAATAATTCTTGGGGGCAGGGGTAAAAGTGAGAGGGAACTCGGAGGGACGTCGTCCCCGCACTGTCGAAAAATATGTATGGCGTCTCCCAAGTTCCTAAAAAATACAATGGGCACTGATAGGCAGGGGACATGGTGACATGCTGCTACCTACCGTCCTCCTACATTTTCAGATCTACATTTTACCCCTGCTTGGGGGTGTTTTTTTTTTCGGATGATTCTCAAAAAATGAATCAGGCAATTTTGTTCATATATCACAAATAAATATTGCATTAATCTAGTATAAATAAAATAAAGAGTTTGTGTCTGTCTGGTGTCAAGATTTGCCTGATGCGAAATTATGTTGGTTGCACTGACAAAAACGAACACAGAAATTTGTAATTTCTAAATTATATATATATATATATATATATATATATATATATGTTCCCCTCTTGTCCCCAAGTTCTGGGATAATTTTGGATTTAAGCAGAATCGGAACTGTCATTATTCATCTCAGTGACCCCGAAAATTATGGATCCGTCATTAACACGGTCAGTTTGATCATTTTTAAATATTTTCCCCTCCCCTACGTTGTACTGTCAAAGTGAAATTATAAAACCATCCGAGGCCCGAACTTCATCTATGTTGAAAATTTGATTGAGATCGGGTGGATCAAGAGGTGTAAAGACACAAATATGTTGGTTGCAATGACAAGAACTAACTCAGAAATTTGTAATTTCTAAATTAATTATATATATATATATATATATATATATATATATATATATATATATATATAGTATACATATTAAAACAGTATAAGCACAATTAAGGTATGAGTAGATAGTATAACCTTGACATTGAGCATCGACATTAGAAATGTTAATTTTTAATTAAGTGCAAACTTTTTAATCCAGCATATAGGGGTCTGAACCCGGAAAAAAATTACTAACTTAATGAAATTTGCAGGACAGCCTTTTTCCATCAAGTACAGACATATCCTAAAAGTCCCTAGATACGAGTCCCTAGTCCCTCGTATCTGCCTTTAGCTTCACCCAGTATAGCTGACATACCTAATTTGGCCGCCGCCGTCTACAAAAGAATCATGTTTTCCTTGAGTTCTTATCTTAGTTTCAATTCTACGGTCTTGGGACTTGAAATATTTTGTAAATAAAATATCGTTTCATTTCATATATAATAGATCTCTGTAGGTTAGTCAGATATAAAGTTACAAATAATAGAGTAAGCTTACGTCGCTTAATATTGTATCTGCTTCTTTCAAGCGTATTTTTCTGATATTTTAACTCTTTCATAAAGAAGACAAATTGATCAACCGGCCAAAATGTTTAGATAGGCTACATGAAAATACAGGAGGAAACATGGACGATGTGATACTGTTTTTATATTAATTGTCAGTAATTAACACAACATTGTCTGTTTCAGAAAAGAAAGAAAAATTCTTAGAAATTACTCGGGAGATAGTTAATTGCATCAGGTTGTGAGTATATTCAACAAATTTACTACGAATCCTGAAGAACTAGTAAAGTGGGATAATATTTCCAATTACACTTTTATGTATCGCGGTTCATGATCAAAAATAGTTCCTATCAGTACCGACGTCCTTCTGCCAACGTTCTGGAAGGCCATGGATTCCATCGCGGTACTTCGTGGGCCGCAAAACGAAGAAAGTATCAAGTGCATTTTGCACCTCTACTAGGGATTTGAACTGGTAACCTCTAAGGCGATTGTCCAAGGAAAGGAACAGGTGATAATCAGACGGTACAATACCCGGGGAATATGGCGGATCCAATAGTGTTTCCCATCCAAAGCGTAGAATGGTGTTCCGCGTCATCCAAGCCACGTGGGGCGTAGCGTTGTCCTGTAACAGGAGGACCCCTTTGTAATTCAGAAGTGTTGGCTCGAGAGCGTTGATTCTTTCTTGAACACGACTCAACTGCTGACAGTACACAGTTGCATTGATGCTCTGACTAGCTGGTAGCAGTTCCTGATGCACGATGCTTCGAGCAATCCACCAAACACACAGGAAGGTCTTCTTCTGGACGGCGCCGTAGATGTTCGTACAGGACCCACTTCTCATCACATTTTGTCAAGAAATGGCTCCTTGCTGAGACGAGACAGCAAAGAAACACAGGTTTCTACTCGCATTGTCTTCTGACCCGGCTTCAAATCATGTGGGATCCATCGACCCAACTTGTAGTGCTTCCGAAATTGATGGATGTGCGTCTTCGAGTGTTTTGTCCCCATCCTTAACTTGTTAAACTACCGCTGCACTGTCAGCGTAGTCAAGACACCCTCACCAAAGGCCTGGCACATCTTCCGCCCCGCTGCAGCGGCGTTCGGCTCCAGTTTGAACTCGTACAGCATACACGCCTTTATGACGCTCTGTGGAGGTTCCATGTTTACTCAATCCTTACGCTAGCTGGAACTGAACTGCCACAACCAGGTAGTATGTTGGATATACCCATACCAAAAACTGACCTTCGCCTTATATCCATTCGCATTCGACTCACTGTGTGAGGCAGTGGCGGCCGTTGGATTGTGGTTTCTGGTGTTGCAGTACGAACGATAAGAGACAGAAGACATAAAGTTGACTCACTGACTAATCAGCATAACTTTAGATGCAAATGCTATGTGACATGATAAATTAAATAAAATTCTGTTTTTAAAATATAAAAAATACAGAACATTTTATTCGATTAATCACCTTAATTAATTAGTAAGTTCATTCTCCTCTCTTTGATTGGAGCAAATCTGTCTAATACATGCTGGTTGAACTCTGGTATTCTTATTCTCAGGTCTTTTTCGATGGAAAGCATAACCAATGGTAATAATTTTTCTTGGGACATTCAATTCCTTGAAAGTGTCAATTCTTTCTCATGTGGAAAAAAACCTTTTCGTCTTTTGTTAACGCCATAGGTACAGTTAATATTAATTTCAGAAGCTTTGTAGATTTACTAAATATTTTTTCTAGATTATTGCGAACGATTCATTCTAGCAAACTCAGTCCCTGACAGTGATCCGAATTCCTATTCAGCGTTGACTGAAGAGAGTTCATAGCAGAGATTAGTGTTATTAAAAAAATGTACATTGAACACACTTTATTCACAATTTATCCAGGAAAATTTAAAATAAATTGAGGAAATGTATTTGGTGCAAACAACACTACTGCCATAAGATATCCTGTAAATTTAAACTGGATTTTTTTGAACACTCTCCTGAATTGCCCTTTGCTTGTTTTGTGTCTAAGCCTTAATTGCAAATTTTTCCTCAGTTGAAAGCTGGTCAATGTTTTTTGTAAGTTATTTACAGAAGTCATGGTATACAATTCATTCAGAATTTGTAGGTTATTTACAGAATTAAAGCACACATAATAAAATTAAACCTAATAATTAAAAACCAAAACAGCTGATCACTAGCGGATCCAGAAGGATCGTTTGGGGAGGGGCGGTTCGCTTTGTCGAAGATGAGCGTAGCTTCAAGGTGACCAGTATTTAATTTACAAGAACGGAACTCATATGAATCCGGGGCTGGAAGGGGTTGGGGAAAAAAAGATTCCCAGATTCCAGTTTGGGATCCGAAATTGTATTTTTTTCTTTTCTTTTGTAATGGGTGTTTCTGTAGATTTAAATTAAATACGTACTTCCGTTTCGGAGACGTGACGGTGTCATGATTCACTTCACACACAGTCACCGCAACATATGAGATGCACTGTCTGGCACAGTACTTGCACAAAAGAAAATACTGTATTGACGATATCATTCATTTTAACGAAAGAGTGTATAATTTGCTCTAATCATTGATATTTTGAGTAACTTGCGGGACAGCAGTTAGATAAATTAATACAAAATTAATCTATCTCTATAATTGTGTGGGGTCCACGAAACATAGTATAATTATAGTTATGCTTACAACAACAATAAAATTACCTAGGTATATTATACTAGCCTTCGTCTAGGTGGGACTCGCCCCAGATCCCCAATCTGGTCGACATACGGCCGTAGCAGATGTTCCTACGTGATAGCCTACTGTGGCACAATATTTCGCGTTCTTCCTTCTGCCTTTCATATAGAATTGGATTGAGCTAAGACTGTGTCACGAAATTCAAACACCTCGTAAGGCATTTTAATGAACCAGCCCCACTTTTTTTCCTTCTCTTCTACGTTAAGTGAAAAAAAAACGTTCAAATAAATGTTGAATTATTTTAAATGAAAAATCAAACTACCAACTTTCATGTTTCTAACCGCAAGGGATCCCGAGATATGGCATTTTATAATAATAATAATAATAATAATAATAATAATAATAATAATAATAATAATAATAATAATAATAATAATAATAATAATAATAATAATAATAATTAATAATAATAATCCCACCCCTTTTCTTCCCTTCTAGGTAAAATATAAAAAATGCTGCTATACGTATTGAATTATTTTAAGTGGAAAGTCCATATAAGAAACTTCATGTTTGTAACCTTCAAAGATTCTTAGATATTGATATCTTATTATAATATTTGCAATCACCGCCACTTTTTCTTTCCATCTCTTGTTTTCTCCGTTTTACTATATCAAAAAAAAAAAAGTTGAAACGCGTGTCAAATTATTTTAAATGAGAAATCCAAATGCCAAATTTCAAGTCTAGTCGTAACGGATTCGAAGAGATGGCCATCTTATTAAAGTAATTTCCACCCTATTCTCCCTTCCTTTCTTCGAATTTCAAAAAAAAAAAAAAAAAAAAAAAACCTTCCTTAGTAATACCCTACGTAGCAAATCGTATATACTGTCCTAATTTCAAGTTTCTAGCTTAGGTTTGGCCTGTACGAAGTTACTCACTCAGGATTTTGTCTTTTATGTATGAATTACAATAACAAATTTGTGCTATTTCTCAAGAAAATATGAAATGCCATTTGAAGTCATAATAAATCCCTGGTTCCTTCCTAATATTTCCGTGTTGAACCCCAAAAGTCACGGCTCTCTTTGTTGATCTAGTAGCTAGCGAACGTACTTTGATCTTTGATGCAAGGGGTTCTGTGGTTTGATTCCCGGTGAGTGAACATCGAACGCACTACAGTGGTTCAGATCCAACTGTAAACTCTAGTCCTCGTTCTGTAAAGCATCGCTTTTGGCAAACGACGTAAATACATATTAATCAATCAACCAACTGAAAAGTCTCAGTTTCAGAGAGCTTTCCGGTAAGGAGCGCTGAAGATTCTATATTTCTCTTTATTCAAGGTAAAGGTACTTGAAGTTTCAGGACCCGAATTCCATTCCCATATCCTTTTTCTAGGACACAATTTTAAAATATACGTTTTTAGTTCAAAGAGTGAGCTGTCTTGCCCTTCTTCTTACAGCTGTTCGTCCAACGAATGAATCATATTCTCGCTCCTTTGGGGCTTATGGTGACCGCCCCAAGGAACTAGGGAGAAACGTATTCACAATTCAAATATGTCTGTATTAAGTACTATTAAGTACCACACATTTTGATTAGACTCTGCTACGCTTGTCACACATATTGGATCGGTCGGGAAAAAGACCATGTTAGTATTTCCCAATGATAAATGCTGAAAGTTCAAAAAACCCTTTGGAGGGGGCGGTCGCCCCCTCCGCCCTCCCCGTGGATCCGCCAGTGCAGCTGACACAAAATAGGTACTGGTATATGAATTCCGAATGTCACATATTCATACATCAACACACACACATGTGCGCAAAAGAAACTACATTCCAAATCATCCGTCTTGGTTGTTACGCAATGCCCGATGAACTCAATATACTTCCACATGAGGCAAAACAATGCTTACCAATGTGATATGTTCTGGAAAGGAAACCTCGAAACCCGCCAGATGAAGGATCACCATGTAACAGAAGCCAAAAATCAAAGAACATCAAAACAAACAGCACTGCGAGGTTTACACACAGAAATGTTAACTGGGAGGAGTCCAAAGTATTTGAGGGAGGTCCAATACGTCTACATAATATGGAACCTGTCTTATACTTCACCCGAAAAGACGATGAGTAATCCTTACTTACTGTCGTCTATATTTTTAGAAAAAATGATAGAATGATCATTTTTATAAGAAAAGAGTACATGATGAGGCGTAAAATAAAATATTTAGCCTACATCAATTGTTTCTCTGTTAAACAAGTATAGTTCGTTAAGAAAGTCTACAAATATTAGATATTTTTGGGAGGTCCGGACCCGGTGCCCCCCCCCCCTCTCGTGCCCCTGAGCATTGCTAACTAGTCCCAAATTCAATGTGGCGTTCCCCATCATACAGTTTTATGTGGAAACTATCAAGAGTATATTTACTTATTTTATAAAAGGGGGCCGCGGTGGCTCAGTGGTAGAGCGTTCACCTCTGGTGCTTGGGGTCCCGGGTTCGATCCCAGCCCCCGCCACGTGTACTTTGTGGTGGACAAACACCGTGTGCCTGGGTTTTCTCTGGGTTCTCCCGTTTCCTCCCACTTTCTTCATTCCACCATTTCATTCATTTCTCATTATCACCGTCTCCTTTAGCCTAACCGGCATAATCGTGGGACATAAAACTCAAAGATTTCATTTCATTTATTTTATTTTATAAAAGAAATATGTTTATACTAAAATACTATTTACAGAGGGGGGATTCTACATACCGGTACTGACTTCTTAATATTTGATTCACAAATTACTGTAGAAGAAGCTTTCATTATCAATATAAGCTAAGAATTGTAAATGCGGATCTACTTTCATTTGTTTTCTCCTCTACTAGATATTTTCTTTCTTATTTTGTAATTCTGCAATCACTTTTTTTTTTTTTAATTCATTATATTGATTTGCTTCAGTATGGTCCCGTAATTTAAAAATATGAATGCATAAAAACAAATTCCATTTGTTAATTGCTAGGGAAAAAAATTCAGAAATCTTATTTAGCGTGAAAAACCTTCTCGTTCACTGGAAACCGTGCTGTGTTGCAGAAGCACTGCAACGACCAGTCCCTTTAACTTCTGAGATAGGGGAAAGGAGACTTAACATTTGCTCCAATTGCCGCGCTGAAGGAATCTGGTCGTTGTATGCTCGCTGCAACACAATATAAATTAGAGACTCTGTGACGGATTATTTTTCGCTTTTTAAAACGGATTAACGGAACGGGCAGTTACAAAAGTAAAAAAATGTTATTTAAAGTGTATATATGCAGGTATTAAAAAAGTATTTTTTCTGTTCTTTACTACTATTGATAATAATATTTTTTTCTTGAAATACTTTGGTCGTTGCGCAACGTGCAACACTAACATTAGCCGCCACTGGTGTGAAGGCCAATTGAACAGACTTCCAAAAAAATCATCAGAACGTTCTTGATTACCTTTATATTAAACAATGTGTTCTATGATTCAAGTAGATTACGTAAGTATCTAGTTCAGAAACAAATGGTTGAGAGTAGTATAGACATGCGTTTTCTATACAATTTTTGAAAATTAACAACTTCGTTCAGTCAAAGTTGAAATTTCTACTATGCTTTTCAATACTGAGACAAAAATAAAGGAGAGAAAGTACTGAAGAAAATTGTTTCTTGCAATGTTTTTGAATAGCGAGTTCTAAGATACAGAAGTTTACGCTAACGTTTATAAAGGCCTTATTGGCACACAATGCTCAAGTAAAATGACCACCTCTCACATACTGGCTAGGATTAAACATTTAGAAAAAAAAAAAACGTAATAAAAGTACAAAGTATCCAAAAAAGTTTTTGCCGTTTTTGACGATCAGGAGTTAGTTTGACCATCGACTCAGTAAAATAGGCAATTGCGCACATACAGCAGTCATAGCTCGTCTAGAGTTGAAGAGAAACGAAGGTGTCAAAGCAGCTTGTTTGCATGTGTTTGTTGTATGACTATAAGCTGTCACACCAAGTCACCACATATGCCAGGCATTTAGGGAGAACGCCGTGAACGAACTCTCTGCCTGGCATGTCTCCAAAAATTTCGTTCGGGAGATGTTAGCATTTCGGATGAACCTCGCCTCGCAAACAACCAAATGTGTTGGATATCGAGGTTCTGAAAGCAGCCATCAAGAAAGACAACGTTCCAACATGTGATCAACTTGCAAAAAATTTCTATATTTCCGCTGAAATACTCAGACTGCAACTGCATGAGATAGGGAAATTATAGAAGTTCCCCACACATTTTCTTCAGCCAACAAGGAACAACGAGTGACAACTTATTTACTCTTGCTCACTCGGCACCTGAACACACACATCTTTGATTGCTTGCTCACTGTTGGCGAAACGGAAATCCTTTATGACACTCCCAAGCGTACTAAACATTGGTTGCTGCTACGTGATCCCTGTTCCTCACTCCTCAAGACCACATCTGTACCCATTAAAGGTTGCCACCAAGTGGTGATTACGAACTCCTTCCACCTGGCCAGACCATCACTGCAGACATATACTCTCAGCAGTTACAAAGGGTGCACTTTGCATTGCAGCAGAAGGAGCCGGCATTGGCGAATCGCAAGTACGTGTTGTTTCTACGATAATACCAAGAGCATGTCTATGTGGCAAGGAGGATCCGGGAAAACCTTCAGCAACTTGGCTACTGGGAGACACTATGCCATGTACCACATTCATATCTTACGCCAACAGATTATCACCTATTTCATTCCCTTGACAACCACCTCCGTGTGAGATCCTTCGCAAATGAGGGATGCCTACGGAATGCACTCACAGACTTCTTTGCATCCACGATCAGCGAGTTTATCACCAGATTATTGTGAAACTGCAGGAACGTTGGCCAAAGGTGTTGGATGATGATGGGGATTACTTCGAAACCTAAAGGTATGTACCGTCCATTGTATTGCTCTTTGTTTATCACTGCGACAGCAAGAAGTATTTTTGGTTTCCTTGTAAATGGTATATGGTGAATAAATCCTCATCGATGCCAATCAATTTCATATGGATTGACCCATTTTTAAAGTATTAAATCTGGTACAGCGAACCACAAAAGTATCTCCCCCCATAAGTGCTCTAATTCCATTACCTGGGGTCCAGGTAATTTGCAATTGTGAGAACGCCTGGACAGATGCAACCCAACATACACGTAAATTTTCTCGGCACTGACAGCAGTTGGTAGCACTGATTCAGGTCTTTATGGAAGTAAATTTGTGAGTAGATGACGCACGAAGCATTTCTCCAATTAAGATGAATCGCTCTGGTTCAGAGCGTGTTGTCTAATGAACATCATATATTAATCTCAATATTGCTGTGCTTGTAATGTATTATTTCTTTATTTACTGTATATTCAAAGAAATAAAAACACTGGTCACACATGAATCAGAAAATGCTTGAAAGTAGACGAAAATATCTAATCTAGAACAACTGCTGGAAATAAGTTTGTAAAGTACTGTCTCCATTGACAGACCTTCTCCAATTCTTATTCCAACATATTTTTCTTTCTAGGGAAGAGAAGATCTTGCTTGTCACACTAAGTATGCATTGCAATTGAAACATTTGAAAAAGTTTCAGAGAACAGTAAAAATCACAAAAACTATTCGCGCGTTCTTCCCTTGCCTGAAGTAGAAATAAAATACGGTGAAAATGCAATTTTTGGTCTTCCATCTTCTATGTGTTGTAAAATCTGTAAAACCAAACCAAACAAAGAGCAATATTAATACACATTTTACCTATTCATGAGATAACTATTGCATAATCCGAATAACTCTAGTATATCCACAAATCATCATTTCTCATATTTTACCGAAATACGTCATGCCTTTTTAGACAATACTTCAAATGTTAATATGCAAAGTTCATTGATCTAATCACTTATTCACTTACTCTCTTATGATCATTAAATTTCCATGACAAATGCCGCCGATCATTAGAAAGTAAATATGCGAGAACTATGAAATAAGGTAAATAGATGCGTGTAATTTTATTATAAAGGTATATGGCGAACGCATTTCCTCTGATCCCAAACGGTTATCCTCGAATATACACGGTTACAGGAGCACTCTTATTGGCCAAATTAAAAAGACCTCAATGATGTATCCCTTTACATGCGACGTCTCCTTCATCGCCTACGTGGGGAAGTAGGAAGAACACGCGCCTTCGGATCGTAAGGTTGTTGGTTCGCGACCGCGTCGGGGTACTTTTTAAAATGTTTTTAGACTCACTGTAATGTAAACAAATCACACATATAGGGGATTTAACATATTTTGGGGAGTCATTTTGTGATTCATTGGCGTTTCGTCGCGTCTCTGCCACTGGTGGAATGTTGGTGGCATAATTTTCAAAATGGAAATGAGGCCATAGCAGATCGTCGTTGCGGGACATCTATTTTTTGCCGAGAGGTCTCTAGTTGCCCATCGCAGGTAAACCGACGCTCTCAGCATGGGATAGCTTGAGTTTAGGGTTGTTTACATTATCAGGTTTCTTTTTCTATCTTTCACACACCAAAAAAGCTTCCATACAAAATAACGCAATAGACAGAAAAATACATAAAATGTACGTTTGAGTGTTCGGGACGCACATCACGTCTTCGAGGGCCAACGGTTAGACAGTTATTTCGCCAATATCGAGTAACCTGGATAAAACGTTGAACTCGACAATCTGTAATGTATATTACTGGCTCGTGAAAGAATATAATTATAAAGAAACACTCGAAGAGATATATTTAAACTGTACACAGTTTCACATAACATTAGCCTCGATGCTCAAGCAGGACGTTAAACTTCCTCATATCTAAATCCTGCAACAACATCCACTAATTCTACTTAGTCACTCATTTTCAACTAACACAACACTACATATCACTTTATATTTTGTTATGACTGAAATAAGAGTTTTGCAACATTAAAATGGTAAAAGTGTGCAATTTACTTAAGACACTTCAAATCAAGTTTTCCCCTTCTTCATTGACAGCGATGTCTTAGAGTAGGAGAATAAACGTTAGTTTCACATTTCGGTGGTCCTCGGTTCGATTCCCATCGGGTAATTAAATTATCAATTGTAACGTTGATACTTCCAATGTAAGATAACATAGAAAATATTCAATTTCTCTCGGTCTTAGTGTTGATATGACTTTCTTCAGTACACTTGCAATAGAACAGTAGCCTACAAGATGACGTCAGGCGTATTAGCCTTGATTCGTACTGTCTGGGAATGTAACGTGTTTTGCGAACAATTGACGAATACGTAAGGCATATCGTTAGTATAGGTAATAAATACGACTGATCAAAAACAAAGGTTATTATTTCACAAAAATTGGTTATGTTTCTTCTACTACTACTACTACTAGAAATATTAATATTTTAAGCAATTTGCCATTTCAGATACGTTCCATATCAACAAAGACTTCAAATTGAATAGTCAAAAACTTCATGTAATATAAAATATGTAGCCAAGTCTCAACTTTTCAATAATAATAATAATAATAATAATAATAATAATAATAATAATAATAATAAAGGAATAACAGAATTAGAATAGCAATTACGTAAACAATACTTTCCAATTAAGAAAAAAATAATTGCCACGACGGAATTTGAACCCGTGTCTCTGCCATACGAGTTTCATAATTTGCCAATCTACCACAAATTCCTCTTACAAAGGTAAAAACTAAACTAGTAGTTAAGAAAGATAAAAATAGAACTCTTTTTCTACATGTGTCGATGCAATTCAAAGAATGCGAAAATAATGTCTGCCGGCTTGCATTTTTGCGGATCCCAAGAGTTTCAGATATCCTTTGATTTTATTGGCCGATGCAGATATGACATCAAGATCATGACATGCATATAACGGAAAGTAAAGGTCAAATACTGTCGGCCCTCGTAGCTGAGCGTGCTAGGGCAACCTGCTAGTAATGAAAATCGTTTATTTATTTATTGATTTATTTGCCTGTTTTGCATACAAATGAGAGTATTCTCGAGTACGCATATAGTTGTCAAAATTACAAAATAATTACATATATGCTATAAAAAACTTACAGATACAGTAATACATACATAACTATGACTTTTATAAGCTTACACATTCATAATATAATTAACAAAATATTGTGGAGGTATACGCTTTTTTGAAAGAACGAGAAATTTTGGGGGATAACATGCAAATTATTAAAGAATCGAGTATTATATTTATGGACGTTACTGTTTTCAATAGATAAGTGTTTGTTACTTACGGTAAACAAGATAATTTTATATAGATACACACAAGGTAATGGTAATATTTTTTGACCACGAAAGATGGGCTTGCAAGAAGACTTTGGTGACAATCCAAACACAACCCTTAGTGATTTATTTTGTAAGCGAAACGTGCTAATACATTCAGGAGAATAACCCCAAAAATAATACCGTAAGTTTTTAAAGAATGGAATTTTGCATAGTACACCGAAACTAAAGCCTCTGTTGTGACATTACCTCTTAGTGTACGAAGGCCGAAACAAATGCTACTAAATTTTTTGTTGAATTGAAAAATATGCTCATTCCAAGTTAGTTTCGAACTAATGGTGACACCAAGAAATTTAGTTGAAATAGAAAAGTCAACTTTTTTGTTATTTACCATTACGTAAGGAATAAATTTATTTTGAAGAGGGTAATAAAAATTTAGCAAGAAAGTTTTATCATTGTTTAAAACTAATTTATTGCTACTTAACCATTTACTTAATGGTGAAAACGCAGTGTTTAGATTATATTCAATATCATGTCGTGAGTTACCTGTAATAATAACATTGGTGTCATCAGCAAATAAAACAAATTTATTAGGCAACATTTCATGTGTCAAATCATTGATGTAAATAAGAAAGAACAATGGACCTAGCACTGATCCTTGAGGTACACCAGTTAGTATTGTACCTTTATAACTACTAAACTTATGCATTTTGCCATTATTTTCGTTCGTAATTTGAACTATCTGATACATATCCTTCAAGTAAGACTCGATCAATTCATTGGCAGTTCCTTTTATACCATAAAAGCATATTTTTTTAAGTAAGAGATCATGATTTACAGTGTCAAATGCTGTAGTAAGATCAACAAAGTCCAATTGCCCATTTTTTTTATTATTTATTGCATGCATAACAGTACTAAGAAAATCGAAAATTGCAGAATCAGTAGATTTGCCAGTTAAAAACCCATGTTGTGATAATGATATTAGATTATCGGAATGTAATTAATTCCTTATCCTATTTGACATCACCGTCTCAATTTTTTTTTTAAAATAAAGACAAAACTGAGATAAGGCGATAATTGTTAATATTGTAACGACTGCCTTTTTTGAACAAGGGAATCACTTTAGCCACTTTTAACCGTTGTGGGAAAATGCCTGATTGAAGGGAAAAGTTTATTACATGAGTCAGGTGGGGAGCAATTATCGAAGCAGATTGTTTTATAATTGTGGACGGTACTTCATCAAGACCTGCAGAACTGCTATTTCTCATCTTTCTTATAATTGCTAATATTTCATCAATAGTTACCGGGGTAACAAAAATACATTTTGGAGAAGAAGGCATATTTGAAGAACCACTTGTACCAGCTTGGTGGGATAGAGCACCAAGAGCTACCTGAGGAGAAATTATAAAATAATTATTAAATTTATTTGCAATTTCAGCAAGGGTTGTAATTCTTTTATTTTAAAAAATGACGTGATTCAAATTAGCAATATCACCTTTCTTTGTATGAACTGGTGAATAATATTCCACATAGTTTTAATTTTATTTCTAGAATTATAAATCACTTTCGAATTATGCATTACCTTTGCTGTCTTAATAACTTTTTTATATATTTGCTTATACTTTTTAACGTAATTTCTGAATACATCAGAAACATTTGTATCATTAAGCAGTTTAGCATATTTAATTAAATTTCGTTTGGAATTACGAATACCAGTTGTAATCCAACTTTTCTTAATTTTATTATATTTACTAATTGGCATGAGAGGAAAAGCTATATTAAAACAGTGCAAGTATGCATCTAAGAAGGAGTTAAATTTTTTGTCCATAGTGAAAGCTGAATAGATTCTATCCCATGTCTCAAGAGCCAACATATAATAAAAGTAACTAATGTTACTCGGTGAAAACAACCTTTTTCAATTCTAATAGTATTTTGCAACACCGGTAAGTTTGTTGATGGAAGTGATAAGCTAACTAATTGCGCATCATGATCAGAAATACCTGGGTTGAATATTTCAAGTTCGTGGTTACGACACTCTCTGCTTACTATTACTTGTCAACTGCTGATTTTCCAAATCGGGTAGGTGTATTAACAATAGCTTTGAAATTAAATGAAGTTAATAGGTTTTGTAAATCAGTTTTAACTTTAGTGTTAACCATCCAATTTAGATTTATGTCACCACACAAAATGATAATGATTTGCCGTGGATTCAAATTCTGCCCAAGGAAAGATTTTTATTTGGTTTTTTAACTTTTCATAACGCTTTTCTCATTAAAATAAACTTGCAGTTTTACTATACGGATCCATAGTAAAAGTAGTAGTAGTAGTAGTAGTAGTAGTAACGAGTTAGAAGCCCCGCAGGGGTTGGTTAGGATTTGTTCTCTTGTCCCAATTTTTCTGTACATTTTACATGACCAACGTCAAACAGCTGGATAGGGTAGCGCGGGAATACTGAAACTCTTGGAATTGTCGTAAATACTGCCAGTTTTTTTTCTTTGGAAATTAGAAGCTACGATGAGGAAGAATAGTAGTAATGTAAACCGGGCCGCTCCTGAAACCGATGACGTAGCCTCAACTTGAAGAACGTTTCGTGATATTTTCCTCATTGACGAACGTCTATACAACTTGTTTTTGAGTTAAACAAGGAAATGTCGAATAAGTCATTAAGACACATAAGCATTAGTATCTTGCGTATATTCTTCCATGAAACGAATTTCACTAGGTATTAGTTTGGGTGGAAGATGAGGTGGCGCGGTAGATGAGTGGTTAGCGTATTGAACTTCTATTCGGTGGACAGGGATTCAAATCCCGACCAAGCTGAAACTTTTTCAAATGTTTCAATTTCAATGCATATTCAGTGTGACAAGCAAGATCTCTTCCCTAGAAAGAAAAAGATGTTGGAATAAGGATAATTGGAGGTCTGTCAATTGAGACAATAATTTACAAACTTATTTCCAGCAGTTGTTCTAGATTAGATATTTTCGTCTACTTTCAAGCATTTACTGATTCATGCGTGGTCAGTATTTTTATTTCTCTAAACATACAGTATATAAAGAAGTAATACATTACAAGCACAGCAATATTGAGATTAATATATGGTGTTCTTTGGAAAACACGATCCGAACCATAGAGATTCATCTTAGAATGGAGAAATGTTTCGTTAGTCACCTACTTTACAATTTTACCTGCATAAAGACCTGAATCAGTGCTACCAGCTGCTGTCAGTGCCGAGAAAAGTTACGTGTAAGTTGGGTTGCATCTGTCCAGGCGTTCTCACAACTGCAAATTACCTGGACCCAAGTAACAGAATTAGAGCACTTAGGACGAAGGGGATACTTTTCTGGTTCGCTGTACTTGAAACCTTGCATAATGCAGACGGATTTAATCTAATCGTACAGGCTAAGAACTGCCTAGCAATAAAAAAAATATAATAGCTGGAAAATGTTTTTGACCAAACAAATCTCCTGATGCTTTAAACATTTATTCTGTTAGCAGATTGCTATTTAGTAAACATTCTGGGCAAAGATATTTGTTTCATAACCCACAGGTAGGTGTAAGACACTAATGGAGCAAAGGCAAGCGAGTGGCATAATGTAAAGGCACTGCATGTGAGAGGGTACACTATATGAATTCACATAGATTTACAAAACTTCAGACAAATGCTAATTTGGTGTCAGGGTACATAAGAAAGGTAAAGTGCTTCTCTTTTGGAGGTAAATATCGGGGTCACGTTCTACCTTATTACTGTAACTATCGATTTGTATAAATGAGTTCCTTAGACATTATTCTCTCTTTGTAAAGTAATATACAGTATTTTACATTAAAATTTCCAGTTGTAATTGGACAGTTGTCAATCTGTACAATCATGAGAGCGTATTTTGTTTATATTGAGCGTAGCTCAAAAAATGATCTTGAGTTGAGCACTTTTATTTTAAAAGGCTTGAGTTTGAACGTGAGTTAACACACTTTTTACACTTTGTCTTGGAGCTAAGCTAAGTTCGGTTCAAAAATGAGCGTTTACAACCCTACATCTAGTCCCGGACTGTTGTAATTATGAGAGATTTGCTTGTCATTATTCATTCTCCACTTTCTGTACGAACTCGAACACCGGTAGTCCTATAGCCTACAAAGAAATTAATTTAAACTTCTTCCGGTGAGCAAGGGGAGCGCTTCCCGTAGCCTAGCTACGCACTGTGAAGGAAAATACGAAACACACACTTCTTTTATTTTACGTCTACTATATCTGTGAACAATTTCATTCGCTTCGATTTACTTCTTCCTGTCCTCTTGGTGTCGACTTTCAAATTTTTGGCGGGAGCTTATGCCCCTCCCCCAAAGAAGTTTTATCTGTAGAAAATTAAAATTAAAAAAAACGTATTTGCTTATTTCTTGTCTAGTATCTACTGTCAACTTTGATTGAAATCAGCTTGGGTGATGCTCCTTGTAAGATGAAAAAGGAATTTAGTTATCATGAGAAAATTTCTTTGAGAAGAAAATATATTGTTTAACTAGAGTGATTCAAGAGTTCTCAAGCACTCTTTTTCTCCGAAAGAGATGAGGTTCCGTCAGAACTAGGGCCGTAATTTGTGAGAGGGCAACTGCCCCCCCCCAGGGAGGCTCCCCGCCGTTCGAGGGGGCTCACTTTAAGACAAAATTTTCTTACTCCATATATGATACGAACATGAAATTATAAATGAAGCATCAAACAGGTTCACTGCATTACATAAACAAAACAGCACACAAAAGGAAAATTAAACAAAAAAAAAAAAAAAAATGAGTCGTGGACTCATTTCAGTAAAAAAATGTCTACCATTAGGGGCCCTAAATAATATTTATTCGTATGGCTTTGAGATTTGTCAATATTGTCCCCTTAATTAATTTGTCATGTATTGAACGGAACCAGGGACGTAATTAACGGCCCTACGGGAGGGCCCACAGGCTCCGGGGCAGGACACAAAGAGTAAGAGAAAGATGGGGCCTATTTTCGAATTTTGCGGGGGGGATATTAATGCTTGCCCCCCAGAATAAATCTAAGTTACGACACTGGTCAGAACCACCTTCACTTGTGTAAAAAGAACTCGAGTATTTCTAGGACTAGGATTGCCATCTTGAAATCCGCCATATTAGATCAATGTTACATTTTGTAAATGACAATGAATTGATGTGAGGTATCTTAACACTAAGCTTGTCCAGGACTCGAGACGAGATAATTCTTCCAATAAAAACACACGTACTTTCTTCGACGAGATATCAGTTTCATTATATAGTTTCGGGACGAGAGCCTCAAGTGTTGTCTCGTGTGCAACACAAGTTGTCTAGCATAAATCCAGTGTTTTATAGATATGTTAGGAGCGGGAAAATACCATCCCCAAACTCGTAGGATCACTCCCAATCTTATAAATGAAACAGAACTTAAAAAAAAAAAAAATCTCCCCATGAGATTTAAATACTCCTCATCGCCTGACATTGAGGAAATTAGTTGAAGCATTACATATATGTAATGCCATAGTTTGTTTCTTGCTACCTACAAGGGTTCAGGAGTTATTTTTCACTTTGAGATTGCGGTACCAAGAATATGTGTGTGTACAATATGTTGAGTCCTCGCAGCTCAAGGAGTACGATCCACTCTGCATGGACCTCCATAAGCATCTGACTGGCATGCACAGTTTTTTTTTTTTTTTTTTTAAGGAGTCCAAAGTTTGGGAGGGGATCCAGGACGATACGTCTATGTAGTATTGAACCGGTGTTATACCCGAAAAGAGAATAATTGTTAAATACTGCCACCTATGTTCTTAGAAAAATAATAGAATTATGTTGCTTTTATAAGAACAGAAAAAGCACAGATGAAGTAGATCAAATCTTTATATTACATTAACAATTTCTCTGCTAAATAAATATAGTTTTGTTATGAGATTGTGTGTGTTGGGTTACAGTGTTTTTTTTTTGGGGGGGCAGGGGGTTCGAACCTGCTGGATCACCCACCTGAGTGCGTCCCTGATTTAAGATAAACCACAACTGCATATATATATATATATATATATACAAAATAATGTCGTAGTGCAGCTCTCTAAATTCTGATTTTTCCTTTCCTCCTCACAGACATTTTCTGAAACAAAGCCTAATAATGTGCGTCTCCTTAGACTAAATATCTTTTAAGTAACTCGATTGAAGAAAATCCAATGATGTGAAGTAGGTGATCTGGGTAGCCATTCAACATAGAACAGCGTCTAATCCAGTGACAAGATTATCCATCGATATGAAAAATTTCAGGATTTCAGCTAATTTATAACTAAGAGTGATCCTGAGTGCACTGTTGAAGCAGCGATCCTTCCTCTCACTAAATCAGCTCCAAACTATACGAGTAAATCTCCAATGTTAGACAAAACACACGCAATGTACTATAAAAATTTAAATGTGTTTAATAAATATTCAGGAAAATACGTTATATATAATTGGAGAGAACGCGTTCCCTTATTATTGGCCTATTTCAACTGCAAGCAATTGAACAGATTGAAAATCTCAATAAGTAACTTTCATTTCATAGTGTGACTTCCAAAGACTTCTAAACTATGGGAATTCAATACTCAAACTTGAAAGAAGTACATCTGTAACTACCAGTTGCAACAGAGGAATAAGATCAAAACAGAACGTGTATCTTGGATGTCGCATCTACTGTATATCAAAAAGCCATTAAACCTTCTTACTACTTGTGTTCTGTGGTCATAAAGGTTAAAATCAAAAATCGTTAATTTGAACCACTTCTGATTTCAATAGAGGGTTAACGGAAAAGATGAAGCCTGTTCTTGGGAAGTCGAATCGTTTGCAAAGAACTCATTTCGATATCAGTTACCGTTTTTGCACCATAGAAAACTGTATTAAAACCGGGCATAGAAGTAAATTTCAACCACTTCTGGTTTCGGAAGTGTGTTCTGAACAGTCATAATGACACTGAATCACTAAAAATCTTGCCATTTATTACCGTTTTCGTTCTCTGGCGATAAATGTTGAAACCGGAAACAATTAATTTGAACCAGTTTAGTTTGAATAGGGCTTCAACGGAACAGATGGGTGGAATCAATTCTTGGAGCGCTGAATCGATTGAAAAGAAAACTCTGTATCTCTTACTGTTTCTGCTCTGATGCCTGTCGACAAACGGACGGACAGAGAGGGCCATTTTGTAAGACTTAAAGCCAACAGTTTGTAAATCTAAAAACTACACAATATTAAGCACAATTGTATTTTTTTTTTTTTTAAAGAAAAGTTACCATACAATTTTTCTTTAAATCTTCGGGATGAGGGTGAAGTGACTCCTGGTATTTGACTGACTTTGTAACAGGAAGGAAGTTATGTGAAAACCTAGAGCCCATATCATATTGTGATAAAGTCGAATAATATTTACGAAATATATCGTAAAACTTATTTTTTTAAACATGAGGGCGAGAAGGACGTTGTATTGAGGCAAACACAGGTATCATGGTGTATATTAAGGTTGCTGGTTCCACGAATCATCGATCGCTCAATTGTGTCGGCATCCGTTTAAGGCCTGCCAGCTGTGCTAGAGAGTTGATGAAAAAAGTGGCTAGTATTGATCGTGAGACAATGAAAAGAATTCTAATCAAATTTTCAATGTAACTGTGAAGAAAGCGCTTATATTTTTAGAATTTAATCCGTTGTAACTGAGTGGCGAGAACTTACCGAAGAATGAACCGTACTACTTTAAGCTGACCGTCACAAGTTACTATAGAACGTAGAATATTGATATTTCTTAGACCTTTATTTGTCATACCATCTCTGACTAGTGCCTGACAACATATCGACGAAATATCGTACCATTGCTTCCCAAGCTGTGGTATCATTTAGACTTTTAAGAACGACATGTCTGAGTATATAGTAAACACCTACATTTTTATGAATCGCTGAACGATCAGGTACAAGAAGCCTTGCTACTTGCAACTTCTACAGTTTCTAGAATCTCGGAGAATTTATCAACCTTATGAAGCGTTATTTTACTGGTTCATAGTTTTCACAATTGTCCCATTCGAACTGTTACCTAGAATGTGTGTGGCATTATCTGCCTTTCTTTTTCCAGTACAACATTCCTCATTACTGTTTGGACTCAGTTGATTCATAAACTTCAATACCTGCTCTACACCATTTAGCCACAGTCTCAAAAATTCTGACTAGCCATATAATACACAATTTGCAGGGTATATTTTGCTGAATCGCTTTCCTTCTAAATCTTTTACTGGGAAATGATCACCAGTTGTGTTAGAGTTGAAAAACTTTCAACTCTGGAACGCGCAGGCATAATGTGATAACTGTAGCATACATTTCTAATAGTTGTATACCAACGATTCTTTCTGATTAGGCATACTTGGGCAAAGATCCCTTAATTCCCTTCAAGGTAAGCACCAGGAAATTTCCTTGGTTGAAACATTTCCGAAGTCCTACGTTGGAATTGCGAATAACTGCCTCGTCATATTAGTCTAAATCTCAATAACGATCTGGAATCTCTTCCTTTTCAAAGGCGATTTAAGTTTTGGGAGTAGCCAGTCGTCGCAGGCAACAAATCTGAATTGTAGGGTGGCTAAGTCACCTGCAGGATTTGATGTTTTGCCAAAAACTCTGGACGAAATGTGATGAATGAGCACAATGTGTGTGGCATAATGTGTTGTTGTAATGAGACTATCATAAACTGCATAAAGAAGCGGACCTCGCAACTGCGAAGGATATCAAGATCATTTTTTATTCTGGAGAAGCGAATTTATGATGGACAATGACTTCTAGATTTTAAAAAAAATGATCTTAACTTTGATGCAACTTTTCTGCACTTTCGTCGGACGTGGCGAACCAGGCGATTTCCATTTGGACAACTGAGCTTTCGTTTCCGATCGTAGCAGTAGCTCACCTTTCAACTACGATTCACCGTTTTCCAGTCTCCTACTAATTACTGGTCTTCCAGAACGTGGATTGCTTACAACAGAGCCACGTCCATCTCTGAAGGGTTTGTACTATGAATTTATTTGTGCTGCACTCGTTTCGAAAACCTGATTCCAGCTTTTAACAAAATTTTATGCAGATTCGCTGCTTTGCTCGCTCAGTCTGCAAATGTCCCAATCACAAACTACATGTATTCACTTGACGGCATCTAACTCCCAACTAACCTCATTCACGTATATGCATTGCACTTCGCTCTCACTGGCTGCCGTTACATCACGGCTATGTGAACTATTCTCATATAAATACTTACTCGATAGTTTCGGGACAGACATAGTTTTCTTTTGGATTTTTGTTCATGTATACTGAGCTTAACAAAAAATGAAATTACACTTACAATTAATTATTATTTATTTTTTAGGTACAGTTGCTATTACTTATAAAAACGACAATTTCTCATTATTACTGTAAAGCGGATCTAGTGCAGGAAACTATTATCATTCTGTGGAAAATTTCACCTTATAAATTGAAAGTTTTTTTTAAAACTTTAATAAATATTACCATTACGAAAAAGTACCCTTACTCGGCTTAGTTTTTTTTTAAAAAAAAAAATAATTAACTATTAAATATATATATTATGCAGAACATGGAAAGCAAAAAAATGGTGTTTGTGTGCAAGAACATTGTACACAATTTATGAATACTAAGCCTTACAAATAATTGCTTCAAAAGGCATATTAAGGAACGTATACTACGCGTATCATACTAGCATTTCCTATCAGTTTTCGTCTACACCTGCTCTATCCATAGCATTCAGATACTATTTTGAAGTATAATATTTGCAGTATATACTTCTCAAAGAACAATTAGAAATGATGCATTTTCAAAACAAACCCATTTAACCTCTGAGATTGGCACGCTATACGTTATTTTAAATTTGTGACAATTTTTCAATTGTAATATAGAACAAAAAATATTATAGCAATAACACGTGCAAAGCATTATCTCATATATTAGAATGAAGACTGGTACTAATAGCGTCCTTAATTTCAGTACTTCAAAAATCAACGTATGTTTAATTTTAAGTATTAGTTATTTTTAAATTGATCATCTATTGTCTCGAAGAGAAATAACACTGTACAAACACCAATATTGCTAAAGGAACTCGTTTTTCCTCCTACGTACATACATAGCTTTCGTTTTTTCTACTTCTATTTACAAGCTGTCTTTTTACAGCCCAATCAAACCAGCTAGCTAAATTATAAATACGAAGTCTGTTCAAAATGTAACTTCTGAAATTCATTTACCTTAAAAATAAATATATTAGTGTAATATAAGGGATTTAAGATACTGAGAAGCGTTCAATTTTAGTTGTGCTTTTGTACACCGTCATTTATACTAATGGACAACCAAATTTTGAAAGAACTGGGTGGTATATGATTTGGAATATATATATATATAACACTCTTTGATTTGATTCCAAGCTGTCCCTATTCGATAGGGGGCAATCCTATGACAAAAATGTTAGATACGTTCTATCCCAGTTCGCTAAGGGCAACTCTATCTGTCTTAGGTTCGATGCTTTAGGTTCCTGTTTGAAAGGATTCAATTTTATAACAGTCCGGGGATCGAACCTGTATGTCCCTGTTCGGGCGTCATATATATTGTTATTTTCTCTGTATACTTTTAATACACTATAAAGAATTTTATATATATATATATATATATATATATATATATATATATATATATATATATATATATATATATGTATATAAAACTCTCATAGGTATTGTACGTTTTGCATTCACAGTTTAAATAGAACACTTGTGATACGAGTTCTTTCTTCTTCTCAGTTTGTAGATTATCCATTAGTATAATCAATTTTCCGATCCAAAAGGGCCAATATATATCATTTCCTTATAGACTGCTGTTTTAATGTTTAGTCATTTGGCCAATATATATCATTTCCTTATACACTGTTGTTTTAATGTTCAGTCATTTTATCTCATTTCTAATCACAATGATGTTAACTTCTCTACTAGCTATTATTATACCAATATCTTCTGGCCTAGATTGCGACAAAATAACCAATCTCTCGGGAGCTACACTTTCGAACAGTCTACGTATATTATTTATGACCTCTAACAAAACACAACAGGGATGCTTTTTAACCATCAAAACACTATCTCAACATTATCTTACGCAGTTTAAGTACTTTAACACAAGAAAGAGTATACAATAAAATATGTACAAAAGTACTGTGGATGTCATGAACGTTTTCTACTCAAGCAGTTCTTCCGCTCTTGTAAATTACATTATTAAATTCGTCTTATCATTAAAAATATACATATCACTATTATATATAGTGCTATATTTGATGATCTCACTTCAAATATTCTAAATTGAATTCTACTTTTGCTTTCACTATTTCAACTTGAACGTATTATTCATTTGGTCATGATTCATTAACAAGTGAAAATAGAAACTTATTGTCTGGAAGAATGAAGTTATAACTAGTCTAAATGAAACCTATTCTAAAGTCAATACGAACCTTTATAGAAAACTACCTCATTGTCACCTCTCAATAGAAGGTCCGTTAACAGTGGCAAGATGAAACGCCTCATAATACGTCCTTTCAATGTGTCGAAAACGAAAGTTTAAAATATTTTAAAAATAGATAAACTTAATGTTAACAATAAGTATTTTCTTTTTACATAATACAAGTAATACTTTTTTTTTTGTCTGCATCATAATTAATCAAATTAAGTTCAGTTCTGCCCTTTTATACTGTTTCTAATACATATATTGTACAGTAAGGGACAGTTCTGGATGGTACACTTTTGCCGTAAATATCCATATGGGTGTACCATTCAGAAGTGTCCCTTACTGTACAAGATTTTCACAAGGTAATTTTTTTCACATTTTTGTGCAATGAGAATCCTGATAACTGAGGATCTTTATAGTTACTTCACACTTTATTTGCTTGCTTTTCATAATCCTCTTATCGCCAATACAGAAGAATAACATTAATAGATAATCAAAATTCTATTAACCCCTTACTGTTTGGTTATTTCTTGATGGTGAATACAAATTTGTGACAATAATTTCCACAAGGATTTAAAATATTAATTTTGGACTTAAAAAAACATTTACATCTGCCATATAAATAACTAATTGTTTGCAAGACATCCTAAATATATACAACAGCAAGGGTTTCACATCTTATCTTATTACTACTTTTTAGACGTTAATGCTCTTTCAATTCGTCACAAAAAAAAACTGGTCAAAAAGCTGTCGAATTTCCACTCTAGAATATTCTCAGATATTTTACATCTTTTTAGGAACTCTACATTAAATGCTGGTTCAAAGTAACAACTATTTTAAAAAAAATCTGCTCTACCTACTTCCCATACTTAAAGGTGTGTTTCAAAAGACTTTTTTTTTTTTTTTTAATACTAATGTACATATTGTAGATCGACCGGTTCTCTCAAGAGGAATCGGTTTCCTTCTCACCTTTCAAACTGAAGGTGATTGTAGAAACAAACAAAATTCATCGAAATACGTTACTTGCAAATTTCAAATTTTGGCCAGGAGGTGAATAGATAAATTATAAGTATTCTGAAGTCCTTATTCAAATTGTTGATAACAGTAGACTTATTTTGGACTACTTCACAATTTTAGAAATGATTTACCCTGGATTTTCACATGAACTGTCATAGTTTACGTGACTAAATAATAACGTTCATCGACTTATACAAAATTACACGTAAATATTTTTTTAACATATAAACATAATTAACTTTAATTATGTCTTTATGGTGTCAAGGCTATTTTGGAATTCAATACTTTAAACGTACTTCTCTCAAGATTGCTATTTTAAAATCTATTGAGTTCTATTGACGTATACATACAGAGCCTAGCAAGAAATACCGCCACTGAACTTCAAGAGGATTCATTGTCAAACGAAAGAAGAAAGTTCTAATAAAAATGAACCGAATGAACGTCTACTTTAAGAATACATACTTGCAAAAATGCAAAAGAAGATATCACTTTTTGAAGTTGCCTAGCTTGATAACTACATGATCTACTTAAGTGGTTAGAGAAATTATGGACGACCTGGTGTAAGTTCTATTTAAATATCCATCTTAACTACACTTCCTTTCCCCTGATATTCGGTTTTATCTTAAAATTTGTTGTGTAAGTACCAGAAAGTTTTCAAACATGATCATTTAGAAATTGCACTGTTTCAGCTGTAACTTTGTTGCTCAGGAAACACCTTCTCGCGTCGGGCGGCCAATTAAACATTTAACCCCCACCCCCTCTTTTCGTAATGGTGGAAGTAAGAAGCAAGAGATATTATTTCTAAGGTAGCCAACATTCTACGGTAATGTTGTTTACTTAAAGGAAACAGTGGTAATAATAATATTTTAAAAAAAGGAAAAATGAAATGAAATGAAATGAAATCTGAGTTTTACGTCCCACGGATATGCCGGCTAGGCTAAAGGAGACGGTGATGATGAGAAATGAATGAAATGGTGGAATGAAGAAAGTGGGAGGAAACGCGAGAACTCCGAGGAAACCCACGCACACGGTTTGTCCACCATAAAGTTCACTGGCGCAAGCTGGAATCGAACCAGGGACCCTATGCACCAAGGGTGAACGCTCTACCACTGAGCCACAACAGCCTCTAATTAAAAAAAAAAAAAAATCACAGTATTGATTACGTGGAACCTTTTTATGTTTCCTAAAAAGTATTTGCTAACAAAGATGGTAAATAATAATAATAATAATAATAATAATAATAATAATAATAATAATAATAATAATAATAATACAGCGTGACTTGAAATTTTCTAAAGCTCAATGATTAAAATAAGTACGCTTTATTCTTAGTAAAAGTCCAAAACTTTAAATTTACAGTACTCTGTTGCATCCTTCATATAACTGAAATATTACATTATTTTTTAAGACTGACTAAAATTTTGAAATTAAAAGAATAATTTATATTTATTTGACTTCATTTGCAACTTTTACACGGAGCATACAGAAGCGTATATATATATATATATATATCTATATATCTATATCTATATCTATATATATATATCTATATATCTATATCTATATATATATATATCTATATCTATATCTATCTATCTATCTATCTATCTATATATATATATATATATATATATATATATATATATATATATATATATATATAAAAGAATTAGGAGTAACTATGTGTAAGTTTTAAAACAAAATTAAGATCTTTTTTCGTATGTTATAACGCTGCATATCGATGTGTGTTTCGCATGCTGTCAAAATCTGTTCCAGAACAAGAACTGTCTTTTATGTTATTGGAAAATTACGGAAGTTTAATACGCATGATTCTCATTTCGACACTATCCTTCATCGTATATTATTTTCTATTAGTTGGCTACTTTCTAATAGAACCAATGTATGGTTCAAGATTTACGAGCTTAATTGTTAAAAAGACTCTTCAATTAAAAACTTCCTCCCTATCGCTAAACACGCTGGTAGAAAACTAATCATTTTTTAAAGCTAATTAGGTGAATGTATAGTTTGATTTCCTCTTATAACAGTGAAAAATCAAAACATCTGGATATTAGTCTACAAGCGAATATGCTCAAATACTCGTCAAAAATAAACTTCAAATATCTGATAAATGCGTGAAGCGGATATATGGCAACGCTCTTCAACTTCTAGAGTGAGTCTTACATAAGTAGGGCAAATTATCTTTAAAGGGAAAGGGGGAGGAGGAGAGCAGAACTCCGCATATTGAAACAAATATCTAGGTTTTCTTCTGACGAGTTACGCATCTAAGAAGAACTCCTACACTGATATTGTGTATTTGAATAGTTATCATATTTGCTTTTAGGCTTATTGTAGTGATTTTCAACCTACTGTGGGTCATGGCACAGCATGCTTTATTAAGCGTACGAGCAGATTACTAGCGTACGAGGAGATAGCTCAACTTTTTCATTAATTACTAGGTTCATTCTTGAATATATGTGGAATAAATATTTTTTTTCGCCTTCAGAATATTTTCCCTTTTTAAAAATATATTGAATTATATTATTTTTATTCATTTTCCCCTTTCACTGTCACACTGTTTCGAAAGTTTCATGGCATACCAGTTGAAAACCACTAGCTTACTGAGTACAAGACTTTTCTGGACTGTAACCAAGTGCTGTGTGAACTCCAAGTTATGATTTGTATGTAAAATTCATTACGTCACTAACTCTCATTCCTTGTCTCCAAACAAGAATATTTTAAGAAACAATCAGATCAGAACACGATACGTAGCCTTATCTGCTGGTGTAATGAACAGGCGTGTTCCTGATACACATGGTCAGATATATTCTGCTTTTCCCATGTTTTAAAATGTCAAATTTTTTCATGCATGTGACGAGGATATGAACACACTCCACACTCATCATAACTGACCATTCTGCTGTGTATATCTAACAAAACTAGTGGAATGAGAATGTGGGACGAAGCCCCGAGAAAACTACGGACACAATGTTGTTCACCACCCACTCACATGACCTCGGATTGAGAATGGAATCTCTCGCACCAAAGGTGAGCGGTCTTCCATTGACTACTACGTCCCCAATGCTACATGTGCAAGTACGCAATAAGGTTGATAGCAGTACAGCCAGTTATAACACTGTAGCTTTTTAATAAATACTATTACTAAAGATACACTATTTAAGCATCTGTATTGTTTTTCATTCGAAAACATTTCGATGACTGTCATCAGCGGTACGTAATAATTAAGGAATATTTACATCGATTAATGGTCTCTATTATTATTTTTTTTTTTCTTTTTCGAAAAACTGAAAATTTAGCTTTATGGAAATCATTAATCAAGGTAAATATTCTTTAATAATCACGCATTGATGATGATGACAAGCAGTAATCGTAACATCTACAAATACATTAAGAATACGGATGCTTAAATAGAGTTCAAGGTCAGTATTTCTTTAATAGCTATGTACCCTATCGGTTCATTTAATAACTGAAGTGGGGGCCGCGGTGGCTAAACGGTTGTGTGTTCCCCTCTGTCGTATGGGGCCCTGGTTTGATCCCAGCTTCCGTCACGTAGTCTTGGCGGTGAACAAACACTGTAAGGGATAGGTTTTCTCGGGGTTCTCCGTTTTCTTACCCTTTCATCATCCATCTCATCACCGTCTCGTTTTACCTCTGTTCATAATCATGGGACGTTAAACTAATAAAAATATATATTAGTTTTATCTTATGGGAAAAAATAATCCCCATTACAATGACAGTATTTTAATTCATTTATATGTGTCAGAAAATTGAAATATT
This sequence comes from Thermobia domestica, assembly GCF_964235325.1. NCBI lineage: Eukaryota > Metazoa > Arthropoda > Insecta > Zygentoma > Lepismatidae > Thermobia > Thermobia domestica. The sequence goes on along the minus strand of NC_137468.1, from coordinate 24,892,594 downwards.
TCAGCTTCAATGAAGGCTCACCATTACTTATTTTTTGCTTCATGTAGTACGAAATTACTATGTATGGTAATTCTGATAACATTACACTGACAACGTTAATATAAAAGCTTGGAAGGGGCATCCCTCTATTACTGAGTGTTACGCATGTGCGGACGGAGACAGTTCTCTATTTGGTCCTACAGTTTTCAAGCTACGGCGCTTCAAAACTGACTACCAGCACTTTTAACAACGTATAACTGTGCAATGTGTGTTTCGATTAATGTTCAATAGATTTTTTTTCTTTCATTTTATAAAGAGTTATCTCCCGAAGTTAGGTAACAGTATTTTTAGGTAATTTATATTTTATATGTAGTTTGCAATAGAATTTTGAATTCTAGTTCACTGATACTTCCGTATATGGCAGTACATTAAGCATTAAAAGACGCAAGAGATGGCTTTTCTTCACGTATCCTGAAATTTGGTGAATTTCCCTATTAATTATTGAATTTCGACCATTTTCCATGTCCAATCCTTAAATTTTAGCCGACTCAAGGATTCTACAATTTGCAGCAAACCCATATTGGTAGACGCTCCTGATACTGTATTGTCTTACGTTTCGACGTACTAGATCGGTCTCGCGTTTACTGAAATATCAACTTAAGGAAAATAACCGACGATAGTGTATTTTTTTTTAAAAAAATCATTCTCTCTAAGCTTGAGGAACCAGTCAATCGAACGTGGTGTTTTCATTTGGTGTTTTAACTGTTTTAGAAAATATTGATATTACCATTGTGCAACCTTACGGACTAAGACAGACGATTTTCTCATTTTAGTCTTCTACATAGTATTTAAATACAAAAAAAGTGCGCACAAAATAACTTATCAGGAACTAAAGGTTGTTTATATTGTTATAATTATTCTAAGTAAAATTTTCTCCATTTCACTTTTCTAGAAAAAAAATAAATAAAATAAAATAAAAATAAAACGAAAAGCAAAATTACAATTTGGGAAGGACACGAGTCCTAGAACATAAAACACGGTTAATTTAAAGCGTGGCTAAGCGGTTAGCGTACGCACATTTGGCGTGGGAATCCTGCATTCGATTTCCGGTGGGAGCTCATGTGGTTCGGATTCCACTTTAATCAGTAGATCCCGTCTCATATAGCCTCGCTGTTGAAAGGGACGTTAAACTCAACTCAACGATTAATTTAAACTCAGCAATGCGTCTAAGTTGCTACTGAAAATTTTTGTATTAATAAATATTTACACTCACTTCTGAGTACTGTCCTCGCGCCACGAGAAAAACTCTGACGTAGATGTATCACATGTGCCCACGCTGTCGATTTTACAGGCGCGGGGAGGCCGTTACATTCGGGCACAAAACACCGTGTGACGAACAGGCTGTACTCAGAACGAGATTCAGGATTGCCACGTTATGAGTAATTGTTAAGATTAGGAAAAAGAAAATATCTGTAGCAAATAATATTGCACTTAGCAAAGAACCATTGAATACATTTTGGCATATGATTTTCACTGATACATAGCCCAGAAATAAACTTGAAAAATGGCTACTTTCGGAGTTTCTTTGAAAAACTGTTTGGTTGATATTTTTATATTTGAGGGAAAAACTTAAGTGTTACACATGTTGATTTCTGGTCTTTTTAAAAAAATTCTGCGGGAGAGGGAAAACCACTGTCTGGGATATCTCCGAACCAACCCCTCCCCCCCACACACACACTCGAAATTAATCCTACTTTTTATTTCAGTTCCACGTTCACATGGGGTACAAAGGGGAGGCACGGTGGCTCAGTGATAGGCTGCTTAACTCTGGTGTGTAGGGTCTCTGGTTCGATTCCCGGCCAGGTAAGTTTGTGGCGGACAACATCGTGTCTGTAGGTGTACCCTCGTTCAATCCCACATTTTCATTCCACCAATTCTGCCATTATCATTCACTTGCTTTATCATCGTCTCCCTTAGCCTTACGGGCATAATCGTGGGACGTTAAACTGAAAGATTTCATTTACATGAGGTGCAAAATCACATAAAGACTCGATTGCTTCTCAACCAAAAAAACAACTATAATAATAAATAAAATACTGTACTTCTGATGCAACAATCTTTAGAGGACCACGGCCTTCTAGCCAGCTTGTGACGCTTATGCCTTACAACTGGCATACAGATGTTACAATCAACGTTCTAATATATTTGCCTCCCCGCATCCTGGAAATGTTATCCCAATTGATAATTTCCTCGGGTAAATTTTAGAAGGTCAATGTACTGTAAATTCACTTCACCGTACTGGCAACCCTTGATACCACATCTTTTAAACGCGGAAAGGCCAAACATAAACCGTCGTCCACCCCCAGATTCTGAAAATAGAGTTGACCTTCGTGCCTCTCTTCACCCCGTCCCCATCTGTATAGAGTTTACTCGTGGCGCGAGGTCTGTACCCGTTCAATTACAATAATGCGTTTCTTTAGTAGTTCAAAAAGTCAAGCTACAATTTTTACAGCTGAGAAAAACGTCAAAAATATTTGCCGACAGGTGCTATGGGATACATAACTTCAATAAAGAAGTCTTATCTTGTATTTCGAATTTTTGTGATTCACTCATATCATTTCAGTGTTCTCTGACGTTTTCTTCAGTGATGACTAAAAATTGTTAAATAGACGCATTGTTAAGGCTCTTCCCTTCCTGTGAAACTTTCCTCAAAGAAAACGTCCAGAAACATTACAGAAACATTTTTTTAGTATGTTGTATAATTAATAATGTTTGTCATTAATTTTAGATCTATTTTTTTGCTTGAGCAAAAGAGTAACGACATTGCAAGTAACTGCTGATTACTTTCCGCTACTTAAACGAAACAGGCTTTATTTTTTTTTATTTTTTTAAAGAAAAAGTATGATACACAAATAAATGCTAACCAGTGCCATCGGCTGAAATCTGTCTTTAACATTGGGGAGGAGGGGGAGGGGGATTTACGACCGTTTCCATACTCTTATTTTTTTAAGCGATATTCAAAATATTTACGAAGTTGAAAAACAATGCTGTGGAGGATCAGGGGAGCAGAGTTGTCTTCAACATTGGGAGGCAGGGAGATTTGAGGCTTATTCTGGGAAGGGGGAGATGATTTCTGAGGTGAACCTACTGGATATTACACAGCAAGGGACATCAATTTCATCTTACTTTCCTCTGTAGCAGTCGGACATAAATCATAACACTTCTGCCCCAAAAACACATTTAAAATCGGATTATTTGGGGGGACATTCCCCCAGTTCCAAGACTGGGGAGACGTCCCCTCATCCTCCCCGGGATTTGCGCCAGAGCTAACCACTGGGCTTGTATAAACTCTATCTTGTGCGTGGAAACTGAAATGCATTTCTGGAAACTATAAGTTACCTTTATGCTGGTTGCTGTATATATAATACACATGATCTCGAGGAGTGAGATTATCCACTTTTTTCTGACGAGAGTTTCGCAAGAAGGGAGGAATCTTAATGTGTTCAGTTTAGCAATTTTTAGAAGTCACTGAAAGAATGTCAGATGACAGTGAATCACAAAAATTCGAGATAAAAGGTAGAACTGTTCTTATATTCGTCACTAATATGTCATAATGTCGTAACCTACGCATAACGTATTTATCAGGAAAAAACACCAATCTATTTCATGGTTTCTAAGTCAAGTCCTTCAAATATTAACTTTAATGTTGACATTCCCTCCCGAGACAATATGAAACTATAGTTTAACATGGGATTCAAAACTCATGTATTCACCATCGGGAAAAGAGCTAGACCGTCTTTCTAAGGATGCGAACGACCGCGACTGTCACAGGGAAGCTTAAAAGTTACCTTTACTTGCATAGTGAATAATCTTTTGAACATGAAAAAGGAAAAGAAAATCGTACCATTGCTCTAGGAGTGTGCTTCAGATCGATTCAAAACTTTAAAGAAGGTCAAAATCTCGCCCGAATTTCACAATTTTACAATTATTGTGTACACTTTTTATTACCAGACGATCATTCAAAGTCAAAACAATTTAATACTTATCATCAAATTACAAACTCAACAGGAATCAGAACAGAATTCAACTTCCAGCTTTCATGAACACGTACTGAGAATTAACTTGTTCTTTACAAAAACAAACCTTCAAAAATATTACCTATCAAACTTAGACTACTATTATACATCAGACAATATGTAACTACAGTGAAATAATACATGTAATACATTACTACAGATTATTTACATATACGTATATCCTCTGTAACATTAAAACAACATAAAGAAAAATCTAAAATATCAACAACACATAACATATCAAAAGCACAATATATATCTTCTCTACACATAAACAACAAAACATTCATTTATTTGAGAAAATAAAAGGAATGATATCCTATATACAAGAACAAAATATTTTCCTCTTGAAATGCATTTGTTCATATACGAGACGCACAGTTATGCAGCACCTACTATACTCCTTCCACCAATATATCACTATCATGTACGGCACATGAAGAAAAATATTTTATATATATTTATAAATAATACAAATCAAATCACAGGCTCGACTATTTTGTGGTTAAGCAAACGAAAAGACTAAACTTAAATTGATGGTACATTTACTCATCCGCTTTTCATATACCACTAGAGATACGCTACGATGGCTTTTTTTTAATTTCTTAATTTCGTAATTCACTCGCTCACACATACACACACTAAATAAATTACTTTCTAACATTCAACCTATAAACTATGATCACTGTTCTGCAACGGGATCACTCACACTATTCTCAGGTGAATGTTTACTTGTGTCTGCTTGGTTCTCTTCTGTCGTGGATGAATCACTCTTTAGAAATTCCAAAGCTGGTGCTGGTCTTTCTAACTCGGGATACTGCGATGCAGCTGTGAAAGTTGTCCACCAACTAGACAAAGCACCTCGTGCTTGAGAGAGAGCTCCACCTGCAGAATTGAAAGAAAAAAATATGTACATTAAAAACAAGTATACAGAAAAGAAATCTAATTTATTGTACTTTTCGTAACGTATAATTCTGTGACATTCGTACGTTGATATGTGCGTATTATCCTACATACGATCACGGTAAAGCACGCATATTTTTCGGTATTATATCCCAACAGCATGTGAATATAAAGATATAACTGAATTAAAAGGGGTTTCGTAGTCTACTGGTTAAAATATTGAACCCACGGGTTCCGGGTTCGATTTCCGGGATGCACCCTGATTTTGACATCCAACCAGCGTCGAGGCAAACTGAAGAGTCACGTGAAAAAAAGACGCCACGACCACTATTGTAGATCCAGAAAGCTCCTGATGTGCCTGTTAGAGGAAAAAAGACGCGACCAGTGTTCTCGCTAGGCTGAACGTAGTTCAACTACTCGCTAACAGATGGCGTTAGAGCTGGTTTTATAACTAAATTTAAAGGTTTAAAAAGGCACACGTAATGGGATTGGAAGCAAATGTGGTGAACCTCACTTTAAAAAGGTGCATTATCAGGTATATTTCCGCATGACCTGTAGACCCAGGGTGTTTTCAATATTTAGTTTTAGAACTACCGTACGAGTCTGACACAATTTCTTGTAATTCTTACACAATCTTGAACCTAAAATTTAAACGGGAAATTGAAGCTTGTACTAGTAGCTGTAAATTTCCAAGAAAGCTGTAAAATTAACCGCCTCAGCATAGTCCGAAGTTCTCTACTTAAGAGTGTTCTGACATTGCCTTGCATTACAAGTGATATAGGCATGATAGGCGTAGGTGTATGTGCGTCTGATAGGACTGTCTATCATCACTTATAAACTATTACCATTTATAAAATACTATTATATAGTATTATCTTTATAAAATACAAATTAATACGTGCACAAAATTACTTACTGCATTAGAAGCACTCATGGGTGGCGATCAGGGGGGCTAGGGGGGCAGTTGCCCCCCACTTTTTTTTTGAAGTGACCCACTAATGAATATAGTTTCATTTGGAAATGTAAAGTTTTTGTATGTATTACTGGTTCACAGAAACAAAATAGTTCGATATAATATTTGCCGTTGCGAGAGTTCGTATTGGTTATCTTCCCGTGGTGTTAAGAAAGCTACAGGAATTGCGTTTTAATTGCCACAGAAAACGGTCCAAAAATTAACCTATTGGAGCGCAACAATTCCAGCGTACTTTCATTTCTTCTTACAAAGATTCTATATGCTAATGAGGCTCTTTGAAACTAATTGAGAGAACATTTCGCAAACAAACAAACAAACAAACAAACAAACAAACAAACAAACAAACAAATAAATAAATAAATAAAAATAGATAAATAAAAAATAAATAAATAAATAAATCAAAAAGGTCTTTCACAAGTTATTCTTTAATTACACAAAAATTGATAGTTCCTAAAATGTCTTTTCTTCTTTCTAATAGTATGGAATATTGATTACAAAGAGAGTTGATTTTGAGTTTAACGTCCCTTTCAGCAGCGAGGCTATATGAAACAGGACCTCCAAACTACATGAGCTCCCACCGGGAATCGAACCCAGGTATCCCATTCCAAATGATTAAAAAGAGAGTAATAAGAAACAACTACCTTTATCATTGTTTTGCAATGTAATATACGAGTGAAATGGCGTGTTTAGGGGTGTACGAGTGTATATACAATTAAATTTAGTAAATTCGACATAATTCTAAGTTTTAGGATTATTTTGTAAAACTGGAGTGTGGAGTGTTTTTAAGTTTTGTTAAGTTTTGATGTATTTCAAGAAAGTGAAAACGGCACCTAATGGCAACGAACAATTTTCGGAAACTGCAAAAATATTTCTTTAAATGTCGTAACATATGCTTGTAGCATTTACTGTATTTCTAAGAGTAATAACATACATTTAATAGTATGTGTGGAATTAAAGATGTAAGTTGTTCATTAATCCCTGGTTTAAATACAATTTTGCAAAACATGTATTCAAAATTGTATTATTCATTACCATGATTAATATTATTCTTTCTATTTATTTGTTTTGCAATTTATTAAATAATCTGATCACACAATATTTTCCAGATACAATTTTAAGATGTTCATGAGCAAGGAATCGAATCTCTTCTTACACCTTCGTTGTTTAAGAATACAAAGGGCTAGTATCTACTTGCGTTGCTCATGTTAATTTATTTAATAAAATATGAAATACGATATACGGTATTTTAACTGAAAAAGATAGTATCCTATTAGTTATACAACCTTTCGTCAAACAAAGTGTTAGAAACAACCAGGAAAACTAACATTGATATACAAATATTTGTGTCTTGCCCCCCCCCCCCCCCCACACACACACTTTTAACCTCCAATCGCCCCGCCAATGCAAGCACTTACAGTCTGTAGTAGCTTTTGCCTCAAAATAATTTACCGTATTTTCTTTAAACTGGCCTCTTTTCAATGCACTTGCTGGTGGCCAACATAGGTTTAAGTGTACTTTTGCACATCATTGGCAATTTCTGCTCCTCTTTACATCTTCCCTTATCGAAACTGGTGCATACAAAAGAATATCAGTATTTACTGCTTTGATTCTAACCTAAATATCTAAACACTTACCGACTGCACGTCCCGTGTGAGCCACAGCTCTACCTGTGCTCACCATTGCCTGATTCAGTTTGCGACCGCTTTCCGTATTCTGCATAGTACTGAAAAGAAGAGTAATAATAAAAGTTTAGGAAACATGCAAACTAGAACAAATTGGCTGGAGTTTCAAACTACTTCAATAACGGAAGCATTTAGTTATCTCTTAGTGTGTACTATCTCGATAACACTAGTTACAGCATGTTTGTTTATTACTGCCCATTAATTACAGTTTCAGTTATTTTATGCAAAGTTAGTAGAAACAAAATCAAAGTTAATTTCTCTTTCACAGTCTCCTAGCTACGATAAATGTATTTCGGGAAATTTTTAAACAGCAGAAATGCGTTTTCAGAAAGTTATGAACTTACTGTTTTCTGTTCCTAGGACAGAAAATTAAAACTGTGTAAATTCTGAAAACAGATTTTTTTAACAATGTTTATTTGTTTCATTTTTATTGCAAAGAGGACCTCACTTAAAAAGATAACCTCGTAATTCAACCAGAATTGAAAAAAAACCCACGGTTTAAAAGAAGCCAAGTGAGTTTTACTGGGTATAATTGTTTTTTATTGAGCAAAATTTCGGTTTTATTAAATTTTGTACGTACATTTAAAGTCGTATTTCTACTTAAAAATTCATTTAAGAACTTATGTTCTATTATACACATGAAACTGTGGAATTTCCTTGTCGCACGAAGAGTCAATAAGATCCATCCGCATTTCATGGGAAACACTTTGCACCATTGGCACTCGCTTATATTTCGATTTCTAGATATGCATTTTTGTAGAGTAACAAAGAGATCGGTAATTCTATATAACATAAGGCAGGAATTAAATCCCCTACTACACTCAGTATTCCCTACCACCGTAATGTTACTCCTTCCCATCCACACCCCAAACCCTTCTTCCCACCACCCCTCATGCCGATGGAGACTGAATTTGGGACTTCAACGGCATCGGAAGTGTCACTATTCATCTCAGTGACCCTGAAAACTTTGAACTGCACGCTAATATCGGTCGTTTCGCATTATTTTTACTTGTTAACCCTTCTCCTACCGCTCATCTCCTCAGGAGATGAATGTAGACTCAAACAGCATTGAGTCACTATTCTTCTTGGCGACATAGAGAGCTTTCGATTGCACACTAATATCGGTCGTCTCCGATTATTTTTATTTTTACCTCCTTCTCTCCTCACCTTCCAATGCCGATGGCGAATGAGTTGAGTTGATTTTAGTTTAGCGTCCCTTTCAGCAGCGAGACTATATGAGACGTGGACCTACTGATTAACGTGGAATCCGAACCACATGAGCTCCCGCCGGGAATCGAATCTGGGTCTCCCACGCCGCCGATGGCGAATGAATGTCTACTTAAACACCATTGAGTGTGTCACTATTCTTCTCAGCGACCCCGAAAACTATTGAATGCACACTTAATATCTGTCATTTTCGCTTATTTTTATGTCATCTCTTTCCCAACGCCTATGCCTATTATGTGATTAAAGAAAAAAAAAAGTCATGGTCCACTCGTATTACTTGAAAAAAGTATTACCAGACTTCAACAAAAGCGCTAAAACCAGAATATAATAATAATGACGTGCTTCAAACTGGACACTAATTTATTACTATTGTTAATAATAAATTCTGAATTCGGTGCCAGGACGAACAAATCAATCCCTCATAAAATCACTACTGAAACCGATTTCACATGAGGCATTAATTTGTTTAACCCTTTAAATGGTTATGACGTAATACTACGTGTCATGGTATATGTGCAGTAGAAACGGCTACGACGTAGTACTACGTCTTGACTAAAAAGTCACTAATGTTCAGTGGTAATGACGAAGGTCTCTCTTGAAAACTTTTCTTCTTACATTCAAATCTGAAACAAATCAATAGATAGCTCTGAATGCCCCACATAATAGATACCACATTGTTGCTCGTAAGAAGAACATTGCTGCTGATTAATAAAAGACACAGAAACTGCAAGCAAATGTCTTGGTGAGGCACGGACTTCTTTGTAACATTCTTTTGTTTATTGTTGTGTTCTATTATCGTTTGTGTGAAACATACATCATTGTTTCATCATTGTTTCATTGTTCTACGTTTCTTGTGGCTACGACGTAGTACTACGTCTGCCACCTGAAAGCACACATTTCCAGAAAACTGTGCCAGTTAAAGGGTTAATCCCCTCACGTCTCACCGCATCCTATCGCTGCCTTGGACAGTTCGCATAAGCAATCATTGATTCTGTAAAGAATCCAATTCTTCAGCGAATACAAAACTACAAATCTCACGAATGGTAGCAATCCAGATTTCAGCTACAATCGCCGCCAGCACCTCTATTGGAATAAAACTTGACCTACAGCTCTGGACCATGCACAGTTACTACTGACAGTAGCGACATCTTGCGGCCCAGCTGTAAAACTTTCGCTTTTAATTAAATTTGGTGGATCCGTCTTCTTAGCACTATTCTGCTGTTTTATTTATTGTACGAAGTTTCTATAAAATATCTTAAATCTGCATTTCAATATTTCAGGAAACAAAATATAAGAAACGAAGGAGTCAACCAGTTTTTGCGTATACTACACCTACGGAGCTGAAGAAGCAAAACGTGCAATCGGACCGAAATTGAACTTAGATTTCGGGATTACCATGCCGGTGCGTCAACATTGTTCCTCTTAGTTTAGTGAACCATTATCAATTTAAAAAGATTGAAATATCTAATTGTAATAATAATAATAATAATAAAATACGAAGATTATTTACTGTGATAATCGAAGTTTCATGTCTGCCATAGAGAGTTGACCAGAGAAAGGATGTCCGGGTACAATTTCCATTATTGTGCTGTAGTCTCCACTCTGCCACATCTTATAATTATGCGTTGATTTCCATGCGCTGATAAAACTAGAATTGAAGTGTTCGAGCTCCTTGCTTCCTTCTGAAAATTTAAAATATTAATTAGGTTATATTTAATTAGATTTAAAAAAAAAAAATACAAATACTAGGGCTTCAAAAGGCTATGCACAATGAACAGATTTTAATACACTGTAATCCTTTGCAATCTCTTTGGGATATGGTCTCGTGTAATTGTAGCATCAAAAAGAAATGAAGATTACAGCTCAGCTAGAAAGATATAGCTTTAGAACATAATCCATTTACTAAAAGAGGAGTCTAAACTAGGGTCTGCGGATTCGAAGGGTTCTTTAGGTGTATTCCAGGAGGTTCGAAGGATACTTTTAACTTTTATACATACATAGAATTCACCTAGCCACTAGCAGAAATACATTCCTCCCATGCGTAATATTTTTCTAATAGCTTTTTTAACGAATGGACCAATCAAAGCTTTTTCTTTTTTTTAAAACATTAAGATGACAGAGCTCATAGTGGTCTGGTCACTTGTAAGTAGTTGAAAAGTGACCAAAAGCTCACGAAAAAGGATCAAAAGCACGAAAAAGTGACCAAAATCTCATCATGCCCCTTTTTCCCTTTGTCAATTTCTCCATCGCCTCTCTTTGTTTGTTGTTTTGTTTCATCTTTTCTTCTTTTTGAACTTTCTCCTTTCTTAGGTTTTCTAAGTATGTTTTGTAGTTACGGTAAGCGGACTTGAAATATTCAAATTCATCACCTACACTTAAGCAGCATAACACAAGACGAACATGAACCACACACACAACGTTGAGCGGAGCGTTAACTATTACGAGAGAAAACTAAAAGACTATTATGATAGAAGAAAGAATAGACACAGAAGGGTTCTCAACCCTACCTTGAGAGCTTAAGCATCCACCAACCATCCACTATGTTTTAGAAAGAATAAAAGCTGAAGTGAGAATAAAGCTGACTGTTTCACATGTGGCAGCAAGTACTGAAGCTTTCAGAAGAGTAATGAGTAACAAGTTTGTGCCCTTTTCCATTTATATTTATCTTAGAAAAATGCCAATGCAAAACATACATCACACAGAAAAGTTACTTTGCCTCCCCAAAAAGTAACTTTTAGTGACAATTTTTTTTTTTTTTTAAAAAGTAACTTAGTGACCAACTTAAAAAATGTAACTTTTAGTTATAAAAAAAAAAAAAAGTTACTCGCTATGAGCCCTGAGATGATTTTGAAACTACTTAAATTTGATCAATTTATAAGCCGAGTTAGTTGGTTTATAATTTTAAGTTACTATAAACTGAGTATGTACGGTAAGTAATCGAGTTATTATTTTTGCCAGTGGCTGTGCATGTATTCACACTTAGCAGTATAATTCATTAGAACAATTCCATTTCAAATCGTCCAGGCAAACCACAATTGGTCCCCATCATAGTATCAGATTTCATTTATTTTTTGTATATGGGATCTACATGCAATATTATTAGACCCATATTTTTTATTTTTGCTGAAAAAAATTTTTCCTTCGATATACAGCCTTCCAAAATGGCTGCCCTCCTCTCGGATTGCTCGAAAAATTGAAAAACATGTCAAATTAAAAGTTTTGTTGTAGAGAAACTAATGTACTTAGTAACATAATCGCAATAGCAGGAAGAGTATCAAGTTGTATGTTTCGTTGGAGGGTAAAAATTCGTCTATTGGTCCAATAGGAATCGCGCAATTCACTCGCAATGTTGCCAACTTTGATGAAAATTTTGCTAACTTCAAACATTTTTTTTTTCTGTCTTCACGAGCAATATCAACCATCTGTTTGTAGCATCGAAATCTACTGCATAAGGTCTCTTGAAAATGTAAAGGACTTACATTTCTGATTATTACATCCCACGTTATAGCATGATGAAAAGCTGAAAATTTCATTAAGACGCCATGTTTGGACGCCATTTTCTCAAAAACCCCACCTTTTAAAAATCTGAATTTTTTACATGTATTGGAAAAGTACCTAAGTATTTAATATCCGTTAACCGTTCATGCGGCTGAAGCCCCTAACATTCGTAATTAATTATTGAAATTTCGATTTTTGTACTTGCAATGTAAATATTTCCTATGGGCATTTAGGTCCTATACACAAGGCGATTTGAAAGGGAGTATGAAAATTTTGAGAGATGAATCCTGACATCAAATCCAGTAAAAAAGTTCCTATAAACATGAGTCGAATTCCGCTTCGTTTTCGAGTTACAGGGTTTCCAACTCGGGACCAAAAATCGGCTCGCGACAATGGAAAATAAAATATATATTTCGCGTTAAATCAGAAACTGCGTGCTAAAGTTATGATGAAGTTCAGAAAGTTGATTTGTATCAATATCAAAATTTTTACGTGCGTTGCAATTCGGTTGGCAGTGTTGCCAACTTGGTAGAACTTTTATTTCTTTCCAAATGACACTACGTGGTTTTTATTTGATATTTGGTATTCATTAATGATTGCAAACATCACATAAAGCACAATTTTCCCCACATCACCACAGTTTTCGAAAACTTACATGGATTTCATTAAAAGGTTTATCTCGTGCGTTATAGATAGTTTGCAAAATTAAGTGTGAATTTCACTCTATGTTTGTCATCATTAGTAAAACCAAAATGTCGAATAAAAACTACGTCTGTGTAAGTTGTAATAATCATAATAATAATAATAAAAAGAAGAAAAAATATTCTTTATTATTGCAAAACCTCTCATAACTCCACGCATCAAGTTCGAACTTGTTCAAGAAGTTCTGCTGAAACCACGAAACAGTTTATTACGAGGTTTGGTGTCGTGAACATCGTCTTAGTGTTCTCTGGAACCATGAAAATTGTTTTTACTGGTAACATGATATTGTAGTGCACTAGTTACAGTGTTCGTGTGAATAACAATGAGGAAGTCCTATTACAGTAAGGACCGTATTAAATGTGTTGCTGATTCTGAAAGGCATAAGATAATTGTGTACAGAAAGAATTCTTGACAAACATTTTATTTTGTGGTAAAATATATGTATTGCGTACAGCGCGTCTGCCAAAACGTAGCATTAGGAGAGGATGATTATTTGTGTAAAGGGTGCTTTGAGTATTTACCGTGAACAACGTGAATGTGTGTGAGATATTGGTGACCACGAAAGAGATGTAAATATAAAATTATGCACCAGCAGGATAAAGAATTTGTTCCTCTGAATGTAGATTTTGAAACCATTAACCAGACAGTTAACATGCTAAACAAGAAAGTGTCCCCATTAAAACGGCCGTTATCGGTGAAACCTAGACTACGGTGAAGGATTCACCTCTCAAAAATTTTCATACTGGCTCTCAAATCGCCTTGTGTACAGGACACAGATAATCATCCTCCCCCTAATAGTACGTTTGGGCTGACACGCTGTACGCAATCCATATATTTTACCGCAAGATAATTTTTTTCTCTAGAATTCTTTCTGTGCACAATTCTCTTACGGCTTTTAGCATAAACAACACATTTAATACGGTCCTTACTCTAATAGGACTTCCCCATTGTTATTCACACAAACACTTAACTAGTGCACTAGATTGTCATACTACCAGTGTAAACAATTTTCATGGTTCCAGAGAACACTAGGACGATGTTCACGACACCGAATCACACAAACTATCAATAACGCATGTGATAAACCTTTTAATGAAATACATGTAAGTTTTTGAAAACTGTGGTGATGTTGGGAAAATTGTGCTTCATGTGATGTTTGCAATCATTAATGAATACCAAATATCAAATAAAAACCACGTAGTGTCATTTGGAAAGAAATAAAAGTTCTACCAAGTTGGCAACACTGCCAACCGAATTGCAACGCACGTAAAAATTTTGATATTGATACAAATCAACTTTCTGAACTTCATCATAACTTTAGCACGCAGTTTCTGATTTAACGCGAAATATATATTTTATTTTCCATTGTCGCGAGCCGATTTTTGGTCCCGAGTTGGAAACCCTGTAACTCGAAAACGAAGCGGAATTCGACTCATGTTTATAGGAACTTTTTTACTGGATTTGATGTCAGGATTCATCTCTCAAAATTTTCATACTCCCTTTCAAATCGCTTTGTGTATAGGACCTAAATGCCCATAGGAAATATTTACATTGCAAGTACAAAAATCGAAATTTCAATAATTAATTGCGAATGTTAGGGGCTTCAGCCGCATGAACGGTTAACGGATATTAAATACTTAGGTACTTTTCCAATACATGTAAAAAATTCAGATTTTTAAAAGGTGGGGTTTTTGAGAAAATGGCGTCCAAACATGGCGTCTTAATGAAATTTTCAGCTTTTCATCATGCTATAACGTGGGATGTAATAATCAGAAACGTAAGTCCTTTACATTTTCAAGAGACCTTATGGAGTAGATTTCGATGCTACAAGCATATGGTTGATATTGCTCGTGAGGACAGAAAAAAAAATGTTTGAAATTAGCAAAAATTTCATCAAAGTTGGCAACATTGCGAGTGAATTGCGCGATTCCTATTGGACCAATAGATGAATTTTTACTCTCCAACGAAACATACAACTTTTTACTCTTCCTGCTATTGCGATTATGTTACTAAGTACACTGGTTTCTCTACAATAAAATTTTTAATTTGACATGTTTTTCCATTTTTTGAGCAATCCGAGAGGAGGGCGGCCATTTTGGAAGGCTGTATATCGAAGAAAAAATTTTTTTCAGCAAAAAGAAAAAATATGGGTCTAATAATTTTGTATGTAGTTTCTTATTTTAAAAAATAAGTTAAATCTGAGATAGTCGTGTGGACCACCCTGGACGATTTGAAATGGAATCACTCATTACTTCTTGTTTTAGTCTTTGAGAACAATGTATTTGGAAATCTTAATATCCTAAATCAATACGGTATTTTTTTACAACCTAAAATTAAGAAAAAATAAAATTTAACTTTTCTGCACATACAATCGAAGCACACCTATTCCGTCTCCCTTATTGTCGGAAGTACTGGTTTCCAAAATTTCGAAATTTACATAATGTGAAATTTTATTTTAACTTATTTTGTGCTCTTTCAGCTTAGTTCAGTTAACTTTACTCACACCAAGCAATGAATTATCCTAGAAGCAACAATGGGGACTAGAAACAAGAATGGTATTTTTCCTTAGTTTTCACTTTACTAGGAGATCATACTGTCAAGAAGTCTTTGAAACATTGTTCTACTAATCTGCTTTATGCATGTACTATTCATCTTTACGCTTATCACAGGTTTCTTTCTGTTTTCAAATTTAAATAATCTTAAGTTAAATATTACCTTCTAGTAAAGATGTCCTTAATAAACAGAGAAGATATATTTTAAACTGTGCTCTTATCCACTCATCTCCTCCTTCCCATCCAACACCATCAAGGAATACGTCATGCCTTTCTTCCGTTACGTGCTTCAAAACGTAATCAGCAAATCGAAGGTCTTCCGTTGTTAAATGAAGCTGGCGCCGGAGATCATTGTCTTGAGTCTCAATTTTCGCATCATCGATCTACAACAGAACACACAACCAATAGGTAACTTACGTACTGCTTATATATTCACACTTCTAGTACCGCTATATGCAATATGCAATTTAGGTTTCTCCATGTTATTTTGTTTCCTCTATTGTATATTATTTTCAATTTTTGTTCTTGAAGTGTTTAACTATTTTTTTTACTTAAGTAGTATATTCTTTTTTTTTTATGTGGTTCAATACTTTTCTTTAGTAATTGTTAATATTTTGTATGTATTGGTGCTTTGAAAAAAAAAAGAATGTATGCACGTGGTTAAGTGCTCGGAGAAGCTGCAGAACCTTAACTTCGCCACGTAAAAGAAGTCATAAATAAATAAATAAATAAATAAATAAATAAATAAATAAATAAATAAATAAATACACACATGAAATTTAATGTACTACAATCAGTGATGTCGCCAGACACCATCAAGACTGGGCTTACGCTATCCTTCGTTCACAACCTCCACAGATTGAAGGAAAATGAAGTCTATGGTACTTATTCACTCCACATTCTTTTTATTATTTTAATGGTCAAAACATTAACCTTCGAAAAATAGGTTTTTATTAAGAAACATAAGGTGAGTTTATAATTTCTCAATATGTTTTATTACGAAACATAAAACCTTTCGTATTTATTACTTGGGTGAGATATAGAAATGAACATTTTAACTATGTTCAACAGTCATAACAATATTTAAATTTATTATTAACTAGTTCATATTAGCTATACTATCCTAAATAACTTACACTAGAAATACAAATCACTGATCAAAGCAACGCTTATTTCTTAGAAACTAATTAACCGTGTGACAGTCTCGCCAACTAACTGAACATATTGACTTTTCATACACAATTTATCTTAAAACGTCATCATCATCATCATAGGTATTCTGCCTTTATTGGCAGGTCACTTGCTAGCCTTTTCGTCTTCGCGTATGATCTTTCTGTTTTAATATCATCCATTAATTGTAGTCTCTTTCGCCCCCTCCCTCTCTTTCCCGCCACCATACCCTCTAGGACGTCCCTCATGATACAATCTCTTCTTAGGCAATGTCCCAACCAGTTTCTCTTCCTCTTCCTAAAAATTTCTAAAAGTGTTCTTTTCTCACCCACCATTTCTAACACTCTCTCATTCGTTTTGCGCTCGACCCAACTAATTCTTTCCATTCTTCTCCACGCCCACATTTCGAAGGCTTCCAGTCGATTTTCGTCACCTTTACGTAAGGTCCACGTTTCCGCCCCATACAGTACAACACTCCACACGAAGCATTTTATGAGTCTTTTTCTCAACTCTTTGTTCAAGGTCCCACAAAACAGACTTTTTTTTCTTTTAAAGGCTTCTTTCGCCATTCCTATCCTTGCTTTTATTTCACGTTCGCATTTCATGTCATTACTAAGAACACTACCCAGGTATCGAAAACTATTCACTTGTTCTATTTTCTCCCCTCCTACGTTTACTATTCTTAAAACGTAGTGTAAGTTAAATATCAGCTGTAAACCATTTTATTTTAAGTCTGTAACATATGCTACAGTGGGAATTTTCCGTATTATCTAATTTACTTGGACAACAGCACGATCTCGCCAGGCATTATTATTATTATTATTATTATTATTATTAAACTAAAAGTAGTCTCTGAAGTAGTAAAATTCAAATTTGACTTTTAAACTAAGAATAATAATCGTGAAACAAAATTTTATTTCAATCTTTCCCACTTCTGTAATCTCGTCAAAATAAGTAAAATCATATTTGGTAAATCCACTCGTCCTAAAATAATAATAATAATAATAATAATAATAATAATAATAATAATAATAATAATTATTATTATTATTATTATTATTATTATTATTATTATTATTATTACAATTTGTTCGTTAATAACATCAGTCTTTCGCATCTGGTAACACAGAAATTGATAATTTAACAAATACAACGTTTAATGAATGAGCTGTGCTGAGTTTATTAGATAAGTGCGATGCAGGTATTACACTATATATTCATGTGTACGATATGAGTAATAATTGTAGTAGTGAAAAAAAAAAAAAAAAAAAAACACCCAAACGGAAAAAGTAAAAATAAATATGTAAATAAAAAATAAAAGCAATAACTTTCAGTGTTTGTACTAAGTTTCGTGATACATTCTTTTTAAGACTGTTTATAACCAGTTCTGTGATTTTAAGTGTTCTTTGTACTAATAACTGAGCCAGCTTGATTTTGGAATATCTTCCACCATCTACTTCCTGTTAGAGGAAGAAATATCTTGTATAATGTGAATTTATCAATATAAACTTCTGTTTCTCAACTTCAACTGACGAACTGAATCTTGAACTCTTGAAATAATGTCTAAGATGTACCCTACAAGCACGACACCAGTGGATGCGTCTATTTTAATTTGCTGAAACGTTGAACAACGATGCCGAATTCGGACGACCCAAAACTGGTCGAGCAAGTCAAATAATTTGTACTAAGCACATAGAAAACTCAATATTTTCACCTTTCGGTTGAAGACAAAACATTATCACTATATTACAAAAATTCACTTAAAAAAAGAAATGCTTTTATTCAAGGTATTCTACAATATTCTACAATAACTGGTATCAATGTGATCAGACAAGATTAAAAAGACGATATCATATGCACTTACCTCAACTAATACATCGGTTAATCTTCTCTTTTGTTTAAATAATACATTTGTGGCTCCAATGATGTAACCCCTAACGTTAATGTCTACAAGTAAATCCAAATACGGCAACGAGAGGTACGGATGGCACAAGTATCCCTATGGAAAACAGTAAAATCGAATTACAATTCCACAAGACGATATATTGTTTGAAAAAACTGGTATATTTAATACATGTGATCTTAAAGGGTAGTAAATGTCTATATTCTATGCTTATTTCAATTACAACACACTTTCCGAAATAAATTCTCGAAGAAGAACAAAGAAGTATTCGAAAAGTTCACTTTTTTTTTTTTTTTTTGCCACATTTTGATGACTTAAAAGTAAAATGTCACTAAGGCTAAAGGAGAGGAGGATGAGATTAGAAATGAATGAAAGGACAGAATAAATAAAGTGGGAGGAAACGGGAGAACCTCGAAAAAACCCACGCACACGGTGTTTGTCTACCACAGAACTCACTTGGCGCGAGCTGGGATCGAACCAAGGACCCCATGCACCAGACGTGAACGCTCTACCGCTGGGCCACCGCGGCCCTTTGAGAAATTAAGGTGAGATATCGTGAATTTATACGTAATCTCTGTACCAAAACTGGTGCAAAATACTGTGCAAAGAAAATTTACTGAAAATAAAGGTGAAAATTGAAATACTTATACAAGTGAAATAAAGAACCGAAGTGTTTTATATTTCAACTGCTTACCTGTAATCTTTATCAACACTAAAAGGGCTAAGAAAATAGGTACAAATGACATATAGGATTGTTATTATTACACTACGCCTAAGGGTACTTTTTTTTTTTTTTTTTTTTTTTTTTTTACGATCCACGATTACTAAGAGAAACGGTGATGATGATATGATGATAATGGTGGAATGATGAAAGTGAGAAGAAACGGAAAAATTCCAAGAAAACCACCACACACCACAAAGCCCACTTTGTGAAAGCAAGAGTAACACCTGAAAATAAATGCTTCTTAAATATAGTGTGTCTCCAATAGTTGTAGAAAAGTCAATCTATTCTAAGTGATCAAGCATGTGCCGCTCGACCACCACCAAAAAATCTATTTTTTTCATGAATGTTTATCCTATATCAGGGTACTTCAAAACCACAATTAATTATTTTTTTACATCACATGGCGACACAGCGGCTGCCGTCATATTGCGTTTTATCGATTTCAAGCGTTTACGTTGTTTTGAATATCTCAGCATGTATTTGTCCTACCAAATTGAAAACTGCTGGACGTCTCCAACTTGTGCACAGCTAAAACTTGGATCTCAACATTTTTGGCTAAAACCACTTGAAAGGGATGAAGTCAGGGCATATAGTACATTCCCCAGTCAGTGAACACTCACTCGCTGTAAACAATGACTGGTAAATATAGATCAGACCAAAGGACAATAGTCTCCTGCATGAGTTAACAGTTAAAACAAGAATAAACATGACTGAATATCATTGATATAGCAAGCAGCAAGAGCAACAAGAACTTACGAAGTTTTTGTCAAGTGTGCATTTTGACTTTTCTCGCCTTTTGCTGATAGCGGCATTCTTCACCAGTGCTGCTGTGGGTGTGATAAGACAGTGTTACAACTAGAGGAAAGAAACGAGCTTGAGAGCCTTGACTTTACTAACCATTCATCCTACTTTATTTTACTTCACAACAACGAATTTCCAGTTGAATTTGTGAACAAAACATCTCCTAGAGTATGACGTCATTACTTAATACTTTGACACCCTTCTGCTCAAAAACACAAAACGCGCCTCGTTGTGTGTTATGGTATATTCAAGGACTAACTATTCCCAAAATTTTAGATTTTTTTATCCAGCCCCATTGGAGATATTGGACAGTGAAACATGCCAAATTGGCATAATTCCCCAACTTTACGATTTTTTTCAGGCCTCTGGGAGCAGCTACAGGTCTGTAAATGTTTGTGTATTAACTTATAATCCCGGACTACATGCGCACACAAATTCAGATCTCTACGTCAGTTGTTTCCTCTTCCCAAACATGTCTTCAATGTCCAAAAATGTTGCTACTGTAGGCCCTGATTTCATCCCCTTCAAGTGGTTTTAGGCAAAAATGTTAAGAGATCGAAGTTTTAGCTCTGCACGAGTTGGAGACGTCCAGCAATTTTCAATTTCGTAGGACAAATACATGCTGAGATATTCAAAACAACGTACACGCCTAAAATCGAAGAAGAAAAAAAATGAAAAATGATGCCAGCCACTGCGCTGCCATGGGATGTTCTAAAAAATAATTAATTGTGGTTTTGGAGTACCCTGATATAGGATAAACACTCATGAAAAAATTAGATTTTTTTGGAAAGGTCGAGCGGCCATTTTTCTTTTTTCTCGACCACTTAGCATGGATTGACCCAGAAGTGACTAACTCTTCTGAACAATTACATCAATAATTTAATAACGAATTCACAAACTGAAGGACCATTTTTCTACTGTAAATTAAAGAAAGCTGATCATTCTATACGACATTTAGAGGTTTTGTAGAGCCATATTTTTTGAAGTTTTTAAGATTCAGAGATGTATGATTGCCTCCCGAAGAGTATGCCAATGTTCACGTCCGAAGACAATGGGTCCCTTTCGTCACTCAATCAAATCCTTCTTCGGTGCATGGTTCAATCTGTAATGAAATGATACCGCATCACCATGCACGTCTTACCACCCTCACACTGTCACAAATAACATACAATACTTACATTCGCGGTCTACAAGGATATTGCTATGCCAGTCCACTTTCTACAAGGCCCCTAAAATGCCCACTTTGTCCGGGGTGCTTATTTTCTTATAATAATAAAATTTTGGTATCAAATATAATTTGAACCATCCACTCCTTTGTATCTTTGAGAAATTACTTTGTCGTAGTCCCCAAAGACTTTAATACTACAGCAAAAATGTACAAAACTTTACCTTGGAAAAAACAGTTAACGGCAATCCGCTGTTTTCTAAGCTTAGCTGCGCAACCTCCACTAAATTTGGCTGAGGTTTCGGCGTTTCTACTCCTATCCTACCCTCCTTTTCCTCTTCTGTTGGGGACACATTTCTCTCTTCAGACTGTCCTGATTCAAAGAGATCTAATTTGTCTTGACTAGGCGACTTCTCTCGACCAGACCAGTAGTTGAGGGCTCCCGACAACCTCCCTTTGAACGAAGACACCTTCGAGGAGATGTTGGATAGACTGTCAGAGGTTGGTATCACATCTTTGCCAGAGTTACTTGACGCCAAGCTAGTTCGGCTACCATGCATTGATTCTTGGTTTGAATTACTTTCCTTCTGTTTCATCTTCAATTCTATCTGAGCTTTCTCGTCTATTGAATTGGTTTCATTATTTACATCGTTTATTAACATATTCTCTTCAACCTTTTCTTCGTTCTTTACGTCTTTTGTCTTATTATCAGACTCTTTAATCTGTTCATTTATCTGCTCTGAGTCATCTTTAGACTTCACTTCAATTACAGTCCTGTGAAGAGAAAGTGAACACTGTGTACATAATAGTAACAAATTACATCCAATAATACCTTAAAGTATTTAAATATCCTGTAATACCTATAAACAGGAATACCACATGGCCAGTATAAGATTTAGCAATAAGAACGTCAGAATCAGATCCTTATTAGCAGTAACAGAGCTCTCGGCACGGATCATAGCGTCCCCTCCCTCAACAGTCGTATTCCAGTTTTGGTCCGGGCGGAGTTTCTCCCATAAGCCTACAACAGAACTCCTTTCCAGTACCCACCACATATATCCCGGCTCTGTCATAGATTGGAAGTTTTGAAAAATAAATTTTTAACTGTGTTGCTAGTTAACGAATAACATTTGCCGGCCTGAGAGAAAGAGGAGGAGTTTAACTTCGCTGTTACAGAAGAAAAGGAGGCGCAGTGGGCAAGAATCTGTTCCAGAAAACTTTACTCTCAGAACGTCAGAACTAATTCACAGAACTCTCTGAAAACTGGGTTACGCTTAGTCCAGTTGTGACAGCGATAAGTATTTCTTTCGTTACTTACGTTCTGACGAAGTGTAATTTATTTTCTAATATTTGAAATTTCGTATTTAGCAACATTGGATTTCTATATATAATTTCATATTAATATTCATTTCTGAGTTTACTTTTCCATCTTTACTCTCAAAAATTGGTTTGGGACATCATTCACGGCGTCTTCTGGTGCATGCCCTCAGTTTGCTCATTGATAAACATGGCATGGTTAGTTTCAAACTGAGATAGAATGAAAACTAAGTGATAATGAAATACATATTTTTTGGCATTAAGTTTTGTGGGTGTCATTCAAATGTCCTCCTCTGCTTCAATGGATGTAACTTATTGATTATTCTGGACTTATTGCATGAATTTCTCGGAAGTGTTCAGTCGAAAATTTTTTATGTGAATTCGACGCCAAGTCATGTTCTTTCTCCTACCTGGTTTATTTTCTTAGGTCTGTGAAAATAAGCCAGAACAATTCTTTCACTGAAAGGAAACACTGAACGCATCACTAGGAGTTTGCCGTACAATATGTGCGCAAAAGTGGTGCAAAATTAGACCTTCAGAATCCAATAAACCTACCGAAGCAGAGGACCTTTGAACGACGTTATCTTGAAAAGACAATTCAAATGATTGCTTTCCACAATAATCATAAAATAAAAAATATTTAATTATTACGAAATGAAATTAAATAAAATCTTTAAGTCACACGGTTATGCCGGCTAGGCTAAAGGAGATGGTGATAATGAGAAATGAATGAAATGGTGGAATGAAGAAAGTGAGAGGAAACGTGAAAACACCGAGGAAACCCACGCACATGGTGTTTATCCACCACAAAAGTCACTTGGCGCGACAACCACAGACCCCTTGCACCATAGGTGAACGCTCTACCACTGAGCCACCGCGGCCCCCATTTCATTATTGCAAGTAGATTTCATTATCTCACTTTAAAGTTCTGACGTTCTTATTTGCAAACCCTTTACATTAATATCGGGAATTTTTCTAATCAAATGTAAAAAAAAAAAGTAAAAACAGTCAAATATGACTTCTAGTGGTATCCCGTGTGCAATTTCACGGTAGAGTATTGCGGCTGGTGTCATTTTGTTCCTTATAAGGTAGGGAATGAGAAAAGTGATGGACATGTCGGACCCGCGACTGAGAGGAGGAGAGGGGGTGGGGGAAATGATGTCATCGTTTGCTTAACCCCTCATAACTTCGTTCCTAATCATTCGATTTTATTATTATTATTATTTTTTTTTTTAATAAAGAAAGGTCTAAGTACGTTCTACACATTATGTTATTAGCATCTTTTACGTAAATGTAGCAGTTTCGGTTAAAATTTAAAAAAAAAAAAAAAATCATTTGATAAAATAATCATTTTTGTATTATTTATTTATACCAAATATCTAAATTTATAAAGAAGAGCATGAAACACGAATAAATTTTTATTTTCAAAATCGTTGTTATACAAAACGTGAGGAAAAGAACAGTATACAAAATCTAATATTTCACTCAAGAGAAGCAATTAATATTCTTTTAATTATCATTACACCTATTCCAACAATTTATTATATTCACACCAGAAGAAGGGTATCCTTTATTTTTCAGTATATGAATATAATAAAAAACATGTGACTGGAGTACTTATTTCATGATAACAAGGGCGGATCCAGGACGGACTTTGGGGGGCGGTGGGTTGTAATACTGCTACTTAGAGGTACTTTTAAGAGCTCCAAACTCTGGGATTAACTTTATTTATATATAAAATAAGTTTTTTTTTTGTGGGAGGCCCCCTGGATCCGCCCCTGCATGATAATTAAAACATATTTCTAAAATACTTATGAACATCTACAGAATTAATATTAATATAGATCAGATAATAATAAATTGTAGGAATAGATGTAATCATAATTAAGAAAAATATTAACTGCTTCTCTTGAGTGAAATATTAGATTTTGTATACTGTTCTTTTCCTTACGTTTTATATAACAACGATTTTGAAAATAAAAATTTATTCGTATTTCATGTTCCTTTTTATAAATTTAGCTATTTGGCATAAATAAATAATACAAAAATGATTATTTTTTCAAATGAAATATTTTTTCTTAAGAAAAATCCTTTTTAGAAATTTTAAGCAAAACGGCTACATTTACGTAAAAGATGTTAATAACATAATGTGTAGAACGTACTTAGACATTTCTTGAAAAAAAAAAAAAAAAAAAAAAATCGAATGATTAGGAGCGAAGTTATAAGGGGTTAAGCGAACGATGACTCATCATTTCCCCCCACCCCGTCTTCTCAGTCGCGGGTCTGACATGTCCATCGTCACTTTTCTCATTCCCTACCTTACAAGGAACAAAATGATACCATCCACAATACTCTACCATTAAACTTCACACGGAATGAAAAAAGTGACCACTAGAAAACTGACTATTCTTGAAGAGTTAGGAGTTCCCGAAACCATTAAAAATGAATTTTGGAGTTCAGTGTCTCTTGTAACCATAGGGCTTCTATGCTCTCAGAACATCATGCTTCTATGTTATAGCTGTGCTAATAGTTGATTGACAATTAAAGAAAAAATTGAATGACAATACATAAATAAATCAAGAAAGAAATGGAGTGACATAGCTAAGATACATTCTTTTTTGTGTGTGTATTAATCCATAGTAAAGCATTCCCTTCATAAAATAAACTTACACATTAAATTCCGTGTTTCTTGAAACGCAAAGAAAGGTTGTTAGAATCATACGTAGAAAATGGTTAACACCTCTAACCTCAACATTTTAGTAATCATTCTTCCTGAATAAAGCAGTCTGTCAGATTACTCACAGCTCAATATTTCCTAACATACAGTTTATCTACTCTTCTACGTATGGGTTTGTGAACTACAGACCTAGTTCAATGTTGATGTTAACTGCACTCCAAAGACAGCACAATGAAATCGACAAGGGTTCATTATTATTGGACTGTAAACTACTGGAAACATGTTGGCTGGTTATATAAATCTGGATTCCCAATGTCGACAGGACTACGTGTATACTCCGATTATTGTCGGGGGCTATAGCATCTAGACCTTTTGTTAGCCACACACGGGCGGTAGTGATGCTGTAGGTGATCTCTCTGGAGACAAGATGGGCTAGTTATCCCAGCAAGATTTCACTTAACAATGTTGAGTAGCTGAGCATCGTGGTGGATCGAGTGTAACAATTCATGTCAATTGAGTTTCATGCTCATTACTAACAGGTCAATGACTCGAATGAAAATATCGGTGTGTTCCCATCTCTTTTTAAGAATAGGAGAGCTTGAATGGGACGATTTTGAGATGAAAAACGAAAAGTTCGGTCAAACGTCGAGTTACAATAGTTGATGTTTGATAACAAGTGAATCGGGAATCTGGGTAATAATGATTGGTGAAGCTTATAGCTGAGGTACTTGGGATTCTCGATCAAAGAATATCGCTTATACTTGCTCCCCCTGGAAACCACAACATGGGCGCCCGTGTACATAATCATCATGAACCTTTAATTTTCATATTTCACTCACCAGGCAGATTATATATATATATTAGATGTCGAGTGTATCAAAAAGGACTTTGCAACTTTGAAAACTCGACTCACGTAGTACACTAGTTCAGAAAGAAGCCACTGAAAGCATTAGCGGCAGTTGCAGCAAAGATGACTGCCTCTACTGGTTCCAAGCGTGCTAGCTGTGTGTTTTGCTTTGAAGAATCCAACTCTGTGACAACTGTGCAATGTAATTTTCGTACAAAGTATGGTAAAGATCCTCCCAGTAGGCCTACTATTTATCAGGAGCATGTTTTATTGAAACTGGATGTTCGGTAAGAAACAACGAACCTTCAGGTCGTCCCCGTGCGTCTGAAGACAACGTAGAACGAATAAGTTTTGTAAACAGTCCTACAAAATCAATCCGGCGTACTTCTCGACATCTGGGCGTCCCACACATGACAGTTTGACGTGTGTTGAGAAAACGGTTGTATCTCAAACCACACAAATTACAAATGGTGCAAGGATTAAAAGACACTTGGATTCTTCAAACCAAAACACACAGCTAGCTCGCTCGGGACCAGCAAGGGCTAATATCTTTGCTGCAACTGCTGCTAGCGCTTGCGGTGGCTTCTTTCTGAACCAGTGTACTACGTGAGTCAAAACTCTATGTATTTTGCTATAAAATGACACCAAAACCATGTCTGTAAGATAAAAGAATAAGTCAATATAAGTTTTCAAGATTGTAAAGTCCTTTTGAATATGCCCTGTATACAGGCACGTTACTTAACCGATGCATAGCATAACAATATACTAACAAAAATGATTTACTAAAACAACTCCAAATTCGGGAATAATTATGTTTAAAATGTTAAGATTAAGACTTTCTCAAGATTCTTTTAAACAACATTACGAAAGTTTCATCAAAATCGATCCATGCTTCGAATAAACTATGTACACAATAGTTCCTCATTCATTTATTCTCAAAATCGGTTAGGAAGTGATTGATCAGGATTTCTGAAAAACAAAGCGATAATTATTATAAAGTGATGATACAATGATACTTAATTCCACATAAAAGAAACTTTTTACCACCACAACTTCAAACCACAAGCACACACGAAAGACGACAAAAAGTTCAAAGACCTTTTAAATCATCTTTACCTGTTTACTGCAGGTACTTCCTTTACAGGGGAATTTTTAGATGAATCACCATCTCCATTCACGCTGAAGTCTGGTACAGGAGACATGGGTCGAGATGGCCTGCATCAAAGAATACACATCCCCATCAACACAGATACACACGCGCACACAATCAACAAGAGGAAACAAACAAACAAACAAACAAAAGTTTGGAAAATTATGATATTAAGCACTGATTTGTACCGGAAAATGATTTTTTCTTTTAATACAGAAAATAAAAGTTTTGACATACTTTAAGTTCTTTTATTTAATTTTTGACCCAATGTTTCCCTTCCTTTGCTAGAACCACCATCTGAAGAATTATCAATATTCCAATCACATACTCGCCAAACTGCCTTCTGCCTTATTTAAGGATACTTCTAGTTTCAAATTTGCGCCCTAAAAATATTCCTATTAATTTATAGACTAAATGAAAAATGTATTATATGCGACCATTATATGTAAACTTAAATGTTACTGCAAAAATACCAATTGTAGTAGTTCGAAGAATTGCTGTTTTTGTATTACCAGTTAATATTTTTCATGTAATGGACGTAAATAATAAATTTTTAATTTAGTGTGTTAATTAGTATGAAGAATTTTTGCAGGTTCAAATTAAAGACCAGAAGTATCTTTAAACAAGTGAGTTTCGTTCCAGTATGAAACTACGGTAAACTTCTAAAGTATGCAAATTCAATACTTAAACTTGCAGTGGTAGTAGTACCTGTATAATTACTGGTTGCAAATAGGAATAAGATCAAAGATTCTGTTACTCGGACTCTTGATTCCATAGCTTACTTTTCTTGCTCAATGGAGATTAACATTGAAACCAGAAGTGGTACTTGATACCTATTACTACCGGTTGCAATAATAAAGAATAAAATCAGAGATGAAATATATTTTTTGTATTGAATCCATATAAAAAAAATGTCTGTCGCTAATTATTTCCGTTTTATCCATTATGCGATCGATATTGTAATCAAAAAATCGTACATTTTTATATCACTTTTGGTTTCAACAAACAGATGAAAGTAGAGACTAAATTCATTCTTGGGGCGCCGAATTTGTGTCAAAAACAGTTTTGTTTATATCACTTACCGTTTCAGCTCTATGCAAGTTTAAGTATTGAAACTGGAACAGCCAGTAAATTTCAATCACTTCCGGTTTCGTAGCATGTTGCGAATGGTGATGGTATGTTCTATTCAGACGCTGAATCGATTGCTAAAATCTGCTTTTTTTTTCTATTACCGCTTTTTGATCCATTGCGATCAATGTTAAAACCGGAAACGGTGGATTCCTACTACTTCCGGTATGAATAATGTTAACAGAGGAGGTGAATCTTACTCTCGAGACGCTGAATCAATTGAAAAAATCCGCTTCAATATTGAAACCGGAAGTAGTAGTAAATATCAAGCACTTCTGTTTTCGGGAGTGTTTTGCGGAGTAGATTGCAAAAATCCGCTTGTCACTACCTATTACCGGTTTTGTTTTATGACGAGAGTTGAAACCAGAAATGATTATTTTATTATCACTCCTGGTTTAAATAAAAAGTTAACATTCAAGATGGAACCTATTCTTGGGAAGCTAAATACAATGCGAAAAACCACTTCTCGATTTTTCTTACCGTTTTTCCTCTGATACCTGTCAACAGACGAACGAACATAGCCGTTCTATAAGACTTTCGACACTTATAGATAGCATAGTTTGGAAGTCTAGTAAAGAAAAAGACAGTTTGGCAAATATGTTAATCGAGTCTTGATATATTTTTAGAGATCTAACCTTAGGTGATGCTTCTAGTGTAAAGGAAGGGAACTATTGGGTCAAAAAGAAAATAAAACAATGCAAGGGATGTTAAAACTTTTATTTTCTATATGATATATGATTGCGTGAACAAAATGAAAGCATTATGATTTTTTAAAAAATTTAACGTCCCATGGTTATGGCCTTTAGGCCAAAGGAGATGAATGATCAATGAAAGTGAATAATTGCGAATTTAAATTTTTGTGCTTTTCCACCGGGATCACGTTAACCAAAGACACAGGAGCCAGCAACTAGATGAGTGGGGAGAGGCTGAATGAGCAATGAGCATATGATTATTATTACCGTTTATGAATCGATCACGAATTGTATTAAATAAGTACGGTAAACGTTGCAACAGCCATTCTAATCCTCTCGAATCTTCAAATTTAGGTGAGCTACCATCATAGAATGAGATCTTTTTGTTGAGAAGGATATAAGAATTCATTGATCATATGAATGCTACAACGTGATAGAAAGTACAGAATACCAAGAAAGCCATATCAGTACTAAGACAGAATGCTAACCCAAAGGAACTACAACGTACACTGCGTAACTTACTATTATTATTTCGTGTTGATAGTGGATGATTACAACATTACATGTTAGTAGAACGTATTCGCATGTATGCATATGCGATACTATACTGAATTACTTCTTGGCTTGTTCACAATATTCCAAACTTTACGTCCTATCGCACCCAGACACGCACCGCTCAACAAAACATTTTCACATTCAATATCATGAAAATCATAAGGAAAAATTAAAAAGAAAAAAATGGCAAACCAATTACAATCAACATATGATCTGTTATGCGTTAACTAATATGTACGCACTTGTAGTAGTAATGATAAAACTATTCAGTTCATTGACTAACTCTAGTTATGGAGAAAGAAAAAAAGATCACATGAATATGAGCTCTACAACACCATTTAACTTCCATTATTATATTTGAAGATGAGTTAGTTAAGAATACGAAAGCATAATCATAAAATAGAAAATATGAACTTTTTTTTTTCAGATGAGTTGCTCTGTACATACTCATTACCCACCCATATTTTATATATATATATATATATATATATATATATATATATAAAGATACGTCTTATTTGCACGTTATTGTAATTGTGCGAGGAACGTAATTCAACTAATGGCAGTACTGACCGATGATTAATAAAAAATCGAATGATTTAATTATAAACAAATGGAAGTATTCGTAGTATGTGGTCTGGTGACTCAGGTCATCTCTATACAAATTATCGTGTGGCAAGAACCAATAAACTTGCACCATTCTCACCAAACATATTCTTAAAGTAACAGCTGAGAAACTAATATGTCAATCTAGTGTAATTTACACTAACTTACAGATGATTACATACTCTCTTTCTTTGTGAATAAAAATCACTGAAATTCAAGTATTGCATACAAAGATCTTTACGCTACATTAATGGGGTTTCTAACTGCGATCTCCGTTTGCTGAGTGATTGGTTTAAAAAGAGTTTTTTTAAATTGTGATCTGCGGACTCCAAGTGATCCTCGAGTTCTGCCCTGTAGTCCTCTTAGACTGAATATTAATAATTAAAAAAAAAGTCAAGTGACACACACTATTGTTGACAGTCAGTCTCAAACGGGTATTTATTGTATTAATAACAGATTATATGATTTAATAAGGTAAAGACTACACAGGTTATACAGACAATACATCTATATATTGTTATGAAATATTCTTGATAACCTTCAATTAATATTAAAAATATATTATTTTATCAATACAATTATTAAGGGAATTTTAATTATTATTATTTAAAAAATACATACAAGTACAGCCTCAAAGCAAAATAAGATAAATTTGCTTTCGAAGAAAACAAGGGTAGGGTACTCTTCAGAACATTTTGACTAAGAAATGTGGTCTCCATCTGTAAAAAGTTTGACAAACGCTGCTCTAACCTATTGACCTAATAGATCAATGAGCAATATATGATAATACATAGCAATTGTTAGAGAAATGGGCGATTGGAATTCGAGTCCCCGCTAGATCAGCATCCAGATATGCTGTATGGTTATATTGTTATTGTGCTGTGCCTTCAGGTACACAGCATCCGAAAATTAATCATTATTTATTCACCTGCTCCTCAACTATAGACATAACAATACGTAGATCGGAAGTAGGCACTTTTGCAAACAAAGTTCATATGGACCTGTGGTTGGAAGTGCATAGGTTCTTAGTTACAGGGTGACGAAAACGTGAAAAAATGGACTTTAAAAGGTCCATAGTTCCACTATTATAGACCGATCGTGGTCGGGTCAAGACATCACTGCGAAACTAGTATGTGAACTATCCAATCCATATTTCAGAACCTCCGGTACTTGCACAATCATTTTTAGAGAGGCTGTTTGGGAGTATTTGATCACTCTCCACCTACCTCTCTAAAAATTGGTGTGTAAGTACTGGAGCATTCTTAAACATGGATATTTGGATAGCTCACATACCAGTTCCTCAGTGATGTTTTGACCTGACTACGATAAGTTCCATATTTGTGAAGCTATGACGTTCACTTGTTTCACGTTTTCGGAACGCTATAACTCCGAAACGATCTACTTTGGAGCACAGATCAATATGCACTTTTTTTATGTGAGCTTTTCCCAAAATATTTCGACATATTTTTGTAACCATATAGGCTATATATATACAGTGGCGGATAAAGGACATGATCAAGGGAGGGGCTAAACCATAGTTTGCAGCTTTATCCAGTGTAAAGCAGGACTGAAGCTCATTTTATCCAGTGTATAACGGAGCGTGAAGGGGGAGCTATAGCCCCTACAGCCCACCCTTGGATCCGCCCCTATGTGTATGTATATATATATATATATATATATATATATATATATATATATATATATATATATATAGATGGTGATCAGAAAAATGGAAACATCTGTAGTTGGCAACACGTCTGATGTATGGGTTGGCAGTGGTGTCGTGGCGCCCACAGCGCCGGACCGCTGATGGTGGTGTGTTAGGTCGGTCTCCATACTACGTCAGGCGCAGTGGAACAGCAGTGTCCAGTGGCTGCAGCAGACGGAGGTAGTGTAAAATGGGAGACCTCTCCGATTTTCAAAGAGAGCAAATTGTTGGTGCGCGGTTATGTTTGGTGATTGTGACGGCAGTGGCTACTGTGTTAGGTGTGTCGCATGGGACAGTGTCGAAGGTGATGAGGCCTACACAACACCCGGGAAAACCACATCGGGGAAGCGGAACAGTGGGCGGAAGAAAATCATGAGTGACAGGTCACGCCGAGTATTAAAGCGCATTGTCACGCAGAACCGTCGTGCCACTGCGGAGCAAGTGACGGAGGAACTCAATCAGCACCTCACCCACCCTGTTTCGACAATCACAGTCCGTCGCGAATTACATGACATGAACTTACGGGGTCGTGTTGCACGGGCCAAACCGCTCATCAGGGACCATAACGCTTTCGCACGCCGGAAATGGTGCCGCGACCATGCAACTTGGACCGTTGAGGACTGGAAACGTGTGATATGGTTGGATGAGTAATCCTTCACCCTATTCCCAACCACGGGCCGTGTTTATGTGTGGAGAACGCCCAAAGAAGCTTATGATCTGCAGTGTCTCCGCCCAACTGTGAAACATGGCGGCGGCTCGGTGATGCTGTGGGCCGCCATATCATGGTTTTCATTGGGTTCTGTGGTCACACTTAGCGGACGAATCACTGCCAACGATTATGTCGCAATTTTAGGAGACCACTTGCATCCTATGGTCCGGATGTTGCATCCTATGTTCCCGGACAATGACGCCATCTTCCAGGATGATAATGCACCCATTCACAGAGCTGGCGTTGTTGCAGCGTGGTTTGAGGAACATCGGGATGAAGTTCAACACCTCCCCTGGTCCGCCCAATCCCCAGATCTCAACATAATTGAACATCTGTGGTCCGTCTTGGAAACACGACTCCGTCGACGATTTCCACCTCCATCCTCTCTCACAGAACTGGCCGATGTCCTGCACGAGGAATGGTGTAAAATTCCACTTGCTACCATTCACGACCTCTTTGCCTCCATCCCACGTCGCATCAAGGCTGTTCTGAAGGCGAAAGGTGGCCCGACACCATATTAATCTGGTAAGTTGGAATTTCGTTCAGGTGTTTCCATTTTTCTGATCATCATCTATATATATATATATATATATATCCGGATCTCGAACCTGGGTTCGAAATTCGGATTTGGATCCGAAATCTGGATCTCAGATCTTGATTCTTATCCAAACCCACATCCCACCCAAATTGTGATGAACTTGAATATCTAAAAATTCGCCGAAAGAAAATTTCACGAAGTCCTGACAGTGAAGAAAAAAAAAATAATAATAATAAGACGAGTATTGACAAGTCTATTTGTCTCTTTCATTCTACTCTGAAGATCAAATGCTTGCCTTACTTTAAAAAAATGATCCGGATGAGAGTTCGAATGTCGAATCTAGGTCCGCCCATAAACAGTTAAAACAAGTACTGACTATTTGTACGTATATTTATCTTGCTCAGTATGCTCAAAATATCAAATGTATACCTTACAATTAGATTTAATAAGTATTTAGTAAATCACAATATGAGCACCGAGAATAAACTATGAATTTTGGTGTCCCTTATCTAGATTTGAAATTTCGGATTCATACATAGAATCAGGCTGAAAGATAAATATTTGAGATCTGGAAACCGAAACATGTGCTAATACCAAGATTGTAGCTTTGTAATGGGAGCGGAAGGCACTTGCACTAATTCCTCATGTACTTTGGAGAACACGAGAAGCTTAAAAAAGATAAATATTCTTTTTTAGGGGTAAGTCGCGCTTTAACATGACTTTTCATGAATGTTGTGTTCAAAGACGAAAACTGTAATGGCGACTTGTTTGAAATAAAGGCCTTTTCATTTTTAACAATAAAGATACGTACTTTCACATTGGGGAAAATTAGCAAAGCACATTCCACTGATTAGTGCTGGTTCTTATGGAAGCTTTCACATTGAACCGGAAGATTTCCTCATGTGGGTATCGGACTGCCACAATTCACCTTGCTGAAAGACGTGGTTTATCAGGAGGCAGGCCAAGATTCTTCTGGACTTAGCCTGTAGACTGCTTCTGGTCTCAATTATTCCCATACAACAAGACTAACCCATATATATAGTTGGTTCGAGAAGAGTTAAAATATCACTAATTGACCTTATAATCGTGATTTAAATATTCGTAAATCAGAAGAGATGTGAACGTTAAGCGTTAAAATAAATCCGATAATTCCGTAATGAAGAAATTTATATGCAACCTAATGATAGCAATAAAACTCCTTATGTAACATTTTCAAAGCTAAGATTACCAGTTATCTTCTAGAAGAGGGTTTACGGCAACATAGAAAATTATAAATCCAATTATTAGAAGTAGTACCTCTGACAGCCCCGCATTTCACATCACCATCGCCCTTCACATCCTGACAAGTGGGCAATTCATTTACCCACAATGATTTTCAGCCGTACCAGTAACATCAATATCTCAGTTTGGGTTTGGGGATCATGCTTCGCTGAATCTTGACTATCACCATCAGCAGCTATTAGACAATCAGAACTTATTTCTGTACTAGATAATGTGGGTTACTATAGCTTTTCGTCTGTAGAAGACGAAGAGTGTATGGTATTATGGCAGAAAATGTTTGGTACATAAGACTTAGATTGACAGTATTTAGGAGCAACTTTTAAAATAATCAGTTACCTTAAATGTGCTACGGCTTAGCCGAGAAAACCTGACAGCCATAGTCGAGTGGTCTGCGGCATTAGACTATGGATCGTTTGCTGTGAATGTCTTGGATAGAAATCCCGCTTCGGGCATAGGTGCTTTTAACTGTCCTCGTTTACTTCTATGTTTGTGTGGTGTCATAATGGTTACAGTGTAATCCGTGCAAAGCGATCAACAGGTTAAATAATCTGATAAAAAGCTGTTACCTTTATATATATATATATATATATATATAAACAGTGGTTAGCGCGTGCCTTCGGTGCCCGTGGTCATGAGTTCAATTTCCGGAGAGGTAATCAACAATTTCGATGTTGACCCAGCATCGTGAGCATCGTGAGGACAATTGAGGAGTTATCTTAAGTAAGAGGTAGCGGACTCCAATCTAGAAAGCTGGCATTACGGACTTCGGGTGTCGATGCGTTGACTACACATCCTCACTTTGAACGTAAGCCCGCTGGTAGGAACCAAAGGACTGTCGTGCAAGAGTTTAGTTTGTTTTAATTATCATAAATGCCTTCTTTATTATTAAATTTTATCTAATATTTTCTTTTCAACTGGTTTGCGAAACTCAGAGCTAGCTACTTGTTTTCTTTTTAATTCATGTTCATAGTTAGCACAAGTAATCACTAAAGAAAAACAATGTTTTCAATAAAATTCGTCTCGCGTCTTTCGTAGCTCTAAGTTTAGTTATTTCTAGCTTTTTTAAAAGTTGAAGGTCGTTTTATCATTTTCCCCTTGTTTTCCCTATTTTTTCTAGTTTTACCTATGTTTCTTTGCACGGACATTGCGCCTATACGCACGTGCTTAGTGTATTCGTTTACAAAAGCGGGCCATTTTCCTGTCACTATAGAAAAGTAAGAGTGCCCAGTATCAGAGAAATATTAATTGACGCATGTAAGTGAATATATCTGCAATGAAGACATAATTACTCAGTTTTTGCATCGTGCATAGTTTCCTCATTCTCTTTAATCTCTTCACCCCCGCTTCCCGAATTCCAATTTTAATATTCTTTCTTGAACAAGGCCCATTTAATGGGGGACTGATGTCTCATGTAGGCTTAACCGTAACATCAGCAATAAAGAAAGTAGGGTTTAATTTGCACTAATTTCAGAACATTACATTAATTATTAGCTCAATAATAATAATAATAATAATACGGAGCAAGCTTAGGATAGTTGTTAGGATTCTTGCTTCGTAATTGGGTAATACCGGGTTCGAATTCGGAGACCAGCCATCCTGACAAGATTTTCCAGGGTTGTTCCTCAGTTATACTGGGCAAATGCTAGGTTAGTACCTTAATCTAAGGCTCTGGAGACCTTCCTTCCATTCCTTTTCCAATGTTTTCATCTATTGATTACTACAGTGTAAAGTTGCCTCTAAGGATGTATCTGGTAGCTTATAGTAAATAAACAATAACGACATAATACATCTTCACGAAACGTGTGGGTTAATTTAACTACAGCCTTACAGTCCCAATAGATAAATAAAGTTTTAATATCAATTTCCTGAATTTAAATACTATTTTCATATTGTTTTAGCTTTCAATTTTCTCATGTATGTTCCACCGAGAATTGAACCTGAGATCACATGAACAAATGCGAATATGTTAAATATTTTTGAACACTTTAATATACAAAACACAAAACGCTTCAATGATACGATGCATGAATATGTTTTGGTTACGCCCTGCAATGTACGATTAAAGAAACCTGGAGGGAGAAGAAAAAAAAAATACCAGAAATCTCTTTTTTATTTACTCCAACAAAGTCCCGATCTCAGAAGGGCAAGCCATAAGTTAGGTAATAAAGGCATACAACAAACACTTTTATTAATACTAATAATACTACACAACCATTTCTCTCTCCTGAAATTCTCGTATGTATGTTTAAAAAATCTACCGTTGTTCCATGCCAACCAGTCTATATTTTTTGTTGTACCTTCGAAGTGAAAGATATTCATCATTACATTTGTTGGACTCTAGTAAGTCAGAAATTACAATTAATAAAGAGTTTGTTTTGTCTAGTATTCCTGCGATTAGAAGGGCCTTATCTAAAAAATATTTCATTTGTATATGAGAAAATAGTAAAATTTATTTTCTAAGAATAAAATAAATATTTTCAATGTGAAGCTAACATTAAGTTTAGAAGAGGATCTAAAAAGAAGAATTTGTTATCATTTACATCATTTTCAGACAATTCACTACACTCTGAAATGGGAAGAAGTCAAACTTGGAAACATTTTACTAAAGAGACTTCGACAGAAAGTGCAACACGTAAATATTGCAAGGTTAAAATGAAATAAAGAACAAAGGTAGCACAAACGTGTTATGGAAACATTTGAAAGCATAGCAATCTACTATATTAGTGAATCCGAAAAATGTTTTGACGAATTTTAGATATTCAATTTTATCATCACAATTTCAGATGTAGATTTGGATACCAATCAAGATCTGAGATTCGAATTTCGGATCTAGATCTGAGATCCGAGATCCCGATCTCATTGGGTCCAGGATATCCGGATCCGAAAATGTTTGGCTATCCCTGATATCTATCTATCTATCTATCTATCTATCTATCTATCTATCTATCTATATATATATACCTAGTTATATCATAAATACTGTCACAAGTTTGAATGTGAACAACACAGAGAGTATTAACACCAAGGCAACTTATTTTGGTCATGTTTTACATTGATATGTTGTACACCTGACGCACGAATCATTTTTCGAAATGTCCTCCCTTGGCCTTGATGCAGGCACGACGTCTGTCCGGCCACTGGTCAATGGCATTACGCATCACGTCCATGAGAAAATTGTTCACTGCTTGGGTTAAGGATTGTTTCAGACTGTCGATAGATGGATGCCGTTTACGGCAGACCTTTTCCTGAAGGACTGCCCAAAGTTTGTAGTCCAACGGGTTAAGGTCCGGGCTGCTAGAAGGCCAATCAGCGGTAGAAATGAAGTCGGGGACGTTCCATGCCAACCAGTCCTGGGTTGTTTTCGCTTTGTGACCTGGAGTGGAATCCTGCTGGAAGGTCCACCTTTCTCCAGGGAACCTAGTAGCAGACAGTGGTTTCACTATAGGTGTTAGCACTGTGTCCTGATACACCTTGGCAGATGTTTTAACACCTTGTTTGCAAAAATGCAGCTGGGTCGTGCCTGAGTAGCTCACTCCCCACCAAACCATCACTGAGGCAGGATGATGTGCCCTCTGATCCCTTGGAGCTGCCTCAGCAGCTGCAGTAGATGACGTGGCATACACACGGTCATTTTGGACGTTGTAGGCCTGCTCAATTGTGAACACCTTTTCGTCAGTGAACGCAATCTTTCTGCGCAGATTGTTGGCGTAACGCCGCAACAGTCTCTTTGATTTAAGAACCCTCTGTGACATTAATGTTTGAGTCAGAAAGTGACCAGTCCGCCTCTTATATGCCCGTAGATGTAGGTCACTCCTGAGAACACGAGACATGGAATTTATGTTCATCTCAGCAGCCATCACACTTTGTGTTCGAACAGGATTTCTTCGAATTCTTGCTGCGACTGCTTTCTGAACCTGTGGGGTTCGTACCGTTCGTGGTCTGCCACTAGTTGCGTGGTCAGCTGCCGTTCCAGTCTCGGTGTATCGCTGTATGGCGCGATACACGAACCTCTTGCTGATTTGTAGGGGTTTCAGGAGGTTGAAAATCTCACCTGCTGTCTTCCCGACCTTGTGTAGTGCAATTACTGCTACACGATTTTCGTAATCGCCCCACTCCGTCAGAACTCAGTACAATATCAACGAATGTCATGAACAGTCAAACACACACTACATATATCTTCCGCTTTATACAGAGATGGCAGCACTGTGCCACTCCGAATGCCTACAGCGCCACTCCAAACTTTGTGACAGTATTTATGATGTAACTAGGTATATAGATAGGTAGATAGATAGATATATTAAAATGAAATTTCAAAATAAACTTCACTCTCTGACCCTCTCAAAAGTTTCCTTTTCATAGAGAAAAAATGTGTAAAATATTATGTAAAAATTTTGATATTTCGAGTTGGCTTAACAATGTTTAAGTTCTGCCATGTAAAAGCCTAATGCTAATTGTTCCAGTATTCTATATGTTTCATACAATCAGTTACTCACAGTAAATCAATGTAACTGTAAAAGTTTCGAATAGTCTCCACTGAACTACTACAGAACAACGTATTCTGATTTGAGTAACCCCTTATAGGTTTGCAATCACTGATCCTGAAGAAAAGTTGATTTCCTTGCAACAGAAAACTTTTCTTGTGTATGTTCGATTACTTGCATCGCATATTGCAACTGTTCTTCAGTCTTACGGCGCTCTGACTGAATCGCTTCTTGTTTTAGGGCGACACCACGCTCTGTATGATCATTTGTCGTTGCTTATGAGCAAACAATTGCCTTAGCGGCCTTTAAAGTCACACCTATCACTCTGTACATCAGGGACTTCACTGAGGAAACCATCTGGGATGCCAAGAAGAGCAAACATATTTCTGCTTCTTTTTGTCACAAAATCGACGTGTGTCTTACTTTCTACCAACTGCAAATCCACTTCTACTCGGATTGATATACCTTCTCCTCCTTATATCTGTGCTGAAGATTGTACCATAGCTCGTTTTGTGTTAGAGTCTTGTATATATCATTCTTCCTGGAATACTCGAGAAACATAAATTAAATGCTCTCGACCAGAAGATAGAGGCAAGCAAAATGACAATTTTAATATCAAATCTTAGTAGCACCGTCACTATAAAGAGGAATACCCCAGTGGCTGATATAGAGGAAAGGCACGAAATTTCTTTTAACGCCCTACAAGAACCAAATTTTCTAGAAAAAGCATACCAGTTTAAGACAAAAGAAGAAACTGAAGAACGCTTAAAATACACAGAAAAACTCTTCAATAAAGAGCTCTTTGACGTCACCCCAATTTAGACGAAAAGCAAAAACAAGCAGTTTATAAATTATTGTTCAAGTATATGGATGTTTCTACGTATGCCCCTGATGACACCGGATATTTTAGGGGGTATGCTCATAAAATTAGGATTTCTAAGTCTGCTGTATTTCACGACCGTTCCCCACCAATTTCATTATATATCAGGAACCAGGTAGACAAACAGATTCAAGAACTTATCAATGCAAAAATAATTAGACCCACAGACAACAATGAATTTTGTTCTCCACTTCTGGTACTCCGGAAACATAACACACAAGAATTTAGGATAGTTCTTAATTTGCAGAAGTGTAACAGCTATACCAAGTATTTATCAGTCCCATTTCAATCTACAGAATATGTTCTAAACTCTATAAAGGGAAAAACCTTCATAACAATTACTGACCTTTCTAGTTCTTATTTCCAAATTTTGTTGCATCCTAAGAGCCGAAAATATATGATCTTCGAGCTCAATCATAACAAAAAGTCGTGCGGATTTTTGAGGTGCACAATGGGACATAAAACAAGTTCACAATCCCTGTCTGTCGCAACGAGGATGATTTTGGAACGGCTACCCGATAGGATTGCAAGTTTGCAGATGATATTATTTCCAGCGCTTATAGCTTTCCACAGCAGTTACAAGATTTAGAATTACTATTTAAGAAGCTTAGAAAACACGATTTTTGGGCATCTCCCAAGAAGACATACACAGGTTACCAAGAGCTTAATGTGTTAGGACACCTCGTTAGTGGAGAATCTATTAAAATATCTCCAAAGATAGCCAAGAAATACGAAATTTAAAAAAGCCAACTACAAAGCGGATTCTCAAAAGTTTTATCGGGTTATGTTCATATCTTAGAGAGCATATCAAAAATTTCACAATAAAAATCGAGACTTTCCAGCAATTAGTAATCTCTAAATCTAAATTTAAATGGACAGAGAAGCATGATGTTCTTTTCGAACAATTGAAAGAAGACATACTAAAAGCTTCTTCACTCGCTCATTTTGACGACTCTCTAGAAATTCGCGTGTATAGCGACAGTAGTCAGATGCAATGCAAATAGCTGGAATACTCGCTTGCTATGACCCAAAAACTGATACTGAGAAGGTAGTCGCTTATTGTTCTCGAAGACTGACGAAAAGTGAACAGAAAGCTAGTATGTGGCAAAAAGAATTATACGCGCTCATATATATCTTGCGAAAATTTCCCAACTTTCTACTAAACAGAAAATTCAATCTTTACGTAGACGCAAAGTGCATAGCAACTATGAACACACAACCCGATAAAGTTGGGAAATATACCAGATACAAACTATTCTTAGCCGATTATGATTTCAATATACAGTGTTTACCAGGGTCCAAACATCTAGCAGATATAGTTAGTAGGCTTGAACAAACAAAAGATATCAGGAAGGAAGAAGAGAATGAAGAAAATAGCGAATAAAAAGGCGAAGACTATCATGCCTTTAGATCAAATAGTCTTCAAGTCAATACTATAGAAGTAGA
Source organism: Thermobia domestica (assembly GCF_964235325.1). Lineage (NCBI taxonomy): Eukaryota > Metazoa > Arthropoda > Insecta > Zygentoma > Lepismatidae > Thermobia > Thermobia domestica. The sequence goes on along the minus strand of NC_137468.1, from coordinate 24,851,224 downwards.
AAATAACAACCTTCTACCAAACATCGTAAGAGAGCAACGTAAGGACGACAACTACAAGGACATCATTTCTGACTTGGAGGGTAAGGAACCTGACAAAATCTCCACAGTTAGATCAGCAAGATTTTTGGTCTCAAAAACGGCATATTATATAGGAAACAAAACCATCCTGATTATGGTTTATTATATCTTCTATGCATAACCAAATCGTTAGCCAACTTGTGGTTCACAACCTTCCACGCCAAGCAACCAACTCTCATTTTGGTTTCTCAAAATCCTATAAAACCGCCATAAAGAAATTTTACATGCCGCATCTCAGAAACTCTCATACTCACAAAATACGCACGTGCCAGGACTGTCAACGTCTAAAGAAGCTACCACAAAAGAAACAGGCTGAATTACTACATCACCCTGTAGGAGATATAGCAACAACATGGGTATATGATGAACTGGAGCCATTCTCAAGCAAAGAGGGACGAAATAAATACATGTTAGTAGACAAAGAATTAGCTACATGTTATGTTATTACAAAGACAGTATACACAATTAATGCTGAAAATATAGAAATTTTTAGAATATGATATTCTAAAATTCGGAGTATTTACATTGCTGTATTGGGACCAACATCCAGTACATGGAGCGGCTCGTTTGCAATACTTAGCGCAGAAGTACGATTTCACCTATAAATATTGCCAGCATATAACCACGCTTCGATAGGATTAGTAGAGCAAACCAACAAAATTATACAAAATTGTTTCAATTTTTTTGTACAAGAACACAATACGGATAGGGAGAAATGGCTACCACACGTTATCTTTGGCATTAATACTTATATACAAGGTGGGATCAAATATTCAGCAAGTTTCTCATTATTTGGATACGAACCTAGGATCCCGACAGAATGTACGCTCGAATCTAAACAACACATACAAGTTGACGGGGATAAATTAACAGCAATTAGGAAGAAAGTACAAACTAACCTGGAACAGGCATATGTTAAACAAAAGAAGTTCTATGACAAACGCCACAAACAGACAACTTATAACCCAGGGGACCTTGTTTTAGTATATTACCCTACAGGAAAGATCGGTTTACCTGAGCACTTTACTATTCATTACAAAGGACTAGTCAGAATTTTAGAGAAGCTTAACCCAAATTTATATCGTCTGGAATTACCTTCCAAATTTCGAAACAGAATCCAAGAAATTGCGGTGGACCGCTGGAAGCCATTCTACGAGGACCAAAAAGAGGGAACACAAAATTAAGAAGACAGAGGCACAAATACAAGAAGAATATAACATAATTCCAAGTACTTACCGGGAACGGATGATGAAGTAACAACAGAAGAAACAAAAAAACAAAAAAACAAAAAAAAAAAAAAGCACTAACATAATATCCCACTTCTTTATTTCAATTATAAACTGTATCTCATTCTGTTATTTAACTTCACTACCTCAGTATTTCCGTTCTTCTAGCAAATGCAAGATCAACATTTCTTTTTCTTTTTTTTTAAGTTCAAAAAAGTCATTAATCCTTGCAAGGTCGAAATACAATGCTTTCTTGTTTCTAGCATCGCTTCTTTAATACGAAAGTACATGAATGCTTATTACGCCATTTTTTCTCCTTATACAGGATGTTCATAAAATCAGGCTCTTAATAACATTATACAGAGTAACCAAAAAATTCACGATCTCTATTTTCTTCTGTTTTAACGAAAATTTTCCAAATTCAAAACCAACAATTATCCTTTTCTTAATTCTAATAATAATTTATCTGTGCCTCATCTTTTATAAGCTCCGTTACAAAACAAAAACTCAACTAATTTGCTAAACATATCTTTACCATTAGAAAGACTTAACTCACCGGCGACTACTACTAACTTTGAGACTCAACCAATACAGGCTACAAATACCAAATGTGACATAAACATAGATACCAATTTTAACCATTAATGAACTGGTATACATTTATTAATTACAGTGATAGCACTTCTGCCCACTTTGAGGGAAATGATAGTGACTATTTTGATCCTGGTTAGATAGGACAGAAACATAGTGTTATTACCATTACATATATATAAATATCACAACAAAGTATCATAGTGATTTTACAGTGTATTATAGTGTCTATAGTGTTCTATAGTGTCTTTTAAAGTGTCTGCAAATGTGTCAGCATTATAGTGCAACTCACTTTCACCTATAACAAATGTGTATTTTTCTCAAAAATAATCTTGCAATTATTTTTTGTCCAGTGTGGGGGGGTGTAAGGATCCCCACATCATAACAGAAGCACATGTTAATAAAACACGTGTTATTGATTACAAACAATGAAGCAGACGAGAAGTCAACACGGAAGACACCGGAGGAAGCGGAAAGATGACGGACCTCACGAAAGGACTCGAGGAGGACAAATAAAAGCGCAACCACGGAGGGACCTGGCATCAGTCGATCAACTGATCAACTAACCACCACCTGCTCTGAGGTCGCATTGAACTAGGAGTACACCTTTCCTATACCCTATGTCACACTGGACTAGGGATCCTCACTACAACCACGCCCCACGAAGCTGCCTTGGGCTGAGGGTTTTCCTTCAAGACTCACCCGGCAAAACATCGATATCCCTTCACCTGGTCAATAAAGGGAAAGACACTATTTACTCTTTGTAATCAAAGATGTTTTGTAATTAGCGATTTTGTAATAAAACTGGTGAAGGGAAAAAACTTGCCCGGACGTCATTTAGTCTCTACCTATAAAATCATTGCGATATAATATATTGCTTATTACTTTCCTTTGTATTTAATATTATTTATCATTAATTTATACATGATGGAATGAATAATTATAATAACGCGACAGCATGTCATGTACAACTTCCATTGTGCTCTGCAGCACACTTGGCAATAATTTTAAATCGCTTGAGACATCTCTAAATATTAACCAATTTGATTCAAATTTTAGAGAAAATTGTTTTTCGTAGAAAGGAACAATATTAAAGGGTCAGAGGTTGACATTTCAGATATGTGAAAATAAGGACCCCCCTAATATACACTATCTTCCAAAAAGTCACCGGTCACTCCACAACTTTCGGAATGAAGCAAATCATGACGTACCTAATATCGGGTAGGGCCTTCTTTGGCACGGATCACAGCACGTATCCTCCAAGGAAGGCTTTCCACCAGTTGCTGATAGTTATCAGGCGGAATGGCAGCCCACTTATCCTGCAAGGCGGTTCCAAGTGCGGCAGGTAAATTTGGACGAGTTGGTCTGGAACTTAAACGCCGCTCCAATTCATTCCACAGATGTTCCACGGGGTTCAAATTAGGCGACTGAGCAGGCCACTGGAGTCGCTACACATTGTTCTCGTCATACCACGGCATAACATTGGCAGCTTCATGTAAGGGGCATTATTATCCTGATAGTAACATACGTCCATTCCAAACAATTTCCACAATGTAGGAAGCACTAAATTGTCCAAAAAGTTCAGATAATTTGCATTCGTCATGTTATCAGGAACAACAACAAGCGGGCCTAGGCCGAACCATCAAAATGCACTCCACAGCATTACACCATCAGCACAACCAAATTTCACTGTTGGCACAATGCAGTCTGGTAAGAAGCGTTTCCAGGTTGTCGCTACATTCACACCCGACCATCTGACATGAAACACGTGTAGCGTGATTCATCACTCCATAACACATGTTTCCATTGGTCAAGGGTCCAATTTCGATGAGCCTTACACCATGCTAATCTCCTAGCTTTGTTCGTTGGAGTGATGTGTGGCTTGTGGACAGCTGCTCTACCATGGAAACCAAGTGCATGCAGTTCTGTTATGACAGTGTTCGGTGAAACTGATGTGCTCAATGCAGTGTGCAACTCGTGCTGGATGGCAGATGCAGTTTGACGGCGATTGCTGGATATCACTCGTTTCAGCACTCTACGGTCCCTGTCCTCAATTTCTTGGGTTGTCCGGGCTGTTTAGGGACACTTGTGACACCGTGACGTTTCTATTTCAGGATTACATCACCCACCGTTGATTTTGGGTGGCGTAATTGAGCACTAATGGCACGATTCGACAAACCCGCCGATATGACAGCCGATGATGACTCCCCTATTGAACGCTTATAAGTTCTTGTCTGCGCCATTTTCAGTCAACTGATTCCTTGCCTGACGCACGATCACCAATAATGCCTTCTGCACCGAAAGAAATGACTGAAGTCGTGCAGGTTGCTCTGGATTCCTTACAGCGATGTCCTGGCAGACTGGCCTGTGACCTTTTGGTAGATAGTATATATATATATATATATATATATATATATAGAGAGAGAGAGAGAGAGAGAGAGAGGAATGACTGACTGAAGCCCGTAAGATGTAATTAAGTGTTGCAGTTTAGTTTTAAGAAAACGCAACTGAAGAAGATGGGAACATAAATTGAACATTCCGGAAATCATTAAATGACACACACATACCGGTTTTTATGTGCTAAAAACTGTAAAATATTTATTTTTTATGTACTAAAAAATGAATAAATATTTGCTAAAATTTTAAAAAAATTTTTTTTTTTTCAAAAAATAACAAGGAAAAGTATGGGAAACTGCACAGCACAAGAAAAATACTGATACTCAACAATAGCTTCTATTTATTAGATGTCGAAATTCCATGCGAATAACTAACTCTTGTCCATCGTATAGCCATTCCTATTGTCATGAAATAATGTCTTATATTAAGAAAAGGAACATTCTACATCACACGATATTAACGTCGCGCATTTGAAAAGGGGCACACCACGAATATTCACATCATCAATTTTGGCCTTTCAATAATTCAGATATTTTATAGCTAATGTTGTTCTCAAATAAATCCTTAATTTTTTTTCTTACGACTTCAACTTTCGAAGCAGAAAGAACATTCAGCTTTCTTTCAATGCATTATACTTCTTTAACCGAAGTACTCAATAAATCTCGCGTAGTTTCTAGTTTATTTATAGGGTGAGTCAAGAAACCAAAATTGGCAAATATGAAGACCAAGTTACATTTCAAGCCACTGCCACTTACTAAATTTTGAACAATTTCAATGGATGAAGCATCGTCTCGGCTTAGGTTAGTTACAACAGATACAAATGCTTCAAAATTCTCCGCATAATAATATAATACTGCATTAAACCAGATACCCCACCGCATGTTTACGGTGTTGGAGGAAATGAAGGATTGGGATATGTTTCTTTGAAAAGTTCAATGCTAATTGGCGATTTTACGATTTTTTTTTTCCAATTTAACACTGACTTGTCCAATTTAGAATAAAGGATTCGGATTTTTTCACACAGTCGATGTAGGGCGTGTACAACATATGTCACGTAAATCATATTAGGATAGCATACAGAAAGAACTTCACCAGCTTTCCTGATATAAGGAGCACCATCAGTCAGAAAAAGCAAAATATTGTCATATTTCATACCATTCGGCCACAAAATGTGCAAAGATTCATTGAACAGCCTGGCAACTGTCACGTGATTCGTAACTGAAAGTTCTTTAGAGGCTAGCAAGAAATGTTTGGAAATTATTTCAACATTTTTCAGTACAACTACTATAACAATTCCCACCTTTCTAACACTAACTGAATCACTAGTTTCATCAATACTCACCCATTTTTTTTTTTTTTTTTTTTTCGTTTTTACATACGGATCTAATGTGTGTTAATGTTTCTTCATAACACTTAGGTAGATAATTTTTCAGAAGCGTTGACTCATCTAAAGGACTTAAGTTCGTATATTTGGTAAGAAAATTTCGGAGCTCGGGATTGTTTACCTTATACAGGGGTATGTAAGCAGAAACGAATGTTTTACATAAATCTAAATAGTACTGTGTATTTGTTGTGACGCTGGAAGATGAGGGTGCAGTAGGTTCTCCGTCGTGATGAAATATGTGACGCAGCAACGATATATTTACTACCTGACAAATGTTGCACTACCTGCGAACGTTGATCTGTACTTACACGTTTCGAACACTGTTGACAAAATAAGATTGTACCGTTGGCGGTAAAAATATTTTTAAATTCCAATGCGTAGTATTCTAAATGTTCACGCGTACTGGATTATACTTTGGGCATCGTTAACTCACAGATCATTATGAACTTGATCATTATACGACACTGACTCAATTAAGAAGAGTCACACAACGTGGTTCTGTATAGCCTATAAGGCACTGGGGTCAAATGTCTACACTAAAACACGATAATATTACGAAGGAAAGAGACGTTTGGCACCAAAAAGCTTCTGGTAAAAGAGCAACAATTAGGGTGGGATTTTGAAGCCGGACTGGAAGCCCTAGCATCATCACGTCTGACAAATCATGGTGGTGGAGGCAATGATAACGCACTGCAATGAAACCCTTCTCCTTCGTTAATAATATGAAGTATAGTGCTGTGTCTTCGATACCTCTCCTTCACTTACGGTCACTTGTCCTCCCCTCAATTTTGGCTTGAAAGTAAACAGCGCTCCTTTAGAAGCTCTTCGTTTGGCACAAGTTACACCAGCACTGATAAGCATAATTTATGACGGCGCTGTTTCTGCACGTGGGAAATTGCATGTAAATACGATGGATAGATTTATGCAGCCTATTCTTTTCCCGATGATAATTTCTTTCAAGACAAAGAAAAAACAATTCGCTGTGAAATTTAGAATAAAGTAACAGAAAATTATTTAAAATATGTATTTATTACAAAAATGTTAAAAGTATGTATTTACATAACTTTTTTCAGAAAATGTGTATTTTTATGTGTTATTTTTATACTTGCAGACTCTTAATTGGAATAATAAACTTTGTTTTGGGCTTGTACGTGTTTCGAAAAAAAAAAGAAAAAAGTGTTTTTTACATACAAATCCGGGCCTTAGTAGTCATGCGTCAGTTTAAGTTGTTAAACTTTCTCCCAGTTTGCTTCCACGTAGCGCGTAGCCAGTACCTTAACCCTTAACGAGTTTTCGTTACCATTTGGCTACACATGTTTTGATCTTGCCTATTGCGTTTGAAGACTATTATTTTCAGGTATTGTTCCTTGTGGTTATTTGTGTACATGCTTTCCGCGATCCAGAGAAGCTATAGCCTCCTGGTGACAAGTCTGGTAAATTTTACGCGGAAGGTAGTCTGTGGATATATTATTTTGCAAGCAGTGCCGGAAACAGACAGAAAAGATAGTGAACCGTTAAGGGTTAACTACCGTCTTATGATGTGCTGTTCTTATAACACCGACTCTCATAACATAATTTCCAAAACACAAATGAAATTAAATCTTTCGTTCAATGCCCGCAGTTATGAACTGTAAGCTAAGAGAAATAGATCATAGCTGCACATGCGTGATGACGAAAGAACTGATGGAATAAAGACAGTGAGAAGAACGTTTATGGCCTATCTACAAAAGACAGGTGATTAATGAAATTGAAATAATTAGTGGAATGATAATTTGGGAGGAAACTGGAGAAAGCACACGGACACGATGCTGTCCTCCACAAATTCACATGTACTGGGATCGAATGGGAGACCATTTGCACCAGTAGTGAGGGTTCAACCTCTGAGCCATCCTGTCTATCATAAGAAGAAATTGACCTACCAACAGGGTGTTATGCACCAGAAACTCATGAAAACACATGGCACTCAACAGGAACTTATCTGAATTGTATTCTAGGGACCTAATGGATAATACAGTGGAAGGAAAACGTATGTGAATATAACGACAAGTAGAAGGTATTTAAAAGAGAAATATTTATGTCAAGGTGAAGTGGTCGCAAGGATCCAAGTGTATAAAATCTCAAGTTGTATCAACCTGCCAGTGATTGTAGAATATTTAGTCTCACATGGCTCTCTGCATAATTTTCCTGTCAGTTGTTTTACTCCCTAATTGTATTACTACCAGGGAATCCTAGAAATCTGACACTGAAATTACGCATAATTTATTCTAAATAATAAAATACTACACATATAAGACCATAAGACTTGAAATCGAATCTTCAGTTTGACGTCCAAGTTATCTCACTATAGAAAATAAAGATTATATTCCCACCAATGATCACAATTCGGTATCTAATTCTCTATCAGTCAAGATACAATCATTTTTAGTGTAAACATATGCGACAAGACCCGGACTCAAAATCGGGTGTCCGACTTACCATGTCGTGCTTTAACCCTTTGAGACATTTGTAACCATTTCGATATAGTTTTCGTAGGCTTCTATTACTTTAACAAAATAGAAGTTTTTTTGAACGTATTGAAAGTAAGTGTCCCCAAGGCTGTTCTGTTCTCCTGGTTGGTGATTTTAACATTAGAGAAACAGAAAACAATGAATTTAATCTGGAAAATAGTACCGCAAAATGTCAAAATTTACATAATTTCATGGTTTTTTATGATATGAAATCTTTTAATCACATACAAAACAATAATAATCGTACTCTAGATCTAGTTTTATCTACACTAGAATCTGTTGAAATTATCAGGGAATTACTACCATTAGTGCCAGAAGATCAACATCATCCCGCTATAGTAATAAATGTGCATCATGAAAGTCGTTCAAAAGTAGGTTATAATTCTAACATTTTTGGCTACAATTTTAGAAAGGCGAATTTTATGAAATTGTATACTAGTTTAATGGGTGTCGATTGGGAATGCCTAAGGGAATACAATAATGTTAATGACCTAGTGAGTAGGCTATATGATATTATCTATGAAATATTCGATACTTGCGCCCCTCGCAGGAAAAACTCTGCCTCGAAATTTCCGTGCTGGTTCACTAAAGACATAATTAATAAGTTGAAGGCTAAGGCAAGTTATCGTAGGAAATTTCAACTAAAAACTAGCAATAGTACCTCATATTACATGGAATTTGCTCGTTTGAGAAAAGAAGTTAAAAATGACATCAAATTAGCTTATGAAACATTCTTAAATAATACTGAAAATATTATTACTAAGAATTCAAGTGAATTGTGGAATTTTATTAAAAATAGGAAAAGACATCTACCGTCCAAATCATTAAAGTTTCAGGGTCATAATCTTTGTAGTAACGAGGAAATAGCCAATACTTTTGCGAAGTATTTTAGATCAGTGTATGTTTCCTCTTCAGAAACGATAGTTGATCCCAACACAGATCTGGGAGATGAGATATATATAGTAGCATAGGAGCACTAAATATTTGCAAAATATAGATTTGAATGAAATAGAAATGGCTATTAAGAACCTTAAGTCCAAAACGGCAGTTGGTTCTGACGGACTTCCCTCCTACATTGTGAAGGGTTGCGCTGATATATTTAAATATCCCCTATTAATTGCATTCAATTTATCACTAAGAACAAGCACTTTTCCAGACAAATGGAAAACAGCTTTAATTTGTCCAATTCCGAAGTCCAACAATAGTCAAGATATTACCAACTTTCGACCCATAGCAATATTACCTGCTTTTGCCAAAGTATTTGAGCATATCTTGTATCGACGAATCCTTAATCACGTCAAACCGGTAATCTCAATTAAACAACATGGCTTTATTTCACAAAGATCCACAATAACAAATTTGGCAATTATTACAGATTTTATAGCGAATTCATTAGATGTAGGCAGCCAAGTAGATGTGATTTATATTGACTTTGAAAAAGCTTTTGATAAAGTTAATCATAACATATTACTAGAAAAATTAAAGCTTTTTCACTTTTCTCCGTCCCTGATTAAATTCTTCTCATCATACCTATCTAATCGTAAACAATCCGTTTTTTTTTTTTAATGCATACAAATCTAAAGAATATATTGCATCCTCGGGAGTCCCCCAGGGTTCAAATTTAGGACCATTATTATTTCTCTTGTTTATTAATGATTTACCTGACTGTATTCCTGACCATGAAAAATTACTATATGCCGATGATCTAAAAATATATGCTAGAATCAATTCTGTGGACGCCAACATAAAGCTACAGCAAGGTCTAAATCATATTGGTAACTGGTGCTCTTCGAATCATCTTGGGGTCAATGAAAGCAAGTGCAAAGTATAATCATTCACTAGGAGCAAATCTCCTCGTCACTTTAATTATGAAATTAATAAATATATAGTAAATAGGCATGACTCAGTTAAAGATCTTGGTGTTACGTTTGATTCTAAGTTAACGTTTGACAATCATATTGTAAATATAACAAACGAAGCATTCAAGCTATTAGGATTCATAATTAGAACGGGAAAAGAATTTAAGAACTGTGCAACATTACAGAAGTTGTACAATGCATATGTTCGCTCAAAGTTAGAGTATGCCTCTACTATTTGGAATCCGACTCACATAAAACATCGCAAGCAATTAGAAAGAATACAAACAAAATTTTTTAAATTTCTAACATATAAAGAAACTCTCATTTATCCTACATTTGACAGCTGTAAAACCATACTTGCTAACTTTAATCTTCCTACACTAGAACAAAGGCGACATATGATGGATTTATTATTCATTCAAAAAGTAACGCAAAATATTTTGGATTGTCCTGACTTAGTTTCTTTATTGAATTTTCATGTCCCCACATTAAAAGTACGTAGAAACACTGGTCTTTATTACTGCAGAAAATCAAGAACTAATATAATGATGAAATCACCAATCTGGAGGACAACAGCTTTGTATAATAGAATGTGTACAAATAACAATGAATTTGATATATGTGATATGTCGCCTAAGAAATTTCGGAATGCCATTATCATGAGTTATCAAGAGTTGTGAATTCAAGTTATGTTATCAAGAGTTACGAACATGTAATTGCGTATTTTACAACACTGTAATTGGGCTATAGCCTGTTGTGTTGACAATAAATAAATAAATGTTTAATCGACATTATTGCACATTGTGTTCATTTGGACACACTTCCTGCTGATGTTTGGGGAGTGCTGCCATCATATGTCGCTTTCCAGAAGAGTAGCCAGCAGAAGGAGGACGCTATAGAAGGAACAGCAGTAAGTGGTGTATCATGTACGAAGTAGGTTTGTGCATTATAGCGTTAAACACATGCTAGCAATCCTTGTTCTTTGTCATCTACTCGCTAGATAGTTATTGGCACTATCGTCGGAAGATACAGATGCAGAGATGTTTTAAGTTTAAAACTGGTCCCCGGAGAAGATTGTTTACTTATCTATCTATATCTATCTATGTGATAATTCTGTCTACCGAATATACGGAAAATAATTTTCTCTCATGGAAGAGATTAGCACAATATAACTATAGTTTAAAAACAAACTCACCTGACACACGCGGATTCTTTGAGTCCTTTCTCCAGCATTCCAGGATGTAGTGATAAAAGAGAGAGTATAGTTGTGCACAGTTGCTGTACTGGAGATTTAAAGAATAGCACTTTTCGCTCCAGCAATATGAGTTTGAACATTAACAACGCTTTGTGCTTAAAGTGAAGAATTAAGTCTCGGAGAGAGAGCCCTGGAATAAAATCAAAAAGGTACTGTTACAGTACACATATGAAGCCGTTATTAAATATCATCAGCGCTACTCAACTATTACAAATGTGAAATTTTGGTTTATTTTTACTTATAGTTTGTAACTAAAATAAACCATTCAAATATACAGTACGCAAAACTGTTTAACCTAAACTTCTTAAAATACGGATTTTACACTTTGGTGACTGGCTCAATAACGTCAAGTAAAAATTAGCTTTGCTAAGTTTTTGAAACAAGAGGGGAAACTGTTAACGATCTTACGCATATTATGAATGAATAACAAATGATTAGATTAAAATTTTTAAAAAAAAAAAAATGTATATACAAAACAGCTACAAAATGATTGCAGAGTATTCAGAGATAGCAAGAAATATCAAGGTATCATCATTATTACTATCAATTTTGAATTCGAAATTTGAGCTGCTTGAAAAAAAGAAGTGGCGAACGTTATATTATATAACGAAGAAAGGACATTGTTCGTGAAGGAGCTACAATATAGCGTTCGCTACTTCTTTCTTTGAAGTAGCTCCATACAAATTTCGAACTCAAAACTTTCATATCGCAAAGATTTTATTTTGTACCATAAATATATTTTCCCTCAATATATGCTTCTGTATTCCATTCTGTGCGTTTGAAAGAAATACACAATTTCTTCCATATACAGGACTATATACCACCAACGCCTTATTACCAGTAGCGACAAAAGTTTTGGCGTCATACCGAAAACTTCTGTCGTGTTAACAGAAATACCCTCATACATCTATACAAGTATTACAGTTTCTATAGCTTCTAGTTTATTAAATTGTCTAATCTATTATTTATGTAATGTGACCCGTTTGAGATTCTCGATAATAATGTGTGATAGCCAGTTCATTTGGATTTTATTTTACCTATTTTATTTGGACTAAAGTTCATTCAAAGAGAACCACAGTTTGAGAAACGTTACTATATTGTAATGTCCCACGTGGTGTTGTATACAAACAACTTCATGCTTATGTTTACAAACACCACCACATGGTTTTACAAGATGATTCTACACACCAGATGAATATCTACTATCGCCTACAGACGACGGACTTCTGGCTCCTCCCACGAAGCATACCACAACGGAACAGCAGCGCCACCGCCGTCCGAGGACTCCTATAAATTTGATGGACGACAGCGAACCTGTACTAGTTCTCTGGTGCCCCTCCTACTGTTTGCAAGGGAACATTAGGAGTAATCTAACCCCAGGTCTCTAGTCTGCAACGGGACTCTGTCGGGAATCCTAATCTCAGTCACTTAGCCTGCTACGAGGCTCTGTGGAGATCCTGTCTGCGACCTTGCGGCCAAAGACTACCTATATCTAACCTTGCAAACTTAGAGAAATTATCTTTATAGTATTTTTGTAAAATACTGTTTATAGTGGAATTTTATAATAAAAGCCGGTAGTAGGAGTCGATTCCGGACACACTTTTTTTTAACGCTCTACCTACAACCTATATGGGACAGGCTTTTACAATATGCAATCTACACTTTTTTTATATATATATATATGAATGCCATAATTTACAAATAACTATCTATTACTAAGACAATCATATAGTATAACTTTCAACACATAGTAGATGTGCCACCACTTTAATAATGATAATAATAAGTAATCTTACCTCTAACTTCCATGTAGAGTAACTACGTGTAGAAAACTATACTCGGATCAAAATAAGAAACAAACTGACATTTGGAGGAACACGTGTTGGCCTGGTGCCACGTTGTAAGTATTCCGCTGTGCTTCTTCCATGTCGGTTGACGAACACTTCCGAACACGTGTTAGAAGGCGGTAACGTTGTATTATTGTCCTTTTCTACAGAAACTCCACTTTTAATTACCAGCACAATGTTCATGGTTGGCCCCTCTCTCCGTGATCTTGTTAACTCCTTGACGGAGAGCTATGTTTCATTGGTAGAGATTTCACTTCTGGTACGTGAGGTCCCAGCACATGCCACGTGAATTTTCAATTCGTTTTTAATTTTGACCCATAATCTGCTTTCGCTACACAAATATATTTTTCTACTATCTTTCCTAGCCTATTAGAAGATAAACAAATAGTGTAGAAATCTTGGTAGTCTTCAAAGAACTACGGAATGCTGAAGTACGTTCTTGATAGATACTATTTCGTGCATACGAAAACAGATATTAGTATTTGTTGTATACTCACCTACAAATAACTGAGAGGAATCCAGCATGTCCTGCGTCACGCAGCTATTAAGATTATGATAAGTATCTTGCAGAAGGGACACTTTGCTGAAATCACCCTCTTGAAAATATGCATGCGTGATCAGCGCCATCTTCACTTGTATGTGACCATACAATGGAAGAGTACTTAGTACACATACCGATTTCTGAACAGTTCCACGAGTTATATCGGCCGTCCTGTTAGTCAATTTCTGTGGGGGAAAAAAAGAGAAATAATCATCATTGCTTCTTAGTTTACGTAAATTCATTTGTACCTTAAAGGCATTATACTCACTGACATTATTTCAACTAAATAAATGTAACAAATATAACAAATTAATCATATATAGTAAATATGTATATGTATGCACAGATGGATAAAATGTTTACAATCTGTGCGAAATCTACATTAGGCGCAGCGGGCAAAAGTTCTAGATATTCGTATTCAGTTATACATCAATTACTGGATTAAAAAGACGCATTGTATTTTAGTATTTTACACACACACACACACACACATATATATATATATATATATATATATATATATATATATATATATATATATATATATATATATATATATATATACAGAAATACTGGAGTTAATCTAGCTATAGTTGGTTAAACAACATGACTCATCATACAAACTATAACTCTCAACAATATAACTTAAAACAAAAATCTTGATCTTTTGACTGACGGACATAGCTATAAACCCAATTTTCCCACCTGACGGTGACACGCTCTAATTCAGCGAGCAGACTTTTCTGGTAATTTCTACTGACTAAAGCTATAGGGTACACATTACATAAACACCAGTAGACATATCTTTGTACACTTCTGGTTACAAAAACCTATACCGACTACAATCCGAAAAATGATACCAGATCTATACGAATTCCCTTACGTTTGACTTTTTTCCTTGCATTTTCATCACTGATAGGATTAAAAATTGTACAATAATTACTCTTACATGCATACTCTAATACTGCTGCTTATACGGTGTACGATTAAAACGTAGATGCCGCACAGGAAAATACTGTAATTTAGAACTCTGTACTTTAGAATACTATAATCTTCAAATCTACTTTTCATCCTGCTATACTTCATGGACGATAATGGCTAATACATAGTCTTGTAGCTTACAATTTGCTGATCATTTTGGTTGTTGTTCCATATCGATAGAACAACTAGGGGCTGAGATACTTCAGATTCGGTAACCCTTTAACAACATCACCAAATGGCACACCTTCGAAAACAAATATGGCTACCACTCGAAACCTCAAGTCACTGAACTTAAAATAATGGTTTTGAACTAGACATGATAAGGTAACTGCACATCAAATATCAGATTTCTTTAAAAAATTGTTGAGGTAACATGCATTGGATCACTTGATATGGATTTACCTTAATAGGAAATATTGTGGTTCGATTTTCTTATTGCAAAAAAGGAGGAATTCTCAAACTTTCTTGAAAGTAGAAATCACATAGAAGAAGAAATACGTAAAACAAAAGGTGAAAACAGAAACCAAAAACCATTTTATTAATCTTTCGTTTCTCTTATCAGTTTCTTTCCTTTACAGGTTTTGTGTTCTCACGTCTGTGTATTTTGTATTTTCTAATATATATATATATATATAAAGATATTAGGGCATAACTTACAATATTAGGAATTTAATATTCTAATAAAATATTAGAATTGGTGAAGA
This sequence comes from Thermobia domestica, assembly GCF_964235325.1. NCBI lineage: Eukaryota > Metazoa > Arthropoda > Insecta > Zygentoma > Lepismatidae > Thermobia > Thermobia domestica. Next base: position 24,835,854 of record NC_137468.1, on the reverse strand, counting down.
AGCTAACTAAGAAGTTTAATATCAAGCCACCATTTTACTCTGATTATTCTTGAACATTAATAATAAAAAAGGTACTCGTAGATACATTTCCAGATTTCCTACCAGGTACGTATATTCGGTTGTTATACACCCATAATGGTGGGTTTCGTGTTCCCACGAAATTATAGTTCTTTTAAATTCGTAAACAGATAAGTGAAAAAATGAATTTCCTTGCTTCTGTACGAGTTTTTCTGTATGGCCTCAACAACTTATTATGCGGCCTTTATTACTAGGCTAAGGTTAAGTCACTTACATGAAGATCAATATAAACACATTTTGTACTTTTGGTGCAAGGGCCCTAACACTGAAACAAAACCGCTTCACAAACTGATTGTTTATGTACAAAAAGTCATGGCGATATCTTTATGAAACAACTGTATATTCAACGATTCTTCTGTATACACTAATAATTTGGGAGCTTTGTAAGTTTGCTTTGAAAGAAAAAAAAATTAAAAAAAAAAATATTGAAGACTACAGTGTATTTGTAATGTAGCCAATTATAACGCTGTGATATTATTTCATAAATAATGTATATAATGTAAATACACCCTCCATTCCAAAAGAAACCGAACGTTTTAAAAAAACAAAAAAGCAATGTACATTTTGGAACAAATCATTTTTATTAATCAATGTATTCCCCTTCTGCATCGATACACATATTTGCACGCTCCAACAAGTTGTCAAACGACTTCTCCATGTCCTTTATTGGAATGGTCTTTAGGACGGCGGTCGTCGCCTTCTCAATGGCATCAATCGATGCGTGCCACTTTCCTTTCATCGCCAAATGCAGTTTCGGGAACAGATAGAAATCGCACGGAGCGAGATCTGGTGAATAGGGCGGATGATGCAACCGAATAATGTGATTTTTGACCAAAAATTTAGTTACAAGTCGCGAACGATGTGATGGTGCATTATCGTCCAAAAGAGTCCAACTGCCGATTTCGCGATATTCGGGCCGAATACGACGAATTCTTGCCAGCAAACGCTTCATGACGCCCAAGTAAAACTCTCCAGTGACTGTCTGGCCGGGCTGAACAAATTCTTTGTGGATAATTCCTTTTGAATCGTAAAAACAAATCAGCATCACCTTAACTTTTGACTTCACCAAGCGACTTTTTTTGGGTGTTCCTTCATCTGGCGCTCTCCATTCAGCACTTTGCCGCTTTGTTTCGGGCTCATATTCAAAACACCACGTCTCGTCACCAGTTACAATCGATTTCAAGAAGTTTCGATCCTGCCGAGCACTTTTAACGATGTCTTTGCAATGCGCAATTCGATCAACTTTTTGGTCTTCGGTGAGTTTGTGTGGTACAAACCGCGAATTAACCTTCTTAAGGCCCAAAACTTCGGTCAAAATGCGGTATGCGGTTGTTTGAGGAATGCCTAATTCCATTTCAATAACTTTCACCGACGATTTTTTGTTATGTTTGATGAATTCACGCACTTTTTCGATGTTTTCTTCCGATAATCCGGTTCTGGGACGGCCTGATCTTTCGTCATCATCCAGCGTCTCTCTACCCGATTTGAATCGCCTGAACCACTCGTAAACTTGCGTACGGGATAGACACTCATCACCATATGCATTTTGTAGCATTTGGTGCGTTTCACTAAAAGTTTTACCGTTTAACACAAAACTTAATTGCAGCTCATTGTTTGAAACTCATTTTCCGACCGATGTACACAACACACTGACAGTTGAAACGCAATAACTTTGTTGCCGTGCATCCAAATGTCATGACATTTATACCAGTTGTCAATGAGGGACTACGCCATCTACCGGTAAAATATTACAACAGATGGCACTAGTGGTACTATTTGTTTTCAAAAGTTCGGTTTCTTTTGGAATGGAGGGTGTAATATCTCAATCAGCAATATAAAAGGTGAATGTAATTTTTTATATATGGTTTAAATTTTGGAAATTCAATATACGAAAATGCATTTCTCCATGCGCCTTTGATGATAGATGTAAGACCTACAGCTTTCGGTACGTATTCCATCAGTCTCTTTAATAATTATATTTAGAACGCGTCAATACTATCATTGAGTAAATTATAATTCACAGACATGTGCAAGAAAATACTTTTATAATTCGCAGCAATTTTCGAGTGAATTAATCGATTTAAGCCCCCAGATCGAAAACGACTTACTTACGTATTTTGTTATTGCTAAAGCATATATATTTGCCATCTGGGTCGTTTTCGACCCAGTATCTTAATTAGCCAATGGGAGATCAGCCAAAAAAGACATTAAATTAGTCGAAAACCATATATTTTCCAAATTAAATCAAAATACAAAACAGAAAAGATAAGGTCACATATGGGTTAAAAGCGTGATAATTTGAGTTATAGGATTCAGGAGTGTCTTTAAGTTTTGTTTGTCACAACGGAGAAAACTATCACGTGAAGATTCAATTTAAACACTTAAGGGTTATATATATATATATATATATATATATATATATATATATATATATATATATATATAAAGGGAGAGAGAGAGAGAATGGTTTATAAAATAAATACCCTAACAAATTATAGTTCACTTTTAAAAATAAAAAGAATAACTGATTACTCGATGTTTAATAGGAACGTCAGCAACCAGACAACCAGAATGATCTTTTTTCCTCTCTGTATAAAGTCCATATTAAATGCAACTGCTGCACTCGAATAAAGTTCATACAGGATGTCAAATCTTCAGTTTAATGTCCCACACTTACGTGCTTCAGGGCTAAAACAGAGTAATGATAAATGCAAGAGTAAGGTGATAAAACAACTAGTGAACTACATACAAGAAGAAGAAATAAAAGAACCGAACCCCTTCGAACATATTTTGTTCCACGAAAGAACGTTCACATGGCTAAGTGTCGAACGAGAAACCCTTCGCACTACTGAGTAAACCGATTTATAACTGAGCTTCGATACAATATCTTACCTCTACTGGAATCTGTCTAAAGCAGGATATTCCGAATACTGTTTGCTTTGGATCCTTGAGGCTAGGTAAGTGAAAATATACTGTATCTTCTTCAAAATTATGGGATCCATCCGGGAGAGCGAGAGTTGGCAAATATTTCCAGGCTGTTGGACATTCATTCGATTCATATGGTGCTCCCTCAATCAGGGGCGGAAAGGAGTACTCCACCTGAAAATAATTTATGGTTGAAATCACATATATTAAAATTTTCATTAAGACACATATGATTTTAATTCAAAGAACTGAGAAATAAAGGAAGAATCAATTACTTTACTAACAAATAATATTCACTATGGATGATTTTTCTTCTTTCAGTTCAACGTCCAACATTGAGGGAGACAGTGATGATGGTAATGTACGAAATTGGAGAACCTCGAAGAAATCTATACGCGCAGTGTTTGTCCCCCACAAAGCCCAATTGGCCCGAGATGGAATCGAACCATGGACTCGACGCATCAAAGGTGGGCGCTCTACCACTGGGCCTCCTCTTTACGGATGGATTTCAGGTCTAGTTTCTTTCTTGGCATACTTCAGCGAATCCACACGAAAGTAGTTCGGTAATCGGTGTGTTGCGTTGTCATTTTCAAGCTGTTAAACATAGTTTAAAAATTACTATGATATTAATGTTATTGTTATTTATTCTGTGTGAAGGGTCGGAAGGACTTGCCCTCCTCAATATTTAAACTACATGGTGACTTCTACTTTAAATACAATTCGATGTAGTTAAATCTTTTTAAATGAATAGAATAAAAATGTAATTTCAACTTAGTATACTTGTTCAGAAGTAGAGGGGGCCCTCTCTCAATGTCTAAGCTACTTTACGCACTGTAGTTAGGCTATATACGATAAAACAAACTGATTATGAATATAAGAAATATTATTACTACCTCAGCTGTTAAATTCCTTATTTATATAAATAATTTGTAAATTGAACTTTAAGTCTTCTCTTACTTTGTCATCAATTTCTGCTATTTCACCTACTTCTGCTTTCTTGAGGAATGTTCGGTGCTTAGTTAATACACAATTCAATATAACTGCTAGTTTTGGTGTTTATTCATAGATCTGTATTATCTCCCTCATTCCAACGAAAATGTTTTAACATCCAGTTACTACACACTTCGGGACATGTCAAATCAACAGAATTTTGAAACAAATTCTACCTTACCTTCCCAAACTTTGATGAAATTTTGTACCACTGGAAAATGATAAACCCTGATATTTCAGGTTGATATGGGATCTGGTTTCGAAATCACAGGTTCCTAAGCAGGGTTTGCCAAAAAACATGGTTTTTATTGAAAAAACAAAAAAAAAAAAAAAAAAAACGGGTTTTTTGGTTTAAATAATTTGTTCCATGTATTTATACCACATATGGACAGAAACAAGTTTGTTTCGCCTTGGTGTTATTATGCAACCAACCGGGTTATGCTGGAAGCGGTCAAATAAGCTTAAAGTGGAATCCGAACCGCTTCTCGGCTTACGTCCAAGAGAAATTGTCCTCCATTTGAACTCGAAACAGGGACTAATTGGCCACAAATGCGATACGTCTGCCGACTCACTCACAAAGGACTCCTGATAAAAATACATTGTACTAATCTTTACATACTTGTTAATATAATTGTTAAGAGTCATTGCAGAAAGAAAAAAAGATATACAGTTGCACAAGTGAAACCATTATACAGAATCACATATGGACAATTTCCAAATACTGCAGAGTACAGAAGAACTAATTTAGTCCAAGTGAGTTCACTACGACTTTTATCAGTCCAAGTTAAAGAAATATAACGACTTAATTTGCATATCAGTAAGAAAATTTAATAAAGATACGAATTATTTGAGTCCACTTTGGCTCTGACCCATTTATACATAAATAGTTACAAAAGACACTTCTGATGTCAATAAATGCCTCTCTTGGGGTTTGTATGACCCCCCTTAAGGAAAGTACGGTATTTCAATGTATTTTATCAATAGTAAACATTATTAAAAGGAAACAATATTTAGAATTTCTTTGATTTCAATTGCATAACAATAATAACAAACTATAAAAAAAATCTCAAAACAAACATTTATAAACTCATAATAAAAAGCAAAAATTCTTTTTGTAGTATAATCTCTTTGAGTAATGAATGGGGAATTTAGGTCTGAATATAATACGAATAATATACGGGAGTGAAACATGATAACTCACAAATGTGTGTTTATGAACACTTACACTTTCACAAACATTTTTCGTTTTTTTGGTTTAAACCAGTCAGTTAAAAAAAAATGGATTAAACAAAGGTTTAAACCAGCCAACCTTGTTCCTAAGTTCTCAAAGTTTACCAAAAAATGCGTAATATTTGTTCGATTAGCATTTACAGCTTCTGATCTGAAGGATCTAGGACGTTAGTTAAAGTACCACTTTAAAGCTTATGAAAACAGTTTTCTGATAGTGTTACATTTTTTTTCGAAAAAATTTAAATTTTGAGTTTAATTTTCTAAAAAGAAATGTTGATTTTTTAAACGTTATAAAACAATATTTGGACTGTTATAAATGTATCCCAATATTTTGATTTTGGAATCAGTATGAAATCATTTGTTACAAGAGTTTCCACTTCCAAACGTGGAGTTTAGAATCGCATAAATTGAAGTTCTTCATAAGAAAAATATATATGTTCTTGTTCTTGTAATATTAATAATGTTGTATATGTAATTATCACGTTGTCATATTACAAAAAAACAAACAATAACAGAAAAGTTGACAAAAAAAAGTTGTTTTCTTACCCCTCTGCCATGCATTTCTGAATAGTTAAAGAAATAGGCAATACCTTTGCAATGAACTTCTCAGTAAAATCTGGTACCAAGTTTCTTATCAACATACAAAATTTATATCAAGGATGAATTGGCTTCTTCAGGAATCTCGATATTTTGTGCGTGTGTAATGAATCCTATTTTGATATGACAAAGAGGATCATTACAACCAGTGTTAAAGAGCGTGTCAAGGACGCTAAGGAAGAAGAGCCTGCCACTCCTACTCTCTTGAAACATCTGTAGCATACAGGACATAACATAGAACGCATCACGGTTTTACACGTATGTTCCAACAATACAAAAACACATGTTTTTGAGTAGTTTTTCATCAGGATTAAACAGGGTTGCCACATGACCGGTTTTTTCATCGCCCTGGCCGGAAATTTTGTTGTTATTTTGATTAAAGCCGGTGACCGGTACAAACTTCTTACCAGCCCCTTTAAAAGTGACCTTTTTTTTTTCTAGATTTTATCTAGTTCGAAGTATAGATTTATAAAGAACTTTCATTCTGTAAATCCAAAACTGTCACCTTTTACCATCTATCAACGATTAATATTTTTGTTTATCTGTCTAGGTAATTTTAAAGGGATGACAGGAACCGTATCAGGAAAATTTGAAATTTACTTGAAAGAAACTTCATACATTTATTGAAAGTGAAAGAGGACTTCTTAAAGCAATTTCCTGTAGCTGAAGTATACGTTTAAAGAATAAATTTCATTTTCCAAATAGAAAATAGTCAAATATAGGACTATACTTTTGCTCATCTGTTTGGATAATTTTTAAGTGGCAGTTACTGGTAAATACAATAAAATGATCAATGCCGATTTCAGTTTCTCATTTATAGCACAATGTTTCTCATTTATAGCACAATGTAAGTATCTACCAGCACAATGTTTCTCATCTATAGCACAATGTAAGTGGCACAATAAATCCTTAGAAAAGGATTTATGTAGAATACAGGGTGATAATGGACTTTCGTTCATGATTCCTTCCGATTTCCTTCCCATGGATGGGTTCGAACAGAGATACTTCACACTTAGACCTACATCATAGGAATTTGAGGGGGTGCCCTTTCTTTTATTATTATTATTTTCTAGAGTTGGCAGCCCTAGGATTAAAGAACCTAAACTCAACTTAAATAAAGGTAATCTACATCACATATGGAAAAATATAATAAACATTTGAATTTCACCATAAAATAATTAACAATATTTATTTATATTTTAGAAAATTATTTATATTTGAGAAAATTAGTTTTGATTTCTTCGGAAAAAACATTTTAAAAAAAAATCTATCCTGATATATACAATTTGATAGCTATTTTCGTAAGCTTTAAAATGACAGCGTTCTACGTTCTTTAGGTCAGCCTCAATGTCACTTACGCAATTTATGGTAAATTTTGAGAACTTCTGTGTCAGTAATTTTGAAACCAGTTCACAGATCAACTTCAGCTTTCAGCCTCTTCCATACACTGATAATAACTGTGATATTGAGAGCACGTAGTTTTACCCTTTGTGTTTGCCGGAGGAAGATGTTATAATATTGTGAGTGATATTTTCATGAAGTTTGTATTGTTTTATTTGTTATGTACATGAGTAGTAATACTGAAATACTTATTTGAATACTGAAATAGTGATATTTTACTTGAATCTTTAGAACAATGAAAATGAAAGGATGAAAGATCACACGTACTCACTGTCCTGCATATTAGCACTAGAAAGTCTATTACGTCTCAACGTCTTTTCTATCTTCATAAGACACCCCCGGAATTCTAAGTAAACATTGGTACAATAGCGAATTAGTTGGAACTCCCACCGTAGTTTCTCAATCAGAAAGTTCTTCTTAAAGCAACCTGATAAATCCTGTTCACGGTCGCCATTTTGTTGTACACCCTCCTCTTCCTCACGTGGACGAGTTTCAATATAAAGTCAAGGCCAGTAACTAATTGATTGTTCTGTCCTGTTCTACTTTTGCGAAAACGAAATTCCTTTAAATTTAAGACTGTATCAAGATTGCAAGTCGAAACTACGATGGTGTGACCCTCGGAAAGAAGTGGATAATCGGATGTAGTCTATAAATCAGATGTATACTGTACAAATAGATAAGTTGTATAAATACAAATAAAAGAACATCTTAAATCTCCAAATGTAAATAGCAGCTTCATAGCCCATTTATCTGAAGTAAGTTGTAGATACATAGCAGTCTTAAAATATTCAATGAGACTTGGAAATTAATGCAATTAATGATGAATTTCAAATACATATCTTATCTCGAGTTGCAAACCACATTATCTCAGCTCTGCAATTATTGACACTTACTTGCACATTGGTCATTTGACGAAACTTCATAAATGCACGGTGAAATATCTACTTCCATTAATCGTCGCATTAGTAACTCAATATACCATTAATTAATAATACGTAGACTTCTCTGATAATCAATATCTTTAAAATATTTATAACAGATATCGGAGAACATACACATACATACACCTGTACTTTAACAGTCAAATACCAATATCACTTATTAATCATAATTGCAGGCTAAACGTTCTATATGCCCAATAAACTTAATGTAACTTATTACATTTACTTACATCCAATGTTAAAGAAAGAACATAGGACGATTACGCTATCTTCAGTTCTCATTTTGTGCAATAAGTATTATGAAAACTTACTTGGTTTAATGACATCAAAAGACAAATTCATCCCATATGTTTTGGTACGGCTAATGTCAGTTTTAGGATTCCGAGATAAATATGTTTTACAGATACATCATTTTCAAGAAAATTCTTAAGCCAAAATATTAAACAAGATTAGTCTCAGAATAATTTGACGTTAACCTTTTTAACGATGACGACACAATTTATATCACGCTATATTTTGTTTCAATCTTAATTACAAAACTTTCAAAGATTATTTAAATCTCCTAGAAAATCAATTTACACCATTCTAGATGGAGAATAAGAATATCATAGCGTATCACTAGAGACACTAACAACTAAGATTAAATATAAATTTCATTATTCATAAATACAAGATAATAAACAAACAATAAATGAACACAAACAGGCACAGATTAACATAAAGTCGACGTATAACAAATAAAAAAATAAATTTAATTCAGTCGACATTTTAAAATTTGAAACAAAAATGAAAATTAACAAAATAGTTCAATATACATTACTATGTAAGCGGATAGGTAGAACTGGTCCGTTACATGAAGATGTAGGGGAAGGTGAAGGTGTGAAATGAGGCAATATAAGGAAAATTGACAATATGGCATAATGTGTCAGTATTTCAAACCCAGTGTCTTAGTAACTAACCTAGCAAGTATATGATGCAATAGCGGAAAGAAAGGTGCCAACTGATTCTAGCAACACTCGATAGTCCCTCACAACGTATTGCTCCTTGAAACTCGGAGCTATGCTTTTTTAAAGGGGACAAGTTTGTAAAATCTACAGAAGAATTGATTTCAAAATAAGACTACATAAATAATCAAAATAAATCGGGCTCGCACTTCTCATACATATAATGTGACTAAAATACGAATCAGAAAGTACATTCCTTATCACTAGTACTCCATAAGGAAGACAGAATGAAGTGAAATGCTATGACGACAGTCTACAAAGTAACTATACAAATGTAGCAAAACTGTGCCACAAGCAAGGCATGTGTTTTCATGTCATATGAAATGTTTTCCCCACCATCCCCGTTTATGCGTACAGCCATCGTCGCTTGCGCGCCTGCTCCCTATAGACACATGCAGGTCCTCCTATTGCACTCGTGTCCTGACCTAGTTAGATGGCATTTGTAACTACTTTTTTAAAGTTTCTATTTATCTAGTATAAGTTGGTTTGTTTTTACAGTCAGTTCGTATTTTATGCACTGTAGTTTTTTTTTTTTTTTTTTTTTTTTTTTTTGCCAAGCTATATACTCCCTCACAGTGACAAAGTAAGGAAATAAGTTCGTAATTCCATTGAAAGATTATTTTCGTTATTTCCGAATATGGTAAGAGTTTGCAACACTAAACAGTTGAAATGTACTACTTTTGAGCTGTAATACAATATGGATGCATATGAAGTAAGTAAAGAATAAAGAGATCATAAAATTAAAAATATTCGATTCCATTACAACTTAAGTAGGGAAACGAAACAGGAGTAACTGTGAGTACCGTATGCCTATTCTACGGAGATGTCTGTCCCTGATTAAATTCACATAAACATGTTTTCAACGTTGTATTTATATTTACTTATTTTAATATACCTTACCTAGAATCACTCCTCTTTCATTTTTGTCGTTTATTCCGCACTGTTAATCACAAATATTTCTAATTTTCAATCTTTCTTTGCTCTTCGCTACATATGTTTCGTCCGTATTGTACAGTATTACTGAGCAAAATTATTACCTTCCAACTGTTGTGTTGCAAATTACACACTATTCAGAAATTATGGAAAGAAGAAATGTTTACGTTCTCATATTTCCAACCAGCAACACAGTATTATGTAAATAAACTTTTATCCCCCTATCAAATACGTGTCCCTGGAACATCAAAAATTACAAAACGCATACGAAAATGTACTAGGCTGACACAAAAGGGATATTTATATTCATGAAATATGCATTGCTCTTAACAGGAAAATCATCTTTACTGCTTTAGAAAGTATTTCTTAAGGGAGAAGTTTGACATTATTGGGTGTAAACTGACTTTTGAACAGTATAATTACAATGTGTGCAAATTTCATAAAAACTGCAGTGCATGAACAACGAAACAACTTTAAATACAAACCAACTTCTTTTAGGTAACCAATAAAAAGCACGTATGCTACCTAACCTAGTAAGGGCAGCTGAGCAGCGAGAGAAACTGGGCAGTAGCCAAAGTGTGGGTCCACTGAGAGCAGGCGCGTCAGCAACGGTGGGTGCATGGATAAACAAGGATAGTGAAAAAACAAGAATATGACTTATTTTTGCATATAGCATACAATCACGACTTGTGTGTGGCACACCACTGCAACACTTCAATGAACACTACGTGCACCTCTTTTACAAAGCACTTTACTTCATCATGTCGTTCTTATGGAATAGTATGTGGTAAAGGACACACTTTCCATCTCGCATTTCTATCTTTTTATACATGTAAGGGGCAAGATCCCGATATATCTTGATTACTCACACAATCCCATTGTGAAATCAAGTAGACCTAACATATTTCTTCCGTATATTTTACAAATTTATAGTTCCATAAAATGGGATAGTACCCAAAATTTTGCACCATTTTATCACATTTGGTTCACATGCAAACTCTCTTCTTATTAGTTTCCGCTTTACATTTCGTATTTAACTCTATTTCTGCAACACATATTAGTTAATAAAACAGTGGGTTTGAGATAGTCACATTATGTTCTATTCTCTGTTCACCTAATACTGTATTGCATCAATATGCGAACTCCTAGCCCAGAATTCAATTTTTCTCCCTAATTAATGACCCTACAATGGTGACACTTTTACCTTTTTTGTTACTCTTCAAGTTGACCCATTTCATCTGATTATCTTCATTTTACCGTAAATATTATATTTTGGGGTAGTTACCTGCGGCAGTTGACACGTAACATATATTAACGTAAGCTGTAAGTAATTAGGAAAATAACGTTTAAAAAATCTTTGTTCGTCCGACCACGGGGGAGCCATTAGCGGAAACTTAGCCTAAAGCGAAGTATAAAAAACAGCTACATTTTATTGGGGTGATCCTATAATTAGGCGAAATAAGGATAAAGTTCCAAAGTTGGTCGTCAGTCTCTAGCAAAATTTTGAAAATTTATTGGGAAGAAATGGATAATTAGCTCTTTTGCGAGTTGGATAATATGGAAGGAGATCACAAAGCACGAATGCTATCTAACCGAGTCAGGGCAGGGAGTAACTGGTAGGCCTACGCGGCAACGCATCGAGAGACCAGGCAGGTCAGCGATGGAGGTTATGCGCGTAATCAAGAGTAGCGTAAAGAAGTGGGTTTTTGGCAATGACACGAGTTTCAATATCGCCTGCCATGGTTTCATACTAGTAACATTCCACCTGTAAACACAAAATACAGCTCCTGTACACTAGGCTATACAGATATATACAACCGGTGGAAAATAGCACCTATTAAGAGTCATCTTTCATACACATTGCCTTATTTTCTCTCTCGTAAAGCACTTGTAATGATTTTACACTAGTAAACATAAAATACAGCTGTATTACTGTCGCCTGAATTTAATTCTGTTCCTTATAAACATGTCTTTTCATGCAAAGTGTTGAACTTTATCTGCAAATCTTCCAAAATGTCTGCGTCAAAACTACACTAGTACCCTTTTCGAGTGTGTGTGTTTGTTTATGATACAGCAACGAAGTGTCATCATGAAAAAACTCTAGAAACCGTATTCTTAAACTGTACGCCATATTATCTAAAGAACTGGTGGCAAATTGTCCGAAACCTCATCCAAGCACTACCTACGTCTCACTGCACTAGGTCAACTTTGTCGAGTTATTTACTACAATGTATTGATGTTACTTCTTACCTTAGAGTACGACTGATTTCATTATATGGGATGACCGAGTCAATTACGTCAAAGAGATGAAAACAAAAGAAGAAAATCGAAGACAGTAGAACAGTTGATAGCAATATGACAATAATGTTTTCAATGAGCTTCGTATTTGTAGCTAATAACAGCAACCCTTATTTTCACCCTCTCATGGTGTGAAATTTTGAAGATTTGATATGTTGGTTGTGCTCAATTAGTTGCTGCCAAATATTATTTTAATATACGCATATGTACACATTTATTACTTTATATCGCTAATGCAGTGAAACGGCCTCGTTTAAAAGTCTTTATCCTTACACATTGTTTTGACAGACGGTATTATGCGACCTCCTAGTGAAGTACGGTTTAAAGCGTTTAGTCAAGTATAGGGTAGAAACTTACCTGACAGCCTTTTTTATGATGAAAACCAACCACAACGACATGAAGAATAGGTCCTTCGTTATGTCCCATTTTAGCTTCTTCAGCCATTTAGATCATGTAAGAATAACATACTCCAAATCCATTTATTCTTCCATTAATTTTCTACAGACATACTATCGAATACCGACAGACACTCATCGAATGTCTTTCTTTCTTCGTTTCGACTTCGACTGTGACTTATGATTGAATATGAATGAATCGTGCTGTAAGAGTTCGTTCATGAATCGTATTACACGCGAAATAATGTTCTCCAAAAATGAAGTCACAGTAATAATGCATTGAAATACATAGAACTTCTATATTTCATTAAGTTTCTAACAAAAATGTTCTATGATAAAACCTACAAATAATCTTCGAAAAATTTACAAGCTTACTAATTTCGACCATTCCGTTTTGGACTGTGGCTAGAAGTCTGCGAGGATCCACATCAACATAGCTATTTATCAGAGCTGGATTAACCCATCTGGAGGCCTGGGGCTAGAAAAAATGTGTGGCTCTGCTGACTTCACCTAATACATTTCTGTGAAAGTACAGTAGGAAAGTTAAGGGAATATGTTTCATATTTTTGGCCATGTTTTATTTTATTATGATGATTGTATTTTCATTATTCTTTTTAGATAGCCAGTTGGGATTTTGATCATAGTAGAGACTCTTGTCCACCTGGATGCTCGGGGCTATATCTCCCCTAAATCCCTCCCTTAATGCGGCTCTGCTATTTACAGATATATTTTTGTTTTCTTTGTGGATTGTGGATGAAAAGAGAATGCGAGAAATGACAAACAATTCGTAACTAGTCTTCGAAATTTTATTTATTATTGACTTCTTTTTATTAAAGTATGAGTACCTCTTTCTGAAATGTAACTATCAGAGCTAAATGGAAATTTTCACAATTATGTTTATTTATTTGAATTCGAAAGAATAGCGTATAGAATAGTTAAATATATATTTATTTTCTTCATATATGGAATAATAACGAAGTAATTGAACTTTGAAAAGTCCTTTAAGCTTCGCCCACTGAAAATGATCCCGCTCCATATTCCTGTGGAATTAAAGTAAGTAAGTGGTTCTTAACAGTCTATCGGAGATCTAAGGGATTATCTGGATATGGAGCAAGTAGAGGGAGTTTGCCTTTTCTGTAATTTGAGGATTTCTTGTAAAACTGCACATACACTAATTTCTTTTCTACCACTTATATTAAAGAAAAGGTATTCTTGCCATAAAAATTTTAATTATAGCACCTATGACTGAATTCAATGAGTTTGACAAGCGTACACCATGATCTGATCTCCCAATTCCACAATTATAGAGACAAGTTTAAATTATGTACAGTCACCCACATAAGTACTGGAACCCTGACTATTATAATTCCATTACTTACGAGGGTCGGCTGAGAAGTTCTCGGCCCGACCCCCTTCTGAATGTACTACCCTGAACGTAATTGATGTCATGTGAAATGTTGACCTTTATATGTTCAAGTAGCAAATTTCACTATTCTACCATGAACGGCTTTTATTTTACAGGTAATTGAATGAACCATGGCGGAGCCAGATGTCAAATTCACCAAAGAGGAGTTGCGAGGTGTAATGTAGGTCTTCTTTCTGCAACAGAAGTCGCCCAAGGAAATCCATGGTTGCATGCTAGACACATTGGGTGGACAGTGCCCTTCATACTCCACTTTGAAGAAATGGTGTGCGAACTTCAAGTGTGGTCAATTTTCAACAGAAGATGGTGAAAGGTGTGGCAGGCCAGTGTCAGCGTCAACTCCGGAAAAAGTGGACCAGATTCATGACCTGATTTTCAGCAACAGACGGATTTCGCTTCAGGAGATAGCTGACAAAGTGCACATATCCAAAGAACGTGTTGGGTCAATAATCCATGATCAGTTGGACATGCGTAAGATTTTTGCAAAATTAATTCCGAAATCTTTGAACGCGGATCAGAAACGCGAACGTGTGAGATCATTGCAGGTGATTTTACGGCATTTTGCGAACTCCAAGGACGATTTTTTGAATTGGCTTGTTACCCAGGATGAAACGTGGTTGCATTACTTTGATCCGGAAACCAAACAGCAGCCATGCGAGTGTCGCCACTCAGTATCTCCAAAGCCCAAAAAATTCAAAGCACAAAAGTCCGCAGGGAAGGTGCTTGCCTCAATATTCTGGGATAAGAATGGTGTTTTGCTCTCGGACTACCTTCCAAAGGGCCAAACCATAACTGCAGAGTATTACTGCACTCTGCTGGCTAAGGTAAAGGACACTATTATTAAGGAGGCTATTATAAAGAATGGACACGAGCGAGTCTTCTTTGAAACTCGACACGACTCGAAACAGACATCTTTGAGCTCGACTCGAGAACTCGGCTCGAAAAATTTCCTCCAACTCGACTCGAATTTGGGTCGAGTTTCGAGTCGAGTAGAGCCGAAACGAGCCAAATCGAGCCATACCCTGTATGGAGTTTCAAATACTCTCTCTTCAAGTGTCCTATATAGACAATATAATTATTATCAATGATACTATTACTAATACTACTACTGATTATTATTATTATTATTATTATTATTATTATTATTATTATTATTATTATTATTATTATTATTATTATTATTATTGTTATTATTATTATTATTATTATCATTATTAATAATAATAATAATAATAATACCGACCTCGGTAGTCGTGAAGACTAGGAGGCGAGGACATCGTTCAGGAGGTTTCGGGTTGTTCCGGATTTATATTTCAGAGAAGCATCAGACCCGTTGGCAGACGGGGTCAAGGGGTGAAGCCTCCCTCAAGGTTAATTGACCTCCTGGAACTGTGACTGTTAGTGGAATCTGTGTTTGAGAATTTAATTAAAACCTGAATTTGCTATAGGAACTAATTTTGCTTTCAGGATTGCTATAAGTTATAAGGTGCCAGCCAAAAATGTTCAAAACTGATCATCTTGGGTTTAGGGTCGTCAATGACTCGAGCGACTCGGCTCACTATCTAGCGGGACCGAGAAGTGAGCAGAACCAACAGCTCATCCAGCCGAGTCGGCTCGATCCCTCAGAAGCTGATCTCAAGAGTTCGCTTTCAAAAGCTTTTAATGTCCTTTCTTATATTAACGTACACACCACTACAGGCAAAATAATTGTTTTATGATTTTAGTCTTTAAATCCTTAGATAGTGCCTTGACTTGTTAACATTTTCATTGGACAAAATATATACCAATGACAATTAATTCACATTTTCTTTACTCCTATTGAACTCTGCTGTTCTGTTGGATTTATCAGTAAAAGCGTTTAATCAGTACCAATTTGGGAAGCAACGACAAACTGAGGTTCTCTTAGGCTTCACAGAGTAAGCGTGAACATTCATAAATGATCATAAAGGTAATTGACTAGGATTTGGGTAATTTTGAATAATATGGGCACATTAAAAACAAAATGATAAAATATTTCATTGATATCAAAACATAATTTGACAGAAACATGAAATATCTTGTCTAGAGTCAATCAGTTGGTTAAGTTACTTTTAAAATGTAACGCGTTATTTTGTCATCAACTTTTCCTTATATACAGTATATGACGCAAATTACACAAGTTGATAGTTGTTACTGATATCATTCACACTCAAGTAATGCTGCCTCTTCGCTGCCAAATGGCGAATATACTTGCCTTCTATATGTGCAGTCCCGAGTCTATTTATTCTCGGCGATATTGCTTGCCTCAGTTTTAACAAGGAGTAGGACCAAATTTATTATTCTTTTAGTCGATTTTCTGTATGTATAGAAAACTTAAAGTTAGGGAGACGATTTAAGGTACCAGGGTTATACCCAAAGGAGCGGCAAGCACCCATCGCCCCACCCACCTGAACCAATGAAAACTACTAAACACTGGTTCTATCCGTTTAGTTTTCAAGATAGCTATACAAGAAATTTATCGAGTTAGAAATTTACACCTGACTGTACAAAAACTTAGTTCGTAATAGTCTTCTTTACAGTCAAAAAAAGGATTTCTTTAAACGAGAATCCAGATACAAGAAACCCACTGAGCCGGATATATAGTAATTTCCTAAAATCGATATCTGACCTCTAGCGAAAAAACTTCGATCCATTTGATCGTGCTGTATGATCTGTGCCGACTCTAATGGCGCAATTGGTTTAAATGGATCGGCTTACGGTTTGTTCAACACAGAGCTGAGATCAGAATGACCGCCCACATGTCACGCCTACCGAGCCGATGCTTCACCTCAAGCGAGCCGGCTCGAGCCGATGGCTCATTCCAATCCAGTTGATATCACTAGTCGGTTTGGGCTCAAAAATTCGACCGTGCAAGTTACAGCCTAGATGGTAAGAATTGCAGTCAGAGTGGCCCAAAAGTAGGTATATAGGTCAGCACCGATCAAGTATGAAATTTTAATTTATTAAGATAATGCTTTTATTTACTTCGGTCTGTTCAAAGCTTCAGATATAAGTGAAAAACATTAAGAACAAACAATGAAGAAACTAAGTTAATACCTGTGTGGAAAATAAGAAAATGATATAAAATGCCATGAGCCGATCAGTACTGGACTGTATACCTACTTTTGGGCCACCCTGTATTGTCATTGTGCTCACAACATTTGAGGCTGTCTCATTATAAAAATATGTTGTCTCGTTATCGAGACGAGACGAGATGCGAGCAGTGTTCCCTCTCATGAGCAACATTAAAAATATAACACATTACTGCTTACATTTCTCATGGCTTTCGCTTTCCAGTCTAATCATGCCATGATTTCAAAACGAGTTAAAACGAGCTAAACAAGCGAGCCATTTATCAAACTCGACTCGACTCGAAAATCGACCTCAAAAATAGTGACTCGACTCGAGAAAACTGCCTTTGACTCGACTCGTGCCCATCCCTAGCTATTAAAGAAAGGCCTCGGGGAAAGTTGACACGAAGTGTCTTGTACTTGCAGGACAATGCTCCCGTCCACAAGGCTGGAAGAGCAATGGATTTTCTGACGGACCTAGGGTTTCAGTGCGTTGACCACCCACCTTACTCGCCAGATCTTGCCCCTTCTGATTATTATCTGTTTCCAAAACTCAAAACAGCACTGAAAGGACAAAAATTTCACAGTGATGAAGAGGTGATAACAGCTGCGGAACAGTTTTTTGCAGACCTTGAGAAATCTTTTTTTTTGGGGGGGGGGGGGGTTGGAGAAGTTGCAACATCGAAGTGCCAAGTGTGTTGACCTTCGAGGGGACTATGTTGAATAGCCTCACACTTTCATGCTTGCAGCTCAAGTCCTTCTGGGTCGGGCCGAGAACTTATCAGCCCACCCTCGTATGTGTTTGATTGTACTATAATAGACATTGAATCTCCTCATTGTATGTAATATTCATTTATTTCAGATACAAACTGTAGAGATGCCGAATCAAATTTATTACGAATGATTTGTTAATACATTCATATTAACAAATCATATAATTAGCTTGGTACTTCCACGGCTAATTATATAGGGTTTCACTTTAAGATTTTGCTTCATAAAATATAATTTAAATCAAAAGACCACAATTACTACTTGTATAGATCAGTTTACACTGTGCGTAAAGTGTACAGCGTCAAATACACTATTTCGCTTTCACACCATTTGCTATAATGCTTTAATATTAAAATATATGAAAATGTTATATCGTAAATTCTTGTGAAATCATCCTAATTCTGAAATCAAACAAAACCCGAGTTGTTCTTAAACACCTATTACTACAGAAATTCGAAAAAATTAAATCGTTCACTTTATGTCTCACGTTTATGTCGTATAAACTAAAGGAAAAATGAAATGAAATGAAATATTTGAGTTTTACGTCCCACGGTTATGCCGGTTAGGCTAAAGGAGACGGCGATAATGAGTAATGAATGAAAAGGGTGGAATGAAGAGTGGGAGGAAACGGGAGAACCCCGAGAAAACCCACGCACGCGGTGTTTGTCCACCACAAAGTTCACTTGGCGGGAGCAGGGTTTGAACCCGAGACCCCTAGCACCAGAGGTGAACGCTCTACCACTGAGCCACCGCGGCCCTAATATAAACTAAAGGAAAAGATGTTGAAGAGAATGAAGTAAGTGGTAGAATGAAGGGAGTGGAAGGAAACAGGAGAATCCAAAAAAAAATGCACAATGTGTTTGTCCACAACAACGCTCAATTGGTGCAAAGTCGGATCGAACTAGGGACCCGATGCACCAGAAGTGAATGCTCTACCACTAAGCCAGGGTGATCTACAGAGATTCGAAATAAATATGGCTAAATGAAATAATAATTAACATGGATTTGAGGTTGTTTAAACAAATTCTTCTTGTTCACTTCCCTCTTCGTAAAAATGAAATTAAATTAGTTTAACGTCCTACGAATATGCCTTTTAGGTATATGGCGCAAATTATTGCTGACAGTAAATAATGATTAACTTAAAATATTTGTGTTCTCCCATAGAAAATCAAATTCGGGACCATACCAAGGTGTCTGTGGGCAAAGGCAGATGACGACAGCAGGTGCACTTATAACGTGCAGCTATACATTGTTTTTCGAGTCAATTGGCACGTTATTACTTTCCTTAATATCTCCAAATATTGAAAAGGAAAAAGGTATTTCAAAGATCATTTTATATCAATGTTGCACATTTATTTTTTAATTTAAATATTAAAAACGTAATTTAATAATAAAAAACCCTCCCCATTATTTCATTTGATTCTTAATTTATTTTAAAGCATTTTGATAAAGAATGATGCGTTGTTTAATCTTCGTTTGACGTGGATTATCCTTCTTCCTCGAAGACCTTTTTTCTTTATTATTGTAATTTCAACTGTATTCTGAACCAAGAAGCTCATGCTTTGCATGTAATCAGATTTGTTTTAGAAAAGAATAGCGGTGCTCTGCAATTTTTTGGATACAAACAACGACTATTTACGTAAGGCTGTTGGCAAAAGTTTCGGTTCGCAACATCCCCCCCCCCAAAAAAAAAATATGATAAGTAATTATCAAACTAAAACGAAGAAGTTGCGTTGCATTGACGTAAAACATCATGGAATGGGGCCCACGGTTTTACTAACTTACTAGAAATAAGTACGAGAGGACCTTAAGGAAATAGTATTTTTTTGTTATTAATTTAGTGATTTGTGTCTGGACGAATTTCACTGCGTTTTATTTATGGTAATTACATTTAAAATGGAAGAGATTGTATCTAATGATTAGCTTGAACTTGATTGAAATTACGCAGGAATCACGAAACTAAAAGAATACATTGACAAAATTATTTAAAATAAATGTTGTTAAACATATTTTCATCATCCAATGATGCTGATAGAGATATTGCGGATATGCCGAGTGCGGATATAAATAAAAGTGTACACACCTTGAACTGTAATAGAAAATGTATTAATCAACCTACAAGGTCAAAATTTCTAGGAAAAAATAAAGTTTTGTTTCCTGCACAAGTAGCAGCAAAATGGCCGTTCTAGCTGCGCAACCTGAGAGAGTAATTATGGCAGTCGGACGTTTGAGCATTGAAGAGTCGGAATAGATTATTACCTAAGTGTTACTGGGTGTTTGAGAACGTTGCTGCGGTTCAGAGAAAGCGGATACGTCAGTATGGGACTGATCCACGTTCAAGGATAACAATTACACGCCTGCGAGATAAATTGGAACATTATGTGATGTGCATAAAGGCCGATCTCACATGGCCGCAAGAGCATAATCCGTGGTTGCACTGCTGAAACTGTTTCAGTGTTCAGAGCAAAAATTTTGAAGGCAATGGTCACGTGAGAGCGGTGTAACTATAGAAGAAAGGTAAGTTGCGTGTGTACATTCCAAGGCTGGTGCCACATCCAAGTAACAATGACCCGGCTCCGAGTTTATCTGGGTAAATGTGTGTTTCGTAGGAACTCATTGGGCCTTTCCGTTTTGACAGTATAGCTGGAGAAAAGTATCTAAAAATGCTTGTTTATTCCATTTACCCTACCATTTGTGCGATCTACAGTAATTATAGATTTTACTACCAACAAGATAGCGCCTCGTCGCACTATCATATGAATGTGCGAGCAACTTGGGTCAAGTGTACCAGGTTAGTGCAGGACGTAGGGAGCCAACTAGGTTTTCTGCACACTCTTCAAACCTTACCGCTCGATGATTTTTCTTACGGGTCACAGTAAAAGATGAGGTGTATTCGTAAACCATGCAATATGGACACAGTTTGGGATGAGATTCAAACAGTGTGCACAGAGCTCCCATTTGACAATTTTGTGCGAGGCACGAAAGCAGTCGTGACTGTACTGGAAGTGGCGCGTACGCAACAAGATCGCGGACAGTCACTGTTTTATTTTACACTTTGCTAGTTAAGCTAATTTGTCTTATTAGTTGCATGAGATTACTATGTTGTATCTTAAAATGCACTACAACCCACCACCGAAACATGAAATTTACTCTGGCCCGACGCATTCGGAGTTCCGATCCGGTCTGTCCTGGGGATGTGTCCAGCCCACTTTCACTCCAGCGCTTTCTTCTGGGCATGCGGAATACCAGCAATCCTGGAGGAGACCTCCGGTCCGAAAGGAACGACCCACACACACGTTCACACATTCAATCTAATTCATTTATATATCTGTTAATTTCTTATTGGTTTCTGTTTGCTATATTTCTTTCTTTATGTTGTTTTTTGCTACGTTCGGAAAATTCAGCCGTAATTCTATTCAGCACTTTAAAGTCGTTTTCTTCGGTGATAATATCTTCTTTTTCCTTTTCTTATATTGTTCCTCTCGTTCATTCGGTTTTTTTGCAGGGGAAACACATTACAAAGTGTTCTGGGGTTCCAAACTCACCACAACCACAGTCTTCTTCTTTTAAGCCAAACCTTTGAAAATATTGACCATAAAGCCCATGTCCCATGAGGAAGTGGACAAGACCTGCAGATGGTTCAAAATGGTTCCATTTTAGTTTTTCACTTATGTTTGGGATTAGTTTATGTTCTTCTGACCTTTTCTGAGTTATTCCAAGCTTGTTGCCATTTTTTTTATATTACCTGTTCTATGTCTTGTATGTTATGTATTTCATTGCCATTTAAGTCCTGTACCCTACTTTTGTTTCCTTTTTAAATCCAGTACATTGCCGCCCATTGGATTATTAAGAAATGCATTGATTTTAATCCCAACAATACAGCTAGTGCATTGTAGGGTGTAGTGCCAAATGCCACGCTTAGTCTGAACATTGTATTTCTTTGAGGTCTTTATACTTTCTGATTTAGCGTATTGTTTTCTAACAACCTGTGAGCCCAAACGCTGGCAGCATAGTTCATAGTTGCCCCTAAAATTGAGTCGTGATGTATTTTTATTATTTTGCTAGGAAGCTTATATTTATTATTTGCTATATTTATTAGTTTTTTGGTAATGTTCTATCCTTTATCACTAATATAATTTGTCATGTCCAAAATTTAGTTTATCGTTCACCTGAGTGCCAAGATATTTGAATTCGCTAACTCTTTTTATTTTTCTTCTCCAATTTTGATGATTTGGTCCCTTGCCAATTTTGTTCTGAAAATCATATATTTGTTTTTTCTTGAATAATTTTAGCTTACTTTCTAACCAATCTGGCAATATTCGTATTATTTCTTTTCAATTTTCTTCTATTTTCCTTCTTGTGTTTGCTGATATTACTGCCAGGTCATCTGCAAAGGCTATTACTCGATCTACGTAATTGCTTTTATTTAATGCTTCCAAGCATGGGTGGAATTCAATGTCCCACATCAATGGACCTAAAATAAATCCCTGTGGGTATCCTTTTTGTGTATTAATGCTTATATCTCCATTCTCTTCTTTTATTATTCTTTTGCTGTCTTCAAAATAATCTTTTATTGTGTTTACTAGATATTCTGTTTTTTTTTTTTTTTTTTTTTTTTTTTTTTTTAGCTCTTTCAGTCTTCGTACCAGCGAGGAGATCCACAGATAGTCGAAAGCCCCTTTTATGTCTACAAACAAGGTCAATACGTACTTTTTGCCCTCCTGCGATCCAACATTTTCTACACAAAAGCATTTAGATCGTTCCCAGTTGATTTCCTCCTTCTGAAGCTGTATTACAAGTTATCTCCTTCAATATTTCTATATTTGTGTGATCTGAAAGCTATCGTTTAAAAAAAAATGGAAATATTTCGGAGGAGGTATATCGGTTTGTAGGAGCTCACATCTATTGGGTCTCTATCTTCACTTTTCATTAATATTATTAATTTTGATTTCTTCGAAGGGAGCGGAAATGTCCCCTTCCTTAGTAGAGTATTACATAATTTAGCTAGATAGGGTATCCATATTTTTCTTTTTATAAATTTCAATTTTACTCCGTTTAATCCAGGGGCTCTTCCTGATTTCAATTTCCTTATTATTTGTTCAATTTCCTCATTTGTTACTAGGTCTATTTGGTATTCGTGTTTTTTTTTTTTTTTTTTTAATAATTTGGTTGTAGTCTTCCCTTAATTTTCGTTGTTGATCTGTTTCTTCATTTACGTCATCCCTTGGAAAGAATTTATTTGACAGTTTAAGCATAGTTTCTTCTCTGATTTTTGTATCGTGGGTTTTCTCGGGGTTCTCCCGTTTCCTCCCACTTTCTTCATTCCACCATTTCACTCATCTCTCATCTTCACCGTCTCCTTTAGCCTCACCGGCATAACTGTGGGACGTAAAACTCAAAGATTTCATTTCATTTCTGATTTTTGTATATGAATTATTATTATACTTTAGTGTAGTTAGCGTTATGTTGTTAATCTTCTGCATGATTAGTTTGTAGGGAAGCCCCCACTGATCCAGTTCTATATTATTTTTAAGAAATTGTTAGCAACTCTTCTTTTGGGAAGCTAATAATTCCTCTATATAATTTTGTATCGCTAGCCTATGGTTTTCTAGTCTTCATTCTTTAAGCATAGCAATTATTGTAGATTGGTAGCTTTTTCTTTTTGGTTTTGCTATCTTTTTTAGTTTTTCTAGTTTTGGGGACCAAAAGTCGTTACATTTTTTCCTTGTCGTGGTTTCCGAAATTGATTCCTTATAGATTTTTTTATTTTCTATCTCTGTTACTAGTTTATCTAGATCGATGTCATCAATTTGTGGTAAACACAGGCTTTTCTCGAAAAGTTCCCAATCTATTTTTCGTATGGTATAATTTTCACCTTTTGTTCCAAGGGTAGTATCTTATGTTAAATGTTATTACTTCATGGTCCCTTTTTGTTACATTGTCTTGGACTGTCCAATTTACTATTTGTTTTTCTAATTCAGTAGTGCTTATAGTTACATCAATGAAGGACTTCCCTCTCAGCCCTACGAATGTTGGTCTATTACCTTTATTTATAACCTTTAGACCATTTTGTAGAATAACATCTAGGATTTCGCCTTTGTCATCTGATGTCGGTGAGCCCTTGTCGATTTTATTATTATTATTATTATTATTATTATTATTATTATTATTATTATTATTATTATTATTATTATTATTATTATTTGCTATTTCCCTTAGTTCCTCGTATAGATTTGTATTTCCCAATTTTTCTTCTAAAATGGAAATTTGTCGTAATGAGTTCATCTCCGTGCTTTTTACCACGAAATCTAGTTTCTTTAATTCTTCTTTCCGTCTTTTATTTTCCTTTTCCAATCCGTTCCCTTTGTCTTCTGATTTCCCCAGCTGTGATGTTTTTCCTTTTAGTTCGCTCCCCATGCTATCAAGCCGCCACGGAGGTTCCGTATGGAGTTGAGTTGATTTTAGTTTAGCGTCCCTTTCAGCAGCGAGGCTATATGAGACGTGGACCTACTGATTAACGTGGAATCCGAACCACATGAAGGTTCCGTATGGAATATAACGAAAAGTAATGCCCGTATATAAGTGCCATATTATTTATGTAGTTAGAAGATGAACAAATATATTTTGTATAAATATAGACTAATTATTGAAATTGAATGATATGTAAAAACAAATGTAATATCTAAATTATTAATCTAATTTACATATGTTTAGAGAAGAAATATTAAATAAATGAACTAATTAAATCTCAAACTGTGTTGTCACGTTGAGTGTTATAAAATAGTGGACTTGGGGGAAAAATATATATAACGAAATTACCGTTATATAAAATGGTGCAGGGATCCGGGATTGTTTACATTATTGATTCGAAGTTTAATAGAATTACATACATTCATATTTTTAAGGGATAACAGTTCCAAATAACTTACATTACGAATTACCATCTACTACGAAATAAAACGGCCAATCCAGGAGTTCCAGTTGTGACAATCCAGGCCCGCAACTACAGGGGACCAAGGGGGCCTGACTCTCCCTACACTTTTCATGGACCCTCCAGACCTCACTACAAAATGCTATTGTTAATTAAAAAAATCACAATTTAGATATTTGTAAGAGAATTTTTAATGATTTGCCCCTACCTTATTCATGCCCCCCAAACTTCTGTGTCTGGTTGCGGGCCCGTGCAATCTGACACTACAAAGCTAAATATTTTAAAAATCAAGGGCTCTTAGGCTAGTTTTTGTTGGTATTACAATGACAAAATATTTGTATTCTATTATCTTCAAAATATCGGTTTTCATCTCAGATTTAATCTCTTATAACTCAATAATAATTTGCGTTCCGGGTGTAACGCACACTTGCAGTCAAACCATGATTACCATTCTTCAATCGCAAAAATCTGTAAATATTCACACTTTACAAATCAATCAAACACTTTAGAGCAATAAGGAGATTTCAAGCTTTCATACGATGCATTTATATTCGAGAAAGCATGCTTACGTTTTCCTCTTAAAAAATTAGAAAAAGGTTCCGGGTATGACCTCTGAGAAGACCTTAAAAGTTAACTCTGTTTCCTACTTACCTACGAGTTTGAGCAAACGGTTTAAAAGGAGGTTATACATAGCCTTCTTTTAACACCGAATTTGAAATACACATAAGACTTTAAAACTACCTAGTTTAGAAAACAACTCTTCAATAAACTGAAGCTACTTTTCAGTGATTTTGACTTTCATATTATTTAAAAAACACATTTTAAATATTGACTAATTAAGCACCTTAAATTTCACTAATTTATCAGCTTATTCATAAAAAGATGAATAAATATTAAACTTGTATTTAACTTAAATATTATTATTAAAAACTACCTAGTAAAGAAAAAAACTCTTCAATAAACTGAAGCTACTTTTCAGTGAATTTGACTTTTATATCATTAAAAACACATTTTAAATATTAACTAATTAAGTACCTTAAATTTAACTAATTTATCATCTTATTCCTAGAAAAATTATTAAATAATAAACTTGTATTAAACTTAAATATTATTGTTAAAAATTACTTAATATAGAAAACAACTCTTCAATAAACTGAAGCTACTTTTCAGTGAATTTGACTTTTATATTATTAAAAAACACATGTAAAATATTAACTAATTAAGCACCTTAATTTTAACTAGTTTATCAACTTAATCCTAGAAAAATGATTAAATATTAAACTTATATTAAACTTAAATATTATTGTTAAAAATTACTTAATATAGAAAACAACCCTTCAATAAACTGAAGCTACTTTTCAGTGAATTTGACTTTTATATTATTAAAAAACTCATGTAAAATATTAACTAATTAAGCACCTTAATTTTAACTAGTTTATCAACTTAATCCTAGAAAAATGATTAAATATTAAACTTATATATTAAACTTAAATATTATTGTTAGAAACTACCTAGTATAGAAAACAGCTCTTCAATAAACTGAAGCTACTTTTCAGTGAGTTTGACTTTTATATTATTAAAAACATATTTTAAATATTAACTAATTAACCACCTTAAATTTCACTAATTTATCAGCTTATTTTTAGAAAAACGATTAAACTTGTAATAAACTTAAATATTATTATTAAAAACTACCTACTAAAGGAAACATCTCTTCAATAAACTGAAGCTACTTTTCAGTGAATTTGACTTCTATATTATTAAAAACATTTTAAATAGTAACTAATTAAGCACCTTAAATTTAACTAGTTTATGCACTTATTCGTAGAAAAATGACTAAATATTGAACTTGTCGTACAGTGTAATCTTAAATAATTATTGTGTCACAATGTACACTAGTATCACAAAAATTGCAGTTTCTGTGTGTTTTGTAACAGTATTTTACATAGGAACTTCCGTAAAAGTATACACCACTCTGTATGCCTTGCATTTTAATTTGCGGAGGAGAAATTATTTTTCTAATTTCATTTAAAGAAATCACCCACTCTTTATTACCAGCTGTGTATTCCGAATGCGACCCTCCAAAAGGTTCATGAAATATCACTTTCATCATTTTCGTTTCAGACACGCCCAACTGGCAAGTGCAAACATATTTTTTCTTTGTGTTAGGTTTGTCACTACACAATTCCACCATCATGAATTTCCCTGTCTGCAAATCCTCTTCACTTATTTCAGTACCTTAAGGAACAGGATTCTACTTCATCACTTGACTCGTTAGAATCTGAGTAGACATCTGCGAGGTCAAAAGACGACACATTCCTGATGGAAGAACGAGAAAAAAACAAGGGTTTTTGGTGGAGAACTGATAATTCCTCCTACAGTAAGGGAGGTTTTGTCATTGGTATAGAACACTTAGAGCGACTTCAAACCTTCGATTGGGTGCAAATTCTTCCAGTCTTCGTTGAGTATCGGCTTGCATGCCTGAATTTCTTCCTTCGCAACCAGAATGCAGCAAACATCTCTGATTAGTTCATTGGCATATGCAATAAAATAATTTGCGTCATCAACATTGTACTTTTTTGAACAAACAGCATTTCAAACTGATCTTTTAACAGTCCCACCAATTGCGTCAACTGATCCTTTGCCGTGGGACGCAGCGAAGGATCAAGTTGCTGTGATGTACAAATTTTAAGAACAGCTACTCTCAGTAAGCCTACCGTACAGAACTGAACCCGGCGTCTAACCTATTTCACGCTATTTTTTATTATTAAGTATTCTGTCTTTCGGCAGATCCTAGGACTACTGAGAATTTTTTCTGAATTTTAGATTTGGGCCTGGAAATGTTTCTTCTACGTTTCTCGATCTTCACCTTCCTCTTTTAACTCCCAATATTTTGTTCTATTTCTCAAATCATCGAACAGCTGTGTTCTTCCTATTTCTCGCATTCCTTCTATCTTTCCTTCTATGGCGGTGTGAAGAAGACAATTTCTTCGCAAGATATGTCCAATCCAATTTGCCTTCCTACGAAGGACGCTGGATAAAAGTGTCCTTTCCTCTCCTATCCGTTTTAAAACATCTTGGTGTATTACTCTCTCTCTCTGTCTCTCTGTCCATTTTATCTTCTCCATTTTCCTCCATCGCCACATTTCGAAGCTCTGCAAATATTTCTTTTCTAACTTCCGTGATGTCCAAGTCCCTGAACTATACAGTCCAATGCTCCATATGTAGCACTTGACCAACTTCTTAAGTCCAATATTGAACCTGATAATTAAGAGTGATCTTTTCTTGTTGAATGCTTCTTTAGCTATGGCAATTCTTGACCTGATCTTTTTGTTGCAGTGTCTCGTCAAAATACTTCCCAGATACTTGAAATTATCGCTCTTCAAGTTCTCTCTGTACTACTTTGATCCATAAGAGTGTGTTTCCACGGAATGTTCTCATGACTTTCGACTTTTCCATGTTGATTTCCATTCGATATCAGTGGCGGCCGGTGGATTGTGGTTTCGGGTGTTGCAGTACGAACGATCGGAGATATGAGATATAAAGTGGACTCATTGACTAATCAGCATAAATTTAGATGCAAATGCTATGTGACATGTTAAATTAAATAAAATTGTTTTTTTTAAAATAAAAAATGCAGAACATTTAATCCGATTAATCACCTTATTTAATTAGTAAGTTCATTCTTCTCTCTTCGATTGGAACAAATCTGCATAATATATGCTGATTGAACTCTAGTATTCTTATTGTCAGGTCTGTTTCAATGGATATCATAACCAATGGTGATAACCTTTCTTGGGACATTCAGTCAATTCTTTTTGATGCGAAAAAAAACTTTTCTTCTTTTGCTGACGCCATAGGTACAGTTAATATTAATTTCAAAAGCTTTGTAGATTCATTAAATAATTTTTCTAGATTATTGCGAACAATTCATTCTAGCAAACTCAGTCCCTGACAGTGATCCGAATTCCTCTTCAGTGTAGACTGAAGAGAGTTCGTAGCAGAGATTAGTGTTATAAAAATACCTACATTGAACACGCTTTATTCATAATCTATCTAGGAAAATTTAAAATAAATTGTGGAAATGTATTTAGTGCATACAACATTACTGCCATAAAATGTCCTTTAAATTTAAACCGTTCTTTTTTTTTCGAACACTATCCTGAATTGCACTTTGCTTGTTTTGTCTAAGCCTTAATTTCAAGTTTTTCCTCAGTTAAAAGCTGGGCAC
This sequence comes from Thermobia domestica, assembly GCF_964235325.1. Lineage (NCBI taxonomy): Eukaryota > Metazoa > Arthropoda > Insecta > Zygentoma > Lepismatidae > Thermobia > Thermobia domestica. The sequence goes on along the minus strand of NC_137468.1, from coordinate 24,806,617 downwards.
TTTTTTTGTAAGTTATTTACAGAAATCATGATATGTAATTCATTCAGAATTTGTAGGTTATGTACAGAATTAAAGCTCACACAATAAAATTAAATCTAATAACTAATAACCAAAACTGCTGATACAAAAGAGGTACTGGTATATGAATTTTGAATATTACATATTCATACATAGGGCTGCCAACTGGCCGGCTTTTCATTGGCCTGCTCGGAAAAACTGCTGTTGTTTTGATTAAAGCCGGTGACGGGTACAAACTTCTCACCAGCCTTTTTATGACCGTTTTTTTTCAAATTTTTATCTAGTTCGAAGTATAGATATTGAAAAGTAGCTGTCATTCTGTAACCCCGTAACTGTTATCTTTCACCATGTATCAACGATTAATATATTTTGTTCACCTGTTTAGATAATTTTAGAGAGATGAGATTTCAGGGACTGTATCAGGGAAATTTTGAAATTTACTTTCAAGGGATTTTATACATTTATTAAGAGTGGTGTGACGTGTAGTCACATTAAAAAGTGGAAATTAAAAAAAAAGTTTGTGAATCTTATTGCAAATGGTAATGTTTTGCTTATTCAATAAGAGATGGCAGCAGTAGTAGTCTCACTGCTTGGTGTGCTTGACCACGCCTTCTCTTCCCCGCGGCTTTCGAGTGCCGTTCCTGTTGTTTGTTCATAAGGGAAAGTAACATCGGATAAGAGCAGATGGGTCTTCTGTTACGTGTTTTTCGTTACACGAAGTGTGATTTTGGCTTCCGTCATGGTGTGTGTGTGAGTGTTAAGTTAAAACGGAAAGAAGAAAAATGGAGTGCATAAATTTGTAACACGTAACTAAAAATCTAAATTAGCTTGAAACTGAATACGTTGAAATTACTTCTTTTTAACAAAAAATTCTTTAAATGGCTTTCTTCATTTAGGTTAAACAAAGGGATTAAATTGACAAGACCGATTTAAAAGGATGATTTTTGTCCTAGAATGAAACTTGTTTAGTGAAATTAATTCAATTTAAATATTCGAGATTTAAAAATCAGGTGCTTAAATTTGTCGTTATAAACTATTAGGAAAAATTGATAAGGATAATAGAAAGATAAAGACGTAGGTAATGTTATTCGACTCACGTTGAAGAACGAGTATTTTCTTGTTAAACTTTGTTGTTTTCATTCTCTTTTTGCAATTTTGTGCGTAAAAATTTTTCAAAGCTGTTTAAGATTTTTAAAAAGTGAATTATTATTCCTTAAAACTAATACGTCTTTTGATTAAAACCAGATTAAATATAGAACTAAAAACTTCAAAAAAACGGTAAAAATGGTAAAGAAGGGAGTAATTGATTGTAGTTAAAAACGGTTAGAAAATACAAGAAGTAATTTCTTCAAATACAGGGGGAAATTAAAATTAGGTTTTGTTGTTTGGGTTAGAAATTATAAACTGGCTGTGAAACATAAAATTTACTTAAAATCGAGATGCAAATTAAATCCGGTTCATTTGACTTAATTAAAATGAGTCGTGCACAATAGTTCCTTAAAATTAATTAATTGCTTTGAAACTTCTGATTTAAAAGATATACATAAATAATTGTGTGAAAGAGTTGTATGTGAGTTGAGTCAAATTTGGCAATCCATTTCTTCTATAACACGGAAGTAAGTACGTAACTGCTGAGTTTTGGTAAGTATTGATTTTTATAAAATTTTAGTAGATATTAGTTTGGATGTACACTGCACTGAATGTTGAATGAGAGAGATTATAAATTAAACGATAAAGTATCTTAAAAATTAAAAACTGAGTGAATGAATTCCGAACTAAAGATTGTTAAAGTTGATATTTTTGGAATTTCAAGCACGATAACAGTGGAACTTTACCATTTGCAATTTGATATATTACTACATTAAGTTTTTTGTTTCTGAAAGATAATTCACCTTACAAGAAGTTTTCTCTCCTCCTGCAAAATAATAACTTTGATAAATTATAATAAATTGTTTGAAATTTAAAGGCTCTTTTGATTATTGCAAGAAATTACTCTTTTTATTAGATAAGGTTAAATTGTGCAGTGCACATAAGTGAATGTGATGTGTGGAAGCTATTGGATATTTTCTTGTGTTTTTCTTTTCCAGGATGAATTGCACTTTTTGCGTTTAGGTCTTGAAATATGCCTTGCATATAAGACAGTTGGCAATATTAAACCTTTGTGCTCTTTAGTTGCGAGGAAAAATAAGTTCAGTTATTTAACAAAACGCGTTTGCGCATTATATTAAACAGAACCGGTGAATTCCTCATGTATGCGACAATTAATAGGTGTTACTTTCCCTTATGAACGCCAACGGAATTTGAATGAATAATATACAGGGTGTCATAGCAGTAGATATCTATTTTGCAAGTTTGAGTAATTTAAAGTAAAGTAAATATTAGTTTTGATTAGAACTACAATTTTCAAGGGTATAGTGCTCAAGTTAAATACATTTATAAGAAATTGATCAGCAAATAAGAATTGTTGAATAGGTCGGAGTATTGTTTGGATATTTAGAAGTTGGAATAATCATTAAATTGATTGTATCGTTTGGTAATTGCGATTAGCATTAAGTTTTGAGGTTCTATTAAATTTGCGGCTTTGAATGTTGTTTAGATTAACCATCTATGCAGTATATGCTATTGCCTTGCTCAGAGAATATAGAAAAAAATTGGTTAAATGACTGTTGGAATAGAACTTCGTTTATATCCCATTGAAGTACAAGAAATTTGGTCTGTAACTTTATTCCTGCCCTTAGATTTAGTAACTGGGTTTCCGTAAAAAAAAAACAAATTGAGTAAGGCTGGTTAAATGGTCTCTCATGCGTGACGTCTACATGTTGGAGTCTGGTGTGGAGCAGCAGCAATATTATATTTTGTGTTAATAATAAAATAATAAAATTGATTATAAATTGTTTGGTAATCTTGATTGTTAGACATTATTTATAGTTAATTTTGATATTTATGAACTGTGTGATTGTATGTGTGAGAGAGTAGTTAGAAGTAGATTAGTACTATTATATTCTGGTTGCATATTTATAAATTTTTGCATTGTAATCCCTTTCCTGATTCCTTTAAAAAAAATTAAATGGCTGAGTATTCGTCTTTTTCGCGCAGCAATATGAGTTTAGAACCTGAAACCTTCTATACTCTTGATAGGACGGGGGAAGTCGAACCTTTAATTACTTCAGATAGTGCGTCTAGTTCTTCTAGAATGCCTTTTAGCTCAGCTAGATTAAATGAGACGGCTTATTTATATAATACTATTCCTAGTTATGATTCTGATTCTGATTCGAATGAGTTACAGCAAAGTTACTTAACTGTTAGAAATAATTCGGAAGTAGCTAATGCTGTTTCGAGGTGTAGTGGCGGTCTCGGGGTGTCAAGTCATGTGCCTTACTCTGATCCTAATAGAGTTAGTTTAATGAGTGCTTATAGGCATAAAGGATCAAGTCAACTCAATACAAATAGGAATTTAACTAGTAATCATGAATTACGGAGGGTGAAATCCGAAATTTTAATGTCTCCAATGAAAGGTAATCCTTTTGTGAAGTATGATCAAGGAAATGCCTGTAACTTAAAAATTCCTTTTAGATCGTCCGGTATAGGTACTAACTTGTCCCTTTCTAGTGCTCTTAAGGATCATGAAACAGTAGTTAAAGAAGTTGATTTTAAAATCCCAACTATAGGAAGGTTCCAAAATGGTGGACAAAGTTTAGCAACTAATAGTAGCCAGGTTCAAACAACATTAAATCAAAATTTGTCGAAAGTAAGATGTGATTCTAAATATGGCCAGGCTGAAACTAAAATAAATCAGCCCTTTAAGTCAAACGTAGGTTATGCTTCAAATATTCAGAACCCTGTTCAGAATTTCGAGGTAACTGGTGGATTTGGTGTACCGAATAAATTAATAGATAAATTTATTTTTGACAAAATTACCCAGAATTTAAACGAAAGGATTGGTCATTTAAAAAACATTGATGGCTCAGATAGTGTCCTTGTGTTTGAGCTTCTGGTAACTTTAAACGAGTTGATAGAAAATTATGAATTTCCCTTGAGATTAATATTATTTGCAATTACAACTAAAACTAGAGGTCTTCTGTTGGAAGAAATTAGGTCATGTATTCGCCTTCAGTTGGGATGGAATGATGTTAGAAATAAAATCTTTTACAGATTTGTGTCTATGAATGCTAGGTCAAAGCTTATTTCGGAAAGAGTATACAGGTGTATGAGATTAAATGAAGATGTTATGGTATTTATTAATAGTATCTCTCATTCAGCTAAAGTTTTGGGAGTTGGTTCAACTGAGTTTGATATCGTTTCTATAATCTTACATGGTATACATCCTAGTTATCGATTTAAATGTTTTGGTAATAATTGGCCTAGGACATTACATGAATTAGAACAACGAGTTGAAACATATAATCTGTATAAACGTTCTAAATTAGAATTTTTGAAATTTAATTCTAAATCAAGAAATGAGAAACAGATTTTTTCTGGAAATAAAGGTAGTAATATGTTGACCATGTCAACTCAAGGTGGTTCCGGGTTCGAGTTTCGACCTGATGTTAGGAAGTCAAGTTCAAATCAGGGAAATTATCTTAGAAATTCTTCGATGAATGGAAATTATGCTGGAAATAAAGGGAATAAGATTAATGGCGATAGAAATTTTCAAAAATTTGGTAACTTTTGTCCTTCGAAACAACAGTTTAGGAATGATGGTAAAAAATTAAATTTGGATAATGGAAATTCAAAACAAGGTTATAATTATAATAGTTATAAAACCTCTGACTCAGATTTCAATAAACGGTCAAATAGAAGAGTGGTGCCTGCCAATATTCAAGGAAAATCCGCATCATTTGTTTTTGGCAAAGTGAATGGTCTTCGTGTAGCCCTTTGTGTAGATTCAGGATCATCATTAAATTTGTCCAGTAAAGAGTTTTTGGACAAGAATCTTAGTAATAGGGGAGTTGTAAGTCAGCAATGTGAACCAGTTAAAGTGGACTTGGCAAATGGGAAACAACTTATTAGTAACCACGTGATTACTCTTCAAGTCGAAATAGCAGGGATGAGAAATACTGTGTCATTCATTGTGGTGGATAGTTTACCATGTGACATTCTATTAGGGGTGCCATATTTAACTGTGGTCAATGCCATAATTGATTTGTGCGATGAAAAATTAATTTACAAAGATACTGGGAGATCCGCTAGTTTGTGTTGAATAGATGATCCAGAGGTTCGAGAGACTGTAACATCGAAAGATAAGGTGGTGCATCCGTCAAACTTGGTGTGCGTATATCTGCGTGGAAGATCTTGTCCTTCTGGTTTAAATACTCAAATTAAGAGTATTTTACCGGAGAAGCTTTGTGGGACTACCTCTCCTGTATTTGAAATTTTGAATAGACCTGAGAATTCATTTAAATTGGGAGTTGGTGATAGTAGTGAGGAGGTACATTATCATGGTGCAACATCGTCTGGATCAAAGGGTTTGGTAGATAGAATTGAAAATAAACGTAGTGTGTCTTCTCAAACTGTGAATGATTCATCGATGGCATATGTTACGTCGAGTGGTGGAAATAATCATCTGAGTGAGTGGACAGATAGTTTTGAGGAGGAGTTTGAACTTCGTTTTAATAGACTTACTGGACAGTTACGTGGAGAATTACCAACATCGTCGGAAACTCCTATTGAATTAAAGCAAGAGTCTTTAAAGAAAGAAGACGAGTATTCGGATGAGACCGATTGGATTGAAGCTGATGTTAGAGATTTTATAAATGAAATAAAATCTGAATATGCTGATATTATTAGTAAAAGAATTGGGTGTCTTAAAGGTTATAAATGTAAATTATATTTGAGGGAAAACAAATTTATAAAAGAGAATCCTTTTCCAGTACCTCGTGATAAGCGTGAAAATTTTGTTAAGGTTATTAAAGAGTTGGTTGAACAGGGTGTTCTAAAAGAAGTAGACCATTCAAATTATGGCAGTACTTGCTTTATTGTTAAGAATAGAGATGGATCTTTTCGTTTAGTTGCTAATTACATAAAACTTAATAATATCTTGGCAGATTACTTATATCCTATTCCTAACATGGAGGAATGTTTAGGAAATGTTACAGGGTGTAAATTCTTTAGTAAAATAGATTTATCTAAGGCATATTTTCAAATTGAGGTAGATGAGGACAGCAGAGACCTCACTACAATAGTTACTCCTTTTGGATCTTATCAATATTGCAAATTACCCGCTGGAATAAAAATTGGCTCGAGTGTTTTGGCCAAATGTATGAGAGATGTTCTGGGGGATTTAGAGGATAAGGGCGTTTACTCTTACTTTGATGACGTCTTGCTTGCCCACGAAACAAAGGAATAACATATGAAAATGATAAGGTTAGTTCTTGATCGTTTGCGAAAAGTTGGTCTTACTATCTCTCCAACTAAATCTTTTTTCTTTAAAAAGAAATTAATGTATTTAGGGTTTATTGTTGATGGAAATGAAATTCAAATGGATCAGAGTAGGATTGATGCAATAAAAAAATTACCACCTCCTAAAACTAGAAAAGGAGTTCAAAAAAATGTGGGTTAATGCAATTTTATGCTCGATTTATATCTGGTTTTCAAGATATTATTGCTCCTATTTCAGAACTTAGATCTGTAAAGAAACCTTTTGTTTGGGGTAAGTTACAGCAAGATGCCTTTGATGAATTAAAAAGATTGTTTTCAGAAAATGTTGTCCTAAAAAGTCCAGATTTAAATAAAAGGTTTGTTATTCATATAGATTCTTCAACTCGTGGAATTGGAGGGGTAATTTCACAATATACTGAAAATAATGAATTAAAACCTGTTGGGTTTTTCTCTAAAAGGCTTTCGGAAGCTGACCGACATAGGTCGATTTATGAACTAGAATTTATAAGTCTAGTTAAAACTATTCTACGTTTCAAACATTATCTTTTTCGAGAATTTGATATTTATACTGATAATAGGGCGTTATCTTGGATAACTAATAATCCTAAGAGACTCCTAAAATACGGCTCAATGGTTGAACAATTGTCTCAATTCTCCTTTAAGATTCATCATATTGGAACCAAGGAGAACCTTGTAGCTGACGTCCTTTCAAGGGTGTATGACCCTTATAATTTTGAAATGCAAAAGGAGATAGTTGGACTGCATCTTCTGAATAAATATATCTCTTGTATAAATATTTGGAATTTGCCATACCTTAAGGAACCACTTCAAAACTATCAACGTAAGGATCCGCAATTACAGCATATAATAGAAAGTTTTGAAGAAGGTAATCCTGTTGAAGGTTATGATTTCCATAATGGTTTTTTGTTAAAAAAAACACGAGCTGCAAGAGTACCTATGAAGATTGTTGTTCCTTCTGCATTAAAGTCATATATTTTAGAATATTTTCACCAAGAAAAATTAACGGGGGGACATTCTGGGATGCAGAGAACGTTAAGGAAGATCCTAAAAAGGTTTACTTGGGACTAGGTAGTAGATGATGTAAAAAACTATGTTAGATCTTGTGAGATTTGTCAAAAATCTAAACCTTCTAATGTAGCAAAAATGGGACGCTTAGGTTCAGTAGTTGAAACAAGGGTAAATGCTAATTGGATGATAGATCTTATAAGGCCCCTACCTAAGTCTAATGGGTTTTCATTTATACTAATTGTAGTTGATAATTGTTCGCGTTTTGTTATGCTTGAAAAGTTAAGAAAATTAAATTCAAAATTAATCTGTGATCGCCTTTATTCTTTGTTCATTAAGTATGGATTTATTGAAACTATTTCAACGGATAACGCTTCTGTCTTTACATCGGAACTATTTGAAAGATTCTGCTTCCGTTTGGGGATGAAACACATTAAATTGAGTCCGTATCACCCGGAGGCGAATATTGCTGAACGTTATGTGAAAACTTTGAAAGTGAGTATGAAATCATATTTCGCTGAATGTCAAGACAAATGGAGTTATTTTTTGGAAGAATTACAGTTCAGTATGAATTTGTGCGAACATGAAGGAATGAAGGCTGTTAGTTCAGAAATATTTTTAGGTCGTTCTCTCCTTAGTCCATTAGAAGCTAGATGGAAAATATCAGATTCAAACATTGATGGGGGAAATCAGAAAGAGGTTTAGATGAAAGCTATGGAGAACATGAGAAAGAGTTGGGAGAAACGTAGAATATTATTTGAGAAAAATAGAAAGGAAATAAATCTTGAAATTGGAGATCTAGTTTTGATTAAAAATCATGCAAAATCTTCCTTAAAGGATAAATTTGCCAAGAGTCTTTCTTATGTATGGGTGGGCCCATTTAAGATAATTCGTTTTCTTACAACTAACACTTTGTTAGTTGAAGATGTTTCTGATGTAAACATAAAAAGAAGGGTCCATGTATCTGACGTAAAAAAGTTCTTTCCTAGAAGAAATCAGAATTGAGTTGTGCACAGATTTGTAAAATTACTATTAAATTTGGGTTTCTTGTGCTAGGTTAGCAACCAGTTAATTATTGACTGATACAAATTATGTAAAGGGTAAGGAATAAAGAATAAAAGGTTAAGTTTGATTCTTATAGTATTGGTAGTAAAAATGTTTATAATTCTCATATCCGACCTATCCAATAAAGTTAAGTTTATGTGTATAATAATGTATATATGTTTTGTAAATATTTTTATTACATTGTTTCTTAATATTTTCACAGAGGCTGGTCCTTGATGAGGTGTGTGTGTCCTAGTCATGTATTCATTTCCTGTTTGTTTTTCATGTGCCTGTTAATTTGGAGCTGATGCAGAATTGCATGCGCCTGATTTTATTGGTTGTCCTGTGGAATGTTTTGTTAAACTTGGTACCAAGGATGAAGATTCAAGGATTTGAGAATGAAGTCGACTTCAAAAATTATCAAAATTAGTTTGAAAATTGAATCTTTAAGAATTAAACTAGAAAAAAAATAAGACAGAGACTTTCAGATATTAAAAGTTATATATATATATATATATATATATATATATATATATATATATATATATATATATATATATTTGAAATGTTTATCTTGAAGTTGTTATTGTTATAAAAATTTTTCTTGTTACATATATAAAAATTTTTATTGGGCAGGAGAGAGGTTGTGACGTGTAGTCACATTAAAAAGTGGAAATTAAAAAAAAGTTTGTGAATCTTATTGCAAGTGGTAATGTTTTGCCTATTCAATAAGAGATGGCAGCAGTAGTAGTCTCACTGCTTGGTGTGCTTGACCACGCCTTCTCTTCCCCGCGGCTTTCGAGTGCCGTTCCTGTTGTTTGTTCATAAGGGAAAGTAACATCGGATAAGAGCAGATGGGTCTTCTGTTACGTGTTTTTCGTTACACGAAGTGTGATTTTGGCTTCCGTCATGGTGTGTGTGTGAGTGTTAAGTTAAAACGGAAAGAAGAAAAATGGAGTGCATAAATTTGTAACACGTAACTAAAAATCTAAATTAGCTTGAAACTGAATACGTTGAAATTACTTCTTTTTAACAAAAAATTCTTTAAATGGCTTTCTTCATTTAGGTTAAACAAAGGGATTAAATTGACAAGACCGATTTAAAAGGATGATTTTTGTCCTAGAATGAAACTTGTTTAGTGAAATTAATTCAATTTAAATATTCGAGATTTAAAAATCAGGTGCTTAAATTTGTCGTTATAAACTATTAGGAAAAATTGATAAGGATAATAGAAAGATAAAGACGTAGGTAATGTTATTCGACTCACGTTGAAGAACGAGTATTTTCTTGTTAAACTTTGTTGTTTTCATTCTCTTTTTGCAATTTTGTGCGTAAAAATTTTTCAAAGCTGTTTAAGATTTTTAAAAAGTGAATTATTATTCCTTAAAACTAATACGTCTTTTGATTAAAACCAGATTAAATATAGAACTAAAAACTTCAAAAAAACGGTAAAAATGGTAAAGAAGGGAGTAATTGATTGTAGTTAAAAACGGTTAGAAAATACAAGAAGTAATTTCTTCAAATACAGGGGGAAATTAAAATTAGGTTTTGTTGTTTGGGTTAGAAATTATAAACTGGTTGTGAAACATAAAATTTACTTAAAATCCAGATGCAAATTAAATCCGGTTCATTTGACTTAATTAAAATGAGTCGTGCACAATAGTTCCTTAAAATTAATTAATTGCTTTGAAACTTCTGATTTAAAAGATATACATAAATAATTGTGTGAAAGAGTTGTATGTGAGTTGAGTCAAATTTGGCAATCCATTTCTTCTATAACACGGAAGTAAGTACGTAACTGCTGAGTTTTGGTAAGTATTGATTTTTATAAAATTTTAGTAGATATTAGTTTGGATGTACACTGCACTGAATGTTGAATGAGAGAGATTATAAATTAAACGATAAAGTATCTTAAAAATTAAAAACTGAGTGAATGAATTCCGAACTAAAGATTGTTAAAGTTGATATTTTTGGAATTTCAAGCACGATAACAGTGGAACTTTACCATTTGCAATTTGATATATTACTACATTAAGTTTTTTGTTTCTGAAAGATAATTCACCTTACAAGAAGTTTTCTCTCCTCCTGCAAAATAATAACTTTGATAAATTATAATAAATTGTTTGAAATTTAAAGGCTCTTTTGATTATTGCAAGAAATTACTCTTTTTATTAGATAAGGTTAAATTGTGCAGTGCACATAAGTGAATGTGATGTGTGGAAGCTATTGGATATTTTCTTGTGTTTTTCTTTTCCAGGATGAATTGCACTTTTTGCGTTTAGGTCTTGAAATATGCCTTGCATATAAGACAGTTGGCAATATTAAACCTTTGTGCTCTTTAGTTGCGAGGAAAAAATAAGTTCAGTTATTTAACAAAACGCGTTTGCGCATTATATTAAACAGAACCGGTGAATTCCTCATGTATGCGACAGTGGGAAACGACTTCTTAAAGCAATTTCCTATAGTTGAAGTGAAGGCTATATGTTTAAAGAGTGAGTTTCATTTTTCAAATCCAAAATTGTCACGTAAAGTTTATTATACTTTTGTTCATCTATTTTGATAATTTTAAAGAAATGGTAGTTACTGATAAATACAATAAATAATTAATCAATGCCGATTGATCAATTTCAGTTTCTCATTTATAGCACAGTGTATCTATTAAGCTTATTAGTGTATGCTCTAAGGATATACAGAATATATGTGTTAGTGCACTTTTGTTCACGATCGTACATTTCCTTTCCATGGATAGTTCCAGAGATACTTCACGCTTAGACATATATCATAGGGAATTTTAAGGAAGTGCTAGTTTTTTTATGTTTTTATTTTACAGAGTTGGCAGCCCTATTCATGTGCGTAAAAGAAAAAATACATTCCAAATCATCCGTCTTAGTTGTTACGCAATGCACGATGAACACAATATACTTCCACATGAGGCGAAACAATGTTTATCTATGTTATACGTTCTGGAAAGCAACCCTGAAACCCGCCAGATGTAGGAACAGCATGTTAGCTGGGAGGGATCCGAAGTATTTGAGGGAGGTCCAATACGTCTACGTAATATCGAACCTGTCTTATACTGTACCCGAAAAGATAAGTAATTCTTAATTACTGTCACCTATATTTTTAGAAAAAAAATGATAGAACGATTATTTTTATAAGAAAAGAAAGAGTACATGATGAGACGTAAAATAAAATATTTAGCCTACGTCAATCATTTCCCTGTTAAACAAGTATAGTTCGTTAGGAAAGTCTACAAATGTTAGTGAAGTTTCGAAATTTTTGGGAGGTCCGAACCCGGTGGACCCCCCCTCGTGGTTACGCCTCTGAGCATTGCTAACTAGCCCCAAATTCAATGTGGCGTTCCCCACCATACACTTTTATCAAGAATATAAAATATACTTATTTTATAAAAGAAATATGTATATACTAAAATACTATCCAAAGAGGGGGGGGATTCTACATATTGACTTATTAATATTTGGTTCACAAATTACTGTAGAAGAAACCTTCATTATCTATATAAGATAAGAATTAACTTATAAATGCGGGTCTACTTTCATTTGTTTTCTGCTCTACTACATATTTTCTTTCTTATTTTGTAATTCTGCTATCACTTTTTTAAATTGTCATTATATTGATTTGCTTCAGTATAAGTTCCGTAATTTAAAAATATGAATGCATAAAAACAAATTCCATTTGTTAATTACAAGTGAAATAAAATTCAGAAATCTTATTTAGCACGAAAAATCTTCTCATTCACTGGAAACCGTGCTGTGTTGCAGAAGCACTGCAACGACCAGAGCCTTTAACTTCAGAGATAGGGGAAAGGAGACTTAACATTTGCTCCAATTGTCGCGCTGAAGGAATCTGGTCGTTGTATGCTCGCTGCAACACAATATAAATTAGAGACTCTGTGACGGATTATTTTTCGCTTTTTAAAACGGATTAACGAAACTGACAGAGAATTAAAAAAATATGTTATTTAAAGTTTATATGGGAATATTAGAAGGTATTTTTTTGTTCTTTACTACTATTGCTAATAATATTTTTTTTCTTGAAATACTTCGGTCGTTGCGCAACGCTGCAACACTAACATTAGCCGCCACTGTTCGATATAGTTTTCCAGTGTCAACTATTTTGTCAATCATCTCCTGTAGTTATCCTTCGGTTCTAGCTATAATAACCGTATCATCTGCATACCATACCTGATCTTGTTAATGATCTGCCTCCAATCTTAAAATCTCCAATTCCCATTAATGCTTGATTCATTAAACATTCACTGTAGACGCTAATAATTGGGGTGACAAACTACATCCTTGTCTGACTCCTCTTCCGATCCCCACACTATTGGTTTCTCTTTCATTCAAGCTCAACTTCACTCGTTGTCCTAGGAACAGGTTTTGAATGATTCGTTGCCGATTTCTTTAAGTATTTTCAGAAGTATCGTCCAATTGACCCGGTCGAAAGCTTTTCACCAGTCGATGAAGCACAAACACAGCTCTCCCTTTACATCAAGAACTCTTTGTGATATAATTCTCATGAATCCAATAGTATCTCTGGTGCCCTATTGCTCTGAAACCTATCCATTATTTAATTCCAAAGGAGACCTGAAATCTTCACTCATCCTTAGCAAATCCATATGAAACACTTATAACGAGTACCCTCAAAAAATCGCGGTTCGGTTTACTTCGAATGTTTATATCGTTCAGACTTCAAATTATTTTCCAATCTTATGAATTAACAGAAAGAACAAAGAACAAAGATGTCATACCCGGAACTTAATATATTGGTCACACCCGGAACCCTTATTTTACAATTAACAGTATCGTCAGAGAAAAATAAATATCGACGTAGGTTTGAAACGTTATAAAACTCATTCTCACGTATTTTGCTGTTAAAGTAGTTACTTGTTTTCAAGTAAACAAAACTTTTAGCAAAATTTGATTTCGGGTGTGACACGGACAGGCAGATCACTTTAAAGGGCGTAAATTTTACAATAACTTTTCTCAATATTCTAAAGTTTAAGGTGAGGCAACCATTAACACAACTGCTTGCCACCATACTGTTTTGAAGGGAAACAAATAAATATCTATTCCACCCAGCGTTCCCGAATCAACCTTATTTTTCTTTGATAGCACTGACTTTCCACATGATATAAACATGATGAGATCTTGGGGAAATCATTCAAAGTTTTAAATTTTTAGGTTGGTTCATCAAATTAGAGACACAAAGCTTTTGTAATTCTCTTCTTAAATATTATTGGGACTAATTTGAACTTTTAGCGTAACAGGATTACTTTATTCTGGATTGGTCGAAAAAAGAATATATATCAGTATGTATGTCGCAGATCGAGTATCATCAAATGAAAGTGAAGAATCACAAATACCGGTAAGACCTAATGCCCAGCATGTACTCACACGGAAAGTTATTTTCGAAACTTCTTCCAATCTTTACAAGATAACTTGCGTTTTCAGCTAAGTAGTTTGAAAAATAAAATGAATGGTAACTTAAGTTCACAACTTAATAGTAAATTTGGAAGATTAGAGGCGTACATAGACGAGAGAATTAGCCAATCAAATAATCAATTGGAAGAACGAGTATTTTGTAAATTACAAACCACACAACAGATATTTCAGCAAGATTTGGGTAATTTGAGGAAAACTATTAACGAAATTCAGCAGCAAGTTGAATATAATCGTAGCCATAGTCACGATTTGCGAAATGGAGTAGAAAGTGTCACGAATCAGAAACATACGGAAACAACACATGTGTCAGCCACCAATATCCAGGTCGAAGGTGATGTGCTCCTTCATGGAAATAATGATCAACGGGAAGTAGTAGGAGCGCCTGATCTTTCCAGGAACCTAGCCTTCAGGTCACAAATCCAGGAAGAGCGAGCAAAAGTAACGGATACGCCCCGGTGAAGGAAGCAAACTGGGAGCGAAGATCCAACTAGTAGCGACGTGACCGTGGATCGATGCGAATAATTAATCACAGAAAGTATAATCACAAAGTTCATCACAATAGTTCTAATAAGAAGAATAGTAATTTACGCTTAAAATTAAGTGATATTAAGTCATTTATTAAATTTAGTGGAGGAGTAGATGATATCCCAGCGAGCTCATTTTTAGATAAATTTGAGGCTGAATGTGATGTAATAGAACAAGTAAGGATAAATATTTTAAGGTTATCCCACATATTCTTACGCCACCTAGTTCCATTTGGTTCGATTTCGTAAAGATACACTACGTTCATGCGGAGATTTCAAGTTAAAATTTTTGTGTACTTTCGCAAATGATTGTGTGTTAGCGAATAAAGATGCTGAGAGAAGAAATCGGAAATACGATCCCAAGATTGACAAAAGTATCACTGATTTTGTTGTGTTTGTATATAATAATTTAAAGCTAATTAATCAGCATCAACCTGATTCAAGAATTATCACATCTATCCGCGTGTTGTTGCCATTTAGATTACAGCAAATGTTGACTAATCAATGCATGAGTTTAAGTCACTTCTTATTAATAGTGCAGACATGAAAGCATGTTGATGTGCAATAATAACTTTTCCAGGAATTAGCATACGAATAACACGGTGAAAGGGTAATCCAATTTTACAGTACGTAACATTAAAGTCGTTAGTTTGGATAACTCTTCAAATAATTCTGGGTGCGGAGGTAATGTTGGATCAATGCGGAATTGTGGTAATATTAAAAATAATAGACCGAATAGGCATAGTTCACGTGTGTATTACAATCAGAATCGTACGTTGAACGTCCCAAGATTAACTGAAACGACTAATAATCAAGCAGGGCATAATACAAATGTAAGATCTACACGGGAATGTGGAACACAATATGTATTTATTGATTGTTCTAAAAATACGTCTTTAAACTAGTAAATGCTGGGTGGAACGGGTTTAATTCCACGTCAGCAGAAATCAGACATGTTGTAAATTCCTTGAGGTGTAGCCAAGATTCAGGAAGAAAGAATATAATAGATAATTATAATAATGAAACTATTCCTAAAGTTTTAGAAAATATTCACTCAAATCAACATATACCAGTGTGTAATTGTTCTTGGAATTTTGATGATATTGTTGAAGATGATATCACAAATAACGGCTTGGTATTTTTGAAATCATATAGTACTGCCCGAATACAAATTATGGTAGATGATACATATACACAAGCATTAATTGATACTGGAGCTTTTGTTTCATTGTTGTTATATTCATTTTGGCTAGAATTAACAAGGGATATTTCTAATCATACCCTACAAAAGGTCGATAACGGGTAAACATAAAAAAGAGTCAAAGGTAAAACACAAGTAATTATCACGTTGCAAAGTTAAGATATTAATATTCCTACATTACTAATTTCTGGATTAAAGGAGAATTTATTATTGTCTAGACTTTCTTACACAATTAAAGGCAATTTTAAATGTCCAAAATAAGACATTTTCAGTTTATACGATAACAGATAAGGTTATTTTGGGCTTAATTCCAGGAACAGAGAATCTTATAGGTTCAGTACAGCTTATTGATGATGGTAATATTATAGATACAGGTTTTTCTGTAGAAGGTAATCCAGAAAACAATAACTCTGGATTTACAGGAAATAATATGATAAATAATGATGCAAGTATAAACCTAACAGACAATCAAGATTTTTCATTTTATGAAACTGTTGTTAAAATTGTAAAATCTTCATATATGAAATATCCAAATTTTATTCCCGAATTTAAAGGTATCCTTATCAAGCATCAAAAGGTATTTTCTAACCAACCGGGATGTTGTGAGGATTTCTCAAACTCTATTCGAGACTGAACATCCGATTTATTACGAGACCCTATCTTATATCTTACAAATATAACGAAGAAGTTCGAAGGCAAATACACACAAACAGGTAAATGTTTTGGTCTATGTAATGTCGATGAATTAAAGAAATGGAAGCCATCAAATACCAAAACTAAATCACTAAAACTTGTTAAAAAGGTTATCACGGAAGACACACTAAATAAGGTAGAATTGGATTTAGATTAAACCATTATTTATATTAATAGCCAACAGTAGTAATGTTCTTTTGTTCATGTTCACATGCTTTGTTATGTCTTAAACTATTTTATTTATCATGGTTCATATGTAATTTTAAATTTGTCTGTATATTGATATACGAGGTTTTCAAACCACGATCCAGGCTTCTTTGTAAAAATTGTAATTTCGGAATATTTGAAATACATTTTATACAATTCCCATTCTTTCGGGAGCCATCTATATAACGATAAGTAGTGCCCGTTGGCTACAAGTGCCCATATATAAGCACCGTGTAATTTATGTGGTTAGAAGATAGATAAATATATTTTGTATAGAGTTAATTACTGAAATTGAATATGTAAAAACAAATGTAGTATCTAAATTATTAATCTAATTTACATGTGTTTAGAGGTAGAATATTAAATAAATTAACTAATTAAATCTCAAACTGTGTTGTCATATTGAGTGTTATAAAATAGTGGACTTGGGAGAATAATATATAACGAAATTACCGTTATAGGAACGGGCCCAGGGACGTGCCAATCGACTAGAAAAACGATGTATTGCACAATAACATTGTATTGTACATAAAATACGCCACTAACTTTAAGCAGCTTTTTTCAAATTCAATCAGAAAATTACTCAAAAGATTTACAAACTTTGGATGAGCAATTTGCGTCTCTGTAATTATGACTTTATCTGATGGAGAAGTTGAATCTTCATTTGTATTTTGCAATGAAGACCAGTTTTTGAAATTTCTAATTTGATGTTCAAATATCTTACGTAATCCTACTTCCTAATGTATCTGGCATCAGGTCCGCAACCAGAGGTAGCTAGGGGTGGCTAGCCCCCTAAACTTTTCATGGCCCCTCCAGACCTCAATATTTGTAAGAGAATTTTTAATGACTTGCTCCCCCTAACATATTTTTGGCTCTTCCAAACCTCTGTGGCTGGTTTCGGGCCTATTTGGCATTAGCCTGAAATATATTTGACAGAATATGAGTTATTAAATTCAAATCAAATGCACTTTCAAGCGCTTTATCCATATGAGAAACATGCCCTTGGGCCTGTTCCATACGTGACAAATTAATTATGGGGATAATATTGATAAATCTCAAACCCATAGGAATAAATAATATTTGCGGGGCCCTTAATAGTATACAATTTTTTACTGAAATGAGCCCACAACTCGTTTGTTTTATTTACCTTTGTGTGCTGTTTTGTTTATGTAAAGTAAGAATCTGTTTGATGCTTCATTTATAATTTCATGTTCGTATCGTATATGGAGTAAGAAAATTTTGTCTTAAAAGTGGACCCCCTACGAACGGCAGAGAGCTTCCCTGGGGGCAGGCAGCTGCCCCTTCTGCTACCCACAAGTTACGGCCCTGGTCTTCGATGTGCGGCACTTGCTGGTCATCACACGCTGTGTGTGGGTATTTTTGGAAGTCAATATACCCGAACCATACGCAAAAGACAGGGTCCTCTTTACGAGAGACGAGTTTCAAGCTACTCGCGTCGATGTGGTGGACCCAGGACTTTGTGCCGCACATTTCTGTATAATACGATTCACAGTGGCACTATCTACACGAAAATTACGCACTTGACATTTCTGCGACGCGGTGAACTTTGTGTCGGAAAGAACCACAATGAACTCCTCCCAGAATCTGTTGTTTCGGCGGCATCAGTTTATGCTCTACCATGCTGTTCTACTGCGCGACTAACGAGGTATTGTTGCTTATCTCGTTGAATCTCACGGCGATGGGTTGCGCATGCGCGGCACAGTTGCATATTGACTTTGGCTCAATATAAATGAATCAACTTCTGTATTCTGAATTGAGCAGACATTTAGAATAATCATACTTTTGGGACTGCGGAAGGCGTTGTCTGGGGAGAAGGAGCACAGAAAATGAAAGTTTATTTATTATTATTATTATTATTATTATTATTATTATTATTATTATTATTATTATTATTATTATTATTATTTTAGTAAGAACGAGAGGTTTTCCTTTTCTCCACAGTAACTAAATTGGTGAGCATACTATAGTGGTATGTAAAGATTCCAATAAATATAGCAGCTTCAGTATGATATGACTAACACAACATGATCTGTGTTGGTTGATTTAGAGTTGAGCGTCCGGTTCACCACCGATTATGAGACGTGGACATAAAGCATAACATGGGATCCGAACCACGTGAGTTCTCATCAGCAATCGAACCTGGGTCTCGCGCGCGCCAATGGGATATATGTTAACCTTATAGCTACGAGAGAATTCATAGAGTGATGTATATACGTATAAACATAACCTTAAAAGGCTACAGGTTACCTCCTAATGGCCTTGGACTCCTAAATATATATGACACGGAAAAAAGAATTTCACATTTTTTGCCAATAAAAATGTTCGCCATCCTTTACCCGGACAACTAAGTTGAAAACACAAATAATATACGTATGTATATGCATCTTGCTGAATTGCCTCCATGGTGAACCTCGGGACACACGCTTCCACAAGGGGATCAGCGACAATGTGATGTGGAACCAGTGTTGGGTAAGTTACTTGTAAAAATGTAACGCGTTACAAGTTACTTTACTTTCCCTTAAAATATAACGCGTTACTTGCTCCAAAAAAGGTAACTGTTACCCTACTTTGAAAGTAACGCGTTACTTTTAGGTTCGAAACTTTAAATGTTAAAAAAAAATTCTTATTATTTCAATTTCAAGAACTACTACAAATTCTTACTTGACAGCTATATAATATATTTTCATATAATGTAACACTGACTAAAATGCTATACTGTGTTACTCGTAAGGATAGGTACGAGCGAGATTTCTTTGAAACTCAACTCGACTCGAAATAGACATCTTTGAGCTCGACTCGAGAATTCGGCTCGAAAAGTTTCCTCCAACTCGACTCGAATTCAGGTCGAGTTTCGAATCGAATCGAGCCAAATCCTATGTGTAGTTTCATTACTCTCTTCAAGTACCCTATAGACAATATAATTATTATCAATGATCTACTACTATTACAACTTATTGTTGTTATTGTTATTAATTATAACAAACTATATACAGGGTGGGCCATTTTAATTAATCCACGGAAATATCTGAAAAATGATAAAACGTAGAAGAAATTTTTGAAGTACACGTTATATATTGCTAAGGGGGAAAACCAATTCCGCCAAAAGTACTCCTCCCTGCCCCCCTAAATGGGGGTAACGGGGGTAACTTTGTAATGCCAAATGGGAACATGGGTCGAGTAATACCTCGTTCGAAAGGTCTTGGGAAACTAAGTAACGCTGTACCAAAAGATGTTTCATATTGTGCACCAGTTTCAAAATGGCCGCCATGATATGGTTCGGAAACTCCAGTACCCGTAGTATGAAAACCATGGAAGGTAAATGAATGGAACAAAATTGAAATACGTAAATATCATAGGGCATATCGAACGATGTAATCCCTGTGATCCCAGTGGCCTCCCTGAAGGGGTCTTGTGGGCTAACTTCAAAATTTCAATGTCCGACCGGACAACGGTTCGGACGTACGCTTGACCTACCCAATGCTGTTTGGAAGGCAGACTTCATGCATAGAAAATTGGTGCACTAAGTTAACGCGGATGGCCACAGTTACATTTTGATTAACTATTAGCATTCATGCCATATTGTGAGCTTGAGGGACGAAACGGTGTGTACGTATATCACCGAAATGCTTTCTGAATAACCAGCACGCAGTGCATAAAAGTTTCTCTTTTTTTAGTCACTACAGCGTCATCCTTACAAACAAATGTTTCAACCACACCATACCTATTTGTAAGGTTAGCCTTGATTTACGAATTAAAGTAGAGTTCTCGTTTGAACTTTCACTTTACTTTCCACCACACTCACATACAGAGCGCAGGGAGAGATTATTTTGCAGGACTTGGATTTCTCTCTATACATTATGGCAATTTTACTCTAATATTTTTATCTCTGTTGTATTATTCTCGAGCCTTGGAACGCCTCCGTGGTTTTCCTATTTAATTTTCGTTATTTTCGTTTATGTCTAACCGCATTCATACTATGGGCACTAGACGTTTTCTTAGATACAGTCACCATGTCTTTGCGATCATTTTGAAAACGGTGTCTCATGTCGAAAATTTTCTTACAGAAGCTGTTTGATATTAATTTGTCTATGTAACGTGATGTTACTCGCTTCAAGCTGCTATTTGAAATTTTCAAGTTGGCCCCGGATACATTTCAGTTGGCCCTTGGAGTCACCCCGACAACACCTCTCGATGTGCCTTACGTCAGTTAGCTACTCCGGTTTTTCTTTTGTTGATTTATCTCCAATCGCTTTCATACTACGGGTACTAAACCTTTTCTCTGACACGGATACTATGTTTCGGCGGCCTTTTGAGAACACTGCCATTTCACATCAATCGTTTTCTCCTGCAATGTTAGATTTTGCAAGATTTATCGAACGAGGTACCACTCGACTCAGGTTACTATTTGAAATTTTGAAGTTAGCCCCCAAGACCCCTTTAGGGAGGCCACTGGGATCACAGGGACCACACCGTTCGATATGCCCTATGATATTTACGTATTTCAATTTTGTTCCATTCATTTACCATCCATGGTTTTCACACTACGGGTACTGAAGTTTCCAAACCATATTATGGCGGCCATTTTGAAACCGGTGCACAATATGGAACATCTTTTGGTACAGCGTTACTTAGTTTTCCAAGACCTTTCGAACGAGGTATTACTCGACCCATGTTCCCATTTGACATTTCAAAGTTACCCCCCGTTACCCCCATTTAGGGGGGACGGGGAGGGGTACTTTTGGCGGAATTGGGTTTCCCCCTTAGCAATATATAACGTGTACTTGAAACATTTCTTCTATATTTTATCATTTTTCAGATATTTCCGTGGATTAATTAAAATGGCCCACCCTGTATAAGCATGAAAAATAGGCGGTTTGTATCTGAATACTAAAAAGTTAGTTGATTGCCATCCCCGGTCGTCGTGAAGCCTAGGAGTCAAGGACTTGTTCATGAGCTTCTGAATTTGGATTGAGGGTCTAGGTTGAGTATTCAGCTCGAGCAAAACATTGTTAAAAGTTATAGGGCGCTGGCCAAATATGTTCAAAACTGCTCAGCTCGGGTTTAGAGTCGACAATGACTCTAGCAGCTCGGCTCACAGCTCATTCACTATCGAGCCGAACCGAGAAGTGAATCGAACCAACAGCTCACCCAACCGAGCCGGTTAGAGCCCTCGACTCAGTTGAGCCAAATCGAGCAGATGGCTTATCGCAACCAAGCCGGCTCGAGCCGATGGTTCAACGCTCAAGCAATCGAGCCAGCTCAAGCCATCGGCTCAGTTGAGCCTAGCCGAATTAAGCTCGTTATAAAAATCTCTTGTCTCATTATCGAGACGAGACGAGATACGAGTACTATCCCTCTTGTGAGCAACACTAAAAGTATTCCATATTACTGCTTACATTTCTCATGTCTTCAGCTTTCCAGTGTAATCAGGACATTATTTCAAAACGAGTTAAGACAAGATGAACGAACGCGTCTTTTATCAAACTCAACTCGGCGTCAAGAACAGTGAATCGGCTCGGAACTCGACTCGAGAAAGTTACCTTTGACCGACTCGAAACTCGACTTGAATTCGAGTAGAGTCGAGTTTTAGCTCGACTCGTGCCCATCCCTATGCGTTAGAAAAAATGGCTGCTTATTATCATTCTGCTAAACTAATTATATAGAGAAGAGTTCCCGAAGTTACACCGGTTCCTAGATAGACCGCCTTATATTTTGAAAAGTAGATATATTTGAAATGTAAGAGTTAGCTACACTGTTTGCAGATAAGGGAAGGAACTCTTTGTTTACAGTTTCGCGCCACCTGCACGCAGTGAAGCTGAGAACGGCGAATGTGAATGTTATGCAGATTTGTTAGTGCTGGGATCGCAAGTGAACTTACATCCAAGGGCGTCGATCCTGGCCCCCCCTATTGTATTTATGAATATACATATGGCATAATTTGAATGCAATTTGTCTTAAAATCCTCATATATATACCTTCTGCATCTGAATCCCCCCCCCAATTTACGGAGAAATCGGCGCCCTTGTTTACATCATTAACAGGTAACTATCAAGGTTTTAAACTATACATGCGTCAAGTGTGTTGTTTTAACTACAACGTGATGCATGTGCTTTAATATTTCAATGTAATGGGAAATTTGAGAACACGTCTTTTTGTTTCAACGTAGCAGTTGCCCAGTTTGAATTAGCACGTGTTTCGGCCAGGTTCATTGCAGGCAACCATTTTAAAATAATTTCGTGTAGAGTCTATGAATAATTTTAAATAAATTGTATTACCTTGGGTAACTGCAAATATATTAAAGACGTATTTCTGAATTATTTCAGCTCAAGAATGGCCCAAAGAGGACAATATGTCCAATGGACGGAAGAGGAATTATAAATGGCCATTGCTGCTTATCGAAATGGAGATGGTTTAAATGAATGCAGCAGAATATATGGAGTTCCTAAAGTAACGATTAGGCGGCATGCTCTTCAGAAAAATAGTATCGTTAGTGGAACCAGGGACTAGGAAGGCAAACTACCTTCAACCCAGACATGGAGAGGACTCTTGTGGAGCACATGATAGCTTTTTTTTTTTTTTTTTTTTTTTAACTGACGATTACAGAAGCTAGGCGATTAGCGTTTGACTTAGCAGAAAAATGTGATGTTTCTTACATGTTCAATTGGGACAAAGGTTTGGCTGGTAAAAAGTGGTTCTATGCATTTATGAGAAGAAATCCTGAACTTTCTGCCCGTCGACCAGAAGCTACCTCATTACAAAGAGCAAAAGGATTTACCAGACAAAATGTAGGACTTTTTTTGATCTTTTGGAACGCAATGTGGACCAATTCCAAATCACAGCAGAGAGAATTTACAACGTGGATGAATCAGGATTCACTACTGTCCAGAAACATCTACCGAAAATAGTTGCTTAAAAAGGAAAACGTCAGGTAGGTGTTGTTACAAGGGGAGAGCGCGGAGTGAATACTACAATGGTTTGTGCAGTGAGTGCGGCAGGTGTCTACATACCCCTCATGATAATATTTAAAGACAAAAAGTGAAATAGTGATTTTGAGATTGGTGCCATGCAGGAAGCATTGTCAAGATTTCGGATACAGGATACATAAACTGATTTGTTTGTGGTATGGCTTGAACATTTTAGAAAGAATACAAACTACAATAAAGAAAATAAAGTCCTTTTGCTTGATGGACATACCACACACAGCAAGAACCTAGAGGCTTGGGAATTTGCAAGAGAAAACGGCATAGTTTTACTGCAGCTACCTGGTCACACTACGCACCCTTTGCAACCGCTTGACGTTGCATTCTTTGGACCTTTGCAGACATACTTCGTCCAAGCTCAACAAAAGTTCTTAAACACCTACAAAGGACATCAAATCAAACAATCAAATATTCCAGCTCTTTGGATTGAAGCACACGGCAGAGCATCTACAATCGCTAATGCCCACAGTGCATTTCGTGCAGCGGGGATTTGGCCGGTTAATCGTCATGTTTTTGCTGACCATCTCTTTGCTCCATCCAATGCTTTCTATTCTGATGGCAGTTCTCAACCAGGATGTGGGTCTCCCAAAGAAGATCGTACAAAACAACAAAGCAAGTTATCAGCCATGCGAAGTCTAGAGTCAAACTCGAATCAGAAGACGACAGTGATCAGGACATGGCTTACGTGCCACCTGCCAAGAAACTAAAGAACTTCAAAAACACCTTATTACAGATATCCCCTTTACCAAAAGCAATAGATCAACCAGGACCAGCTGGATCGCGAAGAGGCCAAAGTAAAGCACAGAAGGCTGTTATAATCACAAGTAGTGCTTACAAACTAGAGCTTGAACGTTCAGCCGCGAGAAGAAATAAGATGATCCAGAGGAAGAAGCAATTGTTTCGAATCAATGAGAAGCAAACCAGTTGGTTTTGCTCCCTATGTAAGAAAAACAGGCAAGAAGATATGATTCAGTGCTTGAAATACCGCCGTTGGGTCCACATTCGTTGTGAAAAGCTGAAGGTATTCTACCCTAATATTCTCTACTTTTCCCTAACCTACTCTATACTTCAGTGCAAAAACCGAACGTTGGATTTTAGACAAGACGGTATTTGTGTGAAGCTTAGCGTAGTGTGTAGTCAAACATTATTTAACAGGCGGATAAAGGAGTTTGATCTGCTAGAACAGAGCTATTCTTCTATTTTTTTTTTAAATTAATATTTGGACCCTAGATATCTATATTTGATTTGGTTTGGAGTTTAGCATCCCTTTCAGCAGCGAGGCTATATAAGATGCAGTCCTACAGCTTAATGTAAGATCCGAACTACATCGGATCTTCCCCGCCATCCCGCTTTAAAAAAAAAAAAACGCTCCTATATATATATATATATATATATATATATATATATATATATATATATATATTGGAGTATCAGAAACAGTTTCTTTTTTAGTATTTGATATGACTTTTTATTTTATTATTTTTTGTTACAGGATATGTTTGTACAATTCGCGGCAAAAAACCTGCAACATGAGGATTTAAGTTTATTGTGAAACTACGCCTAACAGCACAGGGAATGAACATAACGTCTAAGTGGAACGAATCACGCCAGGATAAACCTCGGCCTCCTCCCGTGCACACTTATTTCGGAGCAAAAGACTTCATCATTTCACAATAAACTTATATGCCCATGTTGCAGGTTTTTTGCCGCGGATTGTATACACGACTCCAAAAGTGCATTACCACCTGCAATTCTCCTTTTCCTGCAATAGCAGGCAACCCAAAAAGCACGGCGGTTGGGTTGGTTGCGAATTCGAAAGGCGTTGGACAAAACCTAAATTTTGTCACAAATATATCAGTGTGGCAAACTGCAAATAAGGGAATAAAACAAATTGTTAAGAATGACAATTTTATTATTGTGATGGAGTTGGATGACATCAAAAGTTACAAAATGACTTACTTAAGCAGTTCAAACAAGATGAATGGTAAGAAACAGACATCAGAAGAAAGCATTTCTCTCTTTCCCCCCGCCCCACCCAAAAAAAGAAACTCATAAAAAGAAAGAGTTACATAATATAAAAGTTTCATATGAAAGCCTAACAGCACAAAAACAACTATCTACACGAAACGAAAAAGAGACAAACACAGAATAGGGGACACCAGTGGCGTAGCAGACTTGCGGCCTTCCCATGCAAGATAAAGAGACAAGACCCTAGTTGTAAACCTCATTGTTATAATAATAATAATAATAGTAATTATTATTATTATTATTATTATTATTATTATTATTATTATTATTATTATTAAAAAGTCGTTTCCTTTTCTAAATCTCTGACTCTGTCTCAGAGCATAAATGCATATAGCGATCATGTGTGCACCTTTTGTCAATTAGCGGTGCCAAAGGCCA